>NC_090384.1:61888795-63325989 GCF_036365525.1 Heterodontus francisci
TGATATGTAGTATTTTCAGCGATAAAGTAGTCATTAGAGGAAGCAAACGGTAGATGTGGTTGACTATTTTTATACTACCCTAACAATTGGCTAAAATCTGGTCTCAGAGCAGCAGCTAACCCTTCCACTTACATCAATGTACCAGTTCTTGCTTTACGTTATAGAATTAATGACTGTTGGGCCAATGTTTGGGTAGCTCTGTGTTACAGGCTCATGTCTGTGGGCAGCTGGATTGAAACTGGCCCAAATCATTTCATTCAGGACACTTAGCTAGTAAAGATAGAAATTTTCTATTGCATCCATCTGGGCTAGATTTGAACCCAGGTCAGAGGAGAGAGAAATGGCCAAGTTCTGACCAGCTGTGATAACCAGCTCCCCTGGAGACAATGTACTACTAGGTTTTAATCGTTGGCGGGGTAAATTTTGGCCCAGACTTGACGATGCTCTTCTGACTCCACAAAAAAGTTTCTTCAGAAAAAAACATTCACTGTCTATCTTTGGTTGGCAATAGATGGTGCTACTGAAGATTTCCTGTCCTGCTCATTGCCAACCAATTTCTGGTTGGGGTCTTTCTACAGGCATTGGGCACCCTTTATACATATATAAGGGGCCTAATGCCTGTTTTAGGTGTCTTCCCGACACGTCTAACAAAAATAAGTCTCATAAGTTTAGCAATGGGATAAACACCTGCACAGATTGATGTAGGCTCTGTCACTGCTAAATTGGTATGCTTTGCGCCAATTTTCTGTTCAAAAATGGGTGTAATACATATCAATTTCTACTCCTATATGTCTTATAGGATCAAGAAAAATATATTATGTCTCTGAATTTGAATTGTTAGGTGAGGAACACATTTAGAGAAAATTACATTTCAAACTGTTTGTTGCTTTAGTAACTACAAAAAATGGTATTTCAGCTGGTCTATTGCATCAGCAACTTATGGCCATTAGTTTATAGAACTGCAATAAAACCATTCTTTCTGTCAGCACAAAAACCACTTTGTTGCACTTCCTTTCTAAAATGTTTTCTTATTTTATCTTATGTTAGTTTAAGCCTTCTTAAGGAATCAGATCAGAATGGGTTTTGACTTGACATTGTGCATGGCAAAATGGTTTATCCGTGGCGAGTTCTATATCTCAGCTTCCAATTGAAAGACACATTACGTTATATGCAACATTCTTCTTTGGAAAGTTTATAGTTTTGATAATCCTTTCCCCTTTTGTGTTGTATTTTGGCCCCTCATTATGGAGGATTGGATGGTCCAGGTCACAAATGCAATTTGGCCTATCCATCATGTGATGTGCTTGAGTGCAGAAATTCATCCTCATCATTTTTCCTCTCTCTGGCTCAGATACTTAGAATTTACAGCACAGAGCCAGGCCATTCAACACACTAATTTGTGCCAGTGTTTATTATGCTCCACATGAGCCTCCTCCCACAATATTTCATCTGCATATGCTTCTATTCCTTTCTCCCTCATGTACTTAGCTTAGCCTCCCCTTAAAGGCATCTATGCAATTTGAGTCAACTACTCCATGTGTAGTTCGACATTTTAACCACTCTGTCTGGGTAAAGAAGATAATCCAACTGAGATTGAAAATCCTAACCCCTGGGGAAGCCCAAATGCAATTTTAGTTCAAATTGGGTTTCAAATTTGGGTCACTTCATTGCGAATCCAATGTTCTGGTCACCTGAGTTAACACTTTGTGTCCTTTACTGAATCAAGAGCACTTAAAATCTTTGACAACTTTTATTAAACTAAAATTTTAATGTAGTTTTGTGCCACAAAATTTGAATCCCTTTCCTCAATTTTATCTGCACATTGTTTCTCAAGTTATTTGTCCACATAGTAGCTCTTTCAACCAGATAGGCAGGGCAGCTAAGAATACTGTCATGCAAGGCCCTGCTCCTCTCTTTCTCACAAGCCTCTGAATCCAATGAAGACACATGAACCCCAAAAGAGAAAAGTCTCCTACAGCGAACAAGGTTTAAGAACAATACTGGGTCCCAACGAAAAGCCCATAGCAATTCTCAGGGACATGGGGGCCACGAGATCCCTTTTACTGGGAATAGGCCTGACCTTTCCCCCAGAGAGTGCAGCGATCACCAGAATGGTGGTGAATGGTATTGGAGGGCAGCGTATGCCTGTACCTTTACCTTTGGGGAAACCCCAACCTGCAGTGAAACCTGCACCCCTAAGTACTGTACTGGTGTTAGGAGGACCCTTCAGCAGAGGGCTGGTGAACTGTGAGGGAGCCCTGCCGAGAACAAAAAAGGACAGGCAGGCACAAGGCTGGCAAAAGGTTAGATAGAGAAAGGGAAAAAGTGAGCAAGAGGGCAGGTTAAAGGAAGTCTGGAGGAATCCCGGATGAAATCCCCTACTGTCCGGCCAGCCAACCCCGAAAAATGTGAAAAGTTAGACCCCACGTCCTCCTACATAAATGCAGACACTGATGGTGTGGGGGGGATTCTTTTCTAACTTCCGCTTTGTCCCAGCGGACACTGCTGCCTGCAGGTATTTGTGCAGACTCTACTGCACTCCCTTGTGGCACTTCGACTAGGTGAGGCATCACCCCACCAGAGTTGCTAACAGCATTTACAGGAACCTGCAGAGACAAAGAAAGACTTCTGGGGCAGAGAAACGTAGGGTAATGCCTCACCTAGTCGAAGTGCCATAGGGGAGTGCAGTAGATTCTGCACAAATACCTTCAGGCAGCAGTGTCCTCTGGGACAAAGGGGAGATTAGCAAAGAATCCTCTCCCACTGTCAGAAAAAAAGCAAACCACCCATCCCCTGAAGTCAAAAGCCTTTGCATTTCCATGAATCAGCAAAGCACTGAAAAAGAGTTCAGGATAGACCCGCCCGTTATTAATTCTTTAAAAAAAAAATTACTTCAACAGGAACAAAGACCCTAGGCAGCCATGGAAATGGGCACATGGAAGAGAAACTTCCCCCCCAAAAAAGAACCACATGTTTACTGGGATGGCAAAAGGGGATCAATTAAAACAGCACTGGCACCAAGAGAAGAGTGTTGCGCCATGGAGAGGTCACTCCAAAATCACTGACCACCTCCAGGCGCGTATCCATTGTCTCTCGAGATAAGGAGGCCCAAAAGAAAGAAGAAGAAGAAGAAGAGAAATGCATGTTTTTTTTCTGTATCATATTTTTCTCTCAGCCCTTTTAATGAAATGCGCTTTTCTCAAATTGCAATTCATTCCGATGGGTGCGGAGTTGTCATGCTAGGCCCCCACCTGCCAAGAATGAGGCACATTAATTTTGTCATGAACATTGATTTTAAACTGTTACTGGAGTGAGGAAGACTTGTTGAACAGATCATCTATGGCTGGAAAATACATTTGCATTATAACAGACGGTGTTTGGAAGGACAAAGCAGCCATTCCCTGACATTCAAACCCACAATGGACTTTTGATCACCAGAAGTTGAAGGTGGGGGAGCTCGCATTCCAGGTTGACTGTTGAGATAGCTGAATACACAAATGGACATGCTCAAACCAGCTAGTCACATGACTAACCTGCTGGGCAACTTCAGTTTTTTGAATTTGTACAAACAGTTTGGGCAGAAAGCAGAATGCTCGTGGACTGAGGAGATCTCTCCTGGCTGGCTCGCCACAGCCTCTCCTGTCTGCCTGCTCCCATCTCTTTCTCACAAGCCTCTGAATCCACTGAAGACACATGAACCCCAAGAGAGAAAAATTGCCTATAGCGAACAAGGTTTAAGAAGAATACTGGGCCCCAATGAAAAGCAAGATCTACCTACAATCAAGGACTCGAAGACCCATAACGGCACAGTGGCGCAGTGGTTAGCACCGCAGCCTCACAGCTCCAGCGACCCAGGTTCAATTCTGGGTACTGCCTGTGTGGAGCTTGCACGTTCTCCCTGTGTCTGCGTGGGTTTTCTCCGGGTGCTCCGGTTTCCTCCCACAAGCCAAAAGACTTGCAGGTTGGTAGGTAAATTGGCCATTATAAATTGCCCCTAGTATAGGTAGGTGGTAGGAAATATAGGGACAGGTGGGGATGTGGTAGGAATGTGGGATTGGTGTAGGATTAGTATATATGGGTGGTTGATGGTCGGCACAGCCTCGGTGGGCCGAAGGGCCTGTTTCAGTGCTGTATCTCTAAAAACTAAAACTAAACAACTCTTCAGATATTACCTCAAATGTTTTCACTTTATTTCTTCTCTTTTCTGTCTCTATCTGCGTGTGTGTATCGCATATACATGCTAGCGTGGGCACGTCGTGTATCCATAGGCATCAACCGAAATTAGAGTTTATGTTTAATAAATTTCAACTTTTCTTCTTTAAACCTAAGCTTGTTTGCGTTGGTTTCTTTGCCTTATAATTGGAAAGCGGTGAACGAGGATTCACCAAGGGGGAGCTAAAAACATGGTGTGTTTAAAATCAAACCCTGTTACAGTAAGACCAGGTGAAGGTGGAAAGGGAACCCTAGTCCTCTTTCTCACCTGGTCGTAACAATACCTAATAGCATTCTGGATTCCATCAATAAAAAGACCACTTGTGAGAGGAAATGTGAAATCAATTTTTTTGTTGCCAAGGTAGAATGCTACAGTTTTGTAAAATGAAACCCATCGACATTTGATTTAAATTTCCATAAGTTTGCCTGGAAGATTCAATTAGGAACATAGGAACAGGAGTAGGCCATTTGGTTGTGGGATTGCTTAGCTCTGTCTTTAGCATGTGGCTTCCACTGTTTAGGATGCATGTAGTCCTGTGTTGTAGTTTCACCAGGTTGGCACTTCATTTTTAAATATGTCTGGTGCTGCTCCTGGCATGTCCTCCTGCACTCTTCATTAAACCGAGGTTGATCACCAGGCTTGATGGTAATGGTAGACTGAGGGATAGACTGGGCCATGAGATTTCACATCACATTGGAATTCAATTCTGCTGGCCCATAGTGTCTCATGGATATCCATTTTTGCATTGCCAGATCTGTTCTGAGTCTATCCCATTTAGAACTGTGGTAGTGCCACACAACATGATAGAGGATATCCTCAGTGTGAAGATGGGACTTTGTTTTCTCAAGGACTATGAGGTGATGTACAGGTAGTTTTGTGAGGATGAGGTCAAGTAGGTTTTTCCCTCTTGTTCATTCCCTCACCACCTGGCACAGGCCCAGTCTGGCAGATATGTCCTTCAGGTCTCAGTCGGGTCGGTCAGTCGTGATGCTACCAAGCCAATCGGTGATGGGCATTGTAATCCCCCACCCAGAGTACATTCTGTGCCCTTGCTACCCCCAGTGCTTCTTCCAAGTAGTGTTCAACATGGAGGAGTACTGATTCATCAGCTGAGGGAGGTGGTAATCAGCAGGAGGTTTTCTTGCCCGTTTGACTTGATACCATGAGACTTCATGGGGTCCGGTGTCAATGTTGAGGACTCCCAAGTCCCCTCCCTCTTGACTGTATACTACTGTACTGTCACCTCTGTTGGGTCTGTCCTGCCACTGGGACAGGACATATGCAGGAATGATGATGGAGGAGTCTGTGACATTGACTAAGATAAGGATGGGCAATAAATGCTGGCCTTGCCAATGATACCCACAACCCAAGAACGAATAAAAAAAAATTAGCCCCTTGAGCCTTTCCGCCATTCAATGAGATGATGGTTTATCAATGCCTAACTCCATATGCCAGCTTTTGCCCCATTTCCCTTAATAAGTTTGGTTCACAAAAATCTGTCACTCAGTTTTAAAATTAACAATCGATCTAGCATCAGTTGTTTGTGGAAGAGTTCCAAACTTCTACCACCCTTTTGTGCGAAGAAGTGTCTCCTAATTTCACTCCTGAAAGGCCTGGCTCTAACTTCTAGACTGTCTCCAGTCCTAGACTCCCCAACTAGTGAAATTGGCATGTGGTCTTGGTATTTGAACCTGTGATGATAGGTTTTAAAGCTGGCAATATTACTGCTCTGCTGGTGGAATAACTAGTACTTTTCGCAGTTAGAAACATTTTAGGAAGGATGCTTTCCTCCCCTACCCCACCACCATTACATTGCCTGAGGGTGCCAACTCTTGCTGGGGATAAGTTCCACAGCTGACAGCAACACTTCACTATCTCAACCAAGAGGTTACTCTACAGGTATTAACCTGGATAGTGTGTGCCAATAAAAACAAAAAGTGCTGGAAATACTCAGGTCAGGCAGCATCTTTTCATCAGAACTGACCTGAAACGTTAACTCTGCTTCTCTGTCTATAGATGCTGCCAGACCCGCTGAGTATTTCTAGCACTTTTTGTTTTTATTTCAGATTTCCAGCATCTGCAATATTTTGCTTTTATTTTAGTGTGTGCCAATTGGCTGTTAACCATGGGGAGCATCACTGGTGCCTCAGTTTGATTCTAGTCTCAACCTATGAGCATTTTCCAGCAAGGAGATCTCATTTATCAGGAGTGGGAGACTTCCTGGGACCATTTGTAATACTCCTACTGGCACTCTGGCCCAGATCTGATAATTCAATGTAGAGTGGGAATTTAAACCTAGCACCTTTTGATCTGAATGTCTCAGTACTCTTGCATTTACCCACTAAGCAAGCCTCAGAAGATTGGTTTTATCTGAAGAAAATAAGAACTCTTTCTTTAAAGGTCCTTCTGAAACACTCAGTAACTTAGGCCAAAGTGCTAATTGGATGATTTTGTCTCCAACTACTTGGTTAATTTAATCAAACTTTTAATTAACCTTTAGAATTGTTCGGACAAAATGTGAAATTTTGAGGATACATTGAAAAAAATAAATCAATACTAAAAAAACTTAGAAATTACTAGAAATTTATCATTTTAATGCAATTCTATGAAGTTGAGAATTTAAAAGTAGATATTTTCATTTAGTAGATGCCTGCATCAGATTATTCCACACATAAAAACCAACCGACATAGAAAGAGATGGTTGTTCAAAAGCTATAATAAACTCTATGCAATCAGTGAGGTCCACCCCATCATCAGATATTTATAAAGATGGAACCTATGAGTTTTAAGTAACTTGAGACCACAAGTTTTCATATTAAATGTCTTGAAAACTCAGTTCTGTAAGGGTCATGCAATTACTGAACCTCGTCAACCAAGGCTGAATTTGTATTGTATGACACTACAGCTGAAGTGTGGAAATTAATTTGAGATGGACAGAGTTCAATAAGTAGCCCACCCATGTAATGGGGAACTTCCAGAGTTCAAGAAATAGCCAGGGATGATTACCAGATTATATTCATTTGTTGTAATACACAGACCTTGCTGTCAATCACCATACAACTTTAATTGAGGGGGAAGAAGCAGGGTTGTTTAGACAGTTGCTTTTTCAGTCTGCCCTCGTAACTACCACAACCAGTGAGTGCATACTAAGCAGCAGGAGCGTATGCAAGCTTTCTGCTGCTGGTTGCCAATTCAATGAATTTCAGCCATTCAAGAATTATTTGATTACTATCCCATACATGAATATTGTGTATTGAATAGATTACAAAAAGTATTTACAATTTATTTAATTTCTGCCGCTTAATTTTTTTGAACCAGCTTCACATTTTTCTGTTTAGGGCTAATATATATGATGTAACATGAGCTAGGGCTACTGTATCATTCAAAAACTTCTACTTCTAATATACTGATTGTATTCTGAAGTCACAAAAATTACACTATAATTTCTGAACAGTACGAGTGCCTGCATGGTATCTAGCTATTGCTTTGTGGCTCAGTGGGTAGTACTCTCACTTCCGAGTCACAAAGCTCTGGGTTCAAGTCCCACTCCAATGCAGTACTGAGGGAGTGTTGCAATATCGGAGATACCGTCTTTCAGGTGGATGCTAAAGATCCCATGGTACTATTTCAAAGAAGCGCAGGGGAGTTATCCCCAGTGTCCTGGCCAATAGTTATCCCTCAATCAGCATCACAAAAACAGATTATCTGGTCATTATCACATTGATGTTTGTGGGAGCTTGCTGTGTGCAAATTGGCTGTCATGTTTCCTACATTACAACAGTGACTACACTTAAAGTACTTCATTGGCAAGTCTTTATTTTATTAGCGTATACCCGTATCACTGTGCATATTAAATCACTTGTTATTCATGGAACTAATTATTGCCTCTGGCCAGAGCAAGTAGCATCTTGACACTGCTCTTAAGAAATGTTTAGACAGTGAGTGTTGTAGCACATTGGAATAATCAGATGCTGCACCATGGCATGCCAGAACTTGGTGAAAGCACTTCCCCAGCAGGCAGGAGGAACACTAAGCAGCCAAGTCACGCCAGGATATCCTCAGACACATCTTATTGAGTGGCTGAAAGAGTAGCTTATGAAAAGGCATGGGGTGATGCTACTTACTCGCCTGCTTGGTTGAAGAATGGCACATAATGGATGCGAAAGGAGATGTAAAGAATGAGTAAAATAAAGAAGTTGACGATGAACAAATCATATTCAGTCAGGGTAAATTGATAAGAGATGAGCAGCCTTTTGGTAATGAAGGATAATAGATGGGATGGCATTGTAAGTACAAAAAAGTAAATCATTTTGCTTTGCTTTATTTTCCAGAATATATTAACCAGTATACATATTGTAAATATGTTATTGTTTACATGAGAGCACAGCATTGCTTAATTATTTAAAACAATCTTGTCAAACTCTTTCACAAGTTCTTCATACACATTAAAAGCAGATTCTGAATAAGCACAAAAATAACTTGCTGCTAACATTAGAATGTCAATCAAAACAACACAGTTAGATGTGTTCAAACGGTGTTCTGTAGATGCAAACATGAGGCATCAGCATAAGAATGGGTCATCTGGAGAAATTGTATTGAAATTTTGACTGCTAATTTCAATATTTGATTGTATAGTCTTTCCTTTAAATGTGAAGCCAAACCTTCCTGGAATAAAAGGACAATACGAATTACATAAAATCATCCACTTTAACTTTTAATGATTAAAAAATAATGCATCTGAGCCTAAGGTGAGCTTGGTTAGTAGAAAGTGGGCTTTATATAATTTATACAGCAGCTGTTGCAACAGTTATCTCTATATGCTTTTCCAGGCCATTTCCTTACTGACTGCGTCTGATGAAATTCTGCTGAGAGAATACTGACTGAGGGAAGGTGCGGGGGGTGGATGCAGAGGTGGTGTGGTGGTGAATTGAAGGTTTTAATCCCACTGACGTTTCTGAATGGAAAGGCATACTGGTGGGAACTTTTAATGGAAGGTCTGTAATCAGAATACACTTGTATTCAGCCCTACAATAATGAATCTCATCAAATGTTAAAGCACAGGCATGTGTGGAAGGATAGAATTTCAAGGTTTTAGACTGTCCCCATTTTAGACACTCCTCCGGGAGTGTGTGATTACTCAGGTTTAGCAGTTTATTGCCTCATCTTTCAATATCCAGTGAAGCACAAAATTCTAATCTAAGTTGTTCTTTCTACTTAAAGAAAAGGCCTCGATATGCTCACAGACTTTTGTTAACATTTTCTTGCAAGCCATTTCTTGCTCTGATTCAAAATGATGTGGGTAAAATGATTTTCTGATGTGAACAGGCAGTCCATTATTGGTGCAGTTAACATTATTTAAAAAGATCAGAGGAACAGGCTGCGCAATCCAAGAATAATTCAGGTCTTTTACTGTTTAAAAAGAACTGTGCAACTGATCAAAAGCTTAGTATCATTATACGGTTTTCATTACAGGATAGACTTGTTAATCTGATTTTACGTTAAAAAGGTCAAAGCACTTTTTTTGTTTGGCAAGTGGATGGCTTTAAAATTGAATGAACGTGACACTCCCTTGTACTCGGGTTTATAAAGCAAAGCATTTCAAATACACTGGGACATAATCAAAAGATGATGGTAAATATTATGAATCCAACATAGGCTGAATGGCCTCATTCTGTGCTGTGATTTCTATGATTCTAGAAGAATGAACCTGCTACCATCATGTTTCTTTAAACTCATGGATACACATACTCAAACACTAGAACTGGTTTAACAGTAAGTGTCAGTATCCATGTCCCAGTGCTCCCCTCTACTTTTCAGTCTGTTTTGTTTATCATATTAAAAAAAAAATCAATCTGTTCCTTACTTAGATGTACGTCTGGCTTTAATAGATTATTGCAATCAAGTTTAAATAGGTTACCAAATTAAAGACATCAGTTCAAGTAATGGCCATTTACTTGTAAATTTCCAGAGCTTTCAATACACAGCCTAGAAAAAATAAAAGCAAACACAGAACCCAAAGAGAGAAATGTTCGACCTTAAGTTATTTTAACTAGATAACCAAGTGTACCAGAATGGAGCACGTCTTTTACGTATAACAGTCTTCCACTTTTTTTTATCCAATTGTGCAATTTTGTGAAAATTAAATTTAATTATCCAATTACTGTGATTATCCTGCAGAAGCTGCCCACAACTGTGCCTTTATTATCCAGTCACAGCTGTTATATAACACAGCAAAGGACTCAGTAATTAGACATTGGCCACTTAAAGAGGATTGTAACAATAGAAGAGCGTTGGAAACATTAGAAAATTCAAAAAGACAATCTCTGAAGTAGAGCGAATGTCACCATCAGAACACCTTTTTAAAAAATAAACAAAACAATTAAAAACTTTAAATTCCTTTTTGGCTTTTTATGCATAATGAATACAGTTGCTGATGTCATCATCAAAACAAGTGGCTGGGGGAGAGGTTACTGAAACTGATAAAAAGACAATGAATCAATGGAGATTCAGTCATTAACCCAGTATTTGAATGACTGCATAATTTTAGCTGTTGATTTAGCTCCGAGTGTCTTCAAGTCATTTCCCTTAAAGATGCCAAAGATGCTACATAAATTCAAGACAAATAAAAAAGGATGTTGATCGCAATTTTTATTTTCAAAAAATCATATTATAGGTTATATAAAATCTTTGAGCAATCATTTTATCTGTATTTCATCTGTTTATAAAAAAAACTAATTTAGCAATCATTATAAAAAGTATTTATTTGCAAGATAAGAAAGCTTTGAATGAAAAAATGCTTTTTGGCCCATCAAGCACAAACCTTCCACAGACTGTACAATCCTACCCATTTAATCTCCCAAGGAAAATGCAGAAATACTCCCTGAACCCCAAAATTTAACATGCAGACTTCAAATATTCAAATCCTAAACCTTCACTGACTTGTTGCCTTTCACATGCAATGAATTTCCTCCCCACCCTTACCCAGATGCACAGGAGCTATTGTCTCCTATGCATTACTTTAGCATCTCAGCCTTTACTGATCTCTCCAACCTCCCAGTCCATTCCCAATCAGATACTTACCCACCTCCTTTTTAAAGAAGGTGATTGATTTAACCTTGACTACTTTTACTGGTAGTCTGTGTCATATATCCACAACTCTGGATAGAACAAAGAAAATTACAGCACAGGAACAGGCCCTTCGGCCCTCCAAGCCTGGGCCGATCCAGATCCTCTATCTAAACATGTCGCCTATTTTCTAAGGGTCTGTATCTCTTTGCTTCCTGCCCATTCATGTATCTGTCTAGATACATCTTAAAAGACGCTATCGTGCCCACATCTACCACCTCCGCTGGCAACGCGTTCCAGGCACCCACCACACTCTGCGTAAAGAACTTTCCACGCATATCCCCCCTAAACAAATCTTAATTTCTAGATTCTCATTTGATACTTGTTAATTTCACACCTGTGCACTCTGCTTCTGAAGTCACAAACTAAGTTAAATAGCCTGCTTACATCTATACCAATTATACCTCTCAGTGCTTTAAAGACCTAGGTCATATCCTCCTTTATCCAGTAAAAATAGTTATACAAGATTCTCTTCACATCTTAGGACGTTAAGATGTAGATTTTAGTTTATTCTCTGAATACTCTGCAATTCATCAATATAATCAATTGCTATGTAGTAATGGGGTAGTGAGAGCTGTGCCTAAGAATGAGGCCTAAAAAGGAAAATAATCTGCTCAAAGTTGCTCCTACAAACTGGCAAATATTTCATTGCAATGCAGAATACATTCTAATGTAACTACCAGGAATTGAGCAAATGTTCCCTTTAACTCAAAATTCACTAACTGGCATATATTGTTTATCCATTTCTTAGAAATAAGTCTGTATTCCATCATATATTGTTTCTAATATAATGCTCTGAACAAAAGAAAAAATACTGAATATTATAGACAATAACAAGAGTAGGCATATGGATCATATCTCAGGTTATATTGAAGTCTAAAAAAATGGACAGTTCTAATCTGTTATTATTGGGAATCTCAGCAGCAATGCGTCCACAGTCCTCAGAGTTGAATGAAGCAATAACAAATGCCTGCATGAGGTCTACCAGGGAATTGATGGTAGGCAAAGCTGATTAAAGGATAGCCTGATGGTCTTCATCCTTTAGTTGATCTGATGTCCTCAGATACCTTATACATTGTTCATTCATTTCCCTACCTTGCCTATCTGCTATATTCTTCATTGAATCAGCCCATCCTCAATTACCAACTGCAATCAGCTATATTCTGTAGTCAATCAGCCAATCTCTAATTACCTATTACATTGACTCATGAATCAGCCAATTATTGGCTGCATTCTCTGATCAGTCCATCAGCAATTAAATTTACCTATTCAAGATGATTGACCAATCTTGATTATTTGTGCCGTTCTCCAGGGCTCAGATTCTGGATATATTCTTCAATCAGCTCATCCTCAATTAAATACATTCTCCTAGATGATCAACTAATTTGGTTATCTGCGATAGAAACATAGAAAATAGGAGCAGGAGTAGGCCCTTTAAGCCTGCTCCACCATTCATTATGATCATTGATGATCATCCAACTCAGTAACCTGTTCTTGCTTTCTCCCCATACCCTTTGATCCCTTTAGACCCAAGAGCTATATCTAACTTCTTCTTGAAAACATACAATGTTTTGGCCTCAACCGCTTTCTGTGGTAATGAATTCCACAGGCTCACCACTTTCTGGGTGAAGAAATTTCTCCTCATCTCAGTCTTGAAAAGTTTACCCCACATCCTTAGACTATGATCCCTGGTTCTGGACTCCCCCACCATCGGGAACATCCTTTCTACATCTACCCTGTCAAGTCCGGTTTACAATTTTATAGGTTTCTATGAGATCCCCTCTCAACCTCACACCAAGTTGCCCCTCTGCTTGCTAAGCTATATTGGCTCCCAGTTAATCAATGCCTCGATATTTAAATCCTCATTCTTGTTTTAAAATCCCTCCACACCTCACCCTTCCCCATCTCTGTAATCTCAAGGCTAGAAATCTCATTGAGGATACCTGGCTTTAATTTCTTCACCATTGGCAGCCATACCTTCAGCTGCCTGGGCCCTAAGTTCTGAAATTCCTTCCATAAACCTCTCCACCTTTCTACTTCTCTTTCCTCCTTTAATATGCTTCTTAAACCTACCTCTTTGGCCATCTGCCCTCATATCTCCTTATGTGGCTCAGTCTCCAATTGTATTTGATGTGCTCTGTGAAGCACCTTGGGATGTTTTGCTACATGAAAGGTGCTATATAAATGCAAGTTGTTGATGTTGTTGTCGTCAATCAGCTTATCCTGATGACTGGGTACATAACTTAGTCAGTCAATCAGCCCATCTTCAATTACTGCATACATGCAGCAATCTACCTATCCTTAATTAATGGATACATTCTCCAATCAGTTCATCGTCAATTACCGAATACATTCTTCAGTCAATCTATCCTCAATTACTGGATACATTCTTTTGTCAATCAGCCTGTCCTCAATTATTAGCTACATTGCCCAATCAATTTACTTGTCTCAATTACCTGCTATATTCTCAAATCAGCCAGTTCTCGATTACTGGCTACATTCTCCATTCAGTCCAGCCTCAGTAGATATACTCTCCAGGAGTAGCCAAATCTCAATGACTGGAGACTTCAGCCAGCCAGTCAATCAACCTATATGTCACTTACCAAGCATTTTCTTCAGTCAGTGATCTTATCCTCACTTTCTGGCTACATTCTCCAATTAGGCTATCCTCAATTATTGGCTAATCACTACTAGGTATATTCTCCAATCAGCCAATCTACAATTACTGTCTACTTTCTGCAATTAGCCTATCTTCAACTACCACTACAGAAGGTACAGTAATATAACATGAAGGCATAGACTTATATCCCAGAGAATGTAAGTTCAAATCTTACTATGGCAGTTTGATATTTGAATTCTGTATTTTTTTAAATCTGGAAATAGAAAAAGCTGATATTAATAAAAGTGACCATGATACATTGTTGTTAAGACCCAACTGGCTCACTAATGTCTTTTTGGGAAGGAAACCTGCTTTAGATGTGACTTCAGTCCCACACCACTGATGTTGAATCCCAACATTCTCTGGAGTAGCCTAACAGGCCACTCAAGGCCAACTATGCCCATATCCCAAGAATGACTAAAAATAAATTTTCCAACTAGCATCTCTTCAATTATCAAAGCATTCTCCAATTAGCTTATCCTCAATTATCACTATATTCTCCAATTAGCCTATCCTCAATTACTGGCTACATTCTCTAATTAGCCTATCCTCAAGTACCAGATGCATTCTCCAGTCAATCCATCCATCCTGAATTGCTGGCCATATTCTCCAATTAGTGTGCCTTCAATTATCAAATACATTTTTAAATTCATCAGTCTAGTCTCAATATCAGCTCCATTCTGCAGTTAATTATTACTAGGTATAGTCTCCAATCAGCCAATCTACAGTTACTGGCTATATTTTCCAATCAACTCACCCTCAATTATCCATACATTCTTCAATGCATCTGCCTGTGCTCAATCACTCCCTACATTCTTCAGTTCATCTGCCTAGTCTTAGTTTCTTAGTACTCCAAGTTATTGCTACTGGCTCACTGACAGAAATCTTTATTTTTGTTCTGCAGAAATCCTGCCAACTTGGTTTTGTTCATGTGCAACATTGATGTCATAGCTACTTAGTGTGTAACACAATTACCATATGAACGTCTTTGTATGAAGGTAACTTCAGTTATTTGTGAAAGTAAATGCTTTATCCACTCAATACTACATTTCACTATGGAACGATCAAATATACAAATGCATAGAGATAATTTTGCAGTGCAAGTGATTGGGCACTTCTTTCAAATGAAACCGCATGTGCACTGCACCTTCGAAGGGATGTATTGGCTTTGGAAGGAGTGCAGATTCACTGGAATGTTATCAGGGCTTAAGGGTTAAACTATAAGGAGAGATTACAAACTGAGCTTGTATTGCCTAGAATATAAAAGGCTAAGGGGTGATTTGATTGAGGTTTTAGAATTTTGAAAGGAATTAATCAAGTAAATAGAAAGAAACATTTGTGTTAGCGGGGAAATCTATGACAAGGGGACGTAAGCTTAAAATCGGAGCCAGGCCTTTCAGGAGAAAAGTTAGAAAAAACTTTTTCAGGCAAAGGATGGTAGAAGTGTGGAACTTTCTCCCACAAAACACAGTAGCTGCTGGCTTGCTTAATAATTTTAACCTTGAGCTTGATAGATTTTTGTTAGCCAAGGGTATGAAAGGAAATGGCGACAAGGCACGTAAATGGAGTTAGGATACAAGATTAGCCATGATCTAATTGAATGGAGGAGCAGGGTTTGTATAGCCTGCACCTGAGTTGGATTGCCAAGATTTATCTTCACTTACACTTAGCTGCAGTGATCAAATGAATAAGGTTGTTTTCAAACTGTACTTTTAGTAATGCTCACTATTACTAGTTATCTGCATGTCTTGGGTGCCCAGATAGTGTTTGCGACCAAATGGAGTACTTGAACCATTTCTTCCCGTTTACACATCCTCCTTGTTTCGCCAGGATGGTGCCTGAGGCACATTCATTAAAAAAAAAACTCAATCCTGTTTTCATTCTCTCATCAAAAGAGACCTTCAGGGAATGCCACTGGGATGTGAAGTTGCCCCAACCTCCTTCATGGATCTTGCATCACAGGAGTGGGTTAGCACAGATTTAGCTTTCGACTGTAAGATTCAGAGCAACAGAATTTCAAAATATTTCACAGAGGCAAAGGGAATGGAGGGGATAGTCTCTATACATGTCAAACCACGTAGTGGTATAACCCAAAGCCTCATCGCACTGCACAACCATCAGGAGCTCACAGTGAAACTGCTATAGATTTCCATAGCACTGTGCAGCCTAGCAACTTCCAAGATGTAGAAAGGAGTAATTTAAATCTCAGACTGCAAGTAATCTCTATGAATAGCTTTAACGGAATGCTTGAACATCTCGATTAAATTACTGTTACGCACTTGCATTCTTATATTATTCAATCAAGCAGGTAGATTGCATGTTCACGTGAAGAGAAACATTGACATTAAGTGTTAGACAAAACTTCATTTTTCATTATCAACAGAATAAAAACAAGAAAAAATGACCAACTGTGGAAAATCTCAATTCTTAACCTTCAAGGTGGGTAGAGTTGATTGTTCAACAGCGTATCATGTTGGATACAAATAGATGATGTCATACAGACACTGAGACATACGCACACACAACAGATGTGCTTATTTTTCATTCCAGTAATCTTAGTTCCAGTGCTAATGTTCTTATTAAACTAATGAGCAATCAGTCAAATTAATCTGAGGGTCACAAAGCTTTCAAGCATAAAGAGAGCACATTGAAAATTAAGTTAAAAGAAAACTTGGACTTGAAAGCAACATAAAAATAAAACTGTTGAGCCAAGTTATGGGACTCTCTGGGGACAGAAATTCAACATACCTTTGTCTGTTTTTTGGACATAAGTATCTTGTGATCTTCCATGGCCAATCTACCCTAGAAGTTCCATGGTTGCCATATTGGATCAAGTGACTTTTAGCTGCTCAGGGCAGCTCCTTGAAAGCAATGGGGACTTCTTGAAAATATTAAAATTAGGGTTATGAGCAGAATATAATTCAATGGGGGTCAGATACTGTCCAATATCGCACCTTAGTGGCCATTATTCATGTGTATTCCTTGACAATGTGTGTCAGTAGGTCATTCCATCCCAGGTTGCATTACAGCTGAACCCACTTTTATTCTCACCACATGTGCATTTCCAGCAGAGGTTAGCTTTGAACTGATTGAATAATTTAAGTCTTTTTTCCCCCTCTCCTCTCCTGAAGGTACTGACTCGAGCTGGGATGTGGTCCAATTCCAAGCAGCTCTTCACCCATAAGCTTGGACAGCAAAGGGGGGGACTTGGGTCGGGTTAGATGTTAAAATGTAAAAAATCTAAAACCTAAAGGAAATCCACCACTCTTGGTTTTAATGGAGATGGGATTGAGGGCGGCTGACCAACCCGCTCCCAGGAGACTGGTTGCACATTTAAATATTTTAATGAAGCTGCATGCCTCAGATTTTGTCTCTCTTCCAGTTTTAATGCTGACTGGCTGAATTTCCCAGACCTCAGGATGCCCAATATGTAAAGGAATGTGGGAACTAGTGCATGGATGAGGTAAGTGCTTTTCCAGCTCAACATGTTGGTCAGGACGTGCAGGAGTACTGCCTCACAGATCTTGAGCTACATTGTTCACCTCCCCAATGATCAGACCTGCCCTGCAAATGAACCCCCACACCATGATCACTGATCCCAGCAAATCAATGAGCAACCTCAAACACCCAGATCTGCCCCAATCTCTCTCCAAACCCACCCCAAACACCAAGGTAAGCCCTGAACATGTAGACATGCTCTACCCAACACCCTCACCTTACGATATCTACCTGGAGCAGCAGGAAACCTACCTGCTGCTGGGCTGCAACCTCTTCTGGACCATTCCCTGCCTGACAGGGAGCCAAGCTTGTCAAACAGGCTTACTTCTGGGCAGAGAACCTAACTCTACAGCAATCTGGGAAACCTGGACTTCTGGGATGACCTAGCCTCCGCTTCCCGCTCCCCCCACCCCAGCAACACCACCGGTTTGGAAGTCCTGCCACAGTAAATATCAGGGCCCTAATGTCTTCTGATCTCAGTCGATCCTAATCCAGTCTTCATCCAACATCCACACATGCACTTTAAGTGGGGCTACTGATTAGCACTTAGGGGTGGGAAACTCAGCTGAAGTTTTTTCTTCCCTTAGCGTAGGGATACTGTGATCAATTGTCATGCCCCTACGCCTGTCCTGGCTGAGATGAGCTAACTAATCACAGGTTCAGGATCTAACCTGGTACTTTCCTGATCCAAATGGATATTATTCTCAGAGTCATCAGGAGTTAATATTTTAATTTAAAAGGAAGTTAGCATTTCCCCTATTCCTACATTGGATCACCCTGCAATCGCTTCTCAATAGTGGAAAGGTCTTTGGAAACAAAGAGCTGTAAAGCAGTAGGATTATACAGTGCTTACCTCATCCTGACAGTTATATCTTTCAACATTAAATTTATAATTTTTTTATAGTACTCCATCCTATCAGCTAAAGAAATCCTTCTTTGTTCCCTTGTTCAATTTAATGGCCTCCCTCCAGTGGTCCGGTCTTCATTTCAGGACCTTTCATTTGTGTTATAAAATTAATCAAACATTTTTTTAAATTACATGTTATTAAACTCTACGGGCACCTTGTGTAAAAGGACACCTAAGGAAGAGACTTGTATGGCACTATGGCTTTAGAATTATGCATATATTGCTGTGGAAATTAAAATTGTTTCAGGAGTAATATAAATGAAACATTATAAAATATATTTTTCACGAATATATTTTCCTTAGATCTGTTACTTACATTTTAGTATTACTTTTCTCATCCTACTTTGGAGTTGGCTCTGCTACGCATCAAACTTTGGCCAAGATGGTAGCGTAGTTCCAAGCCTCTGCCAATGCCATTCTAGGCATTCACCAAAATGAGGGCCACGTAGGTTGACTCTTTGTAGGATCTACCCTCCCTCCCTCCCATGGAGGAGCCTCTGAGTGATGACGTGTTCTGATGAATGATCCAAGGTTGGAAGTAGCTGTGTGGGGGAATATGTGAACAAAGTTTTGTTATCTTTCAACCTGTGTCTCTTTTTTCAACATTTTTAGTTGTGCTATGAACAAATGTTTGAAATAAATTATGAAATGCTTATGTTTGAAACACAATTTCCCTTCCATTCGATATTCTAACCCTAACATATTCATAGAAATAAAGGCTGTATTCCACAGGGAGCTAGTCACCATTCTCT
Source organism: Heterodontus francisci (assembly GCF_036365525.1). NCBI lineage: Eukaryota > Metazoa > Chordata > Chondrichthyes > Heterodontiformes > Heterodontidae > Heterodontus > Heterodontus francisci. The sequence continues at coordinate 61,907,950 of NC_090384.1, forward strand.
ACAAAAGGCAACCCCAACTTTTGTGGAACATACATGTAGATGATAGACCAGCCGATAAAGTAGGTGCCCTAAAGGTAAGTGTCACACATTTTCCCAATTAGAATAAAACTATGGCCAAGCAAAAAAATGTACATGTCCAGTTACATGCAAGTGGGACTGAATAATGAGGCTATACTTTAGAGTAATTGGGCTGGATTTTGTGTAGGAGGTGGGGCTCCTGGTAATGAGCCAAAAAGGCGGGGGAAACCCCGCCTCTGCATTTTCGTGGATCCCCGGCGTGATCCTCCGGTGTTTTCAGTTAAAGGTTCAGGAGCTGGGACCTTCGTCCCTTTAAAGACAGGGATCCTGCCTCCATGAGCTGCCAGCTGATTAGAGAGCCGGCAGCTCAGCAGTATTGGCAGTGCCACTGGCAGCGGTGGCTATGCTGGTACTGCAGAAGCCTCAGTCCCAGGTCTAGCGCTGGAACCCCGGTAAAGAGGTAGACGAGGCGGGGCAGCCGGGGCCAGTCCAGAAGGCCCTGGCGAGGAGGGATGGTTATGAAGTCCAGGGGGAGGGGGATCCCAGGAGGTAATGTTCCTGGTAGGGGTCCTCTGTGGGCCACAAATTGCCCATGGAGGAGGGTCCCTCCCCCCAAACCCGCAGGGACAGCGCCTCATTGTACAAGACGTCCTGGCCACATAGTGGAGGCCCCTCCCTGCTGCTAGTAAGATCCCAGTGGCGGTGAACCAGGCCCTTAATTGGCTATTAATAGGCCACTTAAGGGCCTCAATTGGCCTCTGGATGGGAAGGCCATCATCGGCCTATCCCACCCCCTGAGAAGATTGATTGGCGACGGGCCCTCCGTCCCGTCGCCACCCATAGCGATATTCCTTGCTCCCCTGCACCTCGAGGGCCCATAAAACTCCAGCCATAGTGTCGTTTATGGCACAGAAGAAGGTCATTTGGCCCATTGAGTCCATGCCGACTGTCCACGGAGTTATGTTGTCAGTCCCACTCCTCGGCTTGATCCATAGCCCTGCATTTCTCTCAAGTTGCCATCCAACTTCCTCTTGAAGTCATTGATCGTCTCCAATTCCACCACCCTTGTGGGCGGTGAGTTCCAAGTCATTATCACGGGCTGTATAAAAAAAAGTGCTTCCTCATATTCTCCCTGCATCTTTTGCCCAAAACTTTCAATATGTGTCCCCTAGTCCTTGTAACATTTGTTAATGGGAACAGATTTTCCTTGTCTAACTTATCTAAGCCTTTCAAAATGTTGTACAGTTCTATTAAATCTCCCCTCAATCTCCTTTGTCCTAAGGAGAACAAACACAGCTTTTCCAATCTAACCTTGCAACTAAAATCCTCCATCTCAGGAACCATACTTGTAAATCGCCTCTGTACCTTCTCAAAGGCCCTCACATCCTTCCTAAAGTGCAGTGACCAGAACTAGACGTAATACTCCGGTTGGTGCCTAGCCAGAGCTTTATAAAGGTTCGTCATAACTTCCCTGCTTTTGTACTCAATGATTCCATTTATGAAGCCCAAGATCCCATATTCTTTACTAACCCCTCTCTCAATATGTCCTGCCACCTTCAAAGATCGATGCACATGCACCCCCAGCTCTCTTTCATCCTATACAGCTTTTAGAACTGTGCCATTAAGTATCTAATATAAAAGCAAAATACTGCAGATGCTGGAAATCTGAAATAAAACCAAAAATTGTTGGAAATGCTCAACAGGTCTGGCAGCATCTGTGGCCAGAGAAGCAAAGTTAATGTTTCAGATCAGTGACTTTTCATCGGAACTGGCAAAAAAAGAGTTAACTTTGTTTCTCTCTCCACAGATGCTGACAGACCCATTAAGTATCTATTACCTCTCCCTATTTGTTATGCCAAAATGCATCACATCACATTTATCAGGATTAAATTCCATCTGCCACCTGTCTGCCCATTTTGCTAGCCTATCTATGTCCTGTTGCAGACGGTTCATATCATCCTCGCTGTTTGCCTCACCTCCAGGTTTGGTGTTGTCAGCAAATTTTGAGATTCTGCTCTGTATTCCAAGATCCAAGTCATCTATATATAGCAAAAAAAGCAGTGGTCCCAGCACTGACCCTTGGGGAGCACCACTGTCTACCATCCTCCAGTCTGAAAAACAACCATTTAATATGACTCAAAAACAAGAAATGCTGGAATCACTCAGCAGGTCTGGCAGCATCTGTAAAAGCAAAATACTGCGGATGCTGGAAATCTGAAACAAAAACAAGAAATGCTGGACTCACTGTTTTCTGTCCTTAAGGCATTTTTTTTTGTCCAATTGGACACTGACCCTCCTATAAGCCTCAGTTTTGTTAACCAGCCTTTTATGTGGTACCTTATCAAATGATTTCTTAAAATCCACATAAACAACGTCCACTGCATTTTCTTCATCAACCTTCTCTGTTACTTCAAAGAATTCAATTTGTCAAGCATGATTTACCTTTTACAATCCATGCTGGCTAACGCTAATGAACTCAGACCTTTCCAAGTGTCCATTGATAGTTTCCCTGATTATTGTTTCCAAAACCTTACCCACCACTGATGTTAAACTAACTGGCCTGTAGTTGCTAGGACTGTCCTTACACCCTTTCTTGAATAGGGTGTCACATTTGCCACTCTCCAATCTTCTGGCACCTGCCCCATATCGAGGGAAGTTTGGAAGATAATGGAACGCTCTTTCATTATCTCTATCCCCACTTCATTTAGCAACCTGGAATACAAGCCATCAGGACCAGGTGACTTCAACCCTAAGCATAGCCAGCCTTTTTGGTACCTTCCCTCTCAATTTTTATCCTATCAATTGCCTCTACTCTCTCTGCTTGTCAGTCAGTCTGTTGTCAGACTCCATTTCCTTAGTGAACACTGACACAAAGTACTCATTAAGTATACTAGCCTTGCCCTGTGCCTCAAAGCATATATTACCTTCTCTGTCCTTTATAGGCCCCACTCCTCTTATTACTCACTTACTATTTATATGCCAGTAGAAGATCTTTGGGTTCCCTATTATGTTGACTGCCATTCTATTTTCATATTCTCTCTTTGCCAGTCTTATTTTCCTCTTCACCTCCCCTCTCAACCTATTGTATAAGGCCTGGTTCTCACTTGATGAGTTCACCTGACATGCATCATATACCCTCTTTTTTTGTTTCATCATTTTTATCACCCTGACAACCAAGGAGCCCTGTTCTTGCTTCCCCTACCTTTCAGCCTTGTTGGAATGTTTCTAGCTTGTACCTGAATCATCTCTTCCTTAAAGATAACCCATTGTTCTGACACAACTGTTCCTGACAGTCTTTGGTTCCATTCTACCCTGGCTAGATCCCTTCTCATCGTGTTGAAATTAGCCGCCTTCCAATCTAGACATTCTACCTTATTTTGTTCCTTGTTTTTCTGCATTACCAGTCTAAATCTTATGATACGATGATCACTCTTATCCAAGTGCTCCCCCAAAGACACTTGGTCAACTTGGTCTACCTCATTTCTCAGCACCAGATCCAGAAATGCCTCTTTTCTAGTTGGGCTGAGAACATACTGATCAAGGAAGTTCTCCTGAACACATTTTAGAAATTCCTCTTCCTTTATTCTAAAATTATCCCAATTGATATTTGGGTATTAAAGTCCCCTAATATCACTCCACTATAGTTCTTGCAGATCTATGATTTCCTTGCAGATTTATTGAGGGTGTTTAGGTGACCACACAAACCACAAGAGAAAAGCTTGAGTAGTTTATGGATCTCATTTGAACCCATGGCATTAAATAACTCCCTTACAATTTCTACAATAAATATTAAAGACTTAATAAAATGAAAATAATGCCAGTGACAATTAGAAGCATCCCTGAAATTACATTGATTGAAGACTGTGAGGTTAATGTGATGTCATCATTGCAGAATACTGTCATAGAATATAGTCACATGACTCAAGCCGGAGTAACCAGGAAATGATTTAACAGCTCTGAAGCAAAACTCTACTGCGGCAGGTGATGTTGGCCACCACATAGTCTATCCAGTATACTTGTAATAAGTTTTAACTTGAAGGATGGTTTGATATTAAGTGTTGTAATGTTTGTACCATGTAGGTCTGCTATTACTTTAAATAGCTAACAGCAAAAATCTTCCACTATAATTAGGTGCACTGAAAGTGCTGTTTTATAACACTTGTATGGGGAACAAAAACCCTGTGTTTGATATTCCTATAGCTTTGCTTTCTGATTCTGAAACAACTTTTGTTTGTCCCCTCTTGTGAATGGGTTCAAAATCCACCACGACAGCTGGTGGAATTTAAATTCAATTAATTAACTTAAAAAAAAATCTGGAATTGAAAGCTAGTCTCAGTAATGATGCCATGAAACTATCGGTTGTTGTAAAAACCCATCTGGTTCACTAATGTCTTTTTAGGGAAGGAAATCTGCCTTCCTTACCTGGTCTGGCCTACATGTAACTCCAGACCCACAGCAATGTGTTTGACTCTTAACTGCCCTTTGAAAGAGACTAGCAAGCCACTCAGTACAAGGGCAATTAGGGATGGGCAACAAATGCTGGCCTTGCCAGTGATGTCCACGTCCCATGAAAGAATAAAAAAAATGAGAATGATTCAGTGAAGCAGTAAAGCCGTAATAATCTCTGTGTTCAGTTAGTAGAATTTTCAATTAATAGCATATGTTATTAGTGAAATTTTAATTGTTACTGAAACACATATACACAATGACCAAGAATAACATAATTTTAGAGTTAAGGTTCGGGTAACACCCACAACCCAGTTCATTTTCAAGGCTTATGGTTCCAATGGAAACTCTTCATTAAATTGCAGCCTTATTGCCTGCGCTTAATATTTGTGTTTGTCCTTACAGCTTTATTATTAGGTGTAGATGCATCAGTTACAAATTTGAAGGGTATGTAAACATCCAGGTTCATTTGGGTTTTTATTAAATTCATAAAACAAAATATTTTTCCTATTTGCCACTCATGGTTCGATTCGATTAGTTGTCAAAAATCTTAATTTTCACAAGACTAAAAATTATCAGCCAGCACTAGTGGTCAAAGGCCATAATAATTTGTGCTGTTATTTAAAAAACTCATTTATGCAGACTGACATCCTGACATAACAAAGAATAATAAATCAGAAATACTCCCCTCAAGATTACATTGTAAATGTCAAACTAGACAGTAAATTGCAATTAAAGAAAGGAAATTGCTTCAAAGAAGCACTTGATTTCTAAATGAACAGCGAAGGATTTCTTAAGCATTTAATGATGGTTGAATTTACTCAGCTATTTTTAGGCAGAAGGATGATGATATAATTTTAATGTGCTTTGTAACTATGTTTTATTCCAAAAGAATCATTTCAGAAACTCACCAGCAACTACCTGGGAAAACATCACAACACATCAACAGCTGTTAGAGCTGACTTGAAGGTTAAATATTAGGAATGAATCCAATTTCTCTTGTCTGTTCAGCCCAGCAGTGTGTTATATTACAGTTGGATTGTGCTTATGGAGTGTGGGATATGAAGTAGGCTAATCAATCCCCTCTGCTCCTGTTCTCAAATTCCTCTCATATCAGGTCTGTGCCCTCGGGCATGCTTGTGGTTTCCAAAAGCTAATTCCATAAAAATCAAAATTGCGACCTGCGGCCAAAAAGGGAAGTTACGTTTTCCCCTCATGATTAATCTCCTCTTGGGTGGCTTTCAAAATAAAAATACGCAAGCTGCTGCCTCATGGATGAGAGCTTTCCTCTTCCAATAAACCTTGATCTCTGGAGCCAGATCACCAGAAAGGGTGTATTTCTGATGGTACCTCTTCTTGACATTGGGAACATTAACTAGAGAACGCTGTTAACCAACTTCTGTTGTGCTTAACTTCACATGAAGTTAGTATGTTTTGCAGCTACAACTTAGGACTGTTTAGGGAAGCATCACTATCGTTTATACCAGTAATTGGGAAATGTTTAATGGGAGCATTTTGTTTAATAAGGAGATTTTCTGTGTATTTAAATCAGTTTTAATGTATAAATGGTTTGATTGATGGGATAATCTGATACACAGAGGGTATCCATAAGGGTTTATTCCCTGACAGATTTCAAATGCCTGATGTTAAACGCAATTGAATTGTTTGTGTTAATTTGTAATCTGGTTTATATTTTTATTGTAATGTTTTAATGTTAAATTTAAATATTTTACCGATCAACATACTTGTAACAGAGCATGTCAAATGTCCTACTATTAGAGTTTTATTACAATGAGTGATTGGTGGATCTTTTTGGATTTTAATTTCTGCCTCATAAGAACATAAGAAATAGGAGCAGGAGTAGGCCATTCAGCCCCTCAAGCCTGTCCCGCCATTCAATAAGATCCTGGCTGATCTGCCCCAGACCTCAACTCCCCTCAGAGGCCAATATACACATTCCCAGATCAGGTGGAGCTGGCATGCAAATTGTTCCCTACTAAGCCTTCGAGAATTAGATACATGCCTTTTCTGAACTGTGAATCCCACCCCAACTGTTGCAGAGCAGACACATACCCACCATGAGAGTGTCAGTGATATAAAAGATGGACACTTATTCTCCCCTTCCCTAAATTGTCAACCAGAAAAACTAAATGTGCTATTCATAGTTCCTAATGGATATCAAATGATCACCAGCCAAGCAGGAGATTTGCCTCACAAACTGGCATTGAAGAGGACAAAATTAATCAAAAGTATAAATTTATAAAAACACAAGTGTAAAAGTGGGCAAGGAACATCTTGCTCTTTTGTGTATTTGCCCTGACACAGCAAGACCGAAAATTATTGCATATTGAACTTCGGGCCATTTGGTTCTATTTATGCACAGCATTACTTCATTCAGTTAAAGGCATAGATTCCTCTAAATTTAATGCTCTGACTTTGAGATAAACTTAACTCTCTGTAAAGTCTACAAAATGGGCAATTTTGGATCATCCTAGGTTCTTTACTTAGCTCAGTACTCATCCCTAGTTTATTTGTCTAAAGTATAAGGCTTTTTCCCACATAATTCACTTGGGCATGTGTAATGTAATGTTTTGACCTGCAATCATCCTTAGTATGGGTAATGTGAATTGTCTTTCTCCATATAACCCACCTAGTTTTGCATAATTGTCCAGCGTTTGTCTCCACATATCTCAGTTGGGGATACACAATGGATGGACCTTTCATCTAGTTCATGTGGGTATAGTATAATGGATGAAGTCTTTCAACAGTGTGAACCAGCTTCAGCCAACAGCTAATTAGAATCCCACCCACACACAAGGAGCCTGTTGGTTAGATATGTGCTGAATGTAAATGGACACTCAATACTGTCTAACAACTAACACAAATTAAAATTACTAGCGCCGTGCAGTCACAATCTATGAGACCTCAATAAAAAAAATCACAACAAACTCTCACAATGAACAAAAGGTCAGTTTTATGATGCACTTCACACTCAACACTCTACAGAATTTCCAATGGATAATGACTGCAGGTTTGCACAGGAATACTTAGTGCATCTTCAGATAGAAACATGGACTAGAAGGACAACAGATCAAACCTCTCATACAGCAGCACAGGACCAACAAACACAATGGGCTGGATTTTAAGAGCCTGCCATCAATCGTGGCAGCGAGCTCAGAAAATGGCGGGCTGCATGCTAGAGCCACCGCGTTTCACTTAAATAGACGGGGAGGCCCACCAAACCCCCAAATCTCGTAGAGGGGGCAGGCTGTCCGTCCCTGTCGATGGCGTCTGCTGCCTGTGCAATTTTTAAAGAGCAGCCAGCCCTGCCGCCCAATTTAAATTTTTAAAGTCCTACCCCCAAAATTAAATAAATAAAATTCTAACACCCCTTTCCCACCCCCTCATAACAATTTCAATAACTATTTGCTCTTCCCTCCCACCCCCCCCCCTCCCCCCAAAACACTTATCTTTTACATGTGACCTTCCTCACGACCCGAAACTGCACAAAGGTTCCCACCAACCCCTACACCCATTATGTGTATTTGACCCCATTTTCCCCACCCCACCGCACTGATAAACTTACCTCCTCCCCCACCCCCCCTTTCCCACCAATGTGGTGCCTCGTTTCCCTGGACTGCGTTCTGAAGGCACGAGAGTGCCAGCTGCCATGCCGAAGATTACGGAAGGCCCTCAAGATTGCAGCTAACTCTATTTAAATTTATTCATTTGAATATTTAAATTGTGGTCCCATTGCCGCAGTGGGGGAGGGGGGTGTGGGTGCACTTCCACAGAGCCTCGCCGCCGGAGGGAGGATCGGACCGGGCCCTCACGGCATCGAGGTCTGTGGCAGGCCTCATCTAGAGCCATCTTCAGGCCCCTTCCACCATGGAACCCGATGCCTGGGGGGAGCAAAATCCAGCCCAACATTGCAGGAACAGCAGAAATATACAAGAGGAAAATAGACCAGGAAATTCAATTGAAACAGCTCAGGATGTAGAAGAGGTATTACCACACAAAGTTCAAAGGATCAATGAAGAGAGGTAACTGGGCTCACCAAGAAGTACAGCCGAAAACAAGACCAAGGATGGAAGCCATTCTATTACTAACTCAAAACCTGGAAGCACACAAAAAAGTGACAGGCGAACACAGCAATTTTCTCACAGGAAAACAAAGGTCAATAGTATTAATACCACCTGACCAACTGGACAAAACATTACAAAAATTCATCTTCCCAGTAAAACAGAAAGATGACACAGATTGTGAACCTTGCCTCACCAGGAGCAATACTATGAAGCACAGATATTTGAAAGAGAATCACTAACCATTTGTCATAGTGCCAGACAGAAAATTCACAAAAGTCTAGCAGCAAAGAAAAAATGAAGAGAAGAAACAAAATGAAGCTCAGAGGAAATCACAAGTGACGTAAGTGAACAATTATTTCAGAAAGAATAACTAAGCAACTACACACTAAGACTGCCAATAAATCTCTGAGGATTCATTGCTATGCTCTATTTTGTCACAAGGAGCAATAATACATCGGATGAAGAACATTGAATTAAAAATAGAAAATAGATATTGAACCAAATGAGAGAAAAAGAACAAACCACCAATGCCAGAAATCTAAAATAAAACCCCAAAATGCTGGAAATTCATCGCAGGTCAATCAGCATCTAAGAGAGAAAGATATGTTAATGTTTCGGTAGGTATCTCATCAGAATTGAGATCTGAGTAAGTGCAGAAACAGCAGCAACAGTCATCAACATGACAGAGAAAGAGATCAGGTGAGAAGCCAGGGTAGGAGTGGAGCAAATACCCTATGAAATGGTGTGAGCATCATTGAGTTGCTATAGCAACAACTTTAATCTGGAGAAAATGTGTGCTGTTGTCTGGGGCTGAGTCCCACCCAAATAATTAAATTATCTTCCCTTTAAGTTGCTGAGTGACCTTCTGTGCATTTGCAGCATTTCCTGCATTTATTTCAGTGAAGGAAATGAACATCTTTAACAAAGCAAAAACAAGTGAAAACTCCACAAGAAAATATATAATATAAAAAACATAAGATATACATCCATCCAGAGGAAAAACCATTACAGCATACAAAATTTAGAGACAAATGACTAGCACTGAAGCAACACAAGGACACACTATTTAATCCATCAATCAAATCACAAAACATCCACACCGGATGGGTCTAGTACAAAAAACCCACAGGAGTCATGGGTAGCAAAATGGAGAAGGACAAACCAGCATAAGCACACAAATCACTCAGTATGGAAATGCCTTTTGAAAAAGTCAAAATATAAAGGCAGGCAAAAATAATGCCAGAGATATTTAAAGAATCTGAACCATTAACATTTAGCATCTAAACCAAATCTAATGCAGACACTTAAACATGCTCAGTCACACAAATGTCTTAAGTATGACTTTTTGTATATTTTAAGCACTTGCTGGCATAACAGGGTGCTGCAGAAGGTAACTGTCTAAATAATTTGAACATAGCAGTCGGAAATTGTACCAAAATCCCAATAAAGCCAGCTATAAATTTCCCATAGCTCAATCATGGCCCAACATTAGTTCAGCATACAATAACTGCTGCTACATTTTTACTTTTGCGTTCCAGTTTCACATGTAAAGATATTGTGCGAAGCTGTATTATGAATTAACTTTTGAATTGGTACAGTGTTAAGTACAACTTGGGCAGCTGTTATTCCTGGTGTAAACACAAGCAGCTGTTGTGGCCCTTCTTTGCACTGCAGAGTTCATGAGCAAGAAACGTTTTTTCTGCAGCCTGTCAACCAAAGCTGCAACGATTCATTACTGGGTGTATATAGGTCTTGTAGAACACTGAATTTGCAACAGTGACTAATAGGCCTGAGTTTTCTTGAGGATTTACACTCTTCTATCTGCTTTTTAAAGTATCTTTGCTCCTGGTTTGTCCCATATCATTAGCATCAAATTAACGGATCAAGAAACTGATTACTTTTAATTGTACAAAACATTGTACCTTTATAGAATGTTTGATGGAAGGAGTAGTTGGAAACAATAGAAGAGGTGTGTGTATATGTATTTATAAGAAAAACACAAAATGGATATTTTTTTCTGAAAATGTCCTCGATGTAGGTTATTGAGAATATATCATGTGAGAATGTAGTGCAAAGGAAAAGGGGTCAGGTATGCGATGAGAGGAGGGACCTGGTAGCAAGGGTAGGGAAAGCAGTATGTGAGCCAATGGGAGCGAACAAGTGAGGAGATGCTGAAGTGATTTATGACTTTAATCTCTTATAGAGACTAGACCAAATCAGGAGTACATCCCTATGAATCTCCTTTAATTAAGTTCAAACCAGACAAACTCTTATAGACACTTATTTGGGTCCCAAGAACTAGCTTTCCCTCAAAGAAAGAAAATCAACAGAGAATATTACCATCTTTCAGATTGCCCATTTTTAATAATTATGGCTAAGTCATTATAAGGGTCTGGGAAACTCTCTTCAATACATATCTCTCCACTTAAAGAGACACAGAGGGGGTTCTTGTAGGTGTATATAGAATACTACATGAGATGATTTATTAACTTTTATATATTTAAAGAATTTAACATGCAGTACACTTCTTAAGTGGATAAGTATATCACAATATCAAATATTATTGAGAGATGTAACACATAATCTAATTTGTAACATAGAATCCAAAAGTTTAACCTTGCTAATGTTACAGCAAAATATCTTAGAATATCCATCAAAATTTAGAGCAAACTTTTACCTTAAATCCCCCGAGTAAGGCATGGGGTGAGAAGTATTGTTTGAGGAATTCAGCACTTCTAATTTTCACTTCAGAATCTCTCATGTTTATACTGTTTCTAAGGTGTCATATGACCTCTTAGCATATAGGTGCTACCTTTCTGTGTGTGTTTTTCTTGCTTTCAAAATTAACTAACTCTCCACTTAACGTTTTACTGGAAACCCCCTGGTCTTGAAATTGTGAGCATTTTTCTGGTCAAAATGGTTATAATTGTGTTTACTTGACCTCTTGTTCCTGTAAGTCCATTATAATTGCCTTTTTATGGTACCTTAAAGCAACCTTTTGAGCCGATGTGTCTGCATCAACAAGTCCATAAACTAATTAAATTTATTGCTACCTCTTACTGATGTCACACAGGATATTTCAATATGTGTGTTTATCTTCCATTTCCCTGGCAACAGAAATTCTGTTCTAACAGGGACCTTGAAATATTTAACTCTACCTTCTTAAAGTGGAATTTCAGTGAGTCCTGAAAACTGACCATTTATCTTTAATTCTAAAAGCTATAATATATTAATTATATCTAAACACTACCTAATTAAACCTATTATACCCATATTCCATCACACCTCCCTCTTGACCTGTATAAAGACGAACAACAAAAATAGATTGTTTAAACTAAGTAATGCCTAAAATTTAAAGATTATATAAAATGTCATAACCCATTATGTGAAACAGTGCAATAATACAAAAGACTACATCGACGACAATCATAGTCTATATTTTTACACTGATCATCTAAATTCCCCAAAAATTAATCTTTTAATCCTAGCACAAAGTTCAGAATAAAACTATGCGAAGCGTCCGCGATCTGAGGTCGCAAAATGTTCAATAAGCCGACTGTAGCTTGACATGTCAAACATCAATGATCAATTGATGAAATCATGTGATGAGGTACAGAAGAAAGGATCCATAGCTGCTGCTTGATCTTGAATCGATAAAGTCCTGTTGAGATAAACTAAAATGTGCTTTAGTCCATTTTCAGTAACATTCCAGCCAATGTCCTCATACCAGGAAAGAAATGAAAAGAGCTCAACATCAGGGAATTCTGAGGTCACCTGGATAGAAGTGTGATTCAGAACCTAAGTATCTTTATCACAGGTGTGCTTTCCATCAGAAGCTAACTTGGCGATACAAAGAAAAGCCATTCCACCATGTTCTACTTAGTACCATGGTATTTTTCCAATGGTATGATGAACAAGAACATCACTTGCATTATCTCCTCTCCAAATGTCATGCAGGGCTAATGGAATAAAATGTTTTTTTTCTGCTTCTCTGCAAGAAATTGCATGGCGTGAGGTGTTCAAGCAGTAAGACATCCCTGGCATGTCACAAGCATTGTCTGCAGCCTGAAGACCTGTAACAAAGAATCCTCCAGTCTCTTAATCCTTGCTTTACGTGAGAGCAAGTCTTATCACCGAGAGTCTGCAGTGCTTCATTCCTGTCCCTCAGCGTTTTCTTCCTCTGTCGTTGTTACTTGACTATCGCTCGTTGCACTGAGTGTGGTTCCCTATGAAACCAACCTTTGAAGCACTGCGAGGTCCTACGTGGGGGAGGAACAGTTATTGACGCAGTTGGTTGCAATTTGACTAGTGTTGTTCCCGATGCCATCCTCCAGGCTGGGTCCTGAAAGAAAGTGTATGACTGCACCTTGTACAGTTCCTCCATTCCTGTACCCTTCTGAACACCTCTTCAGGTTGTCTACAGAGACAGTTTTAAACGATTGCTTGCCATTCGGCTGGTTAGCAAATATTTTGACAGTTCTTTCATTAATAACAGAATGTATTTGAACAGATTTCTTCCAATTGGGTCTCAAACCAGGTTTCTGTTCAAACTTTCTCTCCTGAGCCCACTCCCTGGTTACAGGTTGCCAAGCTTTGTTAGTTACCTGTTTTTGTCTTTCTTCTCTCTGATCCTTTGATCAATATCATGAATTTGATCTGTTATTTCTCGTTTCAAATCTAATTGTTGCTGTCGAGTCAAGGAATCAGAAAGCGTAGAGGCAATAAAAAGAACCGCAAGTAAGTGGTGTATGCATTTCAACACCATACATTAAATAATATGGTGTTCTAGGGAATACTGTCCCTGATGTACAGATGGACACATTATTTAGTGATAACTGTACCTCTGGAATGATGGCAGCCCACTTATTTCCTCTGATTCTCAACAGTTTGATCAATAGCTTTGTTACTTCCTGGTTTTTACATTCCACCGGCCCCGTTGACTGCGGATGATGTGGCCTTCTGTGCTCTAACCCAATCCCCCTTTTCACACAATAGTCTTTTAAAACCTTGGAAACAAAGCCTCTGCCTTGATCAGAGTGTAGGATTATGGGTGCACCAGCTATAGTAATAATGTCAGTAATAGCATTGACAAGTGTGTTTTCCGAAATAGTTTTTGTCAGGACCAGCCAGCAGAAAGAAGTGCAACAACACAAATGAGAACATGTTTATACCCCATTGATGGGGGTAGTAGTCCAATGAAATCAACAAAAGATGTCTCCATTGATTTATTAGGCTTCACAGGAGCCAATGGTGGCAGTTTAATAAGTGATGATTTGTTATCAAATTACATGGTTCACAATTTGCCACTTATGTTTAACAGGCTTTAAGTATGCCTAGCTACCAATGTAAAGGAGTCAATTTGCAAAATATTGTTCGGGCATCACTATGTGCCTGACCTATACCCTCGTGAGCTGGGGGTACCTTCTGGTCACCCTTGGGCAACTTAACCAGTACAATACCAGTCGGTGTCTGATGGATATTCTTTTGGATTCTCTTTCGTTGGGTCTAATAGCTGAATCAGTTCCTCATCCTGATTAGTTACCTGTTCTGCCCTAGTGATTACATTAACTATGGCAGGCCCCTCTCGAGGGGATGTCATGCAGACAGAATGTTTTGCTTGTCCATTTGCAAGACAGTTGTCCGATGAATGTACTGAACCAGTGGTAAGCCTGGGTACATGAATTAGCTGACAATTACGTTTCTCCTTTCGCAAATGGAGAATATCTTAGAGTCATAGAGTTATACAGCACAGAAACAGGCCCTTCGGCCCATCATGTCTATGCCAACCATCAAGCACCTAACTATTCTAATCCCATTTTCCAGCACTTGGCCCATAGCCATGTATGCTATGGCGTTTCAAGTGTTCATATAAATACTTCTTAAATGTTGCGAGGGTTCCTGCCTCTACCACCTCTTCAGGCAGTGTGTTCCAGATTCCAACCACCCTCTGGGTGAAAAAAGTTTTCGTCAAATCCCCTCTAAACCTCCTGCCCCTTACCTTAAATCTATGCCCCCTGGTTATTGACCTTTCCGCTAAGGGAAAAAGTTCCTTCCTATCTAACCTATCAATGCCCCTCATAATTTTGTATACCTCAATCAGGTCCCCCCTCAGCCTTCTCTGCTCTAAGGAAAACAACCCTAGCCATTTCAGTCTCTCTTCATAGCTGAAATACTGCAGTCCAGGCAATATCCTGGTGAATCTCCTCTGCACCCTCTCCAGTGCAATCACATCCTTCCTATAGTGTGGTGCCCAGAACTGTACACAGTACTCCAGCTGTGGCCTAACTAGCGTTTTATACAGCTCCATCATAATCCCCTTGCTCTTACATTCTATGCCTTGGCTAATAAAGACAAGTATCCTATATGCCTTCCTAACCACCTTATCTACCTATGCTGCTGCCTTCAGTGATCTATGGACAAGTACACCAAGGTCCCTCTGACCCTCTGTACTTCCTAGGGTCCTACCATCCATTGTATATTCCCTTGCCTTGTTAGTTCTCCCAAAATGCATCACCTCACACTTCTCAGAATTAAATTCCATTTGCCATTGCTCCGCCCATCTTACCAGCCCATCCTGTAATCGAAGGCTTTCCTCCTCACTTTATACAACTCCACCAATTTTCATGTCATCTGCGAACTTACTGATCATACCTCCTATATTCACGTCTAAATCATTAATGTACACTACAAACAGCAAGGGTCGCAGCACCAATCCCTGTGGTACATCACTGGTCACAGGCTTCCACTCGTAAAAACAGCCCTCGACCATCACCCTCTGCCTCCTGCCACTATGCCAATTTTGGATCCAATTTGCCAAATTGGATCCCATGGGCTCTTACTTTCTTAACCAATCTCCCATGCAGGACCTTATCAAAAGCCTTAATGAAGTCCATGTAGACTACATCAACTGCTCTACCCCTATCTACACATCTAGTCACCACCTCGAAAAATTCAATCAAGTTAGTTAGACATGATCTTCCCCTGACAAAGACATTCTGACTATCCCTGATTAATCCCTGCCTCTCCAAGTGTAGATTAATCCTATCCCTCAGAATCTTTTCCAATAGTTTCCCTACCACTGATGTGAGACTCACCGGCCTGTAATTACCTAGTTTATCCCTTGTGTGAGAGCCCCTGCTAGCTCCTCCCTTGCCTCACATAACAGCCTGGGATACATCTCATCTGGGCCTAGGGATTTATCCACTTTTAAGACTGCTAAAAGAGTTAATACTTCCTCCCTTTCAATGCTAATATGTTCAAGTATATCACAATCCCCCTCCCTGATCTCTACACCTACATCGTCCTTCTCCATAGTGAACACAGATGAAAAGTAATCATTAAAAACCTCACCTATGTCCTCTGGCTCCGCACACAGATTGCCACTTTGGTCCCTAATGGGCCCTACTCTTTCCCTAGTTATCCTCTTGCCCTTAATATACTTATAAAATGCCTTATGATTTTCCTTTATCTCTCCTGCCAGTGTTTTTCTTATGTCCCCTCTTTGCTCTCCTAATTACTTTTTTAAGTACCCCCCTACACTTTCTATACTCCTCGAGTGCCTCTGCTATTTTCAGCCTCTGAATCTGCCATTAGTCTCCTTTATTTCCTTATCCAATCCTCTATATCCCTTGACATCCAGGGTTCCCTGGACTTGTTGGTCCTACCCTTCACCCTAACGGGTAGATGTTGGCCCAGAACTCTCACTATTGCCTCTTTGAATGACTCCCACTGCTCTGATGTAGACTTTTCTACAAGTTGCTGCTCCCAGTCCACTTTGGCCAGATCCTGTTTTATCATATTGAAATTGACCTTCCCCCAATTCAGTACCTTTATTTCTGATCCATCTTTGTTCTTTTCCATAACTACCTTAAATCTTACAGAGTTATGGTCACTATCCCCGAAATGCTCCCCCACTGACACTTTTGCCATTTGTCTGGCTTCATTCCCTAGGATTAGGTCCAGTACTGCCCCTTCTCTTGTAGGACTTTCTACATACTAGCTCTCCTGTAAGCATTTTAAGAATTCCGCCCCCTTTAAACCTTTTCCACTAAGACTATCCCAGTTGATATTGGGGAAGTTGAAATCCCCTATTATTACCCTATTATTTTTACACCTCTCTGAGATTTGCCTACATATCTGCTCCTCTATCTCTTCCTGACTGTCTGGAGGCTTGTATCACACTCCCAGCCAAGTGATTGCCCCCCTTTTTTTAAGTTCGACCCATATGGTCTCATTTGAGGAACCTTCTAAGATATCATCCCTCCTTACTGCAGTAATTAACTCCTTGATCAACAGTCTTCCCACAACGACTTGTGTTTTATGAGTTTACCTTTATGATTGGTAAAGCCTGTTTGCTTCCAGAACACAAGGTCTTGGTTGTAAGCCCGTTTACAACAGTCACTATCTGTACAAATTCTTTGGCCTCCTTATCTCAAGAGACAATGGGTAAGCGCCTGGAGGTGGTCAGTGGTGTGTGGAGTAGCGCCTGGAGTGGCTATAAAGGCCAATTCTAGAGTGACAGGCTCTTCCACAGGTGCTGCAGAAAAATTTGATTGTCGGAGCTGTACAAATTAATGCAGGCTTAATAGAGTCTGCCTTTTCTAAAGCATACCATAATGCTGCAGCTTCAGCATACTGTACTGTCCAATGGCCAAGGGGTGTGGACAGCAATTCTTCTAGATAGAAAGAATAAGAATCCCGAAAGGTACCGATTACTATCCCCATCCCAGCTGAGGATTGTTGGGATATCACTTTTTTAATCATCATTGATGACCCATCACAGTAAATAACCTAATGATAATCTGCAAGTGGTTTCAGAGGTGCTTGTTTAATTCCCTCCTCGGTATCATCATCTTCCATAACAGGGAGATGTTCTAAGTCCATGTCTGAGGATAGAAATTTAAAAATGAGTGGAGGATCATTCAAAAAGGAGGCTCATTTGTTGTATCGGATTTGAGTGGCTCTTCTCTCATCAGAGGCCATTCGCAAAACTGATCTCAAATCTGGTATTTCATTAAAAATTGTCATAACCCTTTCCTTTTTATTGTACAGTCTTTCAACACTGGAAAAATTATAAGAATGAAACTGAACCCGCACAATTCTATTTTCATTGTAAAAAATGCAATTGCTACTTAGGAGATGTTTTAACATGAAGATTAAGTGGAACCTGCGAGTCCCTTTACTCCAAATCTATAGCCTTCTGTACATCAGGGCACAGTTGTTGCAATTTCAAGTAATCATCCGAGGAAAAATGAATGGGCCTTTTACTGTCTCGTCTACTCTAGCATACAGAGGTGCTGAGAGCTCAACAAAGGTCGATGTAAATGATGTAGCAAAGTTCAGGAGTCCTAAACTTGTCTGCAGATTTTTCAAAGTTCGGGGATATTGAATTGTATCCAATTTCTCTTTATGATCCTGAATAGACCACTGTTTCCTGGGCTTGTGCCAGTCTGCAGCAAGAGAATGAGGTTCTATATCTACTTTGCCACGCTGATTTGGATGACGCTGTAGATAAGGGTAGTATTTGTTTAGGAGCTGTTCTAAAAGACCCTTATCACCCCCCTCTAGGCAGGTGCGGTCTAGCTGTGCCTGAATATATTTGTCAGTCATCCTGGTCTGGGGATGCCTCCACAGGCCTGGTCGTGATCTTAAGGAAGTATTTAATATTAGGCTGTCCTATAATAAGAGTGCAAATCTCATCGGGTACTAAACCCACCTCCAGGGTGGCTGTAATACCATAAACAGTAACAGGAATTGTATAAAAAGCAATCCATTGTGCCTTACACTGTGTAAATCCCCCTAATGATAACGGATAAAGCGGGCTTCCCAAAGCTGACCACTGATGCTTCATAATTACAGGATCCATGACTGAGTAATCAGCTCCTGTATTAAAGAATGCTTGTACCTGTTCAGCAGTGGGCAGTGTTGCCAGGGCATAGGGGAATTCGAGAGCCTGGCTGGGTGCCAGCCCTTCACTGTGGAGAGTCAGATGCTTCTGAGTCCTGACTATCAGTCCTGCCTTGATTTCTGATGACTTTAACTGAAGTCTGCCCCTCCCTCTTAGGAGTCTCATGCTTTCCCGATCCCCAAGGTGGTCTATCAGAAGGCTTATAGTCACTACTATCGCCCCCTTAGACTCCTTATGGGAGTCTTTCTGATCTCTGCCTCTGTCAGCCCTGGAATCTCCCATTACTCTATGATAGGAACGGCCAGTGTAAAATTCATCCCCATAGGGATCCCAGCTGACCCTGCTATCTCTGCGAGGTGTGATACTAGACCGTTCCCACCATTCTGGCGAAATATGCAACTTGGGCTCCTGGCAAGATGCCGGTGTAGACTGACCAGAGCGCCCGTCCGGGGGCCCAAGGAACGAGTCTGCGGGCGACTGGAACGAGAAGGAGTCCATGTTCTAGTCTGTCCCTGTCTGTGTGAAACAGAGACATTGTCCTATTATTTTTAACCTTCGGATCCGGTTGGACCACAGGCTTAGTTCGAGGCATGGTTCGAGTGGATAATGCATTCAACATTATCCCACCTCTGCTGGTCATCAGGATAAGCAGACAAAGCCCTTTCACAGGCTAGTCTAAGCGCAGAATTCTGATACTGGTTAGCCAGACAATTTCCCAGTTGCCATGTGTAAGGTCCTTACCTAATCGATAGGCGGCTACCAAACATTCAAATTAACAGTATTTTGAAGGATTTCTTTGATTGAGCCCATTAAATGCCCTCCCTGAGTTGGTCAGGAGGTGGGAATATATTTGTATCCAGCTGTTGCACTTATTAATTGGGGGGACAAGATCAGAGTTTATCATCATAGAGAGGAGCTGCTGTAAATGTGCAGCATTCCAGCCTTGACAACAAGTGTCAAGTCTATCAAGATTATTTAAAATCCACCTTGTTTTATCTTGGTTGCATAGACCAGGCTTGCCACACATGACATATATAGAGTTAAGGTTCACATTGTCTAGGGGTGTAATTTGAGACTGCACTAGCTGTCCCACAGACAGAGGAAAGCTTTCAGCACCATCATTAGCAAAAGCCTGGAGAAGTGCCTGTTTCATTTGAAGGTAATGTACCGGTAGCTGTCTATAATCCTCCTGCAAATTCTGATCATGAACCTCGTTGTGAGGAAGCCATCTAATCCGAAACCCATGGCCACCACACATGTAGGGAGACCCAGGACCTACAATTCTACCATGGCTACCCCCACCCTGTCGTGCACCAGTCATTAGGTCACCCAATTGTGCAGACGTGCACAATATCATTGTGGGTCTGGGATATCAGTCTGATTATCCCACTGGATATGTTCTATCCCTTCCTCCTGAGGGTCAGCCACAATAGTACCATGAGCTCCAACTGAACCATTGGCATCAAAATTATCAATCTCAAAGACTACCACCTGATCTGCCTGAGGCAGTGGAATAGAATTCTGTAATCTACTAAATCAAGTTGATGGATTACTCGACGGAAAAAATTAAGCCAATCCCTTCTTCATTAGCCATTATATCGGAACAGAAACTGAACTAGGAATTAAAATACGTCAGGAGCTAATCTCAACTAGGAGTTAAAGTGAAATTTAAAGAACATTTCCAAACCTCAATAGTAGAATGAGGGAGTTCTGATTTAAGATCCACAAACCGTGATCAAGGGTTTGCCATCTCTAGATTCTTAAATTGGGGTCTTAATACCATTGACAGTAAACATTCCTTCCATACTTACAAATCTAAAATAAACACTAGAGACTAACATACAAGTACAGGATTCCGTTACCAAGACCATGCTTTTGGGCACCAACTGAAATGATTTATGACTTTAACTCCTTATCGGGACTAAACAAAATCAGGAGTACATCCATATGAATCTCCTTTAATTCAGTTCAACCCAGACAAACTCTTATAGACACTTATTTGGGTCCAAAGAATTGAACCTGCTTTCCTTCAAAGAAAGGAAACTAACAGAGAATATTACCATCTTTCGGATAGCTTATTTTAATAATTATGGCTAAGTCATAAATATTCCAGATATTATAAGGGTTTGGGAAACTCTCATCAATACGTATCTCTCCACCTAAAGAGAGACAGAGGGGGTTCTTGTAGTTGTATACAGAATACTACATGAGACGATTTATTAACTTTTATATATTTATTAAAGAATTTAACATGCAATACACTTGAGTGGATAAGTATATCACAATATCAAATATTACTGAGAGATGTAACACATAATCTCATTTCTAACATAGAATCCAAAAGTTTAACCTTGCTAATGTTACAGCAAAATATCTTAGAATATCCATCAAAATTTTTAAAGTAAACTTTTACCTTAAATCCCCCGAGTAAGGCATGAGGTGAGAAGTATTGTTTGAGGAATTCAACACTTCTAATTTTCACTTCAGAACCTCTCATGTTTATACTGTTTCTAAGGTGTCATATGACTTCTTAGCATACAAGTGTTACCTTTCCGTGTGTGTTTTTCTTGCTTTCAAAACTAACTAACTCTCCACTTAATGTTTTACTGGAAATCCCCTGTTTCTGTAGTTGTGAGCATTTATCTGGGTCAAAATGTTTATAATTGTGTTTACTTGACCTCTTGTTCCTGTAAGTCTATTCCATTTATTGTTTTATTATCTATAATTGTCTTTTTTATGGTACCTTAAAGCAACCTTTTGAGCCGATTTGTCTGCATCAACAACCCCATAAACTAATTAAGTTTATTGCTACCTCTTACCGATGCCACACAGGATATTTCAATGTGTGTGTTTATCTTCCAGTTCCCTGGCAACAGAAATTCTATTCTAACGTGGACCTTGAAATATTTAACTCTACCTTCTTAAAGTGGAATTTCAGTGAGTCCTGAAAACTGACTATTTAATCTTTAATTCTAAAAGCTATAATATATAAACTATATCTAAATGCTACCTAGTTAAGCATACCCATATTCCATCACAAAGCAACAGGGATGAGGTGAAGCAGTAAAGCTTGTGTAAGAAGTCACTGAGGCCAATGGGAAAATGAGACCGTCGGATCTCATCAGTTCACTTCCCCATCACTTCCAACCTGAATGAAAAGAAGAAATAAAAGTTTCATGTGGATCAGTACAGAGAGAGAAGCAAGAAAAGAAGTGATGAGTAGAGAAGAAAAAGGGAAACAAAAATAGAAGAGAAAACAGTAACACAAACATAACAGACACTGATGAGAGATTGCATCCTCTGAAAACGTATTCAATTTTTTTCCTGAAGATATTCCAGATATAAATGTGGAAAATGTTGATTTCACTTGAGTAAAATATTAAATTCTAGTTAAAAAGCTTAAATGCAAAACCATGCTCTTGTTGAACACAGTTTAAAAAGTTCAGAACTTTACTTTAAAAGAAACACTCTCAGAGAATGCACGAAAAACATACAGCCTCATACCCAGTGGCAATGGACATTGCCAATTACCAGTACATAACAACGTGCACACCTCAATAAAAAGATAAGTGACACAGCTCTTAGGCTCTCACAATAGGGCACCATATCGACAGAATCTTGAAATGGTGTGCTTTACTGAATCTCAGGATAGAACCTTACCAGCTATGTGGAGATGGCATTGGTGACAAAAAGGATGGGAAACTCTGAAAATGGCATGTTGGGACAGTCGCCTGACACATTCAGCCTTTGGCTGATCTTGCCGGAGGTGGACAAAGCAATAGAAGTGGCTATCCGCCCGGCAGCAGAAGTTAGTGCCATTTAACTGGACACTTGGGGACACTGCCAGAATCTTACCTGTGGTGGATGGGCCTTGTGCTGTGGGCGAAACCTAGCAAGTCCCTGCCCTGGAGCCAATTCTGCCAGGGCCACAGCTGTGGCCACAGGCCATCCTGTGGAGGGGGTCACATGAACACATGAAATGGGAGGAGTAGACCATATGGCCCGTTGAACCTGCTCCACCATGCAATATGATCATGGCTGATCTTAGGCTTCAACTTCACTTTTCCACCTGCTCTCCATATTCCTTGATTCTCTGAGACACCAAAAAGTTGTCTAGCCCAGCCTTAAATGTATTCAATGATGGAGCATCTACAACCCTCTGGGGTAGAGAATTTGAAAAATTCCCAAACATTTGAGTGAAATCATTTCTCCCCATCGCAGTGCTAAATGATTGGCCCCTTATCCTGAGACTGTGCCCCCCCGTATTTTAAATTTCCCGACCAGCGGTAACAATCTCAGCATATACCCTCTCCAGCCCCTTATGGGCTTATGGCCGGAATTTTATGCCACCCCAGCGAGCCAGATGGTGGCTGGGGGGCGGTGCGGGGAGTGGAGTAAAATGGAGCGGGAGGCTTCCAGAAGGCCTTCCCGGCATGCTCCTGCCTCTGCCCCACTTTACGTGGGCTGCGGGGGAGAAAAGGGACGCCCGCCCCAGGCCAATTGAGGCCTTTAAGTGGCCACCTAGTGGCCTTTGCCCGCCTCCATGGGTATTTTACCCGTGGCAAGCAGGCGTCCGGTAGACGTGAAACGCCTCTCAGCGATACCTGGCAGTCTTCCAGCGCACTGGCGGAGGACCTGACAGGGTGCCCGATTGAGGGCTGCCCCCCACTTCCCCAACCATCCTCCAGGATCAGAGATGGCCCGCTTCTCCCCAAATGACCACCCAAATGACCAAACCAAACTTACCTCAGTCCCAGCTCCATGTCCTTGACTGGGCTGCAGTCCCAGCAGTGGCCACTGCTCCTCTGCACCTCTGAACAATTATAGCCCGGGGACCCATAAAATGCAGGTTGCTACCCTGGGCTGGGTTGATGTGGGTTTGCCAGCGACTTTTAAGTCGATGGCCAGCTCTCCTCCACCCATCGTAAAATCCAGCCCTATATCTTTCATTGAGATCACCTCTCATTCTTCTAAACTCAATTTACTCAGCTTTCCATCATAGGACAACCCCCTCATCCCAGGATCCAATTTAGTGAACCTTCGCTGTAACGCCTCCAATGCAAGCATATCCTTTCTTAAATGTGGAGACCAAAAACTACACACAGTATTCCAGAATAAAAACAAGAAATTCTGGAAATACCCAGCAGGTCTGGCAGCATCTGTGGACAGAGAAGCAGAGTTAACGTTTCAGGTCAGTGACCCTTCTTCAGAACTGGCAAATATTAGAAATGTCAAAGGTTGTAAGCAAGTAAAGTGGGGGAGGGGCAAGAGATAACAAAGGAGAAGGTGTAGATAAGACAAGGTCACAGAATAGCTGACCAGAAGGTCATAAAGCAAAGGCAAACAATATGTTAATGGTGTGTTGAAAGACAAAGCATTAGTACAGATAGGGTGTTAATGGACTGAAAATTGAACAGCAGCAAGTACAAATATGAAAATAAAACAGTGGGTAAGCAAACTGAACAAACTAAGATGAAATAAAATAAACACACAAAAAAATATAAAAAAGAGAAAATGAAAAATTATTAAAAATAAAAGTAAAATGGGGAGCCCGTTTCAGAGCATGACGGGCCCCCCATTTTACTTTTATTTTTAGAAATTTTTCATTTTTTCTTTTTTATATTTTTTTGTGTGTTTATTTCATCTCGATTTATTCAGTTTGCTTACCCAGTGTTTTTTTTCATGTTTGTACTTGCTGCTGTTCAATTTCAGTCCGTTAACACCCTATCTGTACTAATGCTTTGTCTTTCAACACACCATTAACATATTGTTTGCCTTTGCTCCATAACCTTCTGGTCAGCTATTCTGTGACCTTGTCTTATCTACACCTTCTCCTTTGTTATCTCTTGCCCCACCCCTGCTTTACTTGCTTATAACCTTTGACATTTCTAATATTTGGCAGTTCTGAAGAAGGGTCACTGACCTGAAATGTTAACTCTGCTTCTCTCTCCACAGATGCTGCCAGACCAGCTGGGTATTTACAGCATTTCTTGTTTTTATTTCAGATTTCCAGCATCCACAGTATTTTGCTTTTATCACAGTATTCCAGACATGGTCTCACCGAAACACACCAATTGTAGCAAGACCTCTTTATTCCTGTACTCCAATCCCCTTGCAAAAGACCAACATGCCATTTGCCTTTCTAATTGCTTGCTATACCTCCGTGCTAACATTTTGCGTTCCTTGTACGAGTGCACCCAATTCTCTTTGAACATTAACACTTATAAGTTTCACACCTTTTAAAAAATATTCTGCTTTTCTATTCTTATGACCAAAGTGAATAACTTGACACTTCCCTACATTATACTCCATCTGCCAACTTGTTGCCCACTCACTCACTGTCCCCCTCCACAATGATGGCCTGGCAACTATGGCTACAAATTATAAAATTTTCCTACATCTTCAGAGGGTGCCTCCATCTTGAAGCGCCCTTGTGTTCTCCTGCCTGCCATCCTTAATTGGACGGCGCTCCAAGAGGCGGCCTCTTAATTGGCCGCTTCTGGTAAGAATGAACAGGTGGGCAGCAAGGCATCATGGGTGGCGGGGGGGGGGGGGAAGAGGAGTCGTGACCCGCTTCTGGTTACGACCTCTGAAAATCTTTAAAGGCATTATGATTCTGCCCTCAGATTCCATGATGGTAAGTCACATCACAACTTTAAAAAGTGTTTTATCTCCTGAGAAACCTTTTATAGATTTATTTAAAAGAACAGTGAAAAGCACCACTAGTAAAGGAACATGACTGTACTGCAAGGATAAAAGAAACTATACAATACCAGCTTATGTAACCCACTCTTTCTTCAGAATTATGGCTCAGTATAGCGTAATGGTTTAAGACTTTAGTAAACTCTGCCACTTCCATCGTCTGCTCTTAATGCCACTTCTGTCAATTCTATTATTGTTTCTGTGAGTTACAGGAAAGCAAGACGGTTTTAGGCCAACCATCAGTGCTTTAAGCCAACACTCAGTGTTTCAACCCCTATGTCAATGTCTTAATATTTCACAAGGAAAATCAGCTTTTTCCCATCAGTGCCAAAAGCTGTCAGTATCAACCAATCAGATCGGTTGGAGGGCAAGACTGGAGCCTCTTTTTTGAGATAAGCAGGATGTTCCTGAATGTGAATGTATTAGCTGGTTTTATTTGAGAATTTATGCCTTTGCACTTTCAGAATTATTGGGTTTGGATATTCAATAATGAGTGAGATTGCGGTCATGAAATTGGTCTATGCTAGAAGCATGAATCTGGAGCCTGATATAGTTTTCCGTTAAAGTAAATAGATATGAGCTGCATTTCCATTACAGGTGTCGACCAATTTCATCCCCAATGTTTTACTTTAATATTAAAAAAAATTACACTGCAATTCCTGCATTGATAATTTAACACAGAATACTACTGTGATGTTTGATGTAGGCTGTGTTTGGCTATGGTCTGTAACTTTGAAAACTGTTTCCAGTTGGTTCAAGTACTCGTGGTGGCAGACCCTCTGTTACCATGCACAATCTGGGGGGGAGAGATTGTGTTACCCAACCTCACATATGGTGACCAGTTAAAGATGATGGTTGAAACTAGAGCGTGCTGCAACTTATTTGTTCTCCTTCTCTAGTTGTCTTACCTTGGGGGTATTGCACAAAATTTTATATGTAAATGAACGGTGCGGCGATGGGCACAGGAGACACGTGTGATCATGTGGCAGGGCAGACTATCATTGGTGGAACCTGCCTTCACTCTGTCAAGCACTATGGTCAAACACAAATCATTGTGTTTCAAGCCTCAAGGAGCAGCAGCCTTCATGGTATGCAAGTGCCTTCAGAGTTTCCGCAATTAAACCTTCTATTTCAGAGACCCTCTGTGGCATGTTCTGAAGAGCCCCTCCTGACCGGTCAAGACAACGGAAGCACATTTTCAGCATGCCAAAGGTGTTTGATGATGGCTTTGTTGGATGCGTGAGCAGTATTGTATCTCTCTTCAGTTGTGCTTTGGGGATGCCGCACTGGTGTCAACCATCATGTACAAAGGGGGTAACCCTTGTCACCCAGGATCCAGCCGTTTCCTTCGGCTGGTTCCTCAAAAATTCCTGGCAGCTGTGAGTTTCTCAAAATGTATGAGTTGTGACAGCTCCCTGGGAAACGTGCACAAGCCTGCAGGATTCTTCTCCTGTGGTCACAAACCAGTTGTATGTTCAAAGAGTGGAAGCCTTTGTGACTCAGAAATGCAGCAGACTGGTCCTAGGGAGCTCTAATAGCAACATGAGTGCAGTCAATCACATCGTGCACTCTAGGGAAGCCAGCGATGATGCTGAAGGCCGCAGACCTTGCTGCCTGGTTGTCCTTGTCTACGGGTAAATAGGTGAAATCATTGGCATGACGAAATAGGGCATTGGTCACCTCTTTGATGCACCTATGAGTCGCATACTGTGAGATGCCACATATGTCGCCCATCGATCGCTGGAAGGCACTGCTAGCAAAGAAAATTAAGTGCAGCAGTTACCTTGAGGGCAACTGGCATGGGATTCCCACCAAACCCAAGCAATTGCAGGTTATGCTGCAGGATCCTACAAATTTCTGTGACCATTTCATGTGACATTCTTAGGCATCGCTGCTATTGTCTCACTGACATTTGTAGGTAATTTGTCCTTGTGCTGTGGATGCGATGACATGCCAGCACCTGTCTTCGATCATGCCAATCCTGGATTTTATCATTTTGAGCATCTTCACCTTCCTGTTCTGCCTGTTGCTGGCATTCAGGCATCATGCGTTGAGAGAAAAGAGCCACCCTTAGTCGCTCCCTCTGCTCTCCTTCCCGTGGTAGTAGACAGATTGGGTGCAACAGATACATGTTGCTGTAGCTTTATAAATAATGAAATGAGCAGAACGTTCTAATTCAGCCATCTGTTGCCAGTCAGTTGAACCATCGAGGCAATGAGCTGTTCACTTTTATGTGCCTTAAAATCCCACCCACCATCATCGGTCTCCTTCCACTCGATTTGCAATCCTTGAGTGGCCATGTGGTTTGCATTATCGTTCAAGAAAATGGTGTGTGTACCATTTAGAGTACGTTTCCCCACCTTCCAACCTCTTCCTGACACCTTCCAGCCTGCACCCACCACCCTTGACCCATTCAATGTAACCTTAACCCTTCCCTGTTACCATTGAACCTCCCCCATTACCTTGCAAAGTGTCACAATCAATTTATTCATGCCATCCCTCCCCCCGCCCCCGTTCCTACTCCCGTTACCATCCAAATGCTGACTCTGACCCTTGATCCTCCTCAAATCCACCTTTAATCCACCTCGGGGCGGCACAGTGGCGCCGCGATTAGCACCGCAACCTCAAGTTCCAGTGACCCGGGTTCAATTCTGGGTACTGCCTGTGCGGAGTTTGCAAGTTCTCCCTGTGACCACGTGGGTTTTCGCCGGGTGCTCCGGTTTCCTCCCACAGCCAAAGACTTGCAGGTTGATAGGCAAAATTGGCCATTATAAATTGCCCTTAGTATCGGTAGGTGGTAGGGGAATTGAGGGAAGGTGGGGATGTGGTAGGAATATGGAATTAATGTAGGATTAGTATAAATGGGTGGTTGATGGTCAGCACAGACTCGGTGGGCCGAAGGGCCTGTTTCAGTGCTGTATCTCTAAATAAAATAAAAATTAATGTTAATGCCGAGTCCCGTTCCCCTCCCTATGTTGCCGTAGAATACCCAATCCTAAATCTTGACCTTCGACCCCCCCGCCCTACAGAATCCATTTGCTCCCATTGACTGATCGTTCCCTCTGCCAGCCAGAACCCTGAATTTGCCCCACAGGTCCCCGACGTTGACAGCACCTATCCCTCCCTTTAGGCCACTCATGACCATCTGTTGACTGTAAAGCTCAGATCAATCCACCACCCCCGCAGTCACCCACATCCAGCTTAGCAACAATAACAACCACTACACACCCTGGGCACTCTACTCCTCCCTCCCCTGTTCCTCCATGCACCCAATAGCCCACCCTGTCCTTCCTGAGCACCCTCCCCTGATCCTCCATGTACACGCCTCCATGCCTACACCGCCATCCCGTGAAGAACTGCCCTTGCTGGTGCTGAGCCTGGAGCCAAACATCCATTCCAATGTTGGCCTTTCTTGTGCCGATGAGTTCAGGAAATTAAACCACTGACCTCAGACACAACTGCACAAAAAGCTGACTGGTGTACACCGCGTTTAAATGAACGCGAACTGGGTGGCACGGGAATACCGCTCACTGCTAACTTAATCTGGCAGGTAGGATTTAATTTGAACTACGTGCAGGGTAATGCATATTCATGGTACAGTAATGAATGCAAAGTTGCAATCCGCCACCGTGCCGCTGACTTAATTGTGATAAAAAAACCCCACCGTTGGAAATTCAAAAAAACAACTCGCCGAATTAAATCAAGTCACACACCACAAAGCCTTGCAGGGCCCATAAAATTCCCACTATCCCTATTAGCACAATCAACATTGTTAGCAAAATACGAGGAGTGACATTAATAATCAATATGAGTATAATAGATTGTAAACTCCAGACTGAGAGCAGTCAGTCAGGATCACCTGATGTCACAGCATTCAACTCTTTGTGCCCGTCATATTTTTGCACAGTTTTGTTTTTTTGATGATGAGTGCTTGGTTTTTCCAATACAAGGAAATAAAGCTTTTGGGCAGCAACATTAGAGAGATACAGCACTGCAACAGGTCCTTCAGCCCACCAAGTCTGTGCCGAGAAACAACCACCCATTTATACTATTCCTACATATATTAATCCCATATTCCCTACCACATCCCCACCACCTACCTACACTAGGGGAAATTTACAATGGCCAATTTACCTATCAACCTGCAAGTCTTTGGCTGTGGGAGGAAACCGGAGCACCCGACGGAAACCCACGCGGTCACAGGGAGAACTTGCAAACTCCGCACAGGCAGTACCCAGAACTGAGCCCGGGTTGCTGGAGCTGTGAGGTTGTGGTGCTAACCACTGCGCCACTCATTTCGCAATATAGCAATTAGAATGGAAATATGTGTAATTCCTACACAACATTCATCCATCTGATACATTAATGGGGCGTTAATCCAGCTATTTTAAATGAAAAGTTAATGTTAGGTCTGACCCATTGTCAGAACTCAGTTCTAAAGAAATATATTTGAATTGTGCCTTATTTTGTGCATGTCAAGATCTCAAACAGTAATGAGATGAAATGCCAGTAAATCTGTTTTCGACAGTGTTTTGAAGGAGGAATGTTGGCCGAGACACTGGGAGAACTCTTATTCTTTTAAAATAGTGTTGGGGATTTTGCCCTGGTCACACACTGCTTCAGCACCATGAATGGGGGTGTGGTGGAGGGGGGGCCGGGGAAGGGGAAGATGAGTTAAAGCAGGTTGTGGCTCATTTCCACCAGAGGTGAAGGTGGCTGTTTGAATTGCTTACTGAACTTTGAATGGATGTATTGTAAGGAAGTGGTGATGACATTGTGACATCATTCACCGCATTGTTCATCATTTACCTTTTCTACAATTAATGGCTGTTTAAAAATTTAATCCACCAAGTGCAACAGTAAAGGCAGAAGTGATTTTTTTTTAAAGGGACACAGCGACAAATATTGAAGTCCCTGGCAAACAATTCACTTCATTTTTAATAAACGTTTGGCTACTGACGACTGCTTTAAAATGTACCTTGGGATCTTCTACTGTATTGCTTCTAATTTTTAGCCCTTTACCCATTATACAAGATAAGGTGGCATTTTCTGTGGGAATACCCTGTCTTTGTGTTTCTAGAAGCAAAAGCTGAGAAGGTATAGAAAGGAAACAGGCTGGTCCGGCTGCACAGAAGGCATGTGACAATCACTTACAACTCCAGCCAACAAATTTTAAAGATGCTGGAGCAATGCCTGAAAAGGCTGTGCTTCGCAAGGGAAGCCATTAATGAACGATGCTGCATGCTGCAAACCAGCTCCACCATTGGCACAATAGGCCAGTGGACATTGAGGCCATCACTGCCCTCAATGTTTCTACCACAGGTTAATTTGGGGGATATCAGTAACATCAGCTAGTCAGCCATGCACAAATGCATCAAGCAGGTGCATGGTTTGCTCAAGCAAGCCAATTCATCTGCTTCCTCATAGATAACTGGCTGCAGCATGAGGTGGTTCTATAATTTTACTGAGTGGCAGGATTCCCTAAAATGTCAAATATAATGGATTACAGCTACATGACCCTTCATCAATCTGATCACTTACATCAACAGAATAGGATTCAATCCCTCCATGCCCAGCAATTCCATGTCATGCAAATCGATGCTCACTTTCCTGGCAGTTACAATGATGCTGTTACGTTAAGGCAATCCAGTCTTCCATTACTCTCTCAAAAAGGAAGTTTGAATCCTGGGAGCACAAACTTACTTTCTATAGCTGCTGCTGACAATACATGTACTTTCCCAGGAGACCAACTTAATGCTGGTATGGAAGTCATATTCTTCCACTAGAGTCATCATTTGACATCCAATTGGAAATTTAAGGCTAGGTTCCTTGGTCTGGGCAGAGCGGCTCTGAAATATTACCTGGTTCAAATCGCCAGAATACTGGTGTGTTGCATGTTGCCCATTTTGGTTTGAAATGAGGCCTCATCATGATGGCTTAAGCAGCCAGTAGCATCAGGAACAAATCAATGAGCATCACTAAAGGATTCTGAGGACAACCTGTTGGCAGCTAGTAGAGACATTCAGAACCACATATTCAGCCACTGTCACTTGACTGCCACATCAGCTCACTAAATTAACAGCCCTGTCAACACTTTCCACTTCCAACCCAAAAGATTCCACCATGCGCAGAATATTTTGTGCATGCGACAAAACACACAACACCCATTCATGTCAATGCTCAATATTACCAAAAACATTTCTTTCAACCACATGAACCAAATCCAACATTAATGTTTAACCCTAACCATCATTTAATGCTTTTCTGCACCATGTTTCCCCTTTGTGCCAGTGGATGATATTGTATATCTTGACCATAATCTTTTCATTTTTCTATATGTTGTGTGAGGGACTGGATCACATAAAGCGACTGCTTGATAAAATTCTAAATAAGCCTCTTAGGACTGAGGTGTTCATTGTCTCATAGCAGCAATGTCCTGCGACCAACTGCAAACTGCATCTCTAGTAATAAAGGCTTGGCAACTTGGAATTGCTTTCTTTCTGTCATGTGTGCTGGCATCTGAAGGCACTGGCCAGTGGACTGCATGAATTGCTATCATGAGAAGCAAGGAAAGGGTGAATGCAGGCATGTGTGATACTGATTAACAGGGCCACATGCAAAGGGTCCTTCAACATCTACATCCTTCTCTGCATCTTCTTAATCATGTTTAGAGGATGGGTGAACAAGAGATCAGAATGGGACCCAGAGGAGTTGTGGTCTCTTGAGAACTGCAATAAAAAATAAATAACTGGAGTTTAGCTATGATTGTAAAACTTAAGTGACATACTGTCCTGTAGCGTGAATTGGAAAAGGTCCTTAAGAAAGGCAAAATAAACCTGCAGCTGCTTTCCTGTACATATTCTTGGGCATTTATTCCTGTCTTTGAAGAATTCTGCTAAGATGTCTGGCAGGGCAGCTGCATACTATTTTGTACTTCATCTCCCCCACAATGGCCTGAACCAAACTGGAACATTCAATGGAACAGCTGCAGCATCATTGGGTAGACTCCACCGCAGTGGTTACAACAGAAACTTTTTACTTCAATGTCCACTTGAACAAGAAGATGTGGCCCCAGTTAATTTGTCGTCTGAAGCATAGCAATGCAGAACTCCCTCAGTACTGCACTAGATTGTCACACTAGATTATGTGCTCAAGTTCTGGAGTGGAATTTGAACTTTCAACCTTCTGAGCAGAGGTGAGAATGTCATCATTTGAACTAAGCTGGCCTAGACAAGCTAAGATTTTATTTTGAAGATATTGACTGACTCTTATCCCCACTGAAGCTACTTAAAAATATAAAAAAAGTTAAAACATCTTCAACACAGGTAATTCCCCACCTGCCTTTGAAAGGGGCATGTAGGTGATAGTGAGCCAATTGCTCTTGTAAATGTAGAATATACTGCTGGTTTGGATCACTGTAGGTGCAACTTGTAAAGGTTTCAGGTCACAAATTAACAACAGCAACAGCTTATATTTATATAGCGCCTAGAATGTAGTAAAACATCCCAAGATGCTTCACAGGAGCAATAGCAAGCAGAATTTGACACCAAGCCACATGAGGAGATAGGAGACATGACTGAAAGCTAGGTCAGAGTGGTAGGCTTTAAGGAGTGTCTTAAAGGAACAGAGAGCCAGAGGGGTTTAGGGAGAAAATTCCAGAGCTTAGGGTCTAGGCAGCAGAAGGCACATTGCCAATGGTAGAGCAATTAAATTCAGGGAAGTGAAGAGGCCAGAATTAGAGGAGCGCAGATATCCCCAAAGGTTGTAGGGCTGGAGGAGGTTACAGAGATTGAGAGGGATGAGGCCACGGAGGGATATGCAAACAAGGACGTGAATTTTAAAATTAAGATATTGCTTAACCAGGAGTCAATACAGGTCAGCGAGCACAGGGGTGATGGGTGAATGGAACTGTGAATGAAATTTGGTGCGAGTAAGGAAAAAGGCAGCACGATGTATCTAGAGTTGGATTCCTAATGAAAAGGACTGGACTCAAGTTATGCTGAAGTCCCTACAACTACTTTTATTTTCACATTTCAAATATCTAGAAGCCTTTCAGGAATAAGTTATTTTTAGGTCGAAAGATAGAATTGCAGTAACCTTCAAAATGCTGAATGACACACCAAATAAATGTTACAAAAATTATTGAAGAGAAGGAACACCAGAAAATAAATCTCATCCCTTTTACCCTACTCTCGTACTGTTGAAAACAGAGTCTCTGTGTACTTTAATTTTTTTTTAACCCTTCAGAAAAAGTGATTGAATGTTAAAGTATATTTTCTGGTTGCTATGGCCAATGGTGCAGGAGTGGAACAGGTGTTAGGTGCTGAAAAGTTTAGCTCAGCTCCATACAGCCATATCTGACGCTGAGCATAATCTTCCAGTGGGCTTTTTAGACCAATCTAAAATGATGTCACCAAAATGAGCTGTAACTTCATTTAAATATCAAAATACAAATAAAATGAAAATACGTCACAATGTTTCATCTATTTAGAATGGTTTACACATCTGGAGTGGGCCTAAAGGAAGCTGTGTGTGAGATGGAGCTCTTAAAGGGTATAAGGTTTTTAGGCATTTTGAAAGTTCCAGTTTTATTTATTATACATTATGAAAATTATTATTTTTATTGAAGTTCTTTTTTTAACCTCATAGTACATGCTATTTATGTGGAAGCTAAAATGGTTGAATAGTCGCTTTCAATTCTAACTATAATTGCAGCCTTTACAAACAGAATAGAAAGAACTGAAAAATAAGGGATTTGAAAAGAAGCTCTTATAATGCAAATTTCCAGGGTTCAGGAGCCACTGTTGCAAATATATGAAGAAATCCATTGCAGTTGACAAGCCAAATCAAAATTAATGATAGAGGTTGGTGTTCATGGTTGAAAGGATACAAAATGAAAAAATGCATTCTCAGAAAGATAGCAGTAGGCACCAGAGCATGCCCCCAACCCCCTCACATGGTGGTACCAACCATATCTGTAGAACCCAACACACCTGCCTTGCAATAACCATAGGGGCCTGGTTCTGTAGCTTTTAGGTTAGCACTGAGCCAGCTGTAGAATTGTGCCATCAGTTGCAAGGGTACCTGCAGCCAATCTGATATATGGATGGCCACATCCTCCCTCAAATTCATTGCCTCCATCTTCTCCCAGGTTAGCATAGTGATCAATGCAGTATTAGCCAATGTGCTACCCACATGTATATCAAAAGGTACAGCTTGCACTTTCAACTCCCTTTTCACTTAATAGCAACAGCAGCCCAACCTGGCTGTCTAGTGTTGCTGCATTTTCAATGTTTCAGCTCAGGACCTAATCTTGGCCAACTCAGAGGATCTGAACACATGGCTGAAAAATCACACCTGGGGTCTTGAGCTGAAACGCCAGTTTAACCTACACTTAGTGCAAGGCGCCATTCTTGGTAAAGGAAGTCCACACTAGGAACAACCACCCAGCTTCTCATTAAACAGCTGATGGCCATTTAAAATGTCTGCTAGTGCTCATTAAAGAGGCTGCATATACTTTTAGTGGCGAGTGCTTCAAATAACGTCCTCTCACAGCGACCATCTGTTTTGGAGTAAGCACCACATTGATGTTGATTTCAAGCACCACTTAAAGGGATACTCACCATTTCATTTTTATTGCTGCTGGAGCTGTGAAGAAGACATCTGAAACATATTGGGAAACGTTCTCAGACACCTTTTGTCAAGACTTCATTAACATTCAAGCAACATTTATTCTGAAATTCTCTGAGGACTTCACTGAAAGAGAGTAAATGCTGTGTTACTTCACCTTGTTAAACACTTTATAGGAGTTACCAGCAGAGAGTGCTTTTTCATAGATGTCTTGCTAGGGAACACCCTCGGGCTGGATGAGGAATGGAAGAATGATGTGAAGGCAGGCAGAGCAGCAATAGCTGCCACAGGAGAGAGGGAACAGGAGGGTGAAGTGGGCAAGGTGATATCCTTCCCCCTACAGGTACAGGATAGCCCTTCTCCTGTGGGCATCCTATACCATGTCCAAAAACCTATGCACCCTCTTCCTGAGCCATTCTACAATGGATCACTACATACTAACCAACAAACTCCACATCTTCAGTAGAATGTGGGTGCAAGGAGCCCATATATACTGCTCCACAAAAATTGCATCTAATCAGTACTTAAATGCTAAACCTGTAGGTTTCTGTTTTAGCACCTCCAGGCAAGTTCAAATTATGGTAATTAGCAATTAGGATCAAAATAGTGTGCTAAATCCAAACTTTCAAACAGGTGTATCTTATTAGTATGATACCCATCTAGTTCCTGTTTTCACCCTTAGACCAAAATAACCCCCAACCTGACAGATAATATTGTTTATAAAGTCTAAAATATTTTGAAACCTGTCCATTTTAATTAAAAGTTTTAACTATGTATGGCTAGGACTGATTTACCCTACACAGTAAAGAACTGTGGGAAGTTGGACTCAAGCCAGTTTTTAAAGCATTTTGGGACATTTTGCTACATGACATATACAATACATGTGTAGTCTTAGAACTGTGTCCCCTCTCCAACAAAAGATCGAATCATTGGGCTTTTAATTGAATTTCAAAATTATTTCACTTCATTCTGTGATATGAGATTGTCAATGTCATAATAATATTAAAGGAATCATATTGCATATAATTGGGCTGATAAGCACTAAGAGGGATCCAATGTAGATGACCACAATGGGAGGACACAAGCCTAGACTGTGTGCTTAAAACTAACTGGAACAGTTGGATACTTCCAATTTGGCCTTCCAGCATGGACTTGATGGGCCAAATGGCCTCCTTCTATGCCATAAATGACTCTGACTCTAAGTCTTACCTTCCAGCAGTTATCATCCCAAGATTCAGAGTCGCATCATCAGCTATGTGATGGACATCTGCCTTCAGCATAGGGAAGGACATTCACAGGGCAGCTTGTGATGTGCCAGCTACCTTAATGTTCTAGACATTAAGGCCAGTGTTGTCTACCAGGCTTACTTATCACCAACTATTTTATGCTGGTTTTCACAGAGCAACTTTGTCAAAGAGGTGCATCTCCTGTGAGACCAACCTCTAATCTGGGGTGTTCAGTGACTGATTTCTGCAGGACAGCACCCTCTATCTCCTAAGTCATTTCCTTATTTAGTCACAAATTCACCTTGCCACATGGTCCTGACTGAATATTTGCTTTGTATTCCCACATTTTTCTTCATCTTTGTGAGGGCCAAATAGGTTGAAAGTCTTACAAAAATGGGTGTTTGCCATTCTAAATAACTGCTTGAGTCAAACGCAGGCATAATATCTCACCCACATGAATGAGTCTCGATATGGTTTGGGATCAATATAAATAAAAGTTCAATTGTGATTTTGCTGGAGTTAATTAGAGTGATATTACAGAAATGGTAATGCCAATTATATACATGATCAACAGATAGAATACTGTTAACAGCCATAGCTTCTGACCAAAGGAGCATAGGTGAGTCCTGTGTGTTATGCTTCAGAGTTCAGCTTGGAGTTATCTAACTATATGAAAGTTCACCGAATTAGAAAACAATACGCATGTGTATTATAAATAGTTACTAAACCCTATAGCAAAATAAAATACAGTGTTTATTTGATTTAACTCTCCAATCTTGTTTTGAAAGTTTATAAAATGCCATTGTAGTAATCTATTTCCTGTCGCCATTACTCCTGAATGAGCTGTGAGCACAGAAATAATGATCTGGTTACAGGCAAACCAAGAAAACTGAAAAAGATTGGTTGAAAAACCATAGTGTTGCATTAATAACAAGCAAGGCAAGAATGACTGGATCCAAATACTGCATTGGATACCTCCAGTATTAGGAGGGTTGCAATTCCACGTATCTTTCAGTGAACCTTCCACTACCCACCTCAATCTTGAAAAATTGCATTCAGTTATTGGTGGGTATCAAAAAGCAGCCTCCCTTTTTAAGATTATCTGGCATGTTGAATTCAAATGGAATTGTTTCAGGAAGATCTTAAGTTCAATCGGGGACAGATGACACTTGCAATACAGAGAGCAAATATGTTCATGCCTGATACAGGTTAAGTTCTGATTCAGACATACATAACTGTGTCCCTTTAAATTAAGTGTGTACATATCAGGATTAATCTGTAACAACAAACATTGAGTGGAGCAATGCCTTAGCTCCATGGCCAGTGAGTACTGACAATGTTAAATGTTTATTCCCAGTGACCATAATCCACGCACACTTGCCTGGTTCATTCTACTTGATACGACCAGGTGAGAAAGAGGTCTAGGCTTCCCTTTCAGCCTTCACCTGACCTTACTCTAACAGGGTTTAATTTTAAACACACTGTATTTTGAGCTCCCCCTTGGTGAATCCTTGTTCACTGCTTTCCAATTATAAGGCAAATAAACCAGCACAAACAGGCTTTCTCAGGTTTAAAGAAGAAAAGTCAAAATTTATTAAACTTAACTAATTCGGTTAACGCCTATGGATACAAGATGTGCCCATGCTAGCATGCATACACAATACACGCATGCAAATAGAGACAGAAAAGAGCAGAAGAAAAATAAAGTGGAAAAGTTTGAGGCAATATCTGAAGAGTTGTTGTTACGGTTCTTTGAGCTCACTGTAGAGTCCTTGATTGTAGGTAGATCTTGCTTTTTGTTGGGGCCCAGTGTTCTTCTTAAACCTTGTTCGCTGTAGGAGACTTTTCTCTCTTGGGGTTCATGTGTCTTCAGTGGATTCAGAGGCTTGTGAGAAAGAGAAGGTAGCAGACAGGAGAGGTATCTTCTCAGTCCAGGAGCAAACAGACACTCTGAGTTCAAACTCTCTGTGGCCAGTGCACAAGAAAACCCTGGAACAGCCAGGTAGTCATGTGACCAGCTGGTCTAACCAGTCCTGGCTCTTGTGGATTGAATCCTCCTTTGCAGGTCCTGGAATGAAACTCCTTACCTTCGATGTCTGTTAGTATGTAAATGTTTTTTTCTAGCCACGGCTGATCTGTTTAACAAGTCATTTCCTCGCTCCAACTACAGTTAAAAATCAATGTTCATGACAAAATTGATGTGCCTCATTCTTGGCTTGTGGGGGTCTAGCATAACACACTGAACACAAACCTTCTCACAAGTCTGCTTCATTAATTAATAATTTGATGCCATACTGCCAAAGATACTTGGAATATCTAATTTAAATTATGGGACTTTCAGTGGTTTTAGGCTGCTATTAAATTTCTGCAGTACAATAATGTTGTGAAGTATGTATTTCTGCCCTTCTGTTGGTGTAGGTGTCAGTAATTGTGTAATATAATTGCAGTAATAAACTCACAATAAGTGTTCTCTTGAGATTTAGTGTATAATGTCCACTGGAATGAATTAATTTGTTTTTGCTTCATTAATAGAATCTTTATTAGGGAGAAAGCTATCAAATTCTATTGACATATTGTGGGCGTAGAAACATATTGTTATAAGCATGATTGCTTGAAGACTGTTCTAATTAAATGATACTGAATTAATTTTTTATACACTAAATATAGAAACCACAAAGATGGAAGCTCTGATGTATCTCAATGAGAGCCTCATCAGTGTGGTGAAATGCTAATTAAAATGATAAAGTTTAATCCTACAAAGTTTAACACCATGTTAGGTAATTGCAATTGTGTGAAAATCGTGATCAAACAACACAAATTTTAAATTAAGGTATGACATCCAAATAATTATTTTGAATAGACAATATTTCAGAATGCTGAATTACAAACATAAGTCTCCTATTTTGCAACATTACAGTGTGCACTGATGAGTGTTTTATATTGCAGTCTATCTCAATCATACAATTTAGAAGGAGAGTATCTCAACTTAAAGCTTGAAAAAATGTTATTTGAAAGATCTGTAAAATAATATTGAATAGAGAATTGAATTATGGCATTATCCTTAACGATGAGCACTACAGTCCTTTTGAAACATGGCTGTGAGAAGTTTCAACCATTTGAGTAAAATGAACTAAATCCAGCTTTTGCTAACCCAGTTTGGATTTTGTAAAATGGTGTCCCTTTTCCCTCTTCAATTTTCAACGGGGAATATCTTTTAGTTTCCATCAAATTAACGGGTAAAATCACTGGATAGCAATCATCTGGGTCTTGTTCTTGAATGCCTTGGGGGTCTGTGTTTGTGTAATCAGTGGCTAAATTAGTAGCACTCTTGCCTCTAAGTCACAAGACTCTGAGTTCTAGTCCCACTCCAGGGCTTAAGCACAAAAATCAAGGCTGACACTCCAGTGCAGTACTGAGGAAGTGCTGTACTGTCAAAGATGCCATCTTTTGGATGAGACGTTAAACTGAGGCGCCAGCTGCCTGCTTGGGTGGATGTTAAAGATCACATGGCACTATTTCGAAGAAGAACATGGGAGTTTCCCCCAGTGTTCTGGTGAATATTTATCCCTCAATCAGCATCTGGTCATTATCACATTGCTGTTTGTGGGAGCTTGCTATGTTCAAATTGGCTGCCGTGTTTTCTACATTATAACAGTGACTGCACTTTAAAAAGTACATAATTGGCTGTAAAGGGCTTTGAGATATCCAGTGTTCATGAAAAGTGCTATATAAATGCAAGTCTTTCTTTTTAATAAAGAGGCAGTTTTGTGACTTGTGTCCAGAAGAAAACTCAAACTGGGAGACTAGGGCTGGTGGAGGAAATAACTTCTAGTGAGACTCTGGAAAATGTTAACATCAAATTCAAAACTGATGAAGACACTTTAATGAGCAATAAATACTTTGTTTTAGCGCAACTGCTTGCTGCTTGTTACATATTTGTCAGTTGCGATTGTCCTTTTTTTATTGCGTAGTGTGGAAAAGTGAGGAAAGAAAAGATAATTTATCTGCTTAAATTAGGGTCGTTGAGGTAAAAGAGTCTGGTGCTGTGTAGGGACAGGCGTCAGCCTTGTTTCAATTGAACTTGATTGATTGAGGTGAAGTGAGTGTGAATGTATTAGTCTCATCAACACCAAATATTAGTATTAGTAAAGTTAGTGATTTTTAATCTTTTAATGAAACAATCTAACAGTAAGTTCTAGCTATAAGCCCTGCCAACAGAAAATGAGCACTCATTTTAATTTCAAGAAAGTAGAAGCTGATAGCAATATAGTGGAATATCACCTAAAGAATGGCATTTTATTGGGTACAACAATCACACTGTCTTATAGGTACAGTACCCTTGCTTGTTCCATTCACATATAGCAATTTGGCCAGTAATATTGGCTATATAAATGATAGGATCCTGGAACTTCCTACATAACAGCACTGTGGGTGTACCTACACCATATAGACTGCAGTGTTCAAGAAGACGGCTCACCACTGCTTTATCAAGGGCAATTACAGAGGGGCAATAAATGCTGGCCATGCCAGCGATGCCCACATCCCGAGTGAATAAAAAAAATGCTTGGACACCTCACTAGCAAGCTGTGGAATGCTCTCACCTCTGTGTACTGTTCATTGTTAGATAACTCTACAGGGTGCCTGTATGCGCACTGTGATTAATCTACATTTGGATGCTGATACTCATTAACTAGGTCAGTAACAAGCTCTACTATTATTTTGTTTGAGCAGTGTTCAAATGAATAAAAATTCAGCCAGACGTTTATGTCCTGCTGATGAACAGCTGAAACCTCCATCAATGACTCTATGTAAGGACATCAATACATGGAATGACCCACCTTGTAATGATACCTATCCAGATGCACAGAAACATTGATTCACCTCATACAACCTTGCATTGTTTCTGTTGGATGCAATTGTTGGATTTATATGGGAAGATTTTCTGTGTCCTTGACATGGTGAACAGCTAAACTGTGAGCAGGGATTATGGGCAGTGTGCCCATGATTTTCGGTTTCATGCTAGCAATAGACCAGGTGTCTTGGCCCAGTTGAGAAATCTGAAAATCTTTCCTTTAGAGAACATAACCTTTACCGATTGCTTTGATGTGCACAGAGCCAAACATCCTCACCAGCATAATTAAAAGAAATCAGGATTTTTCCCCTACCAAACAAAAAAAGGCTGTGTCTTGCTTTTGCTTTCACCTTTGGGGCCTACACTTGGATTCATTAGACTCATAAGATGAAAGACTTTCTGCTCTGATGCCTGGAAGCATCCACTTCAACTCCTAGCGGGCAGTGGGCCCACAAAACAGAAACGGACCGTACTATGCCCCTAATTAGCATTAAATTGACAATGTTGTTCAGAGAAACCACAAGGATAGATGATTTGGACAAGTGGATGTCTCCTATGAGGACAGAATGAAGTATGAGATAGTGTAGGGAGAGCTCTTTATTACATTTGACCAATGCAATATCTGACCTAGGAGTTACTATCCTCAGTTCTTTCATCCCTTTTCTTGCTGAATACACATACACAAAATGAACGCACCTAGGTTTGACACATCTGGCAATTTCTGATATACAGCAGGACCCACAATACTAATATATCCCTGCAGACTTCAAAATGGCTGTTTTTGATCTGCTTGAACAATATGATTTATATGCCATTTCCACTTCACTGTGGGATAAAAATCTCTAGCTGTTACCATCAAACATATGAAAATATTCACTTATCATATCAATCCTAAAAAAACTGTTGCTGGTCACATTCAAGGTCACTTTCAAACTCCATATCAGACATTTTAAGCATATTTAAGCATATTTTCCTATCTTACTTGCTGTGAGAACAGGGATATTTTGGAAGTAAAAATGCCCCACAAATGGTTGTAAAATATGGGGAGATTGTCCAAATTGGCATTTTCTCCACTTGTTCAGACTATAAACAAGGATATTTGTAATGACTCATTCTGCAGGTTGCTCTGTGTGCAATCTTCACTAAATCCCCAATTTCCCAAGGCTCAAATGGCAGTGTAGGACCTTGCCAATGTCGGGCATGGGCTTGAAAGTCTAACCCTAACCTTTCCCAATTTACATCAGGTCAAATTTCCAAAGATTGTGTCTTATCAAAAAAATATGATGCCGTGCCAATGACACAAGCAGGCCACATTTAAATATTTTAACTACAACAGCTTTTATTTATATATTTTTTTTATTCATTCATGGGATTTGGGCGTTGCTGGCCAGGCCAGCATTTATTGCCCATCACTAATTGCCCTTGAGAAGGTGGTAGTGAGCTGCCTTCTTGAACCGCTGCAGTCCATTTGGGCGAGAATTAGAGGAGCACAGCTATCTCGGAGGGTTGTAGGGCTGGAGGAGATTACAGAGATAGGGAAGGGCAAGACCCTGGAGGGATTTGAAAACAAGGATAAAGTTGTTAAAATCAAGGCAATGCTTAACTGGGAACAAGGGTGATGGGTGGATGGGATCTGATGTGAGTTAGGTCATGGGCAGTTTTGAATGAGCTTAAGTTTATAGAGGGTGGAGGTTGGGATGGCGGCTAGTTGTGTGCTGGAATAATCAAATCTATCCAATGAATACAGTCACCTTCCACTAGACAGTCTGGACAGTGGCGATAACAAGGACAGACGAGCAAAAAAATGGGCCAGGATGGTAGGCCCGATCACCACACTAGCAAACACATGGAGCAGGTGCAGCCCACAGTGGGGGCAGGGGAAGGAAA
The DNA here is from genome assembly GCF_036365525.1 of Heterodontus francisci. Lineage (NCBI taxonomy): Eukaryota > Metazoa > Chordata > Chondrichthyes > Heterodontiformes > Heterodontidae > Heterodontus > Heterodontus francisci. The sequence goes on from NC_090384.1 coordinate 61,950,703, forward strand.
ATCCAAGTCAGTGTGAGGAAGCTGTGATAGGCCTTCCCACCCAATTTTCCTATCATTTCTAACACTACCCATATAATTTGGGGCAGTTTATCAGAGGGCAACCCAACTCTAAATGTCCCATGATCTGCCTCTGGATGTGTGCTGGGTTGGGGTGTGATCTAAGTACACCCATTGCCAAGGAAGCTGACCTTGTTGAAAATTCCTCAGTCAGCTCATTTATTAATGCTGGGAAGATCTTGGGTGAGAGTCCTAACACCAGTACAGCAAAAGTGACCAATGGAGGTCTGAAAATTCTAGGGGAGGGTTGGTGACAATGTTCAGTTTGGTACTGCCAGGACCTCATCACAGTCATGGTCCAAACATGAACACAAGAGCTGAATTCCAAAGGTGATTTGAGTGTGACTGCCCCTGACTTCAAGGCAGCATTTGACAGAGTGTGGCATCAAGGAGTCCTAGAATTAGGCCAAGCACCACTCCATCTGTTTACTCTTAAACATTAGTAAAATGGTGAAAGGTGTTGTTGACGGTGCTATCAAGCAACACTTACTCACCAATAACCTGCTCACTGACATAAAAGCAAAATACTGCAGAAGGTGCAAATCTGAAACAAAAACAAAAAGTGCTGGAAATACTCAGCAGGTCTGGCAGCATCTGTGGAGAGAGAAGCAAAGTTAAAATTTCAGGTCTGTGACCTTTCATCAGAACTTTCATCAGACCTCCCAACCTAATAGCGCTGTGTGAGCATCTACAGCACACAGATCTTCTCAAGGGGCAACCAGGGGTGAGCAATAAATGCTGGCCTTGCCAGTGATTCCCACATCTTACACTTAAAGGTGTCCTCATACCTCAAATAGACAAGGGGGAAATAAATGGGAGGAAGAGAACAGCAGATGGTTAAAAGACAATAGAGCATCTTTTAAGTGAGATAAGGCTGAGGTTGGATTCACAAGTAGCAGGAGGGAGACTCCAAACTGTACAAATAAGTCTCTCATAACAAGTACTCTTCCCAAGCATCAAAAACAACAATTTGCATTTATATAGTGCCTTTAAAGGCACTTAAAAGGAGTGTTATAAAACAAAATTTGACACTGAGCCAGATATGGTGATATTAGAGCAGATGGCTGAAAGCTTGGTTAAAGAGATAGATTTAAGGACAGTTTTAAAGGAAAAAAGAGAGGTATAGAGTCAGAGGAGGGGAGAGAATTTGAGAGCTTAGGGCCTAGGAGGCTGAAGGCACAGCCACCAATTAAAATCGGGGATGCTCAAAAGGCCAGAATTAGAGGAGCGCAGAGATCTTGGAGGGTTATGGGGCTGGAGGAGATTACAGAGATAGGGAGGGGGCAAGGTCTTGATGGGGTTTGCAAACAAGGATGAGAATTTTAAATTCATTGTGTTGCTTGATCATCCAAAACGACAGCGTCAGTTTCCATATCGCACCCAATTCTGCCTCACCACCACCCCTCTTAACTCCTCCACTTTCTCAGAATTGTCAGACTGTTTGTCCAGCATTGAGTACTGGATGAGCAGAAATTTCCTCTAATTAAATATTGGGAAGACCAAAGCCATTGTCTTAGGTCGCCGCTACAAACTCCATTCCCTTGCCACCAACTCCATCCCTCTCCCTGGCAACTGTCAGAGGCTGAACCAGACTGTTGCAACCTTGGTGACATATTTGATCCCGAGATGAGTTTCCAATCACATATCCATTTCCGCACTAAGACTGCCTATTCCACCTCTGTAACATTGCCCAACTCTGCCCCTTCTCAGCTCATCTGCTGCTGAAACCCTCATCCATACTTTTGTTACCTCTAAGTTTGACTATTCCCACGCAATGCTGGCTGGCTTCCCACATTCTATGCTCCGTAAACTTGAGGTCATTCAAAACGCTGCTGCCTGTGTCCTAACTCGCACCAAGTCCCATTCACCTGTCCAAACTGTGTTCGCTGCCCCCCATTGATGACTGGTTAAGCAACACCATGATTTTAAAATTCTAATGTTTATTTTCAAATCCCTCCATAGCCTTACTCCTCCCAGCCTCTGCAATCTCTTCTGCAGTCCTCTTGAGCGGCCTTGATTTTAATCACTCCACCATTGCCTGCAGCTGCCTGGGTCCTAAACTCTGGAATTCCTTCCTTAAACCTTTCTGTCTCTCTACCTCTTTTTCCTCATTTAAGACGCTCCTTAAAATCTACCTCTTTGACCTAAGATTTCGGTCACCTGCTCTAATATTTCCTTATGTGGATGGGTGTCAAATTTTGCTTTATAACATTCCTGTGAAACACCTTGAGACATTTTGTTACATTCAAGGTGCTATATAAATACACACTGTTGTTGTTGTTGTACTCTTACCAAACCTTTTCCCAGAGGGACCTGAGAAAGCAGCTATGTGCACTGAGCATTTATTAATCTCGGGATTCCTGACCTTTAACTAACCCCATGAAGTGCCACTCAATCTCGCTTCCATTTTAACCTTGAGTTTCTGAAGCCCGAGAAACCTGCGCAGGAGGCATTAAGTTCAAATTGTGGTGAAAATCTCATTAAATCAGCCTAATTTAAATATTAAAATGACTAACCCACCTCTCCATAGAGGGTTACTGACACACTCCCAAACCCAACATGGATAAACAGGAAGTAAGCGTCGTGATGGGTTGGGTTTGAGTTTTACATTTTTGCCAATTTAATACCTACCTCTGACCCTATGCCACTGGTCATGGGGAGGGGGGGGGGGGCTAAAATTCCCCCCCAGTAAGTTCTTTCAGTTCACTGAAAGCTAGTTCATTACTGCTCAGTAAAAAGTAACCAATATTCCCAAATATTAGTTTATATTGTTAATAATACTCTGTTTCATCATTAAAATAACAGGCAAAATTTTTCAGAACAAAATATAGAAAAATGCAATTGTAATAGTAGTGATGTTCTCTGATTTATCATTCATTGCAATCACCATGCAGCTATATGCCACACAATGCAAGCACAGCTGGTCCCCACATTTCCCAAATGCTCATTTTGGTAGCTTGCCTTATCAATCGAAAATCAAGCCTGTCAGTATTTAGTTGAGGTCTCGTTGAGTCGGTAGGCTGAAAATATAATTTATTTGAGTAATAATCGACGGGAATCTTTGTTTGTCTGAAGGGAGTCTCTTGGCATGAGCTGCTCCTTGCTGTGTGGAAACATATACAAGTGCACGTCTTTCAGTTCACTGAATGTTTAGGTACATATGTATTTTTAAAACGCATTTTCTGAATTTGTTTTCCGCTTTGGACTCCAGAGTTACAGTAACTTAGATGCAGAGAAATGAAATGTTCAACACCAAATTGGAACTATGCAACTACTCTTGAGTTTTACAATGATCCAGAAACATTCTTCTTCATTTTTTATTGCAAAAAGATTAACCAGGGGGGAGATTTAACCTAATAAAACTGGCAGATTTGGGTCACATGTGGGGGTTAATGTCTGAGAAATCTGTTTCCCGACCCAAACCCACCTCCAATCCAGCTTTGACCAAGGCTGGAAGGTGACTGTGCAACCAACCTGATCCAGGGAGGCAGGTTAGAACATTAAATATGATAATGAGGCTGCGGGACTCAGTGCCTTTCTGGTTTTCAATGTTAACTGTTGTTGGCCAGGTTTCCCGAGCATTGTGAAATTGTGAAATTCCGAGTATTAATTGAGGCAAGGACTTTGTTGAGTCAGGAGGGTAAGTGTCTTTACACCTACCTCCTGGCTTCAGGTGCCTGTCTGAGGAGCCTCTGTGAACAGAAAACCACAATGACTTTCTCTCCAAGGCCTCCCATCCCACCAGAAGGCCACTGTCCTCCCATCAAGTGACCTCAGATCCTCTCCACAAGCCTCCAGATTCCGATCCCCCTGAAGAGGTTCCGACACCCCACCACTAGGCCTCTGACCTCCCCCCAGGATTGGCAGCCTCCACCGATTGACTACCCTCCTCCACCACCATTCCGGTTGACTCCCCCTTTCTTCCTGATTGACCCTCCTCCGCTTGACACCATCATGAAACCGCCCCCCTTCACAAGGGCTATCCATCTCGACCACCCTCACTTATCACCAGAAAGACACTGAGTCTCGCAGCCTCATTATCATATTTAAAGTTCCTGCACACACGTGGACAGCATGCAGGTAATAAGAGCCATACTGCCACACGACATGTCATTGAGCTGACCATTGAGGTGCTTAAGCTGCTTGGATCGCTGTGGAGGAGACCTGCAGTACTGTCCAGAGGGCGAGTCATGAATAATTGCGGTTTGCCGTATCCTGTAAAACCTTGCTATCATGAGGGCACAGCCCTTTCCATCAGGCATGCAGCAAGCAACATAAGAGGAGGAGGAGGTGTTGTGTTTGATTGCTCTGTGATTGATTGCTCTGTGCTGTGTTTGTAAGACTGCTCACTCTGCTGTCAGTCAACCCTGAGGGCACTGCACTATACTGGTCAGTGTGCTGTTAATATTAAATGAGGATAGTAGAGTTTGGGTCAAAGTAACAAGAGTTATTTACAACGGTCTTATCTCTGAGGCATCTACATTAACTCTGAGCAACACAAGGTTCAGACTCATGACATCACATCCTGTGATGATGCTTAAGGCCTATTTACGTAATCTACCCAGCAACAGCTTATGCACAGTATATTACTTCTACCCACCCCCCCAAGTCTCTGACTTCATTTATCAGGTCTGTAATGCTGTGGGAGTCTCCCAGCTCTGCCATAACGTGTCCTTCTTTCACTTGATTGTAGTATTGAGTCTTTCAGTTCTTCTTCCTCACTTTCTTGCGGGTGAGTGAAATTACTGATTGACTCAGGTTCTCTGCTTTCACTGTCATCTGGGTGATGGTTGTATCACCAGTTCATCAGTGTTCTCTGGCAGCTGATTCTCATGATTTTCCCTGTATATGTTTTTCCTGTGATGTCAATAGCAATGATCTTCTATTTCTCCTTATCCATCCCTGGTCTGTCTGGACCATGTAGGATTGAGGATATGGAGATTTCTCCATCACTTCCCCATATCAACCCTCATCTCTAGTCCAAACCAAATCTCCAGGTTGTATGTCTGTTTGATTTTTGCTGTGTTGCATCTATCATGATTCTTGGTTTGGATTGACCTCTCTTTCTCTTCTCTCACCCTCACCCTTTCCTTGTCTTCTGCACCAATTCATGGATGAAGGGTTCTTGGGAGTGTGGGTAGTTGTGTCCTCAATCTCCTACCCATCAGCAACTCACATGGGACCGACCCGTTCTGGAGTGGTGTTGATTGATAGTTTAACAGTGCCATCTGAAAATCCTCATTCTTTTTCAGTAGCATTTTCATGTTTCGAATGCCTCTCTCCACTTCTCCATTGCCCTGGGGGTACCTCGGTGAACTTGTAACATGGGCAAACCCATATATTTCTGCGAAATCTTTGAAGACTTCATTCACGAACTGTGGACCATTATCGGAGATCACTAGGTCCGGGATGTCATGTGTGGCAAAAATTTCTTTTCGTGATTTGATTACGGCTTCAGAACTCAGGCCATGTATTGGTTTGACTTCAACACATCTGGAGGAATAGTCAATGACAATAAGGAAAATCTTCCATTTATGTTCAAACAGGTCCATTCCCAGTCGCTCCCATGACCTGGACGGAAACGAAGACGACATCAGTGGCTCTCGAGAGTCTTGTCTGTAGTAGTGCATGTGATACACCTGGAAATCATGTCTTCAATCTCCTTGAAAGCACCCAGCCACCATACCGGGTTTCTCACTCTTGCTCTACACTTAGTGATTCCTAAGTGCCTTTGGTGTAGTTTCTCTAGGATGTTTCATTGTAGACTAGTAAGTCTTCTACAATAGTAAGATGGTTTCATTGCTCATGATACTTTTTAAAAAATGGATTATTAGGCATATATTCTGGTCAACCTTCTTGGCAAAACTATTTTACGTTTTTGCAGAATTCGTCCGCTTTCTGTAGGTTTCTAATTTGGCGTAACCTTTGAGCAGTTGCTGGTATATCTTCGGTTATAGCTAAAGCAAAGACTTCCACTTCCTCAGGAATGAGGCATCTCCCACTTCAGATATAACAATTGATGCTGTTGATAATGCGTCAGCTGTTACCTGATGCTTTCCTGGGACATTTTCAGTTGTTGTGTCATATTTCATTAGACATAATTACCCTACCTGGTTAACCATACCAATGAATCGCTGTAAATCTGTTATGTTCTTTGGCTCTGGGAAAGCTTTTATTGCCTTTGTCTACTGTAGATCTATCTTGATGCTAGATCCATCAATTATGTGGCTAAGGAATCTCATTGTCGACTGTGAGAATACACACTTCTCATTTAACATTAGACCGGCCTCCTGTAATCTGTGCCATACAGCTCTTACCTTTGCATTGTATTCTTCTTGGCTTGCTCCATAAATCAGAACATCATCTATATGGCAGATAATACCCTCTAAGCCTTCTAGGATTGTTGACATATTTCGATGGTGCCGCGCAATACCGAATGGCAATCTGTTGAAACAGAATCTACTGAAGGGTGTGATAAAGATAGTCAACAATTTAGACTCCTTGTTCAAAGGCAACTGCCAGAATCTGCTATTTGTGTGTAATTTGGTGAATATGGAGCGTTTTCCCAATTTGGCAAGGTTGTTATTGACTGGTGCCATAGGGTGAGTCTTTCTCTCTATAACTTTATTGAGTTGGGTAAGTTCTACACAAATCCTAAACGACCTGTTTGATTTCCTTACTGAAATCATCCCAGAGCACCACCTTATAGGTTTAGTTACTGCGGAACTATCTCCTTGGTTTAGCATGGCATCGATTTCCTTCTTTACCTTTTCCAGGAGTGGGTGTGGGACCTTTCTCAGTGTGAACAAACCTACCAGTTCTGCCTCTTTGTTGAGAGTAATGTGATATTATGTTTTTAATTTTCCTAAACCTTCAAATAATTTGGGGAATTCAGCTCCAAAATCACTGAGCTTTTTCTTTAGCCCCTTGATCTCTTCCATCTTGCATAACAGCTGTAAGGCTAAACAAGCAACTTTCTTACTGAGTAGTGAACAGGCTTGGTTCTTTATAACATATAGGGTTTCCGGAATGGCGTTATTTCTGTGTGTTAAGGTTATTTGTATTTCTCCTACAACCTTGAATTGAATCCCTCCCAGCCCATATAATTTCTTGTTGCTTTTCCTAAGCCTTTCCTTCCTCAGCATGGTGTTTTGTCAGATCGGACAGAACCTGTTGCTTCTGTATCTAACTTGAAGTTAGATTTAACTTGATCTAACTTGAAGTCCCCACTAAGATTTCTGCTTCCCAGCAATCATCGTTTTTCCCTTGCACTTCCCCAGGGAAAGGGGTATTGATCATTTGTTTCTCTTCTATTTCATCTTTTTTTGCTAATCTGCAGCATTTATTTTCTGCTGCAAAAGACCTGCTGAAAGTGCCCTCTTTTCATGCACCAAAAACATTCAGCTTCCCGTGCTGGGCAAATTTCCTGCCGGTGACTCTCCCTGCCACTCCTACTGCAATTCAGTGCTGCTGCCTGTAGGTGTCTTTCCCGGCTCTTGGGCTTTTTGGCACCATTATTCTTTGCCTTCTCCACAGACGCAAGTGATTTTAGGATTTCTGAAGTTGGACTCACCCAATACCCCCAAACTAGTAGTCAATTAAATTTTCAGGCATCTGCCTGCCTGCTCAAGAGAATTACTTTTTGCAAAGCCAAATCCTCTTTTGACTGAAACTGGTCTGACAATGCTTCGTTTATGACCTGGACTATTAATCTGTCCTGCATCAGTTCCTCTCACAAGCTCCTGCAGTCGCAATCCTCAGCTATTTTATATAGATCAATAATGAATGAATCGATACTTTCACCATCTTTTTGGGTGTGTTTGTTGAATTTTGCACTTTCCACAATAACATTCTTTCTGATCGTAATGTATCCCTCCAAGGCTTTTATTATTTCACCATATGGGGTGTCCACACTGTCTCCCACAGTGTAAAGTAAATCACTGACCTGTTTCCTGCCTGGTCATGCCACTGCACCTGACGCAGAACAGTACTTGTCGAATCTTCGAATCCATCTCGGCCACACCTCGGCCTCGCTGGGCCCAACAGTCTATCGAAGCTCTCCGGTAAGGGTAATGACTTCTCCATGCATTTCTCCGATGTTTTCGATATCTTCTGTCTTTACCCTACAAAAGTTGTTTTTACCACTGCCATCATGTACTATACTGGTCAGTGTGCTGTTAATATTAAATATGGATAGTAGACTTTGGGTCAAAGTAACAAGAGTTTATTTACAGTGTTACGACCGAGGCAGGAGTAATGCACTGTCAATTCAGTCCCATTACTTCACAGATCGCAGCATATTATTAAAGTTTCCCACCTACCGGAAATTAGTCAAATTAAACACTTTATTAATCCCCAGAATAAAACGCATCAAGCCAGATATCTTTAAAAATAACAAATTAGCTATTTATTAACAAACTAAATCTTAAACAATACCGAATAAATCTATGCCAGAAAGGACTATATAACTTCTTATTCCTCCTAACCCTCATACTCATACACACACACACATTCAAAAACCTACAGTTATCTGGTTCTAAAACGATGTTTTAAATTAGAGCTGTTTCTTAGGAATAATAAAATAACTGGGTTGTAAGTGCTGGTTGGTTACTTTCCTGGATTAGTGAGGTGTCCCAGAATTGAATAGTTGGATGCCACTTGAAGTCTCTAGGCGAGTTGATGCCAGATCAAACCGTTTCTAGCCAACCTGTAATGGATAGGCATTCAAGGTACTTCGGCTGCAGCAGGTATCACACAGATCTTTCAACAAGGAATACAGCAACAGGTCTATTTGGATTTTGAATTAGCAGTTTAACAGTAGAAACTTTACTGAGTGTCCGGAACTCCCAGAAACATAAATGTCAATAGAAGGTTACTGCTGAGGCAGAGACTTCTTAGAGATGGGAGTAAAAAGGAATTTGCTATCTTCAATATTGCAAAGATTCTTTTCCAGGGGTCTTTTCCTCTTTAGGCGAAACACAGCCTGTAGATTTTCTGCTGAGAGAAACAAATTCTTCCTGCAGTGGGAGCACGCTTCACTGCTCTGCCAGATCAAACCTTTTCTAGCCAGTCTTTACACACAGCCAAACTGGCACAATACAGCATCTGACCTCTCTCTCTTGCTGTTGCTTAGGAAACAGGCTTGCAGCTCGCACACTGTTCCTAGAAAATATAAAGTCTTCTCTCAGTCACACAGACACCCTTAGTTTTTAACAAAAGGAAAAAAAAATGCTTCCATGATAACAGGGGCCTTATCTCTAAGGCATCTGCATTAACTTTGAGCAACACGGAGTTCATCATCCTGTGACGGTTTATATACATAATCTACCCAGCAACAGCTTATCCACATTATACTACAGGGACGTGGTTCCAAAAGTAAAACTAAGACAGATCCAGGCAGCCATCCAAACAAAGCCTACACACACACAGAAATCCTGAATCTAGTTTTTTCATACTGGGGTACGAAACATATATGGTGACAAAGATGGCGGGTGATTAAAATTTGCCCGCTCCAGCACCTTTCCTGTCATCGCGGGGAGATGGGACAGATGGATTTCTGGATTTGAAACCTATTTACTCGCTACGGGTATAGACAGTATGGATGTAGCAGCAAACCGCAAGAAGGCAAAACCTGTGCATTGCCTTGGAGCAGAGGGCCAGCATATATTCAAGCAGCTAATGAATGACACATCAGTATACAAATATAGTTAATAAATATATGGATGACATGCTCTCGAGAAATACTTTGCTCGAAGAAAAGTGTGATGATTGACCAACACACATTCTGCCAGAGGTGCCAGGGAAATGCTGAGCCCATAAAACAATATGTGGCAACGTTGTGTCTGTTGGCTTTTACATGCAAATTTGGCACAATAATTAATGAACTAATTCGTGACAAACTAATTGAGAAAACTTCAATCCCACAAATTAATGAATGCCTACTCATGGAGGATGATGCTTTGACTTTGGAATAGGCCACGACCTTGGCCGTCCAAACCGAATCTGCCATATTAGATTTGAAAATGCTAGCCAAAAATACAGCCTTAGGCTCAGGGTCGCAGTCACAGCTTGCCCAATCAGCTCATGTGCAAGATCTACAGACAAAGAAAGCTCATCAGCCTCATTAACACTTGCCCTATTACTGTCAGGCACCCTCAAAAATTGCCCAAATTGTGGGGGTACCTATGGATTCAAAACACCATGTCCAACACGAGGGAAAAAGTGAAACTCATGCTCAAAGATGAATCACTTTGCAAAGGTCTGCTGCTCATCCAAGAAGAAGACTTCATCAGTTCGACACATGGAGGAACCTATTCCTGAGAGTGAAAAACAATCCGTGTATACTATCATGAGCAGTAAAGTGCCTGGTCGCATGTACAGGGGTCACTTCAAGGATTGCACAGTCACGGTCGTGGGCATTTCAGTGTCACTCCTCATTGATGTGGTGTGAAGGTATCCATATTGAGCGAAGACCTCGACCGTCCATATTTTTTGCAACTTTCTCTCGCTCCTGTGACAGAAACTCTTCAAGCCTACGATGAGTTAATTATCCTGGTCTTCTGAACGATCACAATTTCAGTGCACTTCAAAAATGTCAACCTAGACAAGTTCACCTGTTCAATAAGCTTGGCTTCAACCTTGCAGACCCCACCAGAGCACACATAATGTGATTGATGATACAGACTATGTACAATGATATCCTTCCTTATTCACCAGATTTGGGGAGATTAAGATCGTGCTACTCGTGCGATAAGTTAATTCTGCCTGTTCGCAAATTTTGAGACAGTTGCTGTTCGTAATCCATGCCGAAGTGTCACAGGAGCTGAAAAGACCGGAAGCAGACAGTATCATTGAGCGAATCAACTCATCCACATGGAGATTAAACCTTGTCATTGCGCGACGCAAAAATGGAGAACTTAAACAATGCGTTGGACATTAGGTCGGTCAACAAAGCACTTATTCCAGACAAGTACCCATTTCCTACTATCCAAGAATTATCGGCATCATTTCATGACTCCACAGTCTTCACATGTGACATGCGACAGAGCTATCTTCAGATACCACTAGCGGAGTGAAGCCGACATCTTACAGCCTTTGTTACACACCGACAGCATGTTTCAGTGCCGTAGAATTCCCTATGGACTAAGTTCAGCACCTAGTGCATTCCAGAAGATTGTCTCTTCAGTCTTGTCAGCCATCAAGTGGACGCTCAATCTTCCCAACCACGTCCTAAGTGATTATCCGCGGTGCTCACTTGACTTGCACAACACAATTTGATATTCAACAAGGACAAATGCACATTTGCGGCATCTGAGATTGACTTTCTTGGGTACAAAGTGACAGCGGCTGGAGTAAAGCCTACGTATGACAATTTCAAAGCCATTCATGCGCTTCTTACTCTGTCTAGCGCAAAAGAGTTGGCATAGTTCCTCAGCAATACCAATTTTTATCACAAATTTGTGCCGCACTATGCAGAGATCATGGATCCTCTTCAAAAGCTACTGCACGGAATGGGCAATCGTACAGCAAACAGCATTTGACACGTTAAAGGCGAAGATAGCATCTTCACCACTCCTTATGCTTGTAACCCACATACGGAAACGTACGTCATAACATATGCGTCAGGAAATGCGATAGGAGCTGTACTCTCACAGTACGTTCCAGGTAGTGAACGACTGATGGCGTATGAGTAACGCTCTTTGTCAGAAACTGAACACAAATACTCCACTGGAGAGTGGGAAGCACTAGCCTGCATCTACGCTTGTGAACATCAGCATATGCATCTCTATGGTAGGAAGTTCACCCTCTGTACTGATCACCAAGTGCTGACTACATTGTTAGCCACATCAGGATCTGGTCACTGGCCTCTACGCATCTACCGATAGTCTGATCATCTTTATCAGTACAACTTGGAGGTCCAGTATCTCGCAGGTTCACGCAACTGAGTAGTTGACATGCTTAGCTGCACTACTATCGCAGACAGCATTAGCAATAGCCAAGCGGCTTGTGGCATTGAAGACTATGTTGTCATGGTTATTTTGCATATGGTGATGCGAGAGGAGTTGAAGGCAGAATCGGCAGCAGACATCATACTTTTTTTTATTCTTTCATGGGATGTGGGCGTTGCTGGCAAGGCCAGCATTTGTTGCCAATCCCTAATTGCCATTGAGAAGGTGGTGGTGAGCTGCTTCTTGAACCGCTGCAGTCCATCTGGTGTAGGTACACCCACAGTGCTGTTAGGGAGGGAATTCCAGGATTTTGATCTGGTGAAGAATCCATACTGCAGAAGGTAATCCAGTCCCTAAAAACCTCATGAAATAGAGGAAGAACTGGTCCCATACTACAGGGTATGTAATAAGCTTGCATTGTTTGATGACACCTGTATCGCACACAGAACTTGAGCGGTTATCCTGAAAGTGCTACAGCAGCAGGTGTTGCATCTTGCCCATGAAGGACATCTGGATGTTATTAAGATGAAATAACGATCCCGTGAAGCAGTCTGGTGGCCAGCAACAGATCGCCACATAGAAGAGCTCATCAAAAACTTGTACACTCAGTGAAAAATCTCTTAAACCATGTCCTGCACCTCTACAACTGACCCCAAGGCCAACAAAACCATGGCAACAACTCCAAATAGATATTTTTGGAGAAGTGCATTCAGCCCCTAACAATGAACATTTTTTGCTTGTTGTTCACGATCTACATAGCAAGTAGCCGGAAATTGCTACAACAAATTCCATTACCATTCTAGACAAGTTGTTTACAAAGTGTGGTTTGCTGGAGACTATCTCTATTTTTTTTTTTATTTCCAAAATATACTTTATTCATAAAAATCTGTAAAAATTACATTGCCAAACAGTTTCCAAACAGCACCAAAAAATACAAACATTGCAAGGGAGATCAGTTTCCTTCAATACTCTCATGAGTTTCTTCCCAACCCTTCCGTTTCACAATTGTCATGTCAATTACAGTTTTACATTTACAGCAATTCAGAATATTAATGATACAGTTCGAGGGGTTTCCCATGGATCCAGCCCCTCAGTCTAGCTTGGTGGGGGAACCTTACACTGTGGTCTTTCCCCATTGAGCCTTTGCTGCGGCTGCCCCAAGCTTTAGTGCGTCCCTCAGCACGTAGTCCTGGGCCTTGGAATGTGCCAGTCTGCAACATTCGTTGGTGGACAACTCTTTGCGCTGGAAGACCAGCAAGTTTCGGGCAGACCAAAGGGCGTCTTTCACCGAATTGATAGTCCTCCAGCAGCAGTTGATGTTTGTCTCGGTGTGCGTCCCTGGGAACAGCCCGTAGAGCACAGACTCCTGTGTTACAGAGCTGCTTGGGATGAACCTTGACAAAAACCACTGCATCTCTTTCCACACCCGCTTTGCAAAGGCACATTCCAGGAGGAGGTGTGCGACCGTCTCTTCCCCACCACAGCCAACGCGGGGGCACTGTGCGGAGGGGGCGAGACTTCGGGTGTGCATGAAGGATCTGACGGGGAGGGCCCTTCTCACCACCAGCCAAGCTACGTCTTGGTGCTTGTTTGAAAGTTCTGGTGATGAGGCATTCCGCCAAATGACTTTGACGGTCTGCTCGGGGAACCATCCGACAGGATCCACCGTTTCCTTTACCCGTAGGGCCTTGAGGACATTCCGTGCAGACCACTGCCTGATGGACCGGTGGTCGAAGGTGTTTTCCCGCAGAAACTGCTCCACGAAGGATAGGTGGTACGGCACGGCCCAACTGCATGGAGCGTTCCGCGGCAATGTGACCAGGCCCATCCTTCGCAACACCGGGGACAGATAGAACCTCAGCACGTAGTGACACTTGGAGTTTGCGTACTGGGGATCTACACACAGCTTGATGCAGCCGCACACGAAGGTGGTCATCAGGATGAGGGCCACGTTGGGTACATTTTTCCCGCCCTTGTCCAGAGATTTGAACATCGTGTCCCTCCGGACCCGGTCCATTTTAGATCCCCAGACGAAGCGGAAAATGGCTCGGGTGACTGCCACAGCGCAGGAGTGGGGTATGGGCCAGACCTGCGCCACATAGAGCAACAACGTGAGCGCCTCGCCCCTGATGACCAGGTTCTTACCCACAATGGAGAGAGATCGCTGCCCCCACATGCCCAACTTTTGTCGTACCTTGGCTACTCGCTCCTCCCATGTTTTGGTGCACGCCCCGGCACTTCCGAACCATATCCCCAGCACCTTCAGGTAATCTGACCTGACGGTGAAGGGGACAAAGGATCGGTCAGCCCAGTTCCCAAAGAACATGGCCTCGCTCTTGCCGTGGTTAACTTTGGCTCCCGAGGCCAGTTCGAACTGGTCGCAGATGCTCATCAGTCTGCGCACGGACAGCGGATCCGAGCAGAAGACGGCGACGTCATCCATGTACAGGGAGGTTGGAGACTATCTCTATGGACAACAGATGGCAATTTGTTTCCAGTCAGTCAGCAAGCTACAGAATTCACCACCATCTGACATCGAGACACAACCCACAATTGAATGGTGGCGTCAAATGTTTCAACAGGGTGAACAAGATCAGTTTGAGAGCTAGCATGTCTGAGGGGAAAATTTTGAACAATCCATTCATACTTTATTTTGCACATATCGATCCACCCCACACTCTCTGACTGGAAAGACAAGGCTGAACTTATGATTAGTTGTAACATTTGCATGCGCTGACCATTCTTCAGCTGTCACTACCATACAAGGCAAAGTAAAATGGTTTTCTGATAAGCAAACACGTGCAAGGAAACCATGATTCGCAGTTGGAGATTGGGTTCTGTTACGATCAGGTGAGAAGGGGTTCCCTTTCAGCCTTTACCTGCTTTAACCGTAACAGGGTTTAATTTTAAAAACACCGTATTTTTAGCTCCCCCTTCAGTGCTCCAATTGTAAGGCAAAGAAATCAATTCAGACAGATTTTCTTAGATTTTAAACAAGAAAGGTCGAAGTTTATTAATCTTAAACTCTAATCCGGTTACCGACTACGAATATGTGACGTGACCACGCAAGCATGCATACACATGCATAAACACACACTCAGATACAGACAGAAAAGCAGAAAAGAATAAAGGGGAAAAGTTTGAGGCAATAGATGGGTTTCTATTTTACTATCCTTTGAGTTTGCTGTGAAATCTTTGGCTGCTGGTCAGACTTGCAATTTGTTGGGGCCCAGTGCACGCTTCAACTTGTTTCGAAGTCGGAGTCTTTTCTCTCTTGAGGTTTATATGTCTTTTGTGGGTCCGGTGTCATGGGAGAAAGCGAGAGAGAGAGAGAGAGAGAGAGAGGCTTCCTTGCTCCAGGTTCCAGTTCAAACAGCCTTCTGCCTTTCTCTCTGTGGCACAATTCAAAAAACCCCAGTTTGTCCAGCAGGTTAGTCATGTGTTTAGCTGGTTTGACCACTTCTGTTTGTGGATTCTGCCATCTTAGCAGTCATCCTGGAATGTGAACTTCCTCACCTTCAATGTCTGGTGATCATAGTCCATTTTGGTTTAAGTGGACCAGGGAATAGTCCTTTGTCTCTCCAAGCACTGTCTGTTAGTCTGGAAATGTTTTTCCTGCCAAGTGTCTGGTGATTTTTTTTAACAAGTCCTTTCCTCACTCCAGCAACACTTTAAAATCAGTGTTCATATGACAAAATTAATATGCCTCATTTTTGGCAGGTGGGGGGTCTGCATGACACTGCCACACCCAGCGGAATGAAATGTGATTTTTTTTTTAAAAAAAGAGCATTTCATTAAAAGGAACTAGAGAGAAGATAAGGACAGGAACACACACACACGCATCTCTCTCATTCATTCAGAACCCGAACAATTGTTACTGTCTGTCTTTTTTTGGTAGCAGTGTTGCTTTAAACTGCTCTTTTTGGCATCCCAATAAACGTGTGGTTTTTGGGGAAGCTTTTTCAATTTGCACATTTCCATGCTAAATGGGTCTTTGTTCTTTGAGGTCTGCAGGGGGCAGGGTTAGGTTTAATTAGCCCTAGGTTGGAGTTCTGTTCAGGGGCAGTGGGCGGTTCTATTCTGAACTCTCAGTACCTTGATGACTCATGCAAGGGCTTTTCACCTCAGGGGATGGCTGGTTCCCTTTTTCTCTGACTGTGGGGGGAGAATTTTTTGCTAATCTTCTCTTTGTCCTCTGGGACTCTCCTGCTTGCAAGTATTTGTCCAGATTCTACTGCACTCCTCTGCGGCACTTCGACTAGGTGAGGCATCACCCCCATGGTTTCTGTATCCTCTTGAGGACTTTCTTTGCCTCTGCAGGTGCCTGTAAATGCTGTTAGCAACTCTGGTGGAGTGCTTCTAGCATTTACATAGGAGGATGTGGGGTCTAATTTTTCAAATATTTCAGGGTTGGCTGACTGGACAGTAGGGGTTTTCATCTGGAATTCTTCCCAGACTTCCTTTAACCTGCCCTCTTGGTCCCTTTTCCCCCATTCCTTTCTAACCTGTTGTCAGCTTTGTGCCTGCCTGTCCCCTTTTGTTCTTGGCAGGGGGTCCCTTACAGTTCACCAGCCCTCTGCTGGAGGGTCCTCCAAACACTGATAGAGGACTTAGGGGTGCATATTTCATTGAAGGTTGGGGTTTCCCCTCAACCTGGCACTTGTGGCAACTCCTACAGTACTCCACCACATCTTTGTGGAGTTTTGGCCAGTCAAATTGCTGTCTTATGCGGGCTTTGGATTTTCGTATACCGGCATGCGTAGCCACTGTAGTCTCATGGACCATTCTTACTATTTCTCTCTGGTACCTCTGCTGCACCACTAACTGGTGAACCATTGTCCACTCCTTGCCCTCAGGTCTGTGAGGAGAACTCCTTTTCCTTATCAGTACCTCATTCTTTAAGTAGGAGCAATCAGGGACTTCCTCTGCTTCACTTTCAGACTGGGCAGCCTGTGCTAACTCTCTCAATACTGGGTCAGCTCGCTGAGCCTCAGCTAGGGAAAATCCATTTAACTCATTCCCTGGGTCTCCTAACTTTTCAAAGAAAGTGTTGGACAGACGGACCTCATGGTCATCTGCCTGCAGTGCCAATTCAGTCTCCTCTGGGGGAGCTGGTTTGATCATGGCTACATTCACTACACATTCAGGGACACTGCAGGGGACCATCTCCTGCCACTGCACTGTCTCTCTGACCTCCTGCAGTCCCTCTGTCACTACTTGGGAAGTTAAACCAGGGCAGGACATATACAGTGAATGGCAGGGCCCTGGGGAGTGTCCTTGAGCAGAGAGACCTTGGGGTGCAAGTACATAGTTCCCTGAAAGTGGCAACACAGGTAGACAGGGTGGTGAAGAAGGCGTATGGCATACTTGCCTTCATCGGCCGAGGCATTGAGTACAAGAGTTGGGACGTCATGTTGCAGTTGTACATAACGTTGGTTAGGCCGCATTTGGAGTACTGTGTGCAGTTCTGGTCGTCGCACTACAGGAAAGATGTGATTAAGCTAGAGAGGGTGCAGAAAAGATTCACAAGGATGTCGCCTGGTGTGGAGGGCTTGAGTTATAAAGAGAGATTGGATAGGATGGGTCTGTTTTCCTTGGAGCGAAGGAGGCTGAGAGGGGACATGATAGAGGTATATAAAATTATGAGAGGCATAGACAGGGTAGATAGCCAGAGTCTGTTTCCCATGGTAGGGGTGACTAAAACTAGAGGGCATAGCTTAAAGGTGAGAGGGAAGAGGTTTAAAGGGGATCAAAGGGGTAAATTTTTCACACAAAGAATAGTGGGTATCTGGAATGAGCTGCCTGAGGAGATGGTGGAGGCAGGAACAGTAGTGACATTTAAGAGGCATCTAGACAGGTACTTGAATGAGCAAGGCATAGAGTGATATGGAATTAATGCAGGCAGGTGGGATTAGTATAGATAGGCATTATGGTCGGCATGGACGCGGTGGGCCGAAGGGTCTGTTTCTATGCTGTATGACTCTATGACTACTACCTTCATCCCCACCAGATCATTACCTCGGAGCAGTTTAACCCCGTCCACAGGCAAAATAGAGACAATGCCAAAGTCACTGCTCCCGAAACTAGGTCGCACTCCAAGTGCACCCGGTGTAAAGGTACAGACATACACTGCCCTCCAATACCATCCACCAGCATTCTGGTGTTCACTGCATTCTTTGGAGGAAAGGGCAGGCCTCTACCCAAAGTCTGAGTGTTGCAGTGGAAGCTCTGACTGCTGTCACGCAATCACAGCTTGCTACCATGGAAGTTCAGACTGCTGCCATCATGGATCTGGATATCAGTGTGTAAAGGGGCTTCTAGGGCATCACACTAGTCCATCAATATTTTCTCCAACAGATCTGTTTCCTAAAGATCCTCTGCCGATATGGCATCCTGTTGAGAGCCCTTCTCCACCTCCTCCTCCTCCCTCTTCTAGCAGCGTGTCCTGCTCTGTGTAACCTCTGCTCATTTTCCCAGTCATGCTTAATGCCAAGAGGAAGCCCTACTTGGCCACCCAAGTCTTGAAGCAACTGTTTTGTGCACAAGCTTTTAAGTAACCAAAAACATACTCAAGCGCCAGCCCAACCACTCGCTGTATATTATCAAAAGTATGAACAAATCACAGCAAACAGCCAGTAGAAATAATCTGGCAACTAACTTGTACGTAGTTGATGCTCTCATTAAATAGCACCAGAGAGGGGAGGTTCTTCAGGCCGTTGAAAGTGTGTTCAACTGTTGGAGATTAAGAGAGGGCACAGGCTGGAGCATGGAGCTCTAAAATGGCAACAACTGGTGTCAAATCATAGTTGCATGTTGATTGACGTCATGATCTGCCTGTTCTGCACAGTTCCAGCCGACGTTAGATTCATGCACAGTAAGCCTTTTACCAATAAGGTGCCTGCTGCATGTCGTGTATTGGAACCTTAAGGGACCACAAAGCACCCAAAAAATGGATGCTACTGAGCCCAATTCCACTGCCTAATAGTTTGGGGTATTTTTCTTCTACTGTTCTTTTTCACAAAAGGGGCGATTTCATACTTCTTTGTTTCGAACCACAGTATACCTTTCCTATCTGCCTATCCTGTAATGTTTTACTTTCTTTTCTCAGTTTGCCAGACCCCTAATTTGGTAGCATCATTCTTTTTGTACCTATATCCAAATTATTTATATAAACATGAAACAAACAAGTCACAGCACAGGTTTCTAGGTACACGAGTATCCTGCCAATCTAAAAAGATCCAACTATGCCTCCTTTTAGCTTTCTGTCCCGTAGCCATTCCTCAATTCATATAGTTCCATTCCCTTAATATCATGGGTCTCCATTTTTGTACTAAGTTCTATGTGGCACCTTTTCAAATGCTTTCTGGAAATCAATATAAACAAAATGCCCGGTCTTCCCTTTATCCGTACATTCTGTGGCTTTCTTTAAAGAAGTCAATTAACTTAGTCAACATAACCTAGCCTTTATAAATCTAAACTGATGATCATGATCAGCACATGTTTCAGTACAATAACACCAACTTGAACTTATATAGCACCTTCAATGGACTGAAACATCCCAAAGTATTTCACAGGAGCATTAGCAAACAAAATTTGACATGGAGCCACATAATGAGGTATTAGGACAGGTGACCAAAAGCTTGGTCAAAGAGATAGGTTTGAAGGAATGGCTTAAAGGAGGGGAGAGAGATAGAGATGAGGAAAGGTTTAGGGTGGGAATTCCAGAACTTAGGGTCTCGGCAGCTGAAGGCACGGCTGCCAATGGTGGTGCGATGGAATTCAGGGAAGTGCAAGAGGCTAATATTGGAGGAGTGCTGAAATCATGGAGAGTTGTCAGGCTGGAAGAGGTTACAGAGATAGGGAGAGACAAGGCCATGGAGTGATCTGAACACAAAGATGTGAATTTTAAATTCAAGGCATTGCCAGATCAGGTGCCAATGTAAGTTAATGAGCATAGGGTTAATGGGTGAACAGGACTTGGTGTGAGTTACGATAAGGGGAGCGGAATTTTGCACGAGCTGGAGTGTACAGAGGGTGGAAGGTGGGAGGCTGGCCAAGAGAGCATTGGAATAATTGAGTCTGGAGGTAACAAAGGCATGGATAATGGTTTTAGCAACTTATGGGCTAAGGGGGGGGGGGGCAGAAATAGCATCATTTTCAATAATTAAGTGTAATATAAAGTAACCAGTTAAAACCTCAGCCATATTTTGGGATTCATCTAAATCTGTATTGCTGAATTCCCCAATAGTCGACAGCCCTTAACAGCTCTCTTCTAACAAAAAAGACATAAGCAATTACACATCCATTAGTAGAAGAAGGAATTTTCCTCCACACAAGATCAGATGGCAGGTTGTTCAACCTTGCCCATCTAAGAGCGAAGACCAAAGTATGGAAGGTCCTCATCAGGGAACTCCTCTTTGCTGACGATACTGCATTAACATCTCACACTGAAGAGTGTCTGCAGAGACTCATTGACAGGATTGTGACTGCCTGCAACGAATTTGGTCTAACCATCAGCCTCAAGAAAACGAACATCATGGGACAGGACGACAGAAATGCTCCATCCATCAATATCGGCAACCAGCCTCTGGAAGTAGTTCAAGAATTCACCTACCTAGGCTCAACTATCACCAGTAACCTATCTCTCGATGCAGAAATCAACAAGCGCATGGGACAGGCATCTGCTGCTATGTCCAAACTGGCCAAGAGAGTGTGGGAAAATGGTGCACTGACACGGAACACAAAAGTCCGAGTGTTTCAAGCCTGTGTCCTCAGTACCTTGCTCTACAGCAGCGAGGCGTGGACAACGTATGTCAGCCAAGAGCGATGTCTCAATCCATTCCATCTTCGCTGCCTCCAGAGAATCCTTGGCATCAGGTGGCAGGACCGTATCTCCAACGCAGAAGTCCTCGATGGGGCCAACATCCCCAGCATAGACACCCTACTGAGCCAGCTCCGCTCGAGATGGCTTGGCCATGTGAGCCGCATGGAAGATGGCAGGATCCCCAAGGACACATTGTACAGCAAGCTCGTCACTGGTATCAGACCCACCGGCCGTCCATGTCTCCGCTTTAAAGACATCTGCAAATGCGACATGAAGTCCTGTGACATTGATCACAAGTCATGGGAGTCAGTTGCCAGTGATCGCCAGAGCTGGCGGACAGCTATAAAGGCAGGGCTAAAGAGTGGCGAGTCGAAGAGACTTAGCTGTTGGCAGGATAAAAGACAGAAGCGCAAGGAGAGAGCCAACTGTGTAACAGCCCCGACAACCAATTATATCTGCAGCACCTGTGGAAGAGTCTGTCACTCTAGAATTGGCCTTTATAGCCACTCCAGGTGCTGCTTCACAAACCACTGACCACCTCCAGGTGCTTACCCATTGTCTTTCGAGACAAGGAGGCCAAAGAAGGAAGGAGTCTTACTTCAATTCGATGCAAAATAATTCTTATCAAGAAAAATTTGACAATTATCTTGACAAAATGAATCTAGTAAACAGTAGTTGAAATGAGTTCAGAAGGGTACGATCCTATCAATTCATCCTCCTTGAAAAAGTGGACCATGGAAAGTCTTATGACACGGTAAGGTAGAAATATTACAGAGATGGAAGTAGGCGACCTTGGTAATGCAGCTGTAAGAGCCTTAATTCCTGTGAGGACTATTTCTGCAAACAACTCAATTCAATTTTCTAAAAGCAAAATACTGTGGATGCTGGAAATCTGAAATAGGACCAGGAAGTGCTAGAAATACATAGCAGGTCTAGCAGCATCTGTGGAGAGAAAAACAGTTAACATTTCAGGTCAGTGACCTTTCATCAGAACTGTCGGATAAGACAAAGGATGAAATGAAACTGTGGGGCAGGGCTGCTTTGAGATAGGGTGAGTTGTGCTGCTGGAGAGATAGGTCGAGTGTGTACATGTGGCAGTGCATGGCACTGAGTGTTGATCTCAGGATGCGGGGCGAGAACAGCAGTCCGAGGAATGTTGTATGTCTTGGAGATATGTGTAATCCAGGGTGGATTTGAAGCATGAAGACTTAAACCTTTGTTGGAATCTGTGTGGAATGATTCAGAGCCAGAGATAGTTGCTGAGGAAGGAGATGTGGCTGTGAAAACAAGTTTTGGTAGACACCTTATCGAACACCAGGAGGGAAATGGAAAACAATGAAGGTGAACGAGGTAAAAGAGACAAATGGAAATCCATTGGAGAGAAGAGCAGAACTTCTTCAAGGTAGGCATGGCCTGGAAGAGAAGTAACAGTGAATTAAAGACTAAAATAAAAGCAAAATACTGCAAATGCTGGAAATCTGAAACAAAAACAGCAAGTGCTGGAAATGCACAGCAGGTCTGGCAGCATCTGTGGAGAGAGAAACAGAGTTAACGTTTCACTCTGTTTCTCTCACCACAGATACTGCCAGACCTGCTGTGCATTTCCAGCACTTTCTGTTTTTACATTCAATTTTATCATCAGCTCTACATGACAACACAGGTAACTCAGCATCATTTTCAATAGTGAAGATTAATATAAAGTAACCAGTTAAAACCTCAGCCATAATTTGGGATTCCATCCAAATTTGTATTGCTGAATCCCCCAATGGTCAACAGCCCTTAACAGCTCTCTTCTAACAAAAAAGACATAAGCAATTACATATCCATTAGTCTTACTTCAATTCAGTGCAAAATAATGGTTATCAAGAAAAACTTGACAATTATCTTGACAAAATTAATCTAGTAAACAGTAGTTGAAATAAGTTCAGAAGGGTGCGATCCTATCAAATCAGCCTCCTTGAAAAAGTGCACCATGGTAGGGTAGAAATTGTGCCTTATTTTCGGACATAATTTAGCAACGTAGGTTTTGTTCCCATTGTCAAATTTGTGTTGCCAATTGTTTAGGTGTTAGGCCCCTTGAGTATGCAAATTAAAGGTATAATGCCTGCAAATAGGTCACTTCGTGGCTGGGATTTAGCGGGACCCGGTGGGAAAGGGAAGGCAGAAGTTAAAGTGGGTGGTGAAGGGCCTCCTGCTCCTACTCCTGTTCCCATAGTAATTTTGCGCTGGCTAGCCAATTAACAGCCGGCAGGCGGGGTGACAGGCCACTCAGTGCCCGAAGGTGGGCTTTCATTCGAGGCCACATTGTCACCTGACACAGAAGGAATTGATGGTGCCATGTTTAAAAGGCCGCTAGCACTTGAGCCTTGATGCAGACAACCGTTCTTGCTGCTGTCATCCCAGCAAACGGTCTCAAAGGAATGCTGCTGGTATCCAGCTGCCAGAGACCCTCCAACATCCAGCATCCAGCTGCCAGAGACCCTCCAGCATCCAGCTGCCAGAGACCCTCCAGCATCCAACACCCAGCTGCCAGAGACCCTCCAGCATCCAACACCCAGCTACCAGAGGGCCCTCTAGCATCCAGCACCCAGCTGCCAGAGACCCTGCAGCATCCAGCATCCAGCTGCCAGAGACCCTCCAGCATCCAGCTGCCAGAGACCCTCCAGCATCCAACACCCAGCTGCCAGAGACCCTCCAGCATCCAGCATCCAGCTGCCAGAGACCCTCCAGCATCCAACACCCAGCTGCCAGAGACCCTCCAGCATCCAACACCCAGCTGCCAGAGACCCTCCAGCATCCAACACCCAGCTACCAGAGGGCCCTCTAGCATCCAGCACCCAGCTGCCAGAGACCCTCCAGCATCCAACACTCAGCTACCAGAGATCCTCCAGCACAGTCCCGATGGACTAAATGGCCTCCTTCTGTGCTGTACTATTCCTTGATTCTATGATTCTGATCCATATTGTAGATGGAGAAAGTTTAATCTTTAGTTGCACTTCTGGTTTGCCAGTTTTGTATTTATGTTCACTAGTCCTCTAATCACAGTTTAATTCAAATAACCAGCCTTTTTCTGCTTAATCTACCACCATTATTTTAAATACCTTTCCTCCAACAAAAAACAAATTATTTTTTTGTTAACCTATCCTCAACACTAATCTCAGGGATTAATTGACGTTATAGACCACTCAAGCTTTGTCCTCATGTTTATGATGTAATTTGAAGTGCTGAAACCTATTCCATTTTTATAATGCATTCTCACCAGAATATTCTGGCATTTTTAGACCAATGAAATAAAGAAGTTAAACTTTATTTCGTGACTTACATTTTACACACTGGAGTTCACTGTTTTTGGTAAGTGTGTGGCAGTGAAGATAGTCATAAACTTATGCAATATTACTATAAACTCAACTGTGTAAATGTCATTCATGAAAGGGAAATTTTCCCAGTGTAGGGATGGAACCACTAGCGCAGATTGTAAATATATTAGATGCTAGCAATTTTCTGATATGCACTGGCTTCCTGCTGCCAGTGGGGCCGCAGTACATGATCCCTATAGTGCACAGAAAGTCAATGGGTGCAGATGCAGAAGGCATTAGTAAACCAACTATCAGTCTGACTTCAAAACCTCCACTATCTTACAGCTAACACAAAACAACAGTGACCAAGACTTCGGGATATAGATAGCAAGTCCCCAGGAAATTAATAATCACACTGACCTTTTTTGTATTTCATAAGGTAACCCAAACCCCCTTAATTCTGTTCTCGTCCTTCCATACTCCTAGCTGGCTGCTCTTTTACGTCCTTACCCACTTTGGTATTGTATGCAATTGTTGGCATCTCAGAAGCTTACAACACAGCTAGGAGCTTGAAAGTTTTGTTTTACAACTTCACTGAGGTTCATGCCTTTTAGTAACACACAGGGGAGAAACAAGGTACACAGCTTTTCAATAACCTGAACAGCAGTCTTCAGTATCCAAAGGGAATTTACAAATGCTGTTTCTTTTTGTCTACTGTGGCATGCCCTAAAGATTTATGCCTGTAGGATAAAGCTTTAAATGCACCTAACAAGTCTGAAATGGAACAGTGAAGTCTATTTGCCCATTGTTTTGTGCCTTCCTTTGGGGAGCTGGTTAGAGACAATAAGTTAAAATTCCCTTAGCAATTGAAGCACGCTTATGCACGAGGACACAGGGTAGCAGGAGAACACTTCAACATCACTTCAAGGGCACTGAAATCAAACTTTCTTTTATTTTCCTTTCACTTATGCAAAAGCATCTATTAAACCTCAAGAAGATCTTATCCATGTAATTGATTGTATGGTAATAACATTGCACAATAATTGGATGGATGATATTGGTGATGGAGTACGTTAAAGGGAGCGACATCAGTTTGGATTGTATCACACGATAGGGGCTAAGGAGAGTTTTCAACACTTTCAGTTAAACAATAACAACCATTTAATAGCAGTGTGCAAGATAATAAACAGCTCTTGTGCTGATTAAGAATTGTGGTCACAGGGAATATGCTTAATCACAGCAAAGAGGCCATCTATTACTTAGAACTTTACTGACAAATGGGGATTATTACTGTAATACCATATTTGACTTAGCACCTGTCAGATACACACTTTTAAAAGGTTAGCTCCATTGCCATTTCATTGGATAGTTAAGTGGCTGCAATCAAAAATAGCAACTGAAGCATTGTTTTTCTTAAATTGATATAATTTGGTGCAGTGTTAGTAATAGGAAGAAAAGAATAAGATTTGATCTTAAAAAAGAAAGTAACTTTGTAAATGCTTATGGGGCCTTGATGAGACACTGAGTTCAACAGTGACTTTTCACCTCTAGGACCAGGATACAAATCCAATCCAGGCTGATGTGTTAAATCTAGTTCTACTTGTCATACCCCAGAACTGGCAGTCCCACTCAGAGGGTTCACAGGTGGACAGTGTTGGAAATGGAAATGACACTTACAGAATAGAGCAATCTTTACCCATTACCAAAGTATACTACATCTGACCTGGGAATGCAGAGATATGCTGGGAACATGGCACAAATTGACATTTATAGTACTTTATCTTCTAACCACTACACTACGGTATGCTCTAACCACTACACGACAGTACGCTCTAACCACTATATTACAGTATGCTCTTACCACTACAGCACTGTGTCCTCTAATCACTAGACTATGATAGAGGGTCTGACATCCTTGAAAGTGTATAAATCGCCAGGGCCGGATGGATTGCATCCCAGGTTGTTAAAGGAAGCCAGGGAGGAAATAGTGGATGTGCTGAGGTTCACCTTCAAATCTTCACTAGATACAGGAGAGGTACCAGATGATTAGAGGTCTGCGAATGTTGCACCATTGTTTAAAAAGGGTGTGAGGGATAGGCCAAATAATTATAGGCCGGTCAGTTTGACCTTGGTGGTCGGTAAATTGTTAGAATCTATTCTGAGGGACAGGATAAACAACCACTTAGAAAGGCACGGCTGTAACCAGCAAGGCTATGGACCAGGTGCTGGAAGGTGGGATTAGATTGGGCGGCTAGTTTTTTTCCAGCCGGCATGGACATGAAGGGCTGAGTGGCCTCCTTCTGTGCCCTAATGTTTCGATGGTTCTATGGTTCTACTGTACAGTCTAACCACTATACTACAGTACCCTCTAACCACGACACTACTGTATCCTCTAACCACTAGACTATGATATGCTCTAACCACGACACTACTGTATCCTCTAACCACTAGACTATGATATGCTCTAACCACTACACTACTGTATCCTCTAACCACTACACTACTGCATCTGCTAACCATTTCACTACTGTAACCTTTAACCACTACACTACTGCATCTGCTAACCATTTCACTACTGTAACCTTTAACCACTACACTACTGCATCTGCTAACCATTTCACTACTGTACCCTCGAACCACTACACTACTGCATTCTTTAACCACAACATTATTGCATCCTCTAACCTATACGCTACTGGATCCTCTAACTGCTACATTATCAGATCCTCCAATCACTACACTACCAAATCTTCTAACCACTACACTATTGTATCCTCTAACCATTACACTACTGGATCCTCTAACCACTACGCTACTGTATCATCTAACCATTAAGGTATTGTACTCTCTAACCACTACACTGCCGTACCTTCTAACCACTACACTACTGGATCCTCTAACCACTACATTACTGTACACTCTAATCACTACTGCCTCCTGTAACCATTACACCATTGCATCCTTTAACCACGACATTACTGTATCCTTTAACCACTACACTACTGGATCCGTAACCACTACACTATTGGATCCTCAAACCACTACATTATCAGATCCTCTAATCACAACACTACTGGATCCTCTAACCACTATACTACCACACCTCTAACCATTACACTACTGGATTCTCTAACCACTATACTACCACACCTCTAACCACTGCACTACTGTATCAACTAACCATTATAGTACTGTACTCTGTAACCACTACAGGACTGTACCTTCTAACCACTACACTACTGGATCCTCTAACTACTTCACTACTGGATCACCTAACCACTATGTTACTGTATCCTCTAACTACTACATCACTGTCTCCTTTAGCCATTACATTACTCAATCCTCTAACCACTACACGACTGTATCCTCTGACCAGTACATTACCAGGAGTGGTCCATTAAAGGAATGAAACCAGATGGACCACTCGGCATCAACCTAGGCGCCGGAAATGACGACAAACCCAGCCCTGTCGATCCTGCAAAGTTCTCCTTACTAACATCTGGGGGCTTGTGTCAAAATTGGGAGAGCTGTCCCACAGACTAGTCAAGCAACAGCCTGATATATTCATATTCACTGAATAATACCTTACAGACAATGTCCCAGACACCACCTTTACCATCCCTGGGTATGTCCTGTCCCACCAGTAGGACAGACACACCAGAGGTGGCGACACAGTAGTATACAGTCAGTAGGGAGCTGTCCTGGGAGTCCTCAACATTGACTCTGGACCCCATGAAGTCTCATGGCATCAGATCAAACATGGACAAGAAAACCTCCTGCTGATTATCACCTACTGCACCCCACCCCCACCATTGGCTGATGAATCAGTGTTTCTCCAAGTTGAACCCTACCATGAGATGGCACAAAATGTGTTCAAATGACTTCAATGTCCATCACCAAGAGTGGCTCAGTAGCACCACTACTGACTGAACTGGCCGAGTCCTAAAGGACATAACTGCTAGACTGGGGCTGTGGCAGGTGGTGAGGGAACCAACAAGAGGGAAAAAAATCTACTTGACCTCATCCTCACCAATCTGCCTGCTGCAGATGCATCTGCCCATGACAGTATTGGTAGGAGTGACCACTGCACAATTGTGTGGATACAAAGTCCCGTCTTTACATTGAGGGTATCCATCATCGTGTTGTGGCACTATCACCATGCTAAATGGGATAGATTTTGAACAGATCTAGCAACTCAAAACTGGACATCATGAGGCGCTGTGTGCTATCAGCAGCAGCAGAATTGTATTCAGCCGCAACCTGTAATCTCATGGACTGGCATATCCCCCACTCTACCATTACCATCAAGCTGGGGGACCAACACTGGTTGAATGAAGAGTGCAGGAGGTCATGCCAGGAGCAGCATCAGGCATACCTACAAATGAGGTGTCAGCCTGGTGAAGCTACAACACAGAGCTACTTGCATGTCAAACAGCGGAAGCAGCATGCAATAAACAGAGCTAAGCGATCCCACAACCAACGGATCAAATCTAAGCTCTGCAGTCCTGTCACATCTGGTCGTGAATGGTGGTGGACAATTAAACAACTGATAGGAGAAAGAGGCTCCACAAACATCCCCATCCTCAACAATGGGGAGCTGAGCACATCAGTGCAAAAGACAAGGCTGAAGCATTTGCATCCATCTTCAGCCAGAAGTGCCGAGTGAATGATCCATCTCGGCCTTCTCCTGAGGTCCCTAGCATCACCGCTGCCAGTCTTCAGCCAATCCGATTCACTCCACGTGATATCAGGAAACGGCTGAAGGCACTGGATACTGCAGAGTCTATGGGCCCTGACAGCATTCCGGCAATAGTAGGAACATAGGAGCAGGAGTAGGCCATTCAGCCCATTGAGCCTGCTCCGCCATTCAATACGATCATGGCTGATCATCCACTTCAATGCCTTTTCCCCGCACTATCCCCATATCCATTTATGTCATTGGTATTTAGAAATCTGTCAATCTCTACTTTAAACATACTCAATGACTAAGTTTCCACAGCCCTCTGGGGTAGAGATTCCAAAGATTCACAACCCTCTGAATAAAGAAATTTCTCCTCATCTCTGTCCTAAGTGGCTTCTCCCTTATTTTGAAATTGTGTCCCCTGGTTCTAGACTCCCCAACCAGGAGAAACATCTTACCTGCATCGACCCTGTCTATCCCTTTAAGTATTTTATAGGTTTCAATGAGATCACCTCTCATTCTTCGAAACTCTAGAGAATACAGACCCAGTTTTCCCAATCTCTCTTCATAGGACAGTCCTGCCATCCCAGGAATAAGTCTGGTGAATTTTTGTTGCACTCCCTCTATGGCAATAATATCCTTCTTAAGGTAAGGTGACCAAAACTGCACACAGGACTCCAGGTGCGGTCTAACCAAGGTTCCATACAATTGAAGCAAGACTCACTACTCCTGTACTCAAATCCTCTTGCGATAAAGGCTAACATACCATTAGCCTTCTTAATTGCTGGCTGCACCTGCATGTTAGCTTTCAGTGACTTATTGACAAGGATGCCCAGGTCCCTTTGTACATCTTTCTAATCTCTTACCATTTAAGAAATACTTTGCACATATGGTTCCCCTACCAAAATGGATACCCTCACATTTTTCCACATTATATTCCATCTGCCATGTTCTTGCCCACTCACTAAGTCTGTCCAAATCCCCTTGAAGCTACTTTGCATCTTCCTCACAACACACATTCCCACCTAGTTTTGTGTCATCTGCGAACTTGGAAATATTACATTTGGTCCCCACATCCAAATCATTGATATATATTGTGAACAGTACTGAAGACTTGTGCACCAGAACTAGCCGTGCCCCAAGCCAAGCTGTTCCAGTACAACTACAACACTGGCATCTACCCGGCAATATGGAAATTTGCCCAGGTATATCCTATGCACAAAAAGCAGGACAAATCCAACCCGGCCAATTGCCGCCCTATCAGTCTACTCCTGATCATCAGCAAAATGATGGAAGGGGCCATCGACAGTGCTATCAAGTGGCATTTGCTTAGCAATAACCTGCTCAGTGACGCTCAGTTTGGGTTCAGCTCCTAACTTCATTACAGCCTTGGTTCAAATATGAACAAAAGAGCTGAACTCCAGAGGTGAGGTGAGAGTGACTGCCCTTGACATCAAGGCAGCATTTACCGATTATGGCATCAAGGAACCCTAGCAAAACTGGAGTCAGGGGGAAAACACTCTGCTGGTTGGAGCTGTACCTAGCCCAAAGAAAGATGGCAGTGGTTGTTGAAGATCAATCAACTCAGTCTCAGGACATCATTGCAGGAGTTACTTAGAGCAATGACCTAGGCCCAACTATCTTCAGTTACTTCAT
This sequence comes from Heterodontus francisci, assembly GCF_036365525.1. Classification (NCBI taxonomy): domain Eukaryota; kingdom Metazoa; phylum Chordata; class Chondrichthyes; order Heterodontiformes; family Heterodontidae; genus Heterodontus; species Heterodontus francisci. The sequence goes on from NC_090384.1 coordinate 61,981,165, forward strand.
CAATGACCTTCCCTCCATCATAAGGCCAGAAGTGGGGATGTTTGCTGATGATTGCACAATGTTCGGTGCCATTCGCAATTCCTCAGATACTGAAGCAGCCCATGTCCATAAGCAGCAAGACCTGGGCAACATTCAGGCTTGGGCTGATAAGTGGCAAGTAACATGTGTGCCACACAAGTGCCAGGCAATGACCATCTCAAACAAGAGAGAATTCTTCCCTTGATATTCAATGGCATTACCATCACTGAATCCCCCACTATCAACATCCTGGCGGTCACCATTGACCAGAGACTGAACTGGACCAGCCACATAAATGCTATGGCTACAAAATTAGGTCAGAGGCTGGGAATTCTGTGGCGAGTAACTCACCTCCTGACTCCCCAAAGCCTGTCCACCATCGACAAGGCACAAGTCAGGAGTGTGATGGAATACTTTCCACTTGCATGGATGGGTGCAGCTCCAACAACACTCAAGAAGCACAATACCATCCAGGGCAAAGCAGCCCACTTGATTGGCACCCTATCCACCACCTTCAACATTCACTCCCTCCACCACCAACGCACAGTGGCAGCAGTGTGTACCATCTACAAGATGCACTGCAGCAACTCACAAAGGCTCATTCGACAGCACCTTCCCATGACCTCTACCACCTAGAAGGACAAGGGCAGCAGATGCATGGGAACACCACCACCTACAAGTTCCTCTCCAAGCCACACAGCACACACAGCATCCTGACTTGGAACCATATCGCCATTCCTTTATTCGCTGTATCAAAATCCTGGAACTCCCTTCCCAGCAGCACTGTTGGTGCACCTACACCCCAAGGACTGCAGCGGTTCAAGAACAACTCACCACCACCTTCTCAAGGGAAATTAGGGATGAGCAATAAGTGCTGGCCTAGCCAGTGATGCCCACATCCCAGAAATGAATTTAAAAAATATCCTCTAATCACTACACTACTGGATCCTCTAACCACTATATTACCACATCTTCTGAATAGCTGTATGTGAAAAAAGCAGTCATTCAGCAACTTCCTCCTGAAGTTCCATTTTTTTTATTCGTTCATGGGATGTGGGCGTCGCTGGCTAAGCCAGCATTTATTGCCCAAACCTAATTGCTCTTGAGACAATGGTGGTAAACAGCTGCAATCTTTGGGTTGTAGGTACACCCACAGTGCTTTTAGGAGGGGAGAAATTGCGTTTGGACATTTCAGGAATCTGGACTATGAGGGTACTAGGGAGCTGACAATGAGCTGAAAGTGATGTGTACCCTTAAAGTTAGTTTTGCAGTAATTTTTTCTGTCAGCACCCCCTAATAAATGTTCATGTCTTGGTATTCTGGTGGGGCAGGGGGCAATATGTTAGCAAGCAATTACCAATCCCTCTCTCAGCTCTTCTCATTAAAGATAATCCTATACAGGGGAAAGTGAAGGGATAGAAAAGTGAGGTAAGGCTATGAATTAATATATGGTAAATTACCATTAAGTATGGTGCCCATGTGAGTAAAGAAAAAACAACTTTTAAACAAATTGCTAGAGTGCTGCATTGTATAATTGCCTTTCTGTTTCATTTGGTAGAATGTGTTTTATTGTTATTATTGAACAGAGTTTTAAAGTAAATGAAACCATCTAAAATTGCCTGTAATTGTGAGCAATTGGGGAATAGATTATTGTGCTTTTCAAAAGCAAAAAGAAATCATGTTAGACAGAGGAGTGTTATGCATGTCATGGAACCTCTATCTTTCCATTCATATCTTGTTGATGATTTAAGTAGCACTTCAGGGTTAATAATCCATCAAGAATGAAATAATATCTGATCATTAGACTGCTGCATTAACACAGGAGAGAGTTTTACACTTTTAGTTTAATAAAAGTGCCCTTGGCATCTGTATTAGAACAGCTTCTTGGATATTTAACTGGGAGAATTTCATTATTGTTACAGTATGTACGGCTCCTGCTAGGAGAATAACCCTTACTAACAAACCATTATTCACTTATCAAGAGTATTACTTTCACAAAAATTCTTATAGATATAATTGGTGTACAGCAGCAATCCTTGTGCAAATTCTGCTTAATTTAAGCATATACCACTTAAGTGCAGAACATGTTTCTGGATAAAGAGTCTGTTTTTGTAACAACTTACATCCTTTGTCAAAAACACTGTTCAAATAATCTGCACTTCATTCTCTGTCAAAATTATTGCTGTAGTGTTTGCTGCTCCATTTTTGGGTTTCATAGAGTTATCACATCAAAAAATTGCTCATGAAGATGAAAGTAGCCATAGCCAATGATGCCACAATTCCCAGAATGTATTGCACAAAAGATAACTAATGCTGAACTTTTTGGCCATGGAAAAAAAAAGTTATGTTCTAATCTTGATTCCTCCATAATATATTAGCACAGAGCTTAAACAATTGCCAAAGGACTTTACTTCCAAGTGAGACACTGATTTTTATAAAAAATTAAAACTTAGGGCACACCTCTCTGTTAAGAAGTGAAAGCTTGCTGTTTCCAACCCAACATTCTCCATAATTTTATCTCCACCCTGCTCTATGTTCCTGAAGACAATGGCTCCATACTGCACTGCCATTCCACAGCTGCCATCTAGTATCATGCCCAATGTGAAAGCCTTGACAGTGAGCATCATTGAGCTCAGTAACAGCTAGAGGTAAAATAACCTAGCCTGATCCTTTCGTGACCTGATAACCATATAAAGCAGAGGTTGCTGGACATGCAATCAGAAATAGGAACTCTGGTTGATTTTCCCTTCCCTTATCAGTTGAAGCCAATTGTAGAATCTATCTTGTTGCCTAAGCTGAAATCAACTAACTCAACATAGATCACAGGTAGAACCTACTTGGTTTCTTTGACTTAGCTACTCACTACATAATGCAAATGAACTTTACCTAAGTACCTTGCACTGATCTGCCCAGTAGAGCAGACAAAATAAAAGGTACCAGAAGACTGGAGGATAGCTAATGTTGTGCCTTTATTTAAGAAGGGCAGCAGGGATAAGCCAGGGAACTACAGGCCGGTGAGCCTTACATCAGTGGTGGGAAAGTTATTGGAAGGGATTCTGAGAGACAGGATTTATATGCATTTGGAAAGGCATGGTCTGATTAGGGATAGTCAACATGACTTTGTGCATGGGAAATCTTGTCTTACGAATTTGATTGAGTTTTTCGAGGAGGTGACCAAGAGGATTGATGAGGGCAGGGCAATGGACGTTGTCTACATGGGCTTTAGCAAGGAGTTTGACAAGGTCCTGCATGGTAGGCTGGTCCAGAAGGTTCGAACACATGGGATCCAGGGTGAGCTAGCAAATTGGATACAAGATTGGCTTGGTGATAGGAGGCGGAGGGTGGTAGTAGAGGGTTGTTTTTCAGATCGGAGGCCGGTGACCAGTGGTGTGCCGCAGGGATTGGTGCTGGGCTTTCTGTTGTTTGTCATATATAATAACTTGGATGTGAATGTAGGGGGCATGATTAGTAAGTTTGCAGATGACACCAAAATTGGTGGTTTAGTGGACAGTGAAGAAGGTCGTCTAAGGTTACAACAGGATATAGATCAACTGGGGAAGTGGGCAAGGGATTGGCAAATGGAATTTAATGCAGACAAGTGTGAAGTGATGCATTTTGGGAAGTTAAACCAGGGCAGGACATATACAGTGAATGGCAGGGCCCTGGGGAGTGTTCTTGAGCAGAGAGACCTTGGGGTGCAAGTATATAGTTCCCTGAAAGTGGCAACACAGGTAGACAGGGTGGTGAAGAAGGCATATGGCATGCTTGCCTTCATCGGCCAAGGCATTGAGTACAAGAGTTGGGACGTCATGTTGCAGTTGTACATAACGTTGGTTAGGCCGCATTTGGAGTACTGTGTGCAGTTCTGGTCGCCGCACTACAGGAAAGATGTGATTAAGCTAGAGAGGGTGCAGAAAAGATTCACAAGGATGTCGACTTGTTCGGAGGGCTTGAGTTATAAAGAGAGATTGGATAGGATGGGTCTGTTTTCCCTGGAGCGAAGGAGGCTGAGAGGGGACATGATAGAGGTATATAAAATTACGAGAGGCATAGATAGTGTAGATAGCCAGAGTCTGCTTCCCATGGTAGGGGTGACTAAAACTAGAGGGCATAGATTTAAGGTGAGAGGGAGGAGGTTTAAAGGGGATCAAAGGGGTAAATCTTTCACACAAAGAATAGTGGGTATCTGGAATGAGCTGCCTGAGGAGGTGGTGGAGGCAGGAACAGTAGCAACATTTAAGAGGCATCTGGACAGGTACTTGAATGAGCAAGGCATAGAGGGATATGGAATTAATGCAGGCAGGTGGGATTAGTATAGATAGGCATTATGGTCGGCATGGACGCGGTGGGCCAGAGGGACTGTTTCTATGCTGTACGACTCTATGACTCTAACATTTCAAATGCATTTCCTAAGTCTTGCTTGTGTTAATTGTGAAGTATATTTAAAATGGCAGAGCTATTGTTTGGAGACAGGGGGAAAAAATGACTGTGCAAAGAATTAAAACCTGCCACAGATTGGTGCTGTGAGGGCTTCCTCACATTTGCTTGGATGAGGCTCTGATTTCCCAGGAGTGTAGAGACACAACAAAAGTTAAACCTTCTAATTTTTACCAATTGGTGAAAGCACAAATGCTGGTTTACATATCTTTCTGCTGAAATCCAGCTGAGGTAATCAAACGAATGCTTTTCTTTTAATTTTAAAGAGATATATAAGAAATCCAAAACAAAATGGTAAAAGAACTTGAACTAGACCTAAATGTAGGGTTTTCCTGCCTAAACTTAACTCAGGAGTTGATAAGAGTGATCCTCTTGACATTTAGTCCTCTTTTTCTTCAAAATAATGACTCCTTTATTTAGTGCCTTTAATGTTGAATGTCATCCTACAGTTCTTCACAAAAGTGCAATCAGACAAAACTGAACATCAAAGAAGGAGATATTAGGAAGAGCAACTAAAAATTTGGTCAGAGATGGTTTTGAAGAAGAATTTTAAAAAGGAGAAAGGAGATGGAGAGGTAGAGAGTTGTAGGGAGGGAATTCCAGAGATTAGGGCCTTGATTGCTGAAGTCAGAACTGTCCATGGTGGGGCAAAGGGATTTTGGGAGGCCAGAGTTGGAGAAGTGCAGAGTTTCCAGACGTTTGTAGGGCTGAAGAAGATTACAGAGATGGGGAGGGTCAAGGCAGTGAAGGGATTTGAAGACAGGGATGAGAATCTTTCAAACTGAGAACCTAGAGTTAATACAGGTTAGAGGTGATGGGTGAGCTGAGACTTAATGCAGGATAGGATGCGTACAGCAGAATGTTGGATGAGCTCAAGCTTCTCGACGCTGGAGGATGGGACACCAGCAGGAGAGCATTGAAATAGTTGGATATGAAGGTGACAAGGGCTTCTTGCTAGTGTGCTCTATTTCCTGCAACACTTTTATATCCTGTTTTTTTCTATCATGCCTTTCTGGCAGGCTAAATTTACTAGCACACAGCTCTATGTTTTATTCTACAGTTCTATTTGCTACACTTACCTCTGATTGCCACATTCTTGCCATGTGACTGTCTCCCAGGTTGGACCTTTGCTACCCTTGTTCATTTCTCTACTTCAACACAACATCCAGTCCTGCTGACCTACTCAACATTGAGAAGTGTTTTGATAATTTTACAAAAAAATCACTTTCGCATTTTCCTTCATAAAATTCAACAGGGAAAAATATACTCCCATTCTCCATGGCTATACTGCTCCCTCTGATGTTTTGGTGGCCCAGGTTGCATCTGTCCAACTCCCTACTTCAGTAACTTGCTTCAAGCAATCATCATACTCACCTAAACAGGAAACACTGACAAAGAGAGAAAGCAAACAGGGCAGGGGGTATTGTGGAGGAAGAGATAAGCAAGCAACAGTGAGAAGCAGAAAATAAAAATAGAAGAGGTGGAAGAGACAAAAGACAAAGGAGCAGAGAGAAAGAAAAAGAAGGAAGGTTAGGAAGAGAAAGAAGGAGATGAGAGAGAAAGAGGGGAGGAGATGAGAGCAACAGATGGACATAGAGGCACAGAAATGGAGAGGCAGGAAAAGAACATCAAAGAGAGCAGAAACAAGAGTGAATGAAGGAGAGAGAGAAAGAGACAGAGTATTGTTGCTAACTCCTTGGCCCTCTCCCTCCTTCCCCCAGAGCATTCCCAGCTTATTATTACTTTGCTGTCATGTCATCTGGCCCACTCCTGGCTGTAAGCACTTTCTCTCCAACCCACCTCCGACTGTTATCCACTCGCCCAATTCTTCATTTTCCTGTTTCCAATCATCAGGTCCCACCCTCGCATCTATAAAAATCCGGGACTACCAGCACAGATCACAGCCTGAAAGCAAGTCTGATTTTGAAAAGCACTTTAAATATTTTGATTGGCAATGTGTGCCTATAGGAAAATATGGTAAGAGCAGATTTTGCACAAAAACATGTTTGAGGTCAGGGCTCTAGCTGATGACTGGAGTCAGATGAGGGAAAATTGGACCATATTCTCCTGGGACTGTTTTCCCTTATTGCTGTTGTACTCCTGCACACAACTCATATTCCCAGACCCTGGGATTCCTTTTGCAGTACCGATAACTCTGTCCACCCCTTCCCAGTGCAATCAGCATGTCATCCTCATCCCCTGTGAATACAGACCCTAGAGCCCAGTGTCTGCAATACTCCCAGTCACTGGTGCATTCCTCAATGATTGCAGTTTGCCTGTGTTTCCAGACCACAGGACCCCTTGTACCTGGGTCCCTAGTGCTTCCAGAATCAGAGGCCTCCCTCTGTGCGGCTAGCCTCCTGCTCCTTTACCAGTATAGAGCCCAGATCATTCTTCCTTCCCGTGCTTCCATAGTCTGGTCTCCTTCATATCAACATACAAATTAGAAGCAGGAGTAGGCCACTCCACCCCTCGAGCATGCTCCACTATTCAATAAGATCATGGCTGATCTGATTATAATCTTGACTCCACATTCCTGCCTACCCCTGATAACCTTTCATCCCCTTGCTTATCAAGAATCTATCTATCTCTGCCTTAAAAATATTTAAAGACTCTACTTCTACTGCCTTTTGAGGAAGAGAGTTCCAAAGACACACGACCCTCTGAGAGAAAAATTTCTCTTCATCTCTGTCTTAAATGGGCGGCCCCTTATTTTTAAATAGTGATCCCTAGTTCTAAATGCTCCCACAACAGGAAACATCCTTTCCACATCCACCTTGCCAAGACCCCTCAGGATCTTATATGCTTCAATCAAGTCATCTCTTACTCTTCTAAACTCCAGCAGATACAAGCCTAGCCTATCCAACCTTTCCTCATAAGACAACCCGCTCATTCCAGGTATTAGTCTAGTAAACCTTCTCTGAACTGCTTGCAACGCATTTACATCCTTCCTTAAATAAGGAGATCAATACTGTACACAGTACTCCAGATGTGGTCTCACCAATGCCCTGTATAACTGAAGCATAACCTCCCTACTTTTGTATTCAATTCCCCTCGCGATAAATGATAACATTCTTTTAGCTTTCCTAATTACTTGCACCTGCATACTAGCCTTTTCCGATTCATGCACTAGGACACCCAGATCCCTCTGCATCTCAGAGCTTTGCGATCTCTCACCATTTAGATAATATGCTTTTTAAAAATTCTTCCTGCCAAAATGGACAATTTCACATTTTCCCACATTATACTCCATTTGCCAGATATTTGCCCACTCACTTAACCTACCTATTGTATCCCTTTGTAGCTTCCTTATGTCCTCCTCACAACTTACTTTCCTACCTATCTTTGTATCATCAGCAAATTTAGCAACCATACCTTCGGTCCTTTCATCAAAGTCATTTATATAAATTGTAAAAAGTTGAGGCCCCAGAATTGATCCATGTGGCATACCACTCGTTACATCTTGCCAACTAAAAAATTACCCATTTATGCCTACCCTCTGTTTCCTGATAGCTAGCCAATCTTCTATCCATGCCAATGTCTTACCCCGTATACCATGAGCTTTTATTTTCTGCAATAACCTTTGATGTGGCACCTTATCAAATGCCTTCTGGAAATCTAAGTACAGTACATCCATTGGTTCCCCATTATCCACAGCTCATGTAACTCCCTCAAAGAACTCAAATAAATTGATTAAACATGATTTCCCTTTCACAAAACCATGTTGACTCTGCCTGATTACCTTGAATTTTTCTAAGTGCCCTTCTATAATGTCTTTAATAATAGCTTCTAATGTTTTCCCTAAGACAGATGTTAAGTTAACTGGCCTGTGATTTCCTACTTTCTGTCTCCCTCCCTTTTTGAATAAAGGAGTTACATTTGCTATTTTCTAATCTGATGGAACTTTACCCGAATCTAGGGAATTTTGTAAAATTAAAACAAATGCATCAACTATCTTACTAGCCACTTCTTTTAAGACCCTAGGATGAAGTCCATCAGGACCCGGAAACTTATCAGCCACTGCTCCAACAATTTGCTCAGTACCACTTTCCTGGTGATTGTAATTTTCTTGAGGTCCTCCCTCCCTTCTATTTCCTGATTTATGGCTATTTCCGTGATGTTACTTGTATCCTCCATAGTGAAGACTAATAAAAAATACCTGTTCAATTCATCTTCCATCTCCTTATTTTCCCTTATTGATTTCCCAGATTCATTTTCTATAGACCAATGCTCACTTTGTTAACTCTTTCTTTTTTAAGTAGCTATAGAAACTCTCAATATCTGTTTTTATATTTCTAGCTAGCTTTCTCTCATGCTCTAATTTTTCCCTCTTTATCAATCCTTTAGTCATTCTTTGCTTTTTCTTTATATTCTGTCCAATCTTCTGACCTGCCGCCCATTTTTGTGCTGTTATCTGCGTTTTCTTTAAGTTTGATACTATTTTTAATTTTTTTAGTTAACCATGGATAGTAGGTCCTCCCTTTGGAATTTTTCTTTCTCATTGGAATGTATCTATTCTATGTATTCTGAAATAACCCTTTAAATGTCTGCCACTGCATCTCTATTGACCTATCCTTTAACCTAATTTGCCAGTTACACTTTAGCTAGCTCTGCTTTCATGCCCTAATTTAAGTTTAAAATACTAGTCTTGGACCCATTCTTCTCTCTCTCAAACTGAATGTAAAATTCAATCATATTATGATCGCTGCTACCTAGGGGCACCTTCACTTTGAGGTCATCAATTAATCCTGTCTCGTTGCACAATACCATGTCTAGTACAGGCTGCTCTCTGGCTGGCTCCAGAGCGTGCTGTTCTAAGAAACATCCCAAAAACATTCTAGGAACTCTTCATTTAGGCTACCTTTGCCCATCTGATTTTTCCATTCTCTATGTAGATTAAAATCTGCCATGATTATCGGTGTACCTTTCTGACAAGCTCCCATTATTTCTTCCTTTATACTCTGTCCTATCGTGTAGTTACTGTTAGGGGGCCTGTACACCACTCCCACAAATGACTTCTTGACTTTATCATTTCTCATCTCAACCCAAACCACTTCTACATCCTGGTTTCCTGAACTTATGTCATCCCTCTCTATTGTGCTAATAGCATCATTAATTAACAGAGCCACCCCTTCACCTTTTCCTAGCTTCCTGTCCTTCCTCTATGTCATGTACCCTTCAATATTCAGGTCCCAATCTATGTCATCCTGCAGCCATGTCTCTGTAATGGATATCAGATCCTACTTATTTATTTCTATTTGTGCACTCAGTTCACCTGTTTTGTTTTTGATTTACCCCATCTTCCCAAATTTGATCCCTTGCCCCCACTATTTAGTTATGTGGCTTGCTAGAACATCAGCCCCAGCACAGTTCAGGAGTAAACCGTCCCAATGGTACACTCCCCACTTTCCCCAGTACTGGTACCAGTGCCCCACGAACTGGAATCCACTTCTACCACATCAATCTTTGAGCCACGCATTCATTTCTCAAATCTTATTTGTCCTATGCCAATTTGCACGTGACTCAGGTAATAATCCAGAAATTATGACCTTTGAGGTTCTGCTTCTTAATTTGGTGCTTCATACTGACTATGCAGAAACTCCTTCCTTGTTCTGCCTATGTCGTTGGTACCGACATGGACCACGATGATTGGATCCTCCCCCTTCCACTGTAAGTTCCTCTCCAGCCCTGAGCAGATGTCCTGAACCATGGCACTGAACAGGCAACACAGCCTTCCGGACTCTCGCTCTTTGCTGCAGAGAATGGTGTCTATCCCCCTAACTATACTGTCCCCTACTACCACCACATTCCTATTTACTCCCCCTGCTTGAATGGCTTCCTGTATCATGGTGCAATGATCAGTTAGCTCATCCACTCTGCAGTCCCCACTCCCATCCAAACAAGTTGGAAGAACCTCAAACCTGTTGGATAATCACAAAGGCTGAGGCTCCTGCACTCCTGCCCTCTGGTCCCTTACCTGCCTCAGCTGCAGCCGCACTCTCCTGTCCCTGACCACTGACCAAATCAGAATACCCTATCCTAAGGGGTGTGACTGCCTCCTGGTACAAAGTGTCCAGGTAACTTTCCTCCTCCTTGATACATCGCAGTGTCTTTGCTTGGCCTCCAGCTCATTAACTTTGAGTGGAAGCTCCTCGAGTCGCAGATACTTACTGCAGACATGGTTGCCGTGGATCACAATGATGTCCAGGAGCTCCCACATACTGCAGTTGCAATACATCACCTGCCCTGCCATCTTTATTGTGTTTTAAATATTTCTAGCTGACCATAAGAATAAGACATTATCCACCCCTTACCACCACCTCACCAAATGTTAACAAATTTCAGACTTTCCCTCCATGCTACTGGGCATATCTCAGAACTAATCCTCAGTTCTACCAAAGCGCACTAACCTCCCATGTCTGCTGTTAAGCCTCACCCTGTTCCACCCCCACTACTGCTAAAGCCCACATACATACCTCCAATCTTATACATGTTGCCTGCTATTGTCCTCCAATTCTTAGCTTTAAAGCCAAAGATCCTTGGAATTCAATTGCTGAAACACCGATTAAAAATTCTGGCATCCCATATAATTAAGACAACATGTGACTGTAGATGAGTGACCCTGACAATATTATATTGTCTGCTAGTTTTCATAATACTTCTATTGTTATAGTTCAGCATCTTCTGTCACTCACCTTAAGCAACATCTGCTATTATAAAAATAAATGCTAAAAGACATTTTTATTAAAAAGAAATCCTTTCTTCTGCCCTCTCTCTCAATAATCTTTTATTATTTTAAATTTACTTTTATATAATAATTTTGCTAAAGCTACAAGTTATTCCTAAAATCCATTCTAGCTTAGGAAACATAATGCTTAATGACTGAAAAACTCGCTGTCCCTTGCTAATTCAATTTGGCGTTTACAACTGTCCAATTTTTATTTATTATATTCCCTAGCAATATTGCCTGACTTCCAAGGAAGTCAGAATCTCTAGTTTCTGCCAGTACAGAACTGTACTCCAGCTTGTGTGTTCCATTTATTTACTTGTATACGGCAATCAAAATCTGTCACTATTTACATGAACATAAGAACATAAAAACTAGGAGCAGGAGTAGGCAATTCAGCCCCTTGAACCTGCTCTGCCATTCAATGCGATCATGGCTGATCTCATCTCGGCCTCAACTCCACTTTCCTGCCTGTTCTCCATCTCCCTTCAACCCATTACTAATTAAAAGTCTGTCTATCTCCTCCTTAAATTTACTCAATGTCCCGGCATCCACCGCACTCTGGGGTAGTGAATTCCACAGACTCACGATCCTTTGAGAGAAGTAATTTCTCCTCATCTCTGTTTTAAATCTGCTACCCCTTATCCTAAAACTATGACCTCTCGTTCTAGATTGCCTCACCAGTGGAAACATCCTCTCTATGTCTACTTTGTCAATCCTCTTAATCATCCTATAAACCTAAATTTGAGACTCTTCTTTCCACATGTTGAAGCATTTGATGCCAAATACTTAAATGCATGAACAGTCATTCAATGACTAGGATTGCTCACTGTATTCTAAGTCATGTTGTCAAAGAAGTTCAATGAAACAGATTTTCAAGTAATCAGATAGCCCGAAAATTGAAGAGTCAGATTTCGCTATTTTTCACCAATAAACTTATATTCGAAACAGTAACAATGCATAAGTAGAAATCTGTGATCTCTAGAAATTTACTGCTAAACTAGTTTCACTTTATGCAATTGTTCTGAAACATATAATGTAAAGCACACAGGGACTGAAAGTTGCAATGATTCTAATCCATCAGTGCATTCTATTCACTGTTGTGGTGCACAGATGGATTAGAATCCATCCCAAGCCAATGGGTGAACATCTCCTCTCTCAGTTGGCTGCAAGAGCCCTGTGTGAAATGAATTTGGATAGTCTGAATCAAGTTCCAAATGAGCATGGCCTCATACAAAACATTGCCCATAATTTGGCACATTGGCAGTCTTATTCAGAAAGGCTACAGGATAGTTGGAATGGGGAATGGAAAATTTCTCCTCTGTGCCTTTAAGGATAGGTATAAAGCATATTGTTGGGGGAACAAAGAGGAAACTTTAATCTGCATTGCTCTGTGCTGTAACCCAAGTGATTGGCTGGAGAGTCATATTGGTAAAGCTCTTAGGAGGTCTACCTGTCCTCTCAGCCACAGGAAATTTAAGGCCCAGGAATACCCATTCATGGGGAATCATAGAAATAATATAAGTTTTATTTCAGCCAAAAAAACCCAAATATGATCAATATGGTTCTTATTTACAGTCAAAAATGCAATAGAAAGACAAAGCACCAAACTCGATGAGTGACCCAAATGTTAGGCTAATTCGTTAATAATGAAATTTGGCCAGGTTTGGATCACTGTCAGGTGATCTACCTTTTTGTGGTGTCCACTTGGAGTAAGGTAAAATATTTGTATGCATGTACTACCATTTCAGCCATTGTTTTGAGTGGGTGACACATTTCAGTACAGGTCTGGTTAGACGCAATGTAAATCTCCTTGTGCACATTTACAACTGTGTGCCATATTTGTTCACAATTTCCATTTTCCACCCCGTCAGTTTAAAACTAATTAGCATAAACTATAGGCAGTTTGTTCCATGAAGTCCTGTTCATTGGGATCTGTGTCAAGACTGGTGAAACTCATTTTAATAGGGTCCTTCGATCCCGGATAGCCAAAGAAACAAGACTTTTATTCCATTGGTTTGGCTGTGAAAGTTGCTACTATATGATGTCAAGCTTGCTTGTCACAAAATAAAACCGTGAACTTGGACAGACTGCAGGGTCACTGTTAGATAACCCTTATCTGCCCATGCGGAATAATATGTTCACATTTAACTGAAACATATTGGCCGCATATATGGAATAATATATTTTTTAATAAACTGATACCAACATCTACAGGCTGCAATTATTGCACTGCAAAAATCCATTACTATGTAGTTACCACGACAATCCTGAATGTATAATCGAATTGCTCGGCCTTAACAGGAAATGATCAATAATCATACCAATGAGTGTGTTATTATACGCTGTGACGATGGTGGCTAAGCCTTTTTGCCATTAATTTTATCGTAACTCATTTCTTCTGCTTGAACATATCAGAATTTAATGTTCCCATTCCGGCTCCTGTTCTGCATGACAAATTGTTTTAATAAACATATACCAGGTAATAATAAAGTAATAATAATCCATGCAGTCACCTTATATCAATGCTGTTTAATCTCCCACGAGCCAACTGTTTACAGTGACAATTACAATACAGCAAAATTTTAACACACTAAACACAACAGACAGATTTAATATTGTTTTTGCAAATGTGATTAGTGTCCTGTCATGTTATTGTACTCTGGTGTTTACATTTCTCTCAAGGGTCGTAACTGGGTGTGCAGAATGTTTCCATCAGCCTTCTCTACCTATCTTCAATACATAAAGCTACTTAATAAAATAAAACAGCACCAATTGTTAATATTCTATGTATCAATCAACAATTTTAATTTTGAAAACAAATGTTCCATTCGTACAATCCCCCAAACCCCTCCCTTCGATAGAACTCACATAAAAATGTTGAAAGTAATGAATGCCTGTTGTTTACGGCAGTAATTTCATGCTGCATTTCAATTATTGCTTATATTTATTTAAGCTGCTCCAGCTCCCAAGCCTATCCCAGTTGACTTAAAAGAATAGGATCAATTTCCACACCAGTCTTTGATGGGAAACACTGCTCATTCTGATAAACTGCAGAGCTCCCTGATGTTCTATGGCTCAAGTTTATGAAACTTTCATCTTTGCATACATGCAATAAAATTGTTATTAAAAAATATGTCTTTGTTTACAAAATAATTTGAATTACTGAATTAGCCATAAGTAAAATCCAGAGCGTAAAGATTTTTATGGACTGTTAAACTATAACACTCAGAAGATAATGAACTCAAAAGATGCGTATTTTATGTGGATTCAGATTATCACTTGATATAGCTCACAGCATAGTCATTGGAGAAATAGACAGTATTAGAATGAATTTGATGATAGGTGTATACCTCTGAGTTTAATATTGTCATGACCCAACCTAAATTCAGTGATCAGTTAAGAACGGGGCTAAAACTTGAGAGCGCTGGACTTTATTTTTTTCTCCTCTAATTCTCTCCCATTGGGAGTGAAACTGGTTTTGGGCTGCAGTGCAAAGCAGGAGATCGGGAAATGGCAGCCTGCTTTACAACTGGTCTCAGTTTCTTTTCCACTAAAGTCAAATAGGTTGCAGATTTGTTATCACCCATTTGAACTGCTGTCCAAAACCAGTTTCATTCCCCGTTGTCTCCCCTCTTGTAAGTACAGCATCATGCAGGGGGTCCTTTTTGCACGCATACCTGAACATTGAAATTCAGTGGGTTAGCTTCCATGGGTTCATCACAGCCAAGTCGGATACACTTCTTACTCAACTTGGGGAGGGGAAGGGTAAATTTCCTCTGTGTATCATTTGTAGTGAAATTGTAAACACATTTAATAAAGAACGCATTTATAATTTAGCTACAGTCTGAAAACAGAGGAAATCTCATTGTTCCACATCAGCTGGAATGTTAGACAAGATTAAAAGCCTACTCCATCTCTCACTGGCCCATGGGCAAGCTGTGATACAGAGTCAGATGGTAGAGGTACAGGAACAGCGAACAGCACTCCGCTCAGCCCACCCAGATTTAACCTGACACTCCGGCAATGCAGCAAGAGTGTGCCCTCCTTCAAATTATTTTAAGCATTATGGCCCTGAAATTCCACAGGACAACCACCGAAGAAATGGTGTAAACAGTGTTTTCAGTTGTTTATGCTTTTGCTCTCATTTCTGCCAGTTTCCTTTCAGAGTTCCAATGGAAACTCAGTGGTACCCCTGGGGAATTTCAGGACTTACATATTTTTTCTTGCCAATTGGTTGTAGTACAGTCACAATTTAGCAATTTATTTCTTTCTTTTGGGCCTCCTTATCTCTAGAGACAATGGATACGCACCTGGAGGTGGTCAGTGGTTTGTGAAGCAGCGCCTGGAGTGGCTATAAAGGCCAATTCTGGAGTGACAGGCTCTTCCACAGGTGCTGCAGAGAAATTTGTTTGTTGGGGCTGTTGCACAGTTGGCTCTCCCCTTGCGCCTCTGTCTTTTTTCCTGCCAACTACTAAGTCTCTTCGACTCGCCACAATTTAGCCCTGTCTTTATGGCTGCCCGCCAGCTCTGGCGAATGCTGGCAACTGACTCCCACGACTTGTGATCAATGTCACACGATTTCATGTCGCGTTTGCAGACGTCTTTATAACGGAGACATGGACGGCCGGTGGGTCTGATACCAGTGGCGAGCTCGCTGTACAATGTGTCTTTGGGGATCCTGCCATCTTCCATGCGGCTCACATGGCCAAGCCATCTCAAGCGCCGCTGACTCAGTAGTGTGTATAAGCTGGGGGTGTTGGCCGCTTCAAGGACTTCTGTGTTGGAGATATAGTCCTGCCACCTGATGCCAAGTATTCTCCGAAGGCAGCAAAGATGGAATGAATTGAGACGTCGCTCTTGGCTGGCATACGTTGTCCAGGCCTCGCTGCCGTAGAGCAAGGTACTGAGGACACAGGCCTGATACACTCGGACTTTTGTGTTCCGTGTCAGTGCGCCATTTTCCCACACTCTCTTGGCCAGTCTGGACATAGCAGTGGAAGCCTTACCCATGCGCTTGTTGATTTCTGCATCTAGAGACAGGTTACTGGTGATAGTTGAGCCTAGGTAGGTGAACTCTTGAACCACTTCCAGAGCGTGGTCGCCAATATTGATGGATGGAGCATTTCTGACATCCTGCCCCATGATGTTCGTTTTCTTGAGGCTGATGGTTAGGCCAAATTCATTGCAGGCAGACGCAAACCTGTCGATGAGACTCTGCAGGCATTCTTCAGTGTGAGATGTTAAAGCAGCATCGTCAGCAAAGAGGAGTTCTCTGATGAGGACTTTCCGTACTTTGGACTTCGCTCTTAGACGGGCAAGGTTGAACAACCTGCCCCCTGATCTTGTGTGGAGGAAAATTCCTTCTTCAGAGGATTTGAACGCATGTGAAAGCAGCAGGGAGAAGAAAATCCCAAAAAGTGTGGGTGCGAGAACACAGCCCTGTTTCACACCACTCAGGATAGGAAAGGGCTCTGATGAGGAGCCACCATGTTGAATTGTGCCTTTCATATTGTCATGGAATGAGGTGATGATACTTAGTAGCTTTGGTGGACATCCGATCTTTTCTAGTAGTCTGAAGAGACCACGTCTGCTGACGAGGTCAAAGGCTTTGGTGAGATCAATGAAAGCAATGTAGAGGGGCATCTGTTGTTCACGGCATTTCTCCTGTATCTGACGAAGGGAGAACAGCATGTCAATAGTCGATCTCTCTGCACGAAAGCCACACTGTGCCTCAGGGTAGACGCGCTCGGCCAGCTTCTGGAGCCTGTTCAGAGCGACTCGAGCAAAGACTTTCCCCACTATGCTGAGCAGGGAGATTCCACGGTAGTTGTTGCAGTCACCGCGGTCACCTTTGTTTTTATAGAGGGTGATGATGTTGGCATCGCGCATGTCCTGGGGTACTGCTCCCTCGTCCCAGCACAGGCATAGCAGTTCATGTAGTGCTGAGAGTATAGCAGGCTTGGCACTCTTGATTATTTCAGGGGTAATGCTGTCCTTCCCAGGGGCTTTTCCGCTGGCTCGGGAATCAATGGCATCACTGAGTTCCGATTTGGTTGGCTGTATGTCCAGCTCATCCATGACTGGTAGAGGCTGGGCTGCATTGAGGGCAGTCTCAGTGACAGCATTCTCCCTAGAGTACAGTTCTAGGTAGTGCTCAACCCAGCGGTCCATCTGTTTGCGTTGGTCAGTGATTATGTCCCCCGATTTAGATTTGAGGGGGGGGGTGATCTTCTTGATGGTTGGCCCAAGAGCTCTCTTCATGCCATCATACATTCCTCTGATGTTTCCGGTGTCTGAGGCCAGCTGAATATGGCTGCATAGGTGTTGCCAGTAGTCGTTTGCGCAACGCCTAGCTGTTCTTTGTGCAGTACTTCTGGCTGCTTTAAGTGCTGCGGATGTTAAATCGCTGGGGGCTTTCTTGTAGTTCAAAAGTGCAATGCGCTTAGCGGCTATGACAGGTTCCAGCTCTTCATTATGAGATTGAAACCAGTCTGCATTTCTCTTCGCACTTTTGCCGTAGGTGGTCAAAGCTGACTCATAGATGGCGTCTCTGATGTGGGCCCACTTGGTCTCAGCATCCCCTGTGGGAGTGTTTTGAAGGGCTGTTACAAGTGAATTTAGAAATTTTTGTAACAGCTGTGGGTGAGAAATTCTGCTCGTGTTGATGCGCGGGTGGCCCTTCTGCTTGGAATGATGCAACTTCTTTGGTCTGAGTCTAACCTTGCTGCACACCAGGGAGTGGTCGGTGTCGCAGTCCGCACTGTGGAAGCTGCGTGTGATTTGAACACTGTTTAAGGCGGCTCGCCTTGTGACAATGAGGTCTAGCTGGTGCCAACGACGTGATCTTGGGTGCCTCCATGAAACCTGGTGACAGGGTTTAGTGTGAAAGAACGAGTTGGTGATGCAGAGGTTATGATAGGTACACAACTCAAGCAGTCTCTGCCCGTTCTCATTCATCCTTCCAACGCCATAGCGCCCAAGGCAGGAGGGCCATGAGTCATGGTCGGCCCCAACCCTGGCATTAAAGTCCCCCAGCAGGAATAGGTGTTCGGTGTTGGGGATGCTGCTAATGATGTTATGGAGTTGTTCATAGAACTGGTCTTTAGCTTCAGGTGCGGAGCAGAGTGTTGGAGCATAGATGCTGAGTAGGTGTACTGGACCAGAGGTGGTGAGCAGTCGGATGGACAGTATGCGTTCCGAGCCATTTGAGGGAGGCTCTATCATGCTGAGCAAGGAGTTTCTGATGGCGAAGCCCACTCCATGCTGTCTTGGTTCTTCAGGATCCCTGCCCTGCCAGAAGAAGGTGTAGTCTTGCTCTGCTAGAGAGCCACTCGCGGGGAGGCGAGTCTCCTGAAGTGCTGCAATGTCCACATTGAATCTACTGAGCTCGTTGTTAATGATGGCGGTCTTCCGAGAATCGTTGATTTGTGTAAGGTCTTCCGACAGGCCAGGACACATAGTTCTGACGTTCCAGCTTGCAAAGCGAAGGGCTGGTACCTTCTTTCCTTTTTTCATGTTGTTTGGTGCGGTGTATCAGTCCACCTTTCGGGCAATGACCCTGAGCTCCAAGCACCCATTGAAGCAGGCAGACTGTGGCGGGACAGAACCTTATTGACCGGGGGCTGCCCGGTTTGAGGCGGGCGGTAGCTGTCCAGTGAGGTGCAATGACCTCTCCCACCGACAAAGGCAACCCGTGGCGCCCAGTTTCTACGCCAATTTATCTGGACTTATAACCCGTAACTGCTGCCTTCCGTGTTGTTTTAGTCGCTGTGAGGCAACTATGGAGTGACCTCTCCATGGCGCATGCCTGGGCAAATTTATGGAGGTTGAGAGTTGCCCAGTCGTCAAAACCCCCCTCTCGGCCTTTCTGGTGGGGTCCAAAGGAGTGCAGGACACGACGTTTGGCACCAGTATGGCTGCAGGAACTGCCGGAAACATGCCAAAGGTGACACATGACCGCCTACGGGGTTCCGCTCCGGATTTTCTGTTAGGGTTTACTCCCTTAGCCTTGGTCTCTCCCGAGACGCCCACAAGGCAGTGGGGTTGTTGGGGCCCCTACACAGGTGTAGGATGGTGCCGGTGGGAGGAGGGGATGCAAGGGGGAGGGGTAGAGGGAGGGGGTGGGGGGGGGTGCAGGGGAAGGGGGTGCGGGGTGAAGATGGTGCGAGGGGGGGGGGGCGGGCTGGGACGGGGTTGTGAGGGGGTGAGCTGAGAGGGTGGAGCAGGGAAGGGGACGGGGGTGGGGGGGGGGGGGGGTGGAAGGGGTGGAATCTGGTGCAGGTAATAAGCCATTTCCTCAGTGCCCACCATCGACGTCCGGAAAGCTCATCCACGTCCTTCGGGAGGTGAAGCATCATTTGGCAGACTTAGAGGTGATTACATTTGCTAAGGGTTTTTTTTTTGCAGTGGTTTAAATAAAGGCATGCAGCATTGCCGACAGTGCGCTGCAGATGCTCTCCGAGCCATCTCCCGCGGGAGCTTTGAAGTTGCGGCCGGGGGGGCCGTTCGTGGATGTTTTGGGTGTTCGGGGCACCTTTTCACAGGACTTCTCTCGGGTCCCGCAGCTCCTTCTTCACCTCAATGGACTTACCGCATGCCGTGGCTGCAGACACTCTGGACTGTGAAGACAGCAGGATCGGAGATTGAAGTATCGGCAGCTGTGCTCGTCAGTTTCATCCGGATCAATTTCATTGAGAAAACAAAGAGCAGGTGTGGCTGGGGGAGGGCAGTGGGCCCAGGTAACATACACTAAACTAGCTGTTAACTTTTAGATAGGGCTAAAATGAACTGATTTAAAGAGCCAGGGGAATTTAAACAGTTTAAGAGGGCAGATTGGGGGAGAAAACGTTAGGGATGGGAGCAGATGGCCATGGATAGAGTTGAACAGCAAGGGAGCTTCCTAGGGAGCTTCCAGCCCAGGAGCCATCTTGAACATACATTAATACATTATATTAATATTAATACTGATTAAAAACTACAGCTTTCTTATGCAATATAAATTCATTCGGATTTATTCTATCAGGGATGGTTCGACATCTCTCAGTTTAATTGCAATTATATTCAAATATTGATAGCACTCTATCAGGGGGACAGAATGGAATTATTTGATATTTATTTGACTTGGTCAGTTTTGCACCACCCCTCTTGCCCGTCAGTGACCAGATTGGAAATACAAGGTAGGTTTGAGGAAAACAATATGGTTTTCATTATCTTTACCCCAATTTACCCTTTTTGTTTTAGCTCCAAATTGCCTCACAGCATTTGATTTCTGAAAGGATGGGAAGCCAGATGCTGGCAGTCGCCAACAGTATCACACTAACTCCACAGTGCACAGTGCAAGACAGGCTTGTGTAACTTGAATTGCGATTCCCTTTTCCATTGGCAGGCACAAGATCAGGAGCCTATACTGGGAGTGTGCCAGCCTATTTTCATTTTATTGCATCTGAAAAAAATAATGAAAAGGTTGTAAAATGCATGACTTGTGAATCAATGGTGATTGGTTTAAACATAATATATTTATTAGCTTGGCATACACCAGTCCTGATTTTGATCTCTCTTTGATTCCGTTGTAAATTCTGGGCCAAACCCAGCCATATCCACCAGAGCCCAGCACACATTTCTCCATGGCTTCAGCCAAAAATGCCACTGTAATTGTGTATATTTTCCTCCGTGTGTAAAATTAAAGGTGATATTTTTACAAATTGCAGCACACCTGAAAGTCTATCATTGGTTTATAATGATAGTTTAATAAAGATATATTCTTCCACTTTACAAATTAAAGAAATTATATATCACTATTTAATATAATTGGCAAAAAAGTCCCAGGAAAGATGAGGAGAAATATTTTTAAGCAGTGAGTTGTTATCACCTGGAATGCATTGCTTGAAAGGCTAGTGGAAGCAGATTCAATAATAACTTTCAAAAGGGAAGTGGATATATATTTAAAAAGAAAAAAATTGCAGGGCTACAGGGAAAGAGCAGGGGAGTGGGACACATTGAATAGCTCTTTAAAAGAACTGGCATGGATATGATGGGCCAAATGGCCTCCTTCTGTGCTGTATGGTTCTCTATTCCAATGTTTCAAAAAGGTTGGTGAGCGTTGGTGTGTAGGTATATGGAAAGACAGCTAGATGGTTAAACCTACCTCTCAATACAAGAGAGAAATGCTTCACTTGCTAAAAAGATTTGAGTGTCGTACATTGGAGAGAGGGGCAGTGGGACCCTGGGGTGGCATTTTGCTGATGGTGGCCAGGGGCCACTGTCCAATTGAGGATGGCAGTCTGCCCCCAAGAGCTGCTGGCCCAATCAGAGGGCCAGCAGCTTGGCAGCCTCAGCAGCGCCACCACTACCGATGGCCATTGCTGAGGCTGCCTCACCAGGGAGAGGGTGCCTGAAAGGGGGGGGTACCCTCGAAGAGAGTTGAGTCTGATTGGGGGAAGGGACGCCAGGGAAGCAGGACGCGACGATTGGGGGAGGGCGGGGGAGGTGGGTGTCATGGTACACAGACAATGCCATTGTAATGAGGCAGCTATTGCCACTGTAGGGCCCCTTTTTAGGTCATGGAGTGCCCATCAAGGAGGACTGTCTCCCCACCCCCACAGAAACTGCAAAAAGGTCACCAGGGTTTATCTGGTGGTCTCCCTACACAGTGGCGCGCCTTCCTAATGTAGGCAAAATGCCAGTGGGGGCATGAAGTGGTCCTTAATTGGCCACTTATGGGGTTCAATTGGCCGCCTGGTGGACAGCCATGCCCCAAGCTTCCCGCCGCCATGCCATATTTCTAGCGAAGGGAAGACATCGGGCTCCCCTCCCGATGCAGGTGAAAATCCTTTGTTCTCAAACTCATTATTATCTGTTTTACTTATCCCGACTGAAATTTTTAATTTCCTTGCTCTTAGTTTAAACCAATGCCCTAGTTTAGAGAGGAAAAAAAAGAAGAAAAGAAATACTCACTAAACAGTGATTTACCTGCTTTCCTGTAATGCCACACTTGGATTTTTCTTATCCCTGTTTTTCGAACTCTTGATTCGAAAGCTGCCACTGGTTCTCGCACTATTTTTGAATGCTCCGCTCTCCTGCTGTCCTTCGTTGCTCTGTCTGACGCAGTTCATGTTAAACATAAATACTACTGGATACACTGGGGCCTAAATTTGACAATGGGTGCATAATGGTTGGCATACTGAACTTGAGCACCAAAATAAAGACATTAGGACAATCCTCATTGGAATAAACCCGTGCCAACTGGGCACCCCGGCACAGCTTTACTGATAAATGAATTAGTCATTTACAGCATTCTGATGCAAATCTCCTTCTTTGTAGTTCAGATCAAATAAAGGTCAGGCTAAATAACTCTCCATCACATATCTGAGACATCTGTAGAAAAACTATATAAATTCACAATAAACAGAGTCAAACGTTATTGTAGAAAAACCTTTCGCTAGTCTGAGCATGAATAGATATTCATGATATGTGTATGCCTTTAAAATTTTTTTTGCTGAAATGAACCTTAACAGAGGAAAGTATCGATGATTCTCATAAGTTTATGTAATGAGGCATGCAACCCTTTTAACAAGTTGTAGCATGTTTAAAATTCTATCCACTACAGGTCAAAGCAAAAGGACATCTTTCTGGAGCAAAGTCTTCACTTTATTAATATATTTATGATGCAATTACATTAGCTTTTTACTGTCAAACTCTCTGATCCACATAACCTGTAGCATAATACACATTGTTTATGTCTCTTTTCCTAGCAGAGAACAAATGCTCAACACCGTTCCTTGAAATGGCATGCAAAGTAAGTTTTAACAGGCAACATCTGAATTGGCTGAGCTCAACCAGAGTAGCAATTGGAAGACTACTACTGGATTCAGTACCCGTGGGCTAAAGAAGGGGATTTAGTGAGGGTTCCTTCTCCTGATCACTATCCAGTCTTTCCTACTAGAACATATATTTGCTTGTGGACATATGTGATGCAAGAACAGAATCAGCCTTGGTTCCTGTGCCTTCTGTAGTCAAAAAGGTTGTTGACATTCATTGTCCAGACTGACACTTGAAGAATGGGTACTGGTGTGTTACTGGTATCTACGGATCCACAGCCAGCAAGAGTCAAGGAGGAGAGAAGTCTGGAGGCAGTAAAACCTTCCCACCAAAAAATATATGACCCTTGAAAAACCACATTATGCTATTACTTTGCTATGCAAGATATAAATCATGTAAAATACACACTTTGTGACTAATCTTTTATAGCATGATTCCCAAATGAAGCTGCAGGAAGGGTTCTAAATGTTATTCTCCCATCAGTGTACGTAGGTTTGTGGAGCAATATCCAATAGTTGAGTAAGGGGAAATATTGTGATGGAATATATGTATAAGAGCTTAATTAGGTAGACTTTAGATATAGTTAATATATTATACCTTTTAGAATTAAAGATTTAATAAATGGTCAGTTTTCAAGACTCACTGACGTTCCCCTTTAAGAACATAGAGTTAAAAAAATTCAAGGTCCCTGTTATGAACCAGAAACAAATTGGGAAATCCATTTTAGTGTCTCTGTTGCCAGGGGCGTGAAAGATAAACACACACATTGAAATATCCTGTGTGACATCAGTAAGAGGTAGCAATAAACTTAATTAGTTTATTGGGTTTTTGATACAGATAGATCGGCTCAAAAGGTTGCTTTAAGGTACCATAAAAAGGCAATTATAGATAATAAAACAATAAATGGAATGGACTTACTGGAACAAGAGGTCAAATAAACACAATTATAAACATTTTGACCAGAAAAATGCTCACAATTTCAAGAGCAGGGGAATTCCAGTAAAACATTAAGTAGAGAGTTAGTTAATGATACTACCAAATATGGAACTTGAAAGCAAGAAAAACACACACAGAAAGGTAACATCTATATGCTAAAAAGTCAGATAATACCTTAGCAACAGTATAAACATGAGAGGCTCTGAAGCAAAAAATTAGAAGTGCTGAATTCCTCAAACAATACTTCTCACCCCATGCCTTACTTGGGGGATTGAAGGTAAAAGTTTACTTTAAATTTTGATGGATACTCTAAGATATTTTGCTGTAACATTAGCAAGGTTAAACTTTTGGATTCTCTGTTAGAAATAAGATTATGTGTTACAACTCTCAATACTATTTGATATTATGATATATTTATACACTGAGAAATGTATTGCATGTTAAATTCTTTAATAAATATATAAAATTAATAAATCATCTCATGTAGCATTCTGTATACAACTACAAAAAACCCTTCTCTGTGTCTCTTTAGGTGGAAAGATATCTATTGAAGAGAGATTCCCAGACCCTTATAATATCTAGGATATTTATGACAGCCATAATTATTAAAAATAGGCTATCTGAAAGATGGTAATATTCTTTGTTAGTTTTCTTTCCTTGGGTGAATGCCAGTTCAATTCTTTGGACCCAAATAAGTGTCTATAGGAATTTGTCTGATTTGAACTTAATTAAAGGAGATTCATAGGGATATATTCCTGATTTGGTTTAGTCCCCATATGGGGTTAAAGTCATAAATCACTTCAATATCTTAGCACCCATTGAATATAGTATAATTACTCCACATCTGCATTCTTAAAGTTTCATTTTAGTTGCTAATTATAGGTGTTAATAATAATGGTTTTGGCTGTGACCTTGTTCTAAGTCTAACTTTTTTCTCCTCTTATAATTAGATAATGGAGACAATTTGTTGCTCATTACCACCAGCCCTTCTTTCTCAGCACAATCTCACTATGTGAAGCTATCTCACACATCAGCACAACTCTTTTACAGAAGCACATACCAACTCACTCACACTCTTCTTGCAGGAAATGTTGGTGGGCAACAACAGGGAGAGGACCAGAACTAAGGGAGGGCCGGTCAGCATAAAATACCTGTGTCAGACGGAGGTAGCAGCCTTAGTGATCATTGGTGCAGGGAGGTTGCACAGCATCAGAGATAGCAAGAATGAAAATCAAGTGCAGAAGTTGTTTGGCTATTTTAATACTTTTTCTCTTTCCTCAAATAATCACACATAGATGTAACGTTGGCACCTGGTGCTACATTGCACTGTCACCTTTCCTCTACTGTTTACCCTGCCCATTACATGCTGATCTGCGTCCCTCTACCTCTTTTCCAGGCCCAACTGATGACTTAGGATCTGCAACTGTGGAGAAAGAGGAAAACCACTCTCATGAAGATGAAATGTCATTTGCCCCATCTTTCCAATCACCAGCATAGAAAGTGGAGTCCTGGGTGCTATAGATAGTGAGATAGAGGTATCTGTACAGGTAAGCAGTAGCTTGTAATATTGGAAAGGAGAGGTCAGACAATGGCTTCTCCCCTTCCAACTGTTTTCTTCTTTCTCTCCTTCTGTCCTCCTCTACCATCTATCCTTACCTCTATACCTCTTCTCCTCTCCTGTTCCACTCCCTATTCCTCCTATTGCTTCTATCCTCCCTTACTCCCACTTTCCTCTCCTCCTTTGCCTCCCCTTCTCTTGCCAGTTCTCTCCCTCACTAAAGGAAAGGAATTTCCATGGCTCTGGCTTCCATGTCACCCACCGATCAGGAGGAATCTGGTCTACAGGTCACTGAACCAGTAGAAATTCGGCCTTCTAATGTTTCCAGGCTGGAGTCATGGTCTGCCAGAGCATAAACATTCTTTACTCTACTACTTGGATCAGCCAGCCCTGATATAATGGGGGCTGATCTACTTGTCTTTCCACATTTCTGGGGGAAGGCTTCCAGTGGCTCCCCAAGATAGCCAACTGGTGGCAGATATCCTGTAGTGTACACCTATGGCTAGTCCACTTTAATTTCTGAGCAATGTTGACCCCCCAAGATGTTAATGATCGGGGACTTGGCAAAGATAATGGTCACCAGAAATGGCTAGGTGTTTGCTTGCTCTAACTGTTCATTACCTGGCACTTATATGGCTCAATATTATGTGCACAAGTCTGGATATTATCCTGATCCAGCTGTGTGATGGCAAAGGCTTCATTAATGGAGAACTTGTGAATGGACTTGACTATTCTGGGTTCATTAGTGAACATCCCCACACTAGACCTTATGTTGGAGGGAAGGTCATTGGTGAAGCATCTGAAGATGGTTGAACCCAAGATGCTTCCCTGAGGAACTCCTACAGTGAAGTCCTGGGGCTGCTATGACTGGCTTCCATCAACCACGACCATCTTCCTTTGTGTCATGGAATGACACCAGCCACTGGGAGGTCTTTCTTCGTTGACTGACATTGACTTCAAATTTTCTACTCAGTTAAATGCTGTTTAGATGTCGGGGGTAGCTGCTCTCACATCCCCTTTGACATTAATATCTGTATCCATCTCTGGATCAAAACTGTGTGGCGTTCTGGAGCAGAGTGGCTCTGGCAGAACCTAAACTCAGCATCTCTGAGCAAGTTGTTGGTAGTAGATTTCACTTGATGGCATATTGATAACTTTTTCTATCATTTTCTTGATGATTGGAAGAAGGCTGACAGAGTGTTAATGGGCTGTGTGAGATTTATCCTGCTTTTTGTCGATATGACATACTTAAGCAACATTGCTGGGTAGATGTCAGTTCCATAGCTGTACTGAAAAAGTATGGCTAGTGTAGCAGCTAGCTCTGGTGCTCAGGTCTTCAGCACCATAATCAGGATCCTGTCAGGGCCCATAACCTTTGCCGTGCCTTGTGTTTTATGATCTTAATTTAATAAAATATACAGAGGTGTTTACAAATTACTTACCGTTACTACTAAGTATTATCTATTGAATTTTGAAAGTATAGCTTGGATTTTTCTTTAAATCACAGAAACATAGATTTCTATAACCATAGCGGTAATGTATGGCATGCGCTGAACCTGCAGTAGTATTTTAATTCAGAAGCTGGTATATATTAATTTTCATCCATGTTACAGCTTTACTGAAGTTTACCTCTCACATAAGAACTTGCATAACAAATGAAATTAATTTACAAGGGTAAACTATAACTTGGCCAAAGTCCAAAGTAATAAAAAAGAGATAATAATTGACTTTGCTATGCCAAGCAAACAGCCCACAAAAAACATGACATTTGACTTGTCAGAGGGTTATATGCTGACCCATGGAGTTTAGGAATCTGTGATTCAGTGCTACACCAAGGAAAGAATAAACTTACAGCATTCAAGGTGCTGATAATTTCAGAAACGGCACAGTACTTAAAACTACAAAACAGCTAAAAACAGTCACAAATAATGTCATTACAGCACTGAAAACTTCAAATTGATAATAACAGTCAGACAATTCTTTTATTTAGGTTTTATAACTATCATCGGCCCTGAGGGCCTCATTAGGCTTACTCTGGTAATATGCACCTTAGGGTTGATAATGACCATAATGCCCTCCAACATTTTGTTATTGCAACATGAACATTGTCTTTTGTGAACTTTGAGCTCTTCTGAAAAATAGGATAAGCAATAAACCTATTGTAGATAACCATCTTATAAAGGCATTGTTTTTTTAACTACTATCCACTCAATTCTCTTCTTCATTTCCTTTTCTAGGTGGGGGAGGATAGAACTGTTAGGAGCCCTGATTGCTTTTTACTAATTTGAAGTTGTGGCCCCTTGCCCTGAATTTACAGATATAAATATATTATAGATTTACCTTCTGCATGACATTTACTATCTTATATATCTATATAACATCACCTCTCAGTCTCTTCCTTTCAAGAATGAAAAAGTCTAAAGCCTAGATTTTAATGCCCAGCATGTGGATGGAGGTTAAGGCAAGTGGAAAACTATCTGGCCCCCCAATAAGCGAGGCCTGGGAAATTTGAACTCTCACAGGAATCCCACAGGATTAGAGGAGTAAGTCACTGCCCCACTCAGGCAGAGTTAACATCAGGCTTCAGGTTCCCCCAGTATTTCTTCATACGTCATAGAGGATCTGTTTGGGATAGAAATGCAATACTGTACCAATGTGCCTCCTGTAGTCATGTGACCTCTACCATAAGGCACTCTGACTGGGGGCAGCCATTACAAGCAGTTTCAATAAAGACTCAGTTGGTGTCCTGTGAGCTCGTAACATGGTGTTAGAGTGGAGCTGAGACTGTGTGGTGAAAAGCTGTAGAGAAGCACAGCTACAGAACAAAGACCACAGGAATGGTCACAGCTGCTAAGAGCCACAGGAAGTCACAGAAAAGGAACAAGGAAACAGCTGAAAGCACAGGGTAAGACAATGGCTGCAAATTTTCCTCTGTCTGTGCCGGTCAAAATGAAAGGTAATATGAAACAGAACTGGCAGTTTTTCCACATGCAATGGCAAAATTGCGACAGATTTAATTAACAAACCAGAGCAGCTGCAAGCAGCTACACTTTTATCACTGTTGGGGAGAGACTGTTACAAAGTGTATTCCACCCTAAATCTCTCTGAAGAACAAAAGAAAAATGAACAGCAGAAATTTTGAAAGCCTTGAAGGCACACTTTGAACCCTAAATGAACGTAACCTATGAACGGTATGTGTTCAATATTAGGGTCCAAGGTGAAAAAGAGTCCATTGATCAATATGTGACTGCATTAACACAGCTCACAAAATCCTGTGAATTTGCACAACTAAAAGATGATTTGATTAAAGACAGGATTGGATTAGGCATAAGCGATCCTGCAGTGAGCACATGTCTACTGAAAGGGGAGAAACTGACTCTCAGGAAAGTGATCAATGTGTGCAGAAGCGCTGAGGTTGGAAATGGCAGAACAGACCAGGCCTCGCATTATGCTGATTGACATTCCAGGTCGAAAGGGGAGAAAGATCACGGACAAAGGTCAGGACGCAAATACTGCGGAGGACATCATGCACAGGAAAAGAAGGCATGTCCAGCGTGGGGAGAGCAGTGTTCTCACTGCAAGAAGCTGAATCATTTTGCACGCAAGTGCTTGGCCAGAAGGAAGCACAACAAGCAGGTACAGATGGGCATTGGAGAGACATCAGCCGAAGATTCTGACGAATCACTATACAACATACAACGGGTTGCTTCAGACAGGTCGATCGGTGATAAATTGTTTGTGACCATTGGAATGATGACTGCAGAAGGGGAATATCAAGTCAACATAAAGTGCCAGATAGACACCGGTACGTCATGCAGCATTATGACCTTCAAGACCTGTGCGAAGTAGCTCAACATGGCGATCCAAAAATGAAGCCCTCAACAGTCAGGTTGAAGCTATATGATGGACTATACGAGTGCCAAGAGGACAAGTTACTCCGAGAGCCCATTGCAATGACCTGAACAAAGCTCTGGAGTTCCAAATCATAGATGGCAAGCAAAAGCCACTCATCTCAGCAGAAGCATCTCTAAAGCTTGGACTGGTAACATTCAACGTGCAAAAAGAGAAAACACAGGAGATGGCCTACAGGAGCAAGCACTGACACTGGAACGAGAATGCCTTTGCCAGTCGTAAGGTGATGTGAGTCATACAGGAGGCGAGCAAGAGGAAGATCTGGCAGTTGGCTGCTCAGGCGCCCGAGGTGGAGGCCATGGGGAAGGAGTGCTCGGATTCTGCAGAGTGGGCAGACAAAATCAAGGTGAAATGGCAGAAAGCCAAATTTCATTTTGACAAAACTGCTGAACTATTGCTAGAATTGAGCATTGGAGAGCCAGTCAGGGTACAAACCTTCAACGTGTTCAACAAGAGTCAGCCCAAGTGGCAACTTGGGACCTGCATAGAACTGTTGACACCTCGATTGTATGTGGTGGCAGTGAAAGACCAGAGATACTGTCACAACCACAGGCGCACACACACAACTGGAGAAGCTGTTCTGTCACAGCAGGCAGCCGATCAGCAAGATGGGAACTCACCAACTGCACAGACCACAGAACAACCATCAACCCCAGAGGTCCACAGCACCCCAACAACAGAAATGGAACAACAACAGTTACTGTGGCAATAAGTGACAAGCAAACGACACTCGCTGGAGAAGGAAAATCAACCAGATGAGCAACCAATGACAACACACATGCTCACCATGAAGAGACCGGCACGATTTAATAACTGTGTGCAGTGCATGTGCGGAGACTGACAAGAATGACGAACTACTAATACATGAGAACAGTTGTGTGCATAGTGAGTACCTTGAGCAACTCACATGCAATTTTATTTTTGTTTTTTCGTATGAAAAGGGGGATGTTTGGGATAGAAATGCAATCCTGTACCAATGCGCCTCCTGGCTTGCTGTAGTCATGTGACCTCTACCATGAGGCACTCTGACTGGCGGCAGCCATTACAAACAGTTTCAATAAAGACTCAGTATACATCAGACTGGTGACCTGGGAGCTCGTAACAGGATCAACCTGGGGCTCTTCTCTAAACTGCCTGCAGAGCTTCAGTGCCTCATTTTGTGCCTAGCACTGGAATAGGATGCAATACTCAAATGTGGTCTGATTAGTACAGAATATAATTTGAGTTTGGCTTCTTTTAACCTGAACTCTACTTTTAACTGTATAGTTTAACATTATATTTGCTTAGTTGATTGCTGTTCTGAATCACCTGCAAATGAGACCAATTTCTACTGAATTTATGTTGATGTAAAGTAGAAATGGACAATGGTCCCACTATTAATACTTGAGGCACCCCATTAAGTACATCCTTCCCCTCAACTCTGGCATAACTTCTCCAGCAAGTACCTGCAGTTTCCTACCCTACAGACAATATATTATCCATTCCCAAAATTTATCCTGAATTCCCACAGTTTTGAGCTAAAATAATAGTCTTACATGCAGAATTTTGATCACATATGTTTTGGAAGACCAGATATAACGCATCATAGGACTTTCAACAATTCATTTGAGATGTCTTTTGCCCCAAATTCAGGGAGACCTGTCAACCAGGATTTCCCTTTCAGGCCCCCCCATTGACAGCTTTTTACTTTTGCTCCTGAAAATCAATTCCATTATTTTACATGATATTTAAGTAAAGGCATTTTCTACATTTTTCACAATACTTTCAGTCCCACTAGGATACAAGAAATAGGAGCAAGAGCAGACCATTTGACCCATCAAGCTTGCTCCACCAAGCAATACGATCATGGCTGATCTTAGGATTCAACTCCACTTTCCTGCCCGCTTGCCAGATCCCTTGATTTCCTGAGAGACTAAAAATCTGTCTATCCGAGCCTTAAATGTATTCAACGATGGACCATCTCCAATTCTCTGGGGTAGAGAATTCCAAAGATTCACAACCCTTTGAGTGAAGTAATTTCCCCTCCTCGCAATCCTAAATGATCGTCCCCTTATCCTGAGACTATGCCCCCATGTTTTAGATCCCTGACTAGCAGAAACAATTTCTCAGTGCCTACCCTATCCAGCCCCTTCAGAATCCTGCATGTTTCAATGAGATCACCTCTTAATCTTCTAAACTCCAGAGAATATAGGTCCAATTTACTCAGCCTCCTTATTACCTCCTTATTTCAAGGACCAATTTAGTGAATCTTCGCTGTACCGCTTCCAATGCAAGCATATCCTTTCTTAAATGTGGAGACCAAAATTGCATACAGTACTCCAGCTGTGATCTCACCAAAACCCTGCACAATTGCAGCAAGACTTCTTTATTCTTGTACTCCAGTCCCCTTGCAATAAAGGCCAACATGTCATGTGCCTTCCTAATTGCTTGCTGTACTTGCATGCTAACTTTCTCTGTTCCTTGTATGTGCACACCCAAGTCTCTTTGAACATCAACACTTACAAGTTTTACATCTTTGAAAAAATATTCTGCTTGTCTATTCTTACAACCAGAGTGAATAATTTCACACTTTCCTACATTATACTCCATCTGCCATCTTGTTGCCCTCTCCCTTAACTTGTCTATATCTCTTTGCAGCCTCCCTCAATTATTGCATTGCTGTCAGACTACTTATTCAACATCAAGTTTTATTTCAGTCAGAAATTCCTCCAGCTCAACATTGGGAAGGCCAAAGCCATTTTGTTTGGCCTATGCCACTAACTCAGGCACTGATTCTATCTCCCCCACCCAGCCAAACTGTTAAGTTGAACCAGACCATTTACAATCTTGGCATTCTGTCCAATCCTGATCTGATCTTTAAACCCACTCCTATCCATTAGTAAACTGCTCACTTCCATCTCCACAATATTGCTCACCTCCGTCCCTACCTCAACACACCTATCACTGAAACCCTTCATGCATACATTTGACATTTCAAGACTCAACTACTCTAATGCTGTCCTTGGTGGCTTTCCATTACCCATCCTCCAAAAGGTCCAAGTTGTTCTAACTCTGCCACATGTAACAGGTCCTGCACTAAGTACCACTTGTCCATCACCTCCTTCCTAGCTGACCTAAACCAGCTTCCAGTCTTCCAAAGTATTTATTTCAATATCTTTGTTCTTGTCTTTGAACACCTGCATGGCCAATCCAGCTCTTGCAATCTCCTTCTCATATCCCCTCCCAAATATTTAATTCCACTGACTCTAGTCTTCTTTGAAAACCCTTCATCTAAGTCATTTATATAAATTGTCATTATCGGCACTGACATCCTCGGTGGTGGGGGGAGTCCACAGAACGTGCATCATCACATCATACCTCGGCACATTCCACCAGCACAGAGATACTCAACTCGGTTGGGCCACAGATTAGCGGAGAAAGGGGATCACTGGGTGAATCTCACTGCACGTGTGAGCAGGAGGAGGAGGGTGAGGTTGAGTCACCTGTGAGCAGTCCCCCTTGGAGGACAGAGGACAGACACAGAGAAGCTTCACTGGGCCATGATGCTGGACCTCGGGTGTCAAGACAAGGAGGGCATTCCTGGAGAACCAAAGGCAGGTACGTTCCTGTTTGTTGGAATTCCCTGTTGGGCCACCCCTTAGGGTGCACTGGCGCCACCCTTTGGTTCCTCATCCCCTCGACTCAGGAGCCATCTGTGTGCCAGGGCCCTGTGACAAAGGCATCACCTGCCATGATGCAGGCACAGCAGCCTGTCAGAGGGTGCACATGGGCATCTCCAAGATGAGGATGGAAGCTGAAGGCATCTCAGGCAGGGGCAGAGAGTAGGGAGCAGCCTGCCTCCACTCATCCTCTGCCCCAGGGGGAGAACCCTGTAGAGGTGTTTAGGGAGGTGTTTAGGGAGGGGACAGCACTACAGCGCTAATTTCGCTTATTGGGTCAACTGGGTGCTATTGTCTGTCTTTTCATATGCCTCACAAACTAATTTTTTTTTCAACAGTCTTGACAGGTGCATTGTTGATGTCTTCTCTCCAAAAGGGGGTGCGTGGCATTGTGTGGTCGGTGGCAGGGACATGGGGATCTGAGAATGTTATGTGCCCATGCTTTTTGATGTTGGACAATGGTGGATGGAGGAACCCTCCATCTGCATGTTCATGGTTGCCAGTGGGACCTCGTAGTTAAGGGTCATAGCAGAAAAATAGTTCTGTAACAGGAGGAGGTGGCTCCACAAATATCTCCATCCTCAATGATGGGGGAGCCCAGTACATCAGTGCAAAAGATAAGGCTGAAGCATTTGCAACAATCGTTAGCCAGAAGTGCTGAGTGAATAGTCCTTTGTCTTTCCAATCACTATCTGTTAATTATGCAAATGTCTTTTCCAGCCACGGCTGACCTGTTTAACAGGCCCTTTCTTCACTTCAGTAACAGTTTAAAATCAATGTTCATGACAAAATTAATGTCCCTCATTCTTGGCAGGTGAGGGCCGAGCTTGACAACAGTCTTCCGCCAATTCGATTCACTCCATGTGATATCAAGAAATGACTGAAGACACTGGATACTGCAAAGGCTAAGGGCACTGACAACATTCCGGCAATAGTACTGAAGACCTGTGCTCCAGAACTTGCCGTGCCCCTCGCCAAGCTGTTCCAGTACAGCTATAACACTGGCATCGACCCGGCAATGTGTGAAATTGCCCAGGTATGTCCTGTGCACAAAAAGCAGGACAAATCCAACCTGGCCAATTGCTGCCCCATCAATCTACTCCTGATCATCAGTAAAGTGATGGAAGGTGTCATCTACAGTGCTATCAAGTGGCATTTGCTTCCAATAACCTGCTCACTGATGTTCAGTTTGGGTTCCGCCAGGGCCACTCAGTTCCTGACCTCATTACAGCCTTGGTTCAAACATGGACAAAAGAGCTGAAATCAAGAGGTGAGATGAGAGTGACTGCCCTTGACATCAAGGCAGCATTTGACCGAGTCTGGCATCAAGGAGCCTTAGCAAAACTGAAGTCAATGGGAATCAGAGGGAAAACTCTCCACTGGTTGGAGTCATACCTAGCGCAAAGGAAGATCGTTGTGGTTGTCGGAGATCAATCATCTGACCTCCAGGACATCACTGCAGGAGTTCCTCAGGGTAGTGTCCTAGGCCCAACCATCTTCAGCTGCTTCATCAATGACCTTCACTCGATCATAAGGTCAGAAGTGGGGATGTTCGCTGATGATTGCACAATGTTCAGCACCATTCACGACTCCTGAGATACTGAAGGAGTCCGTGTAGAAATGCAGCAAGACCTGGACAATATCCAAGCTTGGGCTGATATGCAGCAAGTAACATTCGCGCCACACAAGTGTCAGGCAATGACTATCTCAACCAAGAGTATCTAACCGTCTCCCCTTGACATTCAATGGTAATGGCACTGAATCCCCCACTATCAACATCCTGGGGGTTACCATTGACCAGAAACTGAACTGGAGTAGCCATATAAATACCTTGGCTACAAGAACAGGTCAGAGGCTAAGAATCCTGCAGCAAGTAACTCACCTCCTGACTCCCCAAGCTTATCTACTATCTACAAGGCACAAGTCAGGAGTGTGATGGAATACTCTCCACTTGCCTGGATGGGTGCAGCTCCAACAACACTCAAGAAGCTCGACACCATCCAGGACAAAGCAGCCCACTTAATCATCACCCCTTCCATGAACATTCACTCCCTCCACCACCAACGCACAGTGGCAGCAGTGTGTACTATCAACAAGATGCACTGCAGCAACTCACCAAGGCTCCTTCGACAGCACCTTCCAAACCCATGACCTCTATCATCTAGAAGGACAAGGGCAGCAGATGCATGGGAACACCACCACCTGCAAGTCACACACCATCCTAACCTGGAACTATATCACTGTTCCTTCACTATCGCTGGCTAAGAATCCTGGAACTCCCTTCTAACAGCACTGTGGGTGTGTCTACCCCACATGGACTCCAGTGGTTCAAGAAGGTGGCTCACCACCACCTTCTCAAGGGCAATTAGGAATGGGCAATAAATGCTGTCCTAGTCAGTGATGCCCACATCCCATGAATGAATAAAAAAGTGAGTTGTGGGTTTATCAGCTGCAAGGGCTTGGGGGAGATCAGGTAAAGCGCTGCTGAATCAGCGTGACCCTTGCTGCCATGCCAGTCTGCAGTTCATTCTGACGCCTGGGACAACGTCACCCGGCGTCCTCCGCTTCATGATTGGCTGCCATCTCAAGTGCGAGCTGCTCCCCCTCCTGTTCCTCCCCTTCTTGCTGTCCCTAGTGCTCCTCTGAGATGCAGCGGGGTTCCAGTTCCTCCTCCTCATCTATCTCCAGATTTCTTTTCAGTGTCATGTTGTGCAGGACGCCGCAGATGACCACAATATGCAAAACTCTGGCAGGCTCATACTGGAGTGCACTACCCAACTGGTCAAGTCAATGGAAGCATGTCTTCAGGAGGCCAATGGTCTCTTCATTGCAGGTCCGTGTTAGGAGATGGCTCAGGTTATAGCATCTCTCTCCTTCCCTGTCGAGATTTCGGATGGGGGTCAGGAGCCCTCATTAGCGAATAACCTTTATCCCCAGAAGCCATCTACAGAGACTGGACGTGGCCCTGAAAAGCTGTGGCACTTGGCACTCTGGCAGGATGAAGCAGTCATGACAGTTGTGTGGGAACTGGGCACAGACCTGCAAGATTTATTTCCTGTGGTCACAGACCAGCTGGACATTCAATAAGTGGTAACCTTCTCTGTTGAGGAATCTGACTGGCTGCTCTGTCAGTGCCTTGGTGGCTACATGGGTGCAAGCGATAACGCCCAGGACCTGTGGGAATCCATCGATGGTGGTAAAGCCCACATTCCTCTGTGCCTCTGCAGGCCCATCTGTGTCAAAGTAGATGTATTTATTTATTTAGAGATACAGCACTGAAACAGGCCCTTCGGCCCACCGAGTCTGTGCCGACCAACAACCACCTATTTATATTAACCCTGCAGTAATCCCATATTCCCTACCACCTACCTACACTAGGGGCAATTTACAATGGCCAATTTACCTATCAACCTGCAAGTCTTTGGCATGTGGGAGGAAACCGGAGCACCCGGCGAAAACCCACGCGGTCACAGGGAGAACTTGCAAACTCCGCACAGGCAGTACCCAGAATTGAACCCGGGTCCCTGGAGCTGTGAGGTTGCGGTGCTAACCACTGCGCCACTGTGCCGCCCTTGCCCCTCTGGTCCCCTGTCCTCTGGAATATGGCATCTGTGACCTGCCTGATGTCATAATGATTTGCCGACTGTGAGATGCAACAGCTGATGTCCACAGCTGATCATTGGAATGACCCAGTTGCAAAGAAATTCAGGGCAACGGTGACCTTAACGGTTGCAGGTAAGGGACTGTCCTGGGGGCCATGAGTCCTTAGGTCACTGAGAATCAAAGCACAAAGATCCATGACCACCTGCCTGGATATGCGCAGCCTCCTATGGCACTGGTGCTCTATCATTTGTACATAACTGACTCTTGGCCAATGTCTTGGATAGTACCTTCTTCCCCTTGCAGTCCCTGCTGATGCTCATCCTGGCTGGTCTGTCCAATGTCAGAGTAGCCTGTTCCCATCTGAACTCCCTTAGCTGGGCTTTTTACGTACACCAGGCCTTCCCCTGCCAATCCCAGCTGCCTCTGTGATGCCAGAGGCCTTATGTCCCTCTCCAGATTCCTGCCACTCACTACTGAGAAAAGCAAGTTTTACAGCCCCTGCAATGGCTATCCTGAGGCACGTCTGAAGCAGCTGAGCTTTATTTTGTGCCTCTGCATTCTGTTCATCAGTCCTTCCCATCGCCTTCATGGCCTTCCACATTGTTCATGTGGTCAGAACCCTGTCTTGTTCCACACATGGTGTCTTCCCCATTCCCAGCTTTTAAAATTGTGCACTGCTGCTGACAAGCCTGTTAATGAGTTCTTCAATGAGCTCAACAGGCACTTAAATGGAGGCATGCGGGGTTGCTGTTCCCTCCCTCCCTGGGGCCCTTTGAAAATACCTTCACATTCCGGAGGCGGGGGACCCAGTGCTGACCTCCAAGAATGCGATCTTCAAATCACACTCACACCCATTCCCAATCCCAACAGGCTTTAAAAATCTGGCCCCTTGTACTTGATCAAATGAAAGCCTTATTGAATTCTTTGAAGATGTGACAAAACACATTGATGAAGGAAGAGCAGTGGATGTGGTGTATATGGATTTTAGCAAGGCGTTTGATAAGGTTCCCCATGGTAGGCTCATTCAGAAAGTAAGGAGGCATGGGATTCAGGGAAAGTTGGCTGTCTGGATACAAAATTGGCTGGCCCATAGAAGACAGAGGGTGGTAGTAGATGGAAAGTATTCAGCATGGAGCTCGGTGACCAGTGGTGTTCCACAAGGATCTGTTCTGGGACCTCTGCTCTTTGTGATTTTTATAGATGACTTGGATGAGGAAGTGGAAGGCTGGGTTAGCAAGTTTGCCAATGACACGAAGGTTGCTGGAGTTGTGGATAGTGTGGAAGGCTGTTGTAGGTTGCAACGGGACATTGACAGGATGCAGAGCTGGGCTGAGAAGTGGCAGATGGAGTTCAACCTGGAAAAGTGTGAAGTGATTCATTTTGGAAGGTCGCATTTGAATGTGGAATACAGGCTTAAAGACAGGATTCTTGGTAGTGTGGTGGAACAGAGGGATCTTGGGGTCCATGTCCATAGATCGCTCAAAGTTGCCACCCAAGTTGATAGGGTTGTTAAGAAGGCGTATGGTGTGTTGGCTTTCATTAACAGGGGGATTGAGTTTAAGAGCCGCGAGGTTATGCTGCAGCTCTATAAGGCCCTGGTTCGACCACACTTGGAATATTGTGTTCAGTTCTGGTCACCTCATTATAGGAAGGATGTGGAAGCTTTAGAGAGGGTGCAGAGGAGATTTACCAGGATGCTGCCTGGACTGGAGGGCATGTCCTATGAAGAAAGATTGAGGGAGCTAGGGCTTTTCTCATTGGAGCGAAGAAGGATGAGAGGTGACTTGATAGAGGGGTACAAGATGATGAGAGGCATAGATAGAGTGGATAGCCAGAGACCTTTTCCCAGGGTGGAAAGGGTTATCACCAGAGGGCATAATTTTAAAGTGATTGGAGGAAGGTTTCGGGGAGATGTCAGAGGTAGGTTCTTTACAGAGAGTGGTGGGTGCATGGAATGCGTTGCCAGCGGTGGCAGTAGAAGCAGATACATTAGGGGCATTTAAGTGACTCTTGGATAGGTACATGGATGATAGTAGAATGAAGGGTAGGTAGTTAGTTTGATCTTAGAGTTGGTTAAAGGTTCGGCACAACATCGTGGGCCGAAGGGCCTGTACTGTGCTGTACTGTTCTATGTTCTATGTTCTATGAAACGTTCCATCTATCTCCCTGCTCAAGGAAGGCATTATGTTGTGATTTGATACAGTGCACTTCGATAGAAAATGTTACAAGAAGATAAATCCGACCAACATTGCCATGCCAGAATATAGCATTGAGTTTGCTGTTTGATCAAGTACTAGAATTCAGAACCTGTTCCAAACTCTAGTATTTAACCACTTAGGTCAAACCCAATACATGCATTGTCATCTTTTGAAAGTGGAACTTTCCAGTCATACACCATTATATTTCAAGTGCACATGCAATTGATAACAGAGAAACCAGTGCCACAAATGCATCCTGACATAAGTTCCGTATGTGTATGTCAAACATGCAAATTCTTACAATGGAAAAAAATATTATTATTCATATCAAAGGAACCAAACTGCTAATTAAATCAAGGAAACTATCCCATTTGATCTTCTGATCAAAGGACATATTCTGATCTTTAAGTGAATGAAACAATCAATTAAAACTTAATTATACATCTCTACAGGGTGATTGTTTGGCCACCAGAATTATTCAGTGCTTGATAACAGCAGGCTATGGACAGGGATTTCACAAACTAATTTCTATTAACCTACAACAGACAAGTGCACTCACACAAGCACATTACCACTCACATACTTGGATGTCCCAAGTAGTTTGAGAGACAAAGGATGTGAAATTGGTCTTTGCTAATAGAACTAGTGATAACAATTGGAAACCAGTTCGAGAACACGCTCCATTTTCCTTTCCTCTGGAGTTAATGATAAAGAAATTCAGACGCATCGTAAAATGGCTGAAGATTTGCTATCGCCCATTTCCCATCACTAGAGAAGCTCAATGACACCTCCGCAGGATTGGCAGTGTACCGATTAGTGGAAGTGTACCGATTAGTACTTATGAAATGGTAATGGCAATATAAAACTGAACTCAGATAACTACCAATTCAAACAGGTATAGATATAGATATAGGATGATCAATAGGTGCTTTCAGCTCAGTGTTTACTTCTCTGCCTCATGATTGTCATAGTTTCTTTCTTGCCTCCTACTTATTCCAATGGAAGCCTGTCCCATCAGATTTGGGGTTAATGTTTACGCTTATGAAAATAAGCAATGTTAGTGCCGGTGACTTTACTGCTTCAAACATCAAGGACTAAATTTTCATATGGGTGCTACTAGTGCAGAGCTATGCATGCTGGGAGTACATAAGAGTGAAACTTACTCCCGAGTCTCAATATCACTCATTCCTGGGACAGGTACTGATTATAACCAGCTACCAAAGAAAGCCCCTTACGCTTGGCCTCAACAACATCAGTTAGCCTCTACCTCAGAAGAGTATCCCTACAGTACCAGTGTGGTACTTCTAGTTCCACATCATCTAACTTTGTGACCTCCATTATTGTGTGATTTCAAATTAGAATTAGAAGCATTGCTAAGGGCCACTATGGGTCTGAATGAACCCTCCCAAGAGCAATTTCATATATTTCAGGCTTCTGCGTGTTGCATACCTCGTTGTCTGGTTACTAAAGTCAGAATTGGTATGGGTTAAAGTTGGAAGGCACATGTTACAGCTTCCTGACCTCTCCTGACAACAAACTTCCTGCCAAAAATATCCATATGAATCTTGCTCTTAGGAATTTTAAGATTTACCTCCAATGGAGATGTTGCTAGCTCTTCTGGACTGCATTGGCACTAGGATACGTGGTAATGTTGCAGAAACAGGGACTCAGTCCCTAGAGAGTCTTGTGGATCACAATCAATGCAAAACAGCATCAAGGAAAAGATAGCTTCCATTGCATAAATGTGCAAATGAAAATGTATTGAAAATTTAATGAAGAAATATTAAACTAGCTGTAAATTCCAATATTGTCACCAAACCAATTGGATAGGATGCTAGCTGGCCACAAATCATCATGGGTGCAAGCTACGTCTGTTGATAAACTTATATAACTGCATCATATGTTTAGGATGAGATGGGATAGACTGGTGTTGGAAAGCAGAATAAGGTAATATTTTGATGATTTTATATCAAGAGGTTTACAATGATACTCGATTATTGTAAATGTTGACTATCTTCAATTTCATCTATCTTTTTTCAAGTTTTATGCTGAATAATTTATACCATTGCTGAATGCCCCATTACTAAATTAGCATCTAGGTAGAAATATTTTTATTAATCAAATCATGATTTGTAAAGTAGCTGGAAAATATGGAAGGCAAGTGTTGTGGTGATTCCTCCTGTTAAAATGATTTTTGTCTGCATTTACAGCTCAAAGCTCCTTTAGAAGGATGCTTTCACTATCTCATAGTATTTCTTTCCATATTTCTGGATTTTATGTTTTATTCATGAGCTACTTCCATTTCATTAAAATTCTAAATATTTATCTTACTTATTCCTTTAATTTTCATTTTTCTGCCGCAATTTTTCTTCCTGTGTTTTATTATATGACCTTTCATCTATCTTCCTTTGCGATTTTTGCTTTCAATTTTTATCCCACTTCATTTGTATATTTTGATTTTGTTTTTTAATATATTTTCTGTCCATAGCAATTCAGCGTTTAAAGCACCACAGCATTTATGGTACTAATCACATTGGATCCAGATCAATCAGCAGATTATGGTATTGTTTCCTCACATGTTATTTCCATTATTTTTTTGATCTGTAACTTTTCCACTTATGCTTGTTTCCATTTAATATTCCTTTCTTCTTGTTTGTGAAATTACCAACTCTACTTTAACAGTACTTTTTTGTGTTGCTATTTTCTGGATATTTTAATGGGCCTATTA
Organism: Heterodontus francisci; assembly: GCF_036365525.1. Taxonomy (NCBI): domain Eukaryota; kingdom Metazoa; phylum Chordata; class Chondrichthyes; order Heterodontiformes; family Heterodontidae; genus Heterodontus; species Heterodontus francisci. The sequence continues at coordinate 62,022,761 of NC_090384.1, forward strand.
TAGCGCAGAATTTGTGTGAATGTGACACAGATCTGCAGTGTGACTGTAGCAATTTAGAATCATAGAAAGTTTAAGGCACAGATGCCTGTGGGATTCAGCTCAACAGGAGTGGTGCGAGACCACTTTGAGGACGTAGTATCATACCCATCCAGTTCACACCGGCTGCAGTCATGCTACAACTGCTGCGAAGCAAATACTCAAAAAAATTCTCGTGGTCCAATTTTATTTACCTGTATTTACTTTGCAACGTTTTAATGTTAGCAGATATTCATCTGTCCTACCTGTTTTTCACTGACATGAAAAATATGTTTGCTGCTGAGTGGCGCTGTGTGCTGCATTAAAGTATGAATGTACTGAGCTCTGCTTTTCCTAAATAAGAAGCAGTATTTATGGCACAAAGTCAGCAGTATAGCTCTGATAGTGCTGCTGATTTGCACAGCTTAAACTGAGGTGTTTGTCTCAAATCATTGCCTGCAGCAAAACTGGGCCATTATTGCTTCTTGGCTCCCTAATGTCTTCCTTGTATTTTCTGTTTCTAACTTTGTTAAACAGGTCATTGTTTTACTTGTTCCATTGGATATTTACACTAATAGTTTTGGCTCATTCACACTGTTGCACATCTCCATTATCTATTTATGATTATTGAGGTTGAAAATGGATTGAATTAGGTGGGGACTAGCTAGATGATGGCATCTTCTACATTAGAGCTTCTGAGATGTCGCTTTCCTTAGCTGAAGATTTCTCTCTGCTACAGTAGACTCAACTGAGTCTGTCCAATTTCACGTGCTTCTGCTCTCAACACTTCCCCCTTCACAACTGTGATAGGAGCTCTTTTCCCTCTCCTTCTGGCTTTGCCTTTGCATTTGTCAGATCATCTTCTGCAATTTGTACAACCTCCAGCATAAACCCACCACCAAATGCATCTTCTTTCATTCCTCTCTTATCTCTACTTTCTGATGGAGCCTTTCCCATCACTCCAACTGTTCTTCTTCACCTGGCACTTTTCATGCAAGTGCAGGATAGACAACACCTGTTCATTCATCTCCTCCCACACCATTATCTAGGGTTTTTTTTTATTCATTCATATGATGGGGCTAATCCATTTCAGAGGGTAAAGAATGAACCACGTTGCTGTGGATCTGGAATCACATACAGGCCAGGTGAGGATGTCAGATTTCCTTTGCTAAAGGACATGAGTGAGCCAGATGGATATTTATACTAATCCAATAGTTACATGAGCACCATTACTGAGACTAGCTTTTTATTTCCGATATAGTTACTTACTGAATTAAATTCCCCAGCTGCCATTTTGTTGCATATTCCAGTTGAGGGTCCTGCCAATTTTAGCAGAGAGAAATCTTCAGCTAAGGAATGGGACATCGGAAGGCTCGGGATGTATGAAAGAGCTCGAGAACCATTCAGTTCATACATTGAAAGAACGTACAGGTTCTTCAGAGCTAATAATATGTTAGAACTCAAAGGTGAAAGTGAAGAGGCTGAGACTCAGAATAAGGTAATGCTTGAACACAAGAAAGCAATTTTGCTATCAGAGATTGGCCTGGAAGCATATGGCTTGCTAACAAACCTTCTTGCTCCCAACAAGACAAAAGGTGTGTTATTCAAATTAATTATCACCAGGTTGGAGGAACGTTTCAATCCTAAGCCACTAGAGTTAGCGGAAAGCTACAAATTTGGAACCAGAGACAAAAGAAGTAGCGAAGCAGTTGGTGAGAACATTGTGGCACTGAAGATATTATCATTACATTGCAACTTTGGTACATTATTGGGATGTGCATTACGAGACCGATTCGTGTGTGGATTGGTGGATGGAAGAATCCAGTTGAAGTTACTAAACAGGCAAAATCTTACATTTGAGCAAGTGTGTAAGATTGTTTCTACCATGGAGGTGGCATCAAAGATTAGTCGGGAATTTCATCCTAGTACAGCTTCTGTCTACTGTCAGAAAGCTTCTGCCAAATCTGAAGTGGGGAGATTTGATCAGAAGAGTGCTGTTGATAAATGTTTAGTGACTTGTTATCACTGTAATGGCAACTACTGTGCACAGGCATGTCAGTACAGAAATGCTGACTGCTTTAATTGCCAAAAGATAGGCCACATTGCAATTGCTTGCCAAGCGAAGGCCAGAGTAGGAAAGAGAAGGCTTTCTAGTAGTAATGGAAAGCAATGACATAGCAAGGGTGGAGTTCACAATCTTGAAGTGAATCCAAAGTGCTTAAGCAAAGAGGAGCAAGGGCTGTATGGCATTTCTGCCACTAGCAATCACTCAAATGACAGAGATTTTTATACAAAGGTGTTGATAAATCAATAATACATCAACATGCGCATCGATATGGTTCCATTATGACTAGAGACACGTATGAAAACAAATTCAACAATGTACCTCAAATACACATAAAGGGTGTAGGGGATGATGGGAAGGGTTGAATCTTAAACTTTGTGCAGTTTGGGGGGGGCGGGGGTGAAGTTTAGATGTAAAAGGTAAGTGGTTTTTTGGGGGGAAAGGACAAATAGTTACTGTCATTGTTTTTGGGGGGGTGGGAAAGGGGCATATTTATTTAATTTTGGGGGATCTTTCTTTAAAAATTTAAATTGGGCGGCAGGGCCTGGCTGTCCTTTAAAAATGGCAGCAGCGCCTGTGCACAGGCAACTGACTCCATTGCCGGGGATGGACAACCTGCCCCTCGATGTGCTCGGGGGGAGGGGGCTGGCCACCCCGGCTATTTAAGTGAGACCACTTAAGATTGAGGCGTCTCTTTTGGAGTGCAGCCTGCGTGAGCGGGCGGCAAATATTTGAAGTCGCAGTCGAGATCAGCAGCCCTATGTGTCTGAGCTTGGATCTTTTCTAGATATGGTTCAATACTGCTTGCAATTTCTGCCTGAGTTTGCAACGGTGTTAGCTGCACTACACGAGCTGTTGAAGAAAGATATGAAATGGGAATGGTCTAAAGCATCACAAGATGTTGATGATGCATGTAAGAGAAGCCCGACCATTGATGTATTACTCATTCATTACGACACAAATCACAAACTGAAGCTAGCATGTGATGCTTCAGATTATGGAGTTGGAGCAGTGATCAGTCATGTCATGGATGATGGTCAAGAGAAGCCTAGAGCATTCGTGTGATGTACCCTGACCAAGAGTGAGCGCAACTACCTGCAGTTGGGAAAGGAAGCACTTGGAATCATCTTTGGAATCATAAAGTTTCCACCAGTTTCTGTTGGGTAGAAACTTTACGCTAGTTACAGATCACAAACCCCTAGTAGCTATTCTGGGTCCAAAGTCTGCAATACTTTTTGCAGCGTCTAGGATGCAGTGGTGGACTGCACTTCTCTCACAGTATGACTAGAACATTAAATATCATAGTTCAAAGGAAAATGCTATAGCTGATGCACTGTCGTGCTTTCCCCATGAAGACTCAAAAGTAGGCTGTGAAGGTACAATCTCCACAATAGGTGTTGTGGATGTGAACTTTCCAATCACTGCAACTGAAATTGCAGCTGAAACTCTGAAAGACCGAGTTTTAAAAAGTGTCTCTGATTGGACTTGGACTGGTTGGACAGAGTTTGATTGGTGTACAGACGAGGAACTGAAACTGTTCCACAATCGACGTAATGAGTTGTCACATGAACAGGGATACATTAAGTGGGGTCACAGAGTGGTAGTACCTTGTTCTTTAAGAGACAAGTTTCTGGCAGAACTTCAGACTGAACACACAGGTATAGTTAGTTGAAATCCATAGCCAGAAGTTACTTTTATTGGCCTGGTCTACATGCTGATCTAGAATCATTGATTAGCACATGGATATTCTAAGATAATTTTGCTGTAACATTAGCAAGGTTAAACTTTGGATTCTATGTTAGAAATAAGAATATGTGTTACATCTTTCAGTACTATTTAATATTGTGATATACTTAACCACTTAAGTTTATTGCATGTTAAATTCTTTAATAAATATATAAAGTTAATAAATCGTCTCATGCAGTATTCTGTATACAACTACAAGAACCCCCTCTCTGTGTCTCTTTAAGTGGAGAGATATGTATTGAAGAGAGTTTCCCAGACCCTTATAATATCTGGGATATTTATGACTTAGCCATAAAATATCAGAAATAGGCTATCCGAAAGATGATAAAATTCTCTGTTGGTTTTCTTTCTTTGAGGGAAAGCTACTGCAATTCTTTGGACCCAAATAAGTGTCTGAGAATTTGTCTGGTTTGAACTTTATTAAAGGAGATTCGTGGAGATGTGCTCCTAATTTGGTTTAGTCCCGACAAGGGGTTAAAGTCATAAATCACTTCACTTTATCCATAAAAGTATTTAAATTATGAAAGGATGGAACAAGGTAGATAGAGGTGATTGAGTGGTACAGTAACAAGGCCATAAAAACAAGATTATATGAGTTGTTGATCGACCTTCGAGGTGAAGATGACCATGTCCATCATCTGGGGTGTATGGTAGGGTTTTGGTGGGTTCATAGGTGACTGCTAAGGCTGCTCTGCATCTGGAATTGCTGCTGCAAATAGGGCAGGATACTGCAGACGATTGAGTTTTGGGTGAGCTGCTGGTTCGGGATTTCCTCTCATAGTGTTTTGTCTTTGCCTGTGATATGTGCTTGCTTTCGAAGGAGGCCGCACCCTTTTTTTATTTGGTTGTGCCAAGTGAGCTACTCCTAGGTCTTGGGGTTGATATCAAGATTATGTGTAAAAGATTTCGACCAGAGGGTAGGAGCAACATCTTCACACAGAGAATTGTGAGGCTGTGGAATTCACTTCCATGGTTTGTTGTTGATGCAGAAACTAAGTCAACATTCAAAATTAGATTGAATATTTAAACAGCCTAATGCATGATTCAGGTTGGTGGGCTACTTGGTCATTTACAGGCCTGCCTGAATATTGCATCAGGTGAGCCTTGGGCACCAAAGGGGGCAATAAGGTAGCCCCCTCCCTCCCCCACCCCTACACTCTGATTTACAACCGCTGGCCATCCATTTTCAAGAAATGGAATGTCGAGCTTAAGAAAAGCTGATTGTACATGGTCTGTGAACGGAATAGCTTAATGGTCTGAATGTTTTTTTCCTCGTTCCATGGTTTTCCTTGTTCATAGTTTGAAAGCACTAAAGACTTTTCAGTATTTTAACGAGAAGTCATCCTGGGACCAGGAAGTTGGTTCTATGTTTTCCCAGCTGAGCAGTCACTTTAGGTCCAATTTCTTGTAATGTGGTTTGGTAATTTTGGAACAGTTGATCATGGGGGAAGGTTTCCTCTATGTGCAAAGCAGAAGAAAATGGTGAACACATTTATAAAAAAGTAGTTTACAAATTCACTGCACCAAATACATTTTCCATGTGTGGCAGAGCAAGTCTTTATTTGTGTGTTGCCATCAATTATGCCCTTTGAACAAGCATTGATATTGTGGAACAGAGAAGCAGCACATTCCAAATAGCAAACTATATACATTGCTGTACATGTTGGAACTTTATTACCCCAGGCAGAAGGACACTCTTTAAGGCAGGTCTGGAAAATAGAGTTGGTTAAGTTCTAGGAAGAGTGACAGTAATACCCAATGATGACAAGGACCTGAATGACAGTCCAATCAGTTAAAGAGTTAACACCTAGTTCACAAGATCAGCAGCAAAATCTGCTAAGAACTGATGCTAAAATACAGCAGTTTGCTGGTACTAAGCAGCTTTAGTGTCTCCTACAACAACCGTGCTTTAAAATTCATAAATGCTAATCCGCTCATAATTTACAGTTTAAGCAGCAGTACCACTCACACACCCTGTGGCTAGAGCTCTGTCAGAGTAATTATACAGTGAAGCTGAAGACTGTGACTGCTAACTGCGACTTTAAAGGTGACAGGAAATCCTCCACACCGGCGAACTGCCAAATATGTCCCTCCTAACAAAGATACAGATTATCAAGTACTTTTACAGTTTGATTTAGTTAGAAAGTTACAATTTTGAGTTTTAAACATTCTCGATTGTAGGAAGAGATGACCGAGCAGTTCAGTTGTTTTTCTGTCCCATTATTGTTGATTATATTACTTCCCACACTAAAATTCTCCATTCTACTGCACTTTGCACAGATGGCTCTTCCTTGTTTAATTTGTTGACTTCATTTCAAAAGCACGGATTCATGGCAGGGTGCAGGTGATGTCTATAATGATAAATTAGCTTGAATATAAGCATTTGTAGTTATACCCATAATATCAGTAGGTGTTTATGTTTCACTTTGGGGATGAGAATTTGTAGATGTTCCTTTAATTGTTTGTATTAAGCACACTGGGGAAGAAGTAAACTGAAAGCAAAAAACAAGATGCTGGAAATCTGAAACAAAAACAGAAAATACTGAAAACATTCAGCAGATCAGGCAACATCTGTGGAGAAAACGGGTGAGTTAATATGTTAATATATCAGGCCTAGGCCCTCTACAGATGTTGCCTGACCTGCAGTGTGTTTCCAACATTTTCTTTTTTTGTCTTGGAGAAGTAAGTTATGGTTTCTAAGCACAAACTGAGCTGCTAAGTATAAAGTTAACTATAATCAACTGAATTTTTATTCCTTCAGTATCTCATGCTGCATTATTAAAACACAAAATTTAAAATGTAAGAACAACAAAATAACACAACAGGAGGGGACTCGAGCATTTTGCACAAGTCTTCATTTGTAATGTATGACCCCACAGCACACCACCCCCCCTACATTTTTGTAACCTCTCCCTTCATTTTTTTGGTTTGTTGTTAAATTTATACTTTCTGGTTATAGAGTCACTGACCAGTGAAGATAGATTTCTGTATTTACCTGAGAAAAATCCTTTATACCTTTGAACACCTCAATCAGATCTCATCTTAACCTACTCTGTTCTAATGAAAGCAGCCCAGTTTCTCCACTCTTAACTGTACTATTCTGGTTACTATTCTACTAGTGCAGAATATGTCTAGAGTCTGACAGTTAAAAGTAATGGGAGTTTATTGAACATGACTTATTTCTAAGGTTTCATCTTCAGCTCGACATGAGGATCTGTATACATATTATTATATCACTTCCTGTGATGAGGTACACAGTCTTATTTACATATCTGCCAAGTAACAATCCAAAGTCCACTATATTACATTATACTACAACCCCCCACCCACCTTCTCCCCCCAAGTCTCTGACTCCTCTTTTCACATAGACAATCGCTGTGGCATTTTCACAAGTCTGCCTTAACGAATTCTTCTTTCTTTTGAGGGGGTTGGAAGTTTTGAGTCTTCTAGTTGATCTTTCTGACTCTGATGTACTAGAGTAGAACTAGCAGATGACTCAAGTTCTTCATTCAGGTTGTCCTCTGGATTGGTGGATGAACACGGCATCACTGGTTCATCAGATTTTGGAGATAATTGGTTCCTCTGGATTTGCTGCTTCTTCAGCATAACCACCAATGACCATCTGTTTCTCCATCCCTTGCTCAGTTTGGACAAGGTAGGAGTGTGGATGTGATGTCTGTTTGACCACTTCTCTGTAAAAATTTTGGTCTCAAATCCAAACTGGTTGTCCTGGTTGGGATGTTTGATAAATCTCTTACTCTATGACATGTGTTGTAATTGTCTGATTGACTGAATGATCTCTATCCTCTCTCTCCCTCACTTTTTCCAAGTCTGCTCATACTTGTGGCATGAGCGTATTTATGGGAGTAGGAAGTTGAGTCTTCAGTCTTCTTCCCATTAATAGTTTGCATAGGGTTAGACCATTCTGAAGTGGGGTTGAATGGTAAGTCAGAAGTGCAAGTTGAATATCTTCATTCTTTTCCTATAATGCTTTTACTGTATGCACTCCTTATTCTTCTACACCATTAGCTTGAGGGTATCTTGGTGAACTAGTTATATGAACAAATCCATATTCTTCTGTGAAGTCTTTGGAGTATTCATTTGCAAATTGCGGCCCATTGTCCGATATAGCGATGTCTGGAATCCCATATGTTGCGAAGATCTCCTTCAAGGATGTAATGACTGCTTTAGAACTTTGGCCCTGTAGTTGCTTAATTTCAATCCACCTCGAATAGTAGTCTATCATTATTAGGAATATTTTACATCTCTGTTCAAATAAATCCATTCCAAGACATTCCTATGGTCGTGATGGAAAAGAAGATGACATCAATGGCTCCTTTGTCTCTTGACAATGAATAGCACAAGTAATACATCCCAATATCATCTCTTCTATTGCTTTTGAGATACCTGGCCACCAAAAATATCTATCTCTGGCTCGACATTTTGTAATATCCAAATGCCCTTGGTGCAATCTTTCTAATATGTCTAAACTCAGAAAGTTGAGGTGGACTGCAAGAATGTGAGGCATGAGTCCTGATTGTTAGAGACTGCTGATGGGTGACAGGGGTGTGGAGACTTGAGTAGTGTCTGAGGCTAGTGTACATTTAGAGATGTATTCACTGACCTTGACCACTTGTGAGGTCATTGAACTTCTTGTGGTACCGTACCCAGGTTCTTGCGGCCAGACTCCTGTGATTGACCTCTGTGGCTATCTGCTCCTTCTGCTTTCTGTCTATCAGGAGGGTCTGAGGCCCCCTGTGGTAAGATGACCTCTCTTCATTTCAACCTCCAGCACGAAGGCCTTCAGCGATGCATTTGATCACCTAGGAGCCCTCTCCCTGGCCTGGTTCTCCATTACTCAAGTTTACTCCTGCTCAGAATGCCTTTCCTAGCCATTTCCAGCACCTGCTCCAGCCAGAGTGCACCTCCCCTTTAAAAGGTGCAGGCTGGCTTTAAGAAATGAAGGCCAGTTTTAATTGTTGCTAGCCTTGCAGGAACTTGGCCCCCGTGCTGAACTTGCAGTCACTCAGCCAAGTGTTTAGCACTGGGCTGCATGGCACGATCATGGAGGTAAGTCGGCAACATGAATTCTACATGCTGCCTGCATCACTTCGACCCGGTATGGGGTAATCATGCCTCACAATCCCCGCACCCACTAACGGAATTTTTCCCCCACAGATTCCATCCTTATTTATATATAATATTTTGACAAAGCTTGCAGCTATTTGGCCAAGAGGTAAAATTGGTAACAGCATAGGGGTTCCCTTCCAGTGCATACTGAGGAACTGGGAGATGCACCACTGGTGGGAAGCTATAATTACAGTTTGATTTCATAACGGCAAAAGCAACGAAGGAAGTGTATACAGACAAATACTTTTAATAAATTAGATTTTATATATCCAACCCCAAAGCCCCTATTATCTTGGACTCTTTTTAAAGCTTGGCCATTTAATGTTTATTTCATCTGACACCTACCAGCCTGATCTGCTAACTTATCTACACCCTCCTAGAATCATAGAATGATGCAGCACAGGAGGCCATTTGGCCAATTATGCACATGCTGGCTCTTTGTAAAACCTATACAATTAGTCCCACTCCCCTGCTCTTTCCTCATGGGCATGAGCATTTTTCCACTTTGTGTTTATCCAATTCCCTTTTGAAAGTTATTATTGAATCTGCTTCCACTACCCTTTCAGGCAGTGCATTCCAAATCATAGTTACTCGTTGCATAAATATTTTGTCTTTATGTTGCCTCTGGTTCTTTTGCCAATTACCTTAAATCTATGTCCTCTGGTTACTGACCCTTCTGCCACTGGAAACAGTTTCTCCTTATTTACTCAATCACAACTATCCATAATTTTGAACACCTCTATTATATCTTCCCTTCACCTTCTCTGCTGTAAGGAGAGCAATCCCAATTTCTCTTGTTTCTCCACTTAATTTAATTCTTCCATCCCTGATACCATTCTAGTTAGTCTCCTCTTTACCCTTCTCTAAGGCCTTGACATCCCTCCTAAATTGTGCTGCCCGGAATTGGCCACAGAATCCTGAAGCAGTTCCTTTCGCAATTAACCATGCTCCCTGTTTTTGCATCATCTGCCTCATGTGGTGCCTTAATGAGCAATATAGTCCAAATTTGATCCTTGCTCTGTGCTAAGTTTGCCTCAGCCCTTTCTTTTAAGGATAGGATAATTAGCCGAGCTCACTACTTTAAATGCTGGAAGTGTGTATAATACAGCCTGTAATTAAAGGCAGTTTAGGCTCCACTGTATTGCCTTGCATGGGCTAAATGCTTTGCTGTCTACACTTTAAGAAAAATAGTGCCCAGTTTGTAAAAGGGCTGTTGGTACTTGCACAGTACCCCAGCTTGAATCATTCGGGTATATTTTCCAAATCATGCAGATAATTAATCAGAAAAATGGATAGAGATCTGTTACACCAGTTTCCCACGCCCCATTTCATTTTCCAGTCGTGTTTTCTCTGCTGCCAAAGTTGCTTGCTGGCTTGCAGTTAACTATATTGTAATTACTTTCCTATACCACGTTTGTATAATTTTCCAGTTTTTATAGCTCTTGGTTATCCACCCATCCATATAAATCTGGGCTTTCTAGATTGTGCTGCCGCTGTACATGTGTTTAAGAGCCCTATGATAATACTTGTAGCAGTTTTTGAGGCTGTTTGAGAGCTTTACTTATTGCTTTTTCCCCAGTCTCCACTTAGTTGGTCAAAAGGCTCTGTGCAAAATGTTCAAGCAATGCCATCTATTTGATATGTCCTTGATACAGTATTAGGATATTGGGTTTCAAAATGGACATCCCTTTTTGTTTATGTTGCTTGGAAGCAGAAGAGGAGGAGTAGTGGAGAGATGCCAGGCACATAGGCTGCACTATACACGGCTTGTGTCCACCTGCTAGTACCTTCCCACTCAGATTTTAAAAAGAAACTGGATGTCCCAAAGCACTTTACAGTCTAAGAAGTACTTTTGAAGTGTCATCACTGTTGTAATGTAGGAAACACGGCAGCTAAATTGTGCACAGCAAGCTCCCACAAACTGCAATGTGATAAAAACAAGATAATCTGTTTTAGTGATGTTGATTGATGGATAAATATTGGCCAGGACATCAGGAATAACTTCCCTGCTCTTCTTTGAAATAGTGCCATAAGTTATTTTACAACCACCTGAGAGAGCCTTGGTGCCTTGGTTTCATGGTCCATTTGAAAGATGGGCTGGAATTTTATGCCACCCTGATAAGCGGGATGGTAGTGGTGGTGGCGGGGGGTGGGGGGAGGGGGGATGGTGGTGGCTTAAAATGGAGCGGGAGGCACCGGGAGGCCTTCCCGAACTGCTCCTGCCTCCGCCGCCACTTTATGCAGAGCGGCGGTGGCGGAAAAGGGCCCACCCACCCCAAGCCAATCAAAGACCTTAAGTAGTCACTTAACGGCATTTTACGTGTGGCAAGCATGTGTCCTGGAGCCAGGAGAAGCCACCTAATGAAACCAGGGAGCTTCCGAGCATCCCTGGGTGGCCCTCATGGACAGGCACCCTGTGCTACCCCAACCACTCCCAAGACCCAACACACCCCCCCCCTTCCCTCAAATCGAGAACCCTTGCCTCGTCCGGGCCCGACCGATTACCCGCAGCGAGGCAACCAAAACTTACTTTCCTTCCCGGCTCCCAGGCATCTTCTATTCATGCTGGTTTGCAGGTCCAGCAGTGTCCACCGCTTATGGTGGCGCTACTGGGACTAAGAGCTGCCGACCTGCTGATTGGCCGGCAGCTCTGTTAGGGGGACTTCCTACCTCAAGCGGGTAGAAGTCCCGCCTCACACCAGTTGAAGCTGGGGATCCGCAAAATACGGGTCATATCCGAAGGCAAGGCGGATGCGGGTTCGCCGCCAACTTTTCAGTTGGTGGCCAGTTCCCGTCCGCCTAAGGTAAGATTCCAGCCATGGCATCTTTGACAGTGCAGCACTCCCTCAGTACTGCACTGGAGTGTTAGCCTTGATTTTTGCGCTTAAATCCTGGAGTGGGACTTGAACCCACAAACTTCTGGGTCAATGTGCTACCAACTGAGCCACAGTTGACACAACATTTATAGATAGAGGTGGACCTACCTGATAAAGACAATGATCATATGGTTTCAGGCAAGCCAACTACTAGATGCAGAGCTGTGCAGCCTACTGCAGGGACACTGAGCTAACATATATCATGGGGCTTCCTTACCAGTGATTATAATTGTCAGCCATATCCTCGCGTCCTAATCCTCTGCCACCTTCCATCATAATGCAATGCTATCCTATGGGAAGAATGCCTTAGCATATCATCCTCCTTGCCACAACCTCAGTATGGATGATCTCTACCCCGCCAATCAACAAGTGGCATTGGAGTGTTGCACTGCTCTATCACTTGGCCACTATCATAGGGGGTAATTTTCTCCAGATACTTTAGGCACTAAAGAGCCTCCAAGGTGGCCAAAATGGTATCTTGAGCTGCAATGCTGGCTTAGCTCACGTTTAGTGCAAGATGCCATCTTGGTAAAGGGATTGAAACACGATTGGGAATGTCTTCCCTGAGGATTATTAAGGCTCTTGTTGACAATTAAAATACCTGCTAGGCTCATTAAAGAGGCTGCACAGCATGTTGGTGGCTAGTATTTCAATTAATGATCTCTCCTAACAGTGACCAGCTCTATAGGAATGAATATGTTGTTGCTAAGGATGTCGAGTGCTACTTAAAGCTATGCTCAGCTTTCACTCTTCAATTGCTGCTGAAGATTTGAAGAGCTCTTTTGGCACACATCAGGAGACTTCCTGAGACATTTTGTCAAGATTTCACCAATGCTTTACTAGTATTTATTCAGGAAATTCTATGAGAACTTCACCTAAAGAGAGTGAGTGTTGTGCTACTCTACCTTATTGGACACCTTATAGGAATCACCAGGGGACAGGACTGCCTGGTGATGGAGAACTTGCTAGGGAACCCGCTTTGTCTGAAGGAGGAATGGGAGGAGGCTATGAAGCCAGGCAGAGCATCACCAGCTGCTGCACCATACATGGCTGATTTCCTCCCCTACAGTGGGCACAGGGCATCTCTCCTCCTCTTCCAGACCTCCTGTACTAGGATCTCCAGTGCCACATCTGAGAACCTGTGCATCCATTCCCTTGGTCCTTGAGCGATCCTGTTCCTTTGTGTGTCACCTTGAGGGGAAGTGGGTGCTTGGAGACTACATATGCCACTCCACGAAAATTGTTTCTAAGTAGTGCTTGAGCGCTAAACCTGGTGCTAAATCAGGTGTCTGTTTTAGTGTCTCCAGGCACGTTTAAGTCATGGTAATCATAAATTAGACACAAAATTGCAGGCTAAAACCATACTTTCAAATAGGTGTGTCTTATTAGCATAGCACCCATTTAGTGAATGTTTCTACCCTTTCACCAGAACTTCAAAACAAGTTGAAACAAGTTGGAAATGTTAATTGTCTTAACTGGTCTTTACTGGTCTTAACTGCAGGTAAATGTTGTCTGTTGTCTGGATATTTAACTGGTAACCATTTGGTATTCCCAGTTGCCCAGTGGACTTTAACTGGCACCATTTGGGCTCATCTGGTATGAGATGGCTTGCCGACTGGTTCATCTAGAACCAGTTGGCAGGCAAAGTGGGACCATTTGGAATTAAGTGGAGCCAGTTAACATTTAGTTGCTTCAACTGTAACCAGTTGGCAGGCAGAATCTTTGAACTGGAAAATATTAATGATAATCAATCCAGTTAAATACAAATGATTAACTTAATCAAACCAGTAAGACTGCCTGCAGCTTAAAAAAAAATGCCCTTGTGTCTCTGGACTGAATTTGGAAAGCACGAGCATCAAAAAAGGTGCCGCTCATGCACAACTTGTGTGCTGCTGAGCCTCCATGATATTTTGCGTGGCGGCTCATTTACATTGAGGTGGTAGAATGCCCACCCCCAATGACGTAGAGGGGGCAGCTGCTTTGTTTCACGGCAACGGTGTCCAGACCCACTGCACAGGCACTGGCGCCATTTTTAAAAGGCTTCAAGCCCTTCTGTTGCATTTTAAAGTTTAAAGGTACAGGTTTTCCAACAAATATCATTAAAACTTTATTTACACTTCCAATCCCCTCTTCCAACCCTTACACCCTGCCAATGGATAATAAGTTTATTATTTATCCTTTCCCCTCAGAAAAAGTAAATTTCCGATCATGACCTATCCCCACAAAACTTTCTTAACTTTAACCTTCAACCCCTTGCCACCATCCCCTCAGCCAATCACGTTCATTTTTGCTGCTCCCCCCGCCCTGAAAACTTCACTCCTCTCCCCTCCCAACAGTCTTCTGCCTTAGATTTCCGAAAGTGCGGGACTTCCGGCAACCGGCCAGGATATCAGCATACTCGGCTGTCGCTACAAGGTAAGTCATTATTCATTCATTTAAATTTCATTAACATATTTAAATAAAGTCTCCGTCACCGTGTGGCAGGGAGGCCACCACGAGGCCTCACCGCCACCGGTAAAATAGGGCGGGTCTTCCCACGTCGAGGCCCATTGCGGGCCTCTCACGGAAGGATTTTCCGGGCCCCTCCGCCACAACCCCTGACATCGGGGGCTTATAAAATTCATCCCTCTGTCTCTGTCTGTGTGTTCTTTTGTTCTTTATAGTACCCTGCTTTTTATCCTTTTTTTTCCAGGACTGCCTGCATGATTTCCATTGAATTGGACTGCATTCTGCAATGCTGCATCTCTTTTTCCAAAACAGCTCTGTGAGAAGGTGTTTAAATTTATGTTCTGATTAAAAAGGTGTAATTATATCTAAATTCATGTTTTGATTGGAAAGACTGTAAAATATGTTTAAAGTCATTTAGGAAAATTGAAAGGATTGTTGTATTAATATTTATGCAAGCTCTGCTGCAAGACAGTGCAATTAAGTCTGGGGTGAGACAGGAGAAGTCAATCAGGTTAGGGAAAAAAGTATCAATTGTTATAAGGTCAGGAATGGCAAGTTGCACAGAATTTGTCTTTGGCACATATAGACAGCTCTGAAAAAAAGGTACAAAAATGCAGGGTCCAACCACAGAACAGGCAGAGACACAGCAAGAACCACAGAAGAAGACTCATACAGAGGAGCAGCCAGAGTAGAAGAAGGACTGAATACAACATCACCTGTGTCCAGGTAATTTTGAGGAGTTACTATCTTGTCTTCTATCACCTGCTGTTAAGTATTTTGTTTAAGCATTTATTCTATTAACTTGTTTCACCAAAACTGTTGGCTGTTGCCCTTTTTGTCTTGTCCAAGAACACGGCTAAGGTCAGGGATCTTACAGCTTTGTCTGATATGAAAAGATGATGGAGTAAATTGGAGTTGCGCAAATGGCCTCCCAACTCTGATATATGAAAGATGCCAATTATTTTTCCTCATGTTGCAGCAAGAGAATTGGATATGCCTAGGTGTGACAGTGCACCCCCAGCACAACGCAAGCAAACAGTGTCGGCCATACCTGCACCCCCAGCATCAACCAAGCAAAGTCAGCAAGCCCCAATTCTGATGGAGCATTAAGAGGCCATGCAGTGATCAGTTGTATACTGCAATTGATGGCAAGGTAATTATTCTTATAATTAACTTTCAAAACATTAGATAATCATTGTTGGTTTCAACAGAAGGTGATGGATCATTATGACATTTGGTGCAGTGCTAAACATGCCTCCATAATGACTCAAGTCATTCAGTGAGACTGAACCATTGTAATGTAGAGTCTGTAATTAATTAATTGGTTAATTAAAGTTCAGAATATCACAAATCTCTCTCAACAGGAGCTTGGCAGGGAGGCCTCTTGTTTTGGAAGTCTGTGACTTTATCTTTTTCTCTTATTTACACCATGCTTCACACATCACCTCCAAACCCAGAGGCTGAGTGAGGAATCTGTCAATCACTGAGAAAATACAAGACCTCAATAGAAGATCAAAATCTGGCAAACCACCGAACATTCAAATGTAATTAAGGTTTAAGTTTTGTATTTTGATTACAGCTGTAATTTAATGTTTTTGCACTTTAACTGCTGTGTTCACTTATTTCTTAATTTCTGCACTGTGTTTAATTTGTTTTTGCTATTTAATTTAGTTTTGTGCTTTTCTGCATCACAATGAAATTTGAAACAAACAGCGCCGTCAAGAGTGTTTTTAGCTTCACTGCATGACCACAACACACACCACCTGGGTAATTTTTACTTGTTAGTGGTACTTAACACTTTTTGCAAGTTTATGCTCTGGTCTCAAATGGAACGAGTTGAGCCAGAAACCAGCCTAACTGGTCACAACTGTAAGCAATATAATTTTTACCTTGAACCTGATTCACTGGTTTCATCTGGAGCCAATATAATTAGCAACTGGAACCAGTACAACTGGTCAACTGGAAACAGTACAACTGGCCCGGTTGTTGAAATTTCCATGGTCAACAGGTTCAGATGGACCAGTTACAACTGGATTGGATTTATGGGCACCAGAATAACTCAATTGTTTCCTGCCTCTCTATTTATTGTCAGCCATTTAGTTTTGTTAGATGTTACCCAAACAACTTCTGTCGAGTCTGAAATATACATTTAAAATAATCCCTTAACTTTAATTGCCCACATTTATTTGAATGCACACATCACTCATTGTAAGCAGCCCTTTAAGATTTCCACATTTCTCTGCTCAGCTCCCAACATTGGGCCCACGCAGGCCAGGAGCTTGCCCACACTATGTAAATCAAGCTGAATTTGTAAAATTAGGCATGATCAGCAGGGGAATGGTCAGTCAGATACTAATTACATACAATGCCAGTAATGCCTGATGGAAAATCTGCTGTATTGACTTTAGCAGATAAAGAGGGAAAAATGGGAGAGAAAGGAAAATTAATATTATACAAAGTACAGATTTTTTTTTCTGATTGAGAATCTAAAAATCCCCAAGCACACATAGTCCATGGTACTTCAAGGTTGATAAAATAGTGCAGAAGGCAAGTCAAATCAGGAAGTAGATTATATTTCTTCAAGCTTGGGTTTTAAAAGCCTGAGGAGTGTAGCAGGCGGAAAAGATTGAGGGGAGGTACGTTATTTGGCAATTTTGAAGTCTTGAGAAAGAATGACTTTGGGGAGGGTACAGTGATATGTCTTGATTAGAACTCAGTGGCAATGTAGGAAGGAAGGCTGTGTAGGACAACATAGTTGGAGTTTAGAGGATGTTGCAGTTTGGGGTCTTTTATTACCTTCTTTTGCCTGGATTTTTCATCTCCAATACCTTCAATCACCTCTTGGTGAATTCCAACTCCCTAGGTTTTGAGAGATTTTTTTCCATGACCCTTACTATCTAGTTAAACGTTTGATAATGCGCCTGGGAAGATTAACAGAAAACTCTAGACTGTTAATTATTTTAAACTACTGGAATTATTGCTATCTTCACTGCAATCATCTACAGATGGTAATAAGTAATAAGACATATAGTTCGAGGCAGCTTAAGCAATAAAGAAGAAGTGAAAATTTCACATGATATTAGAGAAAATAGTGAGTTTGTCAGGTCAATAGATGAAGAAGGACTCAGGATGGAGCAATCAAACATAAGAGCTGATAGTTATTGGTTACAATTATGAAAGACATGAAGAAACTGTTTAGGGAATTGAAATAAGCAAGATTTACACTGCCTCATTTAACAATGCAGAGGAAATTGAAATATAATGACTCAGCCTTGCCCTGCAAGAGTACAGGAAGTTGTGAGCACCAAGAAATAAAAATACTCAATACTTTAAAGAGTTTAAAAATAAATACCCTTGCAGCTACCCGAAGCAATGTTCACTAATAAAATAAGGGCTTCATTCTGTAATTTAAAAAAAACATGAATTAACCTGTAATTAGTTCAGTTTATGCAAAGAAATTTATTACTTTACTTCAGAAGGAGCTGTACTGGTAATGCGCAACTCTTTGAGGTCGGAAAAAATCTATACTTCTGATACAGCAGTGAAGTTTATATTGAAGGAAATATTCCAGATGAGTTGACAGGACTGAATTGCAGTGAGCGTTGAACTCATGGTTTTCACCAAGGGCAGCCTTTGAAGTGATTTATGACTTTAATCCCTTATAGGGACTAAACCAAATCAGGAGTACATCCCTATGAATCTCCTTTAATTAAGTTCAAACCAGACAAACTCCTATAGACACTTATTTGGGTCCAAAGAATTGAACTAGTTTTCCCTCAAACAAAGAAAACTAACAGAGAATATTACCATCTTTCAGATAGCCTATTTTTAAAATAATTATGGCTATGTCATAATTATCCCAGATATTATAAGGGTTTGGGAAACTCTCTTCAATATCTATCTCTCCATTTAAAGAGACACAGAGAAGGGGTTGGTTCTTGTAGTTGTATACAGAATACTACATGATTTATTTATTTACATGACGATTTATTAACTTTTATATATTTATTAAAGAATTTAACATGCAATACACTTCTTAAGTGGATAAGTATATCACAATATCAAATATTACTGAGAGATGTAACACATAATCTCATTTCTAACGTAGAATCCAAAAGTTCAACCTTGCTAATGTTACAGCAAAATATCTTAGAATATCCATCAACATTTAAAGTAGTCTTTTACTTTAAATTCCCCGTATTTGAGAAGCATTGTTGAGGATTCAACACTAATAATTTTCACTTCAGAACCTCTCATGTTTATACTGTTTCTAAGGTGTCACATGACCTCTTAGCATATAGGTGCTACCTTTCTGTGTGTGTTTTTCTTGCTTTCAAAATCCATATTTGGTAGTATCAGTAACTAACTACTTACTGTTTTACTGGAAATCCCCCGTTTTTGAAGTTGTGAGCACTTATCTGGTCAAAATGTTTATAATTGTGTTTACTTGACCTCTTGTTCCTGTAAGTCCATTCCATTTATTGTTTTATTATCTATAATTGCCTTTTTATGGTACCTTAAAGCAACCTTTTGAGCCGATCTGTCTGCATCAACAACCCTATAAACTAATTAAGTTTATTGCTACCTCTTACTCATGTCACACAGGATATTTCAATGTGTATGTTTATCTTCCAAGTCCCTGACAATAGAAATTCTATTCTAACAGGGACCTTAAAATGTTTTTAACTCTATGTTCTTAAAGGGTGTTTTGAAAACTGACCATTTATTAAATCTTTTATTCAAAAGGGTATAATATATTAAATATATCTAAATGCTACCTAATTAAGCCTGTAATAACAATATTCCATCACACCTATGTGACCTTCAAATGTTCTCCTAATTAAATATTCAGAGTGAGCTCCTGGTCTGGATTGGGCTTGGTGCTGGGTGCTTGCTTAATGCAGAGGTGGGATTTCCTGTGCATTTTTTAATGTGCTGCTGCTAATATGAAGGCAATTTATTGCTGGGCAGCAACTGGATCTGGTATTTCAATCAATGACTTGTAGAAAAGACTAACAGAAACTGTCCAATTTCCAGCTGTTAACACTCTTGGTGCTGCAGCATTTGCAGGAAAGGAGGGTTGCCCTGTTTGGTGCATAAGGGCACCCCTCCACATAGTAACGCCATCTGTCTACGGGTGCAGAATTGGGTTCAATAGCACAGTTGTTTGAGTGCTATGGGTAGTGTTTGAGGATCAAAATGGTGTCCGATGCACACACGCACACTACTGCCATGAAGTGCACCAGATGTCATTTGGTGAGGGCATTAGCACGGATGCACAGCTAATATCCACCAAAATTATGCAGAGCAGGCAAATCACACCGTCAGTTAGCAGGCAATGCTGATTTGATACCAACAGTGCAATTTTGAAGCTCAGCATTCCAATCAAAGCCCTCTCTTAACCTCACAAAGCTGAACATGCGTTAAGCAGCAGGAAGGACCCCACCCGCGATATTTATAGATTTAATCAACCACTTACTGGTTAGTTGCTGGTTGAGTTCTGCTGGCTGTTGCTACGATTCAACAACTAGTTGGTGCTTTCCATAGTTGCTTCAAGTTGCAAAAGTCTGCAGCGAGTGGTGTGGAACTTTTTGCTGACTTCAGACATTTGCTTAAAACAGTTGATCCCAGGCATTCGCCTTGGAATAAAGCATGACTCGAAGAATAAGTGGAGGGCATGCAGAGCAGGACAATCTGCTAGAAGTGTGAAGAGGAGGAGGGGGAGAAGGGCTCTCACCAGGGTGCAATATCTGCTTGGTTGTTCAGGGAGTAATTTTCCTACCTGAATCTCAGTGAGGAACAATTTGTGATGTCTGTGCTTCAATAACAATGTCTTTACTGAAATCTGCTACCTGTTGCAGCCACAACTGCAACTTCAGAAGATGGCAAGGACGGCATTGCCAGTGGCTATGAAATGATCGTGGTCATGAACTTTTATGATTCTTGCTCCTTCCAGGCTGAAGCTGGAGATATTTGTTGCATTTCCCAGTTTGTCATCCATTGCTATGCAAGGGAAATCACTGAGGCTCTCTTTTCAATGACTGCTAACTACATTTCATTTTCTCTTGCTAGAGACCAGCAGGTAGAGTGGGCAAGCAGCTTTGTTAGGACTGCAGGCTTCCCCATGGAGCAGGGTGCCATTGACTGTATACATATCACTTTGTGGTCGCTGCATGTCAACTCTGCTACTAACCGGAACTGAAAAAGATTCCACTCCCTCAATGTCCACCTGGTGTATGAATCATGTAGACCAATGTCTGGTGTCCTGACAGCACTCATGATGCAGTTCACAGTGCCAGCTGCATTTGAGCCACCATAGCAAACCAAAAGGTGGATATTGGGTGGCAAGACCTATCCACTGATGACATAGCTCATGACTCCAGTGCACAATCCATGTATATGTGTGCAGCATACATACAATGAAAGCCATGCTGCCACTGGAAATGTGTTAGAGCAGACCATTAGCATGCTGAAACAACACTTCTGCTGCCCGGACTGCTCTGAAGGAGTCCTGCAGTACTTGGCTGAGCACATGTCAAGATTTGTAGTGGTCTGTTGCATGCTGCACAACCTCACCATCATGTGGGGTTAGCCCATGCCACCAGTTATACAGCAGGCAGCTAAGGAGCAAGAGCATGAGGAGGAGGAGGAGGATGAGGAGAGGGAAGAAGAGGAAGGAAGGAGGCAACCTTTTCTGAACGAACTGTCCTTGACGAATTCCTCGGAGTGTGATACTAGTAACTGTAACCCCAATTCCCCGTTCACCAACAGTCCCAAACCTTTCATTCCCTCTTGCATTGACTATCACAGTTTTGCTTGGCCACAATGCAAAAATAAAAGGCATCACAAAATCTAGTTTCCAAACACAAATTTATAAATGAAATCATGCCATATTGCATACAAATGTTAGCTAATCACCATTGTGCATTCCCTTAGTGCCTGTCTTCCATGTGCCTTTACCTGTCCTAGTGCCCCTATGCAGTGCTACCTTAGTGGCTGCAGCATGGCTGGTGAAAGGCTGCTGACTATCAGTGGGGGAGTCTGCAAATGGCTTTGCAGGACAACCTTGAACTACTCTGGGCTTTGAGGCCCTGGCTTCGGACTGCACCACCTCGGCACACACAGCAGCAGTCTGGGCTGACTGGCTGGCAGGCAACAGCAAGGACACTGGCTGAGTGGCAGGAGTGGGAGGAAGAATGCTGACGTAGTGTCGTAGTGTTTTGAAATTGCAATTGCATTGCCCATTGTGTACTCTAGAGGCTCCTGTAGGACACAAATGCCAGCAAAGTTAAACAAAACAGACAGAATAAAAGGAGAAACCTTTATGTTCAGCTGCTGTAGTCTTTGTCTCTCAATCTCTGCCTCATACCTTATACTAAACTCAGCTAAACCTTACTCCAGTCCTGAGGACATCACAATGGAGACGTAGTAAACAGCAAAGGATGGAAAAAAAACAGAAACAATGCTTTCAGGTATGAAAATTTTGGAAGGGTTTTGCCTACTTTCACAGACAGCATTTTAACTTGGAGACTGTGTTAATGACACACAGGAAGTTTGTACAGTGTATACAATGATCTCTCCAAAATAACCATCCAATCAAAAAATATAAAATCTCTGATCACTGCAGAGAAGTTTCCTCTGAAAGGAACACGATCCCAGATCCTTTATCACTGCATTGCTGATCAGTATGGTATTGTCTTTGCCCAATCTGCCACCTTTTGATGTGCATTCAGAGCCATCATGTATATCTCCGCGTTGGCAAATGTGGCTGCGACGTTTCAAAGGTACAATGGCAGGTTTTGCAATCACAGATTACACAAGGAAAAAGGACTTACTTCTACAGTATGGAGGTGAAGAACTAGAAGATATCTTTGAGACACTTACGCTTGAGCAAAATGACTACGACTCAGCAAAACATACGCTGACGACCTACTTTGCGCCCATGAGAAACACCATATACAAAACTATTGTCTTCCGACGCACTAAGCAAGAAGCAAATGAGAAAATTGACCAATATTGCTAGTAAACAAATATGACTGCAGCGATGCTTACCATGTTGAACGGGATATCAAAACACAAATAATCGAAAGCTGTCTCTCCAGTCAATTACATCAAAAAGTACTTGAGAAAGACAGAATGCTGCTGGAGTTAGCAAGAGCACTATAGCTCTCAGAGTCCAGAGCTACTGAACTTGAGGCTCAAAGTAACTATCACACTCCAAGTTCAACAGTGTTCACACTGTTCATCGCTCAAGTGCTAGGAAGCCACCAGCAAAGCAACAACAGCCATCTCACAAACAAAGTTGTGACTTATCCAAAGAATGCTTCCATTGTGGCAGTGCTTACCCACGCCAGACAGAGGGTCCTGCTACTGGTAAACAGTATAAAGCCTGTGGAAAACCCAAAAACTTTGCTCATGTTTGTCGCTCATCTGCAAAATCATCTACTAAGGCCAATGCCAGCCCAAGAGTATGCAAACCACAGCAATAAGGTGAGAGGATGTAGCCAAAGTAGAGGCAGATGACCCTGAACATACTTTTGTCATGGAAGACAAAATTTTCAACCAACTTCAGGATTGCCCCGTTCTCTGCAAACCAGGGAATATGAAAATTTTCCCTGACAACACTGACAAACCGCTTAAAATCCTCGGGACCTCTGAAACACCAGTCTCATTCAAAGACACTGGAATGAATGGTCTATTCAATGTCATATCGGGAGAATGTCACAGGCTTATCAGTTTCCACACAGCAACAGGTCTGCACATGATTGCAGTCACATAGGTGATTCCTTAGCATAACACGAACATTTTTGAACTGTATGCTGATCACCTCACCGGTGTCAGAAAACTGAAAGGTGTTACATGCAAACTGCATGTAGGCCCTAATGTGCCCCCAGTTGCGCATCAATGGCGATGAATAACATTTCATGTCAGGAAACAGACAGAGAAGGAACTTCAATGCCTACTTGACTTTGGCATTATTGAGAAAGTTGGAGATGAGCCTACCTCTTGGGTGTCGTCCATACAAGTCATCAAGAAACCCAAGAGTAAGAACCTGATTAGAATCTGCGTTGATATGCGATCACCAAACCAAGCCATACAATGAGAAAGACACTTGACACCGTCAATCGGTGATATCATAGAGAAACTGAATGGTACTAAACACTTTGCTAAACTGCTAGCTTAATGCAAGCTACCGTGAAATCGAACTTTCAGGAGAATCGAGATATCTTACTGTATTCTCTACTCACATTGGTCGTTTCCGATGTAAGAGGCTCAACTTTGGAGTCAGCTCAGCAGCTGAGGTATTTCAGAACATGATTCAGTCTGCACTTCAAGGACTTAAAGGCACACTGAACATCAGTGATGAGATTTTCATCTATGGCTGCACTGAAAAGGAACTCGAGACATGCCTAAGTGCATGCCTACAACATCTCAGAGAATGCAACCTCACCTTGAACAAAGACGTACTTGTTCAATGAACGCAGAATTGAGTTCTTTGGACATGGGTTCAGTGGTGAAGGACTATCACCAGATCCATGGAAAATTGAAACCATTGCAAATGCTGCAGATCCTACAAATGTGCAAGAAATCTGGAGTCTGCTAGGACACATCACGTACTGCAGTCATTTCATTTCTGACCTTGCTACGCTATCTGCCCCCTTACACAATCTGACAAAAGAGATCACCAAGTGTGAATAGACCAAATCGTGCAAGCAGGTGGTACACAAGATCAAATGATGTTTGTCAGCAAGTTGCACAAATGTCTATTTTGTCTGAGAAAACCACCCAGCTAGTTGTGGATGCAAGCCTGGTTGGCTTAGGTATGGTTCTTGTACAGAAAGTCAAGGCAGGGCACCAATCAATCATTGCGATGGTAAGCAGATTATTAATGCCTGCAGAGCAACGCTATTCACAAACAGAGAGAGAAGCATTCTCAATCACATGGAGTATCTTACACTTTCATCTCTACCTATATAGAAGCAAGTTTAAAGTAATGACTGATCATAGACCACGAGTGAGCTTGTTCAACAATCCACATAGCAAACCATCCACTCAAATAGAACGTTGGATACTCAAACTGCAAGAGGATGAGTTCAAAGTTGAGTATCAGCCAGGCAAGCTCAATCTTGCAGACTATCCTTCGTGACATCAGCTGCCAACAGTCGGTCCTACTAGGTGTGGAAAAGGTTGCTGAATAACATCTTAACTATGTAAGGATAAATGCGGTGCCAAAGGCATTTAAACTAGCCAACATCAAAGATGCAAAATAACAAGATGAGGCTTTGCAACAATGTATGAAGGCTATGGAATCACAAAACTGGAAAGATGTGATTGAGAAAGCATCTATAAACGAAATTGCTCAAACACTTCAAGTTCTTCACAATGTGCGAAATGAGCTAATCGTTACAACCACATCTGATCTTGTATTACGCAACAACTGTCATTCAAACACTCATTGAGGGAACATGTCATTGACATAGCACATGAAAGACACCAGGCAATAGTCCAGACTAAACAACTCCTTCGGGAAAAGGTATGGCTCCCAGGAATCGACCGCATGGTAGAGCACAATATCAGTCAATGCTTGCCATGCCAAGCAACCACAATGTTAAATTTCCATGATCTTCTCAAGATGTCTGAATACCTCCAGGACCATGGATTGAAGTTAGCACTGATTTCACAGATATGCCCACAAACAGTTGTCACTCACAACTGCAGCAGATTCCCAATCGTGGAATTAATTATATCAACATTAACAAAAGCATTCATCCCAAAGCTTGGCTAGATCCTCGCTTTGTTTGGAATCCCTCAAATAGTAAGAACTGACAATGGACCCCTGTTCAACAGCGATGGGTTCAGTAAATTCGCAAACTAGGGTTCACTCATAGGAAAATCATACCCTGTTGACCAAGGGCTAATGGTGAAGACGAAAGATTTATGCGTCTGGATATCCAATGCCAATGTACATAATCTGATTGCCCTGCTATCTCTTCCACTTGCCATGATCTATCCCACTCTCCTCTCCAGTCCATGGCTGTGGCCTTCTACTGTAGGTCTTGTAATATTACTTGCCCTTTGGTGTGCGATCTGTTGCTAAGAGTCACAGGACTACAAGTAATATCCAAAATAAATATTATAATTGAAAAGAAACATATATACATAAGTAGTAACTGCACGAGCACTTCTAAATAGGTCTTACTTTCTTGGACTCCACCCGCAACTAACTGGTCATGTGTGACTCGACATCACTTCCTCTGTTGATCTGCACTTGCAGTCCTTAAGGTGGTTTGATCCGAAGGTCATCCCACAATATTCCCTTTATTTCCAAAGATATAAACATATGTATAAGAAACAACTATTCTGTGGTTCAGACTAACTTTACATGATTGAAAACATTATTTACAAATAAACAAATTTAACAGTCTCTAAAGGAGAGGAGTGGAGGTTTGCTTATTCGCCTGGATCTAGTTGTTGTGAATGTCTTCCTGTGTTTGGAAAACTTGGAAAAACGATGACTGGCAATTTGGCAATCACTGGCAATCCACTCCGGGTACTCTCTGCAATGAACTGAAGTCTGAGGAGAGACTCCCAGTCGTACCACCTCTTCATGCCAAGACTGCCAGCCTTTGTATCATCCTGTATGTGGACCGACCCGATACACTTGACCTAGATAGTTTCTGCCTTTTTCAGTGCGTTACTGATGTATTGTGATAATTCATAGACCTCGGCATAGTGGAAGTCCTGCAACAGCTGGTCCAGTTGTGTCTACAATGTGGAATTTTGTGGTAGCCATTCAGAGTTCCCATAGCTGCAGTGTAAGGTTATCATTCCAATGCACTTGACTGGAGAACGATTGTAGGCTGTCAGCCTAGCCATGGTGGGTTGCACCATAGATACCCATTTCCTGGAGTATATGTCCTTCAGTATATACAGATTGGCAGAATATTTGCACTTGCTTCAGTGTCAATTTTAACTTTGAGCTTGTGCCTGCCACTCTTCTGTGAACATATAATCCCGATCATGGTGAATGACTCAGATTACATTAAAGCATTGACATGCTGATCTAAATTGACTATATAGAATGCTTTCTCGCTGTTCATATGAGTGTAACCTTTATCAGTGTCCTCCTGACAATCTGTCTCTCTGCTGACCTGATGTACCTGCTTGAGCTTTTGTTGTGTGTTAGCATACCTCTTGTTGTGTTTGCTATTCTTTCTTGCAGATGTTTTCTCTGTCTGTGATCTGCCACCATTCTTGTCTGCAGTATTTGGGCTCAGCCTTTTGCACAGTCTTGCCCAATGTTCTCACATGCCACAAGTTCTGCACTGGTTCTGGTATGCCGGACAACTACGAATTGAGTGAGTCAGGCCAAATTTTCCACAAGGATCAGCAGACTTCTGAGCCTTGGTTACTATACCAATTGTTGTAGCTGCCCCCAATGCTTGTAACTGTTGGCACTCAGCCATGATGGCTTCAAAGTTCCTTCCATTATTGAGCAGTGCATCTATGGTGGGCCCTTTCTACTTGTCTAGCAGGTCTTTGTGAAAGGCCTCTGGTGGGGTAGATGTGATTACCAGCTCTATAACTCTTTCTGACAATTCGGTGTCAGCGAAGTCACACTATTGAGCTTTGTCTCAGCACCTTGCAACACATTAGTCAATGGACTCATCTTGCCTTTGCCGATTGGTCATAAGCTCAAGCCTACATATGTGAAAATCTAGCTGCTCCAGGAATGTCCAGATCTTACTAGGGTCCTTCAGATCCTCAACTGACAATTCTGAAGTATTGAGCTGTTTCAAACCTTCGTTGCCCAGTGCAATATTAATTTTGGTGGCTTGTTTCACTGGTTCAGTGACTTCCAGGCCTAGGAAACATAGCTCCCTTTGAGGTCAGAATAGTTTAAATGCAGATGCTATGTCCGACACCTTCCAGTTCATAACTGGATATCTGAAAGCCATTGTCATAATGATCTTGTGTTTTTTTATATAAATACAGAACTTTTACACGGCTTTCATTTTCACACGAGCAGTTCTTTTGTTTTCCCTTTTAAGACAGATTCGCTACTTGCCCCTTTTAAGAGTAAAGACTATAGCTTTCAGTATTTGCACCGACAGGCTATTTGTTGACACAGCTGTGTGATTTTTTATTTGCTCAGTGAGTAACTTTTTTCTCAACAGAGCTTTTTTTTAAGAGGGCTGGTAGCTTGCATACTTGCAGCTGCCACAACCAGTTTTTTAACTTCATGCTGGACTTCCCGCACTGCTGTTGAGTCCTTCGTGCTCTTTTGGGCTGAGGCCCCGCTCATGAAGCAGAAAAAAACGGGAAATCTAAAACATTAATGGCTTCAGCTACTGCTTTTAAAGTTTTTGAGCCACTGCCAGATAGGTGAAAGCTCTGAGCTCCTAGAAAATTGCCTGCTGTACTCAGAAAGTTCCAACCTCCTGGGGTCCTAAATGTGCTCTTGGGCTCGCTGCAGTGTTGTGGGGTCTTTTGCTAGCTGCTGTCCTGCTGGATCTTCGGCCACTCAGATGGGCAGCTTTCTGTTCCTTGTTCCCTCTTTTGATGTATTCTTCAGGAAACATCAAAAGTTGCCTGGATGTGATGTGTGGTGGTCTTCAGAAAAAATAAAGCGATCCCACTGCTACCACCATATAATATTACTGGTCCCTTGGTGTGTGATCTGTTTTTAAGAGTCACAGGACCAGAAGTAATATCCAAAATAAATGTAGGGTTTTATTATAACTGAACTGGAACAGATATACATAAATAGTAACTGCACGAGCACATCTAAACAAGTCTTACTATCGCAGGCTCCACCCACAAGTAACTGGTCATGTGTGACTTGCCACCACTTCCTCTGATGATCTTCACTTCAGGGTCCTTAAGGTGGTCCGGTCTTAAGGTCATCCCACAACAGGTCTTTCCACCCAACAGCCAGCCAGCCTGCCTCTCAATCTGGCCAGCTGCCGGGCAGGAAAGATTTTTTTAAAGTAATGTCCTGCTGTTAAATTTGGCAGAAGTTCTGCATTTCCTGTATTTCTGGGTTTCCCAGTCACTAAACGTTGCCTCCACTCCTTCCCTGCCTCTTTGTAATTATCGAGGCCAATATCTCTCGTCTTTCAACTTCCAAAATCTCAAACAGTATTTATCTTTTTGCAAGACAAGATAACACAGAACAGGAAAGAGCAAAAGCCTATGGAAGTAGGGCCTGCAGCTTAAAGCTCTTGAGCAGATCTGCAACAGGAGGCCAAAGAGAGAGTGGAGAATGGAAAATCTAGAGGCCGTCCTCAAGCTTAAAACTAGTACCATTCTTTTTCTATTATTCTTTCTTACTTTACTCACTTGTTGGCACACGTACTCTCACACAAACGTACTGCAGCACACCAGCAAAATATACAGTGTATTGCTATGCAATTTCTGTTTGGATGGATGGCATGCAATCATCAAAATAATGTATGTTCTTCTTCTGTTCCTACAAACATCCCACAAATACCAGCTGCAGTGCCCAGTGCCACAGATTAAGCATTCATAGTACCTTACATCATTCAGTTGCAACTATCAGGAGTTACATCCTTTTTGAGGAATTTAAATAGACCATTTGATAAGGGAGTGCAGGGAGCAACACCAAGCATGTACGAGTAAGAAGGAACAAGTTGAGAACACGTGGAGGAGCAGGGTTTAGCTTGCTGCAAGGCCAGCTCACATCATCCCTACTGAGGACGGGTGAGCACCGCATGGGGCCGGCATGTTGTCACAAACACGTACTATGCCGAATGATGATATTTTTATTCCACCGGCTGGAAATCTGAATTAAATTTAAAAAAAAGAAAAAAAAACAGATAAAAGGTGACTGCTAGCAGCTTAAATGGCCACTGCAATTTGCTTCAAAATACCTTACATTCCAATGCATCGAGGTGGAGATGTAGTGTCTGCTCGTTCTCCAGCCAGAACAATGCCTGCAACAGTAGTAGACTCGCCACCTTTAAGGGCATTTAAGTGGTCATTGGATAGACATATGGATGAAAATGGAATAGTTTAGGTCAGATGGTTTCACAGGTCGGCGCAACATCGAGGGCCGAAGGGCCTGTACTGCGCTGTAATGTTCTATGTTCTATGTTCTAATGACCTGGGAAATTTGAGTGAACTACCTGTCCCATCCCCATTAACAAGACATTAAAGGCAATCATTTGGGACATTAAACTGGTGGAGATGAACCACTCAAAGGCAATCACGTGAACAATGGGACCTTGGTTGAGAGAAGGGAATTCCTATACATGAACTGATTAGGTTGTTAGAGGAAATACACATAGGGTGACGGTCATGTGGCAGTCCCCACCATCTGTGTGTTTCAGCTGGATTGTCTTTCTCTGCAGACCAGACAAGCAACTAGACACTAACCAAAGAAGACCCAAGTGGGGTTTCTCTCTCTCTCCAGTCCACCTTGCAAGTTTCAAAACCTGCCTGCTGGTCCATATAGGCCTATCGCTGCTGCAGGCAGAGATCCCATGAAGGAAACCAACTGCACCAAATCTACTGTCCACGCCTGCAAGCCTGAAGCCTCAGGATCACTGAGTTCAGCCGGAAGACAGCAGAGTCACCAAACTCCATAGACTGTATACACCTTTTTATTGCTCCAGACTCTAATCCGACCGAGCTATCCTTCCCCTCTCTGTAACCTATTTGTGTGCACATGTGTGTGTACCTCGAGTGTGGGCATGTGAAAATTGGAGCATAGTTTATTATTTTACTTAGATCGGTTTAAGAACAATAAAGCTAATCTCTTTCTTTGTTAAATTCAAGAAAACCTGTCTGATTAGTTCTTTTTTTGGTCATAGCATGTAAGTAGTTAAACATTCACTGAATTGTTAAGCATATCCACTTAAAAAAAAAACCCCATTGTGGTCAAACAAGGAGAGGGACAAGAGGGTAGTTCTTTGACCCCTCCTCACCTGCTCGTGACAATGTAAAAGAAAGCTGCTATTGAAGCATTAATGCTTTATGCAGCGATTTGAGGGTATGCAAAGCACCCTGCAATGACTGGTAGAGATCATGGAGGATCTATTTCTCCCATGTATGAAGTGGTACATGCTTATCTGAACAATGGTCCATTGTGGGGTGCATGGCAATTCCAGGATCAACTTCAAAAGAAACATTAGTGATAGATTCAAAGCCATGTTAGAGTATCTCTCATGAATGCTCAGACTACCTTTAGGCCCTGATCTACAAAGGGTTCCCTTGTGCAGTTTTGGCATTCTTGGGACTGACTGGAAAGAATCTTTAAGCAAGGCTTTACTAACATCATTTCTGTCCTCTGGTCTACTTCCTTGCAGATCACTGGGCCTACTAAGGGTACTCTCCACATCAGGGGCACAGTTAGGGTTGGCGTGAATGACACAGCTGTCTGTCAAGGCAATGCCACATTCATTCCACCCAATCACTGGATGTGCAAAAAAGTGGTGAGGGCCAGGCAGCCACCACAGGATTGGAAACCATCATGTGGCACAACACAAAGAATTTATTGGGTCACCTCCATCCCAATTCAGTCAAACAGAACCAAAAACAGTTTAACCTGTCATTATCGTTTTGGAATATTTCCGTGTACCAACTAGACACTGCATTTGCATTTCAAAAGAGACTTGTGTGAAGCACTTTGAGACATTTCTGAGTGATGATAGCTGCAAGTCTATCTGTCTTCTTATGAAGGTGATGCTGGTATATGGCATCACACAGATGTCAGCAGCCCTCAGTCACTTGCCACATATGAACACGGATAGTGAAGCTTAGATTGTCTGAGCAGCACAAATCAGGTGAACCTAATCGGAAAATTTAGTGGTGATCCATAATGGTGCACGTCTACTCAGCTTTCACACTTCATTTCCAAGGCCTGGGAAAATGGGAGCAAACATTGGCTACCCGAAGTGTTGTTAAAATATTTAAAGGAGGCACTGGACATCCAGAATGCTATTTCTCAACATCTGTGCATGCATATTGCTCAATGATGTATACATGCATGAATAATAGGCAACCAGGGTTACTAGAGAATCAACTGTGAGCATCAGTTCACTTCAAGAGTGTAGTACGTAAATTGATTCAGCAGTTTTAAACCATTTCTTGACCATTTTTCCTCTTTTGTTTTTGCTGGCACTTAACTTCTTATGGGCCTTTGTGCCAATTGTCCGAAATGTATTTATTTATTTATTACCATTACTTGAAGAAGAAAAAGGAGAATTTATATTTGTATTGATGTCTTTCATGACCTCAGGACATCCCAACTTCTGTCTGCCATATACGAGCATTATCTTCATAAGAAGACAGACACATCTTTTGAAATGTAGTCACTGTTGGATATCCCAGAGGGAATCTCCCTATCGGAGATATTTGGAAGTAGAGGACAGCTAACAGAGGGATACTAGGCAAGTCTGTGCCCTTCCACAACTGCCCACACACCTGCGTCTGCAGATAAAGGTGAACATACTTTGCAACAGAACTCTCTGGATAGCAGTCAGGAGCAGGAACTCTGCTGATCTTGCTCTTTTCCATCTCCATTATAGCACCCAACTGCTGCCCTGATAGCAATCAACTAACTGAGATTGAATTTAAAATCTTTTACTCTGTATGGCTTAATGCTGCACTGGGATGTACATCTATACCTTTAGAATTCAAAATTCATATTTTTATCTCACTTTAACTTACAACCCTTGAGTTAAATGGCTTATATGTGATGCACAGGAACTATGCTATAACTACAGTACTGAATCTAGGATTAAATGAAATAGCTAAAGTGCATGGGGAATATTCATATCTCACTTGTGTGTTTCTGTTAGATAATTCAATTAAACTATCATTGTACAACTCTTGGTGGTTCTCATATAGCAAAATAGACTTACGAAACTTGCTGCAAAAAGTGGTATATAATGAATAGCATGGGGTGGTGGACAAAAGATGGAACATATATAATGAATAACATGGGGTGGTGGAATAGATACAATATTTTCTGTCTTGGATAGAAATGACAGCTGATGATCCATTCCAGACCTTAATCTTTCCTCATCACCCTGGTCAACTCTACCCAAACATATCCCTGTGCCCTTCTTCAGGCTGCACCCTGGAGGTACAAAACAGCCAAGCATTTGACTTGTCTCTAATTTACATCTATTTTATCTACCTCCTTTTTCCCAATTTCAAGGTTGTGTTAATTCCTTTTCCTTTTCGGTGAGTGAACATGTCTCAAAAACTTGAGTATTTTCTCTCTCCCTCTTTATCCTGTTCTTTCAGTGTTCTGTCCATGTTCCATCTCTGTATGAGAGGGCAATATGTCCTCATGCCTCTGCCAATCCACTCTGAATCAGCCACTGAAATGGAGAAACGTTCACACTTTGATTTTTTTCTGTTTCGGAGGAGCAACTGATATCCACTTAATATGTTGTGATTAAGAACTCAGGATGTAGATGATTGTAGTCATGAGCCTGCATCTTAGCACGACATAGCATAATTTGATGGACTGCAGTATACCCTGCAACCTTTATCAGGTAGGGAGACAAAATGTATGAGTTGACTACTTGAAATGAAGACTACATGGATGATTCTGTACATAAGTTTGACTTTCATTTTTGAGACAATTGTAAGCTGTGATTGTTGGTCAACATCATTGTGGAAATAAAAATCATAAGGAAAGACAAAGGGGAGTACTTCCTAGTCGAAGTACCCTCCCATCTTTGTCTGAAAATATAGGGATAATTATACATGTCGCATATTACAAAATGGCATTGAATTTGTTACCTCCTACAAACCTACCATGTCAGATCTCCTCCCCTTCTTAACTACCCAAGTGACATTAGCTACCAGGAGGAGCTATTTTCATAACAGAAAGAGTCCATTTGCTGCAATAGGAACTAGCATTCTGGTTTTCCCTAAAGGAAAACATGCCACCCGCCTTGGTACTTCAGGCATTCTGGATTCAGTACTGGATATGCTAGAGTTTTCATCCAGTTACCTTCGGGAAATAGTATTAGTATTGCAATTATAAACTTTTTGGCTAGAAATGTTTTCTGTGCTTACTCACTTTTCTTAAGAGATTAAATTAATTGAAAAGAAAACATATGGTACAAATTGTATATGGTCCATTGGAAACCCAATGGTCTGAATGGCCTTCTCATGCATAATACATTCTTCTGAACATTATTTAATTTCTTTCGTGTGAAATCTTCCTTCAGTAGCTGAAGATTGAGTATCATTTCTATCTTGCAGAGGTAAGAATATTATAATAACCTTATTCCATTGAAATTAAGTGCAGCCTGACCTGCCTGATAACTTACACATGCTTGCCTTATAATCATTCATATCATTCATTTATTTTCCATATTTTGTTATTTTTCCTCCTCCAAGTTTCTTTCTCATTTTAAAGCTTATACTCAATAGAAAGAGGTAACAGCCATCCCCCAGGCTTCTTACAATGCTGCATATAACAGTTTGCTCCTAGATGCATAACAACAGGACAGGAAGAGTTTTTGAGAAAGAATATACTACCTGCTTAATCAAAATTAGGGCTTTGCCAGCCAAGAGGCTGCAGATGTAAGCACATTGATTTGGGCATTGATAGGTTAGATAGGAAGAAACTTTTTCCCTTAGCGGAGGGGTCAAGAACCAGGGGGCATAGATTTAGGGTAAAGGGCAGGAGGTTTAGGGGGGATTTGAGGAAAAAACTTTTCACCCAGAGGGTGGTTGGAATCTGGAACGCACTGCCTGAAGAGATGGTGGAGGCAGGGACCCTCACAACATTTAAAAAGTATTTAGATGAGCACTTGAAATGCCATAGCAGACAAGGCTACGGGCCAAGTGCAGGAATATGGGATTAGAATAGTTGGGTGCTGGATAGCCGGCACAAACACAATGGGTCGAAGGTCCTGTTTCTGTGCCGTATGACTCTATGACTCTCTATGATATTTTCCACCATTCTGTGATGGGCATAGAAACCTGTGACACCAACGAGTAGTCCAACAAGCATTTATTTACAACCTTAACTCACACAACTTAATGTGATGCGATTTTGAAAAGTACTATAAAGTCCATGGATTCACTTCGACCTAGATGATTTACCACAGTGGGGTTTCACTCGTATGTAATGGACATTTTCTCAGGTAAACCTTCAAGATGAATCACTACAGACTAACATAGTCACTGCTATTTTTATGTTGTGGAGGCTGATTCTAATGTCCATTTTATTGTGAGCTGTGATCTCTTCCATCTGACTGCTATGACAGCAAAATGTAACAGAGTTTATGTGTTATTTGTAGAGAAAATTGGCAGGAGATGAGAATAAAAAAATAAAGTATTTTTTATTCATTCATGGAATGTGGACATCACCGCCAAGGCCAGCATTTATTGCCAATCCTTAATTGCACTTGACAAGGTGGTGCTGAGCTCCCTTCATGAATCCCTGCAGTCCATGTGGTGAAAGTACACCCCCAGTGCTGTTCGGGAGGGAATTCCAGGATTGTGACCCAGCGACAATGAAGGAATAACAATATATTTTCAGGTCAGGGTGGTGTGTGACTTGGAGCGAAACTTGAAAGTGTTGGTGTTCCAATGCGCCTGCTGCCCAGGTCCTACTAGGTGGTAGAAGTCGCGGGTTTGGGAGGTGCTTTTGAAGGAGCCTTGATGAGTAGCTGCAGTGCATCTTGTAGATGGTACACAACCGCAGCCACGGTACACCAGTGATATTATTATAGGAAATCAAGTGGGTAGCTGTGGTACTACACAAGCAGACATAAACTAGCTCTGACCCCAATCATAAGTGTTCTTTTTCTCTGGTTAGTAGATAAATTAAAAACATGATGCCTCTGAATAATCACTTGGTTACAAACTGTGATTACAATTTCCACGAGATTATTAATGGGGTCATCAGAAGGTCATATAAGCAATGAAGCTTTAAATTGATTGGCCTATTTGCCTACTATGAATTGGCAGTGAAAGAGGTAAATCATTAAGATTGGGTAGTGGAAATGGTGTTTTAAACTCCTTTTAAAGGGACACATATTTCTAGGAAGTCCATGTTTCTCATTAGTTTTGTGAATGAAACCATTATCAATATTATGCTACAATAATAGTAGATTTAATTAACTTAAAGGAAACTTGTGATTACAGATTGCTTCAGCCCAGCCCTGCATGTTCACAAGTGGTGCAGCACATAATTAACCCAAATCAATCACATATCTGTAATGCATTCTCCAAAAATTTGTACTAAAGTTGTCTCTATTAAAGGTGTCAGCCATAGCTTACTGGTAGCACTTTTGCCTCTGCATCAGACACTAGAGTGCATAATCTAGACTGAAAGTCCAGTGATGTACTGAGTGAACGCTATACTGTCAGATGAGATCTTAAACGGAGGCCCTGTCTGCCCTTTCAGGTGAATGTAAAAGATCCATGGCACTCATTGAAGAAGAGCAAGGAGTTCTCCTGGTGTCCTGGCTAACATTTAACCCTGAACTTTGATCCCTAAAACAAATGATTGTATCGGGATTTGTGGGATCATGCTGTGTGCGAATTGGCTACCATTAAAATATTATTAGAAAAATTTTAAGGAAGTGAGAAGGGATCATGTAGAACAATGAGTGTATGACATCCAACTGCAGAGTGATTATCAAGGGCTGTATAAAATGTTAACAGCGAATACATTGTTCTCAAAGATAAAAGTACTGAGTGTGGGCTGTAGAATCACTCAGCTGATAGTCCAAAATGTGAATTCTTAACCTTTGCGTTCCTGAATGGATGTTAAGCTCTTCACAAGTGGGGAGAGGTGAGAGAGAAAAGCTAGAGGATCAGTTTTTTGATGGAAGCTAACCTCTTTTCTCATGCAATCTAAAAATTGTTGTATTATATGTTTTTATATATCTTTATGCTGAACAGAGATGAGGAGAAATTTCTTCACCCAGAGAATGGTGAGCCTGTGGATTTCGCTACCACAGAAAGCAGTTGAGGCCAAAACATTGTATGTTTTCAAGAAGGAGTTAGATATAGCCCTCAGGGCGAAAGGGATCAAAGGGTATGGGGCGAAATCGGAAACAGGTTACTGAGTTGGATGATCAGCCAGGATCATAATGAATGGCGGAGCAGGCCTGAAGGGCCGAATGGCCTACTCCTGCTCCTATTTCGATGCTTTTGAACTAACGGGTTAAAATGGACTCTGCTTTTCTTCACAGGACCAGCATCTGAGAGCAGGGTCCTTAAGAAAACAAAATGGATTATTTGATATAATTACTTAGGTAAGGGGAAAACCATGGTGTATGAAGGGTCAGCAGATGCATTATCTACAGCTGGGTGTCCAACATTTTGGAGCAAGGGGCTAGGTACATTTCACAACCAGTGACAGAACTGCTATACAGAAAATAAATTTAAACCTACTATGCATAAAATATCCAAGCCCATCTACACAAAACATGTTCAGCTCCTGTACTCAAGAAATCCAAGAATCCTGTACACAAATTATCAAACCACTCTTACAGAAGTTGGCTGTCTATATTTCATTAGTCATTTTACTCTTCGTTTTCCTGCTTGGTGTGGTCTGCTCCACTCCAGTACACTGTTCTCCTTCTGCCTGACGTCGTCTGCTTCACTGCCATTCGCGTCTTCCTCAGTTTCTTGATCCCTACTGTAATCTTCTCCACTGCTGTTTCTGTGTCTGCTGCCACCCAAGATTGGAAAATTTGGAAGCTTCAAACTCATCTTTTTGGACTTCCATTTGGGATGGAGAACTGGTAATGGTTGATCCCTGAAAAGGCTTCTTATTTATTGGTCCAAATCCTACAATCAGGGACCAACCTAATCCTAAAGGCCCAAAAATTTTGAAGCACTGAGGCTGAACATTAGTGTTGAATAGAAGCCTAAAAAGGAAGGAAAAATCTGCTTACCTGGATAAAAGGGGCTTGTGGTCTGTCATGTCTTGGACATTTCTGGTCTATAGCATTTAGAAGATCAAGAGTATCGTCTGTGCACAGTCCCCATTGAGCCAAAGTTGATTTGAATATTATCGCAGACAATGTATGTATGAATGCCACTGCAAGGAGACAACCATTATCGAAATCCTGCTGGAAACTAGTTATCTCAAAATCAATACTGTGACATGAAATGTTCTTTTTGTATAAAAGCCTTGAGGCAGCTATTCATCCTCAAATTATATCCTTCAACCAATAAGCAGTGAGATGGAAATCTGACAAAACTACAATTAAAGAACTCTGCAAAAAAAATGACTCAAAAGTTTTGAAACATTTTGTTATGTCAGTCTTTAAAGAATCAAATTTAATTAAGTATAATATCTTAGCTTCGTATTTCTCAGTATTGCTATATAGTTTTAAATTCTACAAAAAATTTTTTTGTAATTTTAACCAATCATATAGAACTGGATAAGTAATCCAAAGGCCTAGACCAATAATTTAGAGAATACAACTTTAAATGCCACTATGGTAGTCCTTTTTAATTCTTTCATGGGATGTGGGCATCGCTGGCAAGGCCAGCTTTTGTTGCCCATCCCTAATTGTCCTTGAGAAGGTAGTGGTGAGCTGCCTTCTTGAATTGCTGCAGTCCATCTGGTGTGCTGTTCAGAAGGGAGTTGCAGCTTTTTGACCAGCAACATTGGTGGATCTGTGGTGGCTGAACACTGACATCTGCAATGCTGGAGACCTCAAGAGGAGGCCGAGATGGATCATCCACTTGGCACTTCTGGCTGAAGATGGTTGCAAATGCTTCAGCTTTGTCTTTTGCACTGATGTGCATCATTGGGGATGGGGATATTTGTGGAGCCTCCTCCTCTGGTTAGTTGTTTAATTATCCACAACCATTCACAACTGGATATGGCAGGACAGCACAGCTTAGATCTGATCAATTGGTTGTGGGATTACTTAGTTCTGTCTATCGCATGCTACTTTCAGTTTTTAACATGCATGCAGTCCTGTGTTGTAGCTTCATCAAGTTTGCACCTCATTTTTGGTGCCGCTCCTGACATGCTCTCCTGCAGTCTTCATTGAACCAGGGTTTATCCCCTGGCTTGATGGTAATGGTAGAGTGAGGGATATGTTGGGCCATGAGGTTACAGACTGTGGTTGAATACAATTCTGCTGCTGCTGGTGGCCCACAGCATCTCATGGGTGCCCAGTTTTGAGCTGCAAATCTGTTCTGAATGTATCCCATTTAGCATGGTGGTAATGCCACACAACATGATGGATGAAATCCTCAATGTGAGGACGGGATTTCGTCTCCACAAGGACTGTGCACTCGAAGCAATACTGTCATGGACAGATGCATCGGCGACAGGTAGATTAGTGAGGATGATGTCAAGTATGTTTTTCCCTCTTGTTGGTTCCCTCACCACCTGCCTCAGTGCTTCTTCCAAGTGGTGTTCAACATAGAGGAGTACTGATTAATCAGCTGAGGGAGGGTGGTAGGTGGTAATCATCAGGAGGTTTCCTTGTCCTGTGTTTGACCTGATGCCATAAGACTTCACTGGGTCCGAAATCAATGTTGAGGACTCCCAGTGCCAATCCCTCCCAACTGTATACCACTGTGCTGCCACCTCTGGTGGGTCTGCCCTGCCAGTGGGACAGGACGTACCCAGGGATGGTGAAAGAGGAGACTGAGACATTGGCTTTAAGGTATGATTCGGTGAGTATGATTATGTCAGGATGTTGCTTGACTAGTCTGTGGGACAGCTCTCCCAATTTTGGCACATATCCCCAGATGTTAGTAAGGAGGATTTTGCAGGGTTGACTGGGCTGGGTGTGCCATTGAAATTTCCAGTGTCTAGGTTGATGCCTGGTGCTCCATCTGGTTTTAATCTTTTTCAACTTTTCTGCAATGGTTTGGCACAACTGAGTGGCTTGCTGGGCCATCTCAGAGGGCAGTTAAGAGTAAAGCACATTGCTGTGGATCTGGAGTCACATGTAGGCCAGACCAGGTAAGGATGGCAGATTTCTGTCCTGAGAATTTGAATTCAAAAGAGCCAGCACAGACATGGCGGGTAGTCGTATACACAGCATAGGAATGGCATTTATCTGATTTCCCTGCCTTTGACCCTGATGAATTATTGGGGGAAGCCTAATTTAAATATTTTTGGTAGTCGCCCAGTCACATTCCCACCCGTGGTGG
The DNA here is from genome assembly GCF_036365525.1 of Heterodontus francisci. Classification (NCBI taxonomy): domain Eukaryota; kingdom Metazoa; phylum Chordata; class Chondrichthyes; order Heterodontiformes; family Heterodontidae; genus Heterodontus; species Heterodontus francisci. The sequence goes on from NC_090384.1 coordinate 62,062,178, forward strand.
GAAGTCCAGCAATTGGGGAAGTGGGGTCGGTGGCCAGGGGGGTGGTGGGGGTTGCTGGTTACAGAAAAAGCCAGCTGTTGTAGGGCTCAGATGCTGAAAGAAACTTAAAGGGCTTACCTGTCTCCCTTGAGAAAGAAATCTGGCCACCTTTAAAATGCTCTCAAATTCTACAAGTGTGCTAGAGAACATTGATTGCTGCATGAGTGATTGTGTTTTCCATGGAAGACCATTTAAACTCCAAATACCTCCTGCTGGCCCTAGCATCACTGCACACAAGTATCATGCTGCCATTACTAGCATCCAGTGCTGCTATGGTGGGACAAGTGAACACACTATTTATGATGTCACTCCATCATTACCATTTCATTTCAGCAACCAATAGAAGAATAGCCAGGATTTGCTAACAGCTGTAAAGAGAAACAGGAACCCAAGACAGTGAGTCCCCATCACTTTTTGTGCCTCCATCCACCGCAGGTCAAAATCCATTGCTGGGTCAAAACCCTGGAACTCCCTTCCTAACAGCACTGTGGGTGTACCTACACCACATGGACTGCAACGATTCAAGAAGGCAGCTCACCACCAACTTCTCAAGGGCAATTAGGGATGGACAACAAATGCTGCCCTAGCCAGCAACGCTCACATCCCATGACAGAATTTTTAAAAATCCAACATTAAATCACGGGATATACAATAGAAAATCCTCCCACAGGAAAGGGAAACACAGAGACAGACTGTAAAATTCTGGCTCCTATCAACATTCCATCTCCACATGGGAGATTTTCCAATTAAAATTGTCAAATAGCAAGTGCACAGGAACATAGCAAATAAGAGCAGGAGCAGGCCCGATTAGATCATGACTAATCCTCTACCTCAATGCCATTTTCTCGCACTATCCCCATGTCCTTTGATACCTTTAATATCTAGAAATCTACCGGTGTTTGTTTTGAATATACTCAATGACTGAGCCTCCACAGCCCTCTGGGGTAGAGATTTCCAAAGATTCACCACCCTCTGAGTGAATTCTTCCTCATCTCAGTCGTAAATGGTCTACCTCTTATCCTGAGACTGTGTCCCTGGTTTTAGACCCCCCAACCAGGGTAAACATCCTTCCTGCATCTACCCTGTTGAGTCCTGTAAGAATTTTGTATGCTTCATTGAGATTATTTCTTATTCTTCTAAACTCTAGAGAATATAGGTCCAGTCTCCTCAAACTCTCCTCATCAGACAATCCCACCATCCCAGGAATTAGTCTAGTGAACCTCCATTGCACTCCCTCTATGGCAAGTATATCCTTCCTTCAGTAAGGAGACTAAAACTGTATACAATATTTCAGGTGCAGACTCACCAAGGCTCTATACAATTGCAGCAAGACTTCTTTACTGCTGTACACAAATCCTCTTGCAATAAAGACCAACATACCATTTCCCTTCCTAATTGCTTGCTGGACCTGCATGTTAGCTTTCACTGACTTATGAATAAGGACACCCAGGTCCCTTTGGACATCAACACTTCCCAATCTCTCACCATTTAAGAAATACTCTGCATTTCTGTTTTCCTGCCAAAGTTGTTAATTTCACATTTTTCTACATTATATTCTATCTGCCATGTTCTTGCCCATTCACTTAGCCTATTTAAATCCCTTTGAAGCCTCTTTGCATCCTCTTCACAACTTACATTCCCACCTAGTTTTGTGTCATCAGCAAACTTGGAAATATTACATTTGGTTCACACATCCAAATCATTGATATAGATTATGAACAGCTGGGGCCCAAGCACTAATCCTTACGGTACCCCACTAGTCACAGCCTGCCAACGTGAGAATGACCCGTTTATTCCTACTCTCTTGTTTTCTGTCCGTTAACCAATTCTCAATCCATGCCGCTATATTACCCCAATTCCATGAGCTCTAATTTTGCTCACTAACCTCCTGCGTGGGACCTTATCGAAAGCCTTCTGAAAATCTAAATACACCACATCCACTGGTTCCCCCCTTATCTATTCTGCTACCTACATCCTCAAGAAACTCTAACAGGTTTGTCAAACATGATTTCCCCTTCATAAATCCATGTTGCCTCTGCCCAATCCCACCATTATTTTCTAAGTTTCCAGTTATCACATCCTTTATAATAGATTCTAGCATGTTCCCTACTATTGATGTCTGTAGTTCCCCGTTTTCTTTCTCCTTCCTTTTTTAAATAGTGAAATTACATTTGCTACTTTCCAATCTGCAGCAACCATTCCAGAATCTATAGAATTTTGGAAGGTAACCACTATCTCTACAGCCACCACTTCCAACACTCCGGGATGTAGATCATCAGATCCAGGGGATTTGTTAACTTTCAGTCCCATTATTTTCTCCAGTACTACTTTTTTACTAATACTAATTTATTTCAGTTTCTCACTCTTGCTAGTCCCTTGGTTCTCTAGTATTCCTGGGAGGTTTTTTGTATCATCCTCCGTGAAGACAGACACAAAGTATTTATTTAGTTTCTCTGCCATTTCCTTATTCCCCATTATAAATTCTCCTGTCTCTGCCTGTAATGGGCCCACATTTGTCTTTTCTAATCTTTTCCTTTTTAAAGAATCTTTTACAGTCTATTTTTAGGTTTCTCGCTAGTTTACTTTCAAATTCTATTTATTCTTTCTTTATCAGTTTCTTGATCCTCCTTGGTTCAAGTAGATGATTCTTATTGGAAAAATGAATGGAGCTCCATTATGCCAGATCACTGCCCATTTTCTGAAATGCACAATTTCCAATGAGGAACATTGACATAAGACAGTCACCTAAAACAGTGGGAGCTTCAATTACTTATTAATTTGAAGTATGGACATTTCCCAATGTTTAGATGTGCAGGACATCCATCTAAAATCAGCTTCCAGAGTTGCACAGCAATAGTAAGTCTACAGAAGATGTTGGAAAAGAAACAGTAATATTGAGGTAAGAATATTTTCATCATTTCTTAACTGTTTCTTTGTTTTAGTCTTTTTCTGGTCTGGATGCCAACTGTTCCATTTTTTTTTGTCCCCAGCCATTACTGGTGCCCAGTGGGAATCTCCGTATCTCAGGTGTTTGGAAGAAGAGGAAGGAGAATGGAGGAATGGCAGCCAAGTCAGGCTGCACTAAAAGTATTCTCAGCTGGCCCATTTGCACTGTCATGGACTTGTATTATTTTTCTCCTTGGAAGTGTGCTTTTAAGACTGTTAAAAACAGTGCACCTTTAAGACGGGAGAGAAGTTTTGGATTTCTGTGGGTACAGTGTGCCACAGCTGCACTTGTTACCCTAGGCAACCGCAGGAGAGAGGTGTCACATGGTATAATGTTTTGATTTGACTGTGTGTAAAACTGGCAAAAACCGGTCTGAACGAGACTCACCAGCGAAGCGTACTGAAGAGAAAAGAGCTGTCCATTCACTCTCAGCAGAAATTCTACAAGGAGCTACAGGCTGAATTAATTACCTAAAGAGGAAATACCTCTTTTAAGAGACCATTTTGTATTGCTGAAGGAACTGTTGATGCCTACTGTAGCTGAAGAGTTTGAATGCCTATCAAAAAACAGGCTGCTTCATCAAATGCACATGCAGACATCGAGTAGCCTTTGATTATTTTCACATTAGAATACCTCATCCATCAGGAAAGTAATCCACAAAGACTTAGTTGTTTATTTATTCTTAAGAAACAGTTAATGATTAAAAACACCACTTTTAAAACTTGTTAACTACTGTTAGTTTTGAATGTATGTGTGTGAATGGGGACGTTAGGCTAAAACAAGAAGTTATAAGGTCTTTAGACATAGATTTATCTTAATAGTGTTTAAGATTTAGTTTTAATAAATAGTTAATTTGTTGCTGTCTAAAGATGGTTTGGTCTGTTTTATTCTGGGGGTTATGTGAGTGTTTAATTTGTCTGTTTTCCAATTGGGTGCGAAAACTTGAATAATATGTTGCGACCTGTGGAGTGACGGGACTAAATTGACAGTGTGTTGCTCCCGCCTTGGTGGTAACAGTACCTACAATTTCCACATCGGAACATAACCCACCAAAGTACCATCATACTTATCTGCGGGGCCTGGTGTAATTCTCTGGCAATGACCATCGAAAAATGTTTTCACAGTGTTTGAGCCATCAGAGCACCAAAGGCAGATCAGTTCTAAAGGAAACCATGTAGCATAGGCCTAACATATCCTGTGGCAGTAAAAGGTCAACTAACCCTCTGCTTTGCATAATGCTATGGAATAAGTCCAGTCCACATGAACAGGTACTTAGTTTCTGAACTTCTCATCTCAAAATACAGCACCACTGGCAATCCAGCTGTCCTTAATGCTGCACTGAAATGTCAACCGAGATTGTGAGCTCAATTACTGGATGAGGGCTTGAATCCAATAACCTTCCTCTTCAAAGCAGGAGTGTTCCCAACTGATTAAAGCTGGCACTACAGCTTCTTTAACTTAGATACAGCCCTAATTGCAATTAAACCAAACACATTGGGCTGAATTTTACCAGCCCTCCAATGTCGGGGGTTGTGGTAGGGGGATTGGAATGTTCTTTTGGGAGAGGCCTACCATGACCTTTGACGCTGGATATGTCCTGCCCCATTTTACCGGCGGTGGCAGGACCTTGGTGTGGCCCTTCCGCCACTCGGCGGCAGCACCCCAATTACCATATGTAAAGCGCTACTTACCTTGCCTGATTATGCATCCTGCTGCCTCTCGCTCTACAGTTTGGGCAGCTGTCACATGCCGACCGATTCACGAATGAGAAAAGCCGATGGGGCATCAGAAGTGGGAGCACTCGCTCACAGTGCAGGCAAGTCTGGATATACTGGGGTCTCAATTCTGCATATTGGAAGGGAGGTGGGAGGGGGGATGGAATTATCAGGGTCAGGTCTGCATACTGGAAGGGAAGTGGGAGGGGGGATGGGGTTATCGGGGTCTCAACTCTGCATACTGGAAGAGAGGTTATGGGGGATGGTATTTTGGGGGAACAAGTGCATACTTGAAGGGAGGTGGGGGTGATGGTATTACAGGGGGCAAAAGTCTGCATACTTGAAGGGAGCTACTGCATTTCCACCCTCTGTAAAGGCTGTCCGCTCTGTGCCATTGATTGCCTCTGACAGTGAAGGAGCAATGGCACTTGAGTCACCCTGTATGTGAGGAGAGTGCCAAAAACTGTAGGCATATAAAGGTTATATGGCTGGTGGGCCAATCAACACAGCTTTTACAATCTTTATGTGGTCTTGTGGGTAATGCCATGCCACATAGTTGATGCATGAAAGCACCTGATGTACCAGTCAACATCAATCTCTGCCCTGTTAGGTACCTTCGAAGAATTGAAGGAACTGAGTTTAATGCAACTGTGTGATGGAGATTTTTCACCCTATATTCATTGATGCGCTTCTCGTAAGGATCCATATGCACCACAGGCAAATCCAACAGGCAGTTGCAGCCCACGTAGAGGCCCCCGGTCATGAGCAGCAGCACCCAAGGAGAGCTTGCCACTACAGATCGCCGTGCATCAACAGGTCCCGCATGACGTACCTGCAGATGTCAGAGTGCCAGTGTCAGAGGCAACTGCAGATGTTGAGAGAGGCGGTGATACATCTCTCAACGATGACCTGCAGTCCATGGGCTTCGGGGGACACCCTATGCCTGTGGCCCTCAAAGTGACAGCGGCTCTTAATTTCTATGCCTCTGCATCATTTCATGGGCCCACTGGAGGCCTTTGTGGGGTCACACAGTCAGCGGTGCACCATTGCATCAGGGAGGTCACCCTTGCCCTGTACTGGAGGGCCGGTGACTATATCCACTTCACGACGGACCCTGAAAGCCAGGCCCAGAGGGAGCCAATGCTTTTGGCTCCATCACTGGATTCCCAAGTGGTCATAAATTGCACCCATGTGGCCATCAAGGCTCCCACCTGGCGACCAGCTGAATACATAAACCGTAAGGGCTTCCACTCAATCAATGCGCAGCTCGTATGTGATTACCAGAAATGCTTCATGCAAATCTGTGCCCGCTTTCCAGGCAGCTGCCATGATGTCTTCATCCTGTGCCAGCTCCAGCTGCCATTGTTGTTCACTGAACTGGTTCAGATGGAGGGGTGGCTTCTTGGAGCCAAGGGCTACCCTTTGCAGACATGGCTCCTGACACCTGTGAGACACCCCACCACTGCTGCAGAGGAGAGATACAACGCCAGCATGGAGCTACAAGAGCTACCACTGAGCAGGCGATCGGCATGCTGAAGATGCACTTCCGTTGCTTGGATAGATCGGGTGGTGCCCTGCAGTATGAGCTAGAAAGGGTAGCTCGTATCGTTGCTGTTTGCTGTGCTCTGCACAACTACACACTCAATAGGTGGAAGGCCTTGCAGATGAGGACAGTCATGAGCAGGACTCATCCTCGGACGATGAGGACTTACAGCAGGAAATGCGCATGGGAGGACCACATGCAGGGTGAGCAGTGAGCTAGGGATGCACGGCAGTGCCATAGGAAACACTGTGGGCTCTGCAAGCCACACGGCGCTCTCGTTCACCTGTGGTACAGCAGTCCGCATTTGCAACATCTTTGCGTCCACCATTACTGGCAGCAGAATACTGAGCCATTGTCCATGTTACTGCATCCGTGGAGATGCACATGAGTGATATTGACATGCCAATCATGTTATTCCATACATTGGCAGTTCTGAAAGGCCAATGATGTAATGGGAGGAGACATGATCGGTACATGCTGGAACACTTCATTCACACAGTAAAAGCAACGCACATGTTAGTGAAGAAGATTTTGATTTCGACCTTTCTACATTGTTGTGTTAGCCGTGCAGACCCATTTGTGTCACAGTGTTTGTGGAAACGCTTGCGGATGCTCCTTCGCGGTGCCACCTCTGCGCTAGCAGGCTGACTGGAGGAAGGCTGCTGATCACATTGCCCTTTGGCTGTGGAAGACTTTGGTGGTCGTTCTTTGTGTGCACGAGACCTGGAGAGCCCGGTTGGCTGGAGGAGTCCTGCGTCAGTGCACAACTCTCCTCAGATGTCGTGGCTGCTGGCGCTTGACTCACGGCAGAGTAGCGGAGGGGTTGTTGGCCACATTGGATGCACCTTGAGGGGGGCCCCAGATATGGCACAGGCTCGCCTCGCCAGTTCAAGGCTTGTTTAAATGTCTCTGCCCTCCCGGGAAGGACCAGGGGCAGGGACAGTCTCCTTGCCCTGGTCCCTCTTGCACCTTGCCTCTAATTTGTGGATCTGATGGCCTCAGTGAGGGATTGCAGGTCAGCACGTATTAATGGAATGTGGCTCACCAGGAGGGCCACCGCCGTCTCCATGTATGATGCCATATGTTCAAATGCCTGGAAAACAGCAGCTGTCATAGCCTGGATGGACTCCCCCATCGTCTGCTCAAGGCTGCGCATGGCCTGTGGAATCTCCATCAAATGTTGCTGCGACTGCTGCTGCAGCTCCAGCATGCCCTGTGCTATCGACGACAGAGGGTCATCAGCAGCCTTGGGCTCAGCAAGGGCCTGGCCACTCACAGCCCTCAGACTGTCAGGGGCCTTGGCTGTCTCAGCCTCGGTCAGCTGCTCGGGTACGTATGCAGTGCTCTCACCAGCTTGAGAACACGACTGTAAGTCCGACTGGATTCCCACAGAGGTGACTGTATCTGCGCTGGTGCAAAGTGCGGAAGTGTCATGGAACTCTGCATCCTCTGAGGATATCTCTTCCTCTGAGGTGTAGGAGGTGTCTTGGGCTGCCATTGCCGACTCAGAGCATTGACCTGCAAAATACAATGAAAAGAGTACACTGTTAGTCTTTATGGTGAGGTTGTAACAATTGTGACAGCATTGTGTCAAACATCATTGATCATTGTGTATATCATATGGATGCATGTTTGCCCAGAAGCTCAAGCTTAACGGCATCAAATGCACAGTCCACATGTGTCACAGCCAGTTCTAGGGCCTCCTCCTCAGGTTGTCTCATCGTCTGCATATCTGGCACTCCACCAACAGTCTGACTCGCTTCACAAGCATTGTGGGCTCTCTTTGCCGGGAGAAGCAAGGAGGCAGAGATTAAGCATGGCAAGGCAACAAGACGACACATGTCACAAGAGGGGTGCTGGGATCAAAGGTGGGGAAGGCTCGGTCTGCAGTACTGAGTGAGCCACTCATGTAGGTGCCATGTTGTGAGCTGCAGACAAGAGTGAGTTCTGTCATACTTCCATCCATTCATGTCACATCATTCATCCCTGCCCAACCTCCCTGTCTTTGACATGGCAGTGGCACACATGTGCCACTCTGTGGGGACACCCAGGTTCAGTGGGGCCAAGATACAGAGTGCCACTTACTTTTGCGGTGCGAAGCAGATTGTTCATTCTCTTCCGGTATTGGACCCTTTCACGTTGGATGACCACATGGCTACTTACCTCCTCTGTCACCTCCAGCCAGGCTGCCTTGGTCAGGCGGGAGGGCCTGTTCTTACCATTGCTGGGGAAAAGGATCTCCTGCCTTGCCTGCACAGCCTGGAAGAGAGTGAGCAGGGAGGCTTTGCTGAACTGTGGGGCCACCGTAGAGAGCCCCTCAGCCATCTTTGGCTTTTGCTCTGGTCCTTTAAATACAAAGGTGATTCCACAGTGGAACTGCTCTAACTTCTGGCTGCAAGGTTTATTTTGGTACATGCTTGAAAACTAATGCAGGACTAGTGAGAAAATCTGTGCTGTTGTCTTGATTTTTTATCTATCATAGATCGACACATGATCACGTACACTTTGCTTCTGCAGCAGCTGATCTTAATGATTAATGTGACATTTCTGGTTTGCAATGCAGCTAGAGTATAAACATATTTTCCTGGTTCTTTAAGAAATACTTTTCATTCCAGTTATATGTCTTTTCACATAACAGTTAGCAGAGAAATGAATACAGATTCCAAATGCATATTAGTCTGCAGCTTTTCATGTTCAGGTAATTAAAAGCCAATTGTTACGACCAGGTGAGAAAGGTGTCTAGGAGTCGCTCTCAGCCATCACCTGGTCTTTCTGTAACAGGATTTAATTTTTAAAATACTGTGTTTTTAGCTCCCCCTTGGTGAATCCTTGTTTACCGCTTTCCAATTATAAGGCAAAGAAACCAGCACTAGCAGGCTTTCTTAAGTTTAAAGAAGAAAAGTTGAAATTTATTAAACTTAAACTTATACTCTAATTCGCTTAATGCCTACGGATGCATGACGTGCCCATGCTAGCATACATACATGATACACACAGGCAGATAGAGACAGAAAAGAGCAGAAGAAAAATAAAGTGGAATAGTTTGAGGCAATCTCAAGAGGGTTTAAATTATGGTTCTTCGAGCTCACTATCGAGTCCTTGATTGTAGGTAGATCTTGCTTTTCATTGGGGCCCAGTATTCTTCTTAAACTGTGTTCAATGTAGGAGACTTTTCTCTCTTGGGATTCATGTGTCTTCTGTGGATTTGGAGCTCCATGAGAAAGAGATGGAAGCAGACAGGAGAGGCTGTGGTGAGCCAGCCAGAAGAGGCCTTTTCAGTCCAGGAGCAAACAGACACTCTGAGTTCAAACCGTTTGTACAATTCAGAAAAACCCAGGTTGCCAAGCAGGTTAGTCATATGACTAGCTGGTCTGACCACGTCTGTTTGTGGATTCTCTGGTCTTAGCCGACCCTGGAATGTCTCTTCTTATACATATACCTGTTGCTCAAAGTCCATTGTGGGTTAAATTGGAGCAGGGAATAGCCCCTTTGTCCTTCCAAGCACTGGCTGTTAGTATGCAAAAATGTTTTCCAGCCAAGGGCCTAGTGATTTTTTAAACAAGTCCTTTCTTCACTTCAGCAACAGTTTGAAATTTAATGTCCGTATGGCGAAATTAATATGCCTCATTCTTGGCAGGTGGGGGTCTAGCATGACACCATTGTATGTAAGTACACTGAAATGATACTTTTATTTCTGATAGTGTATTTGCCTTTTATGACACAATTCAGTCTCACGTTCTGGTATGTGAATAATTAAGATTATTCACCCAGGTGCAGCATGCCTATAAGAAGGAGTGCTACACTTGAGTGGAAGAGGATCTCAACTGAACAGGACACTGGGACAAAGCAGAGTAAGTCTTTGGCAGCAAAGCAGAAAGTGCTGGAGAAACAGCAGGTCTGGCAGCATCTGTGGAGAAAGAAGCAGAGTTAACTTGAAAGTTAATTTTCTCTCTCCACAGATGCTGCCGGACCTGCTGAGTTTCTCCAGCACTATCTGCTTTGCTGCCAGACTGCCAGCATCCCCACTCTTCAATAGTGAGGTAAGTATTTATTTGGCAGCTGTCAGGAAGCAGGTTCTGGGGCCCTTTAAATAGAGCCCAAGCACCTGCTACACAGCTGAGCCACGTCCATCATGGCGCTGGATGTCCCGCCTCCCCCCCATGTAATATGGGGGAGGGAGGGTGGGGGCGGCACGTTGCTGTCATGTTAATGAGCCCCCGTACCAAATATTGTGGGGGTTCTGTGACGGTGGCTCCGCGCAAGCGGGCCACTGAGATCGGAGCAGGCCGCCGTGATTTGCAGCACGCTAAGAAAAGTATATTTTAACTGTTTTCTTATTTAAAAGTTCATAAAATTGATGTACAGAGAGATTTGGGTGTTCAGGTCCATTGTTCCCTGAAGGTGGCAACGCAGGTCAATAGAGTGGTCAAGAAGGCATACGGCATGCTTTCCTTCATCGGACGGGGTATTGAGTACAAGGGTTGGCAGGTCATGTTACAGTTGTATAAGACTTTGGTTCGGCCACATTTGGAATACTGTGTGCAGTTCTGGTCGCCACATTACCAAAAGGATGTAGATGCTTTGGAGAGGGTGCAGAGGAGGTTCACCAGGATGTTGCCTGGTATGGAGGGCGCTAGCTATGAAGAGAGGTTGAGTAGATTAGGATTATTTTCATTAGAAAGACGAAGGTTGAGGGGGGACCTGATTGAGGTGTACAAAATCATGAGAGGTATAGACAGGGTGGCTAGCAAGAAGCTTTTTCCCAGAGTGGGGAATTCAATTACTAGGGGTCACGAGTTCAAAGTGAGAGGGGAAAAGTTTAGGGGGACTATGCGTGGAAAGTTCTTTACGCAGAGGGTGGTGGGTGCCTGGAACGCGTTGCCAGCGGAGGTGGTAGACGCGGGCACGATAGCGTCTTTTAAGATGTATCTAGACAGATACATGAATGGGCAGGAGGGCAAAGGGATACAGACCCTTAGAAAATAGGCGACATGTTTAGATAGAGGATCTGGATCGGCGCAGGCTTGGAGGGCCGAAGGGCCTGTTCCTGTGCTGTTATTTTCTTTGTTCTTTGTTCTTTGTATGGGCTTCAGTAAAGTTTTAAGCTTTCCCTGATTGCACCACAGTCTTGAATTTTAACTTTAAAAGCAATAAGACTAAAAGGGAAACCCTTTTATATTGTTTCAATTATTTCAATAAGGGTTTAAATTCTGTAGCTATTTCAAAGAAGACTATAAACAATCCATCCATTATATTGTATCCTTTATTCCCATAGATGCTCAGAAAACTGCAAAGGAAATGAATGCAGAAGCAGTACATAAAGAGATAATGCATTACTTAGAACTATCTAGCGACCCAGACATTAACATTGAAATAAATGTCTCTGTCTACATCACAAAAAACGTGAATTTTTAAATTTACCCATGGATACAACAGGCAATAATCAGTACACATTTTCTGTCTTTTGTTCTGTGTTTTTGCCCACATAAGCTAGACAAACTTGTAAAATGATCAAAGTGAACATTTTTGAATTCTGGTATGTTTCCCAGTTTTTAAATTTTTTTAAAGTTTAACTATCAAGCTATTGCCTCCAGCCATGGCATTTTGCTTCAATTTGCCTCGCCTTCATTTAACATTGTGCTGCAGTTCCTCTGCTTTTATGTTTAGATTGCTGTTCACTATCAAATAATTAGTATAGGCTGAATTCTTGCTTTCAACAATTATAACAGACAATTTCTCTACAAAAAATTTAACGTAATATTTCACCTTAACTTAGTACTTTTGGAAAAAAAATTATTGCGATATGTTTATACAGGTATGATACAGTAGGGATTACGGAGACATGGCTGCAAGGTGACCAGGGATCAGAAATGAACATCCAGGGGTATTCAGTATTTAGGAAGGACAGACCAAAAGTAAAATGTGATGGAGTTGCATTGCTGGTTAAAGGGGAAATTAACGCAATAGTGAGGAAGGATATTACCTTTGACGATATGGAATCTGTATGGGTAGAGCTGAGAAACACGAAGGGGCAAAAAACATTAGTGGGGGTTGTATATAGACCCCCAAACTGTATTAGTGATATTGGGAATGGCATTAAACAGGAAATTAGAGACGCATATGATAACGGAACATCTGTAATTATGGGTGACTTTAATATGCATAGAGATTGGGCAAATCAAATTAGTCACAATACCATAGAGGAGGAGTTCATGGAGTGTATACGGGATGGTTTTCTGGACCAATACATTGAGGAACCAACTAGAGAACAGGCCATCCTGTTGTGTAATGATAGAGGAATAATTGACGATCTAGTTGTGCGAGACCCGTTGGGGATGAGCGACCATAATATGATAGAATTCTTCATCAAGATGGAGAGTGACATAGTTGATTCTGAGACTAGGGTCCTGAATCTTAATAAAGGAAACTATGAAGGTATGAGGCGCAAGTTGGCTATGATAGATTGGGAAACGTTACTTAAAGGGATGATGGTGGATAGGCAATGGCAAACATTCAAAGAGCGCATGGATGAACTGCAACAATTGCTTATTCCTGTCTGGCACAAAATTAAAATGGGAAAGGTAGCCAAACCATGGCTTACAACGGAAATTAGAGATATCATTAGATCCAAGGAAGAGGCATACAAATTTTCCAGAAAAATCAACAGACCTGAGGATTGGCAGCAGTTTAGGATGCAGCAAAGGAGGACCAAGGGATTAATTAAGGAGGGGAAAAGAGAGTACAATAGTAAGCTTGCGGGGAACATGAAAACTGACTGTAAAAGTTTTTATAGGTATGTGAAAAGAAAAAGATTGAAAACAAATGTAGGTCCCTTACAGTCAGAAACAGGAGAATTTATCATGGGGAACAAAGAAATGGCTGACCAACTAAATGCATACTTTGGTTATGTCTTCACAAAGGAGGACACAAATATCATACCAGAAATGTTGGGGAACACAGGGTTTAGTGAGAGGGAGGAACTGAAGGAAATCAGTATTCGTAGAGAAATGGTGTTGGGGAAATTGATGGGATTGAAGGCCAACAAATCCCCAGGGCATGATAATCTACATCCCAGAGTACTTAAGGAAGTGGCCCTAGAAATAGTGGATACATTGGTGGTCATCTTCCAAGATTCTATAGACCCTGGAACAGTTCCTACAGATTGGAGGGTGGCTAATGTAACCCCACTATTTAAAAAGGGAGGTAGAGAGAAAACAAGGAATTGTAGACCAGTCAGCCTGATGTCGGTAGTGGGGAAAATTCTAGAGTCCATTATCAAAGATTTTATGGCAGAGCACTTGGAGAACAGTGGTAGAATCAGACAGAGTCAGCATGGATTTACAAAAGGGAAATCATGCTTGACAAATCTACTAAAATTCTTCGAGGATGTAACTAGTAGAGTTGATGAGGGGGAGCCAGTGGATGTGGTTTATTTGGACTTTCAGAAGGCTTTCGACAAAGTCCCACATAAGAGATTAGCGTGTAAAATTAAAGTGCATGGGATTGGGGGTAGTGCATTTCGATGGATAGAAAATTGGTTGGCAGACAGGAAACAAAGAGTAGGAATAAAAGGGTCTTTTTCCGAATGGTAGGCAGTGACTAGTGGGGTACTGCAGGGATTGGTGCTAGGACCCCAGCTATTCACAATATACATTAATGATTTAGATGAGAGAACTAAATGTAATATCTCCAAATTTGGGTGGGTGGGTGAGTTGTGAGGAGGATACAGAGAGGCTTCAGGGTGATTTGGACAAGTTGAGTGAGTGGTCAAATGCATGACAGATGCAGTATAATGTGGATAAATGTGAGCTTATCCACTTTGGTAGCAACAACAGGAAGTCAGATTATTATCTGAATGGCTATAACCTGAGAGAGGGGAATATGCAACGTGACCTGGGTATTCTCGTACACAAGTCGCTGAAGGTGCAACAGGTGGTAAAAAAGGCAAATGGTATGTTGACCTTCATAGCAAGAGGATTCGAGTACAGAGCAGGGATGTCTTGCTGCATTTATACAGGGCCTTGGTGAGACCACACCTGGAATATTGTGTGCAGTTTTGGGCTCCTTATCTGAGGAAGAATGTTCTTGCTATAGAGGGAGTGCAGCGAAGGTTTACCAGACTGATTCCTGGGATAGCGGGACTGAAGTATGAGGGGAGATTGAGTCGGTTAGGATTATATTCGCTGGAGTTCAGAAGAGTGAGGGGGGATCTCATAGAAACCTATAAAATTCTAACAGGACTTGACAAGGTAGATGCAGGAAGGATGTTGCCGATGGTGGGGGAGTCCAGAACCAGGGGTCATAGTATAAGGATATGGGGTAAACCTTTCAGGACTGAGATGAGGAAAAATTTCTTCACGCAGAGAGTGGTAAGCCTGTGGAATTCACTACCACAGAAAGCAGTTGAGGCCAAAACATTGTATGTTTTCAAGAAGGAGTTAGATATAGCTCTTGGGGCAAAAGGGATCAAAGGATATGGGGGGAAAGCGGGAATAGGTTACTGAGTTGGATGATCAGCCATGATCATAATGAATGGCAGGGAAGACTCAAAGGGCCGAATGGCCTACTCCTGCTCCTATTTTCTATGTTTCTATGTTTTGTGCTGTTTAAAAAAATAACAATGTGATATCAAGGTATTTGCTCTCTAGGAAGGTATGTAATACCTAATGACAAACAAGTACAAAGTAGGGAGGACTAAAATACAGCTAGGTCCTTCTAACAATGACTGCTGAGATGATATTTAAATTTATTTTAAAATAAAACTGCAAGGTTATTTAACATTATTTCAAAGTGCTTCAGGAATGACACAAAAAACAATAGACATCAGGCATTACAATTCCAATAATTGAGGAATGCAGATAGCTACATAGAGATAATGAATACCTGAGCTGACCATGATGCAGTAAATTTATTGGGGCAGCGGGTGGTGGTGGTGTCAGATAGCTTACATTGACTGCATTATAGTAATTCTGTTGACAGCTTTAGATATACACAGAATAATATGGGCCTGGGAGTGAATGTGTTATGTATGGCAGGAATAATGTCACTCTTGCTTCTTTTATTAATGCGTACTTAGTTTATCTCCCAATGTTTAGAATATTTGCAGTTTAGTTGTAAGTGAAATATTAAGGCTGGAAGAGACTATTCCCTCCTGTACTTCGAACCAATGTTCCACAGCAAAACAACTACTCTTCGCTCCCTCAGGAAGGGAGAAGCCATCAGTAAAAAGCTTCGAGGGATGTTCAGCTCCAGGGTTCAGACAGTGGAAATGTTCCATTGACTCAAACTGGTAGTGGTAAGAATCATTTACAATTGGAAGACTCTTTGCAGGGGCAGTGCAGATGGACATTAAAAAAACACCTACATATTTGCAGGCAGTAATATCTGTTGGTTTTACATGCAAAAGCAAATTTGTGTTACATTTATTAACTGGATCTACTGAAAGAAGCTTTTCTCTTTGCTCTTGAGCTTGCATTTCTATCCTGTAGCAAGGCTGAACTGTGTTAGGAAAGGGAATATCAATGTGGTTGTGGGAAATAAAGCACATTCCATTGGTTTTCTAAAACCCACAACTGACTGGTGTTATTTGCTTTGTATCATCTGAAATCAGCACCTTGGGTGAAGTCAGTCCAAACTTTGGCTGGGAAATTCAGCTCCTTAACACCTGGTTTATTGGCGGTATGAGTGCGGATCCGCCTCTAAAATAGTGTCGGTCACACGTGTGCACACTTCGTGCAGGATTTAGTGGAGTCAGCAGGGCTCCCAGCACTGGGCTGTAAAGGCAGTGGGAAACCCACTTCGGCCATTTGGAGCCACCCACCCCCCCCCCCCACTATATTTAGTGGTGTCCAGGCAATTAACGGCCCAGCGTCAGCATCCCTGTCCCTTTAAAGCTGGGGCTCCTGCCTTCAAGAGCTGACGGCCAATCAGAGGGCCGGCAACTCAGCAGTATTGGCAGTGCTACCAGGAGTGGTGGTCACTGTCGGAATTGCAGGAGGTCTTGAGACCAAACCCAGCGCTGGAGACCTGGACCCAAGGTGGTGAGGCGGGGTCACCGGGGCGAATCTGGCAATTGGGGGGAGGGGGGATAGGTGTTGTGTGTAATGGGGGGGAGGTGTTCAGAGAGGTGGGTGGTTTTCCACGGGGACCCTCTGTGGGCCACAGATTGCCCATGGAGGAGGGCCACCCACACCCCCTCCCCCCCACAAGCCTGCAGGGAGGTTGCCTTGTTTTACTGGGCGACCTCCCCGCATGGTGGAGGGCTCCCGCTACTGGCTTAATGCATGGCGGGGGAAGAGGTCATTAAGCGACTAATAATAAGCCTCTTAAGGGCCTCAATTGTCCTCTGAACAGGAACGCCATCGTCGGCCTAACCAGCCCCTGACTAAATTGTGGTGGGATGGGAAGGCGATGGGCCCTCAGCCCCTGCCTCCATCGCAATTCTATGGCTCCCCCCTGCCTCCTAGCCCATCTCCGGGGAACCCATTAAATCCAGCCGTTCTGGTGTGATTACCGTCAGACATCATTTTGATGAAGGCA
Source organism: Heterodontus francisci (assembly GCF_036365525.1). Lineage (NCBI taxonomy): Eukaryota > Metazoa > Chordata > Chondrichthyes > Heterodontiformes > Heterodontidae > Heterodontus > Heterodontus francisci. The sequence goes on from NC_090384.1 coordinate 62,078,961, forward strand.
TTAACTCACATGCAGGAAGTGTCTGCCAGAAGTATGCAGAGCAGGTAGATTGCAACGCCAATCAGAATGCAACAATGATTTGACGTCAGTGCTGCCATTTTAAAGCTCAGCACTCCCGCTAGCGCCCTCTCTTAACCTTGCACAGTTGAACTAGCATTCAGCAGCGGGAAGGACCACCAACCAGCACTAATTAAAGGGATCATTGACTATTTTCAGGATAGTTGCTGATTGATTCTTCCTGACTGTTGCTGCGATTGTAGAAGTGTTTAATAGTTTCTAAAATTCTTTAAAGTTGCTAAGGTCTACAGGGAATGGAGTGGCACATGCTGAAAGACCTTATTCTGACTTCAGGATTTCTGCACAAACCACTTACTCCCAGACATGGGTGCAATAGTTTACAGCTCCCTTGGACTACAGCAGGACAGGGCGAATGAGCAGAAGTGACACAGAACAGACAAGCTGCTGGATGAGGGAGGAGGAGGAGGCAGAAGGGGGAAAGAAGGGCTTTTAGCAGGAGGCCATATCCACCCAGGGTGTTCAGAGAGCAATTCTGCTCTCTGAATCTCAGCATGGAACAATGTGTCAGATATCCTCATTGAAATCTGCCACCCGCTGCAGCCATAACTGCAACCACACAGCAGGGCAAGGATGGCATTGCCAGTGGCTGTGAAGGTGACCATGGCAATGAAATTTTATGCGGCAGACTCTTTCCAGGTCAAAACAAATGATATTTCCAACATATCCCACTTTGCTGTCTGCTGTTACATAAGAGAGGTTCCTGAGATTCTACATTCCAGAAAGCTGAATACATTTCATTCTCACTTGCCAGAGAGAGGCAGGCAGAGTGAGAACACAAATTTATGAGGATTGCAAGCTTCCCCCTAGTGCAGGGTGCCATTGATCACAAGCATACTGCTTTGTGGGCACTGCATGTCAACTCTGAGATGCACCTCAACCGAAAGGGATTCCTTTCCCTCAACATCCAGTTGCTGTGACACCATGCACTGTGTATTCTGCAGGTCAATGCCCAATATCTGGCAGCAGTCACATCTTCTTTCTGGCAGTCCTCAGTAGCATCTGAATTTGAACCACTGCGACAAACCAGAGGATGATCCTTTGCCAACACGTCTCAAGACTCTGTGTGCAATCCACACAAATGTGGGCAGCAGGCATACAATGAAAGCCATCTGCTACATGGAGTATGGTAGAGCAGACGTTTGAATTGGATGGCTCTAGAAGAGTTCTGCAGTACTCAGCAGAACATGTGTCAAGATTCTTGATTGTCTGCTGCATGCTGCACAACCTCGCCATCATGAGGGCACAGACCTTGCCATCAACTATAAGGCAACCAGCTATGGGGAAGGAGGAAGAGGAGGAGGAGGAGAAAGAGGAGGGAAAAAGAGAAGGAAGAAGGCAACTAACACGTCCTTTCTGGCTAGGCTGTCCATGATTAACTCATTAGCACCTTACCTCTGTTACTGGCCATTGCAGCATCTACTCAACCACAATGCAAAAATGAAAGCCAACACAAAATAGACACTCTAAACAAAATTTAGAAATCAAAGCATGCCATATTGCATAGAAATGTCAACTAAGCACCCTTGGGCATTTTCTTGGTGCCTGTCTTCCATGTGTCTTTGCCTGCCCCAGTGCTGTTATGCAGCACTACCATAGTGAGCTACCACATAGCTGGTGGAAGGCTGCTGACTTTCACTGGGGGGTACTGCAGATGGATTTGTAGGATGATCTCGAGCAGCCCTGGCCTGAGAAGGCTGGCTTCAGACTGCACAATCCCAGCAGCAATCTGGGCTGGCTGGTTGGCAAGCAGCAGCAAGGGCACTGGCGGAATAGCAGTGGTGGGAGCCACTGCCACTCCACCAGGGCGGTACCTCAGCAATCCTAGTAAACTGCTGGAGGACAGCTTGCTGGACTGCTGCAACACCCTGCAAGTCCCTTTGAACACTAATAACTCCAGCCATGATGGCAGCAGTCTGAGTGCGCATGGCAATAAGATCAGCTTGAATGGCTTCAGTCTGAGCTTCCACTGCAGCACCCATACATTGGGTGGCTTCTGCTTGTGCTGCAGTGGAAGCTGAGACATTGGTCATCAGATACTGTATCATGGTTGGGTCAGCAAGTGTTCTCATGGAATCGGAAACCACTTCCACATTGGAAAGGATGGGCCCCAAGCTCTGTGTAAAGCCAGGTGCCAAGTTGGTGCTGGACCCCTCCATATTCTATGACATTGATCGCAGGCTTTTTGGCATTCCCAATGCACAGGCATTTCATTATACATACCCATCAATCTTCTTCTGTAGAGCGCCCAATTAAAGATTGTCTGAGTACTCTGCAGAAGGACACATGCGCAACCCTGACTTCCAATGAGCTGGCAGCTGCGCTACCCTTGTCCCCTTCTCTGGTTGCAGGCCACTCGTGCCTGGTGTCTCACCACGTGCAGATTACCTTCTAAAGTTATTAGTTATCTTCTAAAGGTTGTGAGGTGCCTGTATCTGAGCTGGTGGCTGCAAGTGATTTTGTTCTTTTCCACATCACTGTCTTCCTGCTCTTCCACCTCTTTCTCTTCCACCACTGCCTGCCCAGGTTGCAGTGCTAGGGGTACTTGAAAGGAGAAAGGCACAAGGGCAGAGTTTAGGTGAGGGGAGGAGGTAAATTGCAAGAGGTGCATGCTTACACCACCTGCAGCTTGTAAATCCGAAGAGATTGTGGGATCAGGGGAAGTGGGATGTGAGAAGAAGAATTAGGTATGAGGATACCATCATCTTCAATCCTTTAGTCCTGCCACTGCCCACGGCCTCAGCGATGGCTACTCCAATGATGGGGTGACCGCCATTTCTCCATAGGGGTAAGGATATGCTGCCATGCCGTTCCTGCACTAGTTAGCTGTTGCTGCCTCCTATTATATACCACCTTGTCCTGCAAGAGAGAGGGAAATGTGTCAGTGAGTGGTGCAATTAGTATGGAGTGAGATGACTGTCATGGTTGGATAGCTGGCAGTTGTACGATGTGAGATGTGGTGTGAGGCTTGCAGCAGTGCTAAGTGTGTGAGGGTGAGGTGAAGCTATGAATGTTAGATATGAGTCATAATTGATAGATTGTTGGTAGGTGAGTGATGGGGTGTGGTGAATTGAGTAACGTGTAAGGCTAGGGGAGGAGTTGGTGGGATAAGGTATTTGAGTGATTTCCATGTCAAAATCTCTTTTGAAATGACTTCCAGCACCTGCTTCAGCTGTAATGCACCTTCCCTTTGAGAGCTGCAGACTGGCTTTAAGTAGTGTAGTCTAGCTTTAACTACTACTGGTTTCTCATGGTTTTTCACCCCTGCTCGGGCATGCAGAAAATCAACAGCACTTTTAGTGCTGGGTGCATGCTGCAATCATTTAAACTAGCAGTATCTTACTAACTGCCTGCATTGCTTTGAATTAATGTTCATTTTCTGAACCAGTGTTGTTGATAAATGTTAAAGAGATGATCTAGAATCATGAGATGTTGGATAAATAATTCATCTAAGTGAGATTTCATAATATATGCTCTTGCTTATATAAACTCCTCAATCCTTTGAATCTTGGTACAGTAGGACATTATCTCCATCATCATCTTCCTATGCTGATGAGGTCCATAAGGCCCTAACCAATCAACACAATCAAATTCCGTCTTGGGTTCTTGACTCCCAGCTCACATTGTTGCAAGTGCACTTCAACCGCACCTGTAATTATTGCATTGTGTAGAGTTCCTATTGATTCATCTCTGGCTCATTTCCTTCACAGCTTTCATCTCCATGTTTGCTTCGAGATCCTTGGACTGAAATTTCATGACATTGGGACCATTTCCAAGTCCTGAGCCTGCATGGGTCAGAGGTGTGCCAACATTTGCAATCTTCTGGGAGGCGGCCAATTCAGAGGCTGCCTCTGCATTCACCGTCCAATTCCCAAGGTGGTAGGCCCAATAGGAGGGCCCGCAGTAATGGATTGACAGCAGCTCAACTGACAGAGGTGGACACTGCTGAAGCAGGTAGGGGAACGCGAGGGCACCTCAAAATGGAGGCGCCCTCAGAAGCCTTCACAATATATTAAAGTGTGGTGTGCCCACAGCTCACAAGGCCATCAGTGTAGATAGGAAACCTCTCCACAGGTAGGGTTATAGCCAAGGATGTGGCCTTTGCACTTTTGTGAACTTTTGTTTTGCGGCACAGTGGCGCAGTGGTTAGCACCGCAGCCTCACAGCTCCAGCGACACGGGTTTAATTCTGGGTACTTCCTGTGCGGAGTTTGCAAGTTCTCCCTGTGACTGTGTGAGTTTCTGCCGGGTGCTCCGGTTTCCTCCCACAGCCAAAGACTTGCAGGTTGATAGGTAAATTGGCCATTATAAATTGCCCCTAGTATAGGTAGGTGGTGTGGGGATGTGGTAGGGAATATGGGATTAATGTAGGATTAGTATAAATGGGTGGTTGATGGTCGGCACAGACTCGGTGGGCCGAAGGGCCTGTTTCAGTGCTGTATCTCTAAATAAATATATCTTCCAATGTATCAAACCTGACTGATAGCTGCAATTTAAATTCTGCATTGAAAACCCAGTCTTTCAGGTGAGCAATCTTGATTTCCTGTGCTCCTTGCTCCTTTTTGTTAGCTTCTTCAATTGGATTTCCATAGTCGCAATGCACAGTTGGAGATGACTGACAGCAACGGTGCCACGAAAAGCTCAAACATTGTGTAAAGATTTGAATTTTTTACAGAGGCAGGAATGATCAATTTGTTTGTTGCTATCTGGTGATGTCCATATTGCCTTACAGGTGCCTTTATGGGTAGAAATCGTGTTCTCCTATAACCAAACAGTTGAGTTGATATAATTCTATGAGTCTTCTTCTAGTTTGATCCACATACCAGTTTCATTTTGCATGAAAAGTGCCCCATGAAAATTCAATGATTCATGCCTCAAAGGCCTCCCAAGATACTTATTAACTGTTGGAAATAATTGACAGGAAAAGGATGTACCATCTGGTACACACATCACTGAGGTTGGCCACATGAATGTGCAAAGGTTAGCCTTTAAAATTATGGTAAATAAAAAAAGCTTTGTTCCTCTCCAGTCAGTTTCTCTTTATCTTTTGTAGAAGTAGTAACAGAAGCAAAGTCTCTCTCCTCATCTTCCTTAGAATCTCAAGTTTCCCATTACAGTCAGGATGTCATGCTGTGGAACACAGCCAATTATGCCCTACAGTACATTGTGAAAGTTGTCTTTATTTTCATCACTGTGTTTGTTTGTAAGTGCCTAGCACAGAACAATAGTAATTTTAAAGTAATGTATCTGGAACTTTGCACGTAGTATTATGCTGTCGAGGGCATTTGACCTGCTTCAACAAAGATGAGTGCAACACATTCCTTGGTATCTTCTTGAGTACAATGGTTTTCTTTAATAATAAAAACAGAAAATGCTGGAAATACTCAGCAGGTCAGGCAGCATCTGTGCAGAGAGAAACAGAGTTAATGATTCAGGTCAATAACTTATCATCAGAACTTTTGCAATCGTCATGGACTCAGCTTCTAGCCCAACATGTTGATTGGGTAGTTATCCATCTCATTGATAAGTTTTGTTAGTTTGCCAGATTGAAGTATAGTTTGCACATTCCAATAATCAATTTGATGCTTTAAGCAAACCTTGAACAGAAGGTTCTTCAGGCACCAGGTTCCTACTGTTGTACACTACAGCCTGCCAGACTGAACAATGAATTCAATAATTTCAGAGCATGATGGGCCCCCCTTTTTAGTTTTAGTTATTTTTTTTCTTTCTTATTAATTATTATTTTTTATTTGTTTATTTTATTTTAGTTTGTTTCATCATTCATTTCTTATCATGTGCCTACCCATTGTTTTTTTTCATGTTGGTGCTTTGGGCCAGGGTTGTTCATTTTTCTGTCAATTAACACCCTCTCTGCACTAACGCTTTGTCTTCCAGCACACCATTAACACATCGTTTGCCTTTGCTCCATGACTGTCTGGTCATTTATTCCCTATGACCCTCTGTCCTATCAACACCTTGCCTTTTGTTATCTCTTGCCCCAGCACCGCTTTATTTGCTTAAAGCCTATTACATTTCTAACATTTGCCAGTTCTGATGAAAGGTCACTGACCTGAAACATTAACTCTGCTTCTCTCTCCACAGATGCTGCCAGACCTGCTCAGTATTTCCAGCATTTCTTGTTTTTACTCCTGCTGTAGCAGGGTTTGATTGTTATTCTTCATACAATCCTCTAGGGAACTCCCAACAATTCTAGGGCTCTGGTTATAAGATTGACTCCTTCCCATTTCTGTTTCAATAACAAGCAGAGCTTTATATGGCCGGGTTACTAGCCTTACACTCAACTGTCCTCTTTAACTAGGTTTGGGATCAGCATTGGAGGTTGTAGTTGATATCACATAGGCAAAGTAAGGTAGCTTAAGTGTTACGAACAGGTACTTACTTTTGAAAACAAATTTCTCCATATTTTCAATAACAAGTCTGTAAGCAGATTGTGATTTACATTTTTTCCTTTTTTCTAGCAAAAAAGGAAAATCCTGATGGTGTATTTCTCCACTCCCTCAGTTTGTGAACCCTGACTTTTAAAGGACCACAACAACACTGTTGTTAAAGTTAAAACAAAGAAGTAGAGTTTATTAACACATACTCTTAAACTCGGGAGGGGGTTAACTTCGCAATGTATGCTCACAAACATACAGGAAAGTTAAAGGCATCAAAAGGGCAAGGACATTTAACAAGTAGAAAATAGCTTAATTACAAACGGACTGGGGTTCCAGTTGAAGCTAGAGTCCATTTTTTAACTAACATAATGTCCAAAGCTGGAATTAACCGACTCGAAATGCTGAGTGGTGTAGGATTTGTAGGGAATCTCTTTTCTTAAATTTTCTTTTCATGCACTTTCGGAGATAAGCTGAGGCAGTTTAGTTTCTGATTTCACCCTTTTCAATGAGAGAGAAACTGGCAGAGAGCAGGGAGATTTTCTTGCTGCTTTGCAGACTGTGGCTTCTTTCCTTCTTCTTGCAGGCAGGCACTGGAGATAGTGAGATGCAGCTTCAAGGCAGCTGTTTTTTCATACGAGCTGTTCTATAATTGAAAGTGTTTCAAAACCAGACAGGCTAAAAAGGGTGGCTTCTAGGTCATGTGACCAGACTCCTTCAAGTAGCTGTCCCACCTCCTGTTGGTGAAGTGATCTGCCTCCTCCATTTTAAACATGTTGAACACAGAAGTAAATCAACTTAAACATGGTGGCACAGTGGCTAGCACTGCAGCCTCACAACTCCAGCGACCCAGGTTCGGTTCTGGGTACTGCCTGTACGGAGTTTGCAAGTTCACCCTTTGACTGTGTGGGTTTCCTCTGGGTGCTCCGGTTTCCTCCCACATGCCAAAGACTTGCGGGTTGATAGGTAAATTGGCCATTGTAAAAAATTGACCCTAGTGTAGATAGGTGGCAGGAGAATTGTGGGAATGTGAGAGGGAAAAATAGGATTAATGTAGGATTAGTATAAATTGATGGTTGGTGCGGACTTGGTGGGCTGAAGGGCCTGTTTCGGTGCTGATTCTCTCTATGAATCTATGATGTGTATAACGACAGCTGATGACAACAACACCCAAGTGCACAAAAATACTATAATTAACAGTTGGCTTCCATTCATTCATGGTATAAGACAATTTCCAAATATTTAAATGAGCAGGCATTGTGACTGAACTTTTTTTTATTCATTCATGGGATTTGGGTGTTGATGGCTAGGCCACCATTTATTGCCCATCCCTACTATCACTCCATGCAGTAGTTATAGGGGATTCAATAGTCAGGAGGATAAACAGGCATTTTTACAACTTCCAACGTGAGTCCCACATGGTGCTCAGGAGGAAACGAAAGAGCAACACCTCAAATATCTGGATTACTCCCAATGCCATGCTCTAGCATGTATAGGCATGGTAGGATAAGACAGGTTAATGTCTGGCAGGAGAAATGGTGCAGGAAGGAGGACTTCAGATTCCTGGGGCATTGGAACTAATTCTGGGGCAGGAAGGACCTGTTCAAGCTGCATGGGTTGCACCTCAACAGAGCTGGAACCAATGTCCTCATGGTAAGGTTAACTAGGAGGGTTTAAATTTATTTGGTGGTGGGGGGAGAGGGGGTAGGCACCAGCACGAAACATTAGAGAGGAGAAACAAGGTGTACAGAGGACTAGGAGAGACAAATAGCACTACAGTAAAGAATAGATCAGAAATAGAAAATAGACATGGGGAAAATGCGGGACAGTCTAAGATGGGTTTTGTGTGCACATGCAGAAATGTACAATGTGGCAGACATCAGTTGCCACGTGGAACTAGGAGGCAGTGGCGATAACAGAAATCTGGCTCAAGGAAGAGGAGGATTAGGAACTTAGTATTCAGGAAAAATGGGTAAGGAAACAATGTGGAAGTGGGGGGTTGGTGGCAGTGTTGATTAAATAACCTATTATAACACTGGAGAGGGACGATGTAGTTGAGGGGTCAAATACAAAATCTATTTGGTTAGAGTTAAGGAACAATAGAGGAGTTATTATTCTGGGTGCATACTATAGGCCACCAGATAGTGGAAAGGAGATAGAGGAGCAAATTTGCAGGTAAGTTACACAAATATATAAGAATTACTGAGTAGTGATAATGGTGTCTTCAATTATCCTAATATAGACTGGGATAGTAACAATGTAAAAGACAAAGAGAGGGGGGACTTCTTGAAATGTGTAGAAGAGAACTTTCTTGATCAGTGTGATTCTAGCCCTATAAGGAAGGCAGCAATGCTGGGTCTAGTTCTGGGAAAGAAGTAGGGAAATTGGAGGATGTTTCAGTGGGAGTGTATTTGGGGAACAGTAATCATAATTGATCAGGTTTAGAATAGTTACGGAACGGGACAAGGAACAATCAAGGGTAAAAACAAACTTTTTAACTAACTAGCTAACTTTAGTGACTTGAAGAGGGACCTGGCCTAGGTGATTGGAATCAAAAAGGAGACCTTCAAAGAAGAGATGGTTTGGGTACAGAGTAGACACATTCCCATGAGGGGGAAAAGAAGGGCATCAAAAGCTTCATTCAGCTCCCTGGATAACAAAGATTACTATGAAACAGAAACAGGAAGCTTATGACAAATCTAAGATTTATATTACAGTAGAGAACCAAGCTAAACATAGAAAGTACAAAGGAGATCTAAAAAAGGAAATAAGGGGGCAAAGAGACAGTATAAGAATAGATTAGCAGCTAACATAAAAGGGAACCCAGAAATCTTTATAAACACGTATTAGAGACCAAAAAGGAGACCTTCTTGAGGAGACAGAGGGCATGGCTAAGGTACTAAAATGAGTATTTGCACCTGTCTTTATGAGAGAAGAGGATGCTGCCATGTAGCAGTAAAGGAGGAGGTAGTAGTGATGTTGGATAGATGAAGGGTCATTCACCTGAAATGTTAACTCTGTTTCTCGCTCCACAGATGCAGCCAGACCTGCTGAATATTTCCAGCATTTTCTGTTTTTATTTCAGATTTCCAGCATCTGCAGTATTTTGCTTTTTGTATTATGTTATCCAAGTATGTTTTTTTCCTGCAAGCCCCAAACTACCTTATGGAAATGGAGGCCGGTTTGGGAGAAACATCAGGAATTGTACACTGGCTGTGCATATTTACAGCAATCCTTATGCAACTTTCCAAAGTTTCAGAGATAAAACATAATTCATATCATTATGAGAATGACAGCAGAATTACAAGTTTTCCTGGATTTTGAGGTCATCAGCAAAATGACAGCACTCACCACTGACCTTGAAGGTAGAAGCCCCCAAAGATCTAATGGTCTCTGTGGCATAGATTTCAACTGTCCTGATCTTAATTTGAATCTGGTGCCAAGTCAAGGGGCTCTCCAGCAACGGGGATGTCATCAAGCAGATTAAACAGCCAATCATATTGAAGACAGACAGCAAACCAGGCAATAAAATGTGCTGATTGTCCTTCAATTTTTATTAATTTTACAGCAAGCGAAATAAAGATTAGGACATTGACATTTTAGAAGCTAAAATATCATGAACTTAAAATTATATGAAGAACCTATGGAATATTTCTCATCATGGAAAAATCTGACATTACACTAATATAAAATTGATTTTCCTGGGCCAAAGAGGTTCTTCAGCAGTAGTTATGACTTAGAAAGTTGTTAAAAAAACTAATTAAAACTCATTAACAAGGTTTAACTTTTTTTTTGATAGCAATAGCATAAAAAGGGAAATTCTCATCAGTTCAGTGATTTCTAATTGATTGCCATCTGTGGGGAATTCAACAGCGCACCTTGTGGAGAAACATGGAATCACTGACGGCAACTTCTGGATTTTCCCATTTAACTGTGCATGTGCAGACTCCAGAAGTTGCTGCCAGTTTCAGAGGAGTAGTGATGGTGACAGTTTCACCATCATTACTACCACAAAATCTGGATCATTGTGTCACATCAATCTTTTTTGCCATCAATAACTGGGAGTTGGAGGAGTTTTACAGTAGGAAACCAATTCTCCAAAATGGCAAACCAGTTTTAAAATAAGTTTGCACATCGAATAATCAGATTTTGTTAACAATTCACTTTTTGATCTCATTTGTGTCGTGGAATCCTCCCTTAAACAGATTCTGAAATACTATCTGGAGACAGGCTCCAAAATTACCTTTGCATTGTTCATTTCGGACCTTTTCAATAAACCAAATTTGCACTTGTTTTACTGTGATCATTAGGGGATTCTGAGACTTTCTATTTAATTCGTTGTGGAGCAGAGACAGTCTTATCAGTGATCAAATTATCTCAGAAAGCAGTTAGCAGAACAGTGAAATGCAAAATAGTTGGCACTAGGTAAGAGCAGAATACAGTTTGTGCAAGTTCTGAGAGCAGCAGCAGTTGATGAGTGTGTGATTATAATCTGAAGGAGGGTTGGTTCAGTCTCCCATTGTGAATGGAAGAGCAGTAGGCAAGGAAGAATTGGGAATGTGCTGGGAGGTGGTGGTGTAGTGGTTGGGGGTGTTGGTGGGAGAGGTGGGGAGTGATTTTATTGTGACATGGCATCATCCTGAGAAAAAAGATAAAGATATCATTCTCACTCTTGCTGTCCAGCTAATGTCAAGGAACATTTTCTTGGAACTGCCCCCGGGTCCATGGAATAATACTACAGACATTCACATTCTCTGCAATTTCCTCTCATAGCTGCAGAAGCGCATGCCCGGGCACCCATCTACCAGATGGATAGAGGACTTTCTTTACCATTACAGCATCAGTACAAAAGGGTGCCCTGGCAGCAGAGATTCTTCTAAGCAGTCTGCAGATTTCACAGCTGAAAAACACCACCAATGAAAGATCACCTCGTTTTAAGAGGTGCAAGCTAGCTTTAAATAGGCCTCAGGTGTTCTGTCTTTTCAGTCAGCCAGCAATAAACTCTGGAAATGCGTGGGCTGCTTTTCTATCTTTCAAGAGCTTCACTCCTCTTGTTGGTGCCATCAGCTGGGTATTCTGATTGCTCTGCCTGATGCCCACCACAAAGTTGCATGTGTCCAAAGTTGTAGTCACAATAGGAGGTAAAGTAAGTTAATCTGAGGATCAAAGAAAGCTGTAAAGGGTTATTGATAAGATCATGGAATAGACAAAAAAGTGGCAGATGAAGTTCAATGGCGTTATGTGAGGTGATGCATTTTGGTATCAAAATAATAATTGTACTTCTAATGGGGATGGTTGGGTAATGTGGGAGAGCAAAGAGATTTGGACATTTAGAGTCACATGACATAAAAGCAGGACTTCAAAAAGGTAAGGCCATAAAAAGCAGCCAATGGAATATTGAGTTTTGTTTCATGAAGTACAGAATATAAAAGTCAAGGCGTAATGGTGAATTGACATAAAACATTAACAAAAGCACAGGAAAGGTACTGTATGCAATTTTGGACTCCTCACTAGAGGAAGGATTTTGAGGCACTAAAAGGGTACTGTCCAGATTCACTAGGGTAAGGAAATATAATGATGAAGAAAGACTTGAAAAGTTGAGTTAGAGTGATTTTAGAGTGAGTTAGAGTAAAGATGTTTAAAATTATGAAGGGATAGGACAGAGTAGATAGAAACAAATGGTTACTAGTGGTTGAGGGGTCGTGAACAAGGGGACATAGATAAAGATTCAATGTAAGAGATTAGGACAGAGAGCAGGAAAAGCTTGTGAGGTTGTAGAATGCAATATCAGAGATAAGAATAAAAGACAATATCAACTTTGAATGGATTAGAAAGATGGTTGAAGGAAAGAGAGAGAAAGGAAAAGGCTTGGAACATGGGATTAAAACTATTGCTTGCGTGGAGGATCAACCCAACATGGACTAGTTGGGTTAAACAATCTGTTTCTGTGTAAATCTATACAAAATACATCATTGTCTAGGACTATGCAATACAAAATAGTACAAGTATCACAAATACATTCATCATGCATAAATATTGAAATATTTGCTAGTAGGAAATTATTGTTTAGTTTATTCCTTGACATTATTTATTTAGCAGCATTAAGAAAAAGGGTATGGTGGGCCCAATTCTTCCCTCTCCTTGAAAACCCCTCAAAATTATTTCAGATAATACAGTGATCAGGGTCATTGGCTTATGGTAACTGAATATTTTTTTATATGGGATTCCATTATTTTTACTGATAGTTTGGGAATAACATGCCAGAATTCTATCCATGTTTCCATGAAAGCAGAAAACCAATGGCTAAAGATATCATATGCAAAGGAGTTGCTATTCCTAAAATTGGGGCTACCATTTTAAATCAAATTCTATTTTTATTTCATGGAATCTGGGATTTTTTTTACTTGCATTCTTGGATCACATTTCATCCATTTTTCTTTGTAAGGTGAAAACCTGTAGCCTTGCAAATGAATGTTGATGCCTACAGTATGGAGATCTGCTCCTGTGACCTGTATCAGAAGTGTAAACTCTATCTTGCCCCACAGTGACACAGACATTTGCTATACTCAATGAAAGAAAGCTGTAACTTTTCAAATATGCCTCAGTTGTCAAAGGAAAACGTGTGAAATCCTCTCTGACCTCTTTGCATCCACTGCTATCTGAAATAGTATTACTTTGGTCAACAAAGTGTTTGCCTTCAGGAAAGTGTCATTTATTCCCTTGCCACAAAGGGAAGGAAATCAGTAAGTCTGGATATGTTCCAATTTAGCAGATTATTCAGAGGTAATGCAATCAAGCATCATTAGGGTTGGCTCTAACCTCCAACCTTGTTATGTGTTTACATCTGCCAAAACACTAACCACAAAAACAAAGAGTGAAGTCCCAAGACAGTACAGGAACACATAGATCAGGGAGCCAATCTATCCAGAGCTCCTTGAACAGATTCCTGTGATTTATATGTCATATTGGCCTGCATTGTATTCTGTATTAAATTTAAAAGTGAAATTCCTTTATTCCATAGCATAGAAGTTTAGACTGACTGCAGTAAAAACAGAAAGTGCTGGAAATACTCAGCAGGTCAGGCAGCATCTGTGGAGAGAGAAGCAGAGTTAACATTTCAGGTCTGTGACCTTTCATCAGAACATGACTCGACAATTCCAATGCTCACCTGGCCAGCCTCCTGCCCTTCACAGGGCACTTCAACTCATCCTAAACTCTGCTGCCTGTATCCTATCCTGCCTATCACTCCTGGTCTTGCTGACCTACAGTGGCTTCCAGTGCACAACAGCCTCCAAGTTAAAATGATCACCCTTTTGTTTAAATCCTTTCAGCACCTTGCTCCTCCTTTTCTCTGTAACCTCCTCCAGTCTGACAACATCCGCCTTTCCCAGAACTCTCCATTCCTCTTGTGCATCCCTACTTCTTTCCCTTCTTCGTTGGTGGCTGTGCTTTCAGCAGTTTAGGTCCAGGAATTTCGTCCCTAATTCTTTTCCTTAAAGACCATCTTATTCTCCTCAAAAACACTTTTTAAAACCCACCCTTATGACCAAGGCTTTTTATCACCCATCCTAATAACTCCTTTTTTTCCTTGGTGTCCATTTTCTTTTTGTTATTCCTCTATGAAGAACCTTTGGATATTTTTCTATGTTAAAGGCACTATATGGGTAGTATTTAATGCAGCAGCTTAAGGTGAGTATGGTGGCGTGGGGGGATGGAGAATTGCACTGGAACCGTCTGCCTGTAAATCCAGCGTGGTGACACTGGTTCCGGATTTTGTCAGTGGCGGGAAAGCACCATGGCAGCATTGATGGCCCAGTGCGATGGGAAGCTATTTTAAATTGCTGAACTGCTTTTTTAAATGCATTTAAATATAATTATTCATGATTTAATGCTTGGCCCTCGATTTTGTGAATGACGGGCAGCACTCACGTGTTTTCAGGTACATAACTATTAAAAGCCGGTGGCACAGAGGCAAGAGGCCACATTGGTGTGATGGGGAGGCAGCCTTGAGCATTGCTGTGTAGGGGAAGAGGGGGGGTTCAAAGGCCATTGTTGGACTGTGTTGTGTGCTCTGCAAGAGGGTTTGGGGTCTCGGGGGTTCAGAGTCTTGGGGGCTCTGCAAGGGGGTTTCAAGGTTACGGGGGCTTTGCTAAGGGTTTCAGGGTCTCAGGGGCACTGTAAAGGGGTCAGGGATCTCGGGGACTTTGCAAGAGTTCAGTGTGGGTTTGGGGGTGGGGTGGGGGGGTGTCTGTATTGGGTTACCAAACTGCTGTGTGATGTGTTTGGTCGCTCACACTACTGGAATAGAGGGTGGGCCATCAGCAAGTTTGTGCTCTGATGTTCATCAGGGACTCTGCCGAGAGAATTGTTAAAAGCTCAGTTGCCAAGGCAGGATTGTCTCTGCATCGACAGTGATCTGCAGGCCCAAAGGTCACCTGGCATGGGTCTCATGCACCCTGTATTTTTGGATCCCTGTGGCATGATGCGGTGCCTTCTATGGAGGCAGCTGTGCCTGTCAGTGAAGCTCCATGACGAGAGCACCAGCAGCTAGCCATGCCAAGAAGGACCCATATGCGCCAGACAGTGTACCGGACTCAGATCAGCTACCTCCAAATGTTCGAGCACCATCGTCAGCAAAGACTATGGCTCTCCTGGGAGGCCGTCACCGACTTATGCGTCCTGCTGCAGGACGAGTTGCGACCTCGGGGATTTGGTGGTCACTCCATGCCAGTGGCCCTGAAGATCACCGTTGCACTAAACCTCTATATATCTGGATCTTTCCAGGGATCTACCAGGGACTTGTATGGGGTCTCCCAGGCAGCAGCCCTCTGCTGCATCAAGGAGGTGACCAATGCCCTATTCAAGCGGGCGGGCAACTATGTGCACTACCGAACCAACCCTGACAGTCTGGCTGAGAGGGCCATCAGCTTTGGGGCCATCGCTTAATTCCCCCAGGTGCAAGGTGTGATAAATTGCACACATGTGGCCATCAAGGCTCCTATGGACTAGCCAGTCGCCTTCATCAACAGGAAGGTTTTCCATTCCATCAACATTCAACTGGTCTGCGGACAATGAAAGCATTGTAAGTAAATAATTCGCGGCATGGCAGGGCTGCTCACACCCAACGAGTGCACTTCCTGTGCCATGTGGGATGCTTCCCGTATCCTGGAGGATCATTTGTGCAGAAAGTGTCGTCAATTGCGTCAGCTTGAGCTCCGGGTTTTGGAACTTGAGAGGCAGCTGGCAACACTGTGTGCATTCATGAGGATGAGAGCTACATGGATAGCACGTTTATAGATGTGGTCACCCCACAGCTTAAGATTATGCAGGAAGAGAGGGAATGGGTGACTGCCAGAAACAGGCAGGTAGTGAAGGAGACCCCTGAGTGCATCTCACTCTCCAACAGGTATTCAGTTCTGAATACTGATGAGAGTGATGGTTCACCTGGGGAGTGCAGCCAGAGCCAAGTCCAGGGCACCACGGGTGGCTCAGCTGCACAGTGGGGTATAGGGAAGACAGGAAGAGGCCTAGTGATAGGTGATTCAATAGTCAGGGGAACAGAAAGGCATTTCTGTGGCCGCAGACGTGAATCCAGGATGGTGTGTTGCCTGCCTGGTGCCAGGATCAAGGACGTCCCTGAGCGGCTGCAGAGAATCCTGAACGGGAGAGTGAACAGCCAGCAGTCATGGTCCACATCGGAACGAAAGACATATGTAGAAAAAGGGATGTGGTCTTACAGTCAGAATTTAGGGAGCTAGGTAGAAATTAACAAGCAGGACCTCAAGTAATCTCCAGATTACTCCCAGTGCCACGTGCAAGTGAGTATAGAAATAGAAGGATAAGACAGATGACTGCATGGTTGGAAAGATGGTGCAGGAGGGAGGGCTTTAGATTCCTGGAACATTGGGACTGGCTCTGGGGGAGATGGGATCTGTACAGGCCGGACGGGTTTAACCTGAACAGAGCCGGGACTGAGTTCCTTGCGGGACGTTTTGCTAGTGCTGTTGGGGAGGGTTTAAACTAGTTTGGCAGGGGGATGGGGACCTGAAGGTAGACTCAGTTGGGACAAAATTAGAAATGAAAATGGAAGGCAGAAAATTAGTCTGAGGATGAGTCTTGAAAATGGAGGAAGCAAAGGTTAGAAAATTAAAAAAAAGTTTGGCAGTGCTCAAGGGTATCTATTCCAATGCAAGGAATTTAGCAAATAAAACAGATGAGCTGAGGGCACAGACAGACACATAGCAGTCTGATATCATACCTATTACAGAAACATGGCTTAAGGAGGGACAGAAATGGCAGCTCAACGTTCCTGGTTACAAGGTTTTCAGACGTGATAGGGAGGAAGATAAGAAAGGAGGGGGAGTGGCAATTTTGGTCAAAGAAACTATTATTGCTGTGAGGAGGGATGATATGTTGGAAAATTCATCAAATGAGACCACATGGATTGAGCTAAGGAACAAAAAAGGGGCAATCACACTGCTGAGAGTGTACTATAGACCCCCAAACAGTCAGAGGGAGATAGAAGAGCAGATACGTAGGCAAATCTCTGAGAAGTGCAAGTTCAATAGGGCAGTAATAGTCGGAGATTTTAACTACCCCAATATTAACTGGGATAGTTTTAGTGTGAAAGGAATTGAGGGTGCAGAATTCTTGAGGTGCATTCAAGAGAACTTTTTGGCCAGTATGTAGCAAGTCCGACAAGAGAGGGCAAAGTTTAGACTTAGTTTTAGGAAATGAAGATGGACAGGTGGTTGAAGTGGCAGTGGGAGAGCTTTTTGGTTGTAGTGATCGTAGTTCAGTCAGTTTTAACATAATTATGGAAAAGGACAGAGATAGAACAGGAGTTCAAGAGTTAGAGTTCCCAATTGGGGCAAAAGTGGACTGGAAACAGCTACTCGAAGGTAAATCGGTGTCAGAGCAGTGTGAGACATTCAAAGGGAGATTCAAAGGGTTCAGAGTAAACATGTTCCCACAAATAAAAAGAATGAGATGGCCAAATCTAGAGCTCAATGGATGTCAAGGAGCTTACGGGGTAGGATAAGGAAGAAAAGGAAAGCTTATGTCCGACACCGAGAACTCAACTACAGAAAGCCAAGAGCAGTATAGAAAGTGGAGGGGTGAAATCAAAAAGGAAATTAGGAAAGCAAAGAGAAGGCATGAAAGAATCTTGGCACGCAAATCAACGTTAACCCAAAGATGTTTGATCAATACATTAAGAGTAAGAGGATAACTAAGGAGAGAGTAGGGCCCATAAAAGACTAAAAAGGTAACCTATGTGTAGGGGCGGAAGATGTTGGTCTTGTTCTTAATGAATACTTTGCGTCTGTCTTCAAAAAAGAGGGGGATGATGCAGATATTGTAGTTAAGGAAGAGAGGTGTGAAGTATTGGATGTGATAAATATGGGGAGAGAGGAAGTATTAATCGGATTAGCATTCTTGAAAGTTGATAAGTCACCAGGGCTGGATGAAATGCACCCCAGGCTATTAAAAGAAGGAAGAGAGGAAGTAGCAGAAGGTCTAACCATCATCTTCCAGTCCTCACTGGATACAGGTGTGGTGCCGGAGGATTAGAGAACTGCTAACATTGTCCCTCTGTGTAAAAAGGGAGCAAGGGATAGACCGAATAATTACAGGCCAGTCAGTCTAATCTCGGTAGTGGGCTAATTATTGGAAACTATTCTGAGAGACAGGATAAACTGTCACTTAGAAAGGTACAGGTTAATGAAGGATAGTCAGCATGAATTTGTGAAGGGAAGATCTTGTTTGACCAACTTGATCGAATAGATAAGGGTACCATGTGGTCTACATGGATTATAGCAAGGCTTTTGACAAAGTCCCACATGGCAGACTGGTTAAAAAATAAAATCGCATGAGATCCAGGAAAATGCAGCAAGGTGGATTCAAAGGGTAATTGTTGACAGGTGTTTTAATGACTGGAGGGCTGTTTCCAGTGGCATTTCGCAGGGCTCAGTACTGGGTCCCCTGCTTTTTGTGGTATAAATTAAAAACTGGCAGGTACCAGCCAGTTCCAAGGCCTCTTACTCGGTGTTGCGAGAGGACGCAGATCAGGGATTTCTCTGCCAGTCCAGGCCATCTCGCCCTGTTGTGAGCCTTGCAAGATGAAGAATGGAGGTAGTAGAGATTGGCAGTGAGATCAGCATGACAGTTCTGCTAGTGTCAGTCCCTCGTCCCCTCCTGGCCGATCTGAATCTCTCATGCTGACACACACTGTCAGGGGAGATAATGGGGGTGAGCTATGAAGGAAGGTGGCCTGTGACCGAGATGCAGTCATGCATATGTCAGGATGAGGTGATAACCTTGCTCCTTTGCCATCGTTGTGGGAGTTCCACGCTCACAATGTCTTGCACCCTCCCATGTAGTCCCTCAGCGCCCACCCTTGCAGAAAGCCACCAGCTGAGACAAAGCCACCCATTTATACTAATCCTACATTCCTACCACATCCCCACCTCCAGCCATAAGGGCTGCAACTCCTCTGCACCCACTCTTACCATGAGGGCAGCATCCCCTCTGTGCCCACCCTTGCTACAAGGGCTGTACCACTGTTGGGCAATGGCAGCCACTCCTCCCAATCCCTTTCTTGCATTCATCCAACACTTCCCATGGCTGCCTTCTCTGGGCAGCACTGAGGCCTCGCCTTGGTATCGCCACCTTTAACCGGGTGGGGATCAGAAGGCACATGAACCCATTTGAGTTGATTAGATTCTAAACCCTTCATAAAATCAGACTGAGGACCCTGCAAATGCAAATACATAGAAAGTACCTGCTCGTCAATTCAAATTGCAGTCCTGCTGCATTGTAGCGGCAATCGCACCATCCCACCATTGACAAAATCCAGAATAAACATTATGACGTAGGGTTTCTGGGCGAGCGCACCCCCTCACAATTTTTCAGCCCCCCAACACCTCCAATACTGTTCCCACTGGCCAGCTGAAATTCAGCCCCTGATGGCTGTAGACCCAAAACCACTGGTGACCAAATCTGTACATTTTTCTTTTTGCCTATATTTTAGTTTAGTTTAGTTTAGTTTAGTTTAGAGATACAGCACTGAAACAGGCCCTTCGGCCCACCGAGTCTGTGCTGACCATCAGCCACCCATTTATACTAATCCTACATTCCTACCACATCCCCACCTGTCCCTATATTTCCCTACCATCTACCTATACTAGGGGCAATTTATAATGGCCAATTTACCTACCTACCTGCAAGTCTTTTGGCTTGTGGGAGGAAACCGGAGCACCCGGAGAAAACCCACGCAGACACAGGGAGAACTTGCAAACTCCACACAGGCAGTACCCAGAATTGAACCCGGGTCGCTGGAGCTGTGAGGCTGCAGTGCTAACCACTGCGCCACTGTGCCGCCCACATTAATTCTCACGTTAATTCTACCAGTTCGCCTTCATCATGAAACATTTGTGGTTAAGGAGCCAAATGGCACTGGCCAACATGCCCATGAGTGCAATGCATTGCTCAAGCAGACTCTGTATTACTTAATCCCAAGGCAAATCTACCATATGATTAGATAAAATCAATATGCCACATTATTGGTATCACATCAGCAATGCTTCTCAACTCTAACTTCTTTTCTTACAAGCAGTAAAACCAATAATGTTGTGTGATTGCCTTTAAGAGTAATGTACCTTTAAGATCTTAGTATGCTGATGAGCCAAGTACCAGAACATAGTCATGTTCTTGCCAGCCTCACACTGTAACTGTAAAATCAAGAGACAAGACCTGTAAATAATTAGCTCTGTACTGTATATAGTTGTGAGCAGTTTAATAAACCTGTTGAGATCTTCAACAACCTGAACTCCATGCAATTCATTTATGTTGCATCAGACAACATAAAGAAGCTTCTCATTTCATGGTGGCAGCTATGGTGAGAAGAAAAAAAATCCAAGTTTGAAGATCACAGGAAAACAGCTTTAAAAGCTACCTACAGCTGGAAGAGGGAAAGTTAAGGAAACATATTGACTCAAACAGGGAAAGAAGAAAACACTCACCTCCAGCTGCAGTGACAGCTCTGACTGACAGGCTGATCACTGTGATCAGGTGAGTCAGTCTGCTGTCTGTAGAGGAACCCCAGTTTTGCAAAAAAAAAGAAAAGCCTTGTAGTCCTTAATAATTGATTTTTCTGTCAGAGCTGCCTGGGTGAGTAAAAAACACAGGGAGACCCAATCCCTTTCTTAAGCTGATCATGGTAGACACCATTACAGGAGGCGCCTGGCATGAAAAGCACAGGAAACTTCCATTCATGTAGCTTGCAGTTACAGCTATAAATAGAAACCCGAACACTGAAGAGTTTTATTTCACTCAACCTGAGTTAAAAAAACCTCATAAAACCACTCATCTGTGAAGAATGGCCTCTTGAATGGCTATATAAATAGACCAGCAGAAAAAAGCACTTGAAATACCTGTTACACAGCTGTGTAAACAAACAGGCTTAATGCTGGAAGCTAGACAAACAGTCAGGCTGCTGCTGTCAATCAAATCATCCAAAAGAGTTTCTTAAAGGCAATACAGTAGTCACAGAAGCAAGTTCTTAAAGCAAAGGATCAGCAGATAAATGGATACAAATTTTCCCAGCATGAACTGGAAAGCCTTGGATATCCTATCTGAGCTCAAATTGTTCCAACAGAAAATCCAATTATGCTTCACAGACCAAGTAATTACAGAACCAGAAAAGCAAGCTGTAAAGATAATGATAGCGATTGGAAATGAGGGATTGTACAGAATCAATACCTCTGGATTATCTGAACAGGACCAAAAAGATCCCGCTAAGATATGGAAAGTGCTAGAAGATCAGCTCAGACTAAGAGTGAATTTTTGAATTCACGGCCTGGAGTTGATGTCCTACAGGCAACAGCCACAGGAATCAATAGACCAGTTTGTCAGCAGATGCCGAAGTAAGGGCAACAAATGCGACTTCTCAGAAGCTGAGTTGTCAGACCAAATAATGGAGCTAGTAATCATTCAACTGTGGAACACACCCTAGGTTTTTCTGTATCCCAATTTGAATTTCAAGGCTCACAAGAAGTATATTTTGGAAGACTCATTGCAACTGTACAGTTCTTTCTGTTACCCTGTACTACAGTTAATGAGGTGGTGGACGCACGAGGATTCCCAGAGGATAGATTTAAATCTCCTATACAAGTTTAGTATCATTCTTCTTCTTCTTCTTTGGCCTCCTTGTCTCGAGAGACAATGGGTAAGCGCCTGGAGGTGGTCAGTGGTTTGTGGAGCAGCGCCTGGAGTGGCTATAAAGGCCAATACTAGAGTGACAGACTCTTTCACAGGTGCTGCAGAGAAAATTGGTTGTCGGGGCTGTTACACAGTTGGCTCTTCCCTTGCGCTTCTGTCTTTTTTCCTGCCAACTGCTAAGTCTCTTCGACTCGCCACACTTTAGCCCCGCCTTTATGGCTGCCCGCCAGCTCTGGCGATCGCTGGCAACTGACTCCCACGACTTGTGATCAATGTTACAGGAATTCATGTCGCGTTTGCAGACGTCTTTAAAGCGGAGACATGGACGGCCGGTAGGTCTGATACCAGTGGCGAGTTCGCTGTACAATATGTCCTTGGGGATCCTGCCATCTTCCATGCGGCTCACATGGCCAAGCCATCTCAAGCGCCGCTGACTCAGTAGGGTGTATAAGCTGGGGACATTGGCCGCCTCGAGGACTTCTGTGTTGGAGATGCGGTCCTGCCACCTGATGCCAAGGATTCTCCGGAGGCAGCGAAGATGGAATGAATTGAGATGTCACTCTTGGCTGACATACGTTGTCCAGGCCTCGCTGCCGTAGAGCAAGTTACTGAGGACACAGGCTTGATACACTCGAACTTTTGTGTTCCGTGTCAGTGCGCCATTTTCCCACACTCTCTTGGCCAGTCTGGACATAGCAGTGGAAGCCTTTCCCATAGTATCATTAGAAGACTTAAAAGTTGTGTCTTTTATATTTTGCATACCTGGGGAGGTGCAAGTTAAAAGTTTTGCAATCAAATGAATCCTGCTGTATGCACTTTCTTCTACTGTTTCATTTTCACATTTAAAAACCTGATTTGTATTTTTAACCAAGTTAGACAACCTGATAGTATATTTATTCTGCAATCCAAAGGCTGGGAGAATGGTTGTGTCAATTCTGGTGAGAAACACACCTGTTCTCAGTTCAACCCCTGATCAATGCTACATTAGCAAACATTGTGTGAATAAGATCACACATGTGTTCATAGGGAGCAATGTCTTGTTTACAAGAATGGTATGTGATGCAATGACAAATGTCAGAGTAGTTATGAGCAATAAACAGTTATATTGATAGATAAGACCTTTCCTCTGACTTTTTTTTGTTGAGTATGATTTGGGATCACCAAAAGATATATGGCACACGATGAGCTAAGCAAGGTTTAAACACCTTAAATGTCCACTTCCAAAGTATAATGACTTCCTCATACTTGTTGAAGAAGTTGAAGGAGAAGAATTTCCCCCAAAAATCGATTAACTTTTTTGATAAATCTTTTGTGCTTGAACAACAATGCATGCCTGCTCTCAAGTCTTCCCCACCATTGGGTTTAAATGGACACAATTTATTGACTTTCTTTCAATCTGTATCAGCTGGGATTTCTGCAGATATAACAAAAAAAACAAGGTACTTATTCCACAGGGAGCAAGTTGGGAGGCAGTGAAGGGACTAAGAAAATCTCTTGAGAGTTACTATGTAATTCCATGTCTTATTGCTTACTAACTTTCCACAGACTGAACATGACCTCCTCCTTAGTTTGCCTCATGTATGAAGGGAAAGTTCTTAATTATTTAAAAGTTACATTTGTGGGTTTGAACAAAATCACTAAATGCAACTGATTGTTTCTTGAAACATTACAGATATACCAGTAAATTAAATATTAACATTGATTCTCTAGCACTGTTTTGGCCATTGATTTTAGTTTATTACTAATGTTGTTAATTAATCGCAGGTAACCTCTGCGATTAATGCCCTACTGTTTTGGGGCGATTGATGCTTTAAACGTATTTATCACAGGAGTTAAAGAAATAATACTGGGTTTCAAAAAAGGGGCTCTGATGTTCAATACTTTGTTTTTAAACACCATCTAATCTTCATCCCATATTTTCAAATTAAAAATATAAATTGATTTCAGTTTAAATGACAATGAATCCTTTAATATCTCCCTTGTCGCTACTGTTAACCAGTCAATGGACCACCTGTGGGGAGAAGTATAGGACCAGTTGATAAGACAGAAAATAGAGGAGGTTGCCGGTCAGGGAGAAAAAGTACTTTCCACATAATGTTGGAGGAAGGGGAGATTATTCCAGGTTGGGTGGTCAGACAAAAAGCAACGCAGAGAACTGTCCTTAAAGAAAAGAGATCTAAAAATAAAAGTAGAGAATAGAGCTGTTAAGCAAATGAAAAAAATAATGACTAATGTGGACAAATATTCAACAAAAAGCAATCGAAAGAATAAAGGTAAACCAAAGCTTTATGGAAAGAAGAACTGAAAGTGAATAACTTTTAAATGGGATTTACTTTTTAAAAACTTTCTGATGGTTCACTAGATAGAAAGACAGTTACTTGTATCTACTGTGAATCTGAGTGCTAGAATTACAGAAGTAAGTCTAAGTCTGCTGTATCACTTGCGTGCTAAACATCTCAAAATACACTTCCTAGCAGTTCTTCTGCTGCAGGCAACAGCAATGCAACAACAAATGAAACCCGTCAATCTTAACAGAGCACTCTTTTAGAAATTTAGAATCGCTGGAAGCACAATCAAGCTAAATACACTGATATAACCTATGCTGCTGCAAAGTGGATAGTGACTAACTGCAGAGCCATTAACATTGTAAGCAATACAGGGCAAAGAGATGTTATTCAAATAACATTTTCCAAGCAGTCGTACACTTTTCCTACCAGACGAACCATTGTATGGACAATTTATATGACAATGAAAAGATTACAATGTCAGCACTACTGAAGAACTGGGGATTACTGGACATCCATAATCAATGGCAGCCATCTTGGAATTACTGCACACCTGATTGAAACTATTTGGATATTAGGGTTTGTCATGCTAATGGTAAAGCAAACTGAAGAAAAATTGAAACATATACAAAGCATTTCTTTGTTGTTGCAAAAGATGGGATATACAAGGCAAAGTAACAATTGGTACTGATCATGCATGCAATATGATAGAAACAGCCAATCTTTTGGTATTTGAATACATACTGTGCATTGCTCACAGTCCTACAGTGATCAATCACAGTAATGCTTAATGCTGCCTGGTTTGAAAACGTACGAGCAAAATTAGAAAAATTGTCCAGCAAATAGTGCAGAGCTATAAACACTTCTGACAACAAATGGTCAGAAACAAGAATTTCTCATATAAGATGTTTCAACTGTTGGAACTCCACATCAGAGATAGTTCAGTGACTGTTTAGAAATAGATTCACTATCCCAGTCACATTGGATCTTCAGAAGCACCATCTAGCAGCGGCCACTTTGTTACGGCTAGGTGAGAGATGATAGAGATGGTTCCCCCTTTTCACCACTTGACTGACCAAAGACAGCACTTTTTAAAGGTTTTTTTTTACGCCTGAGTGCTTTAATTATCAAGTGACAGGTTTTCTCGTAAGTTTAAAAGACAAATGTTTCTTACACAACACCTGAAATATACACAATAACACCCACTCTCACACTCATACAGATACACACACACTCAAGAAAAGAAAGAGATTATAAAGATAACATACATTAGGTCTGACAATTTTTAAAGAGCCCTCTGTTAAACTTGCTTTTTCCCAGGGTGAAGACTTGAAACGGTGCAGGCTTGTAATCTTTTCCCTTGTTCACTGAAGAAAGACTTGGGAGGAGTGCATCCTTACATTACCTTGATAAAGTAGGGCTTTTCACACCCATTCTTTGATGTTGCAGACATTTTGACTCCAAACTCAAAATCAATTGTTAACGTAATCAGTTGGAGAGAAGCAGCCATTTCCACAGAAAATGTTGTTTGCATTTTATTGATTTCTCAAGGATGTGTCCAGAAAGGTCATGGGTATTTTAATGACTTCTCCAAGTCTTGCACAGACATGAAAATTAGCTCAGGATCCTTGTATTTTTGCTGTGAATCGTGTTTACAAGAAAAGCATCCATTTTGGGTCTACTTCATAAGTTCATTTTATAGTTCATAAATTTGGATTGCGGGGACGTGACAACTTCTACTGAATTTGACAAATTCTGAAAGTTGGAAACTCTAACAGAGCCCTGCAGTGTTGTGACCAAGCTCCTTAGTGGAGACATATATGTTTCCTCCACCTTGTCTTTGCCCACATTATGCCATTTATTTCCTGGTATTTCGTGGCTCAGATGATGACCCAGATTATATTGTTTGGATTAAGAACTCTTTCACTGCAGATTTAAAGAAATGCAAAGAAACCACATGGGCTGAATTTTACCAGCCCTCTGAAGATGGGCTGGGAGGCGAGAGGGATGTAAAATGGCAGCGGAAGGTGCCAGAAGAGGAGCCCAATATCTTCCTGCCGCCACGGGATATTGTCAACAGTGGGAATGCCTGCCAGGCTGCCTGCTGACTGGATGTGGACAGCTAATTAAACCAATTAATTGGCTAATTAATGCCCACCTCCCATCCCTTCTGGCATTTTACTGATGTCAGGAGGGGCTGCCGCCATGCGGGGAGACTGCCAGGTAAACCATGATGACCTCCCAACAGCTTCCCGATGGGATGGCCTTCCTTTATGGCTGCTACATGGCCCACAGAGAGCCCCTTGGCGGCTGGCCCCAATACCGCCACTAAAGGGTGCACCTCTCCAATTGTCAGGGCCTGCCTGCCTGGCCCTGGCACAGGAAAAAATTCTCAACATGGAGGTGCCCTCTTCTTCCTGCAGCCCCAGGAGCAGCCATCTCCATTGGTGGCGCTGCCGAGCTGCCAGCCCTCTGATTGGGTCAGCAGCGCTGAGAGTCAGGCCACCTTCTTCAATTGGATGACTGTCCTGGTGGCAACTTCTTAATTGGCTGCCGCCGGTAAACTGCCATCTGGGGTCCCACCATCCGTCTGTGGGAGCTTGGGACCTACTTTCAGTCCCTGTGGTAGGACAATCTGATAAAATTCAGCCCTATACCTCACATGGCTAAACAAAAGACTTGCTTTTATATGGGGCCTTTCTCAACCTCAGGATATCCCAAAGCTTTACTGCTAATGAAGCATTTTTTGAAGTGTAGTCACTGTTTGTAATGCAGGAATCATGGTAGACAATGTGCACAGCAAGCTTCCACAAAGAGCAATCTAATAATGGCCAGATACTCTGTTTTTGTGATATTGATTGAGGGATAAACATTGGCCAGGACACTGGGGCTAATGCACCTGCTCTTCTTCAAAATAGCCATGGGATCTTTGATGTCCACCTGAGTGGGCAGTTTAGCATCTCATCCAAAAGATGGCACCTTCAACAGTGCAGCACTCCTTCAGTACTGCACTGGAGTGACAGCCTAAATTTTGTGCTCAAGTCTCTGGAGTGGGACTTTAATCCACAACCTTCTGACTCAGTGAGAGCAACAGACCTGGACCCAAGGTTTAAGAATCAGAAATGCCTTTCAAACTCAGAGAGGGATGAGATGTGGAAGTTAATTTTTACATTAATATCATCAGAAGTATCACAGGACGAGTAGTGCACAAACTACAGAAGCCAAGCCATCAAAAAGGAGAAGAGCCTCCTCTTAGTTATATCTGATTCAGAGGACAAATACGCAGGAAAAAAGCAAACCAACTGTTATAAAGCAGAATCAGTTATCAAGATTGAAGATAGAGCTCTGAAATGGTGGTTAAAGCATGTTTGTGCCGATGAAAATTTAGCAAAGCTGAATGTAATTATTTAGCAACACTGGCGACAATAGTGCCATGTGAATGACTTTTTGTAAATAAGCAGTGAGCAGCATTATATCCTGAATATGCAAACACTCTTGTCTGTCTAAGCAACTGGTTAAATGACAACAAGAAATAAAACTGAAGTTCTTTTTAGATTCATAGGCTGTGATGCATTTTTCTTTTGCCTGTAGCTATGTAAAGTCCACCAATTTTCCTATTTAATTTACACTTTTGGATATGAAAGTTTATGATCTCTTCACAATAAACAGTCCAGTTGACGAGATTTTCTATATAATTCTGTGTAATTGAATTACTTAATTGTATTACTTAAATATGTGATTAAAACCAAGATAAACTGACATTAAAATGTTTAATTCAGAGATTAATTGAAATTATGTTTTTAATTGTTTGACAGCTCTAATTATTTTAATTTCAAATAAACTGGATGAGTAGTTTTTAGGCTGTATGCAGTGTGGTTCATGTGGATCACCTGGTTCATGGTTTGTACTAATTTTCTAGAGGTAACTTTTAATTTGGGAATTTAATTTTTTTAATGCAAGGCATGTGAAAACACCTGGTTTGGGAAGCTCCAAATAAACCTAGGGTGGTTACAAATCAAAGGGTGGCCCAAGTTTATTTAGTAAGGTCATAATAAAAAGCGTGAAGGCCCTACACTATGGGAACCTCTCTGAACTGCTTGATGAAGACAGTGGCTGGATTTTAAGCACCCGCCGCCAGGTGAAAAATGGCAGCCCGCACGCATGGGCCGTGTGCTGCCATACCGCTGCGATCTCCCCCTTGGTGGCTCATTTAAATACCCCAGTCGCCCCCCCACCCCCCCAATCACGTGGAGGAGTCGGGCTCTCCAATGCTGGCAACGGCATCAGCTGCCAGTGCGCTGGCGCCATTTTTAAAGTGCAGCCAACCCTGCCGGTTAATTTAAATTATGAAAGGGAAACACCACCCCCCACCACTGTTCAAATCAAAATTCTGTTGCCCCTTTCCCACCCCCAATATCAATAAAATTAAGTATTTGCCCTTTCCATCCTCCAAACACTTACCTTACAAATATGACCTTCCCCTCTCAAACTGTACAAAGTTCACAGTTCACACCTTCCCATCATC
This sequence comes from Heterodontus francisci, assembly GCF_036365525.1. Classification (NCBI taxonomy): domain Eukaryota; kingdom Metazoa; phylum Chordata; class Chondrichthyes; order Heterodontiformes; family Heterodontidae; genus Heterodontus; species Heterodontus francisci. Next base: position 62,107,459 of record NC_090384.1, read on the forward strand.
CCCAACACTTACGACAAGAGTTTGACTCTGTTCCCCACCCTCACCCCGCACTAAAAATCTCACGGCCCTCCCTTCCCCATCACTGCGGCGCCTGCTTTTCCGAGATGGGAAACTGAGGACGTGGGAGGGCCAGTCGCCACTCTGAAGATCGTGGCCTGACCGTAGGATCGCTGCTAAGTTTATTTAAATGTATGCATTGTGCTCATTTCAATGTGGTAAGCCGGATTCCTTCGCCCAGTGGCGGGGGTCCGCCACGAAGCCTCGCTGTCACCCTGAGGTCACCCATCGCTAAATCCCCTTGAGAAACCCCTTGGTGGTGAGCTGCCTTCTTGAACTGCTGCAGTCCATGTGGTGTAGGTACACCCACAGTTCTGTTACAAAGGGAATTACAGGATTTTGACCAAGCAACAGTGAAGGAATGGCGATATAGTTCCAAGTCAGGATGGTGAGTGGCTTGGAGGTGAACTTGCAGGTAGTGGTGAACCCATGCATCTGCTGCACTTGTCCTTCTAGGTGGTAGGGTGGTAGAGGTCGTGGGTTTGGATGGTGCTGTCTAAGTAGCCTTGGTGTGTTGCTGCAGTGCATCTTGTAGATGGTACACACTGCTGCCACTGTGCCTCGATGGTGGAGGGAGTGAATGTTTGTGGATGGGGTGCCAATCAAGTGGGCTGCTTTGTCCTAGATGGTGTAGAGCTTCTTGAGTGTTGTTGGAGCTGCACCCATCCAGGCAAGTAGAGAGTATTTCACTCCTGACTTGTGCTTTGTAGATGGTGGACAGGCTTTGGGGAATTAAGAGGTGAGTTACTCACTGCAGGATTCCTAGCCTCTTGTAGCCATGGTATTTATATGGCTACTCCAGTTCAGTTTCCGGGAGAAGAACAAGTAAATTGCTGCTTCAACTGGAAGGGGAAGGATGAGGAAGATGGTGATGACATCATGATGGAGGTGGTGGAAATGGTGGAGGATGATCCTTTGGATGTGGAGGCTTGTGGGGTGGAAAGGGAGGACAAGGGGAACCCTGTGGTGGTTCTGGGAGGGAGGGGAAGGGGTGAGGGCAGAAGTGCAGGAAATGGATTGGTCACAGTCAAGAGCCATGTCAGCCATAATAGGGGGGGAAATCCTTGGTCGAGGAAAAAGGAAGATATATCAGAAGAGCTGTTGTGGAAGGTTGCATCATCAGAACAGATATGGAGAAACTAGAAAAATGTAATGGACTCCTTACAGGAGGTAGGGTGTGAGGAGGTGTAGTCGAGGTAGCTATGGGAGTTGGTGGGCTTATCATGAATATTAGTGGACAGTGTATCCCATAGATGAACATTGGGAGGTGGAGGAAGGGAAGGGAAGTGTCATAGATGGACCCTGTGAAGTTAAGAGAAGGGTGGAAATCGGAAGCAAAGTTGATGATGTTTTCCAGTTTGGGGCGAGAACAAGATTTCCAACATCTGCAGTTTTTTGCTCTTATTTATTGACCAAGCTGGGGCTCTTTTTCCTAGAAAAGAGAAGACTGAGGGGTAACCTGATTGAGGGATTTAAGATTATGGAAGTGTTTGAACAGGAAGATGTAGAGAAGGTGTTTCCACCTGCAGGGGAGACTAGAACCAGGGGCCATAAATATAAGATAGTCATCAATAAATCTAATAGTGAATTCAAGAGGAACTTCTTCGTGGTTGGAATGTGGAACTCTCTGCATAGGGAGTAGTTGAGAAGACTAGCATTGATGCATCTATCAGGAAGCTAGATAAAAACATAAGGGAGAAAGGAATAGAAGGCTATGTTATTGGGATTAAATGAAGAAGGTTGGGAGGAGGCTTCTGTGGAACATAAACATCAGCATGAAGCTGTTGGGCCAAATGGCCTGTTTCTGTGCTGTAAATACTATGTAATACTATGCAATACTATAATATCTTTAAGGCCACAAAGTGCCAACCAAACAGTGATCATCCTGGCACCAGTTACACTCTGATTGATCAGAGGCTGTGATTACTTCCAGTAATTGTGGTCTTAATAAGATAGGCCCTTTAACAAAAGGTTGCGCTAAAGCAGCAGAATAATACACATGGTATAATGCTCCATTAAAAAAAAAAGCATATGATTGAAATTACAGTGGGTGACACCACAGCAGATTTTGTTGGTTCATTTCTAATTTGTAAGTAGCTTTTATTATTTTGGTCATATTTGTGAAAATTCTGCCAGTCAGATCAAAGATTTTACTTTTCCAATGACATTCCCCCGTGAGCTCCAGATCAGAAAAAAAGACAAAATATTGAGGCTTTATAAAGTGTACAGAGGAGGTCCATTAGACTAAGTTCCAGTTTAAAGCATCTTAATTATCAAGATAATTAAGGCTCTGAGACTTTAGAGAAGTATAAATTTAGTGATGATTTGATAATCTTTATAAGATGATTAAAGTTATAGGTTATGTTTGTGTAGATAGTTTGTTTCAACCAAGTGGGTAAGAGAGGACCAGGAGTTATACAAGACCAGAACCAGATTGGACGTCAGAAGGTTGTTCATTTCCTGGAAAATGGTTGACTCATGTGGTGAATACTGATTTGCTAAATTCCTTCAGATGAGAGCTGGATCTGTTCTTGGCTGGGGCAGAGATCACTTCATACAAAAGGTCTCCTGGGCTTGCCTAAAGGGGTCAGAGAGGAATTTCCCAGAATTCCACACCTCCCCATCACCACCACCAAATTAGCCTGGGTTTTTATCAGGCTTTTGTTTCTCCCGGGAGATCAGATGACTTTCAGGTGGGGTGGGGAGTATATATAACGTGACACACTAGGCATCGCAGTTGTGTCAGACAGGCTTGATAAACCAGAAGATCTTTTCTTGTTCATCATTGTCTGTATAGTCTATTTATGAGACTGCGTTACCTGCTCCAACAGTGATCATCACAGGATTAAAACTGCTAGCTAAGAAAAATACCAGTCAATTCCACCGTCAACATATTTATGTCAAAAACACTTCTTTCAAAATTTGTGGTACTGAAGAAATGCAATATAAGACAAAAAACAAGGGAAAATATCAGAGAACAGTATTACTACAGATTTGATAGCTAGATTGTTTTTGAAAGAGTCTGGCACAATCAAAAGAAAAATATGGAAAAGAAAATACTTTAATTAAAAGCAGTAATGCAGGACCAGTAGGCTGGAATGGATGATAAGCTATTTGATTGAAAGATGAGACCAATAGGTCAAGGTCTTCAATCAAGCAGCCTATACCATTCCAGCCTCATGTATGACCGCAAGTTTATTATTGCTATTCAATCATATTATCTTTAAAAACCTTTGAAAATTGAATGTTCTCTGCAGTTATAGAAGGGGGGTTTCTTTTATTGAAATCTGTTTCTTCTGCTTTCCCATATAGTTAAAGCATTATTCAGTACTCTGCACAATCCTATTGTGTTGTAGTTCAGGAATGTGTGGAATTTCATTTAAAAAAGGATTAGGAGTTTTTTGTGTATTTACTTAACAATTATTACATTCAGATAACTGATTCATTTGAGAGATTAATCAATAAACAGATTTTAATTGTACTGCAGGGGCATTTTACAACTGTCTTCTGTTCTGCATATATGGCAAGAACAGACCCACTTGGAACTTATCCAAGAAGCAATTATTTGTTACTGGGGATGGTATTTTACCCTATGTGGCATTTAATGTTTGTACCACATTTTCTCAATGAGCTCCTTTTTAAAGATCTCCATGCTTTACTCCTGCCTAGACTAAGACAATGACAGCTCAAGTCAATGAAGGCCCAGAAACAATAACAACTTATATTTATATAGCACCTTTAACTTAGTAAAACTGCACAAGGTGCTTCACAGGAGTGTGAGCAAACAACATTTAACACCAAGCCACATAAGGAGATATTGGGCTGAATTTTCTCACCGATGGTCAAGTCTCACTGCCAGAGCCAAAAGAAGGAGCTGAACCCGCTCCAGTTGTGGAAAATTACGAGGCCGCCACAGGAGCTGCCATCATATTGAGGATGGCGGCCCGCCCCCAAGAGATGGCATAGCAACAGAAAGATGCGATCTCTCCTCCCGATGCCTCCCCTGCCACATTGCCAGCCCTCCTGCCTCCCAGCCTCTCCTCAATGAGCCAGGAAAATTCAACTCATTAGAACAGATGGCCAAAAGCTTGGACAAAGAGGTAGGTTTTAAGAAACATTTTAAATGAGGCGAGAGAAGTAGGGGGGTGGAAAGGATTCTGGAGGGAATTCCAGAGCTTCATGCCTAGGCAGCTGAAGCATCCAATGATAGAGCAATTAAAATCTTAGATGCACAAGAGGCCAGAATTGGTGGAGCGCAGAGTTTGCAAAGGCTTATAGAGCTGAATGGGGTTAGAGTTAGAGAGGGGTGAGGCCATGAAGGGCTTTGAAAACAAGGATGAGAATTTTAAAATTGAGTTGTGTTACATTTATGCTGGGTTGCTGGATATATTATGTATATCTGATTTATCTCAGAACAGTGCAGATATCACACTTGTATTAAATCATTTACAGTTTATATACAGAAGTTAAACTATCTCAGCTCTTACTAAATCTCAGAACAATGTCTTCTTACGAACAGTCTGTGTTTAGTAGAACATTAAAACTCTGTCTCTTTTAGTTTCAGTTTCAACCTCTTGAGCTCCACCCATAAGCTTAAACAATCAAACACAGTGAACACAGATAAGTGGACAGGCTAATACAATCAAACCCAGATCTATCAAACACTGCACGTTTTCCCCTGTTGACTAAACACATTGGGCTGAATTTTATGTTTCCGCCACCGATTACCTTAAAAAATGGCGGGACACATGCGTGGGCTTTACACCACGGAGCTGCCGCCATATTAAACGCGAAGACTCATTTACATGGCCGGAGCAGACCACCCCCCCCCACCCCGCCGATGATGTGGAGGGGGAGGGCGGTCCATCCCCGGCAACAGCATCTGGCACCATTGTGCAGGAGCTGACACCATTTTTAAAGGGCTTCAACTGCTCCAGTAGAATTTAAATTTTAAAGGGACATTTTTTGAAAAAAATAAAATTTACTGATCTAGACCCTCTCCCACCCCCATCCCAACAAAAGTACATTTAATTCCTTGTCCTTTCCCCGTGAAAAATACTTACCTTGTGTACCTGACTTCACCCCCACCCCCCCAAAAGTTTATAAACTTTTACCTTCAACCCCTTCCCACTATCCCCTAGCCCAATCAGGTTAGTTTGACCCCGCTCCCCCTACTCCCGCACTGAAATATTTACCTGCTCCCCCCTCCCTACCAGTGCCTTGCATCGGATCTTCAAACGGAGATCCAAAGGTGTGGCAGTGCTTGCCACTGCCACCAATATGGCACCAGAATGGACGGCAGGAGTGGGTAACTGTTTAATTCATTAATTTACCTACATTAGCGTATTTAAATGTTGGTTCCATCGCTGAGGGGCGGGGTCTGCCACGATGCCTCACTGCCACTGCCAATATCGGGCTGGGCCTTCCCAGGAGGCATTTTCCAGCCCCTCCCCCGCCCCTGTTATGACCCCCGACATCGGGGGTGCCTGTAAAATCCAGTCCATTATTTTGAATTGAAGTATTCTAAAGAACGAAGATATATACATCAAGTTATTTCTTAGTGTTCAACTTGTCTGTTTTCTCTAAGTACAGAAATAGTTTTTGAGATAGGAAGGTCTCTTAGGTCTGCGATTAAACTTATGAATTTGAGATTGTGGATCTATTTGATCAGCTTGATGAGGCGGATTATTAACATCACTCAGAGGAAAAGGAAGTTTGTCTTCATAACCACTATCCTCAAAATATCCTGATCTGCTCCCTGTCAAACATCTTGCATTCCACTTGCTGTTGTCATCCAACAGGTAAACATTGATACCGAGCAAACATTTAATCTGCTTTGGACCTGATACTGATGAAGCAAGTTTGTGGTTGCGATTTGGCCATTTGATTTGAACTCAATCTCCAACGTTAAATTGTGATTCCCTTGTGCCTGTACATTTGTCAAAGTATACTTTTGCTTTACCTTGTTGCTTTGCAATTTCATCTGCTTTCGCTCTGACATTCTCGTTAACTGGTAGTGATGGCTTAAGAATGGTCAGTGGCATGTGACATTTACGACCTATCATAAGTTCAGCTGGTGTCTTTCTGGTCAGACAGTCGGTAGGCTTTACTCCAGCTGCTGTCATTCTGTAACCTAGAAAATCAGTCTCCGGTGCCGCAAGTGTGCATTTGTATTTATTTAGCATCAAATTGTATTTTGTGAGTCGAGTGAGCACTGCTGATAATCGTTGATCATATTCAGCTTTGTCCCTTCTGCGGACAACAAAATCATTAAGTAGATTGAGCGTCCCCTCAACATCCGACAAGACTGAAGAATCGATCTTCTGGAATGCACTAGCTGCTGAACTTAGTCCATAGGGCAGTCGACGGTACTGAAACACACCTTCATGAGTAACAAAAGCTGTAAGATATCAACTTTGTTCATCTAGAGGTATCTGAAGCTAACTCTGTCACATATCAAGCTTTGTGAAGACTGTGGAGTCATGAAATGATGCTGACAGTTCTTGAATTGTAGGAAGTGGATACTTGTCTGGTATGATAGCTTTGTTAACTGCCTTTAGATCAATGCATAGTCTAAGTTAGCTATTTTTTCAACATGCAATGACTAGATTTGATATCCACAGCGATGACTCAATTCGCTCAATGAATTGCAAAAAATATCGATGGTAGAGTGTCACTCAAAATAGATACTTTCGCGCCAACATCAGTAAGAAGTGACACTGAGATGCCTGCGATCTCGACTGAGCACTCCTTAAAGTGATCTGGCCCTTTACTTTTTGTGATGGTAAATACATGTTGTACCACACTCTCAGGAAGAGACTCCCCCACGTGTTGAACTGATGGAGTCTTTTCCTTCGACGACCTGCACATCTTTGCAAAATGGTTCCACTTTAAACACTTTTTCCCTCGAGCCGGACATGGCATTGTGACACGATGAGCATTTCCACAATTTGGCCACAGTTTTGAAGGTATCAGGACTTGCTGAGGCACATTTTGATGAGGTTTCTGAGGTCTTCTTGTCCTTAACCCTTGCACTGAAACTGGTTGGGAAAGCTGTATCTGAAACCCTGAGTCTAAGGGTGCATGTGTGTGTAACCTCTTTGATTCTAACATGACAGATTCGATTGGACTGCCAAGGTTATGGCTTTTTCCAAGATTAAATCATCATCCTCCATGAAGAGACGTTCCCTAATTTGTGGAATTGAAGTCTTTTCAATTAATTGGTCAAGAATTAGTTCGTTGGTTAGTGTTCCAAATTTACATGTAGCTGCCAATTGTTGCATTCCTGTCACATATTGTTTAATAACCTCCCATGTCCCTGGGATCTATGGCAGAATGTGCATCACTCTATCATCACCCTTTTCTTTGGTCTGAAGTATTTTTCGACAGCACGTACCGCCGTATCAAACATAGACGTATCTTCTGTGAGCTGTTTGAATATACGCTGGCCTCTGCTCCGAAGCAATATACAAGTATTGCTTTCTTATGGTTTGCTGCTATATCTGAGCTGTTGATCCCCATAGCGAGAAAGTATTTCTTGAACCCTGAATTCCATCGCTCCCAGCACAAGGGAGGATTTCCTGGCAATGAAAGAAATAGTTCTGGAGTGGATAACGTCAAATTTCGTTGGATCATCCTCATCGCCATGTTTTTGTTATGTTTACTCCGGGTTGTTTGGATATATTATGTATATCAGTTTTATCTCAGAGCAATGCAGATATCACACTTAGATTAAATCATCAACTAGTTTATTTACAGCATTTTAAACTATCTCAGCTCTTACAAGATCTCAGCACAATGTCTTCTTCAGAACAGTCTGTGTTTAGTAGAACATTACAGCTCTGTCTCTTTTAGTTTTGGTTTCAACTTCTTGTGCTCCACACATAGGCTTAAGTAATCAAACACAGTGAACACAGATAAGCAGACAGACTAATATAATCAAACCCAGATCAATCAAACACTACAAGTCATTGCTGAACTGGGAGCTAGTGTATGTCAGTAAGCACAGTGGGTGATAAGTGAACAGGATTTGTGTGTTAGGATATAGATAGCAGAGTTTTGGATGAGCTCAAGTATATGTAGGATAGAAGATGGGTGGCAGGCCGGGAGAGCATTGAAAAAATAAAGTCTAGAGGTAACAAAGGCATGGATGAGGATTTCTGCAGCAGATGAACTGAGGCAGGGGCAGAGTTGGGTGATGTTGTGGAGGTGAAAGTACGTGGTTTTAGTGATGAAGGTGGCTATGTGGTTGGAAGCTCATCTCATTGTCAAATACGACACCAAGGTTGGAACAGTCTGGTTTCACCCTACACCACACTTATACGTTACACAGTGTCCTCACAGCTCCAGCGACCTGGGTTCAGTTCTGGGTACTGTCTGTGCGGAGTTTGCAAGTTCTCCCTGTGACCGCGTGGGTTTCCTCTGGGTGCTCCGGTTTCCTCCCACATGTCAAAGGCTTGTGGGTTGATAGGTAAATTGGCCATTGTAAAAATTTCCCCTAGTGTAGGTAGGTGGTAGGAGAATTGAGGGAAGGTGGGTATGTGAGAGGGAAAATGGGATTAATGTAGGATTAGTATAAATGGGTGATTGATGGTCGGTGCAGACTCGGTGGGTCGAAGGGCCTGTTACGGTGCTGTATCCCTCTATGACACTATGAAGCAATATCTTTGCAGTTAAATGTCCCAAACTTCTCCCAGTTGTAATGGGTTGGACCTCCCAGTCCTTCTCAAAGTCAATGTCCTCGTCGCTCACTTCTTCCGAGAACTTTTGACCAGGTCTTCTGTGAATAATTGAGGTTTTTAGGATTTTGAAAGGAATTGATAGGGTAGGTATAGAGAAGCTTTCTCCACCAGAAACTTAAAATTAGAACTTGGCCATTTGGGAGTGAAATCTGGAAGCACGTTTTCGCACAAAGGATAGTGGAACTTACTCCCTCATAAAGGCTGTGGATGTTAGTTAATATATGCTTATAATCAATGCTGTTCTTGAAATGTCAATATTTCTTTTTTTGAAACAAGTTTTGTTATTTTTTTAGATTGGACTGTCTACCACAAACAGATGTTTTGTCCTGTAAGATAATGGAATTCCTATTGATAAGGAAATACATTAACAGTTCATGTGGAAGCATCAATGGCTCAGTTCAATGAAGTCCAAAACAAAAACCACCATGTGGGATATGAACCGGATACTATCAACAAGCAATACACCTCTGTGTATAGGACAGTGGAGTCAATAAACCTCCATTCCAGAGGGGTCCGATGATAATTTTTTTAGTCGATGGTAACCTGTGTTAATTTAGAACATGTTTAAGTTGAATGGAGAAATTCCCCCAACTGCTCAGTAAGAAGCTATGGAGTGAGTAACTGAGTAATACAGATTATAAAGGTCCCAGGTTTGACCCTGGAACTGAGCTTGGCTGAGTTAGCAGATCTCAGCAGGGGTAGTGATAGAAGTGCTACAATTGCCTCATCAGCTAGGTAAGAGAGGGGAACATCTGGACTAGACCTGATTGCCATCTGAAAATCTCAGCTGGAAATGTGTACCTGTATGGACATTGGGTGAAAGTGTGCTTAAGCTTGCCTGTGTTGTTCCTGCAGCTGAATAAAGACTACCAAGGCTCCCCATATGAATCATGGCTACTTGACTGAAGTAATGGAGAAGGTACTAGTGCTATTACTTAGCCCAGCAGCAGTCACCAACTTCAGGACAGGAAGCAAGAAAATTAGTGAGGCAGAGGAAGGAAATCAAATAACAAATTAATTTCATTCACAAATACATCTCAAGCTTTATATTTGTGCTATCTTGTGTCTGTCAGTTTGCCTCCCTGTTGCCCTACAATTACCCAGGTAGGCTGAAATGCAATCTCAAGTGCATCTGCACAGCTTAGAGGGAACATTGATCACAACAAAAAAAAATTGCCATTTAGATTTTTGGTCTTATTGGAGTCTGCATCCATACTTATATACATGTGGTTGAAAAATACTCAATATCTATCTAAGGTCCTTTAGCATTGACTAACTCTCTGAAAAGTGGGCAATTATTACTTATGTACAGCATTGGAAAGTTATATATCAGGTGGTATATATTTGTGGGCATTGATACCAGTAAGTGATGAAAAAACTGTAGAGCTGTCAACATAAAAGAAATTTAGGAGCAAAACTGATAATCACAACTAGTGACAGGTTGAAAACTCATTTAATCAAATGGAGCTGTGCTTATTCTTAAGAGTGACAAACATCAAAATCGGATACATTTTAAGTTAAAGTGAGTGACACTTGATAGATCTACACATAATGTACACCAGCACCAAACAATTTTAAATTAGGCTCCTCGTATTGACAAAGCAATACACTTTGGGGCAACTACAAATCAGGATGTCTTATGAAAAGATCATTGATTTATATGTTAGAGTATTAGAGTAACTTAAGCATGGTAAAGGTGGATTGAATGGAAAGCTGCCAAACCCTACGCATCTAAAAATGCTGCTCTGGCCAATAATCCTAACATAACAATGCTAGTCATCGCTATTAAATGAATAAGCTGTTTGCTGCCACATTTTATGGAGTTATCATTTCACTGTAAAATTTCTGTGACTAAAAGGATTTATATAAAGAGTAATGGAAACCTGGGACTGATTACAAGGCAGTAATCTAATTGAAGGGTTCAGATGACATCATAAACCGCAAGAATGAAGCTTGAGCAGTTTATAACAGTCATCTGAACCTGAAGATTAAATTACTGACTTAAATCACTCCATTTGTATACACAATATGCACAGTGACACGATTCAATAGTTTTATTTGGGTCTGACTTTCATGAGACCAGTGGCTGACATGGATAGCCAGTGATTATCAATTCACTGATGTACAATCATCATAATAGGATTCACATTGAAAAAGAACAACTCTCAATTACTTTCTGAGAAATTCAATGGGTAATATAAATAATTTAAAAAAAACTCTTGACTATCCTATCTTAACTAACTTAACTAATACAGCAGAAGTAAGTTTCAAGGGAGTAAGACCAGGATGGAAGGCCTCTACTTTAATGCCAGGAGTTTTGCAGGTAAAACGGATGAATTAAGGACAATGATTGACAGGTGGAATTGTGATATAGTAGCCATCACGGAGACATGGTTGAGGGAGGGGCAGGATTAGCAGCTCAATATCCCAGGATGTCAAATCTTCATGTGAGACAGAGGAGGGGGTAAAAGAGGAGGGGGCAATATTAGTTAAGGAGTCAGTTACTGCAGTAAGGAGAGATGATATCTTGGAGGGGGCATCAAATGAAGCATCGGCAGTATTTTGCTTTTATTTTAGTGTTTAATTCACTGCCACTTCTCTTCCAGGAATGCCTATCTTGAAGAAGTTCTGCTCTTCCCTCCGACGGGATTATCGTTTGTCTCTTTTACCTTGTTCATCTTCATTGCTTTCTATTTCCCTCCTGGTGTTTGATAAAGTGTCTACCAAAACTCGTTTTCACAGCCACATCTCGTTCCTCAGTGACTGCCTCCGGCTCCGACTTATTCCACGTGGATTCCAACTACAGTTTCCCCCATCATGTTTTGAATCCACCCAGGATTACAGGTATCTGCGAGAAATACAACGTTCCTCGGACTGCTACTCTCGCCGCATCCTGAGATCCACACTCAGTGCTATGAGCCGCCACATGCACACACTGAGCCTCTCTCCAGCAGCACCGTCTCACCTTATCTCAAATCTGTTCTATTCCGCAGTTTCATTTCATCTTTTGTCTCATCTGTCGCATTAACAAAAAACTTTTTTTCTTCCTTTCAGATGTCAAGGAACACAAGCTCCAGCAGCTGATGGGGACAAATGCTCCTCCAGATCCTCCTTCCGCTTCACTTCCCTCTGACCCCACCCCTTCTAATCTGACCCCTTGCCGTGTATTCACTATACCCTCTGACCTTCCCCCTCTCTGATGCTGAACGTTCTGTACTCAGCAAAGGTCTCAGTTTTATTCCCTTATGTCCCCACCTCAATGAATTTCATGCTCGGCATGACGTTGAGCTCTTCTTCCGTCGCCTCCGCCTCCGGGCTCACTTCTTTGACCAGGAGTCCTCCCCCCGACCAGCAGACCCGTTCACCCGTCTCCAGCATTCTCCCTCTACCTGGACCCCTCCCCCTGGCCTCTTACCCACTCTTGATCTCTTCATTGAAAACTGTGGTGAGATATTGGTCATCTCAATTTCTCTGCCCCCCTCACTCACTGTAACCTGTCCCCCTCTGAACTTGAGGCACTCCGTTCTCTCAGGCCTAACCCCGACATGGTCATCAAACCTGCAGACAAGGGTGGTGCTGTTGTTGTATGGCGTACCGACCTCTACCTTGCAGAAGCTCAACGCCAACTCACGGACACTTCTTCCTACCTCCCTCTGGACCATGACCCCACCACCAAACATCAAGCCACTGTCCAAAGGACTGTCACTGACCTCATCTCCTCTGGAGATCTTCCGTCTACAGCTTCCAACCTCATAGTCCCGCAACCCCGGACAGCCCGCTTCTACCTCCTTCCCAAAATCCACAAACGGGACTGTCCCGGCAGACCCATTGTGTGAGCCTGCTCCTGCCCCACTGAACTTATTTCTTCCGATCTTGACTCTATCTTTTCTCCGCTGGTCCAGTCTCTTCCCACCTACATCCGTGACTCTTCTGACGCCCTACCTCATTTGAACAATTTCCAGTTTCCTAGTCCCAACCGTCTCCTCTTCACTATGGACGTCCAATCGCTCTACACCTCCATCCCCCACCAGGATGGTTTAAGGGCTCTCCGCTTCTTCCTTGAACAGAGGCCCAACCAGTCCCCATCCACCACCACCCTCCTCCGCCTGGCTGAACTTGTTCTCACATTGAACAACTTCTCCTTCAACTCCGCTCAAGTCCTTCAAGTAAAAGGTGTTGCTATGGGTACCCGCATGGGTCCTAGTTATGCCTATCTTTTTGTGGGATATGTCGAGCATTCTTTGTTCCAGTCATACTCAGGCCACCTCCCCCAACTCTTTTTCCAGTACATTGAAGACTGTATTGGTGCCGTTTCCTGCTCCCGCCCTGAACTGGAAAACTTTATCAACTTTGCTTCCAATTTCCACCCTTCTCTCAGCTTTACATGGTCCATCTCTGACACTTCCCTTCCCTTCCTCGACTTCTCTGTCTCCAACTCTGGGGATAGGTTGTCTACTACTATCCATTATAAGCCCACCGACTCCCACAGCTACCTGGACGACACTTCTTCACACCCTACCTCCTGTAAGGACTCCATTCCATTCTCCCAGTTTCTCCGTCTCTGACGCATCTGCTCTGATGATATCACCTTCCATGACGGTGCTTCTGATATGACCTCCTTTTTCCTCAACCGAGGATTCCCCCCCCATTGTTGTTGACAGGGCCCTCAACCATGTCCGGCCCATTTCCCGCACCTCTACCCGCACCCTTTCCCCTCCCTCCCAGAACCGTGACAGAGTTTCCCCTGTCCTCACTTTCCACCCCATCAGCCTCCATATCCAAAGGATCATCCTCCGCCATTTCCGCCACCTCCAGTGTGATGCCAATACCAAACGCATCTTCCCCTCCCTTCCCCTGTCAGCATTCCGAAGGGATCATTCCCTCCGCGACACCCTGGTCCACTCCTCCATTACACCCACAACCTCGTCCCCATCCGATGGCACTTTCCCCTGCAATCGCAGGAGGTGTAATACCTGCCCATTTACCTCCTCTCTCCTCACTATCCCAGGCCCCAAACACTCCTTTCAGGTGAAGCAGTGATTTACTTGTACTTCTTTCAATGTCGTATACTGTATTCGCAGCTCACAATGTGGTCTCCTCTACATTGGGGACTGGCAGCATCTGTGAAAAGAGAAGCAGAGTTAACGTTTCGGGTCAGTGACCCTTCTTCAGAGCTAGCAAATGTTAGAAATGTCAAAGGTTATAAGCAAGTGAGCCGGGGGTGGGGCAAGAGATAACAAAGAAGAAGGTGTAGATTGGACAAGGCCACATAGCTGACCAAGAGGTCATGGAGCAAAGGCAAACAATATGTTAATGGTGTGTTGAAAGACAAAGCATTAGTACAGATAGGGTGTTAACGAACTGAGGGGTAATGGAAGAGTGGACCAGGGTGTCGCGGAGGGAATGATCCCTTCGGAATGCTGACAGGGGAAGGGAGGGGAAGATGCGTTTGGTATTGGCATCACACTGGAGGTGGCGGAAATGGCGGAGGATGATCCTTTGGATATGGAGGCAGACTGGGTGACCGCTTTGTGGAACACCTTCGCTCAGTCCTCAAGCAGGACCCTGAGCTTCCGGTTGCTTGCCATTTCAACACTCCCCCCTGCTCTCATGCTCACATCTCTATCTTCGGCTTGCTGCAGTGTTCCACTGAACATCAACGCAAGCTCGAGGAACAGCATTTCATTTTCCGATTAGGCACACTACAGCCTGCCCGACTGTACATTGAGTGCAATAATTTCAGAGCATGACGGGCCCCCCATTTGACTTTTATTTTTAGTTATTTTTTCTTTTTTCTTTTTTACATTTTTTACAATTTTTTTTCTTGTTTATTTCATTTCATTGTAGTTAGTTCAGTTTACTTACCCACTGTTTTTTTTCATGTTTGTACATGCTGCTGTTCAATCTTCAGTTCGTTAACACCCTATCTGTACTAATGCTTTGTCTTTCAACACACAATTAACATATTGTTTGCCTTTGATCCATGACCTCTTGGTCAGCTATGTGGCCTTGTCCAATCTATACCTTCTTCTTTGTTATCTCTTGCCCCACCCCCGGCTCACTTGCTTATAACCTTTGACATTTCTAACATTTGCTAGTTCCGAAGAAGGGTCACTGACCCGAAACGTTAACTCTGCTTCTCTTTTCACAGATGCTGCCAGACTTGCTGAGTGGTTCCAGCGTTTCTTGTTTTTAAATCAAATGAAGCTTTATGGGTCGAGTTTAGTAATAAAAAAGGGACAGCTACATTGCTAGGTGTTTATTATAGACCCCCAGATAGTCAGCGGGAAATTGAGGAGCAAATATGTGCGCAATTTGCAGAGGTGTGTAAAAATAATAGGGTGATTTCAACTTTCCCAACATTAATTGGGATAGTCATTGTGTTAAGGGCTTAGATGGAGTGGAGTTCTTAAAATGTATACAGGAGAACTTTTTATCCCAATATGTAGAGGATCCAACATGGGAGGGTGCAATGCTGGACCTAATTCTGGGGAATGAATCCAGACAGGTGGTTGATGTGTTGGTGGGGGTGCATTTTGGTGATAGTGACCATAACATGGTACAATTTAAGCTAGTTATGGAGAAAGAAATAGACAAGTTGCAAAAAAAGGTTTTGGATTGGGGGAGAGCGAATTTTAGTAAAATAAGGCAGGATCTGGCCAAGGTAGACTGGAAAGAGTTACTTGTCGGGAAATCTACAGAAGAGCAGTGGGGGGCATTCAAAAAGGAAATGGGGAGGGTACAGGCCCAACATGTTCCCTTTAGGGTAATAGGTAGGAGCAACAAGCCTGGAGAACCATGGATGACCAGAAACATTCAGGGTATGATGAGAAGGAAAAGAGAGGCTTTTAGCAAATACAAGGAGACCAAATCAACGGAAGCATTAATGGAATACAGAAAGTGTAGGATGGAGCTTAAGAAAGCAATTAGGAGAGCAAAGAGGGGATATGAGAAAGCTCTGGCTGGTAAAAGTAGGAAAAATCCCAAGATATTCTATAAGTATATCAATGGGAAGAGGATAACCAGGGACCTATTAGGGACCAAGGGGGAAATTTATGGGGAGAGCCAGAGGACATTGGTAGGGTGTTGAATGAATATTTCACATCTGTCTTCACCCAAGAGAATGAGGATGTAGATATGGAATTTAGAGAGAGAGACTGTGAGGTTCTTGAGCAAATTGTCATAGGGAGTGACAAGGTATTGGAGCTTTTGGAAGGCTTAAAAGTGGACAAATCTCCAGGCCCGGACGATTTGTGTCCCAGGATGTTGTGGGAGGCGAGGGTTTAGATTGCAGGGGCTCTGACCCGAATTTTTAATTCCTCTCTGGCCACAGGGGAGGTGCCAGAGGACTGGAGAACAGCTAATGGGGTCCCACTATTTAAGAAAGGTTGTAGAGATAAGCGAGGGAACTACAGACCAGTGAGTCTCACGTCAGTGGTAGGGAAACTATTGGAGAAAATTCTGAAGGAGAGAATCTATCTCCACTTGGAGAGGCAAAATTTGATTAGGAATAGTCAGCATGGCTTTGTCAGAGGGAGGTCATGCCTAACAAATTTGATTGAATTTTTTGAGCATGTGACCAGGTGTGTAGATGAGGGTAGTGCAGTTGATGTAGTTTACATGGATTTCAGCAAAGCCTTTGACAAGGTCCCACATGGGAGATGTATCAAGAAAGCAAATGCACATGGGATACAAGGTAACTTGATAAGGTGGATTCAAAATTGGCTTAGCTGTAGGAGACAGAGAGTGACGACAGATGGCTGTTTTAGTGACTGTAAGCCAGTGTCCAGTGGCGTACCACAGGGATCTGTGCTGGGTCTCCTATTGTTTGTCATTTATATAAACGACATAGATAACTATGTGGGGGGTAGGATCAGTAAGTTTGCGGATGACACAAAGATTGGCCGAGTGGTTAACGGTGAGGTGGAGTGTCTTAGATTACAGGAAGATATAGACGGGATGGTCAAATGGGCAGAAAAGCGGCAGATGGAATTTAACATTGAAAAGTGTGAGATGATACACTTTGGAAGGAGTAATGTGACATGGAAGTATTCAATGAATAGCCTGACACTGGGAAGTTACGAGGAACAAAGGGACCTTGGCGTGTTTGTCCATGGATCTCTGAAGGCAGAAGGGCAGGTTAATAGGGTGGTGAAAAAGGCATATGGGACACTTGCCTTCATCAATCGAGGCATAGATTACAAAAGCAGGGAGGTCATGTTGGAGTTGTACAGAACTTTGGTAAGGCCACAGCTGGAGTACTGTGTGCAATTCTGGTTGCCACATTATAGGAAGGATGTGATTGCATTGGAGGGGGTGCAGAGGCGATTCACCAGGATGTTGCCTGGGATGGAACATTTAAGCTATGAACAGAGGTTGGATAGGCTTGGGTTGTTTTCGCTCGAACAGAGAAGACTGAGGGGTGACCTGATTGAGGTGTGCAAGATTATGAGGGGCATGGACAGGGTGGATAGGGAGCAACTGTTCCCCTTAGTTGAAGGGTCAGTTACGAGGGGTCACAAGTTTAAGGTGAGGGGCGGGAGGTTTAAGGGGGACTTGAGGAAGAACTTTTTTACCCAGAGGGTGGTGACGGTGTGGAATGCCCTGCCTGGGAGGGTGGTAGAGGCAGGTTGCCTCACATCCTTTAAAAAGTACCTGGATGAGCACTTGGCATGTCATAACATTCAAGGCCATGGGCCAAGTGCTGGCAAATGGGATTAGGTAGACAGGTCAGGTGTCTTTAATGCATCGGTGCAGACTCGATGGGCCGAAGGGCCTCTCCTGCAAAGTATTATTCTGTGATATCCACTTAGTGAATTTGCAGCATCAGCGAATGTCATTCTGGAAGTGCCAAATAAAAGATAGGTGTTGCGGAGGCAGAAACCCTCAGTTCTTTTAAAAGGTACCTGGAGATGTATCCATTACATCTTGTGTACAAGATTATGAGGGGCATGGACAGGGTGGATAGGGAGCAGCTGTTCCCCTTAGTTGAAGGGTCGGTTACGAGGGGTCACAAGTTTAAGGTGAGGGGCGGGAGGTTTAAGGGGGATTTAAGGAAGAACTTTTATACCCAGAGGGTGGTGACAGTCTGGAATGCCCTGCCTGGGAGGGTGGTAGAGGCAGGTTGCCTCACATCCTTTAAAAAGTACCTGGATGAGCACTTGGCACGTCATAACATTCAAGGCTATGGGCCAAGTGCTGGCAAATGGGATTAGGTAGACAGGTCAGGTGTCTTTAATGCATCGGTGCAGACTCGATGGGCCGAAGGGCCTCTTCTGCACTGTATTATTCTGTGATTCTGTGATTCTGTGAGATGCACTTGAAGTGCTGTAACCTGAAAGGCTGTGGACCAAGTGCTGGAAGGTCGGATTTGAATGGGCGGCTAGTTTTTTCGGCCGGAACGGACACAATGGGTTGAATGACCTCCTTCTGTGCTGTACTTTTTCTATGGTTCCATGGTTCTATGGTCTGAGGGAATGAATGAAGAACTGCACAGCCTAAGTCAATATTACCTACGGACGTTTTGCCATCATTCCAGTCTTTGGCTTAAGGACCATTTCCAAGAATGTTGTACACATTGCATCAAAATGTAATGGATACAGATATGTGTCTGCAATTCTTTTTGCACAGTAAACTCTTCATTTCATTCATATAGCTATGGGTAATGTGGAAATTATAGAACCAATAGTTCTACTTTTGTTTGGACCTACACACTTACCGTATGGATCTTGGGATAGGCTTGCCTATTGATGTTCCCTTGCCTATGGTGCTGAACAGCAAGAGAAAGTGCAAAGCAATATTAAATCAAAGTTTGATTAACAGCCCACGACAAAACAAGTTATGGATGAAAATTAATCCAGAGAGACATGGAGAAGCAGATTTGCTGAGGGTCACTAATGGAAAAACAAATAGTCTTTTGGCTGTATTATCAAAAGACTTCTGTAGTATACGAGTCTGAAAGGGTTAATCTTGACAGAGTGTAAAGAATACCTCCTACCATGAGATGTAAGAGATCACATAGAAGAGAGCCTCAAAAATAGATGCAGTGTGGCTTTTGGAGAAGTCACACAGGCTATTGTGGAGTGTAAATAGTGATATTGTTATGTGTGCTTCTATTTTTCTTACTAAAATATGTTTTAAGAAATTATGGTTGGATGGTGGACATTGATTCATCTGGAATCTTGAAGAAGCTGATTTGCGGTTGTTTTTAAAATAAGTTACCGGAACGTTTGGACAGAATGTAAACAAGTTTTACTGGAAGGCACCTGTTTGCAAAGAACCCAGCAGGGGGTTGTGTTCTGACCTGAAGGGACAGATATTTACGAGGAAGTGACAAGCCAGGATTTATGGATGTCCCAGGACTTGTTTATGGAAAAATTTAGTTTCATTTTGAACTGTTAAAAAGACAGTTGGTGTTTGGCCTGAAAAACAGAAGAAGTTTGCTTCCTGACCTGCCAGAAGAAAAACAGCTCATTTCTCTCTTGAAAGACGTCAAGTGTGTTTCCTGTTGCCTCCTGTATTTGGAGAAATCCTGCATGTTTGCTGAAACTTTGCATCTTTGAAGGAACTTTGCATCGAATGTGTGAGAATCGAAACCTTTGTTGCTGCACACCTGATGGAAGACCTGTGTGAAGCCTTCTGTAGCTGCATCTCTTGAAAGCCTACCTAGACAGCGCCCGGAAAGAACTGTACTAGGAAGATTCTATTGGCAGCCACCTACTCGCCTTTGGGACACCTCACCAAAACAAAGGACATCTTCCGTACCTAATTTTCAGTCTAAGTGTTCTTTTTAATTACTTCTATTTCTTTATAACAGCTATAAACAAAAATCCCTTTTATTTTTCCTGGTTAACCGGTTGTGTATATGTGTGTGTGAAGGCTGGGACAAATAATGGATGTTATTATTTCAATTTGCGTGCTTGTTTGCTTTATTATTGGTTAAGACTTGGTTTATAATAAACGGATAGTTTTGTTGTTTGTTAAAGAAACCTGGTTGGTATGCTTTATTCTGGGGAAAAATAGAATATGATTGATTGTTTCGGTAAGTGGTAACATTTAAATATATGTTGTGACCAGTGGAGAAGTGGGACTGAATTAACAGTGCACTCCTCCCACCTTGGTCGTAACAATAGTGTAATAAAGATTAATGTTTAACTACTACAAACTAAGAATCTCTAGCTAGACTAATTAAGGTGGCAGCGTAGCGAACAAACAGATAACATGTGATCAGCGGTGAGATTGAGAACAACAGAAGTTCTTAGCTTCCTACACCCAGAAGATGAATTTGAAGCAACTAGCTGAAAAAGCCTGACTTGGAAAAAAGTGACAAAAAGCTGCAGATCTTGAGAAGAGGCTAAGAGACGCTCCACAGCTGTGGTGAAAGACAGAAAAGACACAGAGCAGAAGTCTGGTTGCCTGCAAATAAATTCCAGTAATTGGGTGTGTTACAGTCCCGGCGGTCGAGGAATTGCATTAAAACCCTTTGAAGGGCTGAAAGTTATTTTCTGTTGTGCTAGAGAAAAAAAATGGGGAAAAACTCAATCCTTCACTCGGGGAGTGCAAGTGCGAGTGCGGGAAAACCCCAAAAAGCATGTGAACTGCCGAAAAGCACAGGAAACCCCCGAATAAACTGAAGCTCTCAAAGAAAAAAAAACACTAGAACAGCCTTTTGATAACAGCAGGGAACTCTCAAATAGCTGTGTCAACTTCATTAAGGCAAGCTAGCCTGAAAAAACAAAGTGAAGTTTTCAAGCATACGAACATGCGAATTAGGAGCAGGAATAGGCCACTCAGCCCCTCGAGCCTGTTCTGCTATTCAATAATATCATGGCTGATCTGATTGTAACTTCGACTCCACATTCCTGCCTACCCTTGATAACCTTTCACACCCTTGCTTATCAAGAATCTATTTACTCTGCCTTAAAAATATTTAAATACTCTGCTTCCACTGCCTTTTGACAAAGAGAGTTCCAAAGACTCATGACCCACTGAGAGAAAAAATTTCTCCTCATCTCTGTCTTAAATGGTCGACCCCTTATTTTTAAATAGTGACCCCTGGTTCTAGATTCTCCCACAAGAGGAAACAACCTTTCCACATCCACCCTGCCAAGACCCCTCTAATATGTTATAATGGATCTTATATGTTTCAATCAAGATGCCTCTTACTCTCCTAAACCTCAGTGGATACAAGCCTAATCTATCCAAACTTTCCTCATAAAACAATCTGCCCATTCCAGGTAAACCTTCTCTGAACTGCTTCCAATGTATTTACATCCTTCCTTAGATTCAATTCTCCTCGCAATAAACAATAACATTCTATTAGCTTTTCTAATTACGTGCTGTACCTGCATACTAACCTTTTGCGATTTATGCACCAGGTCACTCAGATCTCTCTGTATCTCACCATTTAGATAACATGCTTCTTTTTTATTCTTCCTGCCAAAATGGACAATTTCACATTTTCCAACAATAACCTCCATTTGCCAGATCTTTGCCCACTCACTTAACCTATCTATATCCCTTTGTAGCCTCCTTATGTCCTTTTCACAACTTACTTTCCTACCTATCTTTGTGTCATCAGCTAATTTTACAACCATCCTTTCATCGAAGTCATTTATATAAATTGTAAAAAGTTGAGGCCCCAGCACTGATCCCTGCGGCACACCACTCATTACATCTTGCCAACCAATTTCCTGTTAGCTAGCCAATCCTCTATCCATGCCAAAATGTTGCCCCCTGCACCGTGAGGTTTTATTTTCCACAATAACTTGTGATGTGGTACCTTATCAACTGTCTTCTGGAAATCTAAGTACAGCACATCCACTGCTTCCCCTTTATCCACAGCACATGTTACTTCTTCAAAGAACTCCAATATTCTGGGAAATTAAAACCAACGCATCAACTATCTCACTAGCCACTTCTTTTAGGACCCCAGGATGAAGTCTATCAGGATCCGGGGACTTGTCAGCCCACAGCTCCAACAATTTGCTCAGTACCACTTCCCTGGTGATTTTAATTTTCTTGAGTTCCTCCCTCCCTTCCATTTCCTGATTTACAGCTATTTCTGGGATGTTACTTGTATCCTCTATAGTGAAGACTGATACAAAATACCTTTTTAAATATTTTGTACCTGTTTAATTCATTTGCCAAATCCTTATTGTCTCTTATTAATTCCCCAGACTCAGTTTCTATAGAACCAACGCTCACTTTGTTAACTTATCTTTTTAAAATATCTCTAGAAGCTCTTACCATCTGTTTCTAACTAGCTTTCTCTTGTATTCTAATTTTTTCCCTCCTTATCAATCTTTTAGTCATTCATTGCTGTTCTTCATATTCTGTCCAATCTTCTGACTTGCTACCCACCTTTGTGCAATTATATGCTTTTTCTTTAAGTTTGATACTATCTTTAATGGTTTTAATTAACCATGGATAGTGGGTCCTCCCCTTGGAATTTTTCTTTCTCATTGGAATCTATCTATTCTGTGTATTCTGAAATATCCTCTTAAATGTCTTCCATTGTATCTCCATTGACCTATCCCTTAACCTAATTTGCCAGTTCACTTTAGCTCTGCTTTCATGCCCTCATAATTGCCCTTATTTAAGTTTAAAATACTATTCTTGGACCCATTCTTCTCTCCCTCAAACTGAATGTAAAATTCAATTATATTATGATCGCTGCTACCTAGGGGCGCCTTCACTGTGAGGTCATCAATTAAACCTATCTCGTTGCACAATACCAGGTCTCATATAGCCTGCTCTCTGATTGGCTCCAGAACATGCTGTTCTAAGAAACTATACCAAAGGGGAATATTCAAAGGGGAAAGCCCTAAAACAGTCTACTAAAAACTGCAGGGTACACTCGAGAGTAACTGTGACAGTCTATTAAAGCAAGCTAGCCTGAAAAAAACTACGTTTCTTGTAAGGGAACACTCTAAAGAAGAGTATAAAATAAAGCAACATGGATCAAAAATTGGGAATTCCAGACAGTTTCCAAAATCAAGAGGGACCCAATCAGATTCAAAACTGGGTATTATGGAGAAAAATGTTTCTCAGATACAGAATCGCATCTAAGTTAGACAGCCAGTCTGAAGCAGAGCAAGTGAATACACTGTTGTATTCTACTGGGGCTATAGCAGATGAAGTTATTGCCAGACAAGGTCTTAATGATGCATCTGCCAAATTCGAAGAAGTTTTAAAAGCTTTAGATTTTTATTTCAGCTTGTGGAGTAATAAGATTTTAGAAAGAGCATGATTCAACAAAGGGTCCAGAAAACGGATGAAACTGTCAATGCTTTTATGACCATTACAGACTAGCTGAAGGATGTGAGTATGGAGACCGTAAAGCAGAATTGATAAGAGATCATATTGTTGTGGATGTTGCTGATGAATCCCTTTCAGATTTAGTGCAGTCTAAAGAAGACCTCACCCTGGATAAAGCTGTTCAGCTGGTGAGGCAAGCAGAGGTGGCAAGGATAATCCAGGAAATTATAGGCCGGTGAGCCTTACGTCAGTGGTAGGGAAACTGTTAGAGAGGATTCTTCGGGACAGGATTTACTCCCATTTGGAAACAAACAAACTTATTAGCGAGAGACAGCATGGTTTTGTGAAGGGGAGGTCGTGTCTCACTAATTTGATTGAGTTTTTTGAGGAAGTGACGAAGATGATTGATGAGGGAAGGGCGGTGGATGTTGTCTATATGGACTTTAGTAAAGCCTTTGACAAGGTCCCGCATGGCAGACTGGTGCAAAAGGTGAAGTCACACGGGCTCAGAGGTGAGCTGGCAAGATGGATACAGAACTGGCTCGGTCACAGAAGACAGAGGGTAACAGTGGATGGGTGTTTTTCTGAATGGAGGGATGTGACTAGTGGTGTTCCGCAGGGATCAGTGCTGGGACCTTTGCTGTTTGTAGTATATATAAATGATTTGGAGGAAAATGTAGCTGGTCTGATTAGTAAGTTTGCGGATGACACAAAGGTTGGTGGAGTTGCGGATAATGATGAGGATTGTCAAAGGATACAGCAGGATATAGATTGGTTGGAGAATTGGGCGGAGAAATGGCAGATGGAGTTTAATCCAGACAAATGTGAGGTAATGCATTTTGGAAGGTCTAATGCAGGTGGGAGGTATACAGTAAATGGCAGAACCCTTAGGAGTATTGACAGGCAGAGAGATCTGGGCGTACAGGTCCACAGGTCACTGAAAGTGGCAACGCAGATGGATAAGGTAGTCAAGAAGGCATTCGGCATGCTTGCCTTCATAGGTCGGGGCATAGAGTATAAAAATTAGCAAGTCATGTTGCAGCTGTACAGAGCCTTAGTTAGGCCACACTTAGAATATTGCGTGCTATTCTGGTCGCCACACTACCAGAAGGACGTGAACGCTTTGGAGAGGGTACAGTGAAGGTTTACCAGGATGTTGCCTGGTCTGGAGGGCATTAGCTATGAGGAGAGGTTGGAAAAACTCGGATTGTTATCACTGGAACGACGGAGGTGGAGGTGCGACATGATAGAGGTTTACAAAGTTATCAGCGGCATGGACAGAGTGGATAGTCAGAAGCTTTTTCCCAGGGTGGAAGAGTCAGTTACTAGGGGACATAGGTTTAAGGTGCGAGGGGCAAAGTTTAGAGGGGATGTGCGAGGCAAGTTTTTTACACAGAGGGTGGTGAGTGCCTGGAACTTGCTGCCAGGGGAGGTGGTGGAAGCAGATACGATAGCGACGTTTAAGAGACATCTTGACAAATATATGAATAGGAAGGGAATAGAGGGATATGGGCCCCGGAAGTGCAGAAGCTGTTAGTTTTGGCTGGCATCAAGATCGGCGCAGGCTTGGAGGGCCGAATGGCCTGTTCCTGTGCTGTACTGTTCTTTGTTCTTTGTTCTTTGTTCTTTGAGGTGTGAAAGAACAACAGAGCAATCCTGTGAGGTGAAAAGACCTTGGCTCAGGAAACCACCTGCAACTGTTCAGTTCCTTCACCAGAGGACTGAAAATGAGGCATCAAGAAAAAAGGTACACTGGTGGGGGGGTGCTTGGAAGCGAAAGATGCCATTAAACCCTGCCAGCGCTGTGGCGCCAAAAGTAGCCACAGGCACGAACAGTGTCCTGCAAATAGAGCAGAATGCTTTTATTGTAGAAAAATAGGCCATTTCAGTAAAATGTGCCAAAATATAATCCTGAGTACCTCAAGTTTGAAAGGAAAAGCATTTAAGAATAGAATGGTTAACAAAGTTAAACAACCTCTGCAGCAGAGCAATTGAAACATTTTCTTGGCGTGATCAATGATCCAAATCAGGCATTTTGTTCTGCAGACATATACGTCAATGGACAGATCACTAATTTCAAACTCGACACTGGAGCAAGTGTAACAGTCTTGTCAAACCAAGAGCTGTGGCTATCGACACACTTTCTGCAACCAATGGAAACACAGTTACATGGCCCAGGTGGGGTTGAACTTGAAGTAAAGGGGAAGTTACAGACAACACTTCAGTACAAGGCAAAGCAGATATTAGAAACACTATATGTTCTAAGAAATCAGGAGTTCTTACTCTTAAGTAGAAGAGCTTGTATTTACTTTCATCTTACCATGAGTCACTTTCAAGAGGAATTCCTGAAATTGCTCACTGGTCTAGGGAGGCTGAAGACTGAATATAGTATTACTTTGTGGAAAGATGCTAAACCTTTTCTTTTCACACCTAGGAAGATTCCACACCCACTTATGAGGCAAGTCCAACATCAACCAGAAGACATGACCAAGATAAGAGTCATTTCTTCTGTTACTGAGCCTACAGAGTGGTATTTAGGAATGGTTCCAATTCTTAAACCAAATGGTATTTGTATAGACTTAACTTAATAAGGCTGTGGCACAAGAAGTCCATCTGATGTCCTCAGTGGACAAAAACTTGTCAAAGTTATCCAAAAGTACTGTCTTCGCAAAGCTTGACATCAATACTGGCTTTTGGCAAGTTCCATTGGATAAGAGGTCAAGGTTATTGACAACCTTCATTACTCCATTTGGAAGATTTTTTTTTAACTGTCTTCCATTTGGTATCACATCAACACTGGAAATATTCCAGAGAACTATGTTGAGTATTCTACAGGGCCTTGAAGGTGTAATATGCCTTATGGATAACATCCTAATCCACAGCGAGTCCATTGAAGAACATAACCTAAGGGTTAGAGTGGTTTAGAATCGTCTGCAGGATGAAGGCTAACACTTATGAGAACTGCAAGTTCTCAAAGACGTTCATTCATCTTTCAGGATACATTGTCAGTAGTAGCAGAATAATGGCAGACCCGCAAAAGACAAGAGTCATTTGCAAATTTCCACTTCCCACTTCTGTCCACAATCTCCAACGGTTTCTTGGCATGGTCAATCAATTGGCAAAATTCCAACCTAATTTAGCCCAAGTTACTGAACCTTTGTGACAACTACTGAGGAAATCTTAAGCATGGTGCTGGGATGCACATCAGAAAAAAGCATTTGAAAGGATCAAGGAGATGCTGATTTCGCCAGATGTTTTAGCTCATTGTAACTCTTCACTTCCAACCACAATCGTAGCTGATGCCTCGTCCACAGGGGTAGGGACAGTCCTTTTCCAAGAACAGCCCACTGGAAGTCGAAGACCTGTTTATTATGCACCACAAGCACTATCTGACACTGAGATGAGATACGCCATGGTAGAGAAGGAAGCTCTCGCAGTCACTTGAGCTTGTGAGAAGTTTTAAAACTACATTATTTGCTTAAAGGTTATAATTGAGACAGACCACAAACCCCTGGTTTCCTTACTCGATGAAAAGGAACTTGCTAGGATATGATGGTCAACCATCCTACTCAGCAGGATGTTAACTTTATTAATGAAATTGAATCATATTTGCAGGTCACTGCATCACAATAGCCAGCAAGTTCAAATAGACTCCAACAAATTCATCAGGCACAGATGCAAGATGAAGAATGCATCTATGTCCGCCAATATTGCGAGCAAGGTTGGCCACAACAGAGTCCCAAGGGTAAGAGGATGAAAATCTTATTCGAACACAGAAGACACTTTACTATTGTGGATGATTTGCTGGTATATGAGAGACTGGTGATTCCAGAGTCACTCCGGGAAGATATCTTGGAGAAAATACACCAGGGTCATATCTTCTTCTTTGGCTTCCTTGTCTCGGGAGACAATGGGTAAGCGCCTGAAGGTGGTCAGTGGTTTGTGGAGCAGCACCTGGAGTGGCTATAAAGGCCAATACTAGTACTAGACTCCAGTATTCCGGGAAGATATCTTGGAGAAAATACACCAGGGTCATATGGACATAACTAAATGTAGAGCACGGGCTCAGGCATCTGCGTGGCAGCTGAGAATCTGAAGGGATATCGATGAATTGATTTCGAATGGCAAGGTTATGTGCAGTTCACATACAGGATCATAGAGAACCTTTAACTTCGACTCAATTCCCAATTAGACCATGGGAATGTTTGATAATTGATCGATTCTTCTTTGATGGAAGATCCTATCTAATTAAAGTCGATTTCTTCTCAAGATGGATCGAGGTTAAACAGATGTACACAACAACAACTGAAACAGTCATCAAAGTTTTATAAGAAATTTTTGCAACACATGGTATACCTGATCAGATAGTATCTGATAATGGACCACAAATTACAAACAATTACTTGATGCATTTTGCGGGAAAATGTGGATTTGCTCATCTAACAAGCTCTAGGTATCCACAATCTAATGGAGAAGCTGAGTGAGCAGTCAGAACTATTAAAGCAACGTCGAAAAAAAATCAAGATTTCCAATTAGCTCTTTTGACCTACAGAACTACTCCATTGTTATGCGTATTCGCACCATCTGAACTCTTAATGGGAAGAAAACTCCAAACACAATTTCCAATTCTACCAAGAAATTACTTCCAGCGTTACAAAGCAAGGAATATCAGAGTGTACAAGATAAAGAAAAGTCTTACTGAAAGAAACAAGCCCATAATTATAACAGGAAATCTTTTGGGCCTCCTTATCTCGAGAGACAATGGATACGCGCCTGGAGGTGGTCAGTGGTTTGTGAAGCAGCGCCTGGAGTGGCTATAAAGGCCAATTCTGGAGTGACAGGCTCTTCCACAGGTGCTGCAGAGAAATTTGTTTGTTGGGGCTGTTGCACAGTTGGCTCTCCCCTTGCGCCTCTGTCTTTTTTCCTGCCAACTACTAAGTCTCTTCGACTCGCCACAATTTAGCCCTGTCTTTATGGCTGCCCGCCAGCTCTGGCGAATGCTGGCAACTGACTCCCACGACTTGTGATCAATGTCACACGATTTCATGTCGCGTTTGCAGACGTCTTTATAACGGAGACATGGACGGCCGGTGGGTCTGATACCAGTGGCGAGCTCGCTGTACAATGTGTCTTTGGGGATCCTGCCATCTTCCATGCGGCTCACATGGCCAAGCCATCTCAAGCGCCGCTGACTCAGTAGTGTGTATAAGCTGGGGATGTTGGCCGCTTCAAGGACTTCTGTGTTGGAAATATAGTCCTGCCACCTGATGCCAAGTATTCTCCGAAGGCAGCGAAGATGGAATGAATTGAGACGTCGCTCTTGGCTGGCATACGTTGTCCAGGCCTCGCTGCCGTAGAGCAAGGTACTGAGGACACAGGCCTGATACACTCGGACTTTTGTGTTCCGTGTCAGTGCGCCATTTTCCCACACTCTCTTGGCCAGTCTGAACATAGCAGTGGAAGCCTTACCCATGCGCTTGTTGATTTCTGCATCTAGAGACAGGTTACTGGTGATAGTTGAGCCTAGGTAGGTGAACTCTTGAACCACTTCCAGAGCGTGGTCGCCAATATTGATGGATGGAGCATTTCTGACATCCTGCCCCATGATGTTCGTTTTCTTGAGGCTGATGGTTAGGCCAAATTCATTGCAGGCAGACGCAAACCTGTCGATGAGACTCTGCAGGCATTCTTCAGTGTGAGATGTTAAAGCAGCATCGTCAGCAAAGAGGAGTTCTCTGATGAGGACTTTCCGTACTTTGGACTTCGCTCTTAGACGGGCAAGGTTGAACAACCTGCCCCCTGATCTTGTGTGGAGGAAAATTCCTTCTTCAGAGGATTTGAACGCATGTGAAAGCAGCAGTGAGAAGAAAATTCCAAAAAGTGTGGGTGCGAGAACACAGCCCTGTTTCACACCACTCAGGATAGGAAAGGGCTCTGATGAGGAGCCACCATGTTGAATTGTGCCTTTCATATTGTCATGGAATGAGGTGATGATACTTAGTAGCTTTGGTGGACATCCGATCTTTTCTAGTAGTCTGAAGAGACCACGTCTGCTGACGAGGTCAAAGGCTTTGGTGAGATCAATGAAAGCAATGTAGAGGGGCATCTGTTGTTCACGGCATTTCTCCTGTATCTGACGAAGGGAGAACAGCATGTCAATAGTCGATCTCTC
This sequence comes from Heterodontus francisci, assembly GCF_036365525.1. NCBI lineage: Eukaryota > Metazoa > Chordata > Chondrichthyes > Heterodontiformes > Heterodontidae > Heterodontus > Heterodontus francisci. The sequence continues at coordinate 62,136,688 of NC_090384.1, forward strand.
TGCACGAAAGCCACACTGTGCCTCAGGGTAGACGCGCTCGGCCAGCTTCTGGAGCCTGTTCAGAGCGACTCGAGCAAAGACTTTCCCCACTATGCTGAGCAGGGAGATTCCACGGTAGTTGTTGCAGTCACCGCGGTCACCTTTGTTTTTATAGAGGGTGATGATGTTGGCATCGCGCATGTCCTGGGGTACTGCTCCCTCGTCCCAGCACAGGCATAGCAGTTCATGTAGTGCTGAGAGTATAGCAGGCTTGGCACTCTTGATTATTTCAGGGGTAATGCTGTCCTTCCCAGGGGCTTTTCCGCTGGCTAGGGAATCAATGGCATCACTGAGTTCCGATTTGGTTGGCTGTATGTCCAGCTCATCCATGACTGGTAGAGGCTGGGCTGCATTGAGGGCAGTCTCAGTGACAGCATTCTCCCTGGAGTACAGTTCTAGGTAGTGCTCAACCCAGCGGTCCATCTGTTTGCGTTGGTCAGTGATTATGTCCCCCGATTTAGATTTGAGGGGGGTGATCTTCTTGATGGTTGGCCCAAGAGCTCTCTTCATGCCATCATACATTCCTCTGATGTTTCCGGTGTCTGAGGCCAGCTGAATATGACTGCATAGGTGTTGCCAGTAGTCGTTTGCGCAACGCCTAGCTGTTCTTTGTGCAGTACTTCTGGCTGCTTTAAGTGCTGCGGATGTTAAATCGCTGGGGGCTTTCTTGTAGTTCAAAAGTGCAATGCGCTTAGCGGCTATGACAGGTTCCAGCTCTTCATTATGAGATTGAAACCAGTCTGCATTTCTCTTCGCACTTTTGCCGTAGGTGGTCAAAGCTGACTCATAGATGGCGTCTCTGATGTGGGCCCACTTGGTCTCAGCATCCCCTGTGGGAGTGTTTTGAAGGGCTGTTGAAATACCGTACCAGAAACCTACCAAAGTTGCCAGAAGGGCCAAAGGTACAAGACCAAAACAGAGGAGTAATTCTCCAGAAAGAGGAGAATCAACAGCGATCTTATTTACTAAGAGCTCCAGAAGGTACTATCAGAATAAATAGAAGGAATCTTATTCCTTTACATCAGAGATGTCAATCAGTCATACATTTAGATTAAACAGATGTTGAACCCAAAATCCAGAAAGCACCAAATACTACAAACCTCAATGAAGGCCATCCAAGTCAAGACACAAAAGATCAGAGAAAGACCACCAAACTTCCACATCTGATGACAACAAGATCAGGAAGAGTTCTGAAGCCTCTTGACAGATTGAATGGGCTGAATTTTATCAGCGCGATGCCCTCCATGGCAGTGCACTATGAAAGTGGCAGCCTTCCAGCACGGAAGTGCCGCCACTGAGCCCCCGCGATATTATGCACAGGGGCTCATTTAAATAGAGAGGGCAGAGCGGCCGCCCCCAATGATGTCGAGGAGTATGCTTCGATGCCCTTAGATGAAATTTTAGTATTTAAAGGGGAAATTGGTTCAAACCTCATTTTAAGATTTTATTGGAACCTGGAGGCCCTTTCAACCCACCCCCCAATGTTTATTTTAGGGCCAGTGACCTGGAATTAACTGACATCATGACTTTCCCCTCCCCAACCTCGTCACTTTTGCCCTTCAACCTCTTCCCACCATCCCATACCCAATAAAAAATGTGTTCCCCACTCCCGCCCCCACCTCCACTCCCACTCTGATAATTTTAGTCCTCCCCCTTGCGCACCAGTTTCTCGGAACTCCGAAGGCGTGTGAGTTGTGATCGGCGGCTGTAAAATTGGCTGGGACGGCTGCCACCAGCAGGTAAGGTAATTTTCATCTTATTAATATTCATTTCAATGTTTAGATGAAGGCCCCGCCATTTGGCGGTGGTGGTGGGGGTGGGGTGGGGGGGGCATACCGCCACCGCCGGTAATAGGTGGCGAGCCCTTCTCGATGTCGGGGGTCGAGGCGGGCCTGGTAAAATTCAGCCCAATCTATGAGGTGTTACGACCGAGGCGGGAGCAGTGCACTGTCTTTTCTAGTTCCATTTCTCCACAGGTCACAACATATATTTTTTTAAATGTTTACCCAGTTACCAATGCAGTCAATCATATACTCTTTATCCCAGAATAAAATACACTAACCAGGTTTCTTTAATAAACAACAAAATTATTGGTTTATTATCAAACAAGACTTAACCAGTAATGAAACAAAGCATTAATACACAGATTGAAATATGAACGTTTCCCTTTTTAAATTCCCCACACACAAACTCACACACACTGGAAAAAATACAGAAATTCTTTCTGCAGAGGACTATTACAAAAAAAAGACAAATAAAATACTTCAGCTAAATACTTACTAAATCGGGAAGAAAAAAGAGAAGATATGGAAAGATGTCAGTTGTCCCTTTTTTGGTCTGGTGTCCCAAATATACATAGATGGCTGTCACTGGGATATTTCTAGACTAGTTCTTTTCAGGCAGCATTGAGGATCAGTTTGGCAGGCTTTCTAGGAGAACTGTGGCATCAGTTTCTCTGTTTCTTACACTTGATTCTAGGAAGTTCTCAAAGAGATAGAAGAGGATGTGCTTTTGGTGGCTGCTCTGTTGGCTAGTTTTCTCCAACTGTCTTCAAAACAGTTCACACCCCAACATATTGTCCAAAGCAAAACCAAAAACAATATCTCAAGAGTCAAGCCTCCTGACCCCTATAAATCTTGACCTGTCACTTTTCTGTAAACATCTTCCTCAGGTCACCAAGATTTCTGTTGTTTATTGCTTAAAGCACATGACTTCCAGCAAAGCTGTTTTTAAACAACATCTCAGTATCCTTTCAAGGATCTGTCAACAACAAAGCAAAGTCCAGCTTCTTTGAAATCTTCAGCCTTCCAATGAATCCATCTTCACAATTTAAGTATAAGTCCTCAAAAAAACATATACTTAACAAAAAATACAGAAGTACTTTCATAACAGATGTCAGAGACTTGGGGGGAGATGGGGTAGTATGTAAATAAGAAAGTGAATGTATGTAAATATATATTTAGATAAAGACTTGGGGCGAGATGTAGGATAAGGGTTTGACATGGTTAATCTGAGAGATTGTAAAGAATACCTCCTACCATGGTGATGTAAGAGATCACATGGGAGAGAGACTTGAAGCTAGATGCAGCATGGCTTTTGGAGGAGTCACACAGGCTAGTGTGGAGTCTAAATAGTTATAATGTAATAAAGATTAATGCTTAACTACTACAGACTAAGAATCTCTCTAGCTAGACTAACTAAGGTGGCAGTGTACCAAACAATAATATAACAACTTCAACTCACTTGACACTCAGTCACTCTAACAAGTTGCAGAAGACCAGTAATGGAGCCAGAGACAAATGGCATGGCACAGAGAAGATGTGTAATGGACACAATTTAAAAATAATTGTTAGAAGCCCTCTCATGAAACACTTGCAGTATTATCAGTATTTTACTGGGATAGGATGGTTCATAAAATCTATGTAGGTCTAGATGGAGATCACAGCTGTTTATCTTAAACAAAGTGCATTCCTGGCAAAAAAAAATCCCTGTACAAATCTGTAGAACCAAAAGCATTCAACAAATAGGCACAAATATAATGGATATTGATTAGAATTGTTCAGCTTTACTGTTTACTAATCACCCACAGTAAAAAAAAAAGTAAATCTAACAAAAAATTATGGTAGGAATTTATTTAAAAATATTCTTGTTTAAACAGAATGCAGATAATTCGTTTTTTTAATAATTGGAAAATACAAATATACAGATATATATGTTACTTAACCTGCTGAGCCAAAATTTCCTTCAGCTAAAAGGGGCAGCACAGTGGCGCAGTGGTTAGCAGTGCAGCCTCACAGCTCCAGTGACCCGGGTTCAATTCTGGGTACTGCCTGTGTGGAGTTTGCAAGTTCTCCCTGTGTCTGCGTGGGTTTCCTCCGGGTGCTCCGGTTTCCTCCCACAGCCAAAAGACTTGCGGGTTGATAGGTAAATTGGCCATTATAAATTGCCCCTAGTATAGGTAGGTGGTAGGGTAATATAGGGACAGGTGGGGATGTGGTAGGAATATGGGATTAGTGTAGGATTAGTATAAATGGGTGGTTAATGGTCGGCACAGACTCGGTGGGCCGAAGGGCCTGTTTCAGTGCTGTATCTCTAAATCTAAAATCATATCAGTAGAGAAAGGTCATCTAGCTCTGATCTTTGATTAGCTTCCTTTTATATTTCCAGGACAGTCATTAGATCATCACTTATTGTAGTTGTGCTTTATTAATTTTGATTACTTTTCTTCCTGTATAACCTCCCTTGTTTTGCTTGTTCTGCTGCTGCTGTTGTGCTTGAAAGTCCTTCCACCTCTGCCATCCTAACACTACTGTTTTAATCACTTTTACCCATTACTGAGCCTCCATTCTTCATCGTATCCCAACATTTATGCTGCTGACCTGAGGGCTTTTGATACCACAGTCAAGGTACCAGTCCAAAAATCTGAGGTGCCATAAACCTTAGCTTTTTGAAATGGAGTAAAGCACCAGTGTGGTGACCAATTCGCTCTGGAATAGAATCCATTTTGGACTCAGTAATGGAAAAATTGATCAATCAAATAGGAGAAAAGGTTCTTCACCGAAAAAGTGCTTTGTCCTCAATTGTGGATTCCATGACAGAACACTGCTATAAGTTCTCCAATAAGTTTTTTAATTGCCTGTCCTCATTCTAACCCAAGAGTATCCTCCTGTGCCCAAGCCCTACCACATTTATCCAAAGGTTGAAGTCTGCTGCTGCACCATTTCCTTGTTACACCACAACCAATATTGTAGATATTGATAAGGATGATGGATATTGAGATTAATTTCAGCTTTAAATTTCATATCGAGACAATTAAATTCATGCTTTTCCTCGGTATGCAATTTTACTGTTGGGATAAGAAAGCTGTACATAATAGCATAAATAGCAGCAGCCACCTCATAGATGTTAACTCATGGATATTAGTTACCCCAGAATCAAATTTACACAAGCGGTATAAGAGCTGCGTAAAGCAGACACCTTTGATGCAGATTCCTACTTCCATGACACACTTGGACTGCCTGCATTACCATTCCAATGATCACATACCAGATAAAGAGGCCATATTAAATTTAAATTAGGATACAGATCTGCTTTGAATGGTCGACTAGCTCGAGGGGGCTGAATGGCATACTCTTGTTTCTATGTTCCTAAATAAAGTTTTTTTTTTATAATACTTAACATACAGTTGTCTGAGTCACTTTGAAAGGCCAGAATTGATTTCACCTGTGAATGTTAACACCTATTTAGAATTGAGGAAAGGTTAATTCTGATTGGGTGAAATTTACATAATTTTTAAAATATACAAGTTTTATGAAATTTGTACTGATTGTGTTTTAAAATTAAGCTTTTCTGCATAAGTTAAGCACATCACCTGGGGATGCAGCACAGATTCACCAGAATGATACCAGGGCTAAAAGGGTTTACTTATGAGGACAGAGTTACACAGACTAGGCTTGTATTCTCTTGAGTACAGAAGATTATGTGGTGATCTAATTGAGGTGGTGAAGATCATTAAAAGTTTTGATAGGGTAGAGCTTCCCTCTGGTGGTGGGGGAGTCCAGAACAAGGCAAAATAACCTTAAAATTAGCATTAGGCCATTCAGGGGTGATATCAGGAAGCACTTCTTCACAGAAAGAGTAGTGGAAATCTGGAACTTTGTGAATTGAAAATTTCAAAACTGGGATTGATAGATTTTTGTTAGACAAGTGTATTAAGGATTATGGAAGCAAGGCGGGTAGATGGAGTTAAGGTACAGATCAGCCAGATCTAATTGAATGGCAGAACAGGCTTGAGGGGCTGGATGGCCTACTTCTGTTCCTATATTCATAAATACATACCAGGGACTCTTCTGGACAGAACAATTCTAATAGTTTTGCATATAGAAGGAAATAGCATTTTAAAACCATATTTTGTTTCACTTTAGCAACCAACATGTTCTGTCCTGTACTGACATATATCATAAGTTTACAAGAAAGACTTGCATTTATATAGCACCTTTCACAATCACAGGATGTCTCAAAGTGATTTACAGTCAATGAATTATTTTTGACATGTAGTCACTGTTGTAATGTAGGAAACATGGCATCCAAGCTGCACACAGTAAGCTCCCACAAACAACAATGTGATAATGACCAGATAATCTGTTTTTTTGATATGATGTTGATTGAGGGATAAATATTGGCCAGGCCACCAGGGATAACTCCGCTGCTCTTCTTCAAAATAGTGCCATGGAATCTTTCTTGTCCACCTGAGAGAGCAGATGGGGCCTCCGTTTAACATCTCATCCGAAAGACGACGCCTCAAACAGTGCAACACTCCCTCAGTACTGTACTGGAGTGTCAACTTAGATTGTTGTCCTCAAGTCCTGGAGTGAGACTTGAACCCACAACCTTCTGACTCAGAGTTGAGTGTGCTACAAATTGACACGTAAGCAAGATATTTACAGCTATTGTTCTCTTAATTCCCAAGTCCATTTCAATTGTGCTTAAAATAAATAATAATGCCTCCAACACAGATCCCTATGAAACAAGACTCATCACACCGTTCCTGTCAGAGAAATATTATTTTACCCCTACCGTTTGCTTTTTAAACTCCAACTATTTTTCTCTCCTTGTGCCACATTGCCTATAATTTTATATGCCATTACCTTTGCCACAAGTCTGTTATGTGGTGCCTTATCAAATGCTTTTCGAAAATCCATATGAACTACATCTACTACATTTTCATTATCTATTCTTTATTTCTTTAAAAAATGATATAAAGTTGGTCAAACTATTTAAGGTTCATCTCTCCTGGTTGTACATTCTCAATTTGCAACTCCTGCGTGAAAACTGAGACTAAGTATTTATTTACTACCTCTGTCGTTCCCTTACTTTTCAGTATAAGTTTGTCTCCTTCATTTCTTTGCAAACCTGCACCTACGATAACTTCCTTCTTGCTGCCCATCATAAATTTTAGTCGACTTTTTTGCTAGGTTCCTTTCCAAACCTTCTTAGCCTTTCTAATCTATGTATTTTGTAGCTTTCTTATATTTGTCTTGGCATTCTTTTCTTCAGTGAGATTACTTCTGCAGGATCAGCCATGCTCTTAGGAAACCTGCTCACAATTTCACTTCCATTGGAAGTATGGCTCTGCAGAGACAATCCTATGTGCAGGCAAGAGGTGCTAAAATGTTCACAAACTTATATAATTGGGTGAAAATGTGCAACATAAATAAAGGAAATGTTCAGCAACAAGTGAGTTACATGTGCTGTGGTAGCACGTTTTAGTTTATTCAGACTTCAGTCATGCTGGGACAAAGGAAAGAAAGTTATGTTTGTGTGCACACTTGTGTGCAAAAAGAAACAGACATGCAGTGATATACTAACTTTCACGATCTCAGGACATCTCAAAGCACTTTACAGCCAATTAAATACTTTTGAAGTGTAGTTACTGTTGTAATGTAGGAAACACTGCAGTCAATTTGCCCACTACAATGTCCCACAAAATGCAATGTGATAATGACCAGACAATTTGTTTTAGTGATGTTAGTTGAGGGGTAAATATTGGCCAGGACACTGGGGATATCTCCCCTACTCTTCATTAAAATAGTGCCATGGGATCTTTTACATCCACCAGAGCGGGCAGATGGAGCCTCAGCTTAACCTCATCTGAAAGACAAAGGTAAAAGTATATATATATATATATATATATATATATATATATATATCTACATATACATTCTATAGTAGTCAGAACCGAATCAAATTCAAGCAGTTGGAGAATATATCTGAAATGACGTGTTGGACCACATGTGACAACCAATTTATTTACTATCAATGGAAATGTTCACAGTGTATGTCCTCTTCAGTGGATATGACAGTACACCTTCCAGGCTTTTCAAGGGTTAAGCTCTGTTTTGTCCACAAACAACTGACAGCTTCCTAATGCAGTTACATTAAAGTGCTTTTCTGAATGTGATGCAGCTTTAACTAGGTCCTGAGGGCATTGTTAGTTATCATTGCTGACTGCTGTTGAGAGTAAGAGTCTGGTAAAAGCAATTTTAGCTTTGGTCCCAATCATCCACAATAGACACAGAGAGTGGGATTTAACGAAAGAGTACTTCCGCTGCTACAACCCCTCTGATGATTTTATCTTGTTCTTTACTTAGTTTAGGACAATCTAAAAGATTTGCTGATGCCCAAAAAAGAGACAAAATTTTACAAGGTCACATCTGTCATATATCAACACCAGAAAGCAAGGTAGAGTGCATTAGCTTTTAAGTGCTTTAAGTTGTGCTGAGCGTGTGAGCATGGAACAATAGCTCAGAAAAAAATCAACAATGATTTTCAGTATTCTATAGCAGTGACTCATTTAAATGGCCACATTTGTTGCAAACAAATCCTACTGGATTAGCAATCAACTGAACAGAACACACAAGGTGAGTTTATTTACAGTACCAGAAACATTGAGCTAGATTAATGTATTTGTACAAAACATAAAAACAAACCAAAGCAAATAAATTGTATATTTTTTTAACGCTTCTGATTCTGACTAAAGTGAAATCATATGAATTCATGGAAGCAATATCTAGATCCATTGCTAGATCCCTACAAAATCAATAATATTTTTTAAAGCTAAGGCAATACTTTAACTTGATTGCACATTTTATCAGTTCACCAATGGAAATTACAGAACCAAATTCTGTGTACTTCCCTGTATGATGTGTGCATTTTGCTTTAAAGTTTCTAGAACAAGGAGTCCAGTAAGTTATTGAATTCCTCCCTCCAACCTCTGTAGCCATAAAGCTTTAACCTGCCACAACAGGCTCGTTCATAAAGCTTTAGAGTAGGAAGAGATTTGAAAAAAAAACAGGAAACATTACATGGCAGATGCGTAATGGGATATTTATTTTCTGAAACAAGAGCCTATATTCATTAAATTTTACCACTGATTAACCATCAACATTTTGAAAGATGAGATGGATAAATTCAACTCCTCAAGTATCTTTTATGCACATTGTAGGTCAGCATGGAATGTCACTCTTTTATTGCCTGTCAATTTTTGACAACCATGTACAAATAGATGTATTGACTCATTCAGCTTGACAGCAAAGTAAATGATAATAAGCATTTAGCTGACATAATAGGTGTGTTTTAATCTAATACTATGCCACATTCCTATGTGAATCATTTCTCTGTAAGCCAGTCACATTCTGGAGGTAGATTTAGTGTCGTTTTTGCAGAAACTCTACTTACATTGCACATTTACACAGTTCTGTGAATAAATGTACCTGAGACAATCAGCCATAAATAATAAAATACATTTTATACAAAATCATGACAAGAAGCTTGCATTAACAAAAAATATGACATTTTCCAATAAATAATAAACTGGAATATATGAAAAATATTTGTCTTCCAATAAGATCCAAGGGACAGGAGGTGGCAATGAATGAAAACACAAGGGGGGGGGGGGGTTTGGCAGGGGGAGGCCAGAAAATTGGTGCAGAGTCATCTGCCATGGAACCTAACGCCATAATGCTGGTTTCCAATTTTCTCAGAGTTCCGTGGTGCCGCCTCTGCCATGACATGATGGGATCATAATTTAAATTTGATATATGATGGTTTGCATGAATTTGTAACTAATTCGCCACGATCCTACCAGGCGTTCGCAATCTTATGCATAACATGCAGCACTCACGTGCCTTCACTTTCCCATCATTAAAAAGCTGACATCACTGAGGCAAGAGTCATCAGTGCCTGCAAAGGTTAGGTAAGTTATCCGTTGTTATCTTGTGGAAATTTTTTCACATTGGACATTGTCACTGAGCTCAATCTGCAGATGTGAGGGCAGGAGGGACTTCTGCAAGTGGATACTGTTGGGGAGGAAGTAGGGAACTCTGCAAATGGATACTGTAGTGGGGGGGGAAGTAGGGAGCTCTGCAAGTGGATACTATTGGGGGTGAAGGAGGGAGCTCTGCAAGTGCATACTATTGGGGGGGTGAAGGAGGGAGCTCTGCAAGTGCATACTATTGGGGGTGAAGGAGGGAGCTCTGCAAGTGCATACTATTGGGGGGTGAAGGAGGGAGCTCTGCAATCCAACATCAGGAGACACTGTTAATGGCGTTGCCAATGCCACCTGCACCATGTGATTGGGGGGACAGCCGCCGTTATTAGGCTAAATGACTGCCTGCTGCGCAATCGCGGCAGTGCAGCCACTAACCTCACAGGCAGGACTGAGAGCGGCGGCGGGATAATAAAATCCGGCCCTAGGGGTTAGAAACTCATCTCGGGCAGTGGTGCAAAATGAGTGGCATCGGATCATCCACTGGTTAGACACAGTGCATGATATTCAGTTCCATTGCAGTCAATGGAATTAAATATGAGGCGCTGCCAAAAATGGGCAGCCAACCCAACATAGCCTGCTTTGCGCCACTGCCCAAAACAAATATCTACCCCTAGATTTTAAATTTAACATTTTCTTTACCACAAGACCAACTTCAAAAAGAACTGGAAGAATTCTCCAGGTGCTTATCTGTAAAACTTAACGAAGATCCACAAAATAATTAAAGTTATTTAATGAAATCACCTTTGGCGATATGCAAAAGTTATATTTTGCGTCAGTCTTACCTTAATGTCTGTCATTTCCTTAGATAAAGGAAATCAATGTTAAACTCACCGATGTATTACTTTAGTTTTAAATCCACAAAAGTCAATCTTGTGTTTCGGGGTCATTGTGGTGATGAGATTATTTCCATGCTCCCTCTAGGACTGGAATTTGTGAGGCAGGGCACGAAGTATCACAATGGGTGGCGGGGAGCGGGGGGCCCTTTGCCTCCCCGTCACCAAGCGATCTTCCCGGGGGTGGGGGGTAAAGGCCAACAATGACCTTCCCATCCAGATGCCAATTGAGGCCCTGGGTGGCCTATTAACGGCAAATTAAGGGCCTCTTCCCGCCGCCACTAGGATCTTACCTGCTGCGGGAGAGGCCTCCACCGTGCGGGGAGGTCGTCTTGTATCACGAGGCGCCCTCCCTGCGGACATAGGGAGGGTCCCTCCTTTGTGGCCCCTGGAAGACCCCCCACCAGGAACCAATTCGCCCCCGGGATCCCCCTCTCCCTGGACTGCAAGACCACACCCAGCCCCCACTTGCCGGGGCCTTCTGATTAAAGGCATGATATAAATGCAAATTCGATTCAATTCAAAGAAAGAAAACCAAACATTGTCTTAAAGTAGCAACATCATGAAGAAACAAATTTACCATTGAAACCAACTTCAATGCCAGAGGCTGAAGCAACAAGAGTGAGAATTTTCTAGTTCCAACGTTAATTCGTTATGCATGGTGAACCTCTGACCCATATTGGGCCGATTGTTGCTAACTCACCACACCAGGGCACTCTGTCAAGATGACAGCAATGCTGCATGCCTGGCAGTACATGGTGGCAATGCTTAATGCTGTCTACAATGCTCAGAAAATTTGGGATCAGGAAGATGACCATACACCTATGGAAGCTACCAAGATAATAGCACCTAATTTAATCATTTTACAAGACAGATGCTACAGTCAGCCCAGAACAACAGCAGCATTACACAGCACATAACATCGCTTTTATCAGCATTTGCATGTATCAGCACAGTTACATGCATCATGAAGGAAGCAGTCAGTGAGCAAAAACTGCTGCTTGAAGAACATGTGGTTATTATCAATCATATCACTAATTTGGGAGTGGGGCCATTGGGCAAGCATGGCACATTACTGTTGCTAGCCAGTGTGAATGAACAGGAATGTGTTAGCCATATTGACTGATGCATAAGTCACCTATTTGATATACTTGGATAGCACATTGGCTGATATTGCAGCTGATCTCCATGCTAGCCTTGAAGGAGGTGATCGCAGGAAGTGATCTTGATTGCTACTGGCAATGCGGTTCTGAAGGTGCTGCTCCATGAAGCTATAGTTCTAATTCTCTTCAGTCATTTCCAGGTGGATGTCCGAAAGTCTCCAGATATGGGCATAACAGCAGGTGCCTGCCAATCTCCCTCGCAAGTTTACATTTTAAAACCAATTGCCACCGTTAATTTGCACTTCACTCATCAACCACTATGGGCTGCTAGTGCAAACATTTCGATGCTTTCTCCCTCTTTGGCTGGAATTTTACATTAGGCGGAAGGCCTTGCTCACCAGCCGAAAGGTCGGGGGCAAGCCTGCCTCCACGAGGCCTGGGGCCAGGATTTTTCACTCCCCAGGCCCTTAATTGGCCTTGGACGAGACTTCCACCTCCTTGAGGTGCCAATGGGAGTGGTGGCCACTGCGGGAACTACACCCAGCCATTGGAGGTAAGAGGAAGGATGGCCCCAGAACTCAGGTAAACCTTTAGGGCCTCGCCGAGGACAATCAGCTGGACCCTGGCGAGGCAAGGGGGGGTCGATTGGTTGGGGGAGGGAAGTGTTTTGCATTGGGGGCGATTGGGGCTCCGCGGGTGGCCCTCCGTGGGGCACATGGTGCCTGATCAGGAGGACCTCTCCCACCCCCAGCCCGCAAGAAGGCCGCCTGGTTTTACAGGCGGGGTTCTTGGGGCCTTTGCCGTCTAACTGCTGAGGGTAAAATATTCGCCAAGGCGGGAGGAGAGTCTTAAGTGGCAGTGAATTGGCCACTTAATGGCTTTGATTGGCCTGAGTCGGCGGGCCGTTTCTCATCGCCACTGCCCCGTGTAAAATTGCAGCAGAGGCAGGAGGGGGTCAGGAGTTATCCCCCAGCCTCCCACTTAATTTTACAATCCCCACCACCCCAACACCACCCCCCCAACTGCCACCAGCCCGTTCATTGGGTGGGGGGCGGGGTATAATTCTGGCGTTTGTGTTCATGGAAGTTTATATATGTCTCCTTTTTAATGGGCATTTCCTGTTCTGCTTTAGTTCAGCAAAGACTTCCGTATAGTCTGATTTCTGGTGATTTAACACACAATATTAAAATATTTTAGGTTCTACATAAACATCACATACTATTGAGAAAAAAACCTCCAAGAAAATAAATTATGAAAATCTTTTTAATAAAAATGCCCAAAGAATGAAAACTTATACTGAACAAAAACTGTAAATGATAAATAATAAATGATTAAAAATCTGTTATCTATTTAATAGCTCCATTGTACTTAGAGTTTTCCTTAGGTCCACTCCAATGGGCAAGCAGAGCAAATAGCACAATCACATCATAAGCAGATTGAAATCCTGTTAGGGTTAATTCAGGAGTATTATAACATTTAAATTAAGCTGTCACTCATTGTAGGCAACAGTACTAGAGGTCTGCCCAAAAGATCCGTTGTAGAACGGTACTCAGTGCAAAAGTGGCAATGTAGAACTGCGGCTGATTTTCCAGTTGCCATTCTCCCTATTGCTCCTACCCCATTTACCATGCAACTTAAAAACATGCCTCAAAACGTTTATCCTAGAATTGGTCTGCAATTAAAATGTTGATTTTGTTACTAAACAGCCAAAAAAGCTTTCAGTTCTACATGGGTTTAAGTATGGCTGCAATGGCTGTGCTTCCACTAAAAGAAAATTTGCTCTTAACAGAAATCTGATCTTACTGGGGATTATCTGACAGGGAAAATAAATTTAACTTGTACTCAAAAGAATAGAGAGGCAGTGGAAAAGGTTTCAGAAAAGGGCAAAAAGTTGATTGCAGGTTTTAGATGACTGAACCATGGAGAGAGGTTCAGGAAGCTAAACATGTTTTCACTGGTGTAGGATATTTGGTAAAGATATGATCCAAGTCTTTGAAATAATGAAGTGAATTGATATGGCGAATGCAGACAAGTTTATTTGTAGAAAGCCTGTGACGGAAAAACACCAGAGGACATGATTATAGCCTAAACGTGTATTGAACTAATCTTAGATTAAGAAATAACTTCTTTGGACTCAGATTTCTCAACTTGTACTACAGATTGCCATCCAGTGTGGCAAATACTGATTCCAGTGAAACGTTCCAAATGGAATTGAATTATCTCTCGATTCAGCAGGGAGTGGAGAAATATGGGATTAGGAGAGGGAAAGATAATAAATGGTTAGACTGAATCCCGAAAGAGGAACTTGATTACTGAGTGAATTGGGTGGCCAATTCTCAATCCAATATTTGGCATGCTTCTAAAACCTTGCTAAATAAATCGACACACCGGTCTCTCCAATCACTTCCCTCACCTTCCATCTCACTGTTCCCTCTTCCAACCACATTTATTTGTGTCAGTCCCTGGAAAAAACAATGCCCCCAATTCACTGACAACCATACTTTCTGAATCCAAATTACATAGTCACAATACTTCTGCAGCTATTTATCTGTTCAACCATTCCCCCACCTACACCTTTGATGTTCTTTTACGCAGCAAAACCTTTACTCCCTTCTCAGTCAATATCCCTGGTATGGCCTTCACTTTCACTTGCTCAAGTCCATCGACGACAAAATTGAGCATATTTAGTGCATTGCTGGTTTAACCATCCATCATTGGATCTGATTCAATTGCATCAGGCACTATCAGGCCTCACTCTCCTTTGCCAAAATCGCCTACAGAACAACAACAACTTATATTCATATAGAATCGTTAATGTAGTAAAATGTCCCAAGGCACTTCACAGGAGCATTATCAAACAAAATTTGACACCAAGACACATAAGGAGATATTAGGGCAGATGAACAAACGCTTGGTCAAAGAGGCAGGTTTTAAGGAGTGTCTTAAATGAGGAAAGGGAGGTGGAGAGGCTGGGAGGTTTAGGGAGAGAATTCCAGAGCTTAGGGCCTTGACACCTGAAGGTATGTCCACCAAGGTGGAGCAATTAAAATCAGAGATGTCCAAGAAGCCAGAATTATTTTGGAGAGTTGTAGGACTGGAGGAGGCTACAGATATAGGGAGGACCGAGGCCATGGAGGGATTTGAAAACTAGGATGAGAATTTTAAAATTGAGGCGTTGCTTAACTGGGAACCAATGTAGGTCAGCGAGTACAGGAGTGATGTGGAAATGGAACTTTGTGCCATTTAGCACATATCCACATAAGCCCCTTCTGCTGTGCCCTCCAATCCCACCTCCAAAACAATCAACACCAAATGTTGAAGAAATGTGGGCGTAGCCTAAAAACAGGTGCAAGTCACTTAGGATGAAATTTCCTCAATCTTTTGCACCAAAAATTGGCACTACGCCATACTTACGCCATTGTGTCAGCTCAAGTTTTCAGGAAATGACAGGCCATTATCATGTATTCTACAGCAGGATCCAAGCTGGCATATAATTTCCCCAAATAGCCCATCCGGCACTGAAATGTACGTCAATTCTGCCATTGACAGCGTATGATAAAATTTTCTGACAGTCTCATTAACATACGGTGGAACATAAAGCCAGCGTAAAATAGAGAATTATGCATAGACAACCAGAGCCTGACAGAAGCACAGAACCTACACCACATTCTTTTATATATCAAAATTTAAAGCATGAAGCGAGCAAACCATCCTTTATGAACTTAGTACCACATGTTTAAGAAAGTGCAAGCATGACAGTGTTTCAATTTTTAAAGTAACTCATTCTAATGCCATAAAAATACATTCTGCCAAAACCCTCAGCTGCTCATTAACATAGCTTACCCCTCAATCTTAGGTGCGATAGGATCCAAATCTTATTTCTGGTGTTTTATGGTGCTTTTTAAAGCAATATTTTTATATTTGTCCTCACATTTTATACATGACCCATCTCAGTCAAGAGTAATACCATTATCATACTTTTCTGGAGCTCATAGTGGGGTGCCGGTGTTGCTAGGCCTCCATTGTTACTCAGATGATTGAAACTGGCACTGTTTTCCTTCAAGAGGTTATCCTGTGTGCACTCAGAAACACCTCTTTTTCCAAATTCCAATTCTTGGAAGTTTGACTAGAGGTAATACTGCCCGTATCATCAGTGGTTTATTATTGTAGATTATTAATAAATATGCAGCCCAAAGCCACTAACAAAGGATCCTTTCGTCAATATTTACTTCTCATATTCGATTGTTTGCATTGCTTCCATCCTGAATGAGCTGGGATCTTTCAGTTCCAAGCAGATGGATTATGAGACCAGTGATTGAATGACACTTGCAGGATTTAGCATCCGGTCTGAGTCCCATCTTTGCAATTTGACGATTGTAAGAAACCATTTACAGAGTCCTGTATATGTACTGCCAGATTGAAATCTTCTTTCTGGGTCAGTACTGTGCCCTCCTTTAGAGAGCCCAATCCAACAGTTCACCATAAGGTAATATTTGTAGTCTAATTATATAGAGAAAGAAAGACAGCCGGGAATATGTTCTGGGACGTGATACAATTAAGGGAATTCGGCTGAGGTTACAAAGTGCAAGAATGGTTCTACAGTCATAGACAGCTTGAGACTGTGATACAATCTAGAACGCACAGGCCCATTTTTTTACAATCTGCACAATCTTTACAAGCTCAATTTTCCAGGTAAAGGGATTTATTTTCAGTACAAAGTACTGGAAATGGCTGGAGAAAAAAAGTTAGTGCATAACATCAAAGAGAGAAAGATACAATACTTTGGTCACATCATTAGAGCAGAAGACAGAGACAATTATGGAAAGGAAAGATTGACAAAAAACATAGGAGAGGGAAGCAGAGAATAAAATGGATGACAGATATAATGGACTGGATGCAGTTGACCTATGCGGTATGACCTATGACCTATGTGTAAGGGCAGCACAGGACAAACAGAGCTGGAGATTCATGAAGTCAAACTTCTGGGAACAAGATGACACCAACGAATGAATTAACTTAACCATATGCATTTTTAAAAAAAATTAAAGGAAGTACTTTCTCCTTGCTAGCAAGGCTCTTCATTGTACTTTGTTTTAATCATTCTCCAGTTTGGGGCTGTCGCTGGCAAGGCTTACTGTCCATCTCTACTTGTCCTTAGGAAGCTAATAGTGGGCCAAGCCAGGATGGTGTGTGACTTGGAGCAGAACTTTGAAGGTGATGATTTTCCCACACATCTAATGCCCTTGCCCTTCTAGGCCACAGTTTTGGAAAGTGCCACCAAAGAAGCCTTGGCAACTTGCTGCAGTGTATCCTAGACTGCAGCTATAGTACGCCAGTCATGTAGGGACTGGATACTTAAGCAGGTGAATGGTGTCCCAATCAAGCAGATGGCTTTGTCCTTGATGTCAAGCTTCTAGAGTGTTGTTGTAGCTGCACCCATCCAGCAAGTGGAGGGTATTCCATCACACTCCTCACCTGTACCTGGTGGGAGATGGAAGTAAGCCACTCACTGCAGAATATCCAGTGCCAGAACTGCTCTGGTAGCTAATGCATTTATGTGGCTATATCAGTTAAATTTTGAGTCAATGGTGACCCCAGGATGTTGATGGTATGGAATTTGGTGATGGTAATGCCATTGAATGCCAAGAGGAGGTGGTTAGATTCTCTGTTACTGGAAATGCTAATTGTCTGGCACTTCATTGGTACGAATATTACTTGTCATTTATCAGCCCAAGCCTAAGTGTTGTCCAGGACTGGCAGCATTAAGGGCATCATCTTACCAATAGAGCTAAAAACTGTGCAATCATTATTTCTGACCTTATGATGGAGGGAAGGTCATGAATGAAGCAGCTGGAGACAGTTGGATCTCTGAGGGACTCATGCAAATTGTTCTGGGGCTGAGATAGTTGGTCTCCAACAATGACAACCATCTTCCTTTGTGCAAGCCACTGGACAATTCTCCCCCTCATTCCCACTGCCCAATTTTAATGGGACTACTTGGTGTATTTCCCTTACCATTGGGACCTGTCACTTTGGGTTTCTACTTACATCCTGAAGCCAGAAGGATGAAAAGTGTTTTGGAGCAATGTGCATTTCTCCAGGAAATGCTCCATTCATTTATATAGCAACTACCCCAAACCAAAAACATTTAGATCCTTGTTACAGGGGCTATAATTTTAAAACTTATTAACTTGCTCCTCTATTGAATATTATTGAATATTTTCTGTAAGCAACTTTTTGACCAACAGAATAATACTAACATTTGCTTGTTTTTTGCTGAAAGGAGAATTGTACCGTCCCTTCAATGAGTTGAGTTTACAGAGTTGCTCTAGGGGTTAACCTCTCAGTTACACGTCCTCTCTTTATACTAATTGGTACTCCTATCATGTTTTATAAATACCAACAGAAAATAGAGTCTGGAGCACAAGTCTTCAGTACTATTGCCAGAATGTTGTCAGGGCCCATAGCCTTTGCAGTATCCAGTGCCTTCAGCCATTTCTTGATATCACATGGAGTGAATCGAATTGGCTGAAGTCTGGCATCTGTGATGCTGGGGACTTCAGGAGGAGGCCGAGATGGATCATCAACTCGGCACTTCTGGCTGAAGATTGTTGCAAATGCTTCAGCCCTATCTTTCACACTGATGTGCTGGGCTCCCCCATCATTGAGGATGGGGATATTTGTGGAGCCACTTCCTCCAGTTAGTTGTTTAATTGTCCATCACCATTCACGGCTGGATGTGACAGGACTGCAGAGCTTAGATCTGATCTGTTGGTTATGGGATCACTTAGCTCTGTCTATCGCATGCTGTTTATGCAGTTTGGCATGCAAATAGTCCTGTGTTGTAGCTTCACCAGGTTGACACCTCATTTTGAGCTATGCCTGGTGCTGCTCCTGGCATGCCCTCCTCAACTCTTCATTGAACCAGGGTTGATCCCCCAGCTTGATGGTGATTGTAGAGTGGGGGATATGCCGGGCCATGAGGTTCCAGATTGTGGTTGAGTACAATTCTGCTGTTGCTGATGTCCCACAGCACCTCATAGATGCCCAATTTTGCATTGCTAGATCTGTCCGAAATCTATCCCATTTAGCACGGTGATAGTGTCACACAACACAATGGAGGGTATCCTCAATGTGAGGACGGGTCGTCGTCTCCACCACGACTGTGCGGTTGTCAATTCTACCAATATTGTCACGGACAGATGCATCTGCGGCAGGCAGATTGGCGAGGATGAGGTCAAATATATGTTTTCCTCTTGTTGGTTCCCTCACCACCTGCAGCAGACCCAGTCCAGTAGCCATGGCCTTTAGGACTCGGCCAGCTCAGTCAGTAGTGGTGCTACAGAGCCACTCTTGGTAATGGACATTGAAGTCCCCCACCCAGAGTACATTCTGCATCCTTGCCACACTCAGTGCTTCTTCCAAGTGGTGTTCAATACGGAGGAGTACTGACTCATTAGCTGAAAGGAGGGCGGTAGGTGGTAATCAGCAGTAGGTTTCCTTGCGCATGTTTGACCTGATGCCATGAGACTTCATGGGGTCTGCAGTCGATGTTGAGGACTCCCAGGGCAACTCCCTCCTGCCTATACCACTGTGCCACCACCTCTGCTGGATCTGTCCTGCCGGTGGAACAGGACATATCCAGGATGTTGATGGCCGTGTCTGAGACATTGTAATGTATGATTCCGTGAGTATGACTACGTCAGGCTGTTGCTTGTCTAGTCTGTGGGACAGCTCTCCCAACTTTGGCACAAGCTTCCAGATGTTCCTAAGGATGACTTTGCAGGGTCGACAGGTCTGGGTTTGCCATTGTCATTTCCGGTGCCGAGATCAATTCTAGGTGATCCATCCGGTTTCATTCCTGATTGACTTCATAGTGGTTTTATACACCTGAGTGGCTTGCTAGGCCATTTCAGAGGGCAGTTAAGAGTCAACCACATTGCTATGGGTCTGGAGTCACATGTAGGCCAGACCAGGTAAGGACAGCAGATTTCTTTCCCTCAAGGACATTAGTGAACCAAGTGGGTTTTTACAACTATCGACAATGATTTCATGGCCATCATTAGACTAGCTTTTTAATTCCAGATTTTTATTAATTGAGTTCAAATTCCACCTTCAGTTGTGGTGGATTCTAACCCATGTCCCCAGAGCAGTAACGTGGGTCGTTAGGTTACTAGTTCAGTGACAATACCACTACGCCACTGCCTCCCCTTGTCCTAGGGGACGAGGGAAATCGCTTGAAGAGATGGCTACTCACACCTCTGTGGAGCCCCAGACAGAGGTACAGAAGGTGATATACCCACCTGCTCAGCAGGACAACCATTGAGCAGACCATCGCACTTCTGAAGATGCGATTCTAGTGCCTGGACTAGTCGGGTGGTGTCCTCCAATACCCTCTGCAAAGATCTCTATAATTGTAGTGGTCTGCTGCTCTCTCCATAACATGGCAATCCAGAGAGGTGTGGACCTTGAGGACAGTGAAGACCCAGAAGGAGAGGGGAGTAGCAGGTGAGAGAGGAGCAGGAAGAGGAGAGAGATGTCACTGAGCAGAGAGGTGCCCCTGCTGCACAACAAGGTGGCCTCCTCCTGCCACCCTCTAAGAAGAGGACCTCTCTCCTCTCCCTCATGGCCTCCAGCATTAGATCCAGGCCAGCATCGACGAAGTGAGGGGCTTTCCTGTGACATCTCGTTTCCCACTGGTGCAGTGGAAGGTTTCAGCAAAAACTACAGATCTCTCCCTCAGGACAACCAACAGCCTCAGTGCTGGCCAAAAGATGTTTCTTTGTTGACCTAAATGGCAAGTGTGGCAGATGGTGCAGACAGAAAAATTGGCTTAACTCAAAGTAGTCTTCTCGCACCCTTGATGTTCAATATTTATGCCAATGACCAGTCCATTCTTCCACATACCAGAAGTTTCCTCTATGTTGATGACCTGTGCACAGTATCTTAGGACCAATCCTATCATATAGTAGAGAAGTCCCTTGGTGATGCAGTAGCTGAGCTAACTAACTACTATGCAATTAATCATCTATAGGCCAACCCTGGAAAGACACAGATCAGTTCTTTTCATCTTAGGAATAGAGGTACAAAGTGAGAATCTAACATACACTGATATGGGAAAACATTGCCACACAACTTTAAGCAGTATACCTTGGAGTAATGTTAGATGCACCCTAAGCTTCAAAGATCATGTCATCAAACTAAAAGTGAAGGTGGCAGCCAGAAACAATGGCCGTGATTTTCTGCTGGTGATGGGAGTCTCGGCATGCGGAAAAGCATGCCAAGAATCCCGCTTCTCCTCTTTTGTCTAAGGTTCACCAAATCTAGCTTCATTCAGGCACTTAACTGGACAGCGATGGGTCTTCCATAGGATCAAGGACCTGGTGACGGTTGTGTCTCAATCATCTCAGGACTGGTGTCAGCTGCTGCAAACCTCTTATGCAGAAGTGAGGATACAGCCAAACAAATTCTGTCGACTGTGACTGCAGAAAAGTATCCCAAATGATGAAACATCTCCTAGAATGCCCTCCACTACCAGAGCCATGTAACCTTGAAGATCTGATCTGATTCTCTTGAGCTAGAATCTGTTTGGCACAGTGGCGAGGGAAGGTGTAACAACACAAGAAGAAGAAGTGATGGCTGCTGTGGGGCGTCTAAATGAGTCCCACACTTCACCTAATCTGCCTCCATTCCCGCCCCTACTGGCGCCAAGTGGACAGAAAATCTGTCTCCATACCAATTAAGGGCCTCCCCACACGAAACTCAACTTAATCAGTTTCCCACCGGAGGCGGAATTCTGACCCAAAGACAAGTGGAGCTCCTGTTTCCCAACTCCATAGCAAAAATTCAGCTCTTTCTTTTCGTTAATGAAGACAGTGTTGCTTAGCTGTGAAGAGATTTACCACATCACAGTGCAAGCCATGATGAAGCTTTGGATTAACAGTAAGCCTTAAGAGCAGTTCTGTGTACTTTTATGGCCAGCCTTTGTGAGCAACACCAGCCTGTTTGCTACAGAACCTTCGGTCCTCTCATCTCATGAGAACTCCTGTCAAGTTTGGATACAATTTTGCAGCAACCTGGTTACTCAATTCAAGGAAATCAACTGCATTTAAAAAGAGCAAGAAACATAATGGACTTTAAATGTCATTGACAAATGTCTATTCCCAGGATGTGCATTAGCAAAACATTTGAGAACCCGCAGCGTACAACCTGACGTTGAATGTGAGATTTCAGATCATGCATACTGAGTGCTCTATAAAGTATGTATTGTGCAGTCTGAAACTAGCTCAGGTTATGAAAATGTACTGCCTCCAGTAAATTAAAATAATAGTGGCAATGAACACATTGGCTTAGAAATTGCTTGATGGTCCTCCTGCTTTTCAGATGTAAAATGGGTCCCAAAGCATCCGATGTAGCGTGCGGCAGAGTGCACATTCCCCAACACCCGCGATATTGGTAAAGTGAGAAGAAGAGGCATTCACAGGCCAAACCTGAAGCAGGTGTTATACCCTTTGGATTTGTAAATATGGGGCCTCGTTTGAGGCAACCTCGACAAAGTTGTTCTACCCTGAACACAGCTGGTATCAGGCCAGCTGCGTTCAGGAAAATGTGGTCTGCATGTGACCTACCCAGCAGTCCTTAAAGGGACCACTGTCAGCTTCCATCAAAAAGACTGTTAAAATGTATGCACCTGAATGAGGCATTGGAATGATCAGAAGTGATCTTCCCAGCTAGACTGCTGTGCCAAAGACGCGTTGCCAGCTCCTGCTCGTGATTGTTTCCCCCTGACGTCTAAAATTCAATGTCGAATCACAGGTGAGCTACTTGGGGCTGCCTGAGGGCCGATGCCCAATATCAGGAGTTCTTCCGGCTTACCTATTTGAGCTCAGGGATTGTTATCTTACACTAGATATGCAACCTACACTCAGATATAACTTGTGATAAATCTGATAACGAAATATGACAGAAGCCAATTCATTATTAATGTAATGCGTACCGGTGAAACAAAGCTAAAACTGAAGAGGTTACAACACTGTCATGATACAGCCAACTATGCTACAGTATTGCAACCTACATATTGGTCCAGTTTCCACACATCAGGAACGATTTTAACTTGTAGTGAGAATTGAGATTGCAGGAGCTGAAGCGGATAGAGAATTTAACTCCAGGCCTCATTTCCATTGTCCTACTTTGACTCCCAGCTAAAGCTGCTGGAATTGCTGTCACAGGTGGAAGGCAGGAGTCCAAATTTGAGTATTTGGAAGTGGGTGGGAGTGGGGTGGTGATTCCGGGGACCCATAAAAATGGGAAAAAAGGTAAGAACCAGCTATGGAGGGTCCAAGTCCACAATTGGGAAGTATGGTAGCTTGGGGTGGAGGGGCAGTTGCAGGGTGGGGTGGGGAGGGGGGGGGGGTGGTGATTGCCTAGGGCAGAGAAAGTCCAAAGCATCCTAATGGGGTCAAAGGAGCAACTTTATTTTTAAAACTCATTTCCCAGGGCCTGGATCCTTTTGCTGATGGCCGTAGTCAGAACTGTAGTTTAAATCGCATCGATGCTCCAAAATGCAACAAAACGAATTTGGTTCCCACTCCTCTGGGAGGGGCAACTTTTCCATGCCTGAAATCAGGTAAGCAAAATGGGTGGATGGTAGGAATGCTTCAGGAACTCAACACAAACCTCACCTCCCATCCGACCATTTCCATCTTCATCCACACTATTGCCACTGGACAGGGAGTTTAAAGTCAGCCTTGTGGTATCTCCCTGTGGTATGGACTCTCAGAATCATTAGCCCCTGTACACTGGAATGAAGAGTTCTACTTTATGTCCTGTTACAGTAAGCAAATCCTGCAATGAAGGTAAGGTATAGTAGAAACAAGTACAGAATAAATCTCCCTCTACACTCAAGCTGTGACACTTTTTATCTCCCGGACTAGCCATCTTGTGGTTTTGCTGAGTGAGGTCGTGAAATTAATGGCAGTCAGGGATAGTTGGGTGTCATGGGATTATGGGTACTAGAATTGAATTTGGACTGGCCAAACCATTTGGCAATGGACTGGACAGAATTTTGTTTCATCAGTCGTGGCTAGATTAGAACCTTGGTCCTCTAGCTGCAAATTCAGATTATTAACAGGTGATAAAACATTTCAATCTCCAAACTCTGTGTCTAAATGTGGTAAAGGAACAGAGGGATCTGGGGATGAAGATACACAGATCACTAAATGTAGCAACACAGGTTAATAATGGCATTACAAAAAAGCAAATCGAGCGCTGGAGTTCATTTCTAAAAGGATAGAGTTGAAAAGCAGAGAAATTATGTTAAACTTATATACAAATTTGGTTGGACCACATTTGGAGTAGTGTGAACAGTTCTGATCTCCATATTATTAAAAGAATGTAGAGGTTCTGGAGAAGATGCAAAAATGATTTAGTACAACGATACCAGAACTGAGAGGATAAAGCTATCAGGAAAGATTGAGCTGACTGGAACTCTTTTCCATAGAAAAGAGAAGATTAAGGGGTGACCTGATTAAGATAATGCAAGGGTTTTATAGGGTGGAAGATGTTTCCACTTGCAGGTGAGACCAGAACTAGGGGACATAATTATAGGATGGCCACTAATAAATCTAATAGGGAATTCAAGAGAAGCTTTACCCAGAGAGCAGTTAGAAATTGGAACTGGCTACCACAAGGAGTAGTTGAGGTGTATAGCATAGGTGCATTCAAGGGAAAGCTAGATTAGCACAGGAGGGAAAAAGGAATACCAGACTATGTTTATGGGCTTAAAGAAGGAGGATGGCAGGAAGCTTATGTGGTACTTAAGCAGCACCATGGACCTGTTGGGCTGAACGACCTGTTTTTTGTGCTATTAATACTTTGTCATTTTGCAAATGTACTGGTGCCACTGAACTGGTACAAACACAATTTGGGGCAATGCAAAACATATGAAAATAAAGCTTTAGATTGGATATATTTTAGAACTAAATCCCTTTACTGGCTGGTTTTAAAGAGTCCAAATTGTCCATCACATTAATGTGCTGGTAGTCAGCTCATTCTCCTTGAATGCTGCTTCTGTGAGTTTCTTTTCACAAAAAGAATTATTTAATGCTTTTTTTTTCATTTTATTTTCTTTTTGGATTGCATGGACCCATGTATACTTTGTTCACAGAGTCCCACATAGGTGTGAAATGCTATTAACTGCACAGAGTGACGCTCAAACATAAATCCAGGTTAATGGCATCTTGAAGGGATTTTGTTCAGACCTACAGAGATGATTGTGCTGCTGAAGAGCTCAAAGCTCCCCATGCAGATCAGAGGCGATTCAGATTAAATCTAAATTAAAAATTCCCAGGACCATCTTGCAACTTGAAAGCACATTTGCTAACACTGAACCCGTACAAAGGGAATAAGCTGCCTTGTTTATCCCACAATATCAGGTCTCCCAAGTCTCTTTTTGGTGAGTTTGATGTCGAGTTTTGCAAAGAGACATATGACTTGCATGCTAATTTGCTGAACAAATTCGGAGCCACGAGGTCATGCTGCAGCTGTACAAAACTCTGGTGAGACCGCACCTGGAGTATTGCGTGCAGTTCTGGTCACCGCATTAGAGGAAGGATGTGGAAGCTTTGGAAAGGGTGCAGAGGAGATTTACTAGGATGTTGCCTGGTATGGAGGGAAGGTCTTTCGAGGAAAGGCTGAGGGACTTGAGGTTGTTTTCGTTGGAGAGAAGGAGGAGGAGAGGTGACTTAATAGAGACATATAAGATAATCAGAGGGTTAGATAGGGTGGATAGTGAGAGTCTTTTTCCTCGGATGGTGATGGCAAACCTGAGGGGACATAGCTTTAAGTTGAGGGGTGATAGATATAGGACAGATGTTAGAGGTAGTTTCTTTACTCAGAGAGTAGTAGGGGCGTGGAACGCCCTGCCTGCAACAGTAGTTAGACTCGCCAACTTTAAGGGCATTTAAGTGGTCATTGGATAGACATATGGATGAAAATGGAATAGTGTAGGTCAGATGGTTTCACAGGTCGGTGCAACATCGAGGGCCGAAGGGCCTGTACTGCGCTGTAATGTTCTAATTCTAATTCAAAATGTTGAACCAATTTTAACTCGGGTCATGATTGTATGGGGTGGAGGAATAAGCTTGCACAGATGTTCCTGCATCACTCCAAGGCCATTTTTACCCTTCAGTCCTCATTACAATTGCCCATGCAGAGAACAACTTAAGAGGGTGCAGCGCTTCTATCAGCTGGCTGAATTTCCAAAAGGTTTCATTGATGGCATCATGTAGCCAGCAGAGCAGCAAAGAACCACCCCCATGAGTGCCCGCCCCCCACCTCACGACCCCAACACCCCCCCCCCACTCCCGTATGGCATGTATGAATCACAAAGGATTCCATCAATGGTGAGATGGTCTCACACCACCACATTAGAACAATGCGTGTGACTGCCATCTTCTTTGAGTGAACAGCGAGTCATTCCCCACCTTGGGAAAAACTTGCACGGAGCAAAAACAATTTACTTCAATCAGCTGACCCTTCGAAATGTGGTGGGATCGACCCAGCATGCATCCCATTTTCTGGGCTAACCATGGTATTGGCCCCCACATTTCTTTAAGGAGTTCCTGTACAACAGCAAAAATACTTTGGGGAAATAAGCATACGGATGGTAACCAGTGGCAAAGAGAAATAAGACCTGAGGTTTGTTTTTTGCTCTTCTTGAGACCACTGCCACCCTCAGCAGTACATGCCCTGCCCTTCCTGAGTCTGATTCCCATTCACAGGTGAGAAGGTGCCCTTGCCTTTTGGTAATGTTTTTTGCTCTTGCTCTCTAAAAGCAATGAGCAGCACAAGACATGGAAAGGTCAATTACTCACCTTTGAAGAGTTGAGAGGAGGAAAGAAACAATGGGCCTATCTGTTTGGGAGTGGGAGCAGGGAGGTTTGGTCTATTTTAATGGCCTGGCCTCATTAACATGCCATGTGCCAACTTCCCTGCCAAAATGGTGGGAAAGTCAGCGAGAGGAAGTTATCTGGCCATTAAAATAGTGGAGCAGGAAGCAGTCAACGGGGGCCCAAGGATGGTACCTGGTACAAGGTAGGTGTTCTAAGAGGGAAATCTCAGTTGGTGAGGAGAGGTGTGAAGTCCAGGGCAGGAATAGCCCAAGATTTTCTTGTGGGGCCCGGAGGAGCACTCCTGGTCCATAAGGAAACAAAAAAAAATTAAAACTTAACTTGTTGGGCCTCTTCTGGCCCTGGCTGCTGTTCTCGGCAGGTTTTGACTCAGACCTCAGGTTTAAAAAGCTGCTTTGATCCAATGATCATTGGAACTGAATTTGCATATTTAAAGAGCACTTAAGAAAATATAAAAAAGAAAAAATATAAGAATAAAGTACGAGTAGGAGGAGGAGTGGGAGTAGGAATAGGCCATTTGGTTCTTTGAGTCTGTTCTACCAATCAATAAAATTATGGCTGAACTTGTACCTCAACTTCACCTTCCTGCGCTATATTCATATCCCTTGATTTCCTTAGTGTCCAAAAATCTATCGATTTGGGCTGTGAATGTACTCAATCACTGAGCATCCACAGATCTATGGGATAGAGAATTCCAAAAATTCAGAACCCTCTGAGTGAAGAAACCTCGCATCTCAGACATAAATGATCAACCCCTTACTCTGAGACCATACCCTCTTGTTCTCGATTTCCCAACCAGGGAAACAGCCTCTCAGCATCTTCCTTGTTAAGCCCTCAAAGAATTTCATACAGCTTGCAGCGTGTGTCCTTGTTGCCTGCAATTTTAAATTGCAATCAGTCAGATATGGGTGGGAAAAGAACAGGTAAGACCCCAACCAATTTTAGTTGCCCATCCAACCCCAGCATAGTTTCCTCCAAGCGGGGCAGCATTGAAATTGACCCCCCTCACTCCATCTTCACTCACTGCCATTGCCTGATGGGCATGTGTGACTGGGAGCTTATTTATTGAGACAAGTTCATAATCTGCCACTTCTCAGCTTGGCATAACACATTGGACCTTCTTTTATTTCATTACAACAGACCAGGCTTTTTCCAGTTTGGAAGGGGTGAAGAAGGGAAGGGTAGCTGGGGCAGACAGTGTTGGACAGTAGGAGTCAGATGCTGCGTAAAATGAACACATTCATTTGTTTACACCACAACAGTGAACTGAGAGCAGACTTCAAGACCAGACCCCTAATGCCCACAGGCACAGTGGCAGACAGATTGCAGCATGCCTACCCAGCGGTGGCAATTGAGCTCTATCTAGGAATGCAGGCTCTTAGTTAACATGAAAATCGTCTTTTTTCAGTGAACAGGACCATCCAGAATTTTATAATCTATCTGCAAATGGGTCATCAACCAGAACTGTTTAATGGCCAATTTGTGGGTTTTCACACCTCTCCACTTACAGGATTTCAAAGGGCTGTCCCATGATCATTTTTACCCCGCAGGAGGCAACAGCATCTGTCAAAGGCCAGGGAAACATTTTTTCGAAAGCTGCATGAATCTAAATTGCCCATGTTTCTGTTCATAACCTAGGAAACGGGATCCAATCTACTCCAAAGAATTCACTTTGCAGCATGAATAAAATCTGTCCTTGACTTAAAGATCGGCCCCTGTCAAAACTTAAAAAAAGGACACTATGCCTCCGGTGATATACAAAGTGTGGGTGAAAGCCCTAATAGCCTTACTCCAGGAGCCATTTCATATTATTTATCATTTTTTTTGCAAAAGGAAATAGATGAGGGATTAGGTTTTCAACAACTAAAGGTATTATCATTGTTGATGAGAAATCCTGATACTGTGGCTTAGTTTAAATTGTTTGCCCCAGGATACATCCCTCCTTAGTAAGTTAAAACCTGATCCACCACATGTTTTCTGGTTCAGTGTTAATGTGGCTCTAACTCTTTCCCTACCCCATTATTCCCTGCAAGAAACACCACGAACGAGTACTATTGAATATTTATAAACCACAGAACTGTTTTCCCTGCAGTATTGTTTTATCTTAATTTTCTTACTTACAGATGAACTTCATTAGTAAGAACTCCACTGGGACCAGCTAAAATGGTTCTCATTATCGAGGTTGTACAATAATCCGTTAAAACATTCTGGGACTGATGGATTTGAGCTCACATTAACACTGTGTGATCTGAGGGATATTTGTGGGTTTTTCTTATTTATTTTCTGCCTTTTTTTATTAAAAAAAGGAAGGCTCATAGTTACCATACATAGTAAAAACATTTTATTCTGCCAGATTCTGGCATCGACATGATAATAGCTGAGGAAATGGGTTTTAAAAAAACTACAAAATCTCAAGGGACTTATCTATTCAAAGGTCTACAATCCAAACTCTAAAAGGAAAAGCTTACTTCTTTCCAATACTGAACTGACTGAATTTGGATTTTTTCAGTGGTTTGTCCCTCCTTGCCCTCGTTCCTAGTGACCATTATCTGGGGAGAGGGATAGGCCCTGATTAGTAATTAATTTCCTTGGAGGTGTTAGTTCATGGGCTGAAGTGTCACATATCCTTGAGACTCAGATTCCTGCCTGTAACTGTGGTGATGAAATGCCCAAACCATAAGGTCGCAAGCCCTCTACCTGATTTCTGAAGCAAGCTTCTGAGACTTGTTGAAGGCACTGACCTCTATAGTGAAGATATATTACTAGGCTTCCTCCCAGACTGAAGTATTACAAAACATTTTCCAAGTATTGTGCCCATATGTAAGAGGGATGAGTGAGCAGCCAATTCTCAAAATACCAGATCAATTTACCTGAACCATCATATAAAATTTTTCTTGGTATCTTTATTGAAAATTACATTGTGCATTTTGTCCACTTAAGGCTACTGTACACATATATACAAGCAGAGGGAATTTGGAAGAGAATAAATGAATCCATGTTTTAACAGCAGTGCAGCAGTTCTGTTTCTTCCGGACTTTGGCTGAATCTTACTGTTTATTCCTAAGAACACGCAATATATTTAGACAGGGGTGAAAAAGCACCCAAAAGTAACTGTAAGCATTAATTCTGGTTTGATTTAAAAATCAAGATTGTAGCAACAGATTTACTGAGCTGTATGTTTCGTCAAGGATGCATCATAGGCATGATGCCAAATTGGCAAGGTTTTTAGGCCCAATTTTAACCCTGCCTACCAGCCTGGAACGGGGCAGGAGGGTAGTTAAAATGGTGGGCAGGCATATCCCACTCGTGTTTATGCCCGCCATGATTTTAACTGCCAGGTTTTGAGTAACAACACTTGCCACAGACAGGCAGGGACCTCATGAATATTTAAACATGAGTGTATGATGACATCATTTGGACTCTGATGCAAGTGATATTCAGCATGGAACCCACCTATGAAATATGGCAGCAGGCAGTATCATGGTCAGAAAAGGCCCAGCTAAGTTTAAGTTGTTAATTTTTTAGTTGCTTTCCTTGTGGACCATGAGAAGCAGGAGTGCTCCTCTTGACTCCGCAAGGAAACCTTGCATTTTACCTGTGACCAGACTTCCCTTTCTGTCCTCTAATTGTCTCCGGGACCCGCCGCCCCCTCCCCCCCCCAGACCTCACCTTGATGCCGCAGACCACCTTCTTGGATCCTTAGGAGTACCAGTCACTGTATTAAATCCCGCTCCTACCCGCCAACCTCCCCATCCCACTGGGTTCAGATGAAGGTTAATTCTGCATTATGGTAATGAAGCCCGGGAGATAAAATGGCCCTGGACTCACACCGGTGCGATCATGGACCCTGCCTACCTGCCCACCTCAAGTTAAAATCGGGCCTTTTGTGTGAACTATTCAAAGTCTAAAGGCAAGGTCACCTTGCTATAATGTGATGGATTTGTTCTGGTTTTTGGAATGTCTTATTGGTTCATGAAGCAGTGACATACTCATGGCCCCTTGAAGAAATGAGAACCCAAGTGAATGCCTTCTGGAGAAAATGCAATTTTCTGCTCTTCCCCTACTTCCATTGTTAAAGGAAGCCTTCAAACTCAGTAAAGGATGTTTAAAGCACAAAAAAACTGTAGCTTTGGGGAATATGAAACAAAAAGAGAAAATGGTGGAAACACAAGTCAGAATCCGTGGAGAAAGACAACAATCTAATGTTCCAAATATGGAATCATCTTCAAAGCACTTTTGCAGAATGGTCCGCACTTGAAATGTGAAAGGATGTTTTATGAAGGAAAAGTCCCCCTTTTCCCACGACAGATATCTGTTTCAGCAGGTATGTACTCTTGCCATTATCAAGAGGCTGGGGTGTTCACAAGTATGGATTCAATGCATTGGCATATTGCATTCTTCCACTGGCAATAGTTGTTCCTGACTGGTCACTTTGTAACTGTAACACCTAGAGGATTTTTGCACACCAAAGAAAATCAGATCGAGGTCTTCATGCAATAGCATGAAGAAGTGACACACTTCAAAATGTTTTAACTATGGAAATCAGGTGTGCATATGTGCCAGTGCCAATCAAAATCCTAACTGAAGATGTAAAATGATATCAATTAGACTTTTCTTAAATTATTTAAGAATTCCTATATTTGTTACTCAGATGGTTTGTCCCTTCAGGAAGAATACTTTATACATGGTCATTCAGGCTGTTTTATCCATTTGTGCCTGTACAGCAGTATAGACCTTGCTCAACTTCCAAGTATCAGAAAAATGAAAGGAAAAACAATGATTTTAGACTTTAATTTTTGTTTTTTAGCTTCAAAACAAAACTTTGACAGGATTGTTCCTCTGCATTTCCAATTTGAGTACAGTGATGGATATGAGAAGAAATGTAAAATGTGTGTCTCTGCAACATCGAAAGAATAACAATAGCACCTTTAGTGTAATAAAACTTCTTATGGTACATCACTGGAGCATTATAAAGCAAATTTTGATATATGAACATATGTATATACGAATTAGGAGCAGGAGTAGGCCATTCAGCCCTTTGAGCCTGCTCTGCCATTTGATAAGATCATGCCTGATCTGAATGTGGCCTCAACTCCACTTTCCTGTCTACCCCACATAAAGCTTGACTTTGTTGTCTATCAAGAATCTGTCTAACTCATCCTTGAATATATTCAATGACCCAGCTCTCTGGGGAAGAGAATTCCACAGACTAACGACCCTCTGGGGAAAAACAAATCTCCTCATCTCTGTCTTAAATGGGAAACACTTTGTTTTTAAACTGTGTCCCCTAGTTCTAGTCTCGCCCATCCTTCCAGCATCCACCCTGTCAAGTCCCCTCAGGATCTTATATATTTCAATAAGATCACCTCTCATTCTTCTAAACTCCAGTGGGTTTAGGCCTAACCTGTTCAACCTTTGCTCATAAGATAACCCCTTCATCCCAGGAATCAGTCAAATGAAGCTTGTCTGAACTGCTTCTAATGCAATTTTATCCTTTCTTAAGTAAGGAGACTAAAACTGTACACAGCACTCCAGGTATGGGCCGGAATTTAATGCCACCCCAGCGAGCCGGATGGTGGCGGGGTGGTAGGGTAAAATTGAGCGGGAGGCTCCAGGAGGCCTTCCCGAACTGCTCCCTCCTCCATCCCACTTTATTTGGGCTGGGGAGGGGGGGGCGAGAAATGGGCCGCCCACCCCAGACCAATCAAGGCCCTTAAGTGGCCACTTAACAGCCACTTAAGGGCCTTCGCCCACCTTCACGGGTATTTTACCCATGGCAAGCGGGCATCTGGGAGACGTGAAAGGCCGCCCAGTGATACTGGGCGGCCTCTCAGCACACCAGGGAGGGGGTTCTGACAATCGGGCACAGGGTGCCCGATTGAGGGCCACCCCTGCTTCCCCAACCACCCCCAGGACCCAAGACGCCCCCATTCCCCCCAAACAATCACCCTTGCCTCGGCAGGGCGTGACTGATCTCCCCGGCGAGGCAGCCCTTACATACCTTCAGTCCTGGCTCCATGTCCTCGGCTAGGCTGCAGTCCCTGCAGTGGCCACTGCTCCCGATGGTGCAGCTAAGACTAAGAGCTGCCAGCCCGATGATTGGCTGGCAGCTCAATGAGGCGGAACATCCTCCCTCAAGCGGGTGAAAGCCCCGTCTCGGAACGATTAAAGCCCGGGGACCGGCAAAATGCGGGTCGGATCCCCGGGCTGGGTGGAAGCAGGTTCACCACCAACATTTACGTCGGTGGCCAGCTCCCCTCCGCCCGTCGTAAAATCCAGCCCATGGTGTTACTAAGGCCCTGTACAGCTGTACAGTAAGCAAGACTTCCTTACTTTTATATTCTAATCCCCTTACAATAAATTACAACATTCCATTTGCCTTCCTAATCACTTGTTGCATCTGCATACTAACTTTTTGTGATTAATGTACCAGGAGACCCAGAACCCTCTGTAAAGCAGAGTTCTACCTTGTCTCTCCCTTTAAATAATTTTCTGCTTTTCTATTCTTCCTACCAAAGTGCACAAGTTCACATTTTCCCATATTATATGTCATCTGCCAAATTTTTGCCCACTTATTTAACCTATCTATATCTCATTGGAGACTGTTTGGGGTGCAATTTATATTGCCACCGTTGAAATCGGTGGCGGACGTAAACAATGGGGCAGACCGCATTCATCACGACGGCTCATTTAAATAGCCAGGGTGAACTGCCCACCCTGATGACGTGGAGGTGGTGGCCTGTCTGTCCCCGGCAATGGCGTCAGAAACCTTTGCGCAGGTGTTGATGCCATTTTTAAAGGGCTTTGAGCTTTTCTATGCCATTTAAATTTTTAAACGTAAGTGCAATAACATTTTTTAGATCCTTTTAAATTGCCCCTTTCCCAGCCCCCCATAACCATAAAATTAATTACTTGACCTCTCCCCCCACAAAGCACGTCCCCTACCCACCTGACCTTCCCCCCCACCACCCTGGCAAAGTTCATAAGCTTTAATCTTTACCCTTCCCACCATCCCCTACATCAATTAAATCACTCTGATGCCGCTACCCGCTCCCCCCATCCCCCCGCATTGAAAAGCTGACCTGCTCCCCCCTCCCCACCAGTGTGCCGTTCAATAAGATCATGGCTGATCTGTCCCAGGCCTCAACTCCTATTATGTTCTTATGTTCAGATCCCTGTCTGGGGAACCGAGGTGGAACACTGGTGGCGAGGAGGGAGCAGGAAAGAAGGCACGGGGGGTGCCAGCCACCAGCACCAATATCGCTCCGGGACGGACAGCGGAAGTGCAATGGTCATTAATTCAGGTATGTAAATTATTTTACATATGTAAATTGGGCTCCCATCACCGAGAGGCAAGGGGACCTCCACGAGGCCTCGCCACCACAGACTATATGGGGCTGGGGCCTTCCTGGTGTCGAGGTCTGTGGTGGGCCTCTCCCAGAGGCATTTTCGGGCCACCCCCGCCACCTCCCCTGCATTGGTGGGTCTGTAAAATTCAGCCCTTTATGTCCTCTTGACAACTTACCTTCCTACTTATCTTTGTGTCATCTGCAAATCTAGCTACCGTACATTTGGTCCCTTCATCCAAGTCATTGATATAAATTGTAAATAGTTGAGGCTGCAGCACTGATCCTTCTGGCATTCCACTAGTCACATCCTGTCAACCCCATTTATCCCTAATCTCTGTTTCCTGTTAGCTAACTCTCCGACACGTCCTCCTACCTCCCCCTGGACCACACCCCATCACTGAACATCAAGCCATTGCTTCAGGACTGTCACTGACCTCATCTCCTCTGGTGACCTATCCTTCATGGCCTCCAACCTCATAGTCCTCTAACACTGAACAGCCCGCTTCTACCTCCTTCCTAAAATCCACAACCAGGACTGCCCTGGCAGACCTATTGTTTCAGCCTGCTCCTGCCTCACTGAACTGATTTATTTCTATCTCAACTCTATTTTTTCTTCCTTGTCCAATCTCTCTCCATCTACATCTGTGACTCTTCTGATGCCCTTCATCACTTTAACTGTTTCTAATTTCCTGGCCCTAATTGTCTCCTCTTCACATTGGACGTCCAATCTCTCTACAACTCCATCCCCCACCAGGACAGTCTGAGGGCTCTCTGCTTCTTCCTTGAACCAGTCTCCATCCACCACCACCCTCCTCCACCTGGCTGAACTTGTTCTCACATTGAACAACTTCTCCTTTAACTCAGCTTCACCAAAGGTTCTTCTGGACTTAATATTGAGTTCAACAGTCTGTAATCTCTGCTCCCATTTTGTTTCCTTTTCTCTACATATTTTGTTCATACTTTTGTTTTTCTCTTGTTTTTGCTTTGGAAGGCAGCTATTCTTTATTCTGCCATTCACACCTACTCTAGATAGATCTTTTGTTTCTATACTTGTCCTATTACCACTCCCTTTGGCTCTGCCTCACCACTCTTTTGTCATTTAATGTTTCCTGTCTTCCGCCCTATCACAGACCTTCCCTTATTTTCTTTTTCCACACTTCCCCAATTCACCTGCTTAAAATGTATTACATTTCTAATTTTTCCCAGTTCTGATGAAAGGTTATTGACCTGAAACATTAACTCTGTCCAGCGACCCGGGTTCAATTCTGGGTACTGCCTGTGTGGAGTTTGCATGTTCTCCCTGTGTCTGCGTGGGTTTCCTCCGGGTGCTCCGGTTTCCTCCCACAAGCCAAAAGACTTGCAGGTTGGTAGGTAAATTGGCCGTTAAAAATTGCCCCTAGTATAGGTAGGTGGTAAGGAAATTTAGGGACAGGTGGGGATGTGGTAGGAATATGGGATTAGTGTAGGATTAGTATAAGTGGGTGGTTGATGGTCGGCACAGACTCGGTGGGCCGAAGGGCCTGTTTCAGTGCTGTATCTCTAAACTAAACTAAACTAAACTAAAGATGCTGCCTGACCTGAATATTTCCAGCATTTTCTGTTTTTATTTCAGATTTCCAGCATCCGCAGTATTTTGCTTTTGTCCAAACTACAGCTAGTTGGTTTCTCTCTCTCTCTCTCTCACACACACATTCACACACACACACCCCTCAACATTACGGCCAGAAATACAATTACAAGTGCTCCTACAGGAACATCTGATTGAATATATATGAAAGTAGAGCTTGACTAGATACTCATGATCCAATCAGCACATTGCACAATCTTGTCTGCAGAGATGCCTAAAACCTTTAACAGTTTCCCATCAATCATTCAAAATCAATCATGGAAATGAACCACTTTGAACTTTGGAACAAACCACCCTTTCAATCTCTCAAACGAAAGCTCGTATTTGAACTTTTAATGGGAAATAGCATAAGCAAATCTGTGCATTTGCAACAGTGATATGTAGGCTAAGATGTGAATGATCAGACCTTGCTTCTGATAATCTGCTGCTTCAAACTCAAATTAGCTGAAAATTTCAGTTGCAAAAAAAAAGAGATGAAGTTGACTGATGGGCTAAACCCGGAACAGAAATGACTTCAGATTTATTCAGAGCTGGAAAAGGGGCAGAAATAATTCCTGAACATCTATAGAGAGCAAATTCATTCTGCTGATACTCCAAGGAGGAGGCTGAGACAAGAAAATTCTAAACTCAATGGGCTGAATTATACAAATCTGCCGGTGAAAACAATAGCGGCCTGCCCGCATAGGCTGCACATCGTGGAGGTGCCGCGATCCTAAGTGCGATGGCTCATTTAAATAGCTGGGGCGAGCGCACCCCCCCCCCACCAATCATATGGAGGGGGCGGGTTGTCCGTCCCCGGCAATGGCATCAGCTACCTGTGTGCAGGTGCTGACCCCATTTTGAAAGAGCTTTGAGCCGTAATGTTAAATTGAAACATAAACATTTACTTTGCCCCTCTCCCACCTCCCCCCCCCCCCACCATAACCATAAAATTAATTACTTTCCCTCTCCCCCACCAAAACACTTATCTTGTCCCCCTGACATCCCCCCCCCCCACAACCAAAGTACTTAAACTTTCACCTCAAACCCTTCCCACCATCCCCTACACCTATGATGTTACTTTAATCCCGATCTGCCCCCTCCCGTACTGATAAACTTACCTCCTCCACCTGCCCCACAAGTGTTCCGCATTGTTTCCCCAGACAGGGATCCGAAGGCGCAGAAGTGCCGGCCAACGGCAGGAAGATCGCAGTCGGACGGAAGGAGGCGGCAGAGGTATGCTTAATTCATTAATTTTAATGATGGGGTCCCGTCGCAGAGCGGTGGGTGGGGGGGTGGAGGGAGCCGCCATGAGGCCTCGCCACCGCTGGCAATATCGCGCTGGCACTGGCACTCATAATCCCCACCTGTGATCCCTCACCCCTCATAATTTTGGCCTTGGCAGTGTGTGACAGAGAGAAAATAAGACTGTTATTCCTGAATGTTGCTCTTAGTGTTTGTAGGCTCTTCTCGTCCGTACTGAATTTAGGCCACTCATGGGCTGATTGTGCTCCATTATCCTTGCTTTCTTTCTTTACCAAGTTGTACTTTAATTAACTATCTAATACCTTTCTTGACTGCAATTGAGCAGATTGAAGGCTGCAGAAGTACCATGGCAAATCTAGGGTCAAAGGCGAGACAATTGGGAGTTTGAAAGTGAAGTTGTAAATAATTTGGGAGTGGAGAGGCCACATGAGATGGATAACATTGAGAGGGTATCCATGAATATGGCACAAGAGTTTATGCGAAGAGAGAGATTTAGAGTAGATAGGAAAGAAAAGAGCTAAAGATTTGCATTGAGTTCTAGGCACTGACCACACTGTGTGTAAAGAACTTGCATCACACATTCCGTCGACTCTTTGCTACTCTCACCTTAAATGTATGTCCCCTAGTAACTGACTCTTCCACCCTGGGAAAAAGCTTCTGACTATCCACTCTGTCCATGCCACTCATAACTTTGTAAACCTCTATCATGTCGCACCTCCACCTCCGTCGTTCCAGTGAAAACAATCCGAGTTTATCCAACCTCTCCTCATAGCTAATGCCCTCCAGACCAGGCAACATCCTGGTAAACCTCTTCTGTACCCTCTCCAAAGCCTCCACGTCCTTCTGGTAGTGTGGCGACCAGAATTGCACGCAATATTCTAAGTGTGGCCGAACTAAAGTTCTGTACAGCTGCAGCCTGACTTGCCAATTTTTATACTCTATGCCCCGACCGATGAAGGCATGCATGCCGTATGCCTTCTTGACTACCTTATCCACCTGCGTTGCCACTTTCAGTGATCTGTGGACCTGTACGCCCAGATCTCTCTGCCTGTCAATACTCCTAAGGGTTCTGCCATTGACTGTATACTTCCCACCTACATTAGACCTTCCAAAATGCATTACCTCACATTTGTCCGGATTAAACTCCATCTGCCATTTCTCCGCCCAAGTCTCCAACCGATCTATATCCTGCTGTATCCTCTGACAATCCTCATCACTATCTGCAACTCCACCAACCTTTGTGTCGTTCGCAAACTTACTAATCAGACCAGCTACATTTTTCTTCAAATCATTTATATATATTACAAAAATCAAAGGTCCCAGCACTGATCCCTGCGGAACACCACTAGTCACATCCCTCCATTCAGAAAAGCACCCTTCCACTGCTACCCTCTGTCTTCTATGACAGAGTCAGTTCTGTATCCATCTTGCCAGCTCACCTCTGATCCCGTGTGACTTCACCTTTTGTACCAGTCTGCCATGAGGGACCTTGTCAAAAGCTTTACTGAAGTCCATATAGATAACATCCACTGCCCTTCCTTCATCAATCATCTTTGTCACTTCCTCAAAAAACTCAATCAAATTAGTGAGACACGACCTCCCCTTCACAAAACCATGCTGCCTCTCGCTAATAAGTTCGTTTGTTTCCAAATGGGAGTAAATCCTGTCCCGAAGAATCCTCTCTAATAATTTCCCTACCACTGACGTAAGGCTCACCGGCCTATAATTTCCTGGATTATCCTTGCTACCCTTCTTAAACAAAGGAACAACACTGGCTATTCTCCAGTCCTCTGGGACCTCACCTGTAGCCAATGAGGATGCAAAGATTTCTGTCAAGGCCCCAGCAATTTCTTCCCTTGCCTCCCTCAGTATTCTGGGGTAGATCCCATCAGGCCCTGGGGACATATCTACCTTAATGTTTTGCAAGACACCCAACACCTCCTCCTTTTTGATAATGAGATGACTGAGACTATCTGCACTCCCTTCCCTAGGCTCATCATCCACCAAGTCCTTCTCTTTGGTAAATACTGATGCAAAGTACTCATTTAGTACCTTGCCCATTTCCTCTGGCTCCACACGTAGATTCCCTTCTCTGTCCTTGAGTGGGCCAACCCTTTCCCTAGTTACCCTCTTGCTCTTTATATACGTATAAAAAGCCTTGGGATTTTCCTTAATCCTGTTTGCCAATGACTTTTCATGACCCCTTTTAGCCCTCCTGACTCCTTGCTTAAGTTCCTTCCTACTGTCTTTATATTTCACAAGGGATTCGTCTGTTCCTAGATTTCCAGCCCTTACGAATGCTTCCTTTTTCTTTTCGACTAGGCTCACAATATCCCGCGTTATCCAAGGTTCCCAAAACTTGCTAAACTTATCCTTCTTCCTCACAGGAACATGCTGGTC
Organism: Heterodontus francisci; assembly: GCF_036365525.1. Taxonomy (NCBI): domain Eukaryota; kingdom Metazoa; phylum Chordata; class Chondrichthyes; order Heterodontiformes; family Heterodontidae; genus Heterodontus; species Heterodontus francisci. The sequence goes on from NC_090384.1 coordinate 62,176,022, forward strand.
CTGGATTCTAATCAACTGACGTTTGAAAGACTCCCACATGTCAGATGTTGATTTACCCTCAAACAGCCGCCCCCAATCTAAATTCTTCAGTTCCTGCCTAATATTGTTATAATTTGCCTTCCCCCAATTTAGCACCTTCACCCGAGGACTACTCTCATCCTTATCCACAAGTACCTTAAAATTTACGGAATTATGGTCACTGTTCCCAAAATGCTCCCCTACTGAAACTTCGACCACCTGGCCAGGCTCATTCCCCAATATCAGGTCCAGTACAGCCCCATCCCTAGTTGGACTATCTACATATTGTTTCAAGAAGCCCTCCTGGATGCTCCTTACAAATTCTGCCCCATCCAAGCCCCTAGCACTAAGTGAGTCCCAGTCAATATAGGGGAAGTTAAAATCACCCACCACCACAACCCTGTTACCTTTACATCTTCCCAAAATCTGTCTACATATCTGCTTCTCTACCTCCCGCTGGCTGTTGGGAAGCCTGTAGTAAACCCCCAACATCGTGACTGCACCCTTCCTATTCCTGAGCTCCACCCATATTGCCTCGCTGCACGACCCCTCCGAGGTGTCCTCCCACAGTACAGCTGTGATATTCTCATTAACAAGTACATCCCCTCTATCCCGCCTGAAACTTCTAAATCCTGGAACATTTAACTGCCAATCCTGTCCTTCCCTCAACCAAGTCTCTGTAATAGCAACAACATCATAGTTCCAAGTACTAATCCAGCTCTAAGTTCATCTGCCTTACCTGTCATACTTCTCGCATTGAAACAAATGCACCAGACCACCAGTCCTGCTGTGCTCCGCAACATCTCCCTGCCTGCTCTTCCTCTCAGTCTTACTGGCCTTATTTACTAGTTCCCCCTCATTTATTTCACTTGCTGTCCTACTGCTCTGGTTCCCTGCCACACTAGTTTAAACCCTCCCGAGTGACGCTAGCAAACCTCGTAGCCAGGATATTTGTGCCCCTCCAGTTTAGATACAACCCATCCTTCTTGTGCAGATCCCATCTGTCCCTGAAGAGATCCCAATGGTCCAGATATCTGAAACCCTCCCTTCTACACCAGCTGTTCAGCCACGTGTTTAGCTGCACTATCCTCCTGTTTCTAGCCTCACTGGCATGTGGCACAGGGAGTAATCCCGAGATTACAACCCTAGAGGTCCTGTCTTTTAACTTTCTACCTAACTCCCTAAACTCCCCCTGCAGAACCTCGTCACTCTTCCTGCCTATGTCATTGGTACCGATGTGTACCACAACCTCTGGCTGTTCACCCTCCCCCTTCAGAATGCCCCCTGTCCGTTCAGAGACATCCTTGACCCTGGCACCAGGGAGGCAACATACCATCCTGGAGTCTCTTTCACAGAAGCGCCTATCTGTGCCCCTGACTATAGAGTCCCCTATAACTGTTGCTCTTCTGCGCTTTGTTCCTCCCTGCTGAACAACAGTGCCACTGCTCTGGCTGCTGCTGTTTTCCCCTGATAGGCCATCCCCCCCAACAGTATCCAAAACGGTATACTTGTTGGAGAGGGGGATAGCCACAGGGGATTCCTGCACTGACTGCCTGCCCCTTCTAGCGGTCACCCATCTATCTGCCTGCACCTTGGGTGTAACCACTTCTCTAAAACTCCTGTCTATGACACTTTCTGCCACCTGCATGCTCCTAAGTGCATCCAGTTGCCGCTCCAACCGATCCATGCGGTCTGTGAGGAGCTGCAACTGGGTACACTTCCTGCAGACGTAGTCGTCCGGAACGCTGGAAGCGTCACGGACCTCCCACATCTCACAGGTGAAGCAGTTCACCCCTCTAACTGTCATTTCTAGCACTAATTAATAAATTAATTTAAAATAAATAAATACTTATTAAATCCTTACTAAATTGTTATAATTAACTATATGGTCCCTAGTGCTAGATTCCGACTATAAATATTAAATGCTAAGTAAATACAGTAATCTCCTCCCTCTGGTTTAGTTACTCTACTTATTAGTTAGCTAATTAGGGTTTTAATCAATTTTTATCAATGTTTTATTTTCAAATTCAGTAAAAGAAAATTCCCTATCAGCCAATCAGGTCACAGCTTTCCTGTGACGTCACTTTCAGTTTTTTTTATAATGAACTATAATGTCTTCCAGTTAAACCATGGCAAGACTGAAGCCATCAACTTCGGCCCCTGCCACAAACTACGTACCCTTGCCAGTAATTCTTTCCCCCTCCCCAGTGACTTTCAGGCTCAACCACACAGTTTGCAACCTTTTAATCCAAATCAACCCTTCTGGTTCCATATATTCACCAACACAAAGACCACCTGCCTCCACACCTACCTCAGCCCATCTGTCATCAAAAACTACATTCATACCTTTGTCCTCTCCAGAATCAACTATTTCAATGCACTCCTGGCTGGGCTCCCATTTTTCACCTTCTGGAGACTTCAGCTTATCCAAAACACTGCTGCCTATATCCTATTTGGGACCAAGTTCTGCTTACCGATCACCCCAGGCCTTGCTGACCTACATTGGCTCTGGTTGCCCATTGTCTCCAATTTAAAATCCCAAACTCATGTTTGAATCTCCTCATGATCTTGTCTTTCCCTATCTCCAGAATCTCCTCCACTCCTACCCATCCTCCCCAGCCCCAAGTTCTTCACTCCTCTGAATTTCAACTGTTGTATATCTGGTAATCCCTTCATCTGATCATTTGTGACTATGCTTTCAGCTGCCCGGGTTCCACACTCTGGAATTCCCTAATCTCTCACACCGTTGCCTCGCTTTCCTCTTTAAAATTCAATTCTTTAACCAAGCTTTCGATCACCATTCCTAATATCTTCTTTGGATTGTTGTCCATGAATTTCTAATTTTGCCTCTGGGATGTGTTATGAAAGTGCTTCTGTTTTTGTTAAAAATATTTTTTGAGAATTCATAGTCAAATTGAAGAAATGTTGGAGCAGTTTTTTTCAAGATAGTCATCAGGAGGACACTGAAAGGACTTGTTTGGTAATAACATTTACTGGTTGTCACATGACAAGTTAAAAATAGAACAGAAACCCTGGTAACTAGGGAAGATGTGTGCAGAGAAGTGACAGGTCAGAAGGTAAACTTTCTGTTTTCCGGCTTCACTGTTGAATTGTTTGGAGTTGGGAATGACCTGTTTAAAAGGGGTCGGAGTTTTAAAAAACAAAACTGAAGAACAGAACCCCAGCTCAGCCCAGCCTGTTCCATCTCTTTAAAAAGCCAGCAGAAGATAAATAGAACTTCCAAGGAGAGAAGAGAATTCCCAAGGAAGGAGAGAAGACGACAACCCAGCTCAGCTTTCCAGCACCTCTCTAAAATACCCTGAGAAGTTCACTGTGTCAACTCATCTCATCTTCTTTGAAGAAAAGCCTGCGAAATTAATTCTCAATGCCACCTGAAAAGAAATGTTCTAAAAGATCCCAGTGACCTGTAGATGTGTACTAGGAGGCCAGACTGTATGTCAGTTTTCGAACACAACAAATCTCATCTGTTTCCAGCATCCGCAGTATTTTGCTTTTATTTTAGTGTTTAATTCACTGCCACTTCTCCTCCAGGAATGCCTACCTTGAAGGAGTTCTGCAGATGCTGCCAGACCTGCTGAGTGGTTCCAGCATTTCTTGTTTTTATTTCAGATTTCCAGCATCCGCAGTATTTTGCTTTTAAATCTCATCTGCTGTTTCTTCAAGAATGAGAAAGTGCTTTTTTTCTGTCTACAATCTTCTTCTTCTTTGGCCTCCTTGTCTCGAGAGACAATGGGTAAGCGCCTGGAGTGGCTATGAAGGCCAATTCTTGAGTGACAGACTCTTCCACAAGTGTGCAGATAAAATTGGTTGTCGGGGCTGTTACACAGTTGGCTCTCCCCTTGCGCTTCTGTCTTTTTTCCTGCCAACTGCTAAGTTTCTTTGAGTTGCCACTCTTTAGCTCCACCTTTATGGCTGTCCTCTAGCTTTGGTGATTACTGGCAACAGACTCTCACGACTTGTGATCAATGTCACAGAACCTAATGTCACGTTTGCAGACGTCTTTAAAGCGGAGACATGGATGGCCGATGGGTCTGATACCAGTGACAAGCTCGCTGTACAATATGTCCTTGGGGATCCTGCCATCTTCCATGCGGCTCACATGGCCAAGCCATCTCAAGCGTCGCTGGCTCAGTAGGGTGTATATGCTGGGGATGTTGGCCGCCTCGAGGACTTCTGTGTTGGAGATACGGTCCTGCCACCTGAAGCCAAGGATTCTCCGGAGGCAGCGAAGATGGAATGAATTGAGACATCGCTCTTGGCTGACATATGTTATCCAGGCCTCGCTGCCATTGAGCAAGGTACTGAGGACACAGGCTTGATACACTCGGACTTTTGTGTTCCGTGTCAGTGTGCCATTTTCCCACACTCTCTTGGCCAGTCTGGACATAGCAGCGGACGCCTTTCCCATGCACTTGTTGATTTCTGCATCTAGAGACAGGTTACTGGTGATAGTTGAGCCTAGGTAAGTGAACTCTTTTGAACCACTTCCAGAGCGTGATCGCCGATATTGATGGATGGAGCATTTCTGACGTCCTGTCCCATGATGTTCGTTTTCTTGAGGCTGATGGTTAGCCAAATTTGTTGCAGGCAGCCGCAATCCTGTCGATGAGTCTCTGCAGACACTCTTCTGTGTGGGATGTTAATGCAGCATCGTCAGCAAAGAGGTGTTCCCTGATGAGGACCTTCCGTACTTTGGCCTTCATTCTTAGACGGGCAAGGTTGAACAATCTGCCATCTGATCTTGTGTGGAGGAAAATTCCTTCTTCTGAAGACTTGAATGCATGTGAGAGCAGCAGGGAGAAGAAGATCCCAAACAGTGTGGGTGCGAGAACACAGCCCTGTTTCACGCCACTCAGGATAGGGAAGGGGTCTGATGATGCGCCACTATGCTAAATTGTGCCTTTCATATTGTCATGGAATGAGGTGATGATACTCAGTAGCTTTGGTGGACATCCGATCTTTGCTAGTAGTCTGAAGAGACCACATCTGCTATCGAGGTCAAAGGCTTGGTGAGATCAATGAAAGCAACATAGAGGAGCATCTGTTGTTCACGGCATTTCTCCTGTTGCTGGCAAAGGGAGAATGGTGGATCTCTCTGCTCGAAAGCCACAGTGTGCCTCAGGGTGGACTTGCTCAGCCAGCTTCTGGAGCCGGTTTAAAACGACTCGAGCGAAGACTTTCCCCACTATGCTGAGCAGGGAGATTCCATGGTAGTTGTTGCAGTCATCACGGTCACCCTTGTTCTTACAGAGGGTGATGATATTGGCATCGCGCATGTCCTGTGGTACTGCTCCCTCGTCCCAGCACAGGCAAAGCAGTTCATGGAGTGCTGAATAGATCGCTAAAATCTATTATCCCTTTATTTTTCCAGTTAACTGGTGTATGTGTGTGTGATTGTGAGGGGCTAAGTTAAAAAGGGAACTTTAATATTTTAATCTGTGTGTTTATGCTTTACTTCATTACTGGTTAAGACTTGTTTTATAATAAACTGATAATTTTGTTGTTTATTAAAGAAACCTGGTTAGTATGTTTTATCCTATGATAAAAGAATATATGATTGACTGTAACAGTAAGTGGGAAAATTTAAATATATGTTGTGACCTGTGGAGAAGTGGGATTAAAATGTACAGTGCACTCCTCCTTCCTCGGTTGTAACAGATGTTTTTCTACAATGAAAGCATTAGATAAATGCAACTTGCTGTATCATTTTGATTAAATTTAACATTGATTGCTTGTTGTGGCAAAGCATCTCATTCCATAAACCTGTGTGAAAAATATTTCCTCTAATATCCCCTTTATCTATCTAATGCTTGATCTTGAAATCATGGTCTCTTGTGTTTGATTTACTTACTAATGGAAATAATCTGTTTACTTTAGCTACTCCTTTTATCATTTTAAATTCACCTAAATTCTGTCAATTAGAGAGAATACTTTGCGAATTGTTCTCGCCTGTCCTAGTAATTTAGATCCTCATCTCTGGCAAACCTGATTGCACTCTCTTCAGGGCAATTATCTCACTCATTCTGATAAGTCCAAACTGCATATGGCATTCCAGATATGGCCCAAACATTGTTTTTGTACAGAGTATTCACTCTGAAAATATACATGCCACGATCCCATTGGCCTTTTTAATGGCTTTTTCTTAAACCTGTTCACTCATGTTTAAAAATTTACATATCTGGACACTTGGATTCCTTTACTGTTTCACTGCATTGAGAAATGTATCATTTAAGATATATTTCTATTTTTTATTATTTTTCCCAAAATATATTACTTCACATTCCTTTGCATTAAACTGCATCTGACACTTATCTGCCTTTTCTCCCAACCTGTTTATGCCCTATTGTACTCTTCCAAGCTGTTTCTTCCAATGTGGTATTAGCAACAACTTGGATATTCACACCTTTATGTCTAAGACCAGAGGGAGAAAAAGAAGGAAAGAGAGGAGGGAAGATAGGTGAAAGGTAAATAGAGATAGATAAAGAGAGAAGTAGCACACACAAAGGTGATCTTACAACAATCCTTAGGGGCATCTACTATCCGCTGCACGGCAGTTTATGAAACATTCATTTAACATAATCGTTTGCTGCTGCCTTTTGGCCATATCCCTATTAATATCACAATTTTCTCTTGTAGGCCATGGGACAGTTTATATGTAATACTTCTATCAATTTATTTCAGGAAGCCCATCCAAACAATGCTTACTGCACCCCTTCAGCACAAACAATCCATTGTTGTCTCAAAAATATCCATCAGGTTAGTTCAGAACATAAGAAATAGGAGCAGGAGTAGGCCATATGACCCTTCGAGTCCGCTCTACCATTCAATAAGATCATGGCTGATCTTCGACCTCAGTGCCACTTTCCTGCCTGATTCCCTTATCCCTTAATTCCCTTTGAATCCAAAATTCTCTCAATCTCAGCTTTGAACATACTTAGCGGCTGAGCAACCACAGTCCTCTGGGGGAGAGAATTCCAAAGAATTACAACTCTGTGAATAAAGGAATTTCTCCTCAGCTCAGCCCTAAATGGCTCACTCCTTATCCTGAGACTATGACCCCTAGTTCTAGACTCTCCAGGCAAGGGAAACAGTCACTCCGTGTCTACTCAATCAAGCACCCTCAGCATGTTATATTTTTCAATGAGATCACCTCTCATTCTTCTAAACCTCAGAGATGATAGGCCTATGCTACTCAATCACTCCTTATAGGACAACCTGCTCACCTCAGGAATCAATTTAGTGAACCTTTGTTGCACCCCTTCTAAGGCAAGGGGTTCTTAGGAAAGGCGATCAAAACAGTACACATTATTTCGGTTGTGGTCTTGCCAAAGACCTGCACAATTGCAGCAAGACATCCTTCCTCATGTACTCCATCCCCCTTACAATAAAGGCCAACACATAATTTACCTTCCTAATTACTTGCTGTACCTGCATGTTAACTTTTTGTGTTTTGTGTACAAGGACACACAAATCTCTCTGAACATCAACATTTAATAGTTTCTCACAATTTAAGAAATATTCTATTTTTCTATTCTTCCTACCAACGTGAATAATCTCACATTTCTCCACATTATACTACATCTGCCACCTTCTTGCTCAGTCACTTAACCAATCTATTTCTCTTTGCAGTCTTTGCAGATATTTTGGAGGCAGGACCATTTTCAGAACCTATCCTGCTCACTTCCACAGCACACCCACCAGCTTTAATTTTACGTGAAGCAGCCAATTAGTAGGCTGCCTCCGCGTTCGCTGTTCAATTAGAGACACTGGGCATGTTCCAGAGGCAGGGGCTGAAGACAGCCCAGCCGACTGCAAGGGAGACCAGCAGTCCTCACAATGTGATCAGTGGCAGTGATGCTGAGGGCCAAGCAGCAGAAGCAGCAGGGAAGAAATGAAGCCATCATCAGTACCAGGGGAGCAGATAAGACCTCATTAAGCCCATGACAAACAGAGACATCCAACCCCAGAAATTCCACATTCAATGGCAAGGATATGACATGGGAAGACAGCAGCCTTACCATTTTCTGCTGCTAACCTTTAACACCTTCAGCTGTAAAGCAACTTTGACCTCATGCTGTGCAGCTTCTCTTACTTGCCAGGGTGCGGATACAGCGGGGGACTCGCGTGACCCACAGAATATTGCATTGATGTTGTAATATAGGAGCTAATTGGCTCTTTAACTGTCTTAATTGGCTTCCCATGGCTGCCAGGCGGGTTGTTGTCAACTCTGCGAGTCCACAAAAGCGCATGGAAGCAGAAAGACATCAAGGAACTGGCCCAATGCTTCTCTTACACATTTTCCCAGCCCTCAACCACCCCTCCACCTCCAAACTCAATTCCAAGGAGCTGGGAAATTTCCAGCCTTTGTGCTGTCCTGCCAGCTTACTTCCCCACATAGTTTTGTATTGTCATCAAACTTGGATACATTACACCCGATCCCTTCATTTAAATCATTAACATAGATTGTAAATAGTTGAAGCCCCAGCACACATCCTTACAGCACCCATTAGTAACAGCCTGCCAACCTGAAAATGACCCATTTATTCCTACTCACTGTTTTCTGTCCTTTAACCAATGCTCTATCCATGTTACTTGTACAACCTTTCATGTGGCTTATCATCAAATGCCTTTTGAAAATCCAAATATACTACATCCACTGGTTCCCCTTTATCTATCCTGCTAGTTACATCCTCAAAAAACTCTTGTAGATTTGTCAAACATAATTTCCCTTTCATAAAACCATGTTGACTCTGCCTAATCATATTATGATTTTCTAAGTGCCCTGTAACGACTCCTTTAATAATGAATTCTAACATTTTCCTGATTCTTGATCTCAGACTAACTGGCCTATAGTTTCCTGTTTTCTCTCTCCCTCCTTTCTTGAATAGCAGTGTTACATTTACTAGCTTTCAATCCATTGGGACCATTCCAGAATCTAGGGAATTTTGGAAGTTCACAACCAGTGCATCCAACATCTCAGCAGCCACCTCTTTTAGAACTTTAGGATGTATGCCATCAGGTCCAGGGGATTTGTTTACTTTTAGTCCCATTAATTTCTCTGATACTTTTTCTTTACGAATATTAATGATATTAAGTTCCTCTTAATAATATTAATAACTTCAATTTCCTCAAAGACTCCATTCATAAATCTGTCACGTAAAATTAAAGCTGGTGGGTGTGCTGTGGAAGTGAGCAGGATAGGTTCTGAAAATGGTCCATGCTGTTTTATTAATTATAGAAATAAAGAATTGCATTTATGTAGCTCCTTTCATGACCTCAGGGCATCCCAAAGTGCTTTACAGCCAATTAAGTACTTTTAAAGTGTATCACTGTTGTAATTCAGGAAACATGGCAGTCAATTTGTGCATGGCAAGCTCCCACAAACCACAATGAGATAATGTCTAGATAATGTGTTTTAGTGCTGTTGGTTGAGAGAAAATATCCTCCATGATGTCAAGGAGAACTCTTTTGTGTTTCTTCAAAATAGCGTCATAGGATCTTTTATGTCTATCTGAAGGTCTCAGTTTAACATCTCATTGAAAGAAGGCACTTCAGACAGTGCAGCACTCCCTCAGCACTGTGCTGGAGTGTCAGCCTAGATTTTGTGAATGAGCACTGGGATGAGACTCAAACCCACTGATACAAAGGTAATAGTGCTACCATTGAATCATGGCTGACGCTATAATTAATTATGGTCTCTATTAAATGTCTTACTACTGAGATAAGGCTAACTGGTCAATAAGTGTCTGACTTATCCTCTGCCCCTTTTTGAACAGAAGTGTAACATTTGCTCCTATTAGTTCTTTGGCAAAGCTCCTACCTAATAAATTTTGGGAAAAAAAAGTTGTTAGCCCCTCCTCTACTACCCCCTTAACTTGATAAAATCTTTTGCTTTAACCTTTAATGTTAGCTTCATTTTTTAATCCTCCCTCCCAGGTTTGCTTTTCTCTCTTTATATTTTTATTTGTAGATTAGGATATTTCTCATGGTTGTCTTTTTTGTCACGGGTTTTAGCATCGTTGTATCCTTTTTTTAATCTTCGATCTATATTCATCCATAGAATCACAACCCAAGATGCAGCCCCTTTTTTCCTTGTTGGAATGTTCCTAGAGTGCGCTGCACTAATCTCACACTTCAATATTTCCAACTGTTGCTCCATTGCTTTACAGGTTAACCATTCCCTCTAAACATATATAGACTAAACCTTCTTTCAGCCCTTTGTGAGTTGCTCTTCTCTAATTAGTCATTTGTTCTTGACTTTGTTTCCTTCCCTATTTTAAAATTTAATCTAATTTGCTTATTTTGCCATAGGTCTTCCAGCTGTAACAATGGTAAATCCTCTATCTATTGCTGCAGACAGCAGTAAAAAGGTATCTTTCCTTCTGTAAAAGTTTAAAATATCTGCAGGCTGGCTATCTAATAAGGGGTTCTCTCATTGTAATACAGTATGTGTCTTATCTTCGGGAGCCTGGTGGGAGCAGGAGGGATTGAGGGTGAGAGAGCAGCAGAGACTATGTAGCCTCCTGGCAGAGTTTCATGCACCCAATGACTGGAGAGAATAATGGGCACATAGTGACTTCGTGATCATTCAGATGGACAGTGCGCTCAACTAAAAACATTGGTGTTCCTCTAGTTAACAGTTTTATGGATGCAATGAGAAAACCTATTTTGTAAAAAGTGCATAAAATGTACTTGATGCAACTCATTTTTCCAAGATAAAATAACATTTTAATGTGGTGTACAATATGTTTTCTTCCCCTCTTTTAACACAATTTTGAGGATTTTAGCACTGGGAAATAAGCATTTTTCCATTTCAGATCTTGCTTGTGGTTTTTACTTTCTGTTCCTATGTTCCTATCAAAGGGTGGTAGAAGTTTGGAACTCATCCACAAATGACAATTGATGCTCGATCAATTGTTAACTTTAAAACTGTGATTGATAGATTTTTGTTAGCTAAAGATATTAAGGGATATGAGGCAAAGGTGAGTATATGGAGTTAGGTTGCAGATCAACCATCATCTCATTAAATCACGAACAGGCTCGAGCAGCTAAATGGCCTACTCCTGTTCTAGCTTTCCTATGTTCTTATGATATATGAAAGGAAGCTGACTGTGCTCTGACCAACAACGTACCTTAGCCCCAATCTCTACCTCACCACGCCCTACCACACCAGTGGTATTTTCCTTTCTCCACCAGGATTTTTCTGTTTTGTAGCCATCTGGAGTGAATTTTGTTTCCAAAAATATACTTCATTCATAAAAATCTATAAAAAATACATTACAACACAGTTCAAAACAGCACCAAGTTGACATTCCAAAAAGTGCAAAGGAAATCAGTTCTCTTCAATACAGGAGTGAGTTGCCTCACAACCCTTCCATTCCATTTTACATGCCATGTACATGTTACAGCAAACCCATATTTGGTATATACAGCCTCAGGGGTTTCCCATGGGTCCAGCCCCTCAGTTCACTTTGGTGGGAGGACTTTACACAGTGGTCTTTCCCCATTGAGCCTTTGCGGCGGCTGCCCCAAGAATTAGTGCGTCTCTCAGCACGTAGTCCTGGACCTTGGAATGTGACAGTCTGCAACACTCAGTCATGGACATCTCTTTGCGCTGGAAGACCAGCAAGTTTCAGGCAGACCAAGGAGCATCTTTCACTGAATTGTTGGTCCTCCAGCAGCAGTTGATGTTTATCTCGGTGTGCGTTCCTGGGAACAGCCCAGAGAACACAAACTCCTGTGTTACAGAGCTGCTGGGGAGGAACCTTGGCAAAAACCACTGCATCTCTTTCCACACCTGCTTTGCAAAGAAGGAGGTGGGCCACCTCGAGGGCAGCATGCGGAGGGGGCAAGACTCCAGGCGTGCAAAAAGGATCTGACGGGGAGGGCCCTTCTCTTTACCAGCCAAGCTACATCTTGGTGCTTGTTTGAAAGTTCTGGTGATGAGGCATTCTGCCAAATAACTTTGGCGGTCTGCTCGGGGAACCATCCGACAGGATCCACCATCTTCTTTTCCCGTAGGGCCTTGAGGACATGCCGTGCAGACCACTGCCTGATGGATTGGTGGTCAAAGGTGTTTTCCCGCAGAAACTTTCCCACGAAGAATAGGTGGTACGGCACGGTCCAACTGGATCGGGCGTTACGCGGCAATGTGAACAGAAACATCCTTCGCAACACTGGGGACAGATAGAACCTCAGCACGTGGTGACACTTGGTGTTTGCGTACTGGGGCTCTATGCACAGCTTGATGCAGCTGCAGACGAAGGTGGTCATCAGGATGAGGGCGACATTGGGTACATTTTTCCCGCCCTTATCCAGAGGTTTGAACATCGTGTCCCTCCGGACCCGGTCCATTTTGGATCTCCAGATAAAGTGGAAAATGACTTGGGTGACTGCCACGGTGCAGGAGCCGGATATGGGCCAGACCTGCGCCACATACAGCAACAACGTGAGTGCCTCGCACCTGATGACCAGGTTCCTACCCACAATGGAGAGAGATCGCTGCTCCCACATGCTCAGTTTATGGTGTACCTTGGCTACTCGCTCCTTCCAGGTTTTGGCGCAAGCCCTGGCCCTTCTGAACCATATTCACCTTCAGCACCTTAAGCACCTTCAGGTAGTCGGACCTGACGGTGAAGGGGACAAAGGATCGGTCAGCCCAGTTCCCAAAGAACATGGCCTCACTCTTGCCGTGGTTGACTTTGTCTCCCAAGGTCAGTTCGAACTGGTTGCAGATGCTCATTAGTCTGCGAATGGACAGCGGATCCGAGCAGAAGACGGCGATGTCGTCCATGTACAGGGAGGCTTTTACCTGAGTGCCCTCTCACCCCTCTTACGCTCCTAATGGACTCAGCAAAAGGTTCGATACAGCAAACAAACAAGACGGGGAGAGAGGACAACCCTGTCTGACTCCAGATTGGATTAGGAAACTTTCTGATTCCCACCCATTGATAGAGACTGTGCTACTGATGTTTGTGTGGAGCAGTTTGATCCAATTGCAGATTCCCTCCCCAAACCCCATTTTGGAAAGCATGTCCATCATGTAGGTGTCAAAAGCCTTCTCCTGGTCCAAGCTGATGAGGCAGGTGTCCACCCTCCCGTCCCATACATAGGCAATCGTATCCCTGAGTAGCGCGAGACTATCAGAGATCTTCCTGCCGGGTACAGTGCAGGTCTGGTCAGGGTGAATCACCAACTCCAGAGCAGACTTGACCCGACTGGCGATGACTTTGGACAGAATCTTGTAGTCAACATTAAGCAGTGAGATGGGCAGCCAATTTCTGATTTCCGCCCTCTCCCCCTTCTGCTTGTAGATGAGGGTGATGATGCCTTTCCTTATGGATTCTGACATGCTGCCAGCCAGAAGCATACTCTCGTATACTTCCTGCAGGTCTGGGCCGATCCAGTCCCACAGAGCTGACTACAACTCAACCAATAAGCCATCACTTACAGGAGTTTTACTAGTTTCGAAGGACCTGACGGCGTTTGTCAGCTCATCCAGAGTTAGCGGCTTGTCCAGTCTCTCCCTCATATTGTCATCTAAGACCTCTGTGATAGATGACAGGAAGGACTGGGAAGCTGTGCTGTCCATGGGCTTCACGTCATACAGCCCAGCATAAAAGGATTTGATGATCCTTAGTATGTCGGACTGCGAAGACGTTACCGAGCCAGCCTCTTCCTTCAGGCCGCTGATCACAGAGCTCTCTCTCTGTCTACCTTTTGGAAGAAGTAATGCCTGCACATCTTATCCCCATGGAGCGGACTCTGTACCGGAAGATGATCTTGAAGGCCTCCGTGTCAAAAAGCGAGGCCTGCTGGCTCTTCACCTCTTGGAGATTCTCTTTGACCTCGACCCCCATTGACTTCAGCTGGAGGAGATTTTGCATTCTTTTCTGGAGTCGGGACATTTCCCTCTGTCTCTCTCTCGCTCTCTGAACACCTTTGAAGATAAAGAAGCTCTTGATGTGAAAATTCAACTTACCATTCGCATCATTCAGAGAACTAGTGCCAAAGCTCAAGGTAGTTCTTTTGCTGTGACCATGAGGATGAACACACATCTCATTGATGGAAGCATAAGGTGGAGCGAAACTGCCAGGAATTGAGCGGGCTGGATTTTAAGAGCCCGCCGCCAATGTCGACAACGAGCTCAAAAAATGGCGGCCCACACACGCCAAAGAGCCATTGCAATCCCCCGTGCAGTGGCACATTTAAATAGCCAGGGCGGCCCACCCCCCCACCACCCCCAATCACGTGGAGGGAGCGGGCTGTCCGTCCCTGACAATGACGTCAGCTGCCTGTGCGCAAGTGCTGTCACATTTTAAAGGGTAACCCCCCAAAAATATACAATAAACTCCTAATGCCACTTTCCCACTCCCCAATAACCTTTACATTAATTATTTGCCTTTCCCCCAAAACACTTACCTTTTAAATGTGACCTTCCCCCTGCCATACTGCAACCCTCAGATAAGGTCACTGCACCCATTACGTTTATTAGATCCAGTCTCCCCCTCCACCCACAGAAAATATTAACTCCTCCCCCTCCCTGCCAGTGTCACAACTCCTTTTCCCGGATGGGGAATTGAAGGCGCGGGAGTGCTGGCTGCCGCGCCAAAGATCACAGCAGGCCCGGAGGATTGAAGATAAGTCCATTTAAATGGATTCATTTTATTAATTTAAATATTTAAATTCGGGTTCCATTGCCCAGCGGCGGGCGGGGGGCTACCATGGAGCCTCGCTGGGCCCTCCCGGCATCCAGGTCCATGGCGGGCCTCTTTCTGGCCCATCTTCAGGGCCCCCTGCTCCACAGATCACGATTCTGGGGGGACAAGATCCAGCCCAGAGGCTGCTATAGGCCTCAGAAGCTTTAGATAGTCACACACTTCTCATTTATTTTATTTGATATATACCAATAAACAAAATAAAGAATTTGGCATGTATGTAAAGCAAGAAATCCAGGTTGTTCGGGGGTATTAAACAATCATCCTTGAAGTGAGGCTCAGTTGCAAAGTCACCAGATATCAAGGCTGGGATGGAAAATGTGAGCTTTGGCTTAGTAATGAAATCTTTCAGCATTAGTAAACAAGGTGAACCTTTCCTGAAAGGAGCTCTTTTTAAAAAATCAGAGTCTTGAACAGATCAGAATATATAGTTGTGTACTTTGTGGCTGTCCCAAGACCAGCATGACTGTAGTTGCAAACTCACATGAACAGAGATCAGCAAGCTCAAATATTTAGATAAAAATATTTCTACTTTCCATTATAGTAGGTTGTATTTTGTTTATGAACCTTTCTGTAGTGATTATCAGTTTGTACAGTAATTCCATCCTCTCTTAATATGATGTATCCATTAAGAGCCTTTACTACAGCACATCAACCCATTCAACTGTTTAATGCACGCATCAGTGATAATGTGCCAATTTGTATTTGAAGATAAGCGTTTTTTGCATCTCCAATTATCTAACAAAACCTTCCCAGCTCAGCATTACAAGTATTTGTTTTTTGTTTTAGCTTTAGCATTGAGAGAACAATTTATCTGGATACTCCTTAAGAAGAGGTTATGTTTAAGTAAAACATGGAAAATGTAAAGCATTAGCTGGTTGATTATTGGTAGTGGATGTCAGTGCTTGTTGTCCACCTCAGTGGTTCTGGCATTACTCAGCTTGTTTTCTGTGACAATATTCACTATCGGTTTGTCTAAATCAGAAAGTACCAAGTAAGCAGTACTAATTTTGGGTCCATGGCCCTAATTATTACATGGCACATGGATAGAATGCAGCTCAGGATCTCTGATGTATCAAACTTCTCAAATAAACAGAAAAAGAAATCAAAGTCCCAATTTTATCCCAATCAGCTTGGGTGAGATTTG
Organism: Heterodontus francisci; assembly: GCF_036365525.1. Taxonomy (NCBI): domain Eukaryota; kingdom Metazoa; phylum Chordata; class Chondrichthyes; order Heterodontiformes; family Heterodontidae; genus Heterodontus; species Heterodontus francisci. The sequence goes on from NC_090384.1 coordinate 62,191,925, forward strand.
GGTCGGGAGCTTGTGTTACATAATGTTCGATTTTAGTTCCCATTATAGTCCAACCCTCACCAGCCCCACTCTCGCTAGGTGGGCTATATTAAATCAGCGTTCAAATTAAAAGAAAGCTAATTTGATTCTAATTTGACTCCATCTAAAACTGCTCCAGTAGGCTTATTTGTACACCAGCCAGTGCATTTACTCACCGAGCTGTCAGCGAACCTCCATCTTTCCTAATTAGTGGGCATGTTCAAAGGTGTAGCATGATTTCAGTAGCAGCTGATAAGCCTTGATGTCATCAGAAAATTCTCAGTCATGTTACACCCTTGTATCGTACTCATGACTATCTCCTATTCTCTATTAAAAAAAAGACAAATAAAGCATCCCTGCAACAACAATAAGTATATGCTTTTAAAATATCACACTGCATATAAGTCAGCATAACATTCCTGTACATCTGGCAGGACAATGCAGACAGCCAAAGCATATCATAAGAACAAAGGAATGTTAGAACAGGAGTAGGCCATTTAGCCCCTCGTGCCTGTTCCACCTTTAATGAGATCATGATTGATCTGCAACCTAACGCCATATACTCACCTTTGCCTTATATGCCTTAATATCTTTGACTAACAAATATCTATCAATCACAGTTTTAAAATTAACAATTGATTGAGCATCAATTGTCATTTGTGGAACAGAGTTCCAAACTTCTTTATAGGAACATAGGAACATGAAGTAAAAACCACAAGCAGCTCTAAGGCACCTTGCAAAAGCTACCTTACCATGAAGATGTTGTATGGCTCCTGCCCATACAGCAGACTGTGCAATAAAGCACATATAAGAGTTAAGTGACAGAGGCAGTTTTAAATGGCTTGAGCAACCAATTAAACAACAGCATTTTTGCTTGAGACTGAAGGAAATGGAGATTTCTTGCCCTGCACCACCAGATCTGATAATGTTACAGGAAGTGAATGAGAGGAGGCTTATCATCTTTGGAACTGAACGTCACCCTCCATGGAAATGACTAGTTCAACCAGCCTACCAGGAGGCAATTGACAAGGTTAGTGTTATTCACATATCCAGAGTATCAGGTCCAAATACAGAAAAAGATAGTAGACAAATATAGCATATCGGAAGAAAGCAATGTCAAATAGCTGACTCAAGTTTCCATGTCTTAAAATGTTTTTGATACTCAAGGAATAGGAGCAGGAGTAGGCCATTTGGCCCATTGAGCCAGCTCCGCCATTTAATAAGATCATGGCTGAACATCTACATCAACTCCACTTTCCAGCCTGATCCCCCATCCCTTGATTTCCTTAGTGCCCAGAAATCTAGCGATCTCCACCTTGAATATACTCATCGACTGAGCATCCACAGTTGTCTGGGGTAGACAATTCCATAGATTCACAATCTTCTGAGTGAAGAAATTTCTCCTCATCTCAGTCCTAAATAGCCAACCCCTTATCCTGACACTATGGTCCCTAGTTCTAGGTTCTCCAGCCTTGCGAAACAGCCTCTCTGCAGCTACCCTGTCAAGCCCTCAAAGAATTTTATACATTCGAATGAGATCACCTCTCATTTGTCTAAACTCCAGAGATGATATGCCCATTCTACTCAATCTCTCCTCATAAGACATCCTTCTTATCTCAGAAATCAATCTAGTGAACATTTGTTGCACCCCATCTAAGTCAAGTATATCCTTCCTGTGCATTGTACTCCCTGTGCAGTCTCACCAAAGACCTATATAATTGCAGCAAGGCTTCCTCATTCTTATGCTGCAACTCACTTTTAATAAAGTTTAATATACCATTTGCCTTTCTAATTGCTTACTGTACCTGCATATTAACTTTCTCTGATTCTAACACAAGGACACCTTCTGAATACCAACATTTATTAGTCTTTCACCTTTTAAAAAATATTCTGTTTTTCTGCTCTTCCCACCAAAGTCAATAATTTCACACTTCCCCACGTTATACTCCATCTGCCACCTTCTTGTCCAATCCCTTAATGGTGCATATCCCTTTGTAGCTTCTTTGTATCCTCTTCACAGCTTAGTTTCCCACCATGCGTCTCATCCGACGCATTAACAAAAAACTTTTTTTCTTCCTTTCAGATGTTAAGGAACGCAAGCTCCAGCAGCTGATGGGGACGAATGCTCCTCCAGATCCTCCTCCCGCTTCACTTCCCTCTGACCCCACCCCTTCTGATCTGACCCCTTGCCGTGTATTCACTATACCCTCTGACCTTCCCCTCTCTGATGCTGGATGTTCTGTGCTCAGCAAAGGTCTCAGTTTTATTCCCTTATGTCCCCACCTCAATGAATTTCGTGCTCGGCATGACGTTGAGCTCTTCTTCCATCGCCTCCGTCTCTGGGCTCACTTCTTTGACCAGGAGTCCTCCCCCCGACCAGCAGACCCATTCACCTGCCTCCAGCATTCTCCCTCTACCTGGACCCCTCCCCCTGGCCTCTTACCCGCTCTTGATCTCTTCATTGAAAACAGTTGGCGAGACATTGGTCATCTGCCCCCCTCACTCACTCTAACCTGTCCCCCTCTGAACTTGAGGCACTCCGTTCTCTCAGGTCTAACCCCGACATGGTCATCAAACCTGCAGACAAGGGTGGTGCTGTTGTTATATGGCGTACCGACCTCTACCTTGCAGAAGCTCAACGCCAACTCGGACACTTCTTCCTACCTCCCTCTGGACCATGACCGCACCACCGAACATCAAGCCACTGTCCAAAGGACTGTCACTGACCTCATCTCCTCTTGAGATCTTCCGTCTACAGCTTTCAACCTTATAGACCCGCAACCCCGGACAGCCCGCTTCTATCTCCTTCCCAAAATCCACAAACGGGACTGTCCCGGCAGACCCATTGTGTCAGCCTGCTCCTGCCCCACTGAACTTATTTCTTCCTATCTTGACTCTATCTTTTCTCCGCTGGTCCAGTCTCTTCCCACCTACATCCGTGACTCTTCTGATGCCCTACCTCATTTTGACAATTTCCAGTTTCCTGGTCCCAACTGCCTCCTCTTCACTATGGACGTCCAATCGCTCTACACCTCCATCCGCCACCAGGATGGTTTAAGGGCTCTCCGCTTCTTCCTGGAACAGAGGCCCAACCAGTCCCCATCCACCACCACCCTCCTCCGCCTGGCTGAACTTGTTCTCACATTGAACAACTTCTCCTTCAACTCCGCTCACTTCCTTCAAGTAAAAGGTGTTGCTATGGGTACCCGCAAGGGTCCCAGTTATGCCTGTCTTTTTGTGGGATATGTCGAGCATTCTTTGTTCCAGTCCTACTCAGGCCCCCTCCCCCAACTCTTTTTCCGGTACATTGATGACTGTATCGGTGCCGTTTCCTGCTCCCGCCCTGAACTGGAAAACTTTAATCAACTTTGCTTCCAATTTCCACCCTTCTCTCACCTTTACATGGTCCATCTCTGACACTTCCCTTCCCTTCCTCGACTTCTCTGTCTCCATCTCTGGGGATAGGTCTACTAATATCCATTATAAGCCCACCGACTCCCACAGCTACCTGGACTACACTTCTTCACACCCTACCTCCAATAAGGACTCCATTCCATTCTCCCAGTTTCTCCATCTCCGACGCATCTGCTCTGATGATGCTACCTTCCATGACGGTGCTTCTGATATGACCTCCTTTTTCCTCAACCGAGGATTCCCCCCCACTGTTGTTGACAGGGCCCTCAACCGTGTCCGGCCCATTTCTCACACCTCTACCCTCACCCCTTCCCCTCCCTCCCAGAACCGTGACAGGGTACCCCTTGTCCTCACTTTCCACCCCATCAGCCTCCATATCCAAAGGATCATCCTCCGCCATTTCCGCCACCTCCAGCGTGATGCCACTACCAAAGGCATCTTCCCCTCCCTTCAGCATAATTACAATCTCGACAGATTGCTAACATAGAATATTGATGGTGTACGGAATGCAAAACCTTGGCTATCACCTCATGCTTTTGACTAGTTTGGGCCCAGATTCTAGTTCAGACTAGTTACCCTCCCATCCTGTAACCTCTACAATAGCCACCATAGTTAAACAAGTCATGGGAAAATCTATTAAAGAGATACCAAGTCTGCCATTAAGATGTTACTGAGAATTCCAAAAAAATTACAATACATCAAGGAAGAATAACAAAGTAGTTTTTTGGAACAGTTAATGAGTACCTCCCAATCTAATGGGGAAGCTAATGTAAGATCTAGCTGTTGTATCTTTTATTTTCAGAGCTCCGAAGAGATCATTCCCTCCGCGACACCCTGGTCCACTCCTCCATTACCCCCACCACCTCGTCCCCATCCTATGGCACCTTCCCCTGCAATCGCAGGAGGTGTAATACCTGCACATTTACCTCTTCTCTCCTCACTATCCCAAGCCCCAAACACTCCTTTCAGGTGAAGCAGTGATTTACTTGTACTTCTTTCAATGTAGTATACTGTATTCGCTGCTCACAACGTGGTCTCCTCTACATTGGGAAGACCAAATGCAGACTGGGTGAGAGCTTTGCGGAACACCTCTGCTCAGTCCGCAAGCAGGACCCTGAGCTTCTGGTTGCTTGCCATTTCAACACTCCCCCCTGCTCTCATGCTCACATCTCTATCCTTGGCTTGCTGCAGTGTTCCACTGAACATCAACGCAAGCTCGAGGGACAGCATCTCATTTTCCGATTAGGCACACTACAGCCTGCCGGACTAAACATTGAGTTCAATAATTTAAGAGCATGACAGCCCCCCATTTTACTTTTATTTTTAGTTATTTTTTCTGTTTCTTTTTTACATTTTTTACAATTTTTTTTTCTTTTGTTTATTTCATTTCATTGTAGTTTGTTCAGTTTGCTTACCCACTGTTTTTTTTTCATGTTTGTGCTTGCTGCTGTTCAATATTCAGTTCGTTAACACCCTATCTATACTAATGCTTTGTCTTTCAACACATCATTAACATATTGTTTGCCTTTGCTCCATGATCTCTTGGTCAGCTATGTGGCCTTGTCCAATCTGCACCTTCTCCTTTGTTATCTCTTGCCCCACCCCCGGCTCACTTGCTTATAACCTTTGACATTTCTAATATTTGCTGGTTCCGAAGAAGGATCACTGACCCAAAACGTTAACTCTGCTTTTCTTTCCACAGATGCTGCCAGACCTGCTGAGTGGTTCCAGCATTTCTTGTTTTTATTTCAGATTTCCAGCATCCGCAGTATTTTGCTTTAATTTTAGTTTCCCACCTAGTTTTGTATTGTCAGCAAAATTGATAACCTGTTACTTATTTCTTGCTGCATCATTCAAGATATTCCCACAATTCTACCAGGCCATATTAGATCATGCACAAACACAAGTTGCAATCCAGATCTGAAAATGTTGCCACACTAAAACCTTAATGGTGCTTCTAACAGCATAACCTGTGAAGACAACCTAGCTGCATGACTCACCTTCGCCAGTCATTGCATGTGACCCTTAAATATGTAATATCTCAAGGTCTATTTCTCTGCTTGTATGATCAGGTAGCACTGAGTGAAAAGAAATAGACCTGAATTGGAAGCAGGTCTGCAAGTTACAAGTCACTGATTACTTTTGAAGAGGCCAATTTGGTCATCAAGCACACTGGCCTTCGAAGCAGTGCCTGTTCTTAAAAGGAATCATGCGGCAGGATTTTTATATGTTCCTCAGGGTGGGAAGGGTGGTTTCTTAAACCCGCTCCTCAGCTTGGTGTGCCGGTTTCCCGATGCGAAATTGGCATGATCCGAATTTGAAAGGTGATGGCGGCAGCGGGAAGAGGCAGCCTGCCAGCTCTGTGTAAATGGCCACTTAAGCTCATTAATGAGCTTGTTGTCAGCTCTTTAAAGGGCCAGTTTTGTATTCTCTTTCTAAGGAGTGGGTTCAACACACTGTCAGAACCACGAAAGGGAGGAGAATGTGGTGACAAAGTGGGGAGCAAGCTGGAACGGTGAGACAGAAGCAAGATGCAGCATTGAAGAGGGAGGGCTCAGAGAAGGTCCTCGTTCACAGGCAACCAGCTGTGCTCAGTAAGAAGAATTATCTCACACATCTCTGCACTCTTGACAAGGGCATTTTGGTGGGGACTGGGATTGGAGGGGGAGGTGGGATGAGTCCCTTTGCTAATGCGCATCACAGGCTCATGATGGGGGTGGGGGGAGTGCTTAAGGAAGACTCTACATTCCATTGTCAAACAGGGAAAGGCATTAGAGGAAATGGGGTCAAGCTTCTCCAAGCTTGCTCCGACCAAGTTGAGGAGCAGCATGTGCCAGAGCAGAGGCAGACCTCTGGGCAGCAGGAGCAAAAATATGAAGGAGGGACAGGAAGGCTCCAGACTCTCCACCTTCCACAATCTTCACCACCACACACCATCGCTCTGCCAACCCTCACTTACCATTCTCCTGCAGCTCGCCAACATGAAATGGAAACACACAAGTCAGCTTTAGTGCAACAACTTTCCCAGTTTTATAGATTAACATTTCACTATTATTTACATCAGAAACATCCAAATGACCCCCAAAGTTACATTACTGACACAGTGGCCTGCGCTCACAGCCACTCCTATGAGGAGCTCCTCCTGTGACTGAGGATGAGGTGGAGGCAGTCTGCTTGTTTGTGCCTGTCTGGGATTGAGATGTCCGAGGTGATTGGCCTCAGCATGGAGATGCCAGGGGGACTCATCTAAAGGCCACTGCACTGGCATCACTGCAGTGGCAGCCTCTGTCACAGGGCGTGACTCTACAGATGCTTCACTTGTATGACGGGTCATGGAGGCGGATGAGAATGATGGAGCCCCACGGGGGGTGGCCTCCCATCATCATCTGTTGCCCCCTCAGCCCTCTCATAGTGCCGTTGATTGCTGAAGGAAACCACCTGTGGGATGCAGCTGGCATCTACTCCAGACTTTGTTGTGCCATTTGCGACACTGACCAGTCAATATTACAGAGCATGTATGTCAGCGGACAGTTCCTGCAGTCACTCTGAGTGATGCCACATATGGCTCTCCATGAGGTTGGCCAGTATCCCAATGGAGGAGCTCATGAACTCAAAGCACTGAGACATTGTGATGCACATGAGACAAATGGACTATTCCATTCTCATCCCAAGACTTGACAGGGCCTCAGGTAACTCCAACATGTGGGTACATATCTCACACTAGTTCTTCAGGTAGAGCTGCCTGTTTCATGACTCCCCAGGCTCTGAATCTCTAACCTTCTGAGTAGGGCTGTGCCTGTCCTCCATGTCCAAGGGGAACTGGCCACAGCCGACTCTGTCTCCCCCATAGCTTCCTGCTCTGAGGTGATGTGCACTTCACCCTGTGCCACCCTGTCCGCGAGGACCCAGCAAGGTGCGAGTATCTGTGCTGATGGCGGGTGCACACGAAAAAGATATGATGATGCAGGCTCCAAGGTGTCTACTTCCTCTGACTCCTCAGGCACTGTATGGGTCCCTGCCCCTTTGCAGCTGGTCATGTGGGAGACATAAGAGAAGATGCTTATGAAAGATCAGGACAGCCAACAGATGCTCATGCTGCCAAGAACAATGAAGTGACAGTGTAGGCATAGACAGCTGATTGCCCAGGGAGCATTGACATGCAACCCCTGGACATGGAGATGTTGAGATGTTTTCACCCTGTCTATGGCAACCCCCATTTCTCCAACCCCTGCATCCCTGTGGCTTTCCAGTCTGGTCTTGTCAAGGGCCTGCTTCTCAAAAAGTATCAGCATAGCTAGCTGTGTCACTCTGCCATCCAGGCATGCCCTCTCATTCTCCCTGGCATTAAACTTCCATTTGGCCTGCAAGGTGAAGAAAAATGCAGTTAGGACAATGCCTTTCTCTCTCACTACTCGCAGGTATTCATTTGCATAAGATGTTGCAGTCTGTGCTCCAGCCTCCTATACAACAGCACTATGGTTCTGACCTATGCTTATGGGTCATGGAGGCTGCTAAGCATACATCTTTCCCATGGTCAGGAGAGCTCTATTCACCTTCAGGATGCCTCTCTCTTTTAGACTCTGGTGACTGCTGAACAGGAGGCATGCCACCTGGGTCCATCTTTGCACTCCTGTGCTGCTGAACTCATTAGCCGTCTCCAGCCATGCCCTCTTCGTAAGCCTTGCAGGCTTTCTGTTGCCAATGGCAGGGAACAGGATGTTTCTTCTCTCAGTCACCATCTCCAGCAGCACTTCCAGTGAGGCACCCAATAAACGGGGGGCTGCCCTGGTACAGGGGGCCTCCTTTCTCACTGCCCTTTGCTCAGCGCCCTCCTCCATTCATTTAGCAAACAACAACAGCTGCCGCCCGCCCTTTAAATCAGCCCACTGCTGCCTCAGTCCTGCCTCCTTCCTGCATCGACTGCTGCTAATTGGGTGATGAAAGCAACTCCTGGCCAATTAGCAACTTTGCATATCAAAATAGCAATGTGTGTGCGTCGCTGATGCAGTGCAGTGTCAGAAGCTGGAAGTGCCCATGACGTCGGGGTCCTGACCCTGGAATGGAAATCCGGCCCATGGTGTGTGTGTATTACGACCGAGGCTGGAGGAGTGCACTGTTAATTCAGTCCCACTTCTCCATAGATCACAACATTTTTTTTTAAATTTCCCACTTACAGTAACAGTCAATCAGATACATTAGTTTCCCCAGAATAGATCACACTAACCAAGTTTCTTTATTGAACAACAAAATTAACAGTTTATTATAAAACAAGTCTTAACTAGTAAAACAATATCACACAGATCAAATGTTTAAAAACCCAACATTAAATTTTAAAACTCCCCTTTCTACCATAACCAAATTTTAAAGTCCCTTTTTACCTTAGTCCCTTCACACACACACATACACCAGTTAACTGAAAAAATAAAAAAGGATTTTTAGATCAGAGCTCTGTTACAGCCAAAAAGCATTTGGGTTAACTATTTGCTCATTTTTGAAGGAAACAGCAGATGTGATATGTTGTTCCAAACTGGCAAACAGTCTAATTTCTGAGCACATGCAGACAGGTCACTAGAATCTTCAGAGCAGTTCTCTTCAGGCAGCGTTGAGAATTATTTTTAGCAGGATTTCTTCAAATATAGGAAACAAGACGAATCGACACAGTAGACTTCACAGGGTCTTTTATAGAATTTCTGGGAAGTGAGCTGGGTTGTGGTCTTCTGCCCTTTTTTGACACTTCAGCAGCACTTGACATTATCTCCTTCCAGAAGGCACAACACTCACTCTGACACACAACAGAAAGCTTGTCAGTTTTTCTGCCCATCCCAGGTGTTCTCTGTTACTACTGGGCTTTTCCAATCAAAGGAGCACTTGTCACTTTTCTGCCCCAGTTACCAGTATTTCTGCTCTAAGCCTAACCCGAGCTATGTGACAACTAGCAATATTGTTGCCAATACGGCCCCCTCAGTGTCCTCTTGATGGCTTGCTTTTAAAAAAAACCTGATCCAACATTTATTCAACTTAACCATAAATTCCTTTCAAAATATTTTTAACAAAAATCAGAATTATTTTCATTACTATATATATACAGCAGCTTGGCAACAGGCACCAATGTCAAAAACAACAACTCACAGCGTCACTTGGCAGCTTCATGTACAGCACTTGTGACAGAGACTGTCTCTCAAGGATTGGCCTTCATAGCCATCAACAAAGGTGCACAAGGAGAAGACACCCCACCTAAATGGATTGTTTGCTGCGTGCCCATCATCATTTGTAGATGGAAGGATGCCAACCATTACCATATATATACTCAAATAAATCACATTTCATGTGTCACAGGTAACTTTGTCTTGCTGAAATAAATTTGGTTCCTTGATCTATGCTGATGTAATTCATGCAAAGACTAATCTGTTTGGCTGAGAGTGTTGCGCTGCCAACACACGAGTTCCTGAATGCATAAAATTAAGTTTCAGATCAAGTGGTTCATGGGGTTGCCAATAGGAACTGCCTTTAACAAGAAAAAAATTATATTGGGAACAAACCCATATCATACCAGGCCCACCTACCCTGCTGTCACTTGTTGTCTCGCCTCACAAGGGAAGAGGTGTTGCTTGGCAAGAGGCCCAGGGAGGCTGTGGAGTGGACCCCAATCAGAGTGAGCATTGTAAAAAGAGAGCAGGGGGAGAAAGTGGGTGTGTGGGTTAATGCGTTTTTTTTATTATTTGAGTTTAAAAACGGGATCTTTCTTTTCTTTTCCTCCCTAATGGTCTCCCTTCCCATTTGCTCCAGAAGGCACTGATAGTGCACGTTTTCATGAGTGCCAGTTGCCCTCCAGCACCTCACCCAAGCTGCCATTATTTATGAGCCTCAACAGCAAGTGCTATATTTGCTGGCAGCTGCTCCCACCCCAAAACTGTGGGGTTTTCAGATACCTGTAGCCAACTTTTGTCTGCCTTCAACCACTCCCACCCTACTAGGCAACAATTTTCCACTGATCAACCTTGATTACCACACCACACACTTCTAGCCCCAAGGATAAATGGAAAAGTAATTAGACATTGCACAAGTGAGCATGTTCATTTGCATATACATAGTAATCAATTTCATTCAATATTTCTTCTTGGGTCACTGTGAAGCAGGTCATACAGATTGGACACAACTGTGGTATGGGAGGGCAGCTGGGTACACGAGGAGCGGAGCAGCAATAAAACTTTTCATCCTTCACCTACCAGCTCCTGGAGGCACTCTTCATTAAAAATGGATCAGTTTAATGATCCAGCAGAACCATGGAGCCTATTCACCCACTGAATCCAATTACCCATTCCTTAGTCACTGGGCAGGATTTTATTCCAGCAGTGAGGGTGCCAGCAATGGGCCACAAAGCGGGGGGAGGTGAGGGGGTGACTCAGCCTCAGCCACTTCCTGGACACCCAGCCACATTCAATGGCAGGCAGGCAATTAACTGCCGGCCATCGAGGCTGCCGTTCCCTTTAAGGATGCCTGCTTGCCTCCAAGAGCTGCCAGCCAGTCAGAGGGCTGGCAGCTCCTCAGTCCCAGCATTGCCACTTGGCACATTGGCCACAGCTGGGACTGCAGATGGCAAAGATGGATGCTGACCACCACACAAAGTGAGTGGGCTCAGGGCTCGCTGGGGCCAAATTGGCAGGCAGGCCTTGGAGATTGGTGGGACGGAGGTGTGGTTGGTGAGAATGGGAGGGGGGGCACTGTGGGGACAGCCGTTGCCGCCAGGAGGCCCTCCATGGGTCACAGAGTGGCTGAGTAGGAGGGCCCCCTGAGCCTGCTAAGAGGGCGCCAGGTGAACCACACAGCGGTGGGCTCCTCAAACTGGATGCCAGGTTAGAGGCCTTGGTGCAGGAGATGGACATGAGGAGAGAGGTTCACTTTCCTCAGGGGACCAAGAGTTGCTCCAGGCAGATACTGAGAAGGCACTGGGAGCAGATAGCTGTGGCGGTCAATGCCAGTAGACTAGCCCTTGAGAATTTCGATGCAGTGCCGCAAGAAGTTTAAGGACGTCATAAAGTGGTCAAGGTCAGCGAATTCATCTTCATGTGCCATATCCTACCAGCTACACCACTAGCCTCACACACTGCTTCATTCACCACACCCCCTTCACTCACTTACCAATAGTCAATGTCAACCACGACTCAAACCCAACATTCATATGTTTCACCTCACTCTCATGCATTTGGCACTGTTGCAAGCCTCACAGTCACATCTCCCAGCTTGCATACACTGCCAGGTATTCAGCTGCAGCAGGCACATCATCCAAACACATTGCACCACACTCTCACCGACACACTTCCCTCTCTTTTGCAGGACAAGGTGGCGTATAATAGGTGGCAGCAGCAGCAAACCCACTGGGCGACAGACACGACTGCAAGTGCTAACCCCTAAGGAGGAGGCGGTGCTGGGAATAATAATCGTGCAGCCATCACTGAGGCCGTGGCCAGCAGCATCACTGAAGACTTCAAGGATGACGGTATGTTCCTGCCTAATCCATCTGCTCACATCTCTCTTCACCCTCATCCTGCAATCTGTTATAAAGTACAAGCTGCAGATGGTGCAACCATGCACCTCTTGCTTTCCTCCCACCTCCCTTCCTTCTCTACAATCCTACCCTTGTGTATTTATACCCAAGAACTGTCGCCTGGCCAGCCAATGGTGTGGAAGGAAGAAGAGATTGAGGAGAAAGAAACACTGTTGCTTGATCTGCCACTCACAGCCGCCAGCTTAGATACTGGCATTGCACAAAACTTAGAAGGAAGTGTAGAGGTGGGATTTGTACGTGTTAAGTCACCAGGCATGAATGGGCTGCAGTGAGACCAGAAGAGAAGGATCGTATGAGTGCCAGCTCTTCAGAGGGTGAGGCTGCACATGGGCTCTGCTGCAGAGGTCTCAGATGAGACCTCATGGGACAGCGTATAGATAAAGGCTGATGAGCATGTACACAGAAATGCTTGGTGCATTGACAGGCCTGCCAGTGAGCCTGTTGTCGCTGTCAAGGAGCACAGGGCTTCACACAGAGCGTGGAACCCATCCTTTCCAGCATGGAAGTAGTGGTCAACTCCAGGAGAATATTTGTGGACCCATCCATGATGGCCAATGTCTCAGCTTCCATTGCAGTGCAAGCAGAAGCCACCTAATGTCTTGGTGCTGCAGTGGCAACTCAGACTGAGGTCATAAAATCTCAGTTTATTACCATAAAAAAATAATTGGTCCATGCAGGCTAAGACTGCTGAGATCAAGGCTGCAGATACCAATGCTCAAACGAGCTTGCAGAATCGCACAGCAGCCTATATTCGAGCAGCTTACTCGGATTGCTGAGGTGTCGCCCTGGGGAAGTGTCTCTGTGGAGCATGAACCTGTGTCCTGATGATAGCATTTTACAGAATCAGAGAATTATTACAGCACAGAAGGAGGCCATTCAGCCCATTGCATCTGCACCAGCTCTCCGAATGAGCAATTCACCTAGAGCCATTCCCCCGCTTTCTCACCATAACCCTGCACATTCCTCCTTTTTAGATAACTGTCTAATTCCCTTTCGAATATCCTGATTGAACCTGCCTCCACCACACTGTCAGGCAGTGCATTCCAGACCTTAACCACACACTGCATGAAAAAGTTTTTCCTCATGTCACTTTTGCTTCTTTTGCCAATTACTTTAAATCTGTGCCCTCTCGTTCTCAATCCTTTCACGAGTGGGAACAGTTTCTCTCCATCTACTCTGTCCAGCCCCCTCATGATTTTGAATACCTCTATCAAATCACCTCTCAGCCTTCTCTTCTCCAAGGAAAAGAGTCCTAACTTCTCCAATCTATCTTCATAACTGAAGTTCCTCCTCCCTGGAACCATTCTCGTGAATCTTTTCTGCACTCTCTGCAATGCATCTTTCCTAAAGTGCGGTGCCCAGAACTGGACGCAATATTCCATCTGAGGCTGAACTAGTGTCTTATACAAGTTCAACATAACCTCCTTGCTCCTGTGCTCTATGCCCCACTAATAAAGCCTAGGATACTGTGTGCTTTATTAAGCGTGCTCTCAACCTGTCCTGCCATGTTCAATGACTTATGCACATACACACCCAGGTCCCTCTGCTCTTGTACCCCCTTTAGAATTGTACCCTTTATCTTATATTGCCTCTCCATGTTCTTCCTACCAAAATGAATCACTTCACATTTCTCCACGTTGAACTTCATCTGCTACTTGTCTGCCCATTCCTCCAACTTGTCTATGTTCTTTTGAAGTTCTACACTACCCTCCCTACAGTTCACAATGCTTCCAAGTTTTGTATCAAATGCAAATTTTGAAATTGTGCTCTGTACACCATGGTCTCGGTCATTAATACATATCAGGAAGAGCAAGGATCCCAACACTGATCCCTGGGGATGCTGTAGCTGCTGGGGTAGCACTGTGTAGGAGCACAAGGACAGGCATAGGCACCTGCAAGACAGGTACAAAGGGAATCCATTAGGGTGAATTGTTGAGTATTGTATGGAGGATTGGATATGTTGTTGGATGAAGTTGGTATGGAATGGTTGTTTTGTGATGGCTTTTGTTTCAGCATTATGGCCAAGAGGACACTATGATGGTCCATAACAGAGGGAAGGTAATGTGGGGAACTGTTGTCCAATAGGAATCTGGGGTTTCATTCAGAGGAACCAGACTCTGATGATGCAGTCACAGACAGCCCATCCGGAATGTGGATGTGCCGGCTATCTCCACGCTTCCTTCTCCTCCTCTTGATGTGGTTGCCAAACCAATAGTGGCAAGGACTGTGCTCTCATTACAGCCAAATTGTGGAGGATGAAACAGACCATCACGAATTGGGACACCTGCTCTGGCAAGTACTGGAGGGTTCTTCCTGAGCAGTCCAGGCAGCGGAACCCGATGGTCTGCTCAACGACATTCCTCATTGCAGTATGACTTTCATTATATGAGTGCTGGTCATGTGTGGTGGGGTTGGGAAGGGGAGTCAACAACCAGGTGGAGAGCAGATAGCCCTTGCCACCCAACAGCCACCGTCTGGTGGCCGAAAGATGTTGGCACGGTGGACTGATGCAGGATGAACAAATCATGACGGCTGTCAGGATAGTGAGCATTCACCTACATGATGTATTGGGTGTGGTTGAACCAAGTGAACATTGAGTGAGTGGTTCTCTTTGCAGTTTCAGTATATCTCGCCATTAAGATGCAGTGCCCACAAAGCTATGTGTATGTAAGATGGCACCCTGCACCATGGGGAAACCCACTATCCTGGAAAAGCCCATACTTGCTTCTCCTGCTTCCCTCTGTTTAGAGAGAAGACAATGAAAACCCTTCTCCTGACATACAGAGCCTCTGTTACCTTTCAGATGCAGCGATGAATGGTGAACTGTGAGATGTTAGCTATGTCTCCTGTTCCAGCCTGGAACAAACCGCTGGTGAAAACATTTGTGGCCACAATCACTTTGACAGCCACTGGCAGCACCATCCTTGCCCTGCAGGTCTGGTCCTAAGAGATGCAACAGTTCGGTGACAACTTCCTTGGTGAAGCACAGCTGCTGAACACACTGTCCCAAGCTTTAGTGCGTCCCTCAGCACATAGTCCTGCACCTTGGAATGTGCCAGTCTGCAACATTCGGTGGTGGACAACTCTTTGCGCTGGAAGACCAGCAAGTTTCGGGCAGACCAAAGGGCATCTTTCACCGAATTGATAGTCCTCCAGCAGCAGTTGATGTTTGTCTCGGTGTGCGTCCCTGGGAACAGCTCGTAGAGCACAGACACCTGTGTTACAGAGCTGCTTGGGATGAACCTCGACAAAAACCACTGCATCTCTTTCCACACCTGCTTTGCAAAGACACATTCCAGGAGGAGGTGGGCGACCGTCTCTTCCCCACCACAGCCACCGCGGGGGCATTGCGCGGAGGGGGCGAGACTTCAGGCGTGCATGAAGGATCTGACGGGGAGGGCCCTTCTCACCACCAGCCAAGCTACATCTTGGTGTTTGTTTGAAAGTTCTGGTGATGAGGCATTCTGCCAAATGACTTTGATGGTCTGCTCGGGGAACCATCCGTGCTGAGGGACGCACTAACGCTTGGGGCAGCCGCAGCAAAGGCTCAATGGGGAAAGACCACAGTGTAAGGTCCCCCCACCAAGCTGAACTGAGGGGCTGGATCCATGGGAAACCCCTCGAACTGTATCGGGAAAATTTTGTGTGCTGTAAATGTAAAAATGTATATGACATGACAATGAAATGGAAGAGTTGTGAGGCAACTCATGATTGTATAGAAGGAAACTGATCACCTTTGCACTGTTTGTATTTTATGACTTGATGCTGTTTTAAACTGTTTGGGAATGTAATTTTTACAGATTTTTATGAATAAAGTATATTTTGGAAATAAAAAAAAAGCTGCTGAACACACTGTTCCTCGCCTAGGTGCAGGTAGGAGAAGTGCTCTCTGAAGACTCTAGGTGGGGAAAGCCTCCTGCTGACAGCCTTTCTCCTCCTCCCTCTGCCAGCAGCTTGTCTTCTTTGCTGCCTCTGCTCCATCTCCCTCTGATGCTGCAGCTCAAGGGGGCCTGCTATTATAATTCTCTATGACTGGGAATAAGTGGTGTACTCATTGGCCTTGCAGTAGCAACCAACGCCTTCCCACATCCAGCAGCGGTGGCAGTGGACCTGGGTGGAGACTGAGCGCAGCAACCGAGAGAGCCTCCAGTCAAATCACCAACAACAGAAACAACATCTGCAAAACAGCTATAGTGACATCACAACCAGGGAAGGAGAGAATTGGTGAGTAGCTGGTTTCCAATTAGTAGTCGAGAAAGTAAAGCATGGCAGGGCACCTCAGCCCCATGGAATGCACATCCTGTGTCATGTGGGAAATCCTTGATGCTTCCCGTGGCCTGGATGACCACATGTGCAGGAAGTGTCGCCAGCTAAAGCGAGCAGTTCGAGCTCTGGGTTTCGGGTTTTTTTTAAAGAAAAAGTGTGGGACTAACAAATCCAGATTCTCCTGGATATCGAAGGGCTTAAAGTAGAGGATAAAGAAAAAAAAGGGAAGTAAATGACAGATACCAATGGCTCAATACTTCAGGAAACATAGAGGAGTATAAAAAAGGAAATTAGCAAAGCAAAGCAAGGGCATGAAAAAATATTGGCAAGAAAAATCAAGGAAAACCCAAAGATTTTTTATCAATACATATAGAGCAAGAGAATAACTAAAGAATAGGGCCTGTATGGACCATAAGGTTAACCTGTGTGTGGAGGCAGAGGACATGGGAATGGTTCTTAATGAATACTTTGCATCTGTTTTCACAAAAGAGAGGGATGAGACAGATACTGCAATAAGGTAGGAGCAGTGTGAAATATTAGATGAACTTAATATAGTGAGAAAGGAAGTATTCAGGGGTTTAACATCTTTGAAAATGGATAAATTTTCAGGCCCAGATGAAATGTATCCTAGGCTGTTATGGGAAGCAAGAGAATAAATAGCACAGGCTCTGAGCATTATTTTCCAAACCCCTCTGGCTACAGGTGTGCTGCCAGAGGACTGGAGGACATCTAATGCTATACCATTGTTTAAAAAGGGAGAAAGGGTCGACCAAGGGCTGCATTTTACAAGCTTGCCACCGATCTCGGCAGCAAGCTTCAATGATGGCGGCCCACACCCACGGGCTTTACTCCGTGGAGCTGCCGCGATGTTAAATGCAGCAACTCATTTACATGAGCGGCAGGCCGCCGCTCCCTCCCCCCCACCCCCGATGACATGGAGGGGGCGGGCAGTTCATCCCTGGCAATGGTGTCAGGCACCATTGCGCAGGCGCTGATGCCATTTTTAAGGGGCTTCAAGCCCTTCAATTTCGTTTACATTTTTAAAGTTATAGGCCGTCTAAATGTTATTGTAAAAATTAAATTAATGTTTCTCGCCCCTCTCCCAACCCCTCCAATGACCATACAGTTCATTCCTTGCCCTCTCCCCTCCAAAATACTTAGCGTCCATACCTGACCTTCCCCTGCCCCCCCAAAGTTTATGAACATTAACCTTCCACCTCTTCCCACCATCCCCTAGACCAATCGGATTGCTTTGACCCCCACTCCCCCACCAGCCCTCCCCATACTGAAATGTTCCCCCTCCACATCAGTGTCCCGCATTGAGATCCGAAGGCGTGGGAGTGCTGGCCACCGACATGATTATCGTACCAGGACCGACGGCAGAAGCGGGTAAGTATTTAATTCAATACTTTAAATAAATTAACAAATTTAAATTTTTGAGCCCGCCACCAGGCAGCTTGGGGGGCCACCACGAGGCCTCGCTGCCGCTGGCAATATGGGGCCAGGCCTTCCTGGCGTTGAGGCCCATGGCGGGAGGCATTTTCCGGCCTCTCCCCACCACAACCCTTGACATTGGGGCATCTCTAAAATCCGCCCCCAAGTAATTACAAGCCAGTCAGCCGAACCTCAGTAGTGGGAAAAGTATTGGAAAAATTTCTGAGGGACAGGATAAATCTTCATTTAGAAAGACACAGATTAATCAAAGGCAGTCAGCACAGATTTGTTCAGGGAAGGTTGTGTCTGACTAACATGATTGAATTTTTTGAAGAGGGAACAAGGAGGGTCAATGAGGGTAATGCATTAGATGTAATCTATATGGGTTTTAGCAAGACTTTTGATAAGGTCCCACATGGAAGACTGGTCAGGAAAGTAAAAGCCCATGTGATCCAAGGCAAAGTGGCAAGTTGGATCCAAAATGGGCACAGAGGCAGGTCCAGAGTAATGGTCGAAGGGTGTTTTTGTGACTGGTAAGCTGTTTCCAGTGGGGTTCCGCAGGGCTCAGTACTAGTTCTCTTGCTTTTTGAGATATATATCAATAATTTGGACTTGAATGTAGGGGGTATGATTCAGAAGTTTACAGATGGTACAAAAATAGTCCGCGTGGTTGATAATGAAGAAGAAAGCTGTAGACTGCAGGAAGATATCAATGGACTAGTCAGGTGGGCAGAACAGTGGAAAATAGAGTTCAGTCCAGTGAAGTGTGAAGTAATGCATTTGGGGAAGGTTAACAAGGCAAGAGAATAGACAATAAATGATAGGATACTAATAAGTATAGAGGAACAGCGCGACCTTGGAGTGCATGTCTACAGATCCCTGAAGGTGGCTGGACAGGTAGATAAAGTGGTCAAGAAGGCATAGAGAATAGTTGTCTTTATTAGCTGGGGCATAGAATATAAGAGCAGGGAGGTTATGCTGAAATTGTATAAACCATTAGTTAGGGCAAAGTTGGAGAACTGCACTAGATTGCACTAGAGAGGGTACAGAGGAGATTTACAAGGATGTTGCCTGGACTGGAGAATTTTAGTTATGAGAAAAGATTGAATAGGCTGGGGTTGTTTTCTTTGGAACAGAGGTGGCTGAGGGAAGACCTAATTGAAGTGTATAAAATTATGAGAGGTCTAGATGGAGTGGATAGGAAGGCATTATTTCCCTTGGTCGAGGGGTCCCATAACCAGGGGATATAGACTTAGGGTAAGAGGCAGCCAGTATAGAGGGAATTCAGGGGAAATCTTTTCACCCAGAGGGTGGTGGGAATCTGGAACTCACTGAAAGGGTGATAGAGGCAGCAACCCTCATAACAGTTAAAAAGTCCTTGGATATGCACTTGAAGTGCCCTAACCTTCAAGGCTAGGATTAGGCTGCATGGCTCCTTGTCAGCTAACATGGACAAGATGGGTTGAATGGCCTTCCTCTGTGCTGTAGATTTCTATGATTCACTCCCTGCAGACTTTACTGACTTTTATGAACTCCTCCAAGCACCAGCTACTTCCAAAACTCACCAACAGTCAGTAGAAAGTAATAAGGAACGTGCCTGCAATTTGGTTGGCGTTCCCTCCTGCTGCTGAACACATGTTCAGCTGTGCGTGTTTAAGAGAGGGCATTAACTACAGCGGTGAGGTAAGTTGGATGTCAAATCAGCATTAGACGCTGACTAACGTCACAATCAGCCTACTTTGCATACTTCCGCACCTGCACTAACACCCTCAACAGCATGGCATTTGGGGTGGGTCATGCCAGAAGTGGGTGAGAATTGCGCATGCGCTATTTTTTTCATAAATCATCACCCGCACCATTGTTAGTTTCAGCACATATTTTGAGGGTCTCGTTCTTACTTAACACAACATTGAGCTGTTGCTTTATTAAGCAGCTGAAGTTCATGCATGTAGTGGTCCATTAGTGTGTTTATGTAGCGCATAACAGCTGCAGTTTGACAGTGAGTGGTCCTGAGTTTTTACTTTTCTTCTCATCCCTTAGAGCCATATTTTTAAAGAAACAGGAGAGAAACAGCTAGGATTTATTCAGCAAAAAACACAGCACTGTGAAGTGTTTCACTGCCTACGTCTGTACACTGTGCTAAATGCTTTTATCTGCTAAAGTGTCCTGTTACTATAAATTGTTTCTGTCTGTGCATAACGGCTGCAGAATATTAATGTGACTGCAGTTCAAAAGGATAAATAAGGAACAAAATAATAATATCCAGACAAAGCTATAAAAAGAACTTCATAATGTTTTCTGACTGTTACGAGCAAACCTGATAGAAATGAAGCACTTTGATTGATACTTAAAGCTGAAAAGCATACTGCTCTAACTTGTCCCAGACAACTCCCAATTGACTGACTCCAAAGCTGTTCTGAATTTCGTCATCTTATATAATGATTAAAATTTTATAATTTTCCAAAATTCCTGCTGTTGCATCAGCCGTCTGCAGATGCCATGGATGGAGGTCACATAGTGACTGAGCAGTGAATAGTTGGCTTCTTATTTCACTGCTGCAATTCCATTAATGGTGAAGTCACCCAAGTGTGAAATGTAACTGTTAAAGCCCAAACACTCAATTCAGAATGCAACAGATAAATTTAGGTTAACATTACCCAGAGTGCAGATCTGAGTGCTGGCCATGAAAGGGTTGATATCAAATGGCTGGTGCACATGGACAGACATTATTAACAAGCTGGGCAGACCAGTCCATTAGTGATCCTCATGAGTGATGCAGTCGCCAGATTTCTTCCTCTGCTTTACACCGACATCTCTGTTCCAGACTCAAATACTCAGTCTCTGAAAAGTGGTGTTGTTGTCAGCCTGTCTCTTTCTGTCACACACCACTTTTTCTCTCTCCTAAAGTCAGTTACCTTTTGATAACCTATAACCTCTGTTTCTATTCCACAGAATCTTGGATCTGCACATGTACTTTGAGATTCCCAGGGATGAACCCACTTCCTGCCAGTTCATTGGAATTTCAAATTTTGGTTTGGAAACACTACTATTCAACCATCTTAACAAGAAACCACCATATAGTACATAGAGTCGTAGAGTCATAGAGTCGTACAGCATAGAAACAGGCCCTTTGGCCCACCGCTTCCATTCCGACCATAATGCTTATCTATACTAATCTCACCTGCCTGCATTAATTCCATATCCCTCTATGCCTTGCTCATTCAAGTATCTGTCCAGATGCCTCTTAAATGTTGCTACTGTTCCTGCCTCCACCACCTCCTCTGGCACCTCAATACAGACCCCCCAAAATTTAGTGAAGGCAGGCCAACGAAATTACCAACCTTACAAGACGTGATGGCAGTGACTGGGTAATGCAATGCTCCATGGAACAGTCAGCACCAGACACTGCCCAAACTACCATGCAAGTACACGCGACACTTTTAAAACAACATTCCACCAGCACACGCATGAACATATCAGCACGTTAACATTACTAGCAAAACCATGCACACTCTTGCTGTAGACCTACAATATGTCAATGGCATCGACCCATCTACATATTTACATAATCCCATTAACAGCACATTATTGACACTACAATATTGTCAATGTCTACATATACACTTGAATAACATTAACAACATGGTTAAAACCATATTTTTGACAAAAAAGATGCTCTGAAAATTATTTATTAATTATGAAATTAATGTAGTTAATATTGCAAATCCAAACACCCCTCGAACAACCCTGTACAACCATACTGCTGTTTCTCCCATCATCACATGCTCAGTAATAATGTTCGAGCAGCACTCTCAGCACGCTGTAACCTCTTTCTGCCGCAGCTTTCACTCACTTTTTTCCTGTCCAATTCCTACATATTTTTTCAGCTGTGTATTATGGATTTTCTGTTTCACCATGAACACTTAAAATTGGACAAATATCCACTTCGTTCTTTGGATTCTTTGAACTAATCCCACTCACTCCTCCCTTCCACCCCGGCAATAAAACAGCTATGGCTGAATTATTTTCTTCATTGCTATTTTTCTCACTACACTCTCTCAGAACGAGCACTTTCATAAAATGCACCCACTCCCAGTTTCCATCAGTAAAACAGAGTGGGGACAAGATGAAAGTGACAGGTATACACATCACTATTTATTCATTGTGCTGAAAGTGACTGACAACGTATGGAAAGGGAACACTTCAATGTGCAAGATATATCTTCCAGCAGGACTCCTTGAAGTTTGTCACTTTTCCTGCATGTGGAAGAAAGCACTTGTTCTCCTTTTAATGAGTGCCTTGGGTCCCCTGTGACAACAGCAACTAGCAGACACTCACAGAACTGTCATGTGCACATAGATAATTTAATCCCCCACCTAAACAGCAAGTCAGTATCAAAGGGAAGACTGAGACTGCTTATCTCAATGTTACCAAATTATTCTGTCCATTCTTCTTCATGTGATCATATTTAAACAAGCTTGTCTACTAACATACACTCACCTGCCAAACTGATCCAAGTGCCCTCTCCTAAAAACATAGGCTTTTAATATGAGAGAGAGTGACAGAGAGAAAGAGACAGCAAGAGAGCATCAGAGGGGAAAAAATAATCAATACAGCTCTCAAATTGTTCAGATGTTAAGTGAGTTGCCAGTCTAACAATGAGCCATACAAAGCAGGAAAGTTCCAGGATTGATCTTTGATCTCTGCTGAGTTATCTGAGCTCAGCTGGGTTGGACAGTAGTGGCACTGCAATTCACCTCACTGCCCCTGAAGAAATCAGCTAAGGTTCCCAGTCCTGATCACCTTCCATTGACCCCTTACTCGCGCCTCTACCGTGACTTCCTGCATGATCATATAGCCTGTCACATAAAAAACAAAATGTGAAGCAAACAGTTTCTAAATGAACAAATACTTGCAGTCCAGAGTACTTAATGCTGTGACTCCTAAGTGCATACTGATGTGTGTATAAAATGTGTTGTATGATCAGTTACATGCTTAACAGCAAAGCTCTATATTTCCATTACTTTTCTGCAAAGTCAGGCTAATCCCAAGTGATCCAAAAAACAGTACACCCATTTGCTTTCAGTGCAGAAGCTGCTACTTTATTGTTGTAAACACTCTATTTTACTTATGAACATTGTCAAATTTCTGTTATTGCTCAAAGTACAGCTTGCTTAGTTCTGACTGGTGTTAAGATTTGTTCATAGATTTTTTGTTCTTGCCAATTCCAGTCGGTATTGAATTAATTCTGTGGAGAGAGAAGCAGCGTTAATGTTTCAGGTCCGTGACCTCAGACATTCTGATGAAAGGTCACAGATCTGAAACGTTAACTCTGCTTCTTACCTTAGGAAGGATATTATTGTCATAGAGGGAGTGCAACGAAGGTTCACCAGACTTCTTCCCGGGATGGCAGGACTGTCCTATGAAGAGAGATTGGGGAAACTGGGCCTGTATTCTCTAGCGTTTCGACGAATGAGAGGTGATCTCAATGAAACCTACAAAATACGTAAAGGGATTGACAGGGTAGATGCAGGTCAGATGTTTGCCCTGGTTAGGGAATCTACAAACAGGGGACACAATTTCAAAATAAGGGGGAAGTCACTTAGGACCCAGATCAGGAGAAATTTTTTTATTCAGAGGATTGTGAATCTTTGGAATTCTCTACCCCAGAGGACTGTAGAAGCTCAGTCGTTGAGTATGTTTAAAGCAGAGATTGACAGGTTTCCAAATACAAATGAGATAAAGAGATATGGGGATAGTGTGGGAAATAGGCATTGAAGTGGATGATCAGCCATGATCGTATTGAATGGCAGGGCAGGCTCAATGGGCTGACTGGCCTACTCCTGCTCCTATGCTCCTTCTCTCTCCACAGATGCTGCCTGATCTGCTGAGAATTTCCAGCACTTTCAGTTTTTATTTCAGATTTCCAGCATCTACAGTATTTTGCTTTTATTTTACTGAACTCATTCTGTATGTTTTTCTTGAACTTGATCTTGTTTTGCATTTTGTGCCTTGAACAAAAGGCAGATGGATATGGATTGCTGGGAGAAACAGGCAATTTAGACCTGGATGAAGCTAGAATAGATATATACATATATAGTGCCCTGCCTATGCAAATGGTGAATGAGTATTGGGCAGAAAAGTGGAGTTGAGATGGAAGGTCAGCTATGATCTATTGAATGGCGGAGAAGGCTTGAGCAGCCGCATGGCTTACTCCTGCAGCTATTTCTTATGAATAAATTGGACACTGAAGGAAAGACCAAAGCTCAGGTCCATTGAACTTCAAAACTGTCCTTAAATTGATAGACTAAATGCAAACACCCCTAGTTCAGATCATTTACATTTATCTCCAAACTTGTTCCTTTGCTTACTTTCAACAAAGTGTTTAACAAAGCTTTAACTAAGCGTTAACAATATTGTGTTTGAAGACCAATATACGGTGCTAAAAATTGGTGGGCATAGGTTTGTAGCCATGTTAACTTTGACCTGCTGCATTTCTGCTCTCAGCATTATTGAACTGGAAAAGACCAAGTAACTTCCCAGAGGAAAAGAAAGATTTAAAAAAAAACTCTCACATATCTCAGAATGGCTTGCATGGAAACCTGATAGCAGACTGAAGTCCACTTTATCACCAATAGTTTACACTTAATTTGCAGAGAACTAGGAATGGGAGAAGCATAAGGTGAGTCCTATGATCCTCTGTCACTGCCATATAATATCCAGTTACCAAGGAGGTTTTAGTGCAATGTGATGGAGGTTTGTTATGACAAAAGAGCATTGTCGCCAATGCTAGAAGGTGAGGGAGAGCATATTGGTGCACCAGAGGAGGTTTGTGAAGTAGGTAGGGAACTTTAAATCACATCAATATTATTAATTTGGCGCAGCAATAATAGGAAGGGGCACACAGAAGATTAGCTACATCACCCAATTCCTTTTGGGCAGAAGTCATTCTAAATCCAGCCTTCAGCAGCTGTACTTGTACTCGTGTAATTTGTGTTGCATTTGGCTGTTGTCGATAGCGGTCTCAGTAAGTGACCCATGTAAAAATCAATACTTTCCAAATAACACAAGTTTTGCTGGTAAATTGTAGTTGCTATTAAGGGCAATACTACAATGAGTGAGCTCCACATCAGTTTCTGAATTTAATTAATCTGCATTGGACGACCTGTAGTTCAGATTTCTTTTCCAAATTCACCCAATTTGGATCAATTCATACAGCACCTCTATTTCAGGTACATGCAAAACTAGATCACAACTGCATTAGGAATCTAACTTTGTTAAAATTCTCTTTTTATTACACAGGATTGCATTCTACTATTCTGCTTTCTTCCCAGCTATGAATGTGGATACTAGTGGGCTTGCCTAAAGTTGACAAAGGACTTGCTATCCTCTCTAAGTATTATCTTGGCTCAGGTGGCAACACTTTGATCCCAGCGTTAGAAAGTTTTTTTATTCGTTCATGGGATGTAGCTGTCACTGGCTGAGCCAACATTTATTGCCCATACCTAACTGCCCTTGAGAAGGTGGTGGTGAGCTGCCTTCTTAAGCTGCTGCAGATAGGTACACCTACAGTGCTGTTAGGAAGGAAGTTCCAGGATTTTCACCCCAGCAACAGTGAAGGAACGGCGATATAGTTCCAAGTCAGGATGGTGTGTGGCTTGGAGGAGAACTTGCAGGTGATGATGTTCCTATGCATCTGCTGCCCTTGTCCTTCTAGGTGTAGAGGTCGTGGATTTGGAAGGTGCTAAGGAGCCTTGGTGCATTGCTGCAGTGCATCTTGTAGATGGTACACGCTGCTGCCACTGTGTGTCAGTGGTGGAGGGAGTGAATGTTTGTGGATTGGGTGCCAATCAAGTAGGCTGCTTTATCTTGGATGGTGTTGTGCTTCTTGAGTGTTGTTGGAGCTGACCCATCCAGGCAAGTGGAGAGTATTCCATCACACTCCTGACTCATGCCTGGTAGATGGTGGACAGGCTTTGGGGAGTCAGGAGGTGAGTTACTCGCTGCAGAATTCCCAGCCTCTGACCTGCTCTTGTAGCCATGGTATTTATGTGGCTACTCCACTTCCGTTTCTGGTCAATGGATGTTGATAGTGGGGGATTCAGTGATGGTAATGCCATTGAATGTCAAGGGGAGATGGTTAGATTCTCTCTTGTTGGAGATGGTCATTGCCTGGCACTTGTGTGGCGCGAATGTTACTTGCCACTTATAAGCCCAGCCTGGATATTGTCCAAGTCTTGCTGCATTTCTACACAGACTGCTTCAGTATCTGAGGAGTCACCAATGGTGCTGAACATTGTGCAATCATCAGCAAACATCCCCACTTCTGACTTTATGATTGAAGGAAGGTCATTGATGAAGCAGCTGAAGATGGTTGAGCCGAGGACATTACCCTGAGGAACTCCTGCAGTGATGTCCTGGAGCTGAGATAATTTACCTCCAACAACCATCTTCCTTTGCGCTAGGTATGACTCCAACCAGCAGAGAGTTTTCCCCCTGATTCCCATTGACTCCAGTTTTGCTACGGCTCCTTGATGCCATACTCGGTCAAATGCTGCCTTGATGTCAAGGGCAGTCAGTCTCACCTCACCTCTTGAGTTCAGCTCTTTTGTCCATGTTTGAACCAAGGCTGTAATGAAGTCAGGAGCTGAGTGGCCCTGGCGGAATCCAAACAGCGTCAGTGAGCAGGTTATTGCGAAGAAAGTGCTGCTTGATCACACTGTTGATGACATCTTCCATCACTTTACTTGATTGAGAGTAGGCTGATGGGGCGGTAATTGGCTGGACTTTTCCAGTTTTTTGTGTACAGGCCATACCTGGGCAATTTTCCACATTGCCGGGTAGATGCCAGTGTTTTAGCTGTACTGGAACAGCTTGGCTAGGGGCATGGCAAATTCTGGAGCACAGGTCTTCAGTACTATTGCCAGAATGCTGTCAGGCCCCATAGTCCTTACAGTGTCCAGTGCCTTCAGTCATTTCTTGATATAAGGCTGAGTGAATCGAATTACTGAAGACTGGCATCTGTGATGCTGGGGACTTCAGGAGGAGGCTGAGATGGATCATCAACTGGGCACTTCTGGCTGAAGATTGTTGCAAATGATTCAGCCTTATCTTTTGCACTGATGTGCTAGGCTCCCCCATCATTGAGGATGGGGATATTTGTGGAGCCACCTCCTCCAATTAGTTGTTTAATTGTGCACCACCATTCGCGACTGGATGTGACAGGACTGCAGAGCTTAGATTTGATCCGTTGGTTGTGGGATCACTTAGCTCTGTATATTGCATGCTGCTTACACTATTTGGCACGCAAGTAGCCCTGGGTTGTAGCTTCACCAGGCTGACACCTCATTTTGAGGTATGCCTGATGCTGTTCCTGGCATGCCCTCCTGCACTCTTCATTGAACCAGGGTTGATCCCCCGGCTTGATGGTAATGGTAGAGTGGGGGAATGCTGGGCCATGAGGTTACAGATTATGAGTGAGTACAATTCTGCTGCTGCTGATGGTCCACAGCGCCTCATGGATGCCCAGCTTTGTGTTGCTGGATCTGTTCGAAATCTATCCAATTTAGCACGGTGGTCGTGTCACACAACACGATGGTAGGTACCCTCAATGTGGGTTCAAGACCAACTCCAGGGCTTGAGAACATAAACCAAACTGACATTTTGGTCAGAATTTTCCAGGCTCTTTGGGGACAAGATGGGAGGTGGGAAGGCTGGCAAAATAGTGTGGGAAGGCGTTGTGGGGTGCCCAATGTCTTCTTGCTGCCGCGACATTTTGCCAGTTGGAAGTTGGCTAATCGGCCGCCTACCGGGAGATCAACTGAGCTACTTAAGTATCCAATTAAGGGCCACTTCCCACATCCTAGGGCATTTTGACAGCATCGGGGGTGGGCGTGATGGGGAGCTGATGGATGTGGGTCCACTGCTGCATGGAGAGCATGTCCAGTGAAACTTGATGACCTCCCAGCAGGCTGTGGGAGGAGCCCTTCTTTTTGGGCACTCTATGGCACATAGAGGGGCCTCTCAACAGCAATGGCTGCCCCTGCAGCAATGGCACCACCAGTACATAACCCCCACCAGCCACTGCCCCCTACCACACCCCACCGATCACCAGGGCCTGCCTACCTGATCCCAGTGTTCCTCAACCCCACTTACCCCTTCTCAAAGGCGCCTGGCCATTGAGGTACCCTATCCCTGCAGCTGCAGCCTCAAAAATGACCATCTCTAGTGGTGGCACTGCTGAGGTTGCTGTGTTGCTAGCCCTCTGATTGGGCATTGGCCCGGTAGCGGCTACTTAATATTGCCACCGCCAGCAATATGCTTCCCTGAGTCCTGCTGCTGGCTGAGTCAAGGTTGGCTTCCATTTCCGGTCCTAATGGTGGGACTTCTGCTGTATCAGTAAAATTCAGCCCTTCAGTGCAGTACTAAGAGAATGCTATATTGTCAGAGGTGCTCTCCTTTGGATGCGATCTTAAACGAAAGCCCCAGCTGCCTGTTCAGATGGGCATAAAGATAGAGAAATTGGGTATGCATAGTTTGCAGATTCTCCAGGAGCAGGCAACACTATGTGAATGAGTTTCTCCCCCAAAAGATCTGTGGCAGCATTTTTGAAGAAGAACAAGACTGCCAGCTTTGATGTACTAGACATGGTCCTGGTGCCCTTCAGTTCTCTACCATTTGGTTTCTCCTCTCTTGTGTTGGTTGGCCCGTGCACTCCATGCTGTCCACTCTCTGCATCAGCTGCTGATATTACACCTCCATGTTTGAATCCCTCCAATCAGGTTTCCACCCCTGCCACAGTACTGAAACAGCTCTTGTTTCATCCCATATGACTGTGACAAAGGTAAACTTTCCCTGTTCATTCTTTTCTACCTGTTTGCAGCCTTTGACACAGCTGTGTCCTCCTGTAATGCCCCTCCACTATCGTTCAGCTGGATGGGACTGCTCTCACCTGGTTCCATTCTTATCTATCTAATCATAGCCAGACAATCACTTGCAATGGCTTCTCTTCCTGCTCCCACACCATTACCTCTGGTGTACCCCAAGGATCTATCCTTGGCCGCTTCCTATTTCTCATCTACATGCTGCCCTTGCCGACATCATCCAAAAGCAAAGCATTAGTTTTCACATGTACATTGACAACGCCCAGCTCTACCTCACCACCACCTCTCTCGACTCCTCCACTGTTGCTCAATTATCAGACTTATCCGCCATCCAGTACTGGATGAACAGAAATTTCCTCCAGTTAAATATTGGAAAGACTAAGCCATTGTTTTCAGTCACAGCTCCAAATGCTGTTTCCTAGCTACCAACTTCATTCTGCTTCCTGGAAACAGTCTGAGATTAAACCATAAAATAAAAGCAAAATACTGCGGATGCTGGAAATCTGAAACAAAAACAAGAAATGCTGGATTCACTCAGCAGGTCTGGCAGCATCTGTGGAAAGAGAAGCAGAGTTAACGTTTCGGGTCAGTGACCCTTCTTCGGAACTGAGTTCCGAGAACTGAGATTAAACCAGTCTGTTCACAACCTTGGTGTCACATTTGACCCCGAGATGACCTTCCGACCACATTTTCACACCATCACTAAGACTGCCTATTTCAACCTCTGTAAAATCGCCTGACTTCACCCCGCCTCAGCTTATCTGTTGCTGAAACCTGGAGTCATGCCTTCCTTACCTCCAATGCATTCCTGGCTGGTTGCTCACATTTGATCCTCTGTAAACTTGAGGTCATCTAAAACTCTGCTACTCATGTCTTAATGTGCACCAAGTCCTGTTCACCTGTGCTCACTGACCTACATTGGTTCCTGGTCATGCAACATCTTGATTTTAAATTCCCATTATTGTTTTCAAATCCCTCCATGTCCTCACCCCTCCCTATCCCTGTAATCTCCTCCAGCCTCACAACCATCCGAGATATCTGTGCTCCTCTAATTCTGTCTTCTTGAGCATTGCTGATTTTAATTGCTCCACTATTTCCTCCATTAAGACATTCCCTTAAAACCTACCTCTTTGACCAAGCTTTGGTCATCAGACCTAATATTTCCTTACTTGGCTCAATGTCAATTTTGTTTTATAATGCCCTGTGAAATTCCTTGGGATGTTTTATTACAGTAAAGGCGCTATTTAAATATAAATTGTTGTTACATCATTTAATCATTTTTCTTTGCCTGTCTTTTGATTTGCAATCAATTTTACAAGACAGGAGGTACCCCAACATGTTTTCTTGGTACACCTGATTCTGAAGATTCTGAAGGAGCTTGACACGGTGGACACTGAGAGGTTGTTTCCCTTGACTGGGGAATACAGAAAATGGGTAAGAGGTCGATCATTCAGGACTGAGATGAGAAGAAACTTCTTCACTCAGAGGGTTGTGAATCTTTGAAATTCTCTATCCCAGAGATTGTGGATGCTCCATTATTGAATATATTCAAAGCTGGGATAGACATATTTTTGATCTCTCAGGGAATCAAGGGATATGGGGGAGCAGGCAGGAAAGTGGAGTTGAGCAGAAGATCAGCCAAGATAATATTGAATGGCGGAGCAGGCTGGAGGGGCCATATGACCTACTCCTGCTCCTGTTTCCTATGTTCTTATGTATGCACTCACAGTAAGTTATTTTTCACATCATAAACAGCTTCCTTAGATCTCTCGTGTTGACTGAAATAGCCTCTTATTCTTCTTGTCCAAGAAGAATTAAGCAAGGGGAAAAACATAATGAACCTGACTACTTTGTAAGGGCCTTCTAGAAGGTGGGCCGGTGTGGGCATTCAAGAATAGGATTGGGTTGGTGATGGAGCGTCTGTGGTTGAATAGACAGGCAATGGTCACTGCCTTGGCTCATGCTTGAAAAATGATCACTTACCAGAGGGCTACCTCTGCCCTGCACAACAGTTTCCAATGAATAAGTCACAGTCCTAAAGGACAGGAGAGGAAACAACTGAATTGTATGATCATAGATCAATAAAAAAACTGAATGCTGAAACTGAAATGCAGTTAACCTATTTGATCTAATCTAATACAAAAAGTAATATTATTTATGAAGAAAGGTGGGAAAAGAATAATAGTTTCTGAGAATGGAAAGACTAGGAAAGATTAGTTTTCTCGTGAATTGGAAATACAATCGGAAATTCATTTCATGGAAATGATGACTTCACTACTTCGTCGGAGATGAGATGTATCTGCCAGACCCATTAAAGCTAGATTTTTTTTAAAAAGAAAAAACAATCCTTTTGCTTAAACAATTCATCTGCTTAAAACATCTGAAATGAAATGACAGAGTCACCAACAATTTTTTCAGGCATTTTGCACAATTTCAAAAAGGTGTATTTTCTCAATTTGATTTGTGGGAAAAAATAAGCAGCTAAATCTACCAGAGTTTAAGGACAAGTAATATTCAAGTAGTGAAATCCTCGATACAGCAAGGAACCCTCCATCGATACCGATGAGTTATGAACCAATCACATGTTGCAAACCCTTGTGAAGGTGCACTCCATTTATGTCTGACCAATCCTAAGCTAAATTTTGTTGAATGGTACACAGCCAATCAAACTGTTAACCACAGCAGGATTTCCATCAAACACTATGATGAAGTCAATGACTGTTCAATGACTGGTCTCATCTAAATGTGCAAAATCCTTGTCCACAGAGTTAATCAGCGATCCTTATAGTCCTGCATGATAGGATGAAATTTCCTTCTCTCTGCTCAGAAAACAAGCTTGTTGAAGACACAAAAACAAAGGGTTTGACAAACAGTGAGAAGGACTATAAAAATATTAGGAAGACCTGGTCAGATTAGTAGACTGGGACGCCAAGTGGAGGAGTGATGTGAGTTAATACATTTGTGGAGGAAAATAAGGAATGGGAGCATACACTCAAAAAAACACTGAAGGGTGTAGATGAACAGAGAAACTGAGAGTTTCAAATGCAGAACTCTTTGAAAGTGAAAATAGATCAAGCCATAAAATCGGCCAACAGCATTTGCTGCTTTTATAAAGAGGGACAAAGAATGCAAGATGAAAGAAGTAATGATTAATTTGTACAAAACTATTTCCTCCAGTTGGGGAGCCAGTGAAAAGGGGTCAATAATTTACATTGCAAAGCAAGAGAGGGATTCAGAGAAATTTCATGAAGAGGATTGCTGGAGCATGGAATAATTTGATACAAAGAATGGTTGAGGTGGGGAGTATTTCTTCTTCGAAGGAAAAATGGATAAACATTTGAAGCAGAAATACAGGGATATGAAGAGAGAATGGGGCTGTGGGATTTGTTTTGGATTGCTTTAGTAAATCGCCAGCAGAAATATGATGGGCCAGATAGCCTTCATACTGTAAACATCTATGGTATGGTATATGTCATTGTACTTATAGAATTACCATTGTTTGGAAATAAAATAGTAAGTGGGTTAAGAGTGATAGAGTTTTATTTCATTTTTAAAATTGTCATTGAGAATCCTGTATTTAGAATTTTATAGAAAGTATAATCATATGCCATTGATGTGTAATATGGACCACTGGCCATATCTTTCAAATCTGTTTATGTCTGGTTATGTTCTAATGCTGGAGATTGCTTTGTTATTAACAGTAACTGGGAAGAGAGCCCACATCGTCTGCACTAGAACGATCAACATCCAGAGGGAAATGTGAAGAGTGATATTAATAATCAGCAAGAGTATAAGAAATTGCAAACCACAGACTGAAGGTAGTCAGTCAGGTCCACTTGAGAGCAAAATGTTCAGCTCTACATGCCTGTTCCTCCAAGTCATATTTTTGTGCAATTTATTTTAAAAGATTACTAGTCTGTAAAGGTTTTTTGACAGGTCAGAAGACAGAATAAACTAGAAATTACTATTTTCAAGAATAATGGATGAATACTTATGCACTTATAACGTTTCCCTATTCTACCAGAGGGATCAATGCCTTTATTTTAAATGGCTAAGCATTTGCCCACTATCATCCCGGACAGTAATTTTTACCCTCATATGCCTTTAAAACAATGTTTTCCTGCAAATGTAAATTACACTGAGGTTTGAGATTGTTATAGGTACAAGTTGTAGATGGTTTCAGGAATTAGAAAAGGTTTCCATTTACTAAATAACATGACATCTTGGGTTAGGTTCCCAATGAAAGGAACTGGATCCTGTGAAATTATATTGGGAGTCCAGAAGACTATTTTTATTTTCATATTTACAATATCTAATATGCTTTCAGGATAAATTATTTTGGCTTGGAAGACAGAATTAGAGTAGGCTGCAATAAGCCAGAAAATACATCAAATAAAGTGTCAAGAATCAAAATATTCTAGGTGAGGGCACCTCCCTAGACATCTTCAACAATCTAATCCTAACAAAATGAATTGTGCATCTCAGCATTCACATTTTCTTTATACAGAATTCCACATCCTCCGCTTCTGTAAACTGCACTTTGGTACGATTTGCTTTTCCCGCTGCAATGCTAAACAATTGAATGTTGAATACACCTGCATCGGAAGTTATGATAGGTCTGCACCTCACTGGATTTTGTCCAGTCACAGGCTTCACAAAATTGTTAATGCTGCCAGCTTCTGCTAATTTTCCAAACTGGAATATATGGATCATTGGCAACATAAATGCATCTCTGTGACTTCAGTCTTTATGAAAAAGTGCTTGTCAAGTGATTTTTGCTGTTTATGATAAATCACATCAGATTGAAATAAGATATTGGGCTGGATTTTATCCTGCCCGTGGAGACGGGAATGGAGGCAGGGGGCACACAAAATGGCACAGGGTGGCATTGGGCAGGGTGGCATTGCGCAGGGTGGCATTGGGCAGCGTGCCTGATGTTTTCCTGCCCCCCCCCCCATGCTATTTTGTCCGTGGTAGGGAAATTGGAGGACAGCCCTCCCGCCCAAGACCAATTCAGGGCAGGTTCCCACCTCCACTCCCATTTCATGAATGTTGGAGAGGCCTGCGCTGCTTGGAGACTCCTTGTGGGCTTGAGGAGGATCCTTGGGGGCACTTCATGGCCTACAGAGGACCCCCCCCTTGTGTTGATGGCTGCCCCCATGGCAAGACCTCCCCCCCCCCCCCCCCACCACCCTCACCAACACCCCCTCCCCAACCTCTCGCCGGGACCAGCCTGATTAGCCCCGGCAACCCCAACCCCACTTACCTGCATCCTGGGGACTCCTCCACCTTCGCCTCTGCAGGTTTCCTGCAGTAGTGACAGTGGCCAGCAGCTCTGGAGATGGGAACTTGTCCCTTAAAGGGATGGCATGCTCGACGGTGGGCTGTTCATTGGCTTCCCGCCGTGGAATTCCACTGGGGGTCTGACAGAGGGTGGAGGCAGAGGCAGGGTCACCCCTCCCCCTCCGCTTTCCAGTTTTCTGCCAGGGCCCCCACCACCCGGATAAAATTCCAGCCTTTGCATCACAAAAATATTATTGTGTCACTCAAGAGCACCATTACAGTGAAAAGAATATACACCAGTTGGACTATTCTACCTCCCCAGTCACAAAGGCTCAGGGCTGCAGACAGCAGGGGTGAGGAGGAGAGTTGCAAGATGGGAAACTTGGAAGTAAGTGTTTTCCACACATTTTCAGGATTCAACCGCAGGATGTCTTTTAAATATTTTTCGCTATGTTTCCCGCCTGACAGCCAGCCTGACTGACAATGGGGTTCTGTTGGGCATATTATTCCTAAAATGGTCGAATTATTTAAAAATAGTCACAAATACCTGGTGGAGCATGACTGTTAAGTTCTATCTAAAGTATGGACACCAGATATGTCAAGGGAACACATTGCTAAAAATGTCAAAAGCAGCCAGGGAGAGGATGACAGGTAAGTGGTTGGGGTGAGGGAGGGGGACTGAGATTAGGGCTGTGTTGCCCATTGTGTGGAGTCAAAGAGCATGGAGAGGGAGAGTTGGAGATCCCGGGGAGGGAAGAGAGTCAGACATCGCTGGAGAGTCAGAGATTACGGGATGGGGGAGAATCGGAGATTGTTGGGGTGGGATAAGTCAGGGATCACGACGGGGTACGTCGGTAAGCTTGATGAGCTTGGAAGAAATCCCACTGCTCCTTATGGCCCACTGCTTATGCTGTAAATGTAGTTATCTTATAGATCTTATAGATCCAGCCCTTCCAGCAGGAAGCATTTGATCATTTGCCTGTGCCTGATTTAGCTCTTCAGTTGGTGCTTTCTGCACCAATCTTTTTTCTTTACCGTTTTGCCATTTCCTTTTACATTATTCTTTTTCAATTAAGAATCCCATTTCATTTGAAATGATATTATAGTCCCAGCCTACATGGCCACTTGTGGTGAAGATTCTGGGATAGAGTTTCCATTCAGTTGCATTGGTTTCTTTGATGCAATTTTCCCAAGATTGACCAGAGGAGAACAAAAGATCGCAGAATGTTAAGTGCAAATTTCATTCAGTGCTTATCGTGTTTCCATGACCTTTTGTACTGGTCTAAAAAACATTGCACTTGATACCGGCCCTGCCTACAAAATAGGCTGTGCCCTCATGTTGAATTATTCACTATTGGGGGTGATTTTAATCTTAAACACCTGATAGAAAGGAGTTAAAAATGAGCAGATTAATTACCTGATCAGATCCCAATGTTAACCTGAAGGATTTTGCAGGCAGATGAAACACCTGCCTAAATTGATGCAGATCAGGGGCCAATTACCCTGATACAATATAACTGGGGCCTGAGTGGGAAAGCTGCCAAGCTCCTTTGCTAGACAGAAGCAGGTTGTCAGCTAGACTGTAGACAAAAGATTTCCTTTATGTTAAGTCTAAAACTTTATTTTGTAGGGTCTGGAGGAGCAAGAGTGAACCTTTGACCCCAGAAAGGAAAGTCAGGATCTCCCTTCCAAAATCATTTACCTCAAAGTAAGGGAGCAGCCAACTCTGTGCAAGTAGTGGACCTGCAATATTTGAATGAGGCCGAGGCATTAAGATCCCAATGAAATCCTGCTGCTTCTGCCAGACAGAAAATTAACTAGCTGGAGCAAATTCCTGCCAGAAATCCACTCTGAGTGAAATTCCACCCCTAGCTATGAAAGAATTGAACTATAAATGTACAGAATCTGTCCCATTGGAAATAATAATTACTCAAATCAATAGATGGCAAAGTAAATATCCAGAACTATAATCTATATCAAAGGCAGGATTTTCCAATTGGGGTTGGGACCCTGATGCGCCATCAAAAGCAGGTCCTAAGAGCAGTGGCAGAAGCAGAAACCCGTCAGCGTTTTTTGCTGGATTGGCCAACTTTCGGCTGGAGGGTAAGTTTGCTGTCCAATTAAGGATGGCAGGCAGGCTCCTGAAGCTGAAGGCCCTCTAGCACTGAAGGAGCTGCATCCAGCCTGCTGTACAGGTAAAGGAGAGAAAGGGCACCTCCAGCTTGAGGTCCCCTCTCAGCACTTCCAAACTATTTCAAGTTAAAAATGGGCGCAGCTGCTGGAGTACATTGTGGAGGGAAAACCTCTCCATGGGGCAGTCTGCAGCCGCAGCTGTAGCCAGGTAGGAATGACAATTGCGAGAGTGGGGATGGCCTCAATGTGATCCTGGAGCTCTGTCCCCCCCATCTCCTGGCCTGCTGCTGGGAGGCCACCTCCAGGCATTTGCCATGCTCCTGAAGCTGTGGGTGGGGCCCCAGCAGGCTGATGATCTATTGCCTTAATTGGCCTTTTAATTGACTTAACAAGCTACCTGATGCTTGCGGGCAGGTAGATGTTCCTCCCCCAATCCGGCCTCCAGGGAAATGGCCGAGAGAGGAAGTGGCCTACTAGCTGGTGTCGGGAAATTCCGCACCTGCCCACCTCCGTTCCCGACCCCAAATCGGGGCCAAAATCCTACCCCAAATGTGAGAATACTCTAACGCCAGCAAAAGCTAGAAGAGAGTAGTTCCCAAATTGTATTCAACATCCACCCGTCCTACTGAAAGCAGAAACCTGAGATTGGTTCATGTCTTTCCTAGACAAAAGTTGTCAGACAGGTACATGGATATTATGCCAACTTCCAAAGATACATTTTATTTTAAATGTTCTTGCGCATACAAGTTTGAGAACCAACTGCTCCTGACCCCTCCCTCCGAATCTTGGGAAATGCCTTTGTGTTATCTCTTTAAACTTTCTACTTATAGCATGTAATGTACCAGGGCTAGAAGTTAATGCAACCAGGTGGGGTCGCGGCCCGGAAATGGGTGCCAAATGCCCTCCCACTTGGACCTCTGCTCCTGCCGCAATCGCACGCTTACCGGCCATTAGCGCTCAGCTGGCGGAGTTGAAAACGAAAAGGCACATGGGCGCGGGAGGGTTGGTGGCAATGGGGTCGGGACACGACCTAGAAGAACATGCTGTCAGCACTGTCAATGTCTCGGAGACTTGGCATGTCATGACTGTGTAGTTCCGCATATGATTGTCAAACGCCTTTGAGCACTTGTCATCACTGAAAACGATCCTCCAGCCTACTTGGACCAAACCTTCATTTTTCAGTGACCAAACGGGTGCCTCACCTGACCCACAGCACCTACCAGAAGATTTGAAGCCCGTGTAACCTGGTTGTGGCCATGGCAGAGGCAACAACCTGGGTGGCCCCTATGGTTCAGTGATGACTCCCTGCATGTCTTCCTCCAGGCTGCTGGGGCAAGGCAGGATGTCCTCTTCCCTTGAGACTAAAGGAGGAGACCTCGCCAGTGAACCAGGCAGGCCTAGATGGAGGTAATAGAGGAGGTAAGCATCCATGGGGTTGTTCGGAGAACCGCAACAGTGCCACAAGCGGGTCAACAACCTTCTCCGCTCCACCAGGGTGAGTGGCAAACCTCCATCTCCCTTTGGTCGGAAGAAAATGGGTGGGTGTGTGGGTGAGGATGTTGGTACATAGAAGCCTACCAGATGGAGGGAATGGCTGTAGCCCTGCCAGGGGGCGTGTGCCTGGCACAGCTGACCCGGTTAAGGGTGCAGCCGAGTGCCAGACTAACATTTGCATGACCCTGGCCCTAGAGGCTGCAGCAAGTGCGTGGAGCTGGTGGTCTCTGTAGTCTGAGCATTTAAAAGATTCTCATGTGTCTCCACAGGAAAAGAGGACCCAGAATGCCAGAGAAAAGGCATGGAATGGTGGCGGCATACCCATGTTGGCCATCTGGGTGTGAGTGGAGGAAGAGGCACTGCAACTGGCTGATCTTTCTGTTTTCTCCCACAGGTGAATCCCAACAATGGAGGAGACCTCAGAGAATGCAGCAACACATCCTTGTCCCACACCCTCCAGATACTGTCACCTCAGTGGGCAAATGCGCAAGTAGAGATTCAGTGTCACAATCTGGTACTAGCACCACACAAGTGCCGGACCAGCTATTCGAGGCTGTGACAGCCGAGGCCTCTGATCCTTGGAGGACTGTGGGAGACCATGCCGATGCTGAGATCCAGGCTGATGATGTGCTTCTGGACTCATCCATAAGGCGGTAAATGTTGGAAGTACAGCGTGAGGTGTGTGAAGATCTGGCGGAGATACCAAAGGTATGTGAGCCCTGGCTTGGACATTTCCCTCTCATCTGGATGCGTGGCCTCCTCCATTGAGAGGTTGGTGGCTCTCATGGAGAGCCCAATCCAGCAGACCAATCAGTGGCGACTGAAGATGCGCGCAGACCTGCACACCAGCACATTGTCCATGAGTGGCAAGCCATGAGGGGGGCAAGGTACATGGAGTTTCCACCAGCTTCTCCTCCTCCTCAAGTCAGCCGGAAGGTACAAATTTTCCTCGCGATGGTCAGGAGCAACGGCAGTCTGCATCTCCTGGTGTGGACAGTGGCTCCTTAGCCCCTCTTCCAGTGACACCAATGCCTTAACTTGCCAGGGGTGCAGAGGAGGCATCTGCATCTGTTGAGTAGTCTCTCAGTTTACTCGGGCCCTCCTGGTCTCAAGCAGCTAGAGGACGGCCACCAAGGTCATCCCAGGCCATGGGGCAGCTTGGTCTGCAGCCTGCCTCCACCAGAGCTGGTGGTGAAGGGGGATCAACATGTAGGAACACTCAAAAAAGATTAAAGAAATCACTGTAACTGCACTTGGGTTTCATGGGTGTGAGTTCAATTTATGTGGCTTTTTGATTAGTATAGTAAGCCTTTATTTAATGTCACTTTTTGCTTATGACTGTCTCAATGCAGTGATGATGGCAACTGCGATATTGATGTGTGGGAGGTGGTGACCTGGGCTGGTTGGGGTTGACCATGGTGTGTGTGCTGATCTGATGGACCATCACCAAAGCACAATGCGTCGATGGACATGCGGTTCTGGGCTTCCAGCAGACGTGAGTGGCTGCAGTGAGCCTGGAATTTGGATTTTTGGTGGACTAGACGACTGATGTGTTGCAGTTCAGAAGAAATGCCTTATTATAAGAGCTTCCAAGCCTCCCTGGCACCTAAATCCTGACACCCTCCAAGTGGTTCCCCAAGGCTAGTCAGGTTGCTATCGCTCCTCTTTGGCAACCTCCTCACCTACCTTGTCTGAGGATGTCTCACACTCTACCATGTCTTCAGCCGCCAGGGCCTTTCCCCTCTACAGCACCAGGTTGTGCAAGGCACAGCAGACAGCCACAATCCGGGAGACACTTACTGGTGAATACTGAAGGGCGCCACCTGAGCAGTCCGGGCACCTAAATCTCACCTTGAGCAGATGGTCACTCACATGTGGCTCACATTGTAGTCTTCCTCTGCCTTAGTCCATGGGTTCCTCACCAGTGTGATCAGCCATCTCTTCAGCACATAACCCCTGTCATTGAGTATCTGTCCTTGTAGGTGTGCTGGGGCCAGTGAGGGTGGTGGTGCAGTGTTGAAAAGCGGTGGTACCTGCGAGTGCCGTAGAAGATAAGCAGCATGACTGCTCCCAGGATAACGAGCACATTCCTGCAATATCTGCTGGCATTGTTCACAGATGAGTTGGATGTTGAGGGAGTGAATTCCCTTCCGGTTTATGAAGGCCTCTGTCTAGCCACATGCATGCAGTCAATGACTCCTTGGACCAAGGAGAAACCAGCAATGGCGTTGAAACCACTGGCTCTCTCAGGCTGACTGTTCACATTGGTTGTAAAGCTGATGTATGGGTTGGCCCCTCCTGAAGACGGCATCAGTCACAACCTTGATGCAATGATGTGTGGCTGATTGGGAGTTGCTGCACATGTCTCCAGTGGCAGTTTGGAACGAGCCTGAGGTGTAGAAATTCAGGATGACTGTGACCCTGAGAGCCACCGGCATCAGATGGCCACCCACACAATTAGAGCTTTCCTCCATCTCCATCATGTCACACACAGCTGTCACAGTCTTTCGGGACAGGCGCAGTCATCGGAGACACTGGCGCTGACATCACAAGGAAGGAAGTCTCTTGCTGGTACATCCTGTTACTGGGTAGACTTGTCTCCTCGCAAGTCTTTGCGCCTGGTCCATTCTGTGGCCTTCTGCCCCTCCCCCATCATGAGGCTAGAGCTAAAGATGACCAGCAAGTCTCTGTTGCCCTTGGCCACCTCGCTGCCTCTCCCTCCTTCTTTGGATCTCCTCCTCGCAGAAAAGCCTCCTCTGGAATGAATTATGCCCATGGCTTCTGATCACTGAATATATTACTAGGGACACCTTTCCAGTGATTGCTGAGAGGATACACAATCCCACCCCCTCTTAGAAATCTCTTCCAAGATGGCCCTGCCAGGAGGACCACTTGATCAAGTGGGCCTGAGTGAGCCAATAATTTCTGCCCTTCTCCTTTCACTCCCATTTAATTTGAAGACTCAACTTCACTCGCCCGAGTCCTTAAGACCCCTTCAACTGCCATCTCGTTAACGCTGATTTAAAGCTGCCAAGCTTCCAACCTCGCCACCCCCCCCCCCCCACTTCCCCCACCGTGTGGCCTGTGCACATCCCGTAAAATGCTGCGAGGTACGTAAAATGGAAATCAATTGGATTTCCTATTACCTGAATTGGCCGATAATTGGCTTTTATCGGATGGCGAACTGAGTCCCCATCTTGCTTGCCATTCGCTGCACATAAAATGACATTCAAGCATCATGTTGTTGGGGGCCTGAGCCAAAGTCATGATGAGCCATTTTTCGTTCTACCCCCCACCCCACCCCCGTCCCTGAGGACATCCACATTTTGAAGGTAAAATTCTGGTCAGGTCTTTCACATTGTCCTTGCAACAAGAGCAAAGCCTAACTTCATATGGAATTCCCTTAGCTTTCTGCTCAAACTTTTGTGCTTATATTGTTGGAGGCAAGGCCAAGTGTACAACAACATGCAGTCTTGTATCTCTCCAGGCCTCGGCCCATTTTAATTGTGGAAATCATTGCCTCTCTGCAATATTATTATGCTCCTAATATGCCTTAGTTTGATGAGAGATGTCTGCACTTCAGACCTTCTCTGCACTCCTGGTTTATAAACAATATATTTCCCAGAACAGCTTCCAAAAGGGAATTCCTGATATGGTGCAGCCAGGGCAATCTTACCCAATTGCTTTCTGAGTTGGAAAATTAAAAATTGTTCCTATGGGTAATATTCAGCCGGCCGTTTATGGATGTTATAGTGGCCACAACATCCAGGGAGTGAGACTTGTTTCAGCTCTCACATATGGACAGCTGGCACACAGCTTGGGAGAAACAAAATCCTTCATTAAAAAAAAGTTCTGCTCCCACTCCAAGAAAGTATTTGCTGCACATTCCAAATCTCCACTTCATGCAGTAATAAAGAGACTGCCTCTTCTCCATGACTAAACTATTATTCCAGCAGGAATTTGTGCTTGGATTAAAAAAAAACCTGAAGCAAATGAGTAATTCACTAAGCATGTTACATTCCAGTGTTGAATTTCCTACTCTCTTTGTATAATGTATTATATATTTTTTGGATTATGTATTATGAGCGGGTCTTCTGTTGTGTTGCTCATGTTAAGTCATGAGATGGGCTCTCTATTTTACCCATGTCTGTCATCTTCATGTTGCTGGTGATTTTTCTCTTTTGGTTTATCTGTTAAGTTTCACGTCTCTCTGACCTCTTTTGCTTCTGCCTCAGTCTTCTTTACTGGTTCATTCTCTGTCCATTATTCTTTATTTGCCCTCTCTCATTTTCTATTGCTCTCTATCTTCTGTCACTGGGCAAGAGTGGTAGCAGTGAGGTC
Source organism: Heterodontus francisci (assembly GCF_036365525.1). NCBI lineage: Eukaryota > Metazoa > Chordata > Chondrichthyes > Heterodontiformes > Heterodontidae > Heterodontus > Heterodontus francisci. Next base: position 62,233,757 of record NC_090384.1, read on the forward strand.
AGCTGGGAAAGGCGACAACGGGTGGACGGCTGCATTGGGCAGCAATAGGGGGAAGGGACCAGGTTTGTCAAGCTGGTGACAGTATAACCTGGCTTTGGGAGGGCTGAAAAGTAAGGATAATGGACAGATTACATGCCCTGCAGCTTCAAGTTTACTCCCGGAATTTTCAAATGATAGTTCCTGCCGAAACGGCGGGACCATTAATGAGTCAAGAACCAGTTGAAATCTCCCGTAAGCTTTGCTGTGGCTCTTTAACTGAGTCACAATATTAGCATCCTGCTTCTGGGTTCCCCAGCCAATCAGAGAGGGCGAGCAGGATGATGTGCTAGAACTGGCAAAGGAAGAATAGGTTATAATGGCTCAACAGGACATGGATTTTTGAGGCTGCAGCAACCCCAGGAATGGAGAGGAGACCTGAAAAGACCATGCAGGAGAAGCGAGCACTCAAATTCGGGGAGAGGCAGAGACCAGAGGCGGCAGACCTCCAGTGATAGCTACCTTGACGGGCACTGGCAATATATGCCCACTTGCTCCACTGGGAAGGAGGTCTTGTTCCAGGAAGATGCAGATATCAGCAACAACCTGCCATGAAAACCTGAACCCTCTGAGGCACTGGTGCTCAGACATGTCGAGAGAGCCGATCCTCTGCCTGTGTTGGTGTTCTTGCCTCCTTCCAGCTGGATCTCTGTGTCCATCCCCTCTGCCCCATGGAGCGCCATGTGACTGAGGAGTAGGCAGCTGCTGCTGCTGGTGTTGCTCCTGCTATTGCTGGTGCTGTGGGTGGTGCTGTGGCTTCTGCTCTTGTCCCTCATCAGAGGTGCAAGGTAGAGCTGCATAAGCTGCTCCCATGCCGTGGCGAAGGCAGAAAGCAGGAAAATGCAGCTGAAGGTGAGTGAAATACAAGAAAGTTGAAGTGACTTCTAAGAAGTTGACAATCACCTGTCAAGCACACAAAGCACTCTCTGAGAAGAATTGCTGTGAGCAGCAGCTTCTCACCTGGCCATGGCTGAAGCCCTTCAGTTTCACTGATCAAAAGCTTCCCAGCCTGTCAGTTTCACTGAAGAAGCACTTCCTTCTGTGCACTCGCTTCGGTGACCCTGGTGAGTTGCTGACAGCTTGTGAAATATGTGCGCTGGCTGTTTAAGCCAAAATCCTTGGTTAAAACAGTACTTAATTACCTATTAGAATATTTAAATGCCTTACCTGTTAGCTGCACAGGAGTTTCCTGCTCCCTTTCAAACCTGCCTAGGTGAAACCCGGAAGAGAATGGGACAGTGTCAGGATCCCAACCTAACGGGATTTAACTCACCCCACATATCCAAACCTGCCTCTCCTTACCTGTCAAAATTCCCCCTGATATCTCCACATGAAAGAAATAGCACAACTTGACCTTCCTTTGCATACGGGAGGTGCACACTATACATAAACCTTTAGTATGCAATAAATTGTATGATATATCTGCATTGGTTGTGAAGTTGCAATACAAGTTAAACAAATGGAGAAGAGCAGTGGGTCAGGACATATCTACACCAGTCAGATTTCAGAATAAAAACTTAGCCCTACCATTTGACTTTAGCTGAGGCCGAAAGACAATTACAGAAAATGATGTCGATCTTTGAGACCTTTAAATCAGAAACCTTTAGATTATTATGTGTGTTGGGGATAGCATTTAATTTCAATACATCCCAGCGTATGAACTGAATTAAATCAACCTTTCGGACAACTGGCTGGATGAGGGGGAAGAACGGAATCACAAAGCATTGAGTGTTTTGTTCACCTTTCTTTTAAACGTTGCTGCTTTCTTTTCTCTTGCCTCTTGTACATAAAATTTGCTATTGCATCTTCATTGAATGAGTTTTAAAAAAGAACACTTCAATAATTTGTAGCACAGCAGGAATCAACACAAAGGTCAAGCCAAACAAACCTACTTGACCTCTTACATTGTCTTTAAAGGCTGCTCAGTTTTCTAATACGGGAAACAAATTGTTCCTACTACAGCTTTGCAAACTTTTCAAATCTAGGAAGGTCACAAGCCCTTTCAAGGCCATTTAGGAAGGTCAGCTGGTAATGAGCTGCAACTACTTTACTTGCGATTTGCAGCTCAGAGGGATTAATTGTCCCTGCACTGTCTCATGCACAATCTAAGACTGAATTGTCAAAATGATCCATGGCTTTCGTCCCTAGGCCCATACTTTCATTATTAAGGTGCTGTCTAATCGATACAAGTATTTTTACATTTTGCCCCGATAGTTTTATCAAGCCTTATTATCTAATGACCAATATTTGACTATTAAAACCTTTTCAGGGCACACTGCACCACTGACAATTTAACACACACAATGTCATACATTTTTAATAAGACTTGGTTATTGCTTAAATTACTGAATATGCATAGAATCCTTTTTAAAAAATCTATGGCATTTCTACAAGAATTTACAGGAACTCTAGGAGGGTCTGAAAGAATTTTAACTGCAATAGAAAAAATCTCTCAAGTGAAAGAAATATTCTTACAGTACCTTTCATGTGGAATTTTCCACATTAAATAGAAAGTGTAAAAATTATTTGAATAAAAATGATATTCTTTTAAAGAAGCAACTGCATGCTTAATCAAGGTGCACTATTAAATCAGTAATTCTCAGTGTAGGGTCTATGAAATGTGCTTTTTTAAACACAGGGTCATTTCATATAAAAATCACAACAGAGATTTCATAATTATTTCAAAAGCAGTGACAGCAACAGGAAAGGCAAATACATCCTATCTTTGAATAAAAGCTCCTCGGAAATATCTAACAGAAGAAATATTGCTCATCACATTGCAAACCAGTCAATCTAATACATAAATGCATCTTTCCAAATAGATAAAAAAACATTTTCTGACCAGGTCTGTTGTTTCAGGATTCAGTCTAATCTTTAGCAAAATATTATTTGGACTACCTTTTTCAAATTTCTGATAGGTTTGTACAGAACCTGGGACAAATTACGGAAGCAGGAAAGTTCCCAATGTGCGGGCATTATCACAATTTAAACAAGGGTGTGGCGGCAACATTCACTTATTACCCAGGTTGTAATGTTGCAAAATGGTAAATTAATCAGGAGTTCATCCAAATCAGTCTATTCAATGAGAGGATGAAGCACTTTACATAGACTAATATATTGTAACTAATCCAACATTGATCTAAGTGGTGACAAAAAATATAAAATTGAAATAAAAACATTTAAAAAATGTGTTACAGAAGCAAAATTATTAATCAATCAATTTCTGAAATGCAAGCATCATGCCAAATTAACAATTACAGGAAAATCTACATTTTATGATCCTGTAGTTTTTTTTTTCGGGAAGAATGCGGTATGTCTTTAAGGCTGGAAAAAGAAGCCGTACTGCTTTAAGGCAGCAAGCTCTAAAAACGGAGTCAAAGGATGCATTCTCACTGCCCCGGGATATAGCCATTCGGAGACTGCAATTCAAAGAGTGCATTCTCGTTGCCCGAGATACAGCCATTCAGGACGAGAGATAGAGAGATACATTGTTACAATTTAATTTTGAACTGGCTTATCTGGAAACAGACTGCTCTAACTCAGAGAAACAGACAGACAACTATGTGTTAGCACCTGAAAGGAGCGCTCACAGACCATTTAAACTGAAGCAAGAGAATTTAGTCTGTTTATTTATTATTCTTTTTCAAAATTCTAAAAGGTCAAACCAAAACAGAGATCTCTGATAACTTAAACTGAAAGAAGGGAAGTTAGACTGTGACAGTCTTTTATCCCTCAAAAAACTCAAAAGCCAAATTGATTCATTAAAAAGTGTTTGCAAGTTGTTAATTGTTGAAATTCATCGCTGGAGAAGCAGCAACAATTTTGACTTCTGAATTAGACTAAGGACAGTTCTACTGTTGAAGAACTTTTATCCCCCCATCGGATGGCTGTGAGGACTTCAAGCAACCTTGAACTGTTCCACATCCGGCAGGAGCGTAAATCTGCAAGAACTCTAATTTTTTCTATTTTAAATGTTGTTTATATCTTAGTAGTGCTTAAGAATTTAGTTTTTCTAATTAAACAGTTAATTTGTTGATTTAAAGACACCTGGTTTGGTTAGCCTCATTCGGGGGTTAATAGATGGTACAATTTCGCTAAGTCTTTCTTTAATTTGGGAAAGTTTAAAATTATATGTTAGGCGATCTGTGGAGGGACGGGATTGAATTAACAGTGCATTTCTCCCACCACAATCAGAATCATATATTTTGATTGGGGGCTTTGACTGGAGCAGTCGGTCATAACAAACACCTCTGCAGATTATGGTATCTCAAAGTGAACAAACTTTCCAAAATTCCACAAGACAGGATTCTGGGAAATGAAGTAATGCTCATAAATAGAGGGCAATGAAAAAAGAGGAATATAATGAGCTAAAGTCCAAAGCACAGCACAGAAGTTCAAAGCATTGCAAAAAAAACCCAACAAGGGCATCATTTGTAGCTTTGAACCCTGCCTGTAGTTCCTGCTAGTCAACTGTTCGAACTTTCTGGCATGTTTGGTTACAAATGGTACTCCTTTGTCTTGCTTTAATTAATATAGTCCCTTCAGAACAATAGCCACAAATGGTACTCTTTAATGCAGGCTTCAAAAACACAAAAATAATAGTAATCTTACTTAATTTTATGATTGCTTGGATATAGTCCCAAGGTACATGGAACTACAACAACAACTTGTATTTATATAGCACCCTTACTGTAATAAAACATCCCAAAATGCTTCCCAGAAGTATTATAAAAACAGAATATGACACCAAGCCATATAAGGAATAATTAGGTCAGACGACCAAAAGCTTGGTCAAAGAGGTAGGCTTTAAGAAGGAGGAAAGCAAGGTAGAGAAGCGGAGATGTTTAGGGAGGGAATTCCAGAGCTGAGGGCCTAGGCAGCTGAAGGTACGACCACCAACGGTGGAGCGATAAAATCAGAGATGCTCAAGAAGCCAGAATTAGATGAGCGCAGATACCTTGGAGGGTTGTGGGGCTGAAGGAGATTACAGAGCTAGGGAGGGGTGAGGCCATTAAGGTATTTGAAAACAAGAATGAGAATTTTAAAATAAAGATGTTGCTTGACTGGCAGCCAATACAAGTCAGCGAGCAGAGGAATGAGAGGTGAACGGGACTTAGTGCGAATTAAGGCACAGGCAGCAGAGTTTTGGATGACCTCATGTTTACAGAGGGTAGAATGTTGGAGATCAGCCAGGAGTGCATTGGAATCATCGTCGAGAGGTAATGAAGGCTTGAATGAGGGTTTCAGCAGCTGATGAGCTGAGACAGGGGCAAAGTCGGGTGATGTTATGGAGGTGGGAATAGACGGTTTTAGTGATGGCCGCAAATATGAGGTCGGAAGCTTAGCTCAGGGTCAAATGTGACATGAAGATTGTGAACAGACTGGCTTAATCTCAGACTTTTGCCAGGGAGAGGGATGGAGTTGGTAGCTAGGGAATGGAGTTTGGAGCGGGGACTGAAAATAATGGCTTTAGTCTTCCCAATATTTAATTGGAGGAAATTTTGCTCATCCAGTACTGGATCTCAGATAAGCAGTCTGATAATTTAGCAACAGTGGAGGAGTTGAGAGAGGTGGTGGTGAGGGACAGCCATCATCAGCGTACATTTGAAAACTAACGCTGTGCTTTTGGATGACGTCGCCAAGGGGCAGCATGTGGATGAGAAATAGGAGGGGGCCAAGGAAGATAAATAAATGTGGAAAATAATAAGATAATCTGCCTACAGGATGGACTTCATTATTCCTCAAATGCAGTTTATCCCCCATATTTTTATTCTCAGCTTCCTTCTCCATATTTAGAAATAGTGATTGATTTTGAATTTAGAATGGTCTATACTACAGACCTGGATGGAATACTCAACAAATACAGAAATATAGAGAGGGTCAAACAGCCTCAAAAGAATATAAAAGTATTAGTAAATCATAGTCCCGCTGTTTTCCCTTTGGCTGGATGTTCCGTCTATCCATGCGAAGGACAAAGGATACACCATTGAGAAATGAACAAATTTCTCAGCTTCCCCCTGAAAATTCCCTAAATCTATGAAGAACATCCAAAATAAAATATTAGATAGCTACCAATGCAATAGTTATTAATTTTCAATAGATATGAATTACCTCAAATATTGTTATGTTAGAAATCCTAAAATCTGAACCAAAAGCAAACCTACCCCATAACAAGTCACAGCAAGCCTTTCTGTTGCTGTAATAACCAAGCTGGTTCTGAAGGAACATTTGTCACAGCATTATTTAACAATGAGCCTCACTTTGGATCAAGTACGAGTTCAGATTGTTGCTAACATATTTTTATTTTGTTACTCACTTCCATCCCATATAAGTTGTTAATACAACTTTATCCATCTTCAATCCTCCTTTACATCCAGACCATTAGTTAACTGCCTCTTTCTTTTATCTGCAGAGGTTTGAATAGACCACAGTTTTCCCTGCAACAGCTGACAGCAACAATATTCCCTGCTCTGGCTGGGAATGATAAGGTGAGATGAATAAAGTACACTCGAAAGGTATTTGACCTAACAGCCCAGCTACAGCAGCATCAAAACTCACTGAGCATCTGGCTAATGGATTTTAAGGTCAGATAGTGCTGAGAGTCCCACCCTAGCAGTACAATGTGTACAGTTTGAATATTCAAACAGCTTAACTCTTTTTCCACTCCCCCAACTTTTCCTTTCAATTTTCTTTCTTTTCCACTTCTGTCCCGAAGACAGTGGCTCATACTGGAGTATGCTTCCACTAGTACTAGTGGTCCTCTAGTGAGTCAGTCAAGAGTCTGTTCATTATGAGCAATTCTGAACAGCAAATGGTTGTTATACTCCAGAAAGCTTGTTGTTGAAGGATTTTGCTGGAGTCAATCTTTGCTCAGTCTTGCATTTATTTTACAAAGTAAAAAGATTACAAACATGCAGCTCCTCACTCAAACCTTCATCCAGTTTCTGTAAGTGTCTTATATATACTGAGGTAAAACCCTAATTAACACCCTCCACCTGCAAATGATGAAACAAAATTAACAATGGTGGTGGGCTGTTTGATTTTGAATGTATTGATCTGGACTCCATATCCAGAAACAGCAATCAAGGGCTGAATTTTATTCGGGTGCGCGCTGCACGGTGGCGCCCTTTAAACTCAGTGTGGTGCCCGCATTCAGCGGCTGCCGAGGAGCCCCTGCAATATTTCGCACGGGGGCTCATTTAAATAGAGGGGGCGGAGTACCCGCTTGCAGCCCTTACAAATATTTATAATTTTAAAGGAAAAATATAATTAATTTTTATTAAATATGAAAATAAGTGATGGAGGCCCTTCCCCAGCCCACCACCCCCACCCCCCCAATGGTCATTTAATTGCCTGAAATGACCATCGGGGGGGTGGGGGTGGTGGGCTGGGGAAGAGCCTCCATCACTTATTTTTATATTTAATAAAAATTAATTATATTTTTCCTTTAAAATTATAAATATTTCATTGCCTGAAATGACCATCAATTGATTTTTCAAATACCCGAACTTTCCCCCCAACCTTCAATCTTTTGCCCTTCAACCCCTCCCCACCATCCCCACATCCAATAAAAATTGATTTCCCCGCTCCTCCACCCCTCCCACCCTGAAAAGTTTATTCCTCCCCCTCCCCACCAGGTTCTTGCCTCGGAACTCTGTGTGGAGTTCCGAAGGCATGCGAGGGCTGAATAGAGGCCATAAAATCGGCGTGGAATGGCAGGTAAGTTATTTTGCATAAATTTATTGGCGATCTGCATATAGAAATGAAGAGCTTGCCGCCAGGCGGCCGGGGGGGGGGGGAGGGGGAGGGCCGCACCGAGGTCCCCCAACCACCGGTAATATGCAGCGGGCCCTTCTCGATGTCCCGGGTCAAGGCAGGTCTCTCCCCACAGAATTTTACCGGCCCCAGCGCCATGATCCCGCGGCATCAAGGGGCCGGTAAAATTCAACCCCAAGAGTGGAACCCTGGCATATTTTGCACTCTCTACCTTGTATGTCTAACACAATTATAACACCTCCCTTTGACATGCAATGGCATTTCCATCGCTGAAGCCCCCACCATCAACATCCTGGGTGTCGCCATTGAACAGAAACTTAACTGAGCCAGCCACATAAATACTGTGGCTACAGGAGCAGGTCAGAGGCTGGGAATTTTCCAGCGAATAACTCACCTCCTGGCTCCCCAAACCTTTTCTACCATCTACAAGGCACAAGTCAGGAGCGTGATGGAATACTCTCCACCTGCCTAAATGGGTACAGTTTCAACAATGCTCAAGCTCAACACCATCCAGGACAAAGCAACCGACTTGATTGGCACCCCATCCACCACCTTAAGCATTCACTCCCTTCACCACCGACACACTGTAGCTGCAGTGTGTACCATCTACAAGATGCACTGCAGCAAATTGCCAAGGCTCCGTTGACAGCACATTCCAAACCCTCGACCTCTACCACCTAGAAGCAGAAGGACAGCAGACACATGGGAACACCACCACCTGCAAGTTCCTCTCCAAGTCATACACCATCCTGACTTCGTCATTGGGTCAAAATCCTGAAACTTCCTCGCTAACAGCACTGTGAGTGTATCTACCCCACACAGATTGCAACGGTTCAAAAAGGCAGCTCACCACTACCTTCTCAAAGGCAATTAGGGATAGGCAATAAATGCTGGCCTTGCCAGCAATGTTCACATACCATGAAAGAATTAAAAAAGCAGCCCCAATATCACTGAAGCTAATTTCAGCATACTCAGCACTGTCCAGAGTTTGAACATCCTACTCTATATGGCACAGTTTTATATCACACTGCACATTTACCCACTGAGCCATCGAGAGATACAGTTTTGCAAAATATTGTTTCTTCAGTCGTTCATTAAAAAAAATCATATTATACTTTCCGAATGAAAGTTTCATTCAACATGGCACCAAAATGGTAATCCTCACCCAAAAAGCCCCAAGGGCAACACATTCAGCAGGTGCTCTAAACTCAGCATAATTAAATACCGCATTCTCATAGCAGAGTGGTACAGGCCTGAACATTGTCATTACTTTAATTTTTTTTCAGACAAGTTTTTGACATCATTTAAGGTGTCAGCCTTTTCTTGTTCCATACAAATATCTAATTTGCATGATATTAATTTCACACCTGTAAATGGGTTGGGGGTTCTACATTTGAAATACACAGCAAATATTTACAATGCTATACTATATGTAGCTAAAGCCCTAAATAGTTGAAGATATTTCCACTTCCCGTGAGTTGTCAAATGTTTTATGAGAAAGATGCAGGTTTGTAAAGTGAAGACCTCAACTGCTTTGTTACCCATTATGTTTAACGATTCATTTTGTAATTAAAAGAATTTCAGCTTTGTGTTTGGTTGAACTGATAATATTCAGCTTATGTTCAGTAGGTTGGAGTGTTCACTTGCCATGAAATAACAAATAATAAATGTAATAAATAATAAATAAAGAATAATAATAAAGCACCTGTCTTGACATTTATAGGAGTAATCACTGAACTCCCAACTAAAGGGTGAAGAGTTCCAGTCCAACTCTTGCCAGATGTGTTTCACCTGTTTTGGACAGGGTTGCACTAGATCAACACTGGAGTAACACTTTAATGCAGAAGACAACCTGACTGGGCCAGTCCTGAATAAGAAAAGCACATTTTTCAGACAATAATCAAATATTATGAAAAGCTTTCAGTTCAGACACTCCTGCCCTTATGGCAAATAATATTAATTAAAGATACATTATATTTCTTTGAGATAATCGGCTTGTAAATGGGTTGGTTGAAAACAAAACAAGAAATCTTGCCTTTCAGTCTAAGAGAAAAAGAAATGATTTAACTAACACTTTGCCATTTTCCCTTTTGATGACAGCCCTCAACATGCAACACTATTATCATCTTTTAACCAACATGCTTTTAAGCCTTATTAACGTCTACTGTGAGATTTATGGAAATTGGGAACAGTTGTTCATGAATTAGAAAGGACACTTGATGGATACAGATCAGTCAAATGATTGCAGCAACGAATCCCTCGGCACAGAACTCTGTTTTGGTAATGCAAGGAGGAGATACTTCAATATTTAAAAACCAAAGCAGCATTACTGAATACTTTCATATTATTTAAACACAATCACAATGTTTTCTTCTCTATTATTTTAGTTATTTAGCTTCTTCTTGATGCAGGCAGGTTATAAAGCTCCATTAGTATTTTAGCCTGTTATGTATGCAGCACAAAAACAATCTAATAGATTTTGTGAATAAGAGTTCTTTTGATTTTTAAGTTTATTGATTCTTAATATGTCAAAACAAACATGCAAGCATGTGATAGTTTGAAATTATTTTTCTTCAGTCTGAATCCATTAGCACGATTATTATACCAACAAACAACACTACAACCATTTTCAAAGAAACTGAAAACACACAGCATTGTATCCAATGAGTGGTTCTGATCAAGTAAAGTCCAAACAACTATGTTTTGAGAGGTGAGTGGTGCAACGTAAATATAGAGGAATATATTGCTAAGTCAAGATTCTCATATTTTACAATTTTATAACATGGAATTGCTCTTTCATCTATAGGAGCTGCTTTCAAGTGACGGGGTGACATCTCTTTTGGTCTTGTTGTCTGTAAGGGTTATGTGTCACTTGCGTTCAGACAGACCGAGTTTCCAGAAGTTGAGCACCACAGCAAAAATCTTTCTAATTTGGCATATAATCAGCAACCACGCTCAGAAAGCCCAAAGGAACGATTAGTTGGGAAGCATTTATTTGTGTTCAAGATGTAGATGACAACACTAATGTTGCATTCCTTCCCCATCCCTCATTGCCCTGAGAAGGTGGTGGTGGCCATCTCCTTGAAGCGTTGCAGTCCTTGTGGTGGTTGCACTCTCATACTGCTGTTAGTTAGGAATCTGACTCAGCAATGATGATGGATCAGATGTTAAATGGCTAAATCGGGATGGAGTGTGACTTGGAGAGGAACTTGCATGTAATAATGGTTTTGCTGCTATTAAAACAGAAGATCAACTCCCATTGAAGCGGGGTTAGTCTTCTGGCTAAATGTTAACCAAGGAGTGAGGATTAAGCTGGTCAATGAGGTTATAGCTTTGATGGCATATGATTCTGCTGCTCCTAATGACCAAGGGTTGCTTGTGGATGCCCAGTTCTAGATTGCTAAATCTGTCCTTAGTGTGCCCTATTTAACATGCTAGTAATGCCACAATACACAATGGAGGTGTTCTCACTATGAAGATGAGACAATGCCAAGAACAGTGCAGTGGTTACTCCTATTGTGGGCAGACATTTCTGCAACAGGTATGTTGGTGAGGATGAGGACTACAGATTATTGTCTTATGATGTTTCCCTCACCATCTGACGCAATACTATGTCCTTCAGGACTCAACCAATGCAGTCAGTGGTGTTCTACCAAACCACTTTTGAGGACGGATATTCAAATTTCCCCACCATTTAGTTCATTTTGAGCTGTTGTTCCCCTCAATGCACAATGGAGGGTGTTCTCGCTATGAAGATGAGACAATGCCAAGAACTGTGCAAAGGTATTCAACGAGAGGAATATTAATAAATTATAAGGAGGCTTCCTTAACCTTGTTTTATCTGAAGCCATGAGACTTCCAGAATCAAGGTCAAGAATTCCAAGAACGAGATACAACTAATGATATTGAAAATACCTCTGGTGGGTCTATCCTGCTAATGGAACCATGTGTATGCAAGGTTCTTGATTTCGAAAATGGTAATTTTTACTCATTGTTGGAACTTTGTATCAGACTGTTAATTGACTAATCTGTAGGAATGCTCTCCCAATTTTGGCACTGGTCCCTAGGTGTTGTTGAGGAGGACTTTGTGGGTTGAGAAGGCTTGGATTGCCTGACTCCGGGTTTTCCTTGGTCATTGCTAATATACTGTCTGATATTTCTTTTATTGACTTTTTTGTAGTGATTGGTTTGCAACTGAGCAGCTTGAAAGCCAATCACAAATTGTGTAACTGAAGTCACCTGTACACCAGATTGACTAGGGGCAGCATTCTCCTTTGTTTAAAGGCAATATTGAGCCAGTCGAATTCTTATGACCACATACGTTGACTTCAATTTCACAACATGCAATAAAGGGATTTGAACTCAGCTTTTGGATTGCTAATCCTGTACTACCTGAAAAAAATGCATTGTCATTTCAATACAGATTACTGTTCTGAGACTCGAGACAACTTGTCTTGTGGAGGTACAATAAATGGAGCTATACTCTGCAGCTGACTGTGTATATCCAAGCTGAGAGTACTCAACATTGGCAAGGGTTCACAAAATTAGCAAAAGCTTTTCCCTCCATAGCATTGGCATCCTTCAACTTGATGAGTGTCAGCTACACAATAGGAGACAAATGAACAATCATCAAGGGAATCTATCTTCAGCCACAATTAAGTAGCCATTTCTGGCTGGCCACCGAGTAGTATCATAGTGGGAGAGGTTAGAGTCATGTCACTAACCCATGTTCCCAACAGAAGAGCAAGGTGAGTATCACAGAATTTAATGAGGAGAAGAAAATGCATATAAGATGCTCTGTTCTGTTACCAGACACTCAAACACAAGCAGTAGAGAAATCTTTAAGGAATTAATTGATTCAGACAATCCATTAATTCAGATTTAATTGTAAAATAGAGAATCATAACTTAGCGATGTATTCCTCTATATTTACATCATCTGTACAAAAATCACAAAAAAATCACTTTAGACCTATTGAAATGCTTCGTTGTAAATTACAGGGGAAAAGAAACCTGTCATTCTCATGCTTAAACTGCAATGCTTTTATCTTAATTTCTAAAGGTCAGCTCCATTTTCTTTGCTTTTCCAAATTAACTGAATCTATTCAGCGCTGCTCATAAGGGATGAGCTAATATATTCTGCACTGAATTATGCAGCCGATGTACAAATACAGTACTCACAAACTTGCCAATATTGTACATACAGTAACTGTGGAAACATCATGCTCTCTTATTTACATTCCATTTGCAACCATTAAAAGATTCCATTTGCAACCATTAAAAATACATGATTGTATCTGCAATTCAGTAATTATTGTAGAGATATCTTTCATAAGATGTAATTGCAAGATCTATTCAGTTTGTCAGTACCACAGCTAGACACTGTAACTAGATATATTAAATGTAGTGTTTAAGTGATTTAAGTGGATATTAATTTTTAAAGGGTCATAAAACCAAAAACCTCTCCAGAAACTTAGTGATAAGGATTACATATAAAAAATATCTGTAACACACACAGACATACACACACACTCACATACACCCCTACATGAACTATGACTGAATGACAAAAGCATTGCTTCTATTATATCCTGTAAGGACTAATTTCTACAATGCTTATGACTATCTATATTATGCATATGGTGCAGACTGATAACAGCTAGAATATGACACCTATATGTGTAGAATACAGGAAAGTTGAAGCAATAGGGAGAAAAAGCCGAGTTCAAATTTATTTAACCCAATTTTGGTGCTGTTAAAATCAAATCTATAGTTTTGGTTAATATTGTTATTATAGCTTTCCAATGACTGTTGCTCCATTTTGAAATTGTATTATGGGCTGTAAAAACCATAGAAGATTCAAAGGAGAAATCATTATCATCCTAGCAATTATACACATTAGACCGACAGGAGACCAGTTTGCTGAATTCTAAATTCAGCGATGCCGGTTTGTCAGTAGAGTTTTTTTGTAAGTATAAGATTTAGACATCGGTCCATTGAATTCCAAAAGCATATGCACGTTAAGTTTAGCTTAAGACTTTGGTTTTCAAATTCAGTGCTTCCATTTCAGTGAGATTATGCTCATATATCTCAAAATGTTACAGCATTAGGTCACTTCTGCTGGTAACTTTTTTAGCTACCTAGTTAGTGGTTCTCCCCCTTCCCTAACCACCATTCAGAAGCATGCACATTTATCGAGGCTAGGAACACGGCACAATTTGATGGAACCTAATATTCCATGCACATTGGCTGACAATATTCAACTCCTATACTAAGAATGCTCTTTCTAATTCTCTAACATTTTCATTTGCTAATATCCTTACCGCAGATTATCTGATTTATAATGCCAAATGTGAGAGCCACCTTGTACTACTCAATTTTCATTCAGGTTTCCTTGCATCAATCAGAAAGAAGCCCTAGCCGTCTCCCTGGGAATGGAGGATTGGGGGGAATTTTGATATTTCCTGTTGGATTTCCTCAAAGCCGGAAAACATCAATAATTTGTGGCCGTTTTACAAGATTTAGTTTTTTTCGAAGAAGTTTGCATAAGATAACTTATGAATAGTGCAATCTCTGAATGTCCCAATGGGAAAAATCATCAGGAAAGTCTCTCAAAAGATATGCCAAACTAAAGCCTTTCATCACTTCAACTGTGTGGACCTTTGCAAAACAAACCTGGATTAGTTTTCTCACATCAAGCGAAGCACTCTCAGGACATAACATTCCCAACAGATTGGGATGGAATTTTAAGTATTAGAATAATCCAGCAGTGAGATCAAATATTCACTAAGCACCCACCACAGCAGTACAAAATCTGGATAAATTGTGTAGAGTTGAATCCTGCTAATTAGAGCACCTTGATGGAAACCCAATTACTCATATTAGGCAAAACCGATCAGTACAATTTTAAGTACATTTGGAACCAGTTGACATTGAAGAAAATGGCTCCTATAAAGGGATGTTATTAACAATAGCCCTATTGGCTGGAATAAACTGGAGTAGATTTTAGAATATTTTTAACCAGATACCCTTGTGCTTGTTAAAGGATATTGTCGCCTCACTGGTGAGGTTGAAGAAGTGAGTTATTATTACCAGTTTCGTGTGGGCTGATGAAGTTCCAATAATCTTTGTTATGCTTATCTGTCATGTAGAGTTCCGAAACACTGGACGGAATGACAGCCAATCCCCTCAGTACTTCAGTCCTCATAATGACCAATGGTGTTCTAGGTGTAGAAGCCAATAAAGGTTCCTGGCAATAGCTCATACCCTGGATGATGGGGAATATGTCAGTTTTGCACAATACAATTTTATGTACAGGAATTTTTATATGAAGACTCCACAATGTAAAACTCATGCCATTGAAAGCTGAATTTGTATAATAGGTAGTTTAATAGGGTGCAGTCAGAGACAACTGTGAGTGAAGATATCTCACAAAATAATCCTGATAACTAGAGAAGGTGTTGTGATATTAAAGGCTAAACTCAGATCTTTTCTGTAGCAGAGGTCAGCAGATGACAGTTGGTCCCACATAAATGGGAGGGTTGACAGAAATACGTAGGGCTGGATTTTCATTATGCAGGCAGGAAACAGAAACAGGTCTAGTTTTGGTGGGAAACTGATTCAGGTTCAGATTTTCATATGGGTGAGCCCTTAATTGGTATGGAGTCAGGTTTCCTGTCCACTTAGAGCCAGTGGCCCCAGGAAAGGAGGTGGGTCTGATCAAGCATAGAGCTCATGTAGACACCCCACAGCAGTCATCACTGAGGCTTCTGGTTGGCCTGAGGGAGAGATCTGCATTTTGTGCCAAAGCCTTCCACTACACCAGAGGGAAGTGAGATGTCACGGGGAAATGGAGGCCTGGCACTAAGGGCAGGGAAGATCCTCACTGACTTGGATCTAATGCTGATGGCCGTGAGGGAGAAGAGGGAGATCCTCTTCCCAGAGAGTGGCAGGAGGTGGCCACCTCGTTGTGGAGCAGGGGCACCTGTCTGTTCAGTGTTATCCCCCTTCACCCCCTCTTTTTCCTCCACTCTCACCTCCTGATCCTACCCGATGAACAGTCTCCTTCCTGAGCATCACTATCCTCAAGGTCCACATCTCTCTGGAGGTCCATTTTATGGAGAGCACAGCAGACCGCCACAATGACTGAGACCCTTGCAGTAAGGTATTGGAGGGTGCCACACGACCGGTCCAGGTACCCGAATCACTTCTTCAGAAGCCCGAAGGCCTGCTCAATGGTTGGCTGCTGAACAGGTGACATTGGTTGTAATGCCTGTCTGGGACTCCTGTACAGGCGTCAGTAGCCATCTCTTCAAGGGATTTCCCTTGACTCTTTGGCGTTAGCCATGTACTTGGAGAGATACAGTGAAGGACTGAGGCAGCCTGAACTGGCAGAGCATGAAGGAGTCAAGGCAGCTGCCAGAAAAGTGGAGAAAGCTCTTGTGGTCACCGGCCAGTTGGATGTTGAGGGAGTGGAAGCCCTTCCGGTTGATGGAGCTCATCACTGGGTGTTTTTATGGCCACATGGATGCAATTGATGATTCCCTGCACCTGGGGGAATCCAGCATTGGAGGCGAAACCCAATGACCTTTGTGCCTGCGCAGGCCCATCTGTGTCAAAGTGGATGTAGTCCTCCACCCTCCTGAATATGACATCCATGAGCTGCCCGATGGCACGATGCGCTACCGACTGCGAGATGTCACCTCCACAGCTGATCTCTGTAATGACCCAGTTGCATTGAAATTCAGGGCGACTTACCTTGATGGCTGTAGATAAGGGACTGCCATGGGGGCCGTGAAGCTTCAGGTCATTGTGGATCAGAGCACACAGGTCCGAGATCATCTGTCTGCACAGGCGTAGCCTCCTAAGACACTGGCGCTCTTTCATTTGCAGGTAACTGACTCTTTGACGGTAGACTCGATGTCTAGGGTAGCACCTTCTTCCCCTTGCAACCTTCTGCTGTGCTTCTCTGGCCTCCTGTTCTCCAGGAGGTTGCATATGCTGAAGCTCGTCCTGGCTGTTTTGTCCAATGTCAAAGTATTCTGTTCCCATCTGAACTCCCTCAGCTGGACTTTGTTCATTCACCAGGCCTTCCCCTGCCAACCCCAGGTACCCAAGTGATACCAGCAGCCTCACGTCCCTCTCCGGATTCCTGCCACTCACCACTGAGAAAAGCAAGTCTTACAGCTGCAGCAATGGCTACTCTGTGGCACTTTTGAAATATCTGAGCTTAATTTTGGAGCTCTGCATCATGTTAATCAGCCTTTTCCGTAGCCCTCATGACTCCCTGCAGTGTTCACAACTTGTACACCCTGCTGTGTTGCAGACATGGCATTTTCCCCATTACCTTCCTTTGAAAGTTGTGCTGCTGACAAGCCTGTTAATGAGCACCTCAATGAGCTCAAAAGGCACTTAATTGGAGGTGTGCGGACTTTCTGTTCCCTCTCTCCTGCCGTCCTTTTAAAAATGGCTTCATGCTCCAGAGGCGACGGGACCTAGTGCCAACCTCCGAGAACAGGATCTTTAAATTGTGCACGGACCTGCTCCCACCCCCAACGGGGTTCAAAAACCCAGCCCATACTCTTTGGGAACGATATCCTCAGGCATAAGTCTTGTCCCATTATTAATATTCTACAGCAAACTTTTCAATTTGTACAATCCAAGAAAATAACAGCTTGGTTTAAATGGCAGAAACTCTTACACTGTTTCTCTGGCCATAATCATTGAAAGGTTTAGCATTTAGGCAACACCTTTGTTGTGCTGTTATGGGAAAATAACCAATGCGGGAATAAAAGAACAATTCACAGAACGTTTAAGGCACAGAAAGAGACCACTTGGCCCACCGTGTCTGTGCCGGATGAAAAATGATCCACCCATTCTAATCCCACCTTCCAGCATTTAGTCCGTAGCCCTGCAGATTACAACAGCTGTGGTGCATATCCAGACTCCTTTTGAATGAGTTGAGGATTTCTGCCTCAACTACTCTTTTAGGTAATGAGTTCCAGAACAAAAACAAGAAATGCTGGAACCACTCAGCAGGTCTGGCAGCATCTGTGGAAAGAGAAGCAGAGTTAACGTTTCGGGTCAGTGACCCTTCTTTGGAACTGACAAATATTAAAAATGTCACAGGTTATAAGCAAGTGAGGCGGGGGTGAGGCAAGAGATAACAAAGGAGAAGGTGCAGATTGGACAAGGCCACATAGCTGACCAAAAGGTCATGGAACAAAGGCAAACAATATGTTAATGCCTCGAAGAGAAGTGGCAGTGAATTAAACACTAAAATAAAAGCAAAATACTGCGGATGCTGGAAATCTGAAACAAAAACAAAAAATGCTGGAACCACTCACCACCACCCTCTGGGTGAAAATTTTTTCCTTATCTCCACTCTAATTTTTCTGCCAATCACTTTAAATCTATGCCCCCTCATCACTGACCTCTCTGCTAAAGTGAATAGACCCTTTACCTCCACTCTATCCAGGCCCCTCAAAATTTTGTACATTTCAATCAGATCTCCCCTCAGCCTTCTCTGTTCTAAGGAAAACAACCCCAGCCTATCCAATCTTTCCTCATAGCTGCATTTTTTCTGTCCTGGCAACATCCTCATAAATCTCCAGTGTACCCCCTCTAGTGCAATTACATCCTTTCTGTAAAGAGGTGACCAGAACTGAACGCAGTACTCAAGTTGTGGCCTAACCAATGAGTTATATAGTTACAGCATAACCTCCCTGCTCTTATATTCTATACCTTGGCTAATAAAGGAAAGGATTCCATATGCCTTCTTAACCAACTTATCGACCTGTCCTGCTACCTTCAGGGATCTGTGGACATTCACTTCAAGGTCCCTCATCCTCTACACTTCTCAGTATTTTCCCATTTATCGTATATTCCTTTGCCTTGTTTGACCTTCCCAAATGCATCACCTCACACTTCTCCAGATTGAGTTCCATTTACCACTTTTCTACCCATCTGACCAGACCATCAATATCTTCCTGCAGCCTACAGCTATCCTCCTCGCTATCTAATACACGGCCAATCTTTGTGTCGTCAGCAGACTTCTTGATCATGCCCCCTACATTTGCATCCAAATCATTAATATATACCACAAAAAGCAGGGGACCCGGTACTGCGCCCTGCAGAACGCCACTTGGAACAGCCCTCCAGTCGCAAAAATACCCGTCAACAATTACCCTTTGTTTCCTGCTGTTGAGCCAATTTTGTATTCACCTTACTGCATTTCCCATGGGAGTTTATTTTTTTAACCAGTCTGCCATATGGGACCTTGTCAAAGTCTTGCTAAAATCCATATAGATCACATCAACTGCATTACCTTCGTCTTTCTTCCTTGTTATTTCTTCAAAAAATTCGATCAAGTTGGTCAAACAAGATCATCCCTGAACAAATTCATGCTGACTATCCTTGATTAACCTGTGCCTTTCTTGGTGACAGTTTTTCCTGTCTCTCAGAATAGATTCCAAAAATTTGCCCACTACTGAGGTTAGACTCACTGCCCTGTAATTATTCAATATTTCCTTTGCTCCCTTTTTAAATAGAGGCACAACATCTCCAGTCCTCCAATACCACACTTGTATCCAGTGAGGATTGGAAAATGATGGTCAGACCTTCTGCTATTTCCTCTCTTGCTTCTTTTAACAGCCTAGGGTACATTTCATCTGGCCCTGGTGGTTTATCAATTTTATTTATTTATAGATACAGCACTGAAACAGGCCCTTCGGCCCACTGAGTCTGTGCCAACCAACAACCACCCATTTATACTAATCCTACATTAACCCCATATTCCCTCTCACATCCACATCTTTCTCATACCATCTATCTACACTAGGGGCAATTTACAATGGCCAATTTAGCCATCAACCTGCAAGTCTTTGGCAGGAAACCGGAGCACCTGGTGGAAACCCACACGGTCACAGGGAGAACTTGCAACCTCTGCACAGGCAGTACCCAGAACTGAACCCGGGTCGCTGGAGCTGTGAGGCTGCGGTGCTAACCACTGCGCCACTGTGCCACCCAAATGCCATCCCATTTTCAGGGATGCTAATCCCATTTATACTTCCTCTCTTCCTATGTTTATCACATCCAATACTTCACACTCCTCCTTAACTACAATATCTACATCGTCCTCCTCTTTTATGAAGACAGGCGCAAAGTATTCATTAAGAACCATACCAACATCTTTCCCCCTTTTTTGGTCTTTTATGGGCCCTACTCTCTCTTTAGTTATCTTCTTACTCTTAATGTATTGATAAAACATCTTTGGGTTCACCTTGATTTTGCTTGTAAATATTCTTTCATGCTCTCTCTTTGCTTTCCTAATTTCCTGTTTGATTTCACCCCTCCACTTTCTATCCTCCTCTCAGCTTTCTATAGTATTGAGTTCTCAGTGTCAGACATAAGCTTTCCTTTTCTGCCTTATCTTACCCTGTAGGCTCCTTGACATCCATGGGGCTCTAGATTTGGCCATCTCACCTTTTTACTTTGTGGGAACATGTTTACCCTGTACCCCTTGATTCTCCCCTTTGAATGCCTCCCACTGTTTTAACACTGATTTACCTTCAAGTAGCTGTTTCCAGTCCACTTACGCTAAATCACTTCTCAGTTTAGTAAAATTGGCCTTGCCCCAATTGAGAACTCTAACTCCTGTTCTATCTCTGTCCTTTTCCATAATTATGTTAAAACTGACTTAATTATGATCACCATCAACAAAATGCTCTCCCACTGCCACTCCTTCTACCTGCCCATCTTCATTTCCTAAAACTAAGTCTAAAACTGTGCCCTCTCTTGTTGGATTTGCTACATACTGGCCAAAAAATTCACCTGAATGCACCTCAAGAATTCTGCTCCCTCAATTCCTTTGACACTAAAACTATCCCAGTTAATATTGGGGTAGTAAAAATCCTTTACTATTACGACCCGATTGTTATTTCACTTCTCAGAGATTTGCCTACATATCTGCTCTTCAATCTCCCTCTTACTGTTTGGGGGTCTATAGTATACTCCCAGCAGTGTGATTGCCCTTTTGTTTGTTCCTTAGCTCAACCCATATGGCCTCATTTGATGAACCTTCCAACATATCATCACTCTCCACAGCTGTAATAGTTTCCTTGACCAAAATTGCCACTCCCCCTCCTTTCTTATCCCCCTCCCTATCGCGTCTGAAAACCCTGTAACCAGGAACATTGAGCTGCCATTCCTGTCCCTCCTTAAGTCTTGTTTCTGTAAAACTATGATATCATACTGCCACGTGTCTATCTGTGCCCTCAGCGCATCTGCTTTATTTGCTATATTCCTTGCATTGAAATAGATATCCTTGAGCACTGCCAGACTCTTTTTTTCATTTTCTAACCTTTGTTTCCTCTGTCTTCCAGACCCATCCATTAATTTTCTGCCTTCCATTTTCATTTCTGATTTTGTCCCAACTGAGTCTACTCTCAGGTCCCCATCCCCCTGCCAAACTAGTTTAAATCCTCCCCAGCAGCACTAGCAAAATGTCCCGCAAGGAACTCAGTCCCTGCTGTGTTCGGGGACAACCCATCCAACCTGTACAGGTCCCATCTTCCCCAGAGCCGGTCCCAATATTCCAGGAATCTAAAGCCTTCCCTCCTGCACCATCTTTCCAGCCACGCATTCATCTTCTTATCTTTCTATTTCTATACTCACTTGCACGTGGCATTGGGAGTAATCCGGAGATTACTACTTTTGAGGTCCTGCTTACTAATTTCCTACCTAGCTCCCTAAATTCTGACTGCAGGACCACATCCCTCTTTCTACCTATGTCGTTGTTTCCGATGTGGACCACGACTGCTGGCTGTTCACCCTCCCCCTTCAGGATGCTCTGCAGCCGCTTAGTGACATCCTTGACCCTGGCACTAAGGGAGGCAACACACCATTCTGGATTCACTTCTGCAACCACAGAAACACCTGTTTGTTCCACTGACTATTGAATCACCTATCACTATGGCTCTTAAAGTCTTCCCTGTACCCTTCTGTGCAGCTGAGCCACCCGTGGTGCCATGGACTTGGCTCTGCCTGCATTTCTGAGGTGTTTTCCTCATTATTCAGAACTGAATACCTGTTGGAGAGTGAGATGCACTCAGGGATCTCCTGCACTATCTGCCTGTTTCTTTT
This sequence comes from Heterodontus francisci, assembly GCF_036365525.1. NCBI lineage: Eukaryota > Metazoa > Chordata > Chondrichthyes > Heterodontiformes > Heterodontidae > Heterodontus > Heterodontus francisci. The sequence goes on from NC_090384.1 coordinate 62,255,710, forward strand.
TGACTGCCTGGTCATCACCCATTCCCTCTCTCCCTGCATACTCTTAAGCTGTGTAGTGACCAAATCTATAGATGTGCTATCCATATAGCTCTCATCCTCATGAATGCACCACAGTGTCGCCAGCTGCCGCACAAGTTCCGAAACTCGGAGCTCAAGCTGCCTCAATTGACAACACTTTCTGCATAGATCTGCATACGGGAAGTATCCTGGAGCTCCCACATAGCACAGGAGGTGCACTCTCGAGGTTGAAGCACCCCTGTCATTCCTTTATTTATTAGTTGACCCTTTGTTACTGCTAAAAAAACCTTAACAATACTACAACACCTTAGAATTGCTCATAAATTCTTCCTAGTACTGATAAATCCTGCTAAAAATCAATATAGTTCACTCGTTAAAATAAACCTTACCCAAAAAAAAAACTCAGCAGCTACTCACTTGTTCTAAAGTTATACTTTTCTTGACTGTACAGATATGTAGACCTTCATATTGGTAATAGACCTTACCAATGCTAATAAAGCTTGCCAATTCTAATAGACCTTACTACTATTAGTAAACCTTACAAATACTGACACATGCTAATAATACTTAATACAGTTTACGTATTAAATTGTCCGAATTTGAGCAAATGCACAAATGGTCTCTTTCTTTCACTCTATATTATAAATTATAAAATCCACTTTAGTTTTTAGTTTATATAATACTGAATCGATCAAGTCTTATTTTGTATTTGATTGATTGAGAATAAGATAAATTAAAAGCTTACCAGTATGCTCAACCCGGACAGCTGTCTTTTTCCCTGCTCTCTCTGTCGACTGTGGCGTCACTCTGATGTCAATTTTCGATTTTTCCCCGCTCTGCTCCCACCGTGCTCTCCTTCTCTCTCTCTCTCTCTCTCTGGTCTCCGACTGTCTTTTTGGCACACTTTTTAAAGCTCTGCTCCCACCGTGCTCTCTTTCTCTCTGTCTTCCTCTCTCTGGTCTCTGAATGTCCTTTTGGCATGCTTTTTAAAGCTCTGCTCCCACTGTGCTCTCTTTCTCTCTGTTTCTCTTTCTCTCTGGTTTCCGACTGTCCTTTTGGTGTGCTTTTTAAAGCTCTGCTCCTGCCGTGCTCTCTTTTTTCTCTCTCTCTTTCAATTGTGAAATAAGTCGTTTAATAGTGCAGAACTTGAGGATTGCTGAAAATAGAGACATGTTGTCAAAGCTTTTCATCTTGCACTCATCAGGACAACACGCAAGAATAAAGGGAAGACAACAACTTACACTGCATGAGGAAAGAGTGCTGATTGGTTGGCAAGTGAACTCTGATTGGTAGAGGCGTTGCCATGGATAATGCACCAGTTTACAGTGACTGAAAGTTAACTGTCAAGCTTTGTTTGAAATTTAAACCAGACAGCTTGACTCTGATTGGTCAAGGCATTGTCCTGAGGAATGAACCAGCGAATGGCTGTCACTTATTTTGTTCAACTGAAACTGTTGCAATGGCGCAATGTGTGTACATGTTCCTTCTGTCCGCAAAGAGCAGGGCCCTGTTTATTATTACATGTAGCTTCCAGTACGGGCAAATGCGCCACACTGCAAGCCCTACTGACAATCTTAAATTAGTTGTCAGCGTAATTCTTAGCATACTGTGGATTATTTAGCAAACGTTGTCCAATCGCAGTATCACATTCTAATGTTGGACACTGTGTTTTGAGTTTTGCAAGCATGGGCTGGTTGGGTACAACCTGTACCTTGCCCATTGCGAAGAGCAGAAGGGACACGTTGTTTGATACGATCCGCCAGTCTTTGGGACATACAACCTATATACCTAGCATCACACTGGCATTGAAATTCATATAACACATTACTCATTTGTGTGATAGGCAGGACATTTTTTTGGCTTGACGGCAGCATCCTGTTTATGGCAAACATCTCACGTGTTGCTACTGCATAGTAGCAGCATGAAACAGCTAGCTTTACCCGTTGGTTTGGGATACATTACCCTTCCAGGGTAATTTGAGCTAGACTGGGCATTTTTCGGGGCCAAAAATGATGGCCTTAGGCCCTTTCATAAGTTTTTGTTTTCCCTTACATTGGTTATTCTTGCAATTGTCCTGATGAGTGCAAGACAGAAAGCTTTGACAACATGTCTCTATTTTCAGCAATTTTAAAATTGTGAAATAGCAAGCATGACATATTGAGAGCCAATATAAAAATGCAATAACGAAGAACCAAAGATAAGGGCGCTGCAGTGATTAACTATAAAGTTCAATGTGACTAAAAGGGACCTGGGCTAAATTAGCCGAGCAAACAAATTAACAAAAAAGTTTGACAGATCATCAGTGAGGATTCTTCAGATTTGGGATAAAATAAGGTGTGATAAATAGATAAAAACTGAACTTAAACTTTAAAGGGAGGCATAAAAGATAAAGCTAGATACAGAATACTAAAGAAAGTTATGAGGAGTATAGAAAGTGTAGGTGGAGATGACAAGAGAGATTAAAAGGGAATATGACAAAGGCTTGTTGATAATATGAAAAGGAAACAAAAAGAGCTATACAGGCATATAAAAAGTAAATGGATAGTTAAAGAATGTGAAGAATTGTCCTCTTTCTCGACGGCCCCCGAGGCACAGCATCAGCATCCAGCTGAGGAGAGCCTGGAGCATCCTGTGTCCATCGAGAGGGATTCTCCACTTCTATACCTGCCTGCACCATCTATTCCTGCTCCCTTGTGATGTTTGAGACACCGGGTGGAATTTTATGGGCCCTGCAAGAGCAAAACTGTTGCAGGTTGATTAAATTAGGCTGTTTTTTTTGGATTTCTGATGGCGGAATCTTTTACCAAAATTAAGTCGGCGGCGTGTTTGCGGTGGTGCGGGGTTAGAGTCATAGAGTCATAGAGTTATACAGCACAGAAACAGGCCATTCGGCCCATCGTGTCTGTACTGGCCATCAAGCACCTACCTACTCTAATCCCATTTTCCAGCACTTGGCCCGTAGCTTTGTATGTGATGGCATTTCAAGTGCTCATCTAAATACTTCTTAAATGGTGTGATGATTGCTGTCTCTACCACCCCTTCAGGCAGTGAGTTTCAGATTCCAACCACCCTCTGGGTGAAAAAAATGTTTCCTCAAATCCTCTCTCAACCTCCTGCCCCTTACCTTAAATCTATGCCGGCTGGTTATTGACGCCTCTGCTAAGGGAAAAAGTTCCTTCCTATCTAACCTATCAATGCCCATCATAATTTTGTATACCTCAATCATGTATACCTCAGCCTTCTCTGCTCTAAGGAAAACAACCCTAGCCTTTTCAGTCTCTCTTCATAGCTGAAACGCTTCAGCCCAGGCAACATCCTGGTGAATCTCCTCTGCACCCTCTCCAGTGCAATCACATCCTTCCTATAGTGTGCTGTCCAGAACTGTACACAGTACTCCAGCTGTGGCCCAACTAGCATCTTATACAGCTCCATCATAACCTCCTGCTCTTATATTCTATGCCTCAGCAAATAATATGCCTTCCTAACCACCTTATCAATCTGTGCTGCTGCCTTCAGTGATCCATGGACAAGTACACCAAGGTCCCTCTGATCTTCTGTACTTCCTAGTGTCCTACCACCCATTGTATATTCCCTTGCCTTGTTAGTCCTCCCAAAATGCATCACCTCACACTTTTCAGGATTAAATTCCATTTGCCACTACTCTGCCCATTTTACCAGCCCGTCTATATCATCCTGTAATCTAAGGCTTTCTTCCTCACTATTTATGACACCACCAATTTTCATGTCATCTGCGAACATACTGATCATACCTCCTATATTCACATCGAAATCATTTATGTACACTACAAAGAGCAAGGGTTCCAGCACCAATCCCTGCGGTACACCACTGGTCACAGGCTTCCACTCGCAGAAACAATCTTCGACCATCACCTTCTGCCTCCTGCCACTAAGCCAATTTCGGATCCAATTTTCCAAATTGCCCTGGATCCCATGGGCTCTTACCTTCTTAGCCAATCTCCCATGCGGGACCTTATCAAAAGCCTTACTGAAGTCCATGTAGACTGCATCAATTGCTTTACCCTCATCTACGCATCTAGTTACCTCCTCGAAAAATTCAATCAGGTTAGTTAGACACAATCTCCCCTGACAAAGCCATGCTGACTATCCCTGATTAATCCCTGCCTCTCCAAGTGGTGATTAATGCTGTTCCTCGTAATTTTTTCCAATAGTTTCCCAACCACTGATGTTAGACTCACTGGCCTGTAATTACTTGGTTTATCCTTGCTACCCTTCTTGAATAATGGTAGCACATTCGCTGTCCTCCAGTCCTCTGGTACCTCTCCTGTGGCCAGAGAGGATTTGAAAATTTGTGCCAGAGTCCCTGCTATCTCCTCCCTTGCCTCACATAACAGCCTGGGATACATCTCATCTGGGCCTAGGGATTTATCCACTTTTAAGCCCGCTAAAACAGCTAATACCTCCTCCCTTTCAATACTAATATGTTCAAGTATATCGTAATCCCCCTGTCTGATCTCGACACCTACATTGTCCTTCTCCATAGTTAACACAGATGAAAAGTAATCATTTAAAACCTCACCTATATCCTCTGACTCCACACACAGATTGCCACTTTGGTCCCTAATGGGCCCTGCTCTTTCCCTGCTTATCCTCTTGCCCTGAATATACTTATAAAATGCCTTAGGATTTTCCTTTAACTTGCCCGCCAGTGTTTCTTCATGTCCCCTCTTCGCTCTCCTAATTAGTACCCCGCCCTACACTTTCTATACTCCTGCATGGTGGTGGATTGCAACTTTGTATTCATTTACATGTCAGATTAAGTGAACTGCGAGGGATATTCCTGTGCGACCTGGTTGACGTCCGTTTGAATGTGGGGTACAACAGTTGGCTTTGTGCAGTTGAGTCTGAGGTTAGTATTTTTCTTTCTAAAGCTCATTGTAAAAATGAATACAAGCATTTGAATGGATGTTTGCCTCCAGGCTTTCCACCAGCAAGGGTGATTCTTCTCAGGGGATGGCTGCGAAGGCATGGGTAGGTCTACATAGAGGAGCAGGGGAGGTTATTTGGGACGAACAGGATGAGGTTACCTGGTGCATGGAGGAGCAGGGGAGGTTATTCAGGGTGAACAGAGTGCGGTTACTGGATTTACATGGAGGAGCGGTAGGGGAAATACTCGGGGAGCACCAAGAGTAGGTTTACCGGGTCTACATGGAGGAGCAGAGGAGGCTACTCAGAGTAAACTGGGTGGGGTTACCAAGTCTATATGGAGATGCAGAGGAGGGAGGAGGAGAGCACGAAGGGTGTCGTTACCAAGTCGACATGGAGGAGCAGGAGAGGGAGGAAGGGAGAACCAAGTGTAGAGTTAACGGGTGCCTGGAGAAGCAAGGGAGGGAGGTGGAGAGAACCAAGGCTGGACTTACTGGGTGCATGGAGGAGCAAGGGAGGGAGGCGGGGAGATACAAGGAAGGGTTGATCTTGTGCATGGAGTATCGGGGGGCGGGGTGGTGGGGAGGTGACGAGTGTCCAGGTTGTGTATTGGCCGTTTTTGCTGCTGAAGCTGGCTGTGGGCAGCTGTGGGATTGTTGGGAGGATTTGGGTGATTCAGTCATCAGAAGAACATGAAGGGCCTAAAGGGAGGGATGAGTGTTGTCAATGTCGGGGGCCTGTGGGGTGAATTCAGGGTACTGGCTGGCAGAGGGAAAGGTCACAATCAATGGGGGCAAATGGATTCTGTAACAAGGAAAGGTCGAGACTTAGGGTTGGGTATTCTACTGCATCTTAGAGAGGGGAAGGGGTTTCGGCAGTAATATTCAGTTTGATTTCAGGAGGATCAAGGGTCAGAGTGGGCATTTCAATGGTAAAGGGAATAGGAACTGGGGAAGGGATGGCATGAATAAATTGATTGTGATACTGTGCATAGTAATAGAGCGAGGTTTAACGGTGACAGAGGGAAGGTTTAAGGTTACATTGGGTGAGTCGAGGATAATGGATTCAGACTGTAAGGTGGCAGGAGAAGGTTGGAAGGTGGGGAGACTTACCTTAAACTGCACCTATATCATTTTCTCAATCGATAATGAGAATCACCCAATGAGGCCACTCAAGGATTGCAATGCGAGTGGGAGGAGACAAATGATTGGGGGTGTGTACTCATCCTGGCTGCATCTCTAAGGCACAGAGAAAAAGACTGCACATTGCCTGGATGTTTCTGCTGACTGGTAGCAGAAGGCTGCATTGGAACATTATGCTTATTTCATTATTTGCAAAGCTGCAGCGACATGGGTGTCATACCCCCCATTTGTCGAACACCAAAGTAACAGGAGCACATGGAGCAACTAAGGATGGATCTTTTCCCTCAATGCACGATGGCTGAATGCCAGCAACAGGTAGAACAAGAAGGTGAGGATGCTGCGACTGACAACATACAGGAATGACATTATTAAAGAGAGGTGCTGGCATGTCATCGAATCCTCATGACAAGGGCCAATGACCTTCAAATGCCAGAGATGCAATGGAGGTATTAGTGGTGGAGGTGGGCAGGTTGAGAAATGTCAAGGTTTCAGGGTGGAGTGGGGGGTGTGGCAGGAGGCCCTCAAGGACTACTCTCAGAAAGAAGTAAGAGCAGGTGGCTAGGGAGGTCAGTTCTGGCAGAGGACCTGGCAGCAGTACCACAAGAAGTCTAATGACCTCACGCAGGTGGTCAAGTTCAGTAAGTGTATCTTCACATGACATCTCCTACCTACCATACTACCAGCTTCTCATGCTATTCAGTGCACTGTACCCCCATCACTCAGCCATCAGCATTCCATGACAGTCAGGTCTCATGCCTAACATCCAGATAGTCCACCTCACCCTCACAAACCTGCCAATGCTCCACCACATACCTCCAGCAATTCAGCTATGGCAGGCACATCACCCACACAGCGCTACACAATCACTGACAAACTGCCCTCTGTGTTGCAGGACAGGGTGGCACACAGTAGAATAGAGCAGAGCAGAACCAGTGTGGGAAAAGGATACCTGCATGGAGATGGAGATGGCTCTCAGCATCATGGTGGCCGACTGCGAAAAAGCCCGTGGCATCTGGCATCGCTGAGAACATTGAGGATGATGGTATGTTCCTGTCTTATGCCCTTTCTTAAGACCCAGCTCAGCTCATCCTGCTATCTGCATGATGAGCAAGCTGTAGATGGTATGACCATGGACCTCTTACTTCTCACCCGGTAACCACTTCCCTCACCGCAACCCTTCGCTTCTGATTTCCTGCTTTCAAACACCAACGGACTGCTACACAGCAGCCCCAGGAGGAAGATAGATAGCAACAGCATGACACTGATGGGCAAGCCCTGTCACTTGATCTGACATTTGTAGACACCAGCTCAGATACTTAGGAACATAGCAACAGGAGTGACCTAACTTCATCTACCTGCCTTTGCCCTATATCCCTTAAATCTCAGTTATAAAGTTAACAACTGATCCAGCACAAATTGCCATTTATAGAATAGTGTTCCAAACTGCTACTTCCCTTTTCATGTAGAAGTGTTTCCTAATTTCACTCCTGTAAGGTCTGGCTAAATGTTTAGACTATGCCCCTCTAGTCCTAGGTACCTCAACCACTGGAAATAGTTTCTCCCTATCTTAGAGTCATAGAGTCTGTGCTGACCAACAACCACCAATTTATACTAATCCTACATTAATCCCATGTTCCCTACCACATCCCCACCATTCTCCTACCTACACTAGGGGCAATTTATAATGGCCAATTTACCTATCAACCTGCAAGTCTTTGGCTGTGGGAGGAAACTGGAGCACCTAGTGGAAACCCACATGGTCACAGAGAGAACTTGCAAACTCCGCACAGGCAGTACCCAGAACCGAACCCAGGTCACTGGAGCTGTGAGGCTGTGGTGCTAACCACTGCACCACTGTGCCGCCCCTTAGTTCCCCTTACTTCCTTGAAAACATCAATCAAATGATTCCCACTCTTCTAACTTCCAGGGAATACAACCCTAATTTGTGCAATCTCTCCTCATAATTTAGCCCTTGGAGTCCAGGAATCATTCTGGTAAATCTACACTGCGCTCCCTCCAAGGCCACTATATCCTTCCTAAGGTTACCTTCATAGATCTACTCGCAGTACTCCAGGTGTGGTCTAACCAGAGCTTTTGTGTAGCTGCAGCATAGCATCTATCCCTTTGTCTTCTCTCGATGACCTTCATTTTTTCTAGTTTTTCACCATTTAGAAAGTACCCTGTTCTATCCTTTTTAGGTCCAAAGTGGATGACCTCACATTTGCCTACATTGAAACCCATTTACCACAGTTTCGCTGATTCACTTAACCTATGTAACATTACACTTCCATCTACATTGCTTACAAAGATGCCTATCTTTGCGTCATTGGCAAATTTGGATATGTGGCTTTCTATCCCTCATCTAAGTAGCTAATAAATAAGGTGAATAGTTGAGGCCCCAACACAGATCCTTACAGGGCACCATCAATTAGAATAACTGTCCATTATCCCTACTCTTTATCTCCTGCTGCTCAGCCAATTTCCTAACCAGATCAATAATCGCCCTTCAATTTCATGAGCTTCAACTTTTGCTAGCAGTCTCTTGTGAGGGACTTTATCAAATGCCTTCTGGAAGTCCATATAATAACATCCATGGACATTCTCCTGCCTCTTCAAAAAATTCAATCAGATTCCTCAGGTAGGACCAACCCTTTACAAATCGATACAGGCTCTCTCAGATCAGCTGAAAATGTTCAAGATGTTCAGTCACTCCATCCCTAATTATAACCTCTAATAATTTCCCTACAACAGGTGTTAGACCGACTGGTTTATAATTCCCTGGTTTCCCTCTCTCACCTTTCTTAAATAGTGGACTAACATGCAATTTTCCAATCTAAAGGAGCGGTTCTCAAATCGAGAGAACTTTGGAAGATTATAGTTAGGGCATCGACAATGTTCACGCATACTTCCTTTAAAACGCTGAGATGGAATCTCTTTTTCCTATCAAACCCTGGGATTGATCCTGGCACTGCATATACCTTGGAGGCTAGTACAGAACTGGAATCAGATATGGTGAGTCACCAGGCATGAGCAGAGTGCAGCCAGGCCAAAGTAAAAAGATGGTTTGTTTGCCAGCTCACTGGAAGGTGGGGTCACATATGAGTTTTGCTGCAGAGAACTCAGATGAGCACCTAGAAGGGCCAGCATACAGGAGAGCACTGATGGGCATCACACCGAGATGCTGGGCGCATTGGCTAGCCTGCCAAACAGCCTCCTGTCACAGTCAAGGAGAATCTAGGAGTCCAGTTTCAAGTTGGCAGAGGGCATCACACAGAGCTTGTCCTCTCTGTAGCCTCTGCTCCATCTGCTTGTCATGCTACAGACTCAGAGGCACTGCAATTGCTGCCCCTTTACCTCTGAGCCTTTATATAGAAAGATCACCTCATCCTCTCCCCTCCCTATGAGGTGTTAATTTGTTAATTGTGTATTAATTGTTTGATTATATGCAGGTGGAGGGTATTAATTGGGGTCTTACTTGAGCACTTATAAGCAGCCACGTAGGGAGACTAGTGGAGGTTTTTGAGTGAGCAGCTACATGTTTGTAATCCTTTATTCTGCACAATAAATATTAAACTGAACTAAAGATAGGCTCCAGCATCATCCTTCCACAACAAGCTTTCTGGAATTTAACATGAGGATTCAGCAACGCTCTCTGCCAAAACTGGGAGCTCACCACAACATTTCCAAAAACACTCCAGAGTACTTCCAGACACTTTCTAATAGCTGAAGTTCTTATAATTACCTTTTCTGCAGATTGGGAGCCTAAGCCTTTACATAACGCTAGTACAGAACCCACCATGCAGCTCAGCGTTTGTGCTTTGTAGTGCGATGAGTGAATTCCTTGTCTGGCATTCTGGTGTTACATCACCAGTAGGGCTATGTGACGTGAGGGTAATGCTCCTTCTGAGGCTTCCGGCGCATGCTGGGACGCCCACACAGGCACCCCTCTCAGGGTGGTGTGCCATGTGGGCTGCGTCGGATGTGGTTGGTGGCACAGTGCATCCCACCTGAAGGGGTACTCGTCTTCCCTAGCAGAGTTGGAAATTCATACCTTAGAACTTTCAGTTTGTTATGAATGTGCTTCCATTTTTAAATATTTTTTGAGGACTCGTGTTTTACAATTGTGGAGATGGATTCATTGGAGGACTGAAGTGATTCCATAGATGCTGGACTTTTTTCAAAGAGTCACTGGAAGGACTCTTTAAAAACAACATTTACTGAAAGTTAATGTCTTCAACTAAGTAAACAACAGGTGCCTTCAGACTATCGGAGTTGTTTACAAGAGAAGTGACATGTTAAGATTTATGGCACTCAAGAGTGCGTTTCATTTTTGAATACTGTTTGGAGTCAGTTTGGAGGTCAGCCTGCTAAAAGAGAGGACCAGTTCATCTTTTCTCTTCCTCTTTGAGAAACCCTGAGACTCAAGTGTAAGAAACAGAGAAACTGAAGCAGCATTTCTCCTGAAAAGCTTTTGGAAGACTTCCTCTCGACATCTCCTGAACAGACTGCTTCTGAAAAGATTCTAGTGTCCCGTCTATGTGTACTTGAATGCCAGACAGTATGCCAACTCGAAAATAACGTATCTTCTCCTTTTTCTTCAAGAGTTAACAAGTACTTTGGCTAAAGCATCTTTATTTTTTCCTTTAACCAGTGTGTGTGTATATGTGTGTGTGTGTGTGTTGGATATTTAGAAGAGGATATATAAAATTGCTGTCATATTTCAAACTGTGTGTTAAAGCTTTGCATCTTTACTGACTAAGTCTTGTTTTATAATAAATTAATACTTTTGTTGTTTATTAAAGAAGCCTGGTTGGTGAATTTTATTCTAAAATAAAATAGAGCACATAATTATCCATATTGGTAACTGGGTAAACATTTAAATATATGTTGTGACCAGTGGAGAAGTGGAACTAGAGAAAGACAGTGCACTTCTCCTACCTTGGTCGTAACAAGTTATTGAAAGAAAAAAGAAATAAACTATAAGAACCTGAAAATGTATTTTGAATGATTTATCAGAACCCAGTTGCCAGGTTGTACAATCACAGGGTGATACACTCCCAATATAAGATAGCAGCTATTGTATGTCATGTTGTGTGACGCCTGTAACATTGAAAAAAGCTATCACAGCAACACATATAGGAGTAATGTAAAATGAGTTTACAATGAAACGCATGCCTCACATATTAAATTTAATATTTAAAAGATAAGCAATAAACAGAAGTAATTTTACAAATTTACTGTAAAAATTATATAATCCAGCTCCTTGAAATAAAAATAAAAAGCGGTCACATTCATTATGGTAAATTACAATCCTATTGAATTAACATATAACATGCACAGTTATTCTTTTCATATATTTCTTGTCACTGTACAGGCTACGCAGCCAGGCCTACCACTTTTTTCAAACTGGTTCTCTCTGATTTGAATAATTCAGCTTACATAGAACCCCCAGGGCTGCTTGGATTTGAATAACTGATAACTCAATCCAAAAATGCTGGCAGCTATACACATAACTGAAGAAATTAAGTAATACTGTTAGTATTTGAATTATATGGTTTGGCTCTTCTTGCAGGTCTAGAACAGGGTTGTCCAACATACGGCCTACGGGCCAGTATCCGGCCTGCCAAAGGTTCCCATCTGATCCGCAGGTGTAAAGTGCACCAGGGCCATGCCTCATTTTCGCCGGGGGTCCATAACAGGAGATGGGAAAGTGTCCATTGTCTTCTTCTTGCAGAGCGGCCTTTTCAAAAACATTGCGCTGTCAGTTTCAAAGCTGACAGCTGCTGAAGCAGGAACGCGCTCCCCAACTTTGACTTTTTAAAAAAGCCTGCCGGAAAACTCCGAATCTGTACCAAGTTGGGAAGCATGTTCCTGCTTCAGTAGCTATCAACTGTGAAATGGACAGCGCGATGTTTTTAAACAAACCGACCAACCACAAAACTGCTGTGCTGAGTGCTCCCGCTCCCTGCAACTGTCAGAGAGAGGCAGAGAGAGAGGGGGGAGCAGAGAGAGAAAGAGAAAGAAGTAACAAAGAGAGAGAGAAGAGAACAGAGAGAGAGGGGAAAACAGAGAGACGGGGTAACAGAGAGAGAGGGAGAGAGAGAGGAACGGGGAGACAGAGAGAGAGGGTACACAGATAGAGAAAGGGGGGATAATGGGGGGACAGAGAGAGAAAGGGGGGTCGGGGAGGGACATTGAGTGAGGACAACACAGAGAGGAGGGAACACAGGGAGAGAGATTGAGATCAAGATCACTCCTGACAGATGGATATCTATCTGGAATACCTGACATTGCTACAAGTGTGTGGGCAGACATTGACTAATTATGCAAGAAAAAAAATGCCAGGTCGTGCACCAAATCAGTGTCCAACATAGTGTTGAGAAAGTAAGACAATAAATTAATCTTTTTATTTAAAGCTTCTTTACAAAAATGCACATTTGTTGTTGTTTTGATCAGTAGTAAGATGAATGTTTAATGCCTTTATCTTTCCAAAACTGTCCCCAAAGAAAGACAAAAATTGTAATGTGCACCCCCCCCACCCCCACCCCACATGAAAAGGATGGACAACCCTGGTCTAGAACCTTGGAGATAACTAACAAAACATCACAAAATTTATTTTGCATTATGCTAGACTGATTGGTTTTGAGTGTAACTGGCTTTTAAACTCAAATGGCCAAATTTTGCTGTGGTTGGGTATCAAATGGTGTCTACCATTAGTTGGACTTGACCCTGGCCTGTTTAGATTTTTTAATTTTTTGCATGGCAGATTGCGAGGGAATAGGGCACCTGGGATCTGAGTGAACAGGTCCAGCAACTATGTAGCTCCTTGACCAATCAGACTAAAGAATTGTGAAATTAACAGTATGAGGACTGAGAAGGAAGTGAAAATTAGACTGGGTGAGTTCAATGCCAGATACAGTTAAGGAAGAGAAATAAAGAGGGAAAGGAAGATTGGATTAAGAGAGGGAGAACAAAGAGACAGAAAGGAAAAGTAAAACTTATTTTAAGGGAGTGTTGGGGAAAAGAGTAAAAGGAGCATCACTTTTTGCAAAGGAAGAGGAATCTAGAAGGAGCAGTATGTTGGGGCAGACAAAGAACGGAGAAGTCAGAAGCAATGATATGACAGCAACTTTTGGAGTTTCAAGTTTAACCCCGCATCTGCCCCTCATCTGAAGTTGCTGTGCCATTTGCATATAAATAAACATAAATTTGCATTATTAGCCTCACTGTCATTGGCAGGAAAATCTGGGAATGTATGTGTTGTGACTAATCAAATGGATAACCATCAAAACAAAGTAGGCAAGTGTCTTATGTGTCACAAGATTGCTTCACTCTTCTTGGTTTATCCCAACATACTGCTCCTTCTGCCATCTCCTTTTTTACCCCTCAGAGAAGTGTTGCTCCTTTTTCTCTTGCGCTCTTTCTCCCTATCCCTCCCCAAAAAAATTACTTCCCCTGGTTTCACTGTATCTCTGTCTCTATCTTTCACTTTTTCCCTCTCTCACACACACTTATTCCTCCCAAAAATGCTACCTACAGGTTCTCTTCCACCTCTCACTCTTTCTTCCTCACCCACCCAGCACATCCCTCCATATTCTTTCTCCATCTCCAATATTTCTCTGGTTCACCCCCAAAAATGGCTTCTTGGCTCTCCCCCCAGCCTCCACCTACAAAAGCACTTCTCCTTCCTTTCGCCCATGCGCTGATCCAGAGTTCCTACTTGTTGGCAATCCTGCTGTAATAGAAACCACTATACCATCAGCAGGAATTCCTGATCTCACAAGAACTTCTGTCTAATGCGTGCAGTGCCAATTACTACAGCAGGAATACCAGCAAATTAGATCTTGAACAGTTTGGCTGGGCATCGATTTTGTTCACAATGAAGTAGTACCTCCAAAATTCTCAATGTTCACATTAAACACAAACAATTGGCATACAAAGGTTCACTCATCGCTGCTTCCAAATTTCATTACAAATACCAAGCTATTTATTTGAATATTTAAAAAGAGGAAAGAAGGGTGAGCAATCAAACATTCTTGACATGATCTTCTCAGGTAGGCTGTGTGTTAGGGCAGTGTTCAATTCTGCATCTGCCTGTGCAATTCAGTAATGTCCTTTCAGATGTGATGTTAACTGCTCTGTATTGTGCTGGATGGTCACCATAAAAGTTCCCACAAGTTATTGATGAAGACAAGTGAAAGATTAAGATCAAGCTCTTTTTTCTGCATGTGTGTTATAACTAGATGTGTTTATTTATCACAAACTGCTGTTTACCTTCTGAGGAAACCATGTACCCAATTCAACCACTCAAACTATATGCCGCAAGAGTGCTGAGTGGTAAATGAACTGCTCCACAAGACATAGAACATTGCAAATTGAGTAGTTTATTTGGAGGGGCATCGATTTTGTTCACTAATTGACAGCCATGGTTCAAACAGATGAATAATGGAACAGTTAGTTTCTCAGATGGAACTTTGGGAACCTATGCTGCCAGTATTTGTAGTTTAGGGGGATGTAAATGCACCCTAAAACAATTACATTCAGCATTTCAGCCTCTGTTTCCAAAACTATTTACAAAGCTTTGGCTATAAGATTGAGCTAATTGAAACCAATTCAAACATGAAGTTTACTTCCCCAGTATTTTATCAGCCAAAAGAGCTAGACTCCATCCGGACTCTGACAAGTAGATTATATCTTGTAGTACGGAATGCCACATCCATCCAAGCAGCTGTGCACTTGTATCGACAAACAACCATAGCTTAATGAAAGGTGTGTTGAAGGACTAGCCAAAAACCATAAATATTTTAGCCTATGGGAAAGACAAAACAACCAAGAAGCCACTGAAGACCTAATCTCCTTCTTTGGTCCTGATAAAAGAAAGACCTTGTCATGCATTTCTCAGAGGTACGATATTGCATTTAATCCTAAATTACATGTTTCTCAGACAGGCTCCAAGGATTGTCAAAGCTGTATTCAATATGATTTGTAATCTCACTGTACCTCCTCATGAACAGGAGAGATTGAAATGCTGTTTCGTTGTTATTAATGGTGTATAGTAAATTTGCTGATAAGTTGATTAAAATTCAAAGTTCACTACTGGAGATTTGTCAAAGTGCAGTAACTCAAACAGCTAGATCATGAGATTCAAAGAAGGTTTGGAAGAGCCGAAATAAATTGTTTTTCCAAACCTGCAGTGAACTCGAGAGCAATTAGTTCTCACTTGGCTTGGGAGAGTATCAGTGCACTCAAACCTGCGTAAAGTTATTTTTGTTTAATTCGCATCCTAGATTGCAAAGAACCTTAAAACAAGAGCAAACTAAAAGCTTTACTATAAAGGAGAGTCAATCAATTCTAGATGTAAGTAGATGTTTCTAGTGAAGCGTCAACAGAGACCCAATGAACAGAATTGCCTCCTTCTGTGCTGTAGAGTTCAACAACTGGCAAGCAGTGCAGTTATCATTGAGGACATTACTCTGTATGGTATCACTTTTCATATAGGATTCTCTGGCTTGCAAATCAATCTCTTAATGGCAATTCCCTTTTAATTCAGAAAATATATATTATTTAGGGCTAGGTGTAATGAATATGTAATTACCAGGAACCTACCATTTCTTATGCACAGTCTACTTTTCTGTGATTTCAAGAGGGAAACCTATATAGGATTATGGATAGTTGGAGTAATAAGGTTGTAATTTATTCAACTTCAGACAAAATCATAAACCATGACAGCAAAGTTTATGTGATTGCAAATGTCGTCTGAACCCCAAGATTAAATTACAGCCTTATGCTCATCACCATCTGTAATTTTTTAATATAATGTATGTGCTACAGTCTCCATAAAATGGCAACAATACTAATGACAGTTAGAAGTAGACTTGAACTTAAATTGATTGAAGACGGAGGCTATTGCAGTGTCATCACTGCAGAATAATACTATTGCATGATTCACAGGCAATTTAAGGGAATTACTTTACATTTATATGACAATATTCTAGAAAAATTAAGAATGTAGAAATAAAAAAATATTCTAATAAATTGTGTGCTTGCCGTAGGTTTTTGGGGAATGTGGATATTGATAGTTCTGATGAAAATTTGCTGCAGTTGCAAAATGCTCCAGTTAATTACACCCTGCATTCTGTTATTTCAGGTGGTCAATTAAGTCATTCTTGTGGACAAGATTGTTTATGAAACACATAAAATATTCATCTGATTCTAATTCTGATTAAAGACAGTCTAGACCATACACTAGCTAAAACATTGTGTATTCAATCTAGTAAAGAGCAAATTGGCATAGTTCTGAACTGGCAATTTAAAAGGACACCATTATCATGAAAAACTGGTCAGAAAAAAATGGATTAGTCATTTGTCAAATACAATGATAAAAATGATGTCAAAATATATCATTACAACACTAGTAAGGGATGCTATGAAGGCAAAAATGACACATCGGTCTTCTCCGTTTTCAAACAAAAAAGGCTTGAAAACATTTTTTTCTGAAGACACTGTTCATTTTAAAAGCTTTTCATTGTAGACTGGTTAAGTACTTTCTAAATCAAACCAGTAACATTATAATCTACAGGATAGTACAATGACTCATGTTCATACAGGGATCCAAACTATAGCAAGTGACTTCTCAAATGTCTGAGTGATAAGAAATGCAGTGCAATCATTAACTATGCAATATGACAAACTGCTCCTCCCCACACATAATATCCTTCAATAAAAACATATTACTGCTTATCATCTGCTATTTCTCTTAACATGGAAATGCGTTAATTATTGTGTAGTTTATGATTATTTTATTTAACATACATCACAGAACTTGGTTCATTTTATTTCATGGTCTTCTATGCAAAATGTTCAAAATAATACCAAGACTTCTCAGCACTAAGTGCAGACAACAAACAAGATGTAAATATTATTAAAAAGCATCCGTAGTTCAGTACGACAAACGCAACATTTCAGAACCTTCTTTGCGGAAACCAGATCCTTCCCAAATAATTCAGTGCAACATGAGAAGATTCAATAGTGTGATGGAAAAAAAATTCCTTCTGTTCAATGGTGTACAGTCATTATAAACATCACTGTACAGTCATAAACAACATTTCTCATTAATAAACATTTCTTTAAAGAGCACATTTTCCTGAAGATGTCTCAGTTCCTCAATAGCAGTAGATTTTACTCAAATTGTTACGATAGACCTAAAGAAGAACTCTCTGTAATGCAATCAGTTAGTGCATGTGGCTGTTAACCAAAAGGTTGGTGGTTTAATCCCACTCAGGGGTGAAGGCAGTTAGGATTCATTGTCACACGGTTCCAGATTGACAATGTGTGTTTTGATGGGCAGAATAGCCTCCTTCTGTGTGCTGTTATGACTCTATGGACACGGGGGGGCAAACATAATGGCAGGGGATTCCATTCCCGATGTTGGTCGGGCCCCCTGCCATATTTTCTGGAGCAGCGAAGGCCAAGGATGGCCTTCCACCCCAGGCCAGTTAAGGCTTTTAAGTGGTCACTTATGGGCCTCTTCCCCCCGCACCTCAATTTTGTAGAAGGCAGAGGAACCTGCCGCTGTGAGGAGATGCCACCAGGTAAAGTTTGACAGCCTCCTAGTGTGGTCAAGGGGCTTCCTTTGGGGGCAATCCAGGGTGCCCAGAGGGACTCCTGTGGTGATCGCCACCTCCCTGGGAAGACCCCCTCCCCACCTTCATTAATCTGCCCCACCCCCGCCCCATCGCCAGGACCTGCCTGAATGACCCTGGCAACACCGACCCCACACACCTGTCCTGGGTTCTTCTCCCTCCTCGGTACTGCAGGGCCTCCCTTGCTTTCCGGCCACCGCCAGGACCCTGTCACCATAATAAAATGTAGCCCTATGACTCTGAAATGAAAAGAGTCTCAAAAATCCAATCAGGATAAAAAAAAACATTGTTCATTGGTTCTATTGACCTGGAGTTTGCAGTCAGTGGTAAAGCAAGGGTGCTCACTGCAGATTATGAAGTAAGTCTTGCTGAGATCTAGTGATCTCTCTGGCAAGAATCTCACCTCTATCACTGTGCAGTGGCACTGCAACTGATTGGAGGGTTCTATACTGGAGATTCCCAGTGTGGACCTGGAGTAATGTCATCAGGCTATCCAAGCAGCCTATCACATCAAAGGATTTTCACAGACCCCACCCCCAACCCCCCATCCCGAACAGGAAACAAAAACCTGTCAAATAAAATAACATTTTAAAAATGTTTTCATAGAGCGCATTAAAGGTTGGGACATACACATGGAGTGAAGGCAGAAGCTAAAATATTCTGAAAACATTCATTAAAAAAAAATTTAAAATATTAGCTTAAAAAAATCTAACTAATTTGTCACTTAACAGCACTCCCTGAACATAAAATCATTTTTTCAGAGTCAGTTCTGTTGTTCATCAAATTTTATTAATCACATCACCGTAAAAAACCCATTTACACTTAATTGAACAAGGTATAACTTTTTATGGGGTTTCTAACAGAAATGTGGGAGCAGGAAAGTTTAAATTCTCGCTGATTTCATGATTGCTGTTTTGGGTGGGGGGTGGGCGGGGGGTGCACAGCACAGCCTGTGGCAGAGCACTAAGTGTCAGACTCCAACTTCAAGATTTCCGTGCTAATCAGCACATGCCTGACATCCTGAAATTCTGGTAGTTTTAGAGGGGTCATGACAGTGAACACTGATAGTTAGCTGTCAACAATCTCCCTAACCCCCCAACCCCACCCACAAAACCCGGCCCATTGTATGCCAATTTTGGTCTCTTTTAATGCGAGGATCCTTTTGCCTCTCTGCTACACAATAAATGTCGAGTATATTTGGAGGGCACTAACAGACAAGATGGATACCAAGCATGGCCAGTTCAAGGAAGTGTTTATTTACGTCAGGCCATCATACAGTCATTTATGGCAAGAAGGAGGCCATTCGTCCCATCGAGTCTATGCCGGCTCTTGTAACTAAAATCCCCCATTCCTGGAGTCATTCTGGTAAATCTCTTCTGCACCCTCATCGTGTCATTACATCATCAGATAATTAGCATATTATACAAATACATTACACTGCTTCCCCTTTCAAAAGAAAAGTATTTTCCTCCACAATGAACTATATTTACAAATCAACTTTAATAACAGGTTTATATAGCCTTTCTGATCTCATTACAGGGTTTTGGTATAGAGTCAGGTTTTGTACTGCTTGGTTTAGGTTCAGAACTAAGAGAAGATCTTGTTTCTTTCTCAACATTTGGTACTTCAGACAATGAAGTCTGAACTGGTTCAAACTCTGACATCAGCTCATGATCAAGCAGATTGTGCTCATGTTTTGCTTTATCCCTTTCTGGGATCATGTGATCGACATGGACATTTCTCACTTTACCATCAATCTCAATCGAGTACCTTTTGGTTCCACGACATTTCCCACATCCCACTTGTGTGACTTGTGAGTGGAACTCAAAACATGAACATGCTCGCTCTGCTTGAAACAGCATTCTCTTTTGTTTGTGACAAATTGATGCTGCTGAGTGAACAGTTGGCGTTCAACTTTAGCAGTCGAGTTAGGTAGGACCAGTCCCAAATGTGTCCTTAACTTTTTCATCAAAAGCTCAGAAGGTGTATGTCCTGTAGTACAATGTTCTATACTTCAGAAAATTAGCCAATACTGAAATTTGAACACCCATGCAATACTTATTTCTTGAGTGCTTCTTTAGCTATCCTAATGGATCTTTCAACTGTTCCATTTGATGCTGGATGATAAGGAGGAGTGAGGGTATGTCCGATATCATTTTGCTTCAGGAAATTTTGGAATGGAGCAGAATGAAATTGAGGATCATTACCTGAGACAAACTCCTCTGGTAATCCATGACAAGAAAAAATAGACCTGAACGTGTCCATTGTCCATTCAGCATTGATATCTTGACTCACGTGCTTGACTTCAATCCACTTCGAGTGGCTAACAATGAGTACTAAGAAATTAGCATTTTCCTCCTCACAAAAGTCAGCATGAACTCTTTGAAATGGTGGGGTCGGCCATGGCCACGACTGCAACAAAGTTTTAGGTGGCTTATTTCCACAGTTTTGGCAGATATTTCATTTGCTAACCAATGATTCTAGATCACTGTCTAGACCAGGCCAATAAACAAAACTTCTAGCTATGGATTTCATGCTGACTATTCCTGTGGGTTCAGAATGGAGTCCTGCCAAAATCCTATCTCTCAGAGAACTATGTACTACCATTCGATGACCCTGCTTAATGGAGCCCTATTTGCATGGCAACTCATTGCAATGATTGTGGAACGGTTTCAGTTCCTGTACACTTGTCAAATTCTGTCCATCCATTCAATGTCTGGTCATAGGCTCTTTTCAGCACTGAATCTTTCTGAGTTTCAGCTGCAATTTCAGTTGTACTAATTGAGAAGCTCATCTACTACCCCTATTATGAAGATTGCACCTTCACAGCCTACTTCTGGATCCCGGGGTTGGGTTGGGAGGCGGGGGCGGCCCTCAATCGGGCACCCTGTGCCCGATTGCCAGGCCCCGTCCCCCCCAGGGTGCGGAAAGGCCGACAGCTATGGTTGGGTGGCCTTTCACGTCCCCGGCACACCCGCTTGCCACGGGTAAAATACTCGTGGAGGCAGGCGAGGGCCCTTAAGTGGCCATTAGGCGGCCATTTAAGGGTCTTGATTGGCCTTGGGTGGGCGGGCCGCTTCTCACCCCCCCACCCCGTAACTTGGTCGGAGGCGGAATCGGGGCGGTTAGGCCTCCCGGAGCCTGCTGCTCAATTTTACGCCACCCCCATATCACCACCCGACCCGCTGGGGCGGCGTATAATTCCGGCCATCATTTGACTTTGGGACATTGACTATGTTGTTTATTTGTTTGGTACGTTGCCACCTTAGTTAGTCTAGCTTAGAGAGATTCTTCAGTCAGGAGTAATTAGAACATTAACCTTTATTACATTATAACTATGTACAGCTTCACACCAGTCTGTGTGACACCTCTGAAGCTACGCTGCATCTCTCTTCAAGTCTTTCTCACATGTTATCTCTTACATCATCGTGGTAGGAGGTATTCTTTACACTGTCTCAATATTAACCCTTTAAGACCCTTACAGTACATTTTCCCCCAAGTCTTTATCCAAATATATATATTTACCTACATTCACATATTTATTTTTACATATTACACCATCTCCGCCTAAGTCTCTGACATCATAGGTTGAATCTGTTAGGAGGCTTCACAGCTCTCCCTGATCTTGTTGTTGTCAGATGCGGAAGATTGGTAGTCTTTCTCTGATCCCTTGTTTCTTGACTTGGACGGCCTTTATTGACGTTTGTAGTATCCGGTGCTTTCTGATCTTCAGGTTCAACATCTGATTCACCCAAATGTATGACTGATTGATGACTTTGATAAATAGGAATAAGATTCATCCTGTTTCTTCTTTTAGTACCTTCTGAACTATGTACTAAATAAGATCGCTGTTGATTCTCATCTCGCTGCTTTGGTCTCGTACCCATACCTTTTGTCCTTCTGTCAACTTTTGTAGGTTCCTGGTACGGTATTTCCTATTATAATTACAGGTTTTTTTGTCTTCTGTAAGACTTTTTTCTGTCTTGAACTCTCTGATATTCCTGAATTTGAAGCCCTGGAAGGAACTTTTTGGGTAGGATTGGAAGTTATCTTCTAAGTTGTCTTCCCATTAACAGTTCTGATTATGCTAATCTGCATAGCAATGGAGTAGTTCTGTAGTTCAGGACTGCTGTTTGAAAATCTTGATTTTTCTTTAACAGCGCTTTCATAGTTCTGACGGCTCACTCAGCTTCTCTATTAGATTGTAGGTATCTAGGGGAACTTGTTAGGTGTACAAATCCACAGTTTTCTGCAGTGTGTGAAGTAGTTATTTGCAAATTGTGGTCCATTATCAGACACTATCTGGTCAGATATACCACGTGTTGCGAAGATTTCTTGTAACACTCAAATGCCTGCTTCAGTTGTCATTGTGACCTCGATCCACCTTGAAAAGTAGTCGATGACTATCAGGTAGGATGTTAAATATTAAATATGTATAGATCCATCTCCAGACATTGCCACGCTCTGGTTGGTAATTGGGTCGAAATAAGAGGTTTCCTCTGATCCTGTCTGTGCACTGCACATACCTGACAGTTTGAAATCATTTTTCTATATCTTTTGATATTCCTGGCCACCACACAGACACCCAAGCCCATGCTCTACATTTAGTTATGCCCATATGACCCTAGTGTATTTTCTCCAAGATATCTACCCGGAGTGACTCTGGAATCACCAGTCTCACGTCATATACCAGAAAATCATCCACTATAGTAAAGTGTCTTTTGTGTTCGAATAAGATTTTCATCCTCTTACCACTGGGACTCTGTTGCGGCCAGCCTTGCTTGCAACATTGGCGGATATAGGATGCATTCTTTATCTTGCCTCTGAGCACGATAAATTTCTTGGAGCTTATTTCAACTTGCTGGCCATTGTGATGCAGTGACCTGAGAATATGACTCAATTTCATTAATAAAGTTAACATTCTGTTGAGATGGAAGGTCGACCATAGCACTGGATAATGCATCTGCTGTCTTTTGTTGCTTGTCCTGTACGTATACTGTTTTTACCTGAATCTCAGTTGGAATCATTAGCCTCAACTGGAATATCTGGATTCGTGGAGGCATCCCTAGCAAGTTCCCTTTCATCAAGTAAGGAAACTAGGGGTTTGTAGTCTGTCTCTGTGACAACCTTTAAGATGATAATATAATCTGAAAACTTCTCACAAGTCCAGGTGACTGCAAGAGCTTCTTTCTCCCTAATGGCATACCTCGTCTCTGTGTCAGACAATGCTCGTGACGCATAATAAGCAGGTCTTTGACTTCCATCTGGCTGTTCTTGGAAAAGGACTGCATCTATCCCTGTAGATGAGCTGTCTGCTGCAATTGTAGTTGGCAGTGAGGGGTTATAATGCACTAAGACATCCGGCAAAATCAGCATCTCCTTGATCCTTTGAAATGCTTGTTCCTGATGTGCATCCCAGCACCATGCTTGAGCTTTCCTTAATAGTTGTCACAAAGGCTCAGTAACTTGTGCTAGATTAGGTAGGAATTTGGCCAACTGATTGACTGTGGCAAGAAACTGTTGAAGATCGTGGACAGAAGTAGGAAGTGGGAATTCACTAATGGCTCTCGTCTTTTGCGGTCTGCCATTATGCTGCTACTGCTGACAATGCGTCCTACAAAAAGGATGGACGTTTTTGAAAACTCGTACTTCTCAGTAAGTGTTAAGCCTTCATCCTGCAGACGATTCAAAACAGGTCTAACCCTCAGGTTATTTTCTTCAATGGACTCACCGTGAACTAAGATGTCGTCCATATGGCATAATACACTTTCAAGGCCCTGTAGAATATTCAACATAGTTCCTTGGAATATTTAGAGCGCTGACGTGATACCGAATGGTAGATGGTTAAAACAAAATCTTCCAAACGGAGTAATAAAGGTTGTCAATAACCTTGACTTCTTATCTAATGGAACTTGCCAAAAGCCACTATTCGTGTCAAGCTTCATGAACACAGTACTTTTTGATACCTTTGCCAAGCTTTCATCCACTGAGGACATCGGATGAACCTCTCGTGCCACAGCCTTATTAAGTCTACACAAATGCGAGGATCACCATTAAGTGTTGGAACTGGAACCAATCCCAAACACCACTCTGTAGGTTCAGTAACAGGAGAAATTACTCCTAACCTGGTCATGTCTTCTAGTTGGTGTTGGACTTGCTTCATTAGTGGATGTGGATTCTTCCTAGGCGTGAAAAGACATACTGGTTTAGCATCTTTTCCCAAAGTAATACTATATTCAGCCTTCGGTCTCCCCAGACCAGTAAACAATTTCAGGAATTCAGTGATTCCTGCATTCTTGTTGCTTAACTTCCACTTTCTTTATAAGATGAAAGTCAATACAAGCTCTTCTACTTGAGAGAGAATTCCTGATTCCCTAGACCATAAAGTGTTTCTAATACCTGTGTTCTTTTGTACTGGAGTGTTGACTGTAGCTTCCCCTTTACTTGGAGGTCAACCACTCCTGGGCCATGTAACTGAGTTTCTGTTGGTTGCAGGTAATGTGTTGATAACCACAGCTCTTTTTCTGATAAGACCGTTACCGTTGCTCTGGTGTCCAGTTTAAAATTAGTGATATACCTGTTGACATATATATCTGCAGACCAAAATGCCTGATCGGGGCATTGATCTCCCCAAGAAAGTGTTTTGTTTGTTCTCCTGAAGGA
The DNA here is from genome assembly GCF_036365525.1 of Heterodontus francisci. Taxonomy (NCBI): domain Eukaryota; kingdom Metazoa; phylum Chordata; class Chondrichthyes; order Heterodontiformes; family Heterodontidae; genus Heterodontus; species Heterodontus francisci. The sequence goes on from NC_090384.1 coordinate 62,280,080, forward strand.
GGTTGTTTAGCTTCATTGAACATTCTATTCTTGGATGTTTTTTCTTTCAAACTTTTGGGAGTAAAGATTTTATTTTGGCACATTTTACCAAAATGCTCTATTCTGTTACAGTGGAAGCATACTGCTTTGTTTGCAGGACACTGTTCGTGCCTGTGGGTATTTTTGGCACCACATCATTGATAGGGTTTAATGGCATCTTGTGTTTCCCCCTCCCAGTATACCTTCTTTTCTGTTGCTTCTTTTTCAACCCTCTGGTTAAGGAACTGTACGGTTGCTGGAGGTTTCCTGAACCAAGGTCTTTCTCCCCCTCTCTGCTCTGTTGTTCTTCCAGACTTCTGCTTGTCTCACAAGCTGAACAGCTTTGTCCAGGGTGAGGTCTTCTTTAGACTGCAATAAATCTGAGAAGGATTCATCAGCAATACCTATACAATGCAGTCCCTTATTAACTCGACTTTAAGGTCTCCATATTCACATCCTTCAGCTGGTCTGTACAGGCCATTAATAAAAGCATTGACTGTTTCATTTGGTTTCTGGACCCTTCTGTTGAGTTTTGCCCTTCCTAAAATATTATTGCTCCACAGGTTGAAATAAATATCAAAAGCTTTTAAAACGTTATCAAATGTGGCAGATGTCTCATTAATGCCTTGTCTTGCAATAACATCATCTGCTAACATCATCCTAGGGTTCTAAAAGCGATAGCTGCAGAGATAGTGGATGTGCTGGCTATGATTTTCCAGAATTCCTTAGATTCAGGAATGGTCCCAGCATATTGGAAGTTGGCAAATGTTACATCACTTTTCAAGAAAGGAGGTAGAGAGAAAACAAGGAACTACAGGCCAGTTAGCCTAACATCAGTCATTGGGAGGATGCTGGAAACTATTATTAAAGAAGTCTTAACATTGCATTTGTAAAAGCATAGTATGATTAGAACAAGTCAGCATGGTTTTATTAAAGGGAGATCCTGTTTGATAAATTTATTAGAGTTTTTTGAAGATGTAACCAAGAGGGTAGATAAAGAGGAACCAGGAGATTTAGTATACCTGGATTTCCAAAAGGCATTCCATAAGGTGCCACATAAAAGATTAATAGACAAGATAAGGGCTCATGGTGTTGGGGGTAATGTAATAGCGTGGATAGAGGATTGGTTAACAGACAGGAAGCAGAGAGTGGGCATAAATGGGGCATTTTTAAGTTGACAGGCCATGAATAGTGGGGTGCCGCAAGGATCAGTGCTGGGGCCTCAGCTATTTACACTTTATATTAATGACTTGGATGAAGAGACAGAGAGTAATGTATCTAAGTTCGCTGATGATACAAAGCTCGGTGGAAAGGTAAGCTGTAGGGAGGATGGAGAGAAGCTGCAAAGAGATATAGACAAGTTAAGTGAGTGGGCAACAAGATGGCAAATGGAATATAATGTAGGGAAGTATGGTCGTAAAAATAGAAAAGCAGAATATTTTTTAAAAGTTGTGAAACTGGTAAATGTTGATGTTCAGAGAGACTTGGGGTACTCGTACAAGGATCGCACAAAGTTAACATGCAGGTGCAGCAGGCTATTAGGAAGGCAAATGGCATTTTGGACTTTATTGCAAGGGGATTGGAATACAGAAATAAAGAAATCTTATTAAAATTGTACAGGGCTTTGGTGAGACCGCACCTGGGAATACTGTGAGCAGTTTTGGTCTTCACATTTAAGAAAGGATATACTTGCACTGGAGGCAGTGCAGCGAAGATTTACTGAATTGTTCCCTGGGATGAGATGGTTGTCCTATGATGAGTGGCTGAGTAAATTTGGCTTATATTTTCTGGAGTTTAGAAGAATGAGAGATGATCTAATTGAGACATACAAGATTCTGAAAGGGCTTGATAGGGTAGAAGCTGAGAGATTGTTCCCGCTGGTCAAGGAATCTAAAACATGGGGACACAGTCTCAGGATAAGGGGTCAATCATTGAGGACTGAGATGAGGAGATATTACTTCACTCAAAGGGTTGTGAATCTTTGGAATTCTCTACGCAGAGGTTTGTGGATGCTCCATCATGGAATACATTTAAGACTGGGATAGATAGATTTTTGGTCTTGCAGGGAATCAAGGGATATGGGGAATGGGCAGGAAAGTGGAATTGAAGCCCAAGATCAGCCATGATCATATTGAATGGTGGAGCAGGCTCGATGGGCCATATGGTCTACTTCTGCTCCTATTTCTTGTGTTCTTGTGCTATTTCCCAATTGAAGACAGCAATATGTTAACTTGCTCTGCTTCAGACTGGCTGTCTAATTTGGAAGCAATTCTGTATATCAGAAATCTTTTTTGCCAGAGAGACCAATTTTGGGTTTGATTTCGCCCTTCCATGTGTCCAAATCGTTCTGGTATTGTGAATTTCAGCTGCAAAGCTTCACTTTGTTTTACTTTCACTTTTGGGTTTTTCTCTCCAGTATCTGAAGTTTCCTGGGCTTTTCAGCAGCACTCTGACTCCCACTACGGCCACCATTTCTCCCTTTGAAATCTCACCGCTAGACTTGGGATTTATTTCCTCCTTGTATTAATGCAGTTTTATAGCGTTACTGCTGTACTCCTTTAACTCTCTTCTGTGAGAGAATCGAGTATTTGCAGACTTTTATTTTGCTTGCTTCGGTCGTCACATATAATGGCGCTGACCTCGGATCCGCTCTCGCTAAGGACATTCCCGGTGCTGCCTGCCAAGTGCCATTAGGGACAAACCTTTTACCCTCTTTCAGGGTTACTCACCAGATCCTTGATTGTTGCTTGGTTCTCTGACTCGAAGCCTGCGATCGCTGGACTGGATTTCTACCAACCAATTCCCTAACTCTCTGTGTCTGGAGCTCTGGAGCCTTTCCTCAGCCTCTTCTCGCGTTCTGCAGTTTTGGTGCTTTTCAAAAAATTGCTTCAAATTCTTCTTCTGGGTGTAGCCTGGTAAGAACCACTGTTGATCTTGATCCCACCACTGATCACCATATTGTATGTTTGTTTGGTACGCTGCCATCTTAGTTAGTCTACTTTAGAAAGATTCTTTAGTCAGGAGTAATTAGAACATTAACCTTTATTACATTATAACTATGTACAGCTTCACACCAGTCTGTGTGACCCCTTTGAAGCCACACTGCATCTCTCTTCAAGTCTCTCTCATATGTGATCTCTTACATCATCATGGTAGGAGGTATCCTTTATCTTTCTCAACATTAACCCTTTCAGACCCTTGTACTTTCAGTGGCTGTAGTCCTTTTTCATTGATTTTCAAGCCAAGGTACACTACCTCAGATTGCACAAAAGTACAATTGTTCCTTTTCAACCTCACACTGTGATCATTGAACCTTTTTAGCACTTCATTCAACACTTGACGATTCTCTTCCTCTGTTGTGTTCGCGATCAACATATCATCCTGATTACACAAGCAATGCAGCACTCCTTGCAAAATCTTATCCACTGTAGCTTGGAAGAATTTTGGAAATGACTTCACACCGTAGAGCAGCTTCATGTAGGAGTATAACCCCAAATTTGCAGCTTTCTGCTATCTCTAGTGGCTTAGAGTTGAAATGTCCCTCCAACTTGGTGATGATTGTTTTGAATGGTACATCTTTTGCCTTGTTGATCTGTCAGCGTGCCATACACGTCTGACCAATTTCCATTTGCAAAATTGCTCTCTTGCACTCAAGAATTGCCATATTCTGAGTCTTGACCTTTTCACTATCACTTCGAGTTCAAAAATGATATTAGCTCGAAAAAAAAGTCCATTCTTTCAATATACAAACTGAATGATTCTTGAGCCATCACATATGTTCCGAGCCTTACCATGCATCCCATGGGCTCCGCCATATTGTCCTATTTGCAAATTCACAGTAACTCAGTAAACACTTTTCTGGGCTATCTGTAACAGTGATACAGTCTCTTCCCACCTACATCCATGACTCTTCTGACGCCCTACGTCATTTTGACAATTTTCAGTTTCCTGGTCCCAACCGTCTCCTCTTCACTATGGACGTCCAATCGCTCTACACCTCCATCCCCCACCAGGACGGTTTGAGGGCTCTCCGCTTCTTCCTGGAACAGAGGCCCAACCAGTCCCCATCCACCACCACCCTCCTCCGCCTGGCTGAACTTGTTCTCACATTGAACAACTTCTCCTTCAACTCCACGCACTTCCTTCAAGTAAAAGGTGTCGTTATGGGTACCCGCATGGGTCCTAGTTATGCCTGTCTTTTTGTGGGATATGTCGAGCATTCTTTGTTCCAGTCCTACTCAGGCCCCCTCCCCCAACTCTTTTTCCGGTACATTGATGACTCTATCGGTGCCGTTTCCTGCTCCCGCCCCGAACTTTATCAACTTTGCTTCCAATTTCCACCCTTCTCTCACTTTTACATGGTCCATCTCTGACACTTCCCTTCCCTTCCCTTCCTCAACTTCTCTGTCTCCATCTCTGGGGATAGGTTGTCTACTAATATCCATTATAAGCCCACCGACTCCCACAGCTACCTCCTGTAAGGACTCCATTCCATTCTCCCAGTTTCTCCGTCTCCGATGCATCTGCTCTGATGATGCTACCTTCCATGACAATGCTTCTGATATGACCTCCTTTTTCCTCAACCGAGGATTCCCCCCCCCACTGTTGTTGACAGGGCCCTCAACCATGTCTGGCCCATTTTCCGTACCTCTGTCCTCAACCCTTCCCCTCCCTCCCAGAACCGTGACAGGGTTCCCCTTGTCCTCACTTTCCACCCCATCAGCCTCCATATCCAAAGGATCATCCTCCGCCATTTCCGCCACCTCCAGCGTGATGCCAATACCAAACGCATCTTCCCCTCCCTTCCCCTGTCAGCATTCCGAAGGGATCGTTCCCTCCACGACACCCTGGTCCACTCCTCCATTACTCCCACCACCTCGTCCCCATCCCATGGCACCTTCCCCTGCAATTGCAGGAGGTGTAATACCTGCCTATTTACCTCCTCTCTCCTCACTATCCCAGGGCCCAAACACTCCTTTCCGGTGAAGCAGCGATTTACTTGTACTTCTTTCAATGTAGTATACTGTATTCGCTGCTCACAATGTGGTCTCCTCTACATTGGGGAGACCAAGCGCAGACTGGGTGACCGTTTTGCGGAACACCTCCGCTCGGTCCGCAAGCAGGACCCTGAGCTTCTGGTTGCTTGCCATTTCAACACTCCCCCCTGCTCTCATGCTCACATCTCTGTTTTGGGATTGCTGCAGTGTTCCAGTGAACATCAACGCAAGCTCGAGGAACAGCATCTAATCTACCGATTAGGCACACTATAGCCTGCCGGACTGAACATTGAGTTCAATAATTTCAGAGCATGACAGCCCCCCATTTTACTTTCATTTTTAGTTGTTTTTTCTTTTTTCTTCTTTTTTTTTTTACATTTTTTACAATCTTTTTTTTGGCATTTATTTCATTTCATCTTAGTTTGTTCAGTTTGCTTACCCACTGTTTTTTTTCATGTTTGCACTTGCTGCTGTTCAATATTCAGTCCGTTAACACCTAGTCTGTACTAATGCTTTGTCTTTCAACACACCATTAACATATTGTTTGCCCTTGCTCCATGACCTTTTGGTCAGCTATGTGGCCTTGTCCAATCTGCACCTTCTCCATTGTTATTTCTTGCCCCACCCCACCTCACTTGCTTATAACCTATGACATTTTTAATATTTGTCAGTTCTGAAGAAGGGTCACTGACCCGAAACGTTAACTCTGCTTCTCTTTCCACAGATGCTGCCAGACCTGCTGAGTGGTTCCAGTATTTCTTGTTTTTATTTCAGATTTCCAGCATCCGCAGTATTTTGCTTTTATGATACGTAAAACCAGTCTGGTTGGACTTTGAAAATATTCTCTTACCGAAATGAACACTTTGAATGTGATGCACACAAGAACCCTGCAGCATCCCAGTCAACCGAGGAAACAGCTTGAGGTTCAGACTTGAGACAAACCAGCCAAAATCTCCGCCATCCAAGCAGGACGGTCATCAGAAGCTGGCTGAGCTTGTTCACTGCAGTCTCTGATGCTGTTTGCTGCCGATATTGACAGACTTTTATGGTATCCTTGTCACCATTTTCTGTGATATATTTGGGTGGCACTAACAGATAAGATGGACACCAAGCATGGCCAGTTCAGGAAAGTGATTATTTACGTCATGATGTAATTGCATGATTAGCTTATTATACAAATACATTACACACACTGAGCAAGTGCTAACAATTCACCCACAGGTAGCAATCTTTGGCTCAGGTTCGCTTAACAATGAGGAATCCCTTTGGGTACTCCTTTAGGGTAGGAAGTGACTTGCTGTCTGACTTCAGACCTCCTTAGTAATGCTGGAGCCTTTGAGGTCACATGAGATCTCATTATTGAACTATCAAAAATTACACAGTGAAAATTAGTGGGAAGGGGCCAAATAATGTGACAAAAACAAGCCTTAAGGCTTTCTGCCTTAATGCGCGGAGCATTCACAATAAAGTGGATGAACTAATCGCGCAAATAGATGTAAACAGGTATGATATAGTCAGGATTACGGAGACATGGCTGCAAGGTGACCAGGGATGGGAAATGAACATCCAGGGGTATTCAGTATTTAGGAAGGACAGACAAAAAGCAAAAGGCGGTGGAGTTGCCTTGCTGGTTAAAGAGGAAATTAACGCAATAGTGAGGAAGGATATTAGCTCTGACGATGTGGAATCTGTATGGGTAGAGCTGAGAAAGACTAAGGGGCAAAAAACTTTAGTGGGGGTTGGATATAGACCCCCAAACCGTAGTGGTGATGTTGGGAATGGCATTAAACAGGAAATTGGAGACGCAGGCGATAAAGTAACATATGTAATTATGGGTGACTTTAATCTGCATATAGATTGCGCAAATCAAATTAGTCACAATATCGTAGAGGAGGAATTCTTGGAGTGTATACGGGATGGTTTTCTAGATCAATACATTGAGGAACCAACTAGAGAACAGGCCATCCTAGACTGGGTATTGTGTAATGAGAGAGGAATAATTGACAATCTAGTTATGCGAGACCCCTTGGGGATGAGCGACCACAATGTGATAGAATTCTTCATCAAGATGGAGAGTGACATAGTTGATTCTGAGACTAGGATCCTGAATCTTAGTAAATTACGAAGGTATGAAGTGCGAGTTGGCTATAATGGATTGGGAAATGTTACTTAAAGGGATGACAGTGGAAAGGCAACGGCAAACATTCAAAGAGCGCATGGATGAACTGCAGCAATTGTTTATTCCTGTGTGGTGCAAAAATAAAATGGGAAAGGTAGCCAAACCATGGCTTACAAGGGAAATTAGAGATAGCATTAGATCCAAGGAAGAGGCATATAAATTTGCCAGGAAAAACAACAGACCTGAGGGTTGGGAGCAGTTTAGAATTCAGCAAAGGAGGACCAAGGGATTGATTAAGAAGGGAAAAATAGAGTACGAGAGCAAGCTTGTGGGGAACATAAAAACTGACTGTAAAAGTTTCTATAGGTATGTGAAGAGAAAAAGATTAGTGAAGACAAATGTAAGTCCCTTACAGTCAGAAACAGGGGAATTTATTATGGGGAACAAAGAAATGGCTGACCAACTAAATGCATACTTTGCTTCTGTCTTCACAAAAGGAGGACACAAATATCATACCAGAAATGTTGGGGAACACAGGGCTTAGTGAGAGGGAGGAACTGAAGGAAATCAGTATTAGTAGAGATATAGTATTGGGGAAATTGACGGGATTGAAGGCCAATAAAACCCCAGGGCCTGATGGTCTGCATCCCAGAGTACTTAAGGAAGTGGCCCTAGAAATAGAGGATGCATTGGTGGTCATCTTCCAAGATTCCATAGACTCTGGAACAGTTCCTACAGATTGGAGGGTAGCTAATGTAACCCCACTATTTAAAAAGGGAGGTAGAGAGAAAGCAGGGAATTATAGACAAGTCAGCCTGACGTCGGTAGTGGGGAAAATTCTAGAGTTCATTCTCAAAGATTTTATGGCAGAGCACTTGGAGAACAGTGAGAGAATCGGACAGAGTCAGCATGGATTTATGAAAGATAAATCATGCTTGACAAATCTACTAGAATTCTTCGAGGATGTAACTAGTAGAGTTGATGAGGGGGAGCCAGCGGATGTGGTTTATTTGGACTTTCAGAAGGCTTTCAACAAAGTCACACATATGAGATTAGCGCGTAAAATTAAAGTGCATGGGATTGGGGATAGTGTATTGCGATGGATAGAAAATTGGTTGGCAGACAGGAAACAAAGAATAGGGATAAATGGGTCTTTTTCTGAATGGCAAGCAGTGATTAGTGGGGTACCGCAGGGATCAGTGCTAGGACCCCAGCTATTCACAATATATATTAATGATTTAGATGAGGGAACTAAATGTAATATCTCCAAATTTGCAGATGACACAAAACTGGGTGGGAGGGTGAGTTGTGGGGAGGATGCAGAGAGGCTTCAGGGTGGTTTGGACAAGTTGAGTGAGTGGGCAAATGCATGGCAGATGCAATATAATGTGGATAAATGTGAGGTTATCCACTTTGGTAGCAAAAACAGGAAGGCAGATTATTATCTGAATGGCTATAAACTGAGAGAGGGGAATATGTAATGAGACCTATCTATGTAATGACCTGGGTGTTCTCATACACCAGTTGCTGAAGGTAGGCATGCAGGTCCAACAGGCGGTAAAAAAAGCAAATGTATGTTGGCCTTCATAGTGAGAGGATTCGAGTACAGGAGTAGGGATGTCTTGCTACAATTATACAGGGCCTTGGTGAGGCCACACCTGGAATATTGTGTGCAGTTTTGGCCTCCTTATCTGAGGAAGGATGTCCTTGCTATAGAGGGAGTGCAGCGAAGGTTTACCAGACTGATTCCTGGGATGGCGGGACTGACATATGAGGAGAGATTGAGTCGGTTAGGATTATATTCGCTGGAGTTCAGATGAGTGAGTGGGGGATCTCATAGAAACCTATAAAATTCTAACAGGACTTGACAGGGTAGATGCAGGAAGGATGTTCCCGATGGTGGGGGAGTCCAGAACCAGGGGTCATAGTCTAAGGATATGGGGTATACCATTCAGGACTGAGATGAAGAGAAATTTCTTCACCCAGAGAGTGGTGAACCTGTGGAATTCCCTACCACAGAAAGCAGTTGAGGCCAAAACATTGTATGTTTTCAAGAAGGAGTTAGATATAGCTCTTGGGTTTAAAGGGATCAAAGGATATGGGGCGAAAGCGGGAACAGGTTACTGAGTTGGATGATGAACCATGATCATAATGAATGGCAGAGCAGGCTTGAAGGGCCAAATTGCCTACTCCTGCTCCTATTTTCTATGTTTCTATGTATCTAAAATGCACTTCTGCAGATTCCATATAAGATCGTTTGAGACCATGTCAAGTGTCAATTTTTTTTAAAATGAGAAAGGAAGCTAATAATTTCCTGCTTTTTTCTGACTTCTAATTTACCTCAGGATCTTTCCTAGAGAAAAGTTACTCATTCACGAATGCAGTTAGAACTGTGACCTTAAAGAATATACAAAAACTACACACAGCTGCACTTAGAAACAATAAAGTACATGGCAACATTCCTTCTGTTTTTATAAAACGGTGTATCCTAGGTTTTCATATGAGCAATGCCACGGGAGATCTGAGGTTATAACGAAAGTGTTGGAGGGTCAGCACTTTTTCATTTACCAGAACTGTCAGTTCCAGTTTTGATATTCAATCACAAAGTGTTTAGCGTGCTGAGGGCCTGAAATTATCCAGGTCTCCCTATGTGAATGGCATCTCCTTCAGGCTGACGAAAGTAAGCAAATTTCTTCGAGAGATCGAAGGAATATTTTGGGAAAATAGTAAACAGAAGTTGTACGTACTAATGTAGTTTTAAATATCTTTTTGTGTACTTTCAAAATTGAAGTCTGCAAATATTAAATGGTGGTGATGTTTTATGAAATAGCAAGTGTTTCATAGCAAGTTACTCACAGTTAAGTTAGTATAAAAGATACCTGTAATGCACTGCTTTTGAGTTAGAGAGGTCACAGAGAGAGACAGAGAAGCCCTAGAACTGATGGTTTTGGGAGAGGGGAAGAAGGAAGTGTCTCTAAGTAGATTTTAAACCCTGTTGTGCTGTACACAGATATTTTCCTGTGGGATTTGGAAACCCTGGTTCATACAATAATTCCAAAAATATTCTTTTATATTTCTTTAATTGTGATAATTATTATTATAGTCAAGAACTAAAATCATGATACTCCAGCTTCACGTACTAAAATTTAAAAATACTCTACCTTCACTGCCAAAACGAAATTATTTCCCCAGAAATCCATCATGCTTTGATGAAAAATTCAAGTTTGTTTTAACACTAATAGCCCTTTTACTGCAAGAAAGGTACGTGTAAAAGTAATTACATTTGTTTATTCATTTCGTCCTGCAGTGCACAAAGACAGGAAGCTATCAGCTCGTGAGCTATGGGGACAGTTAAATTGGTCTCTGGGGTAAAACTTGCATTAGTGCCAGGCAGCCTCCATCCTATCAAAGCCAGGTGCACATTGCAGCAAGCAGGCAGCACAACCACTGGGAAGGCCACGGTTTCAAATCTGAGCCAGGCCTCATGCAGTGTGGCGAGCAGACAAAGATCACGGCAACACTGACAGCCCGCTCTTCAGAGCCAGTCCTCACAATGATTAATGAGGGCATTTGAAAGACAATTAGCAGGAGCAGAATCAGCTGCAACTTCCTTATCAATCAGACACGTGCTATTCATAAGCACACAGCACCCCACTGCAGGAGAACTGTATCACATTCACACAGACAAGGCAGCCTTTTCATGTAATACAAAAGGAAAGGTTGTTTGCCATATATTTATTCCTAATAACAAGCAGTGTAAGGCACACACGTTTTAGCTTGGCATATGAGCCATCACCACTGCCATATGTGACAGATAGGGATCCTGATCCTTTGTGGCATGCTCTGTTGACCAAGCTGTACAAAAGCCCTGCTGTTGCTGCATACAGTGGAGTTGACTCCATGCTTCGGTGTTGAGGAAGAGTGTGCTGTTGCGAGTGATATCAGCAACACATGCTGATTTTGTACCTTGACATGGAAAGTAATTATAAATTTTACTGAACATTCAGCAGATTACAAGCCATAAAAGCCTGGGGGGAAGGAGGAGGAAATGAGGGTAAAGTAGTTGGTGCAATGGTTTCATTTGTAGGGAGGTAGGAACAGGCAAGGTGGTGGAGCATATTGGAACACTATCCTTCCTCCTCAGGGACCTGGATTTGAATCCAACCCACACAACAGTTCATGATCTGCTCTCTAATGACTTGAGGGCAGTAAGTGAAATGAATTTCAGGCAATTTGCATCCAACATCTAGTGAAAAGAAATGCACAGGATAACCTCATTCAGCATTAATTTGACAGTCTCCTTCGGAGAGGTCAGAAGGATGAAGAATGTGGGAAATATTCAATAGATGCCGATAGAATATATTGAAGGCCCACCCCCCACGCGCCCCCCCCCCCCACCCCCCGCAACCTCATTTGGCCTGTGTCATTCTGCAAAGCGGCAGGGGGGAATTTTATGCTCTACCCTGCAGCATGTTTGGAGGCAGGGAGAGAATAAAATCGCATGGGATGGGTTGGGGGGGGGTGGTGGGGGGTGGGGTGGGGTTGGTGGTGGGGACAGTGGGTTTCCCGCCACCACCCCGCCGCTGCCAAAATTTAGTCTGGGGCTGGAAGACCTGTGAATGGTCTTCCTGCCTTGCGTCAATTAAGGCCCTTAACTGGGCAACTAACCATGTGGCGGGCAGCCCTGTTGCCACACGGGAAGCACAGCATGAAAAACCGTGTGAGCTGCTTCCTCGCTTTGGGGAGGGTGGGGGGGGTAGTTGTCTGGGGGTGGGGTATGGGGGTGCCTCTTTAAAAGGCATTTACTGCCTAAACAAGGGATCCATCATTAGGAAGGGGGTACCCGCTGAAGGCCAACACCCTGCCCTTGCTGCCGACCCCCCCCCCTCACCCCTCTCCCACAACCCCCAACCCGCGAGACCCCTCCCGCCCTGACCTAACTGAGGTATGACTCCAATGACGCTCCTTGGCCTTTGTTTGGCCGGCAGGTCTCCAAGGGTGGGACTTCCAGCGATGGGATCCTGGATCCTCTGGGAGGCTCGCCATTGTTCACTTAAGTGCCAGATTGGCACTAAATTCAGCAGGCCTTTCAGAAAAGAGGTGACACGGGGATCTCGGCGTCAGTTTCTCAGGACGTTTCTTGGGGCGGCACAGTGGTGCAGTGGTTAGCACCGCAGCCTCACAGCTCCAGCGACCCGGGTTCAATTCTGGGTACTGCCTGTGTGGAGTTTGCAAGTTCTCCCTGTGTCTGTGTGGGTTTCCTCCGGGTGCTCCGGTTTCCTCCCACATGCCAAAGACTTGCAGGTTGATAGGTAAATTGGCCATTATAAATTGCCCCTAGTATAGGTAGGTGGTAGGGAAAATATAGGGACAGGTGGGGATGTGGTAGGAATATGGAATTAGTGTAGGATTAGTATAAATGGGTGGTTGATGGTCGGCACAGACTCGGTGGGCCGAAGGGCCTGTTTCAGTGCTGTATCTCTAAACTAAACTAAACTAAACCCCCGTTGTCAGAATAAAATTCGCCGTGTAATGTTTTATACTGGCACTGTACACCTAGGGCTGACCTTTGTCAGCCCATCTTGGCTCCTGGCAGCTGCACCGGAAACAGGTAACCGTTGCTGCATATGAGGCAAGTGGCCGGTCAACCCTGGTCATGCTGTAGCCAGCCAATATGAATTCATGAGTCACCGGGCTGATCCTATTGGAGGACAGGGACGGGCACTGAGGAATGCAAGTGCTGCCACCATGTTTAAGGTGTTGCCAGCCCTGCCTGTGCTGCTGCTTCACTTAGTCAGTTTGCTGCTGCTTTGCCTTTCTACCCTTGTGCTGCTGAGCTGCTGACCCCCGGGACTCAACTCCCTCTGGAGACCCTGTGCTGTTTCTATCCAAACCAAGGCTTCATAACTCGATGAGCTGACCGGGAGCCAACAGGGATATGTTCAGCGGAAGACACCCGGTGGCACTACAGTTCAGCGATGACTCCCTGTGGATTCTCCTCCAGGCTGTAAGGGAAAGGTGGGAGCTCCTCTTCCCGAGGGACGGCAGGAAGAAACCTTCCCGTCTACCCAAGAAAGTCTGGATGGAGATTGCCGAGGAGGTCAGCAGCTGTGGGCCCACCCTCTGAAACTGGGTCTAGTGTCGCAAGAGGGTCAGTGATCCCCTTCGCTCTGCCAAGATGAGTCCTCCAGACTGCTCTCCTCTTTGGGGCTTGCAGGTGTCAAGGTGAGAGCGAACGCGACATAGGGAGGAAGTGGCTGCAAAGGCGGTGGCAGGGGGCTGAAGCAGTAGCAGATCCTGTCAGATGCATGGCTACATCTCCGTGACAACCAGCATTCTGTCTTAGCTTACCGCCAACACATCCCTTGAGAGCGGGCATGAGGAGGAGGCATTCGGGAACTACCAGAGGCAATGCGCAGTCATGAGCGCACAGTGGAGGAGTCCATCCATGCCATGAATGATGCCATGTCTCAGGCTTGCGAGCACATGGCTTCCTCCATTGAGAGGTTGGCGACCCTCCTGGAGAGCCCAATCCCAGAAATGTGCACAGACCTGCACCCGCGCCTTGGCCATGAGCTCAACGCAGCAATGGCAAGATGAGAGCAGGACGAGGCACCTGGAGTATTCACATAGTCCAGGTCCTTCTCTGGTTAGCAGAGATTGTCAAGTTGGCTTGGAAGGGAGGAGGAGAGGCTGCCTCAACAGCTGGGGGCTCCCCTCAGTGCGCTCTGACTGCGGACAGAGCTCCTTGGACGCTTTGCCAGTGAGCCCAGCTCCAGTAGCTTCGATGACTGAGGAGGCTCCAAGTATCCATCCTTGAAGGGGGGGGCCGGAAAAGCTGCAGCACCTGGGACTGCCAAAGTATGTAGGTATTGTGGCTGCTTCCTGGGAAGCGGGCACAAACCTGCAGGAAACGCTCTTGGTGGTCGCAGAACAATTGAACATTAATTGAATAGAAGACTGTCCAGTTGATGAAGGCCACTGGCTGCTATGTGGCAGCCTTGATGGCCACATGTGTACAGTTGGGGGAATCCAGTGATGGCCCCGAATCCGATGACCTTCTCCATCTGACAGTCAGAGTAAGTTTGGTACTGCACATAGACACCAATCCTCTTGAACAAGGCATTGGTCACCTCCTTGATGCAGCAATAGGCTACTGCCTGGGAGTCCCCACACATGTCCCCCGCGAATCCCTGGAAAGAGCCGGATGCGTAAAAGTTGAGTACCACGGTGATTTTCAGGGCCACGAGCACAGGACGAGCACTGAAGCCCAAGGGTATCACATGGCACATTAGTCAGTGACTGCCTCCCTAGAGAGTCATAGTCTTCACTGCCGCTGGGACATTTGCAGCGAGCTGAGGTGAGTCTTCTCCTTCCTGCATTCGTCCAACGCTGCCCCCGGCTGCCTTCCTGAGGTGGCACTGAGGCCTCACCTTGATACCGCCACCTTTAACTGGGCAGAGATCAGAAGGCACGTGATCCCCGTGCGCCGTTCATTAAATTCGACCTCTCCCCCCCCTCAATAAAATTAGAGTGAGGTCCATGTAAATCTAAATTATGGTTATTCCTAGGCATAAGATGAGCAACTAAACTGAGAACAGATATATATATATATTTATATATATATTTATATACATAAAATATCTATTCCCTCTCTTTCTTAGCCCAGACCTCTCCTTATGCTGTGAGGGCATATTCTAGCTCAATTGTTGTTTGATAAACAGGCATTAGGATTTTCTCCTCTGGCCCCTCTTTCCCTGAAGAGTAGGTCCTCACCTGTAAATGCCTTGACTGCTTTGAGGAGTCAGTGCGCTGTCACCCAAAAGTAATGGTATTATATTTAATATCACGTGCAAGTCTTAAAGCTGTGTAGGTTAATAGTTGTTTACCTTGTGCAAGTTTGCAATTAATTGAGAACAACATTTTTCAGGCCTGAACTTGGAAACATGGGCGAATGACTATGCAAACAATACTTCACTCGACAGAGCCCGCCACTTCTTTGGTAACTGAAAATTTGAGATTAGCTGTCAGTATATTCAATGCTTCAAACAACAAGCTCCATAGCCTCGCAATTGGTTGTGATGTCCTCAGGACTGGAGTGAGGTTTAGCCAAGTTTAGTATAAGGTATGAGGCAGAGACAGAGAGACAAAGATAGAAGAGGCTGAATATAAAGGCTTCTCCTTTTATTCTGTTTTAGTTTCACTTTCTCTTTGCTAGCATGTGTGTTCTACAGTTGCTTCTGGAGTACACAATGCACAATGCAATTGCAATTTCAAAACACTAGAACACTACACTGCTCACCTAGGCTTTCCAGCCTTTGAAAATTGAAATAACCTCCTCTGTCATTATAGCAGTGACAGATCCCAGGAATACACAAGTGTCCCAGATGAGACATCCTCATATGGATTGTGGGAGCCCATAAAATACTCCCGCTGTATAGAACTAACTACCCTATTGACTGACATAAAGAGGCTCATGGCCAGGGAAGGAGCCTTCACATTGTGGCCTGTCGGATTGTTAATCAGCCTGCGAATCCTTCACTACTTTGCAACATTCTCCAAGGGAAGAGTGTGAAGATACAAGAAAAAACAACACTCTAAAACAACACTCTGGCATCATTGCCGCTAGTGCAGACCAACAGGTAGAGATACATATATGGGAATGAGCTGTACCAAGAAAATTGCACATTACACTTTTAACTAAACTGAAAAAGGCACCCTTTAATGAGATTTGCGTGTATATACACACACAGGATTTCTATCCTAATTTTTCTCTGTTTAGATTTCATGTAACTTTATATTCATAGATATATACACACTCTAAACTCAAAAAAGGATACATTTTAAAAGCTAGCAAAGCCTATATCGATAAATCCTAGTGCAAAGTTCATTAGAAATGAAGGGCTGGATTTTGTAGTCCTGCCATTAGGAGCGGCAGCAGGCAAGGAACATGGCAGCCGCCCCCATGGACCAGCGCCGCTGCAATTATGCGGCGGACGGCAACTTTACATATTGACAGCGGCCGGCCCCGCCGCCCCCCGCAATCATATGGTGAGGGCAGCCTCGGCGACACCATGAATGCCGTCACCTGATGCAGGAGCAGGTGCTGCTGCCATCTTTAAAAGGCTGCCAGCCCTGCATTTAGTGTCTCCCTGCTTTGCAGTGAGAATCATTGCAGCAGTATTGTAGGAGTGTTGAAGAAATGCCAATATCAGCAAGCGGCCCCACTGAGCAATCTTTGTGTGATGGCTGAGGTCCAATCAAGGATGGCCCCACAGTTCTGTAATGCCTCCCTACTTATTCTCCTCCAGGCTGCAAGGGAACAGCGGGAGGTCCTTTTCCCCAGCGATGGCAAGAAAAGGTTCTCCCACCTGACCTAGCAAGCCGGGATGGAGATCGCAGAGGAGGTCAGCAGCCGTGGGGTCACCAGATGAGACTGGGTGCAGTGCCGTAACAGGGTCAATGACCTCCTTCGCTCAGCAAAGGTAAGTGGCATGTTTCCACATTGCTCGGTGTGATCTGGTTGTCTCCACACGGTATGCCACATGGGTATGACTGCAATTTCAGAAACAGGGAGGTCAGGGAGGGTTGATGGCACATGAGTGGCAGCATATGTGAATCAAATCTTCCTCATTAGTACCTCAGAGCACATCAGACCCATGACAGAGTCCATAAGCCAGACAAAGCATCCCCCAGGTGATGATGAGCCCATGTTCGTACAACCGTGATGTTGACATTTGCCAATGTTCAATGTCTGCATCCTTGCACTTTCAGGAGAAGAGGGCCCAAAACAGCAGGGAGTTGGCCAGGACCGGAGGCAGCAAGCCTGACCTGAGGCCACTGTCACAGGCCGAAGAGGAGGTGATGGAGCTAGCTGGGAGAGGAGGAGCACATGCCATTTTGGACATGGAGTTCCAGGTCCCAGGTGATGAGAGTGATTATTGCCAAACATAGAATGATTCGACAGTATCTCCTATGCTGGCATCATTGCGACAAGTGCACCATAACACCTAAATGTCTGTTCTTCTCATTGTATCTTTCAGGGGGATGCTCACCAATGCCCCCAGGGAGCGAGGGAATGACAACCACCTCTGAGGATGAGCAACGCTTAGATGATGTACCATCCCATGACTTTCCTGCACCTTCCACCAGCACAGATACTCTCGCCTCAGGGGGTATCCAATCAGCATTAGAATCAGGGTCACAAGCTGGTGAGAGCACCAAACAGGTGCCCGAGCAGCTGGCTGAGGCTGAGACAGCCGAGGCTTGTGACAGTCGGAGGACTATCTGTATCCAGGCCCATGCTGAGCCCCAGGCTGATGATGAGCCTCTGGTGTCGACAGCACAGGGCATGCTAGAGTTTCTGGGAGAGGTAAGGCAACATCTGGCGGAGATGCCAGAGACCATGCGCAGGCTTGAGCGGATGGTGGTGGAGTCGACCCACGCCATGAGTGCTGCCATGCCCCAGGCATGTGAGGGTATGGCTTCCTCCATTGAGAAGTTGGCGACCCTCACGGAGAGCCACATTCCGCAGATGTTCAATCACCTGAAAACCGTCACCTGGGGCTTGACTGCAATCCAGCAGTGGCTGGGAGAGAGAAGGACCAGGAGCACGGAGAGTGTTCCCGCTCCTGGTCCTTCTCCAGAGAGCAGGGAGGCTCCAACAAGCCTCGAGAGGGAGGAGGAGAGGCTGTGCTCCACATCTGGGGTCTGCCCTCCGGGCGATCCGAGTGTGGACACCAGTTCTTCAGCCCCTCTGGCAGTGAGTCCACCTCCAGCAGCCATGACGCATGAGGATAGCCCTGCACTGGTGCAGGAGGCCCTCAGGCAACCGGGGCCCTGCAGGCCTCAGGAGCGCAGAGGATGACTACTGTAGTCATCCCAGGTCAAGGGACAGTCTGCCTCCAGTCCAGCTACCAGCGCAGGGGTTACACTGTGAAAGAGCACCCGCAAACATTTTAAAAAGACACCTTGACACATATGGGTATTCATGGTTGAGATGCATATGTCATGGGCAGTTTAATTAAATGTGTTGCCCTTCCAATTATCAGCTTTTATTCTCCGAATAACGCATGCCACCATGGATTGATTATGTGTCTTTCCATTACTTCTTAAGCCTGACAGTACTGCCAATGTAAGCAATAGCACCATTGCCATGCCAATATGCATGATGTGACACTATATGGATGAAGCCACATGGGGATTGGCTCAGTTAGCTGCTGCCAGTCATGTTGGAGAGTTGGATGTTACAGACGCAGAAGACTTCAGACAAGATGCATGATGATGCTTTGTGCTATGAGGAACATGTGTGGAACTCCAGGGATTTTGGAATTGCTCAGTTATCAGTCATTGCCTTGCCTCCCTTGCTCGCTGTTCATTGTGTCAGCCTTCCATCACTGCTCTCTGTGCTCCCATGCATGATTGTTCTTGGCTGCCCTCTGTGTCCTCATTGTCGGATGATGTGTCCTGCTCCCGTACCTTTTCATCCTGCAAGGCCTCCCCCTTCTGGACCGCGATGTTGTGCAGAACGCAGCACACTACAATGATGCTCCCAACCCTGTCTGCTGCATACTGTAGGGCTCCACTCGATCTATCGAGGCAGCAGAAGTGCATCTTTAGCATACTGATGGCCTGCTCGATGGTAGCTAGGGTGGAGCATTGTAGCACTCTTCTGCATCATTGCTGTGATTCCTCACCAGTGTCAGAAGCCATGTCATTAAGGGGTAGCCCTAATCCCAAGATTCCTAAAGCTGAACGGGGGGAGTGAACAGCAGCGGCACCTGGGACTGGCACAATATGAACGAGTCATGGCAGCTGCCTGGGAAGTAGGCACACACTTGCAGGAAGTGCTTCCTGTGGTCACACACCAGTTAGACATTGATGGAATTAAAGCCCTTTCTGTTTATGAAGGCAGCTGATTGTTCAGTGGGAGAATTGATGGCCACATGAGTGCAGTCGATGACACCCGGCACCTGTGGGAATTTCGCAATGGCCCCAAATCCCATGGCTCTCTTGGCCTGACGCTCAGGGTCTGTCCTGAAGTGAACATAGTCACTGGCCCTCCTGTACAAAACATCAGTAACCTCCTTTATGCAGCGGTGCACTGCGCATTGAGAGACCTCACACGATGTCCTTGCAGGGGTGTTTTCTAGTGCTGTTGGGGAGGATTTAAACTAGAATGGCAGGGGGATGGGAACCTGAGCGGGGAGACTGAGGAAGAGGAAACAAGGATAGAAAGGAAAGACAGGAAACAAAAAGGCAAAAGTGGAAGGCACAGAAATCAGGGGCAAGAAACAAATCGGGCCATCGTGCGAAATAATGCTAAGATGACTAAGAACGTTAAAAAGACAAGCCTAAAGGCATTGTGTCTCAGTGCACGGAGTATTCACAATAAGGTAGATGAATTAACTGCGCAAATAGATGTAAATGGATACGATATAGTTGTGATTACGGAGACATGGCTGCAGGGTGACCAAGGATGGGAACTGAACATCCTGGGGTATTTAATATTTAGGAAGGACAGGCAAAAAAAAAGGAAAGGAGGTGGAGTAGCATTGTTAGTAAAAGAGGAAATCAATACAATAGTGAGGAAGGATAATAGCTCAGAGAATCCTGCTGTGGAATCTGTCTGGGTGGAGCTAAGAAGCAACAAGGGGCAGAAAACGTTGCTGGGGGTTGTATATTGACCCCCAAACAGCAGTAGTGATGTAGAGGATAGCATTAAACAAGAAAATAGAGATTCCTGCAATAAGGGTGCAACTGTAATTATGAGTGTCTTTAATCTACATATAGATTGGGCAAACCAAATTCGCAATAATACTGTAGAGGAGGAATTCCTGGAGTGCATATGTGATGGTTTTTTGGACCAATACGTTGAGGAACCAACTAGAGAACAGGCCATCCTAGACTGGGTATTGTATAATGAGAAAGGATTAGTTAACAATCTTGTTGTGCAGGGTCCCTTGGGGAAGAGCAACCATAACATGATAGAATTCTTCATTAAGATAGGGAGTGAGAGAGTTGATTCCGAGACTAGGGTTCTGAATCTAAATAAAGGAAACTATGAAGTGCGAGTTGGCTATGATAGATTGGGGAACGTTACTTAAAGGGTTGACAGTGGATAGGCAATGGCTAGCATTTATTCATTGTTACAGCACTGAAACAGGCCCTTCAGCCCACCGAGTCTGTGCTGACCATCAACCACCCATTTATACTATTCCTACATTAATCCCATATTGCCTCTCACATCCCCACAATTCCCCTACTTACACTCGGGGCAATTTACAATGGCCAATTTACCTATCAACCTGCAAGTCTTTGGCTGTGGGAGGAAACCGGAGCACCCAGCAAAAACCCACGCGGTCACAGGGAGAACTTGCAAACTCCACACAGGCAGTGCCCAGAATTGAACCCGGATCGCTAGGGCTGTGAGGCTGCGGTGCTAACCACTGCACCACTTTGCCGCATGGGTGAATTACAACAATTGTTCTTTCCTGTGTGGCGCAAAAATAAAATAGGAAGGGTGGCTGAACCGTGGCTTACAAAATAAAATAGAGATAGTATTAGATCTAAGGAGGAGAAATATAAAATGGCCAGAACAAGCAGCAAACCTGAGGATTGGGAGCAGTTTAGAATTCAGCAAAGGACGACAAAGGGATTGATTAAGAAGGGGAAAACAGAGTACGAGAGTAAGCTTGCAGAGAACATAAAAACTGGCTGTAAAAGCTTCTATAGATATGTGAAGAGAAAAAGATGAGTGATGACAAATGTGGGTCCCTTACAGTCAGAAACGGGGGAAATTATAATGGGGAACAAAGAAATGGCAGACAAATTAAATACATACTGTCTTCACAAAGGAGGACACAAATTACCTCCCAGAAATGTTGGGGAACATAGGGTCTAGTGAGAAGGAGGAACTGTATGAAATCAGTAGTAGTAGGGAAATGGTGTTAGGGAAATTGATGGGATTGAAGGCCAATAAATTCCCAGGGCCTGATAATCTACATCCCAGAGTACTTAAGGAAGTCACCGTTGAAATAGTAGATGCATTGCTGGTCATTTTTCAAAATTCTATAGACTCTGGAACAGTTCTAATGGATTGGAGGGTCGCTAATGTAACCCCACTATTTAAAAAAGGAGGCAGAGAGAAAACAGGGAATTATAGACCAGTTAACCTGACATCAGTAGTGGGGAAAATGCTGGAGTTCATTGTAAAAGATGTAATAGCAGAGCACTTGGAAAACAATGACCTGATCGGACAAAGTCAACATGGATCTATGAAAGGGAAAGCATGCTTGACAAATCTACTGGAATTTTTTGAGGATGTAAGTAGTAGAATAGATAAGGGAGAAGCAGTGGATGTGGTGTATTTGGACTTTCAGAAGGCTTTCGATAAGGTCCCACATAAGAGATTAGCGTGCAAAATTAAAG
Organism: Heterodontus francisci; assembly: GCF_036365525.1. NCBI lineage: Eukaryota > Metazoa > Chordata > Chondrichthyes > Heterodontiformes > Heterodontidae > Heterodontus > Heterodontus francisci. Next base: position 62,301,644 of record NC_090384.1, read on the forward strand.
CACATGGGATTGAGGGTAAGGTACGGACATGGATAGAGAACTGGTTGGCAGACAGGAAACAAAGAGTAGGAATAAATGAGTCTTTTTCCGAGTGGCAGGCAGTGACTATTGAGGTACCGCAGGGATCAGTGTTAGGACCCCAGTAATTCACAATATCTATTAATGATATAGATGAGGGAATGAAATGTAATATATCCAAGTTTTCAGGTGACACAAAGCTGGGTGGGAGTGTGAGCTGTGAGGAGGATGCAGAGAAGCCCCAGTGTGATTCGGACAGGTTGAGCGAGTGGGCAAATACATGGCAGATGCAGTATAATGTGGATAAATGTGAGGTTATCCACTTTGGTGGCAAAAACAGAAAGGCAGATTATTATCTGAACCGCGATAGATTGTGAAAGGGGGAGGTGCAGTGAGACCTAGGTGTCCTTGTGCACCAGTTTCTGAAAGTAAGCATGCAGGTGCAGCAGGCAGTTAAGAAGGAAAATGGTATGTTGACCTTCATAGCGAGAGGATTTGAGTACAGGAGCAAGGATGTCTTGCTGCAATTATACAAGGCCTTGGTGAGACCACATCTGGAGTATTGTGTGCAGTTTTGGTCTCCTTATCTGAGGAAGGATGTTCTTGCTATGGAGGGAGTGCAGCAAAAGTTGACCAGACTGATTCCTGGGATGGCAGGATCTACGTATGACTGAGGAGGGATTTCTTCACCCAGAGAGTGGTGAACATATGGAATTCTCTACCACAGGAAGCAGTTGAGGCCAAATCATTAAATATATTCAAGGAGTTAGATATAGTTCTTCGGGCTAAAGGAATCAAGGGATACGGGGAGAAAGCAGGAACAGGGAACTGAGTTTGGACGATTAGCCATGATCGTATTGAATGGCAGAGCAGGCTCGAAGGGCCTAATAGCCTACTCCTGCTCCTATTTTCTCTGTTTCTATGTTGCTGATGGATCCCTGGAATGATCCACAGGTGTAGAGGTGTAGGGCCACAGTCACTTTGAGAGCCACAGGCATTGGGGACCATCAAAGCCCATTGGTTGCAGGTCATTATTCAGCAGTGCGCAGAGTTGCCTGATGGACTCGCTGGTCATCCATAGTCGTCTCTGACACTGGCACTGGAGGTATGTCATGCAAGTCCTATAGACTTTCTGGCATGTGTGGCTGCTCTGTGCCTTGGTGGCTGCTGCTGCTCATCTCTGGGAGGTTCTTCATGGGCAGCACATGCCTCTTGGGCTTGCCTCCGGCAGAGATGCCTCATCATGGCAAGGGGATCCAGAAAGACAGGGGGGATTCATACCCTTCTCTATGCTCCAAGTCACTTCAGGTTCCTTCAAAAGGTCAATTTCACCTCTCTGGGCAGAAATTTGTGTTAATTCCTGCTTCAGCAGTGTTCCAGCATTTTTAAAAAATTCATTCAGGGATGTGGGCGTCACCGGCTAGGCCAGTATTTATTGCCCATCCCTAATTGCCCTTGAGAAGGTGGTGGTGAACTGCCTTCTTGAACCGCTGCAGTCCATTTGGGCAGGTATACCCACAGTGCTGTTAGGAAGGGAGTTCCAGGATTTTGACCCAGTGACAGTGAAGGAACGGTGATATAGTTCCAAGTCAGGATGGTGTGTGACTTGGAGGGGAACTTGCATGTGGTGGTGTTCCCATGCATTAGCTGCTCTTGTCCTTCTAGTTGGTAGAAGTCGCGGGTTTGGAAGGTGCTGTTTAAGGAGCCTTGGTGCATTGCTGCAATGCATCTTGTAGATGGTACACACTGCTGCCACTGTGCGTCGGTGGTAGAGGGAGTGAATGTTTGTAGATGGGGTGCCAATCAAGTGGGCTGCTTTGTCCTGGATGGTATCGAGCTTCTTGAGTGTTGTTGGAGCTGCACTCATCCAGGCAAGTGGAGAGTATTCCATCACACTCCTGACTTGTGCCTTGTAGATGGTGGACAGGCTTTGGGGAGTCAGGAGGTGAGTTACTCACCGCAGGATTCCTAGCCTCTGACCTGCTCTTATAGCCACGGTATTTTTTTGACTACTCCATTTCAGTTTCTGGTCAATGGTAGCCCCTAGGATGTTGATAGTTGGGGATTCAGTGATGGTAATGCCATTGAATGTCAAGGGGAGATCGTTAGATTCTCTCTTGTTGGAGATGGTCATTGCCTGGCACTTGTGTGGTGCGAATGTTACTTGCCACTTATCAGCCCAAGCCTGGATATTGTCCAGGTCTTGCTGCATTTCTACATGGACTGCTTCAGTATCTGAGGAGTCACGAATGGTGCTGAACATTGTGCAACCATCAGCAAACATCCCCACTTCTGATCTTATGATTGAAGGAAGGTCATTGATGAAGTAGCTGAAGATGGTTGGGCCTTGGACACTACCCTGAGGAGCTCCTGCAGTGATGTCCTGGAGCTCAGATGATTGACCTCCAACAACCACAACCATCTTCTTTTGTACGAGGTATGACTCCAGCCAGTGGAGGGTTTTCCCCCTGATTCCGATTGACCTCAGTTTTGCTAGGGCTCTTTGATGCCATACTCGGTCAAATGCTGCCTTGATGTCAACGGCAGTCAGTCTCACCTCACCTCTTGAGTTCAGCTCTTTTGTCCATGTTTGAACCAAGGTTGTAATGAGTTCAGGAGTTGAGTGTCCCTGGCGGAACCCAAACTGAGCATCACTGAGCAGGTTATTGCTAAGCAAGTACCGCTTGATTGCACTGTTGATGACACCTTCCATCACTTTACTGATGATTGAGTTGATGATTGATTATGGGCAGGCAGTGGCGTCGTGGTATTATCACTGGACTAGTAACCCAGAGACCCAGGGTATTTCTCTGGCGACATTGGTTCGAATCCCACCACAGCAGAGATGGAATTTGAATTAAATTAATAAATTTGGAATTAAAAGCTCATCTAATGATGGCCATAAAACCATTGTCGATTGTTGTAAAAACCCATCTAGTTCACTAATGTCCTTTAGGGAAGGAAATCTGCTGTCCTTACCTGGTCTGGCCGACATGTGACTCCAGACCCACAGCAATCTGCTTAACTCTTACATGCCCTCTGAAATGGCCCAGCAAGCCACTCAGTTGTACCTAACTGCTATGAAGTCAATAAAAAGGAATGAAACCATATGGACCATCCGGCATCGACCTAGGCACCGGAAACGACAACGGCAAACCCAGCCCTGTCGAACCTGCAAAGTCCTCCTTACTAACAGCTGGGAGCTTGTGCCAAAGTTGGGAGAGCTGTCCCACAGACTAGTCAAGCAACAGCCTGACATAGTCATACTCACGGAATCATACCTTACAATGTCCCAGACACTGCCATCACCATCCCCGGGTATGTCCTGTCCCACCGGCAGGACAGACCCAGCAGAGGTGGCGGGACAGTGGTCTGCAGTAGGGAGGGAGTTGCCCTGGGAGTCCTCAACATCGACTCCGGACCCCATGAAGTCTCATGGCATCAGGTCAAACAGAGGCAAGGTAACCTCCTACTGATAACCACCTACCACCCTCCCTCAGCTGATGACTCAGTACTCCTCCATGTTGAACACCACTTGGAGGAAGCACTGAGGATGTCAAGGGCACAAAATGTACTCTGGGTGGGGGACTTCAATGTCCATCACCAAGAGTGGCTCGGTAGCACCACTGCTGGCCGAGTCCTAAAGGACATATCTGCGAGACTGGGTCTGCGGCAGGTGGTGGGGGAACCAACACGAGGGAGAAACATACTTGACCTTGTCCTCACCAATCTGCCTGCCGCAGATGCTTCTGTCCATGACTGTATTGGTAGGAGTGACCACCGCACAGTTCTTGTGGAGACAAAGTCTCGCCTTCACATTGAGGATACTGTCCATCGTGTTGTGTGGCACTATCACCATGCTAAATGGGATAGATTTCGAACAGATCTAGCAATGCAAAACTGGGCATCCATGAGGCACTGTGGGCCATCAGCAGCAGCAGAATTGTACTCAACCACAATCAGTAACCTCATGGCCCGGCATATCCCCCACTCTACCATTACCATCAAGCCAGGAGTCCAACCCTGGTTCAATGAAGAGTGCAGGAGGGCATGCCAGCAGCAGCACCAGGCATACCTCAAAATGAGGTATCAACCTGGTGAAGCTACAACACAGGACCATCTGTGTGCCAAACTGCGTTAGCAGCATGCGATATACAGAGCTAAGCAATCCCATAACCAACGGATTGGATCTAAGCTCTGCAGTCCTGCCACATCCAGCCATGAATGGTGGTGGACAATTAAACAACTAACTGGAGGAGGTGGCTCCACAAATATCCCCATCCTCAATGATGGGGGAGCCCAGCACATCAGTGCGAAAGATAAGGCTGAAGCATTTGCAACAATCTTCAGCCAGAAGTGCCGATTTGATGATCCAACTCAGCCTCCTCCTGAAGTCCCCAGCATCACAGATGCCAGACTTCAGCCAATTCGATTCACTCCGCGTGATATCGAGAAACGACTGAAGGCACTGGATACTGCAAAAGCTATGGGCCCTGACAATATTCCGGTAATAGTACTGAAGACCTGTGCTCCAGAACTTGCCGCGCCCCTCGCCAAGCTGTTCCAGTACAGCTACAACACTGGCATCCACCCTGCAATGTGGAAAATTGCCCAGGTATGTCCTGTACACAAAAAGCAGGACAAGTCCAACCCGGCCAATTACCACCCCATCAGCCTACTCTCAATCATCAGTAAAGTGATGGAAGGTGTCATCAACAGTGCCATCAAGCGGCACTTGCTTAGCAATAACCTGCTGTATGGTATGGCATGATGCTTCATGCACAAACTTTAAATAAGTGTGAGCCAATCATTTCATTTGCCTGCACCGGACCACCAACAACAGCAACCTATACAGTTTCCCAGTTGCACCCCCTTACCGACAACAAACAGTTTATCCACTTTCAGAGTTGACCCCTTCCCCCCATTTGCCGACAGACAAATGCAGAGTTGAGTCCTTCCCCCTCCCCTTGCCGATACATGAAAAACGGATGCAAAGTTCCAACCCCCCTCATTTCTTGCAATTTAATTTCACTGTAAATGTTCGAGTTCACTACCAAAATGAATAAGGCAGGGCATTGCTTACCAACTTTTGCAGGCACCGAGGACTCTCGCCGCACATCAATTTCAAGATTAGAAATGGCTGGTGGGATTGCGGCAAATTCCATTTCAATGAATAGAGAAAGGTAATTTAAATATGCTAACTTGGGTCCTGTCGCACAGTGACAAAGGGTCTGCCACGGAGCTTCCCTGCCACCTGGAAGATCGGGCTCGACAATCCCGGTGTCGGGTGCCTTGGCAGCCACTGACACTCTGGTTCTCCGGCCCCCCACCCCGCCACGGAACCCGATGTGGGGCTGGGAACAAAATCCAACCCACAGTATGCAATTTTCTTAGTTCGGCTTATTTCCATAATATTCACAACTTCCAGTACAGCTTTGTCCTTTCACAGGGAGCTAGCCTGATGGAAGTCGGGGGACTAGATAATTATAGTGCAGGTAAAATGTAATGGCTGCATAGGGGACAAGCTTCTTATCACCTTTACAAAGGTCCAAAAAGCATTTCAACCCATTAGTAGCCATTGCTAAGGAGCAAACAGGAGACAGGAGGTAAGTTATGCCAGATAAAAAAAGCAGTGAAAGGAAATGCCATGCGGAGGACAATATGGAATCTGAAGGTAAGTGACAGGCAGTGTGGTACCCAATCCCGTTTCAAGGCTGGCAAAGCAGATGTTGTGCTACATGAGGTAGATGTGAGAACAGATGTCCCCTTTGACACTCCAGGGCAGCAGGCCTCCAATGAGCCAGAGACATAAAATGTAAGAAATGAAGTGACCTTCACAGTCACTTACAGTGCCAACTTTAGTTTAGTTTGTAAAAGCTGCAGACTGGCTCCCTGCTACCACTGCTGGCAAAGGCAGTTTGGTCATTGGCAGGTAGGTGTGCCAAGATTACATGTATGTATGGTACATAATTGCCAGTGTTGCTAAGGTGCCAGTTCCCTGGCATGCCTTCTTTACCTTGTACCACTTTAATATGAAGTACAGTCTTTGAGATTCTTCCAAATCAAACCTCTCAAACTATGCTTTCACTTCCTGCCCACACAGGACACTGCAGTTTGCACCAAGATGCCTTGTAGATCCTTAAGCTCCCATGGTTTTGGAAGAACTCCTTTTTACGTGCCCTTTTTTCATCTGTTTCTGTTTTGCTGAAGTTCTGTAAGCGATGTATTTATGTTTGGCCTGCTCTCTGTTGATGAAGCAGGCAATAATGGAAGTACTTTCCTTTTGAGATGTTGTAAACCAACCTCATTGCAATGAGTAACTAAAAATTGTCCTTTCAAAAATAAATCCATAAATTCTTATTAATAAAATTCAGAAATATTGGAAAAATATTTAAAAGGAACACAGCACTGTCAACATTGCAACAGAAATACTGTCCTTTTAAGAGCTCCATCACACATGGAGCTTCCCTTCCACAAAAAAATGCAATCCCAGAAAATTGTTTTCACATGCATTCTCAGCGCTTAATGAAGCCATGATACGAAGTGCGTGCAAACAATCGAGCATGCAAAAAGCAGCTGGCCAGAAAATTGTGCACTGAAGGAATTGGATGCAAAATATTGTCACCCAAATTTTCTGAAGCACATGATGACCCGAAAACCTACCTTTAGGCTTTCTGGCCTGCACTGTTACATACTCCAACCTCACCTTGCCAAACACAGATACAAAGTACACAATGCCATTAACTACAAGTAAAAGACACTTACTGAGATTCTTAGCAGGTCTTTATTGTGCAAAATGTTGTCCAAAATTTGTTGCGTTAACCTGAGTGTTTGCCACACAGAAGCCAAATAATATTTTGCGTATATTTTTGCTGACTAAATTCACGATGTGAAAATTGCTGCAGTAAAGCAGCAATAAAATGATTATTTTAGTTCTCTCCCAATAATGAGCTGATGTAGCAATGTAAGAAAATACAACTTTAATCTGTTAAGTGCCTTGGGACATTTTCTACATTAAAACCAGTATATAAATGCAAGCTGTTGTTATTGCTGTTGTTAATTTGTATTCATTTTATTTAAATCTAGAAAAACAAGTAATTTGAAGTGAAAGAGACTCATTTTAAATTTAGTTCCAAAGTTTCTTTAAAAATTTAGATGAAAATATTGAAACCAGATTGAAAAAATCATGTTCCTGCACCACAAACTTCCCGCAATGCCCAAAATGCAATGGAAACCTCAGATAAGGCTGTTCCACTGATTAAGTTTGCCACACACAGTGGGCTGGATTTTGTTCCCATCCCGACGTCAGGTTCCATGGTGGTAGTGGTGGTGTTGGGGGGGTAGGGGCGGAGAATCGGAGTGTCAGCAGCCGCCATGGAACCCGGTCGCAAGGATTGCCGGGCCCTATCTTCCCGTGGGCGGGATAGACTGACATCAGCCTTCCCACCCAGATGCCAATTGAGGCCCTTAATTGACCTATTGACGACCTATTAAGGGCCTCTTCCCGCCGACACTGGGATCTTCCCAGTGTTGGGGGAGGGGATCCCCCGCTGCGCGGGGAGGATGTCTTGGAAAATGAGGCACCCTGCCTGTGGGCTTTGGGGGGGGGGGGCGATCATGGACAATTCATGGCCTACAGACGTTTCCCCCCCCCTCCAGTAACTACCCCCCGGACCCCCTCCCCCTGCACCAAACGCCCACTCCCCCACTCCCCCTCACCAGCGCCTTCCGAACCAGCCCTAGTGACCCCGCATCACCTACCTCAGGTCTGAGGTTTCAGCACTGGGCCTGTGTCTGAGGCCTCTGCAGAACTGGCAGTGGCCACAGCTCCCGTTGGTGCTCCCGGTACTGTTGAGCTGCCAGCCCTATGATTGGCTGGTAGCTCTTGGAGGAAGGATCCCCATCCCTATTAAGTGTTTAAAGGGACGGGGATCCCGCCTCCTTAAACTTTGACCCGAATGACTGGAGGATCGCTCCGGGGGTCAGAAAAAATGCAATGGCAGGAATCCCACCTTTTCGCCCTGCCTCCTGCATAAATCCAGCCCAGTAACTGCTTGCTCATTGATACTTTTTGGTGAGAACAGTTATCAAGGATTGTTTTTTCATTCATTCATAGGATGTGGGCATAGCTGACTAGGCCAGCATTTATTGCCCATCCTTAATTGCCTTTGAAAAGGTGGTGGTGAGCTGCCTTCTTGAACTGCCGCAGTCCATGTGGGGTAGACACAGTGCTGTTAGGAAGGGAGTTCCAGGATTTTGACCCAGCGACAGTGAAGGAACAGCGATATAGTTCTAAGTCAGGATGGTGTCTGGCTTGGAGGGGAACTGACAGGTGGTGATGTTCCCATGCAACTGCTGCCCTTGTCCTAGGTGGTAAGAGGTCGTGGGTTTGGAAGGTGCTGTCTAAGGAGCCTCAGTGCATTGCTGCAGTGCATCTTGTAGATAGTACACACTGCTGCCACTGTGCGTTGGTGGTGGAGGGAGTGAATGTTTGTGGATGGGGTGACAATCAAGCGGGCTGCTTTGTCCTGGAGCTTGTCGAGCTTCTTGAGTGTTGGAGTCATAGAATCATACAGTTATACAGGACAGTAACAGGCCCTTCGGCCGATCGTGTCCGTGCCGGCCATCAGGCACCTAACTATTCTCATCCCATTTTCCAGCACTTGGCCCGTAGCCTTGTATGCTATGGCATTTCAAGTGCTCATCTAAATACTTCTTAAATGTTGTGAGGGTTCCTGGCTCTACCACCTCTTCAGCCAGTGTGTTCCAGATTCCAACCACCCTCTGTGGGAAAAATGCTTCGCTCAAATCCCCTCTAAACCTCCTGCCCCTTACCTTAAATCTATGCCCCCTCGTTATTGACACCTCCGCTAAGGGAAAAAGTTTCTTCCTATCTACCCTATCTATACCCCTCATAATTTTGTATACCTCAATCAGGTCCCCCCTCAGCCTTCTCTGCTCTAAGGAAAAGAACCCTAGTATTCCAGTCTCTGTTCATAGCTGAAATACTCCAGCCCAGGCAACATCCTGGTGAATCTCCTCTGCACCCTCTCCAGTACAATCACATCCTTCCTATAGTGTGGCTACCAGAACTCAGCAGGTCTGACAGCATCTGTGGAGAGAGAAGCAGAGTTAAGGTTTCAGGTCAGTGATCCTTCTTCAGAGTTCTGCCAGGCCTGCTGCCAGACCTGCTGAGTATTTCCAGCATTTCTTGTTTTTATTTCAGATTTCCAGCATCTGCAGTATTTTGCTTTTATTATTATGGTCATGATAAAGAGTTCATTAAGAGATTTTCTCTTGTTATAGGCTCATCTATGTGTTTGTCATGATAATGATGCAATAAAAGCATGGTTTTGCCAATTACATTTGTATTATTGACTAATTTTAATCTTTTATAGCTTTCATAAAAATTTGGATGAAAATATTAAAATCAAATGTTTTGGTCAGCTATGTGGCCTGGTCCAATCTGCACCTTCTCCTTTGTTATCTCTTGCCCCACCCCCACCTCACTTGCTTATAATCTGTGACTTTTCTAATATTTGTCAGTTCCGAAGAAGGGTCACTGACCCGAAACGTTAACTCTGCTTCTCTTTCCACAGATGCTGCCAGACCTGCTGAGTGATTCCAGCATTTCTTGTTTTTATTTCCAGCACTTCTTGTCTTTATCATGACCAATTGCAATACTTAAAAAGACCATCAAAATGTCTGTCTATGTAATTTTTTTGGTTCACTAATCAAGAAGTGTCAGCCTTAGCTCAGTTGGTGGCATTCTCACCACTGAGTCAGAACATTGTGGTCCAAGTTCTACTCCAATAATTTGAGCACAAACATCTAGGCTGACACTTCCATGCAACACTAAGGGAGTACTGCACTGGCAGAGGTGCTGTCTTTCACTTGAAACGTTAAACCGAGTCCTTGTCTTTCCTCTAAAGTGGATATAAAAGAATCCCATAGTACTATTTAACGAAGAGCAGGGGAGTAGTCTCTATGTTCTGGCCAATATTTATCCTTTAGCTAATGTCACAAAAACAGGATATCTGTTGACTATCTAATTGCTGTTTGTGTGAGGTTGCTGTGTGCAAATTGGCTGCCACATTTCATACATTACAAAGGTACTTCATTGGATGTAAAGCACTTTGGAATGCTCTGAGGTCATGAAAGGGGCTATAGAAATACACGTCTTTCTTAATTTTCTATAAGAACTGACTGTGTCATGTGACCCAAACTAGAAATAAAAATCCTCGATCTACATAAATTCCTGCACATTCTGATAGCTATAACTGTACTTAACTTTGAAATATGTTGGTAAGTATTGACCTTATTGCATATTACTGGGTAACAGATTTTACAAGTGATATTGTTCAGAGATGGTTTGTGCATGAGAAAAGCCAGCGTTCTTTTTTTAAAAGTTGGTTTGTTATTTTTTCACAATCATACAAACTTGGGAATTTTAACTTTCTCCATGATAAGTTTTTCTGTGTTATTGACCCAGAAAGATTGCCTTGATCTCCAGTGCACACAAGGCTGTCCAGTGGACTTTTCATACATCAACAAACTTAATTAACCTCAAATCCTTTATACAGTATGATGCACTGATAGAAATAGGCAAAAAACAAAAAATTTACTACATATCTACAAAAAAGGCCACCAGACGGAGTAATAGGCGCAGGCAGGTAGTGCAGGAGTCTCCTGTGGCCATCCCCCTCTCAAACAGATATACCGCTTTGGATACTGTTGGGGGGGATGACCTCCCAGGGGAAAGCAGCAACAGCCAGGTCCGTGGCACCACTGAGGGCTCTGCTGCACAGCAGGGGAGGAAAAGGGGTGGAAGAGCTATAGTGATAGGGGATTCTATCGTAAGGGGTGCAGATAGGCATTTTGCAAACGAGGTTCCAGGATGGTATATTGCCTCCCTGGTGCTAGGGTCAAGGATGTCTCGGAGCGGCTGCAGGACATTCTGAAAGGGGAGGGTGAGAAGCCAGAGGTCATGGTCCATATTGGTACTAACGACATAGGCAGGAAGAGAGATGAGGTCCTGCAAAGTGAATATAGGGAGTTAGGCAGAAGGTTAAAAAGCAGGACCTCTAGGGTTGTAATCTCAGGATCACATGCTAGTGAGGGTAGGAATAGGAGGATAAGGCAAATGAATGCGTGGCTGAAGAGCTGGTGTAGGAGGGCGGGCTTCAGCTATTTGGATCATTGGGATCTCTTCTGGTGCAGAGGTGACCTGTACAAGAGGGACAGGTTGCGTCTGAACTGGAAGGGGACCAATAACCTTGCAGGGAGGTTTTCTAGTACTACTCTAGAGGGTTTAAACTAGTCTTGCAGGGGGGTGGGACCCAAAGTAGTAGTCACTCCGATGAGATAGTTGAGGCAAATGTAGAGGTTAAAGCAAGCAAGTCCAGTAGGCAGGCCGGGCAGGGGCAGGACAGGGAGCCTGGAAGGTTTGGTAGGCTAAACTGCATTTACCTTAATGCAAGAAGCCTTACAGGTAAGGCAGATGAACTCAGAGCATGGATTGGTACATGGGATTGTGATATTACAGCTATTACGGAAACATGGTCGAGGGATGGGCAGGACTGGCAGCTCAATGTTCCGGGGTACCAATGCTTCCGGCGTGACAGAGGTGGAGGTAAGAGAGGAGGGGGAGTTGCACTATTGATTAGGGAGGACATCACGGCAGTACGTAGAGAGGATACCCCGGGGGGAATGTCCGGCGAGGCCATATGGACAGAACTTAGAAATAAGAAAGGGGTGATCACTTTGATGGGATTATACTATAGGCCCCCCAATAGTCAGAGGGAATTGGAGGAGCATAAATGTAGGGAAATCACAGATAGGTGTAGGAATTATAGGGTTGTTATAGTAGGTGATTTTAACTTCCCTAATATTGACTGGGACTGCCTTAGTGCTAAGGGAACAGATGGGGAAGAATTTGTTAAGTGTGTCCAGGATAGTTTTCTGAAGCAGTATGTGGATGGCCCTACTAGAGAAGGGGCTACACTCGACCTCCTCTTGGGAAATGAGGCTGGGCAGGTGGTTGATGTGTCATTGTGGGAGCACTTTGGGACCAGTGACCACAATGCTATTAGCTTCAAGATAGTTATGGAAAAGGATAGGACTGGTCCTCAGGTTGAAGTCCTAAATTGGGGGAAGGCTAATTTCAATGGCATCAGACAGGAACTCTCAAAAGTTGAATGGGAGAGGCTGTTTACAGGTAAAGGGACGTCTGGCAAGTGGGAGGCTTTTAAAAGTAAGATAGGAAGAGTTCAGGGCCGGCATGTTCCTGTTAGATGGAAGGGCAAGGCTGGCAAGTTTAAGGAACCTTGGTTGACGAGGGATATTGAGGGTCTGGTCAGGACAAAGAAGGAGGCAATAAAAACAAGAAATGCTGGAAATACTCAGCAGGTCTGGCTGCATCTGTGGAGAGAGAAGCAGAGTCAATGTTTCAGGTCAGTGACCTGAAAGTGAGGAAGGGTCACTGACCTGAAATGTTGACTCTGCTTCTCACTCCACAGATGCTGCAAGACCTGCTGAGTATTTCCAGCATTTCTTGTTTTTATTTCAGATTTCCAGCATCCACAGTATTTTGCTTTTATCAAAGAAGGAGGCATATGTCAGGTATAGGCAGCTGGGATCAAGCGAGTCCCTCGAGGAGTATAGGGGATGTAGGAGTACACTTAAGAAGGAAATTAGGAGGGCGAAAAGGGGCCATGAGATTTCCCTGGCAGATAAGATAAAGGAGAATCCCAAAAGATTCTATAAGTATATTAAGAGTAAAAGGGTAGCGCGGGAGAGAGTAGGTCCCCTTAAGGATCAGTGTGGTAACCTATGTGTGGAGCAACAGGAAATGGGCGAGGTCTTAAATGAATACTTCTCATCTGTATTTACCGTGGAGAAGGTCATGGAAGCTAGTGAGTTCAAGGGAGGGAACAGCGATATCCTGGAGCATATCAACATGACAAAGGAGGAGGTGTTGGAGGTTTTGAAGCACATTACGGTGGATAAATCCCCAGGGCCTGTCCAGGTGTATCCTAGGATGCTATGGGAAGCAAGGGAGGAGATTGCTGGGGCCCTAGCAGAGATTTTTGTATCATCGTCAGCCACTGGTGAGGTACCTGAAGACTGGAGGATAGCTAATGTTGTGCCTTTATTTAAGAAGGGCAGCAGGGATAAGCCAGGGAACTACAGGCCGGTGAGCCTTACATCAGTGGTGGGAAAGTTATTGGAAGGGATTCTGAGAGACAGGATTTATGTGCATTTGGTGTCATCAACAGTGCCATCAAGCAGCACGTGCTTAACAGTAACCTGCTCAGTGATACGCAGTTTGGGTTCCGACAGAGTCACTCAGCACCTGACCTCATTACAGCCTTGGTTCAAACATGGACAAAAGAGCTGAACTCAAGAGGTGAGGTGAGAGTGACTGCCCTTGACATCAAGGCAGCATTTGACCAAGTATGGCATCAAGGAGCCCGAGCAAAACTGGAGTCAATGGGAATCAGGGGGAAAACGCTCTGCTGGTTAGAGTCATACCTAGTGCAAAGGAAGATGGCTGTGGTTGTTGGAGGTCAATCATCTGAGCTCCAGGACAAACTGCAGGAGTTCCTCAAGGTAGTGCCCTAGGCCCAACCATCTCCAGCTGCTTCATCAATGACCTTCCTTCAATCATAAGGTCAGAAGTGACGATGTTCGCTAATGATTGCACAATGTTCAGCACCATTCGCGACTCCTCAGATACTGAAGCAGTCCATGTAGAAATGCAGCAAGACCTGGACAATATCCAGGCTTGGGCTGATAAGTGGCAAGTAACATTTGCGCCACACAAGTGCCAGGCAATGACCATCTCCAATAAGAGAGAATCTAACCATCTCCCCTTGACATTCAATGGCATTACCATCACTGAATCCCCCACCATCAACATCCTAGGGGCTACCATTGACCAGAAACTGAACTGGAGTAGCCATATAAATACTGTGGCTACAAGAGCAGGTCAGAGGCTAGGAATCCTGCGTCGAGTAACTCACCTCCTGACTCCCCAAAGCCTGTGCACCATCTACAAGGCACAAGTCAGGAGTGTGATGGAATACTCTCCACTTGCCTGGATGGGAGCAGCTCCAACAACACTCAAGAAGCTCGACACCATCCAGGACAAAGCAGCCTGCTTGATTGGCACACCATCCACAAACATTCACTCCCTCCACCACAGACGCACAGTGGCAGCAGTGTGTACCATCTACAAGATGCACTGCAGCAATGCACCAAGGCTCCTTAGACTGCACCTTCCAAACCCGCGACCTCTACCACCTCGAAGGACAAGAGCAGCAGATTCATGGGAACATCACCACATGCAAGTTCCCGTCCAAGTCACACACCATCCTGTCTTGGAACTATATCACCGTTCCTTCACTGTCGCTGGGTCAAAATCCTGGAACTCCCTCAGCAGTTTGGGTGTACCTACCTCACATGGACTGCAGCGGTTCAAGAAGGCAGCTCACCACCACCTTCTCAAGGGCAATTACGGATGGGCAATAAATGCTGGCCTAGCCAGTGACGCCCACTTTCCATGAATGAATAAAAAAGAATTCTCCCATGCGGGACCTTATCAAAATCCTTACTGAAGAACACCTAGGCTACATCAACTGCTTTACCCTCATCTACACACCTAGTCACCTCCTCGAAAAATTCTATCAAATTTGTTAAACATGATTGCCCCCTGACAAAGCCATCCTTGATTAATCCCTGCCTCTCCAAGTGGAGATTAATCCTGTCCCTCAGAATCTTTTCCAATAGTTTACCTACTACTGATGTTAGACTCACTGGCCTGTAATTACCTGGTTTATCCCTACTACACTTTTTGAATAATGGCACCACATTTGCTGTCCTCCAATCCTCTGGCACCTCTCCTGTGGCCAGAGAGGATTTGAAAATTTGTGTCAGAACCCCTTGGCTCACATAGCAGCCTGGGATACATCTCATCTGGGTCTGGGGATTTATCCAATTTTAAGCCTGCTAAAACAGCTAATACCTCCTCCCTTTCAATGCTAATTTATTCAAGTATATCACAATCCCCCTCCCTGATCTCTACACCTGCATCGTCCTTTGCTATAGTGAACACAGATGGAAAGTGATCATTTAAAACCTCACCTACACCCTCCAGCTCCACACACAGATTACCACTTTGGTCCCTAATGGTCCCTAATACTCTTTTCCTGGTTATTCTCTTGCCCTTAATATACTTATAAAATACCTTGGGATTTTCCTTTATCTTGCCCGCCAATGTTTTTTCATGCCCCTCTTCGCTCTGCTAATTACTTTTTTAAGGACCCCCCTACACTTTCTATACTCCCCTGCTGCTTGCTGCCCTCTGAAACTGCCAGAAGCCTCCTTTTTTCCCCTCATCCAATCCTCTATATCCCTGGAGTTGTTGGTCCTACCCTTCACCTTTACGGGAACATGCTTGTCCTGAACTCTCAGTATTTCCTTTTTGAATGACTCCCACTGGTCTGATGTAGACTTTCCTACAAGTAGTTGCTGCCAGTCTGCTTTGGCCAGATCCTGTCTTATCATATTGAAATCGGCCTGCTCCCAATTCAGTACCTTTATTTCCAGTCCATCTTTGTCCTTTTCCATATCTACCTTAAATCTTACCGAGTTATGGTCACTATCCCCAAAATGCACCCCCATTGACACTTCTACCACTTGTCCAGCTTCATTCCCTAAGATTAGGTCTAGCACTGCCCCTTCTCTTGTAGGACTTTCTACATGCTGGCTCAAAAAGCTCTCCTGGATGCACTTTAAGAATTCCACTCCCTTTAAGCCTTTTGCACTAAGACTATCCCAGTTGACATTGGGGAAGTTGAAATCCCCTATTATTATTACCCTATTATTTTTACACCTCTATGAGATTTGCCTACATATCTGCTCCTCTTTCTCTCCCTGACTGTTTGGTGGCCTGCAGTACACTCCCAGCAAAATGATTGCCCGCTTTTTGTTTTTAAGTTCTACTCATATGGCCACATTTGAGGAAACTTCTAAGATATCATCCCTCCTTACTGCAGTAATTGACTCCTTGATCAATAGTGCAATACCACCTCCTCTTTTACACCCCCCACCACCACCTCACCCCCCCCCCCCCGCCTCCCTGTCACGCCTGAAGATTCTATACCCTGAAATATTGAGCTGCCAGTTCTGCCCTTCCCTCAACCATGTCTCTGTGATAGCAATAATATCATATTCCCATGTGTTAATCAACGCCCTCATTTCATATGCCTTTCTTGTAAGATTCCTTGCGTTAAAATAAATGCAATCCGGCCTTGCATTATTTTCTTGTGCCTTAACAGGTCTATATTTGCTCTGCCTTCCAGACTGACTTAGTTTCTCGTCTATATTTGGCTGTGCATCACCCCCTACTGTACCTCCATTCTGTATCCCATCCCCCTACCAAATTAGTTTAAACACATCCCCTCCCCCCAACAGCATTGGTTGGAATGGTTGGAAAAGACAGTTAAAATTTGGGATTCCTTAGGAAAGCCTGATCTCCCTTCACATTTATGGCTACTTTAATGTTCTAGAAAGCCTGCATCTACCACTGAATGATAAAGTAATGCTAATCCATTGCTTGGTCCAGGACTCATTACAGTGCTAATTTATACAGACTAGTAGACCAGATGAGGATTGTCAACTCTGGATTCAGGAAGTTTCATCACAACCACCCACCTCCAACTGCCCTGCCCCCATGTTCTCTCCAATGGTCATGTAACATGTGCATCCTTCCCAAAACACTTGGTAAGTAAGAAAACTCTCATACAGTTATATGAATCTTGACTGTCAATCAAATTGTTATTTTCCCATCTCCAATACTTTTATAACTAATAAAGAAAATTGTTGAAAGAAATTGAAAACCCCCCAGAATTTTTTTAAATGTTGCTATCGTTTTTCTCCTGGATTGCTTGCAGCCATGTCCTGGAGATTAATCTTTAATTCCTGCAGGCTACAGAGCAATTGCAGAGGGTCGACAAGCCTAGCCTTGTGTCAGAGTGCACCCTCTATGATTTGCAATGGTCCACAAGATTATGCCTGAATTAGCACAAAGTTACTAGCACAAAGCAGAAGAAAGATCATCAACTTGAAACACTTGGGGGAGTTATCCCAGGGGAGGGGAAACAGGTTTGCTTCCATGCAGTAAGTTTTTTTTTCTTTTTTTTAATAGATACAGTACTGAAACAGGCCCTTCAGCCCACTGAGTCTGTGCCGACCAACAACCACCCATTTATACTAACCCTACAGTAATCCCATATACCCTACCACCTACCTACACTAGGAGCAATTTACAACAGCCAATTTACCTATCACCTGCAAGTCTTTGGCTGTGGGAGGAAACCGGAGCACCCGGCGAAAACCCACACGGTCACAGGGAGAACTTGCAAACTCTGCACAGGCAATACCCAGAATTGAACCCGGGTCCCTGGAGCTGTGAGGCTGCGGTGCTAACCACTGCGCCACTGTGCCGTCCCTAAGTTAAATCCCCTAAAAGTGATGTCAGGTTGGGATCCTGACATCACCCCGCCCTCTTCTGGGTTTCATCTGGGTGGAATTGAATGTGAGTGGAGAACCCCCTTACATCTGTCAAGTAAGTAATTAAGGTACTTAAACTGCCAATCAAGAACAGTTTTAACCCTCAATTCTGAATTTCCCAACCAGGGCACCTGTTTCCTAACCTGTCAGCAATTCAAGAAGGTCACCGAGGTGCGTTCACAGTGGGAAGAGATTCTTCAGGGAAACTGACAAGCTGGGAAGGCTTTGATCAATGAAACTAAAGAGCTCCAGCCATGGCCAGGTGAGAGGCAGCTGTTCAAAACACTTCTTCTCTCAGTGAGTGAAATCATTGCTTGGCAGGTGTTGCCAACTTCTTGGAAGTCACTTCATCTGTCTGGTACTTCACGCACCTTCAGCTGCGCTTCCCTGCTGCTAGCCTTCACCACGGCATGGGAGCAGCTTATGCAGCTCTACCTTGCACCTCGGGTGAGGGACAAGAGGAGAAACAACACCACTGCCAACAGCACCAGCAGCAGCAGGAGCAACACCAACAGCAGCACCAGCTGCCTTTTCCTCAGCTGCATGATCCTCCATAGGGCAGAGGGGATGGACACCAAGATCTAGCTGGAAGGAGGCAAGACCCCCAACACAAGGTCTACAGGCAGATGATCAGCTCTCTCGATTTGTCTGAGCACCAGTGCCTCAGGGGGCCCAGACTCTTGCAGCAGGTCGCTGCTGACATCTGAAGCCTCGTGGAACCAGTCCTCCTTCCCAGTGGAGCAGGTGGGCATGCATTGCCTGTCACTGGAGGACCACCTGGGTCCCTCCTCTCCTGCAAGGAAAGAAAGTGGAGAGGTGTGAGTGTCGTAATGGCTTGTGTGGAGAGGAGGGAAAAACAACATTTATGGAGGGTCACTGTGAGGCATGGGTGTAAGTGGGTAGTAGGATGAGGGTCAGTTGCTAATGTGAGGTGCCTGCAAGGAGAGGAATGCATGAAGCTGTATGGTGGGTTGTCCTGAGGAGTGCTGTGCAGGAGAATTCTGGGCAAGTCAGAGTATGGGCTTGGCACCTGCAAGTGTTATGTCACTCACCTTTCCTGCCCTTCTGATGTCCTGGATCCTCTTGATGCACTGTCTCCAGGTTGGAAGGACCACACTTCAGCTGCTGATTTCCTTGACCATTTCCATCCATGCCTGCTTGATTGGAGAGGTTGGCCTCTTCCTTCCATCCTTGGGAGATCTCACCTCACTGCAGCCCTTCAGGTCCCACAGCAAGACCTCCAGTTAAGAGTGAGGGACCTGGGAGAGCAGTCTTCCCAGCTCTCCTCTCCATTCCTGTGGTTGCTGCAGCATCAGAGTTCCAAGGGCTGGTGAGCCATTGTAACCCCTGCTGTGGTCCCTTTAATTAGAGTCATAGAGAGATACAGCACTGAAACAGGCCCTTCGGCCCACCGAGTCTGTGCCGACCATCAACCACCCATTTATCCTAATCCTACATTAATCCCATATTCCCTATCACATCCCCACCTTCCCTGAATTCTCCTACCACCTACCTACACTAGGGGCAATTTACAATGGCCAATTTATCTATCAACCTGCAAGTCTTTGGCTGTGGGAAGAAACCGGAGCACCCGGCAGAAACCCACGCAGTCACAGGGAGTACCCAGAACTGAACCTGGGTCACTGGAGCTGTAAGGCTGCGGTGCTAACCACTGCACCACTGTGCCGCCCATTAATCAGAAATCCTTTCTTTGACAGAATGGCCATGCCATCCCACCTGCCCTCCCTGATTGGTCAGGGAACTCGAAGGTGGGATGCTAATGCCTTGACCCAGAGAAAGAACTCAGCAAAGCCTGCTCCTTCACCGTTTGGGTTCCCAACCACGCAAATGGCCCTGCCGGAACGGCAGGGACTAAGTACAGAAAATTGCGCTCACTAACTCTGTTTTTCTCTCTCCACAGATGCTGCCTAACCTGCTGGGTGTTTCCAGCATTTTCTGTTCTTGATCAGTTAAGACAGATCTCAATATTTATCTCAGGAATACTTAAACTGATGTATCGATAGATCAACTTTCTTTACCAGCGGAAAACTCTGTAGAGATCACTTGAAGTGAAGTTTTAGACCGTTTCTCCTGCCTGTGGAAGGGTTGCTCTCTGAAATTCTTGTGTTTCTTACATCTAGAAGTTCAGATGCAGAGTTAACTATCACTTACTGAACCAGTGGTATTGGAGCATGCATTAAATAAGAAATCTATTGCCTGCCAAAACCTCAGTACAATCTCTCCTAATCTTTCTCTGCTCCCAATCACCTCTAAAGAAAATTTTAGAGACATTCATCATTAGTTGTCTCCCACAGCACATTATTACACCTTCTCACTTATAATGCAGAGCTAGTACAGCCAGAAATGAGTGGTGTCATTTTTTATGGTATATTTGTTTCAGTGTTAAGCAAAAGTTTATAAAAATGTATATGTTATAAAACATATTACTGAGTGTCGAATAAAGTTCCCAAAAAGCACGATTCACACAGACAGGTCCTGTATTATGAAATAAATGACTGGGTGCACACAGCAATGGAGGGATTGTGAAACTGAGATCGAAAGAACTTTTCAGAATCTGATAGCACTTTGTAAAAGCAGCCTGTCTGTAATTACTACTAATTACTGCATTTATTTAAAAGCAGTTGCTGAATTTTTTGCACTAATGATCGGCAAAAAGAAGAGAAAAAATTTCAAAGGCATGCCACAATGGATTAGCCGTGGTTTAATGAGCAAACAGCTGCTTTAAATACAGACAACAATTAGTACAGGGTGTACTAGTATGTTCCCAATTATATCTTATTTAGCTATAGAAAATAATTAGCATTTAGATCTCTCACGGTGTCTTACTTTGCAATGAAAGTACAATTTAAGCATCTAACGTCCGATAATGATTTTGTTTAAATTCAGAAACATTTTAAGCATAGAATCAGGAGAGAGGTTATCTCATTTAGGGAAGTATTTTGACAGATTGAGAGCTTCATACAGGCTCCATCCCAGAAACAGCCAACATAAAAAAACTCAGCAATCCTGCTTTCAAAGGCCACCATGACAGTCCTTACCATAGCAAGCAGTTCCCTTTCACAGTGCAGTTTTCATTGTAATTCTTTGAATTCAATTTGACAGCTTCAGTGTCTAATTATCATTCCTGTTTACAAACCTGATAAAAGTATTTTTCTTCACTAGGTGGGAGCGCCCATTTTGGAAGTAGCTTACCCACTTCCCTGAACCAAATGTTCAACTAAACGATGAGGGGAACCCTCACAAGAGCAATTTCAGGAAATTTATGTTTAAAATACTAATTTCTCTTGAAAGTGATAGGCCTAGTTGTCAGTTTGATCTGTATATTTAGATACCTGTAATTTTTTAGTTTATTGCAGGTTAGGTGAAGATGAAATACTATAGTTTCCATTGTTCTACTGTCAATTGTGCAATATATTTTCCATCTTAGCGTAGCTTACACCATAGGTTGGGATACGTGAGCTGTAATTTTTATTTGAACTAGGTCTTAATAAATGATGTACAACTTATAATGTATAAAGCATGTTTGCATAACTGGTTCACCAAACGAAGTTATAAATCAAAGACGCCAGCTGTAAATTTAAAAATCCTACTTAGGCAGGATTTTACATTTCAAACGCATATTCTGTCTTCTGGCAAGGTGAATAGAAATAAATAATTGAAATTAGAATTCTTTCATCGTAAGTTTAACCTGCAAATATAGGGAACTGCATGGCATGTTATGTTGGAACATTAGCTTTTTACTTTTGAATGGTTTTCAACTCATTGCAGATAAAGGGAAGAAATTCGCCACATTGCTCTCTCATGCAAAATTAGTTGGCATGGTCTCATTTTCAATTCTCATTATAGATTCCACATCACTGAAGTACCCTCAGATTTCCCTCTTATGTGGCAATGTCACATAGAAAGGCTACAAGAATATGGAAACAGCAGGTTGGTGGAGAATGGCAGCAACTGAGGTTGAGGGAGCAGTGGAAGTATCCAACCTAGGTCAAGCCTGGCCGTTAAATATTTGATACACTCGAATGCTGCACAATAGAAAATATAATATTCTAGTTCTTAGCATCATTGTCTCTCACATTGATGAGCACACTTGACAGTTGCAAATAAAAATTAAGTCAAAGCCAGACTCAAACTGCATTTTTAATAAGGAAACCAAAATTCCAGTTAATCCTCAGATATGCTTTAATCTCCCGTGCCAGTTTCATTACTCTAATCCTGAAGGCATTGATTCCTTTCAGGAAGACAGAAACACAAGGACTTGTCACCCCCCCCCCCCCCCCCCCCCACAGTACCTTACCCTATTGGCCATCATTTATGAATGGCCCTTGACCTTATAAGTACAGGGTACTGGTCATCACTGGAAACTTGGCTGACTTTTCTTTCCCTGGCACTGGGATGTTGAGGCCAATTGCAGCACTTCAACTGTGGCTAAGATCAGTTGACTCTGATCCTGGTCTGTATATCTCACCTACTCACTGGATAAACTTACAGAGCCATCCAGTGACCATTTTCTGACTCCTAATGA
Source organism: Heterodontus francisci (assembly GCF_036365525.1). Taxonomy (NCBI): domain Eukaryota; kingdom Metazoa; phylum Chordata; class Chondrichthyes; order Heterodontiformes; family Heterodontidae; genus Heterodontus; species Heterodontus francisci. Next base: position 62,323,782 of record NC_090384.1, read on the forward strand.
AATTCACATACTTTTCAGCATCATTTCCCAGAAAGTGCTTCTGAAAAGCTGCATTGTGTTGACAATTACCCATTGGTTGTGTTTAATTATGACCTTTGTAACAAGAAAAAAATCATTAATGCCTATTTTATGGTATGGTTTCCAAAGATACTTATTCCTGTATCATTTAGAAATTTATAGAATCTCAAAAGCTATACATTATTTCTTTAACACCTGTAATATTTAGAGTGATGTATAAATAATAAACTGTTATTTTTAAAGCAAGTGTCAGTTTGAGTTTATATTCTGTTCTGAGATCTTTCACTGATAAGAAGAAAAAAGATTCAAATCCTTTTAAAAATCTACTAACTTATGACTTAAGAGTAGAGCTCTACAAAATGATTTTAATTCACTACAGCTTTAGAGCTTGCTTTTGATAATAACATAGCTTTAGCTGGAGGTTAAAACACAGGTTCAATCTGTAATTTCAATTCTAGGATATGCTGAACTGTTTCAATTCTGTCTGTTGACCTGTTACACATTATTAACTAAGATGGAACCAAAGTAGAGCAAGGTGTTTTTTCCTAACAGGAACTCTAAATTTTTTCTTTTGTATACACTTCCTCCTGCAAAATGTAGTACCAACAACTTGAACCAAAACATTAGTTCCCATTCATTAGTCCCCCCTGCTGCAGCATCTGCACCACAATATTAGATCATTAAGCACTTTCTTCCTGTCTCCCAAAGGATATAGGAAAATGGTGTTAAATGAAGCAAGAGTCTAGATTTGCAGCTGACATAAAGAAAGCTTTTGTTCCATAATGAGCAATCGTATACAAGGGATATGGCTGGGAATGGTTAAAGACTTCCAATGCTAACTGAACATAATGTCCTTGAATGGAAAATCTCTTGTCTTTGATCTCAATTTGGCAGGTTGGTCTTGATGTGTGCTTTACTCTTTCTCACTTCTTCCTCCCTGGATAAACTTGTTGAGGCCGTCAGGGACCATTTTATGGTTTGTAATAAAGTGAACATCCCTTTTATCCCTGGTTTCTCCAGAAAGTGATTCTGAAGAGCTTTGAGAGCTTGATAACGACACTACACATAGAATATTTTCTTCCCCAAGAATGTCTCAGAATTGTACCCAAGACCATGCTTACTCCTAATCCAGTAAAATCTTGGTTGAGTTGCAATTGCATTTGTGATCCACATTACCTCCCCACCTCTTCTTTGGCTAAATTATCTCACTCTTGCTAAAAAGGACCAATAGCTTCAAAAAGGCTGACAGACACTTATGAAGGCCTAATAGCTGGTGAAGACCATGAGTTGTATTGAAAGTGCAGCGGGACAACAGCTTTTCACAATGTCAGCTGCAGGCAGATCTAACATTCCATTACTTTTACTGCAGGGGAGAAAAACTAGACCCTACACAAAAGTATAGTTGGTGCAGTGTGTTACAACCAGATGAGAAAGGTGTCTAGGGATTCCTCTCAGCCTTCACCTGGTCTTACCGTAACAGAGTTTGATTTGAAATACACCGTGTTTTTAGCTCCCCCTTGGTGAATCCTTGTTCACTGCTTTCTGATTATAAGACAAAGAAACCAGCACAAACAGGCTTTCTTAGATTTAAAGAAGGAAAGTTGAAATTTATTATTCTTAAAATATAATTCAGTTGATGCCTACAGATACACAATGCACCCATGTTAGCATGCATACGTGATACACACTTGCAAATAGAGACAGAAAAGAGCAGAAGTAAAATAAAGTGGAAAGGTTTGAGGCAACATCTGAAGAGTTTTTGTTATGGTTCTTCGAGCTCAATGTAGAGTCCTTGATTGTAGGTAGATCTTGCTTTTCATTGGGGCCCAGTATTCTTCTTAAACCTTGTTTGCTGTAGGAGCCTTTTCTCTCTTGGGGTTCATGTGTATTCAATGGATTCAGAGGCTTGTGAGAAAGAGATAGGAGTAGACAGGAGAGATCTTATCAGCCCAGGAGCAAACAGACACTCTACTTTCAAACTGTCTGTGGCCTGTTCAAACGAAAACCTGGGAGCAAACAGTTAGTCATGTGACCAGCTGGTCTAACCAGTCCTGGCCCTTGTGGATTGTATCCTCCTTAGCAGGCCCTGGAATGTGCTTCCTCACCTTCAATGTCTGCTAGTATGTAAATTTTTTTTCCAGCCACGGCCGATCTGTTTAAAAAGTCATTTCCTCACTCCAGCAACAGCTAAAAACCAATGTTCATATGACAAAACCAATGTTGGCAGGTGGGGGCTTGCATGGCAAGTGATATATTTAGAATCCACTGAAGGGAGATGGGATCTTTTATATCCACCAGCTCAGGCAGGTGGGGCCTCAGTTTAACATCTCATCTGAAAGACAACACTCTTACAGTGAAGTACACATTCAATACTGCACTGCATTAGTTTTGACTTTTGTGTTCAAGTCCTGGAGTGGGACCTGAACCTTAAACCTTATGATCCAAAGATGAGAGTGCTACCCACTGACCCACAGAGCTCCTGTCTCCAGTTTTTAAAAATTATTATACTCAAATGCTCAAACTGCTATGGTGAGATTTGAACTCATTTTCTGGATTATTAATCCAGTACTATAACCAAAACTGTGCCATTGGACGGTGGGATGAAAGAATCAAACAGGTATTATGCTCTCTCTCTCTCTTGGTTACTCTTGAACCTGATGCAGAAATGTTCCTTTGCTAATTCATTGGTGAGTGTTAATTCATTTATCTTAAATAAGCTAGCCCCGCTGTTAAAATAATGCACAGAGGAACATCATTTGAGAATGTTAAGCATTCATTGGTTATTACCAGCAACAATAATTTTCAGCCTTGCACTCGGACATATTTGAAACACACAGCAATTTACCAATATCTAAAAGAGGAAAAATGTTTTGATATAACCCGTTGTTAGAACTCAGATCTTCAGTTTTCTTTCAATCTTTATTTAAAATAGTTAAATCATCATATTTCAATTCATGTAATCCTGCATCTCGCTCTGGACTGCCATGAAGTCGGTGGCAGGATAGATTCAGTAGTGAGTCAGTTTGTTTTATGCAGGTAGAACACACTGCTGCTTGGTTTTATTGTAAGTGTGTGTTGTACACGATTTCAGTTCACAAATTTGACATGATGTGTTGGAATTAGGTTTACTGGACCCTGTAAAGTCATACTGAAGTCCATACAACTTCATTTACTTTCATATTTAATATATCTGTATCAGTTCCAGGAGTTAGCATTTATGGTTTGAAAGGCAGAATTACAGTAGTCTCTAAATGTCATAAAGTGCACAAAGTAAAATGACAATCAAAATTTTCTGGGATACTCTCAGGAAAATAAGTCTCCAGCCTCATGCTGGTATTATCATTTCTGCCTCTGGTTCAAGAGTAACCAAGAGAGAGAGAAGGTAATACCTGTTTGATTCTTTCATCCCACCATCCAATGGCACTGTTACGGTTATATTACTGGATTACAAAAGTCCGAGTGTATCAAGCCTGTGTCCTCAGTACCTTGCTCTATGGCAGTGAGGCCTGGACAATGTATGTCAGCCAAGAGCGACGTCTCAATTCATTCCATCTTCGCTGCCTCCGGAGAATACTTGGCATCAGGTGGCAGGACCGTATCTCCAACACAGAAGTTCTCGAGGCGGCCAACATCCCCAGCTTATACACACTACTGAGTCAGCGGCGCTTGAGATGGCTTGGCCATGTGAACCGCATGGAAGATGGCAGGATCCCCAAAGACACATTGTACAGCAAGCTCGCCACTGGTATCAGACCCACTGGCCGTCCATGTCTCCGCTTTAAAGACGTCTGCAAACGCGACATGAAGTCCTATGACATTGATCACAAGTCGTGGGAGTCAGTTGCCAGCGATCGCCAGAGCTGGCGGGCAGCCATAAAGGCGGGGCTAAAGTGTGGCGAGTCGAAGAGACTTAGCAGTTGGCAGGAAAAAAGACAGAAGCGCAAGGGGAGAGCCAACTGTGTAACAGCCCCGACAAACACATTTTTCTGCAGCACCTGTGGAAGAGTCTGTCACTCTAGAATTGGCCTTTATAGCCACTCCAGGTGCTGCTCCACAAACCACTGACCACCTCCAGGCGCTTACCCATTGTCTCTTGAGACAAGGAGGCCAAAGAAGAAGAAGACTGGATTAATAATCCAGAAAATGTGAGTTCAAATCTCACCAAGGCAGTTTTAGAATTTGAATCTAATGTTTAAAGAAATTGGAGAAAGAAGCTCTGTTATACTCTGGCTCAGTGGGTAGTACTCTCACCTCTGTATCATAAGGTTCAAGGCTCAGGTCCCACTCCAGGAATTGAGCACAAACATCAATATTAACACTCCAAGTGCAGTATTGAGTATGTGCTGCACTGTTGGGGGTGTAGTCTTTCGGATGAGATGTTAAACTGAGGCCCCACCTGCTTGTGCTGGTGGATGTAAAAGATCCCATGGTACTATTTCGAAGAAGAGCAGGGGAGTTATTCCTGGTGTCTTGGCCAATATTTATCCCTCAAATCAACATCACAAAAAACAGATTATCTGACATTATCTCATAGCTGTTTCTGGGGGTTTTTGCTGTGCACAAACTAGCTGCCACTTTCCTGCGTTACAAAAGTGACTACACTTCAAAAAGTACTTCACCGGCTGTAAAGCACTTTGAGAGGTCCGATAATTGTGAAAAGTTCTGAATAAATCCAAGTCTTTCTTTCTTTCGTTTTTGTATGTAAAAGTAATCTTGAAGCTGTCAAAACTTGTCGTAAAAACTTAACTGGTTCACTAATGTCCATTAGGAAAGGAAACCTAACATTCTTACCCGCATTGGCCTGTATGTGACTCCGGTCTCACACCAATGTGGTTGACACTTAACTGCTTTTTAAGTGATCTATTAATCTACTCAGGAGAAGGCCCACCACCATCTTTTCATGGCGACTTAGGATGATCATTAAATGCTGCCATTACCAGCAACATCCGCATGCCAGAGAATGAATAAAAAATACAATCTGATTGGCTGATACTGACAACCCTCCAGTCCCAATGACAATCCGATGGGTTAAAATGCAGATATCAGCTTGAAAAACTGATGGTTAGCATGCATATTTACCAAGAGGAAGATCAAATTATTCCATCTGTATTTCAGAAAAAAATCATTGCTCTCTAGTTAAGAATTTCTCTGAAGAAAATTACAAAATTTTCCCATTGAAGACTTCAACATTTTTGAAGCAAGTTGTACAAATATACTAATTGCATTTCTTTTTTGTGAAATGAAGCAATCACAAAATGAATTAAGATTAAATCATAGTAAACTAAATATTCAATGATTTTAAGCATGTAAAGGGAAATATATAAATTATTTCTGTGATTTATATCTGTTCAATTTTGTTGCTGAATTACAATTATTCTATGCTGGAACTAAGATTCTGAACCTTGATAACAAAATTATAAAACTGCCGAAAAGCCAAATAGAATGAAGAAGAATTAAAAAGAATATAACTTTAAAGCAATGAAAAGATTCCAAGCCAGCTGCTTCTCCTTATATCATAGTCACTGTCTGAAAGGTTGTGAAGATGCTCGGAAATATGTCCATCTTCTACATTTCCCTGCATAATGGTGTAAATGATGGTGCTGCATCCTCTATTAAAATGTGCTATTTGGTGGACTCCCAATTAACAAATTATAATGATAATTTAGAGGCATATATCAATACAAACATACAAAATATAAATATAAAATTGGTTTAAAAATCATTTTGTGTATATATTTCCATCAATACTTGAAGGAAAACACTGCCCATTGCATACAAAATGGGCGTATATAGCAGGCTAGCAATAGCAAAGAATTAGAAAGACGTCACCTGCATGGGAGGGTTGATGAGGGTAATGCAGGTGATGTGGTGTACATGGACTTCCAAAAGGTGTTTGATAAAGTGCCACATAACAGGCTTGTCAGCAAAGTTAAAGCGCGTGGAATAAAAGGGACAATAGCAACATGGAAACAAAGTTGGCTGAATGATAAGAAACAGAGAGTAGTGATGAACAGTTGTTTTTCGGATTGGAGGAAGGTATACTTTGGAGTTCCACAGGGATCGGTATTAGGAACATACATTTCTTGATCTATGTTAATGACCTAGACTTTGGTGTGCAGGGCACAATTTCAAAATTGGCAGCTGCCAGAAAACTTGGAAGTATTGTGAACTGTGAGGAGGATAGTAATAGTCGTCAAGAGGGCATAGACAGGCTAATGGAATAGGCAGACACGTGGCAGATCAAATTTAATGCAGAGAAGTGTGAAGTGATACATTTTGGTAGGAAGAACAGGGAGAGGCAATATAAAATAAAGAGTGCAATTCTAAAGGGGGAGGAGGGGCAGAGGGACCTGGGGGTGTAAGTGTACAAATCATTGAAGGTGGCAGGGCAAGTTGAGAAAGTGGTTAATAAGTGTTACGTGTCAGGCAAGCCCCCCCCTCCCCCCGCCCCCACCACCTGCCAAGAATGAGGAAAATTAATTTCGCCACATGAACATTGATTTCAAACTGCTGATGGTGAAGAAAGAATTTGCTTTAAAAGACAATTGGAGATTTTGGCTGGAGAGAGGCAATAGCATATCAACAGACAAGTATTTCAAAGGACAAAGGAGCTATTCCCTGCTCCAATTTAATCCACTATGGACTTTTGATTACCAGACGTTGAAGCATTCCAGGTTAACTACTAAGATGGCCAAATACACAAACAGACGTAGTCGGGCCAGTTTGGTCACATGACTGACTGACTGACTGCTGAAGTTTTTTTGAACTTGAGCTTTCAACACAATTTTGAACTGAGAAGGCTGTTAGCTCCTGGACTGAGAACACCTCTCTCCTTTTTGCTCTCATCTCACTCTCACCAGCGTTGGAAACCATTGAACCCCAAGAGAGAAAAGTTTCCTACAGTGAACAAGATTTAAGAAGAATACTGGGCCCCAACGAAAAGTAAGAGCTGTCTACAATCAAGGACTGTACGGCGAGCTGGAAACACAGAAACAGTAACAAGAAACCCCCTTTTAGAGACTGCCTCAAACCTCTCCATTTTATTTTTCTTCTGCTTTTTTCTGTCCCTATTTTTAAAAAAATTTTATTTAGAGATACAGCACTGAAACAGGCCCTTCGGCCCACCGAGTCTGTGCCGACCAACAACCACCCATTTACACTAACCCTACAGTAATCCCATATGCCCTACCACCTACCTACACTAGGGGCAATTTATAACAGCCAATTTACCTATCACTTGCACGTCTTTGGCATGTGGGAGGAAACCGGAGCACCCAGAGGAAACCCACGCAGACACAGGGAGAACTTGCAAACTCCGCACAGACAGTACCCAGAATTGAACCCAGGTCCCTGGAGCTGTGAGGCTGCGGTGCTAACCACTGCGCCACTGTGCCACCATTTGCATGTGTGTATCATGTGTGAATGCTAGCATGGGTGCGTCATATATCTGTAGGCGTTAACTGTACTAGAGTTTAAGTTTAAGCTTTAACAAATTTCACTTTTCTTCTTTAAACCTAAAGAAAACTTGGTGTACTCATTTCTTTGCCTTATCATTGGAAAGCTGTGAACAAGGATTCACAAAGGGGGAGCTCAAAACACAGCGTGTTTAAAATTAAATTCTGCTACAATAAGACCAGGTGAAGACAGTAAAAGACCCCTAGACACCTTTCTCACCTGGTCGTAACATACGTTTATGCAGGGTTGCTGGATATTTATAAATCTGATTTATCTCGGAGCAATGCAGATATCACACTTGTATTAAATCACTAACTGGTTTATTTACAGTACTTTGAAATAACTCAGTACTTACAAGATTTCAGTACAATGTCTTTTGCAGAACAGACTCATTTAGTAGAACATTCTAACTTTGTGTCTTTCAGTTTCAGTTTCAACTAGTCTTAAACAATCAAGCAAAGTGAGCATGGATCAATGGACAGATTAATATAATCAAACCCAGATGAATCAAACACTACATTTTCCCCCCTTTTAACTAAAGACGTTATTTGTGAATTAAAGTATTCTAAACAACAAAGATATATACATCAAATCATTTCTTAGTATTCAACGTGTCTGTTTTCTTTAAGTACAGAAATAGTCTTTGAGATAGGAAGGCCTCTTAGGTCTGCGATTAGATTTACAAATTTGAGATTGTGGATCTGTTTGATCAGCTTGATAGGCGGATGATCAACAACACTCATAGGAAAAGGAAATGTATCCTCATATCCACTATCCTCAAAATTTCCTGGTCTGCTCACTATCATTCCACTTGGTGTTGTCATCCAACAGATAAGCATCGGTACCTAGCAAACATTTAATTTGCTTTGGACCTGATACTGATGAAGCAAGATTGTGGTCGCAATTTGGCTGTTTGATTCAAATCCAATCTCCAACTTTAAAATCGTGGTTCCCTTGCACCTGTACATTTGGACAAAGTATGCTTTTGCTTTACCTTGTCGCTTTGTGATTTTGTCTGCTTTCACTCTGACATTCTCGTTAACTGGTAGTGATGGTTTAAGAAGAGTCAGTGGCATGCGACAGTTATGACCTATCATAAGTCCAGCTGATGTCTTTACGGTCAGAGAGTGTAAGGTGGATTGATATATGTGGAATAGGATGTGAATGGATTGTTCGAATGTTTTCCCCTCAGACATACTAGCTTTCAGACTTTCCTTTATCACCCTGTTGAATTGTTCAACACCACCATTCGATAGTGGGTTGTAGCATGATGTCAGATGGTGATGAATTCCGTGACTTGCTGAGAACTCTATGAACTGACTGGAAACAAACTGCAGTCCATTGTCAGTAGTGATAGTCTCCTGCAAACCCCATTTTGTAAATAACTTGTCCAGAATGTCAATGACTGAAGTGGTTGTAATGGAATTTGTTGTAGCGATTTCTGACCATTTGCTATGTAGAGATCAGGAACAACGAGGGGCTGCTTGCACTTCTCCAAAAATATCAACTTGGATTTGTTACCATGGTTTTGTTGGCCATGGGGTCAGTTGTAGAGGTGTGGAACACGATTGAACAGATTTTTCACTGAGTGTACAAGCTACACAGTTCCTAATAGGGCGGCACAGTGGCGCAGTGGTTAGCACCGCAGCCTCACAGCTCTAGGGACCCGGGTTCGATTCCGGGTACTGCCTGTGTGGAGTTTGCAAGTTCTCCCTGTGTCTGCGTGGGTTTTCTCCGGGTGCTCCGGTTTCCTCCCACAAGCCAAAAGACTTGCAGGTTGATAGGTAAATTGGCCATTATAAATTGTCACTAGTATAGGTAGGTGGTAGGGAAATATAGGGACAGGTGGGGATGTTTGGTAGGAATATGGGATTAATGCAGGATTAGTATAAATGGGTGGTTGATGTTCGGCACAGACTCGGTGGGCCGAAGGGCCTGTTTCAGTGCTGTATCTCTAATCTAATCATAATCTAATCTAAACTCTTCTATACAGCGATCTATTCCTGGCCACCAGACTGCTTCACCGGATCATTGTTTCATCTCAACAACACCCAGATGTCCTTCGTTGACAAGATGACACTGTGCTGTAGGGCCTTTGGGACAACTGCTCAAGTTCCACGTACAATACAGTTATCACCAAACAGTGTGAGTTCATTGCGTACTCTCTAAAATAGGATGAGTTCTTCCCCTATATCACGAGGCGACTCAGATTTGAGGTACTGACTTACTTGCTGCAGTGTGTTGTCTGCTGCTGACTCTGCCTCCAACTGTTCTCGTGTAACAAGGTTTGTGGTCACACACAAAATCACTGCGATCATGTAGTCTTCAACTTTGCAAGTTGCTTTACAATTGCTAACACTATCTGCGACAGAATTACTGCTAAGCATATCAGCTACTCGGTTGCGTGAATCATCAAGGTACTGACCTCGAAGTTATACTGATGGAGACGATCTGATCATCTGTAGATGCATAGAGGTCGATGACCTGATCCTGATGTAGCTAATAATGTAGTCAACACTTTGTGATTGGTGCGAAGAGTAAACTTACTACCAAAAAGATACATGTGCCAATGTTCACATGTATAGATACAGGTTAGTGTTTCCCGGTCTCTAGTAGAATATTCATGTTCAGTTTCCAACAATGGGCATGACGCATAAGATATTGGTCGCTTGCATCCGTCAATGGGCTGTGAGAGTACAGCTCCAATTGCAGTTCCTGATGCATCTGTTGTGACATACATTTCTGCATGTAGGCTGAAATGTGTGAGGGCTGGCGGAGATACATTAGCTTCTGAAGAGGCTCCACGAGCTCTGTGTACTTAGAGTCATAGAGTCATAGAGTCGTACAGTATAGAAACAGACCCTTCAGCCCACCGCGTACATGCCGACCATAATTCCTATCTATACTAATCCCACCTGCCTGCATTAATTCCATATCCCTGTATGCCTTGCTCATTCAAGTACCTGTCTGGATGCCTCTTAAATGTTGCTACAGTTCCTGCCTCCACCACCTCCTCAGGCAGCTCATTCCAGATACCCACTATTCTTTGTGTGAAAAATTTACCCCTTTGATCCCCTTTAAATCTCCTCCCTCTCACCTTAAATCTATACCCAACTCCAGCTCCTCGAGAACCGCGTTAGAGAACTGGATCTGGAGCTGGATGAACTTCGGATTATTCGGGAGGCGGAGGGAGTTATTGAGAGGAGTTATAGGGAGGTAGTGACACCTCAGGTAAAAGAAGTAGGTAGATGGGTTACCGTCAGGGGAAGGAGAGGGAACCAGCAGGCAGTGCAGGGATCCCCTGTGGCCGTTTCCCTCAACAACAGGTATACCGTTTTGGATACTGTTGGGGGGGACGACTTACCAGGGGTAAGCAATGGGGTACAGGTCTCTGGCGCAGAGTCTGTCCCTGTTGCTCAGAAGGGAAGGGGGAAGAGGAGCAGAGCATTAGTCATTGGGGAATCCATAATTAGGGGAACAGATAGGAGGTTCTGTGGGAACGAGAGAGACTCACGGTTGGTGTGTTGCCTCCCAGGTGCCAGTGTTCGTGATGTCTCGGATAGTGTTTTTGGGATCCTTAAGGGGGAGGGGGAGCAGCCCCAAGTCGTGGTCCACATAGGCACCAACGACATTGGTAGGAAGAGAGATGGGGATTTAAGGCAGAAATTCAGGGAGCTAGGGTGGAAGCTTAGAGCGAGAACACAGAGTTGTTATCTCTGGGTTATTGCCCGTGCCACGTGCTAGCGAAGAGAGGAATAGGGAGAGAGGAGTTGAACACGTGGCTGCAGGGATGGTGTAGGAGGGAGGGTTTTGGTTTCCTGGATAATTGGGGCTCTTTCTGGGGTAGGTGGGACCTCTACAAACAGTATGGTCTTCACCTGAACCAGAGGGGTACCAATATCCTGGGGGGGAGATTTGCTAGTGCTCTTCGGGGGGGTTTAAACTAATTCAGCAGCGGGATGGGAACCTAAATTGTAGTTCCAGTGTACAGGATGTTGAGAGTAGTGAGGTCAGGGATAAGGTTACAAGGACGCAAGAGGGCACTGGCAGGCAAGAACTTGGTTTAAGGTGTGTCTACTTCAACGCCAGGAGCATCTGGAATAAGGTGGGTGAGCTTGCAGCATGGGTTGGTACCTGGGATCTTGATGTTGTGGCCATTTCAGAGACATGGGTAGAGCAGGGACAGGAATGGATGTTGCAGGTTCCGGGATTTAGATGTTTCAGTAAGAACAGAGAAGATGGTAAAAGAGGGGGGGGGTGTGGCATTGTTAATCAAGGAGAGTATTACGGCGGCAGAAAGGACGTTTGAGGACTCGTCTACTGAGGTAGTATGGGCCGAGGTTAGAAACAGGAGAGGAGAGGTCACCCTGTTGGGAGTTTTCTATAGACCTCCGAATAGTTCCAGAGATGTAGAGGAAAGGATAGCGAAGATGATTCTCGACAGGAGCGAGAGTAACAGGGTAGTGGTTATGGGGGACTTTAACTTTCCAAATATTGACTGGAAATACTATAGTTCGAGTACTTTAGATGGGTCAGTTTTTGTCCAGTGTGTGCAGGAGGGTTTTCTGACACAGTATGTAGACAGGCCAACCAGGGGCGATGCCACATTGGATTTGGTACTGGGTAATGAACCCGGCCAGGTGTTAGATTTTGATGTAGGTGAGCACTTTGGTGATAGTGATCACAATTCGGTTAGGTTTACCTTAGCGATGGGCAGGGACAGGTATATACCGCAGGGCAAGAATTATACCTGGGGGAAAGGAAATTATGATGCAATTAGGCAAGATTTAGGATGCGTAGGATGGGGAAGGAAACTGCAGGGGATGGGCACAATTGAAATGTGGAGCTTATTCAAGGAGCAGCTACTGCGTGTCCTTGATAAGTATGTACCTGTCAGGCAGGGAGGAAGTTGTCGAGCGAGGGAGCCGTGGTTTACTAAAGAAGTTGAAGCGTTTGTCAAGAGGAAGAAGAAGGCTTATGTTAGGATGAGACGTGAAGGATCAGTTAGGGCGCTTGAGATTTACAAGCTAGCCAGGAAGGATCTAAAAGGAGAGCTTAGAAGAGCGAGGAGAGGACACGAGAAGTCATTGGCGGATAGGATCAGGGAAAACCCTAAGGCTTTCTATCGAGGAAAGGCTGAGGGACTTGAGGTTGTTTTCGTTAGAGAGAAGGAGGAGGAGAGGTGACTTAATAGCGACATATAAGATAATCAGAGGGTTAGATAGGGTGGATAGTGAGAGTCTTTTTCCTCGGATGGTGATGGCAAACATGAGGGGACATAGCTTTAAGTTGAGGGGTGATAGATATAGGACAGATGTTAGAGGTAGTTTCTTTACTCAGAGAGTAGTAGGGGCGTGGAACGCCCTGCCTGCAACAGTAGTAGACTCGCCAACTTTAGAATTAGAATTAGAACATTACAGCGTAGTACAGGCCCTTCGGCCCTCGATGTTGCGCCGACCTGTGAAACCATCTGACCTACACTATTCCATTTTCATCCATATGTCTATCCAATGACCACTTAAATGCCCTTAAAGTTGGTGAATCTACTACTGCTGCAGGCAGGGCGTTCCACTCTCTGAGTAAAGAAACTACCTCTCACATCTGTCCTATATCTATCACCCCTCAACTTGAAGCTATGTCCCCTCGTGTTTGCCATCACCATCCGAGGAAAATGACGCTCACTATCCACCCTATCTAACCCTCTGATTATCTTATATGTCTCTATTAAGTCACCTCTCCTCCTCCTTCTCCCCAACGAAAACAACCTCAAGTCCCTCAGCCTTTCCTCGTAAGACCTTCCCTCCATACCAGGCAACATCCTAGTAAATCTCCTCTGCACCCTTTCCATCGCTTCCACATCCTTCCGATAATGCGGTGACCAGAACTGAACGCAATACTCCAGGTGCGGTCTCACCAGAGTTTTGTACAGCTGCAGCATGACCTCGTGGCTCCGAAACTCGATCCCCCTACTAATAAAAGCTAACACACCATATGCCTTCTTAACAGCCCTATTAACCTGGGTAGCAACCTTCAGGGATTTATGCACCTGGACACCAAGATCTCTCTGTTCATCTACACTACCAAGAATCTTCCCATTAGCCCAGTATTCTGCATTCCTGTTACTCCTTCCAAAGTGAATCACCTCACACTTTTCCGCATTAAACTCCATTTGCCATCTCTCAGCCCAGCTCTGCAGCCTATCTATGTCCCTCTGTACCCTACAACATCCTTCGGCACTATCCACAACTCCACCGACCTTAGTGTCATCTGCAAATTTACTAACCCACCCTTCTACACCCTCTTCCAGGTCATTTATAAAAATGACAAACAGCAGTGGCCCCAAAACAGATCCTTGCGGTACACCACTAGTAACTAAACTCCAGGATGAACATTTGCCATCAACCACCACCCTCTGTCTTCTTTCAGCTAGCCAATTTCTGATCCAAAGCTCTAAATCACCTTCAACCCCATACTTCCGTATTTTCTGCAATAGCCTACCGTAGGGAACCTTATCAAACGCCTTACTGAAATCCATATACACCACATCCACAGCTTTACCCTCATCCACCTGTTTGGTCACCTTCTCGAAAAACTCAATAAGGTTTGTGAGGCACGACCTACCCGTCACAAAACCGTGCTGACTATCGCTAATGAACTTATTCTTTTCAAGATGATTATAAATCCTGTCTCTTATAACCTTTTCCAACATTTTACCCACAACCAAAGTAAGGCTCACAGGTCTACAATTACCAGGGCTGTCTCTACTCCCCTTCTTGAACAAGGGGACAACATTTGCTATCCTCCAGTCTTCCGGCACTATTCCTGTCGACAATGACGACATAAAGATCAAGGACAAAGGCTCTGCAATCTCCTCCCTAGCTTCCCAGAGAATCCTAGGATAAATCCCATCTGGCCCAGGGGACTTATCTATTTTCACACTTTCCAAAATTGATAACACCTCCTCCTTGTGAACCTCAATCCCATCTAGCCTAGTAGCCTGAATCTCAGTATTCTCCTCAACAACATTTTCTTTCTCTACTGTAAATACTGACGCATACACAAGATAAGGAGTTGAAGGCAGTGTTAGGAATGTTCTCCTGGAGGCTTGTTAAACATCTGCTTGCCAATTAAAATGCCTGCTAGTGCTCATTAAAGAGGCTGCCCAGCATTTTGGTGACTAGCACTTCAACTAACACCCTCTCCTAGCAGGAAAAGCAGTTTGGGAGTAAAGACAGCATTGATGTCAATTTCAAGCATTACTTAAAGGAATACTCAGCACTTAAAGGAATACTCACCATTTCATGGTCATTGCTGCTGGAGCTATGAAGAGGACCTCTAAAGCACATCGGGAGGCTTTCTGGAAAGCTTTGCCCAGACTTCACCAGCACTCAAGCAACATTTAACTCCAGGAATTCTCTGAGGACTTCATCTAAAAAGAGTAAGTTCTGTGCTACTGTACCTTATAAAACTCCTTATAGGAGTCGCCAGGAGAAAGGGAGCGGTTTCCCCCTTATCTATCCTGCGACATGAATCTCCAAACAGAAATGATGCATGGCTCTGCTTGCTCCTTCCCCTCCTCGTACAAAAAAGGTGTGCTAAATACTTCTGTATGATGACAGTGTCCCTTTCCTGATCTAAATGTGTTCTTTTTGGTAAATTGAACAAGTTGTTTCCAGAGATTTACTGTACTGATGGCATGCACTTCATCAGCAGAAATATCAATGTGTTTTTAAATAGGCTGATAGCCTGGAAAGGACAAAGGAAAATGAAAAAAAAAATAGCAATATTAAAGATGAAGGAGGAGCCTTGGTAATAGACGTGGAAGTGAGCCTCTCTTTCAGAAAGATACTGGAGGGTGTGAAGGCTCCTGTTCTTCAAACCCACCCAGTGTTACATTTGGGTATTTCATCAGTTCTGAGCTGGGCTGTCAGAGGGACCTCAGCTACTTACTGCTCGTTCCACTATACTGACATGGTCTGACCAATCACGCAGTACCTATTGTGGGTACTGATTAGTTCATGGTCAGATTATCCTGGCTTTCACTTCAGACTGAAACATACTTTATGTAGATAGAATTGTCCCATTGAAGACAGACCCAAATGGAGCCCTGTGACCTCCTTATGCTGCCCTCCCCTATTTAAGCTAACTTTTCTATTGGGTTTAGTGGGGCACCAGGGTTGCCGGCCCCTGATGTATGGATCTAACACAGCCGGTGGCAACCCTAGATTAAACGTGGACAGCCTATAAAACAACTGTCAATGCTGCTAGTGAAAACTGATAAGCAGCGATTCCCATTGCTAAAGGAGACAGCATGTAGCTCTAACTTTAACTAGAATCCTGAGGGCAGCTTTAAGGGCATTTAAGTGGTCATTGGATAGACATATGGATGAAAATGGAATAGTTTAGGTCAGATGGTTTCACAGGTCGGCGCAACATTGAGGGCCGAAGGGCCTGTACTGCGCTGTAATGTTCTATGTTCTATACCCTCTAGTTTTAGTCACCCCTACCATGGAAACATATTCTGGCTATCTACCGTATCTACGAGTCTCATAATTTTATATACCTCTATCATGTCCCCTCTCAGCCTCCTTCGCTCCAGGGAAAACAGACCCAGCATATCCAATCTCTCTTTATAACTCAAGCCCTCCAAACCAGGCAACATCCTTGTGAATCTTTTCTGCACCCTCTCTAGCTTAATCAAATTAGGAACGAATTTATGATAAAAGTTGGTAGTACCTAGAAATGTGCCAACTCTTCCACATTAGACAGTGTTGGAAGTGCATGAAGGCTTTGTCTGTGTGTAGGCTTTACTCCTGCTGCTGTCACTCTGTAACCTGGAAAGTCAATCTCGGGTGCCACAAATGTGCATTTGTCCTTATTGAGCATCAAATTGTGTTTTATAAGTCAAGTGAGCACTGCTGATAATCATTGATCATGTTCAGCTTTGTCCCTTATATGGAGAACGATGTCATCAAGAAGATTAAGCGTTTCTTCAATCTTGTCAGATGTTGAGGGAACAATCTTCTGGAATCTGCTAGCTGCTGAACTTAGTCCATAGATATTCTGCAATTCTGAAACACACCTTTATGAGTAACAAAAGCTGTAAGATATTGGCTTTGTTCTTTTAGAGGTATCTGGAGATAACTCTGTCGCATATCAAGCTTTGTGAAGACTGTGGAGTCATGAAAAGATGCTGATAGTTCTTGAATTGTAGGAAGCAGATACTTGTCTGGTATGATAGCTTTATTGACTGCCTTCTGGTCAATGCATAGTCTAAGTTGGCCATTTTTTCATCGTGCAATGACTAGATTTGATATCCACAGCGATGAGTGAATTCGCTCAGTGATACCGTCTGATTCTAGTCATTTCAGCTCCCGTGACACTTCAGCAAGGATTGCAAATGGCAACTGTCTCAAATTTTGTGCACTGGTTGAATTGATGTGTCAATGCAAGGAGCATGACAGTACTTCTTGATCTCCCCAAATCCAGTAAATAAGGAAGGATACTGGCGTGTATAATCTGCATTATCAATCCCATTAATGTGTGCTCCGATGGGGTCTTCAAGTTTGAATCCAAGTCTATCAAAAATGTTTACCCCCATAAGGCTTTGGCCTTTGGCTACACAGAATGTGAACCTATCTTGGGTGACATTTTTGCAGCGCACTGGAACTGTGATCGTCCCCGAAACTGGAATGATAGTGTCGTCATAAACTTGAAAAGTGTCTTTTGCCGGAGTGAGAGAGAATTGCAAAAAATACCTTTGCTTGAGTTTGTCACTCAAAATGTTGCACCAACATCAATAAGAAGTGACACTGAGATGCCTGTGATCTCGACTGAGCACACCTTAAAATGACCTGGTGCTTTACTTTTTGTGATGGTAAATACATGTTGTACCTCACTCTCAGGAAGAGACTCCACCACATGTCAAACCGATTAAGTATTTTTCTTCGATGACCTGCCCATCGTTGCAAAATGGTTCCACTTTAAACATGAGTTACATTTTTTCCCTCGAGCTGGACATGGCGTAGAGACTTGATGAGCATTTCCACAATTTGGGCACAGTTTTGAAGGTAACTGGCCATGATGGGGCACATTTTGATGAGGTTGCTGAGGTCTTCTTGTCTGTAACTCTTGCACTGAAGCTGGTTGGGCAAACTGTGTCTGCTCCAAGACAATGCATAAGCATCGCTTTTTGACAGTTCACTGCTACAGCTGGGCTGCCCATCCCTATAGCAAGCAAGTAGGTCTTGAACCCTGAAATCCATTGCTCCCAGCACAGGAGAGGATTTCCTGGCATTGAAAGAAATGGTTCTGGAGCAAATAAAATTAAATTGTGCTGAATCATCCCCATTGCCACGTTTTGTTATGTTGACACCAGGTTGCTGGATATTTATATATCTGATTTATCTCAGAGCAATGCAGATATCACACTTGTATTAAAACACCAACTAGTTTAATTACTGTACCTTGAAATATCTCAGCAGTTACGAGATTTCAGTACAATGACTTTCTCAGAACAGTCTCTGTTTAGTGGAACAGCATAGCCTTGGGTCTTTTAGTTTCATTTTCAACTAGGCTTAAACAATCAAGCACAGTAAGCATGGATCAGTGGACAGACTAATACAGTCAAACCCAGATCACTTAAACACTACATTATGGAGTCTTCATGTGAAAACTGAGTTCTGTACAGCTTGTGCTTGTGTTTAGAGACAGCCCCTGATTTGAAGCTGGGGATTTCCAAGATAAACCCAGGTTAGATAAACAGTTTTGTGACTGAGGAAAAAAAACAAAGTTTTTTTAACCAGATTCATGTCACGGACAGTTTTTAGTTTCAGTTTGTCAAGAAACTCGACAGGATTAAGCCAGCAAAATGAAAAGCTGTGTCAGTTTTTCAAGAAGACACCAGAGAGTGTGTTAAGCCAGGAAAAAATGCTGTGTGGTTTTCACAAGAAACCAGTGGCAGAGCCGAATGTTGTTAGCTTAAAAAAAAAGTCTCCCAGGGCTGCTGAACTAGAAACAGCTGGAAGCTGTTGATTTTAAAAGGACAGGCTCTTTTAATTAGAATCTGTTTACTGGAAGCTGACTTTTGGAAAATAAAAGATACTATTGTTGTCTTCAGTTATTGAAAAGTTATCAGCGGAGCCATGCCATCAGGACAGTAGTGGGCAAAGCTGCAGCAGATTGAGTGGTGACAAGACCGAAACGCTAAAGGGAAGATGACATCTCTTGCTATCTACAGGCCACCATTACTCCCATATCCGTAACCTGGAGGATCGGATTGAAAGCTACTTGAGGAAAATCATGGTTTTGTTGTGCTGTGAGATGGATCAGCGGATGGTAAGGACTTTCCTGGATGCATCTGCTAATTGACGTGTAACCATTAAGATATATAGATTGTCATGCAGACCCCCCACCTGCCAAGACTGAGGCACATTAATTTTGTCATATGAACATTGATTTGAAAACTGTTGCTGAAGTGAAGAAAAGACTTGTTAAAAAAAAAAATCACCAGGCCCTTGGCTGGAAAGATATTTGCATAATAACAGACTGTGCTTGTGGAGACAAAGGGGTTACTTTTCTTATCCAATTTAACCCACAATGGACTTTGAACACCAGGTATTGTGTGTAAGAAGAGGCATTCCAAGGTCGGCTAAGACCAGAGAATCCACAAACAGACATGGTCAGACCAGCTGGTCATGTGGCTAGCTTGCTTGGCAACCTGGTATTTCTGAATTTTACAAACAGCTTGGAGTGAGAGACTGCAGAATGCTCCTGGACTAAAGAAGACCTCTCCTGTCTGGCTCTCCATTTCTTTCTCACGGAACTCCAAATCCACTGAAGACACAGGAACCCCAAGAGAGAAAAGTCTCCTACAGAGAACAAGAAATCTGGGCCCGAACGAAAAGCAAGATCTACCTACAAACATGGACTGTACAGTGAGCTTGAAGAATAGTAACAACAACTCTTCAGAGATTGCCTCAAACTTTTCCACTTTACTTTTCGTCTGCTCTTTTCTGTCTCTGTCTGTATGTGTGTATCGCATATGCATGCTAGTGTGGGCATGTTGTGTATCGGTAGGCATTAACCGAATTAGAGTTTAAGTTTAAGTTTAATAAATTTCAACCTTTCTTCTTTAAACCTAAGAAAACCTGTTTGTGCTGGTTTCTTTGCCTTATAATTAGAAAGCAGTGAACGAGGATTCATCAAGGGGGAGCTGAAAACACTGTGTGTTTAAAATTAAAACCTGTTACGGAAGACCAGGTGAAGGCTGAGAGGGAACCCTAGACCCCTTTCTCACCTGGTCGTAACGCTATCGATCGTGATTTAGCTGTTAGCTCATGTTTAATTTATTGGTTTTGGTTTGAGTGCTAAAGTAAAATTTATAAAAGTGAAATCTTGTCTGTTTGGTTTTTGGATTCCTAACTTGGGGTCCGATGGTAGATTTGATTCTTTTAATTTGTTATTAGTCTCCTCGGGGATCATAACAAAATTGGGGGCTTGTCCAGGATTGGTTCCACAATTATGAGGTAAAACAGGTTCGCTGGAATTTTACAGAGTTTAAATAAACAAGATTTCACATTTACTTTGGTTGGGTTCAGTGGAAAATCAACATTAATGTACAAGAATTTGGTAAGATATATTGAGATAGATCTGTTAAGATATAAGTATATTGCAGCAGTTGAGTAAGGTTGATTTGGTCATGATATCAGCACACATGGGGGTTAGTGTAAGCCCAGGACAAGGAAGGCTGAAGTAATGCAAAACTTGGTTCTTCACCTGAAGCTGGTGAAAGAAGAGGTTGTTTCTGCTAATGTTCAAATAGATCTAGCCAAAATTGAGTGCGAGAAGATAAGATTGACAAGAGAAGAAAAAACAGACAATTACATTTTGAAATGAGAAAACTTGAAGAGGGAAGAGAAAGGGAGAATTAGACTTTGAGAGAGAAAAGCTCAAAGTTTGTGCACATGCACCGGAATTGAAAGTGCAGGAGGATCCAGAGGAGACTCCTCATAGTTTTGAATTGCTAAAGAATATATGCTTGGTACCTAAATTTAGTGAAGAGGGAGTAGAAATGTCCCTTGTGTCATTTGATAAACTTGTCATGAATCTGCAGTGG
Organism: Heterodontus francisci; assembly: GCF_036365525.1. Classification (NCBI taxonomy): domain Eukaryota; kingdom Metazoa; phylum Chordata; class Chondrichthyes; order Heterodontiformes; family Heterodontidae; genus Heterodontus; species Heterodontus francisci. The sequence goes on from NC_090384.1 coordinate 62,344,372, forward strand.
CCTAAATCATCTTGGCCAATGCTCCTACAGAGTTTTTTTAGTAGGGAAAGGTTTGGAGGTTTATTCAGCTCTGTCAGATGAACACTCAAGGGACTATAACAAGAGCAAAATACTGCGGATGCTGAACCTCTGAAATGAGAACAGAAAGTGCTGGAAATACTCAGCAGGTCTGGCAGCATCTGTGGAAGGAGAAACAGAGTTAACGTTTCAGGTCTGTGACCCTTCATCAAAACTGGCAAAAGTTGGAAATGTAACAGTCTTTGAGTATGTGAGAGGGGGGAGGGGGGAAGTAGAACAAGAAGGAAGGGCAGTGATAATATGGTGGAGGGAGACATTCAATGTCATATGTCATGTAACAGAATGCAAATGGTGTGCAAAATAGTTGGAGCGAAAGATAAAGCTTGAATCTAGAGAGAGTGCTCATTGACAGAATAATGAACAGGTCTGTATGAAACCAAAAACATGAAAAATAAGGTAGTGACTAGCACATGTTCAAAAAAATAAATAAGCAAAATTAAAAAGAATATATTAAAAAAAAATAATAAATAATAAATAAACAAAAAATAATAATAGGGCTCAAGGTCTGAAATTATTGAACTCAATATTGAGTCCAGAAGGCTGTAGAGTGCCTAATCGGAAAATGAGATGCTGTTCCTCGAGCTTGCGTTGATGTTCACTGGAGCATTGCAGCAGGCCGAGGACAGAAATGTGGGTATGAGAACAAGGTGGAGAATTAAAATGGCAAGCAACCGAAAGCTCGGGATCATGCTTGCAAACTGAGTGGGGGTGTTCTGCAAAGCGGTCACTCAATCTGTGTTTGGTCTCACCAATGTAAAGGAGACCCCACTGTGAGCAGCGAATACAATATACTAAATTAAAAGAAGTACAAGTAAATCACTGCCTTACCTGGAAGAAGTGTTTCGGGCCTTCGATGGTGAGGAGAGAGGAGGTAACAAGGCAGGTATTACACTTCCTGCGATTGCATGGGAAGGTGCTGTGGGAAAGGGAAGAGGTGTCGGGGGTGATGGAGGAGTGAACCAGGGTGTCGCTGAGGGAAAGATCCCTTCAGAATGCTGACAGGCGAGGGGAAGATGTGTTTGGTGGTGGCATCACACTGGAGGTGGCGGAAATGGCGGAGAATAATCCTTTGGACGTGAAGGCTGGTGGGGTAGAAAATGAGGACAAGGGGAACCCTGCCGCTGTTCTGGGAGGAAGGGGAAGGGGTGAGGGCAGAAGTGCGGGAAATGGTTCGTACACACTCAAGGCCCTTAGCAATCACAGTGAGGGGGAATCCGCGGTTGAGGAAAAAGGAAGACATATCAGAGGCGCTGTTGTGGAAGTTTGTATCATCGGAACAGATGCGTTGGAGACGGAGAAACTGGGACAATGGAATGGAATCCTTACAAGAGGCTGGGTGTGAGGAAGTGTGCTCAGGGTAGCCGTGGGAGTCGGTGGGCTTATAATAAATACTAATGGCAGCCTATCCCCAGAGATGGAGACAGAGATGTAGAGGAAGGGAAAGGAATTGTCGGAGATGGACCGTGTGAAGGTGAGAGAAGGGTGGAAATTGGAAACAAAGATGACAAAGTTTTCCAGTTCGGGGCGAGAGCAGGAAGCGGCATCAATGCAGTCATCAATGTACCGGAAAAAGAGTCGGGGAAGGGGGCCTGAGTAGAACTAGAACAAGGAATGTTCAACATATCCGACAAAAAGACGGGTATAGCTAGGACCCACGCGGGTACCCATAGCAACACCTTTTATTTGAAGGAAGTGAGTGGAGTTGAAGGAAAAGTTGTTTAATGTGAGAGCAAGTTCAGCCAGGCGGAGGAGGGTGGTATGGATGGGATTGGTTGGGCCTCTCTTTAAGGAAGAAATGGAGAGCCCTCAGACCATCTGAGTGGGAGATGGAGGTGTAGAGAGATTGGACATCCATAGTGAAGAGGAGACAGTTAGGGCCAGGAAGCTGGAAACTGTCGAAATGATGTAAGGCGTCAGAAGAGTCATGGATATAGGTGGGAAGAGACAGGACAAGGGGAGAAAAAATAGAATCAAGATAGGAGGAAATAAGTTCAATGGGGCAGGGACAGGCTGAAATGATAGGTGTACTGAGACAGTTCTGTTTGTGGATTTTAGGAAGGAGATAGAAGCGGGCTGCGCGGGGTTGCGGGACTATGAGGTTGGAAGCTGTAGAGGGAAGATCTCCAGAGGAGATGAGGTCAGTGACAGTACTGGAGACAGTGGCTTGATATTCAGTGGTGGGGTCATGGTCCAGGGGGAGGGGGGAAGAAGAGTCTGAGAGTTGGTGCTCAGCCTCTGCAATGTAAAGGTCAGTGCACCAGATAACAACAGCACCGACCTTGTAAGTGGGTTTCATCACAATGTCAGGTTGAGACTTGAGAGAACGGACTGCAGCAAGTTCAGAGGGAGAGAGGTTAGAGTGAGTGAGAGGGGCAGAGAAATTAAGATGGCTGATGTCACGCCAACAGTTTTCAATAAAAAGATCAAGATTGGGTAAGAGGCCAGAGGGAGGGATCCAGGTAGTGGGAGAGTACTGGAGGCAGGTGAATGGGTCCACTGGTTGGGGGGAGGACTCCTGGTCAAAGAAGTGAGCCCGGAGGCGAAGGCAACAGAAGAAAAGCTCAACATCATGTCGAATGTGAAATTCATTGAGATGGGGGCGTAAGGGTATTAAACTAAGTCCTTTGCTAAGTACAGATCGTTCATCGTCAGAGAGGGGAAGGTCAGAAGGTATTGTGAATACATGGCAAGGGGTGAGATTAGGACAAGGGATAGGGTCAGAGAGAAGGGAAGGGGAAGAAAGATCTGGAGGGGCATTGGTACCCATCAGTTGCTGGAGTTTGCATTCCTTAATAACTGAAAGGAAGAGAAAAAGTTTTTTGTTGATGCATCGGATAAGGTGAAGGATGAAATGAAACTGTTGAGCAGGACAACTTTGAGATAGGGTGAGTCAGTGCTGTTGGAGAGAGAGGTCAAGTGTGTACATGTGCCAGTGCATAGCACTGAGTGTGGATCTCAGAATGCGGCGAGAGCAGCAGTCCGAAGAACATTGTATGTCTCAGAGATACCTGTAATCCTGGGTGAATTTGAAACATGAAGGATTCAGTTGGAATCCACGTGGAATAAGTTGGAGCCGGAGACAGTCGCTGAGGAAGGACATATGGCTGTGAAAACAAGTTTCAGGAGAAACCTTATCGAACACTAAGAAGGAAATGGAAAGCAATGAAAGTGAACAAGGTAAAAGAGATAAATGGAAATCCCATTGGAGAGAAGAGCAGAGCTACTTCACAGCAGGCATTCCTGGAAGAGAAGTAGCAGTGTATTAAACACTAAAATAAGAGCAAAATACTGCTGATGATGGAACTCTGAAATGAGAACAGGAAGTACCAGAAATACTCATCAAGTTTGGCAGCATCTGTGGAGAGAGAAACAGAGTTAATGGGCTGAATTTTATGCCGCCCCAGCAGGTCGGATGGTGGCGTGGGAGTGGATAGGGGCAGCGTAAAATTGAGCGGGAGGCTCTGGGAGATCTTCCTGCCCTGCTCCCGCCTCCAGCCAACTTTACGGTGGTTGGGCGGGGATGGGGGTGGGGGCGTGAAATGGCCCGCCCGCCCGAGGCCAATCAAGGCCCTTAAATGGCCACTTAACGGCCACTTAAGGGCCCTCGCCCGCCTCCATGGGTATCTTACCTGTAGTAAGTGGGCATGCTGGGGATGTGAAAGGCCGCTCAGCAATAGCTGCTGGCCTTTCCATAAGGTGCCCGACTGAGGGCCGCCCCTGCCTCCCAACCCACCCCCTGGGAATCAAGACGCCTTCTTCCCCCCAAACGACCACCCTTGCCTCGCCGGGGCACGCCCAATTCCCTCAGTGAGGCATCGACAACCTTCCTTGGATCCTGGCTCCATGGCATCCTCCTTGGTCGGCTGGGCTGCAGTCCCAGCAGTGGCCACCGCTTCCGGTGGCACTGCTGGGACTGAGAGCTGTCGGCCCGCTGATTGGTCGGCAGCTCACTGGGGCGGGTGGAAGTTCCGCCTCGGGACAATTAAAGCCCGGGGACCCGTAAAATGCGGGTCGGATCCCCAGGCTAGCTGGAAGTAAAGGTCGGTGGCAAAGTCCCATCCACCTATGGTAAAATCCAGCCCAACGTTTCAGGTCTGCGACCCTTCATCAGAACTAGCAGATGTTAGAAATGTAACAGTCTTTGAGCAAGTGAGAGGGGGACTATGACAGAGTAAAGATGGCTGTTCTCAAATGCCTATGAATTAGTACCAAAGGTATACAGCCAAAAAGTTAAAAAAGAAACAGGGCCAGATACTTATGGAATTTGCTACAGAGAAGGAAATAGAGTTCGATAGGTGGTATAGATGGATGAAGATTGAGCAAGACTTTGAGAGCCTTAGGGAAGTAGTTCTAATGGAAGAATGTAAAAATAGTGTCCCTTCTGGAATAAGATCCCTCATGGAAGAACATAAAGTTGGTAAAATAAGGGATGCCGCAGTATTGGCATATGATATGAATTGACCCACAAAAGCAGTAGTTACAAGCCCCAGTTTGGAAACTTTCAGAGAAATTGGAGAGATAGGAAGGTTGATAATGAAAATGAATCTCGTTCTCGTGAGAAATATGACAAAAGTAAAGAGACAGACACACCTCAGATTAGTAAAAGAGAAAGCCAGGAGGAAAAGTTTGGTTCAAGGGGACCGACATGCTCTTTCTGTCATAAGAAGACATGTGAAAGCTGAGTATTGGAAGTAGAAAAACAGGCCTGTTGCATGTCAACGGCTGTTTCCACAGGAGACACTGTCCTCCCCACAGTCGTCTGGTGAGGCAGGCAACCCAATTGTTATCCTTAGGGATACAGGGGTGGCCCAGTCACTAATGCTGGCAGGTGACATGAACTTTTCCCCGGTAGTTCGCTGAATGTGAACACATTAATTCACTGGATAGATAGAACTCATTTATCCATTCCTTTATATAGGGTTAATTTAAAATGTGACCTGGTCACTGGTCCTGCTACCATCGGTGTCGTTCTTAATTTGCCAACTGAAAGGATAGATTTTCTGCCAGGAAATGACTTAGCTGGGATTAAGGTACTGTCATCTCCAGTAGTTTTGTCAAAACGACACCAATGCAAACAAGGAGAGTGAAAAGAAGGGAGTCCTTTGACACCTCCTCACCTGATCATGACACAAAACAGCTGAAACTGATGTTTGTGTTACGATCAGATGAGGTGGGGTCGAAGGACTCCCCTCTTTTCCCTCTCCTTGTTTGACTGCAACAGGTTTATTTCTTTTTGTAAAAGTGGATATACTTGCCAATTCAGTGAGTGTTTAACTATTTACATGCTATCATCATAAAAAGAACACCTCGTACAGGTTTTATTGAGTTTAACAAAGAAAGAGGTTAGCATTATTGTACTTAAACCAATCTAAGTAAAGTCATTAACTGTGCTCCAACTTACACACACGCACACACACACACTTGAGGTTCACAAACATACACATGCAAATAGGTGATAGAGTGGGGAAGGATAGATTGGTTGGATTAGAGTCCGAAGCAATAAAAAGGGGTACACAGTCTGTGGAGGTTGATGGTTGGCTGGCTTCAGGCTGAATTTGGTGGTCCTGAGGCTTCTCGTTTGCAAATGTGGACGGCTGATTTGGTGCTTCTCCAGGAAAAAACAGTGCAGATGATTTCCTTCATGGGGTGTCTGTCTGCAGCAGTGATAGGCCTAGGTGGTTTTGGCTAGCAGGTAGCGTTCAAAGCTTGAAAGGTGGACTGTAGAGAGAGAGAGGGAGGAGGCACCCCACTTGCATCTTCTCTTGTCAGTCTCTAACTGCTTGTCTGACTGCTGCAGAGAAAACACCAGCTTAAGCACACACGTGGTGGACCTGTCACATGATCGTCACCCAGTGATTCAACATGATGATCCAGTGTGCATTGCCTCTTGCAACTTAATCAGTTCATGTCTAGGAATTCCCTTTTCTCAACAGGGTCCCATTGTTCAAGTGCTTAGGTTTGAGTGGTTCATCTCCCCCAGTTTAATTACCAAGTAACAGCCTCAATGTTCTGCTAATGGCAGCTGGATAGATAGTTCACTCAGATTCCCTAGGCCATTGTTCTTGCTGGGGCTGGGTAAGCAACTTGTCTCCAGCTTGATGCATTGGAATGTGGAATATAGTGATGCAAATTGAGATGACCATCTTAGCTGCTAGTAAAGTCACCTTTTATCTGTTTCTTTTGCTTTTAAGTTTAATTCAGATTTCCAGCCGGTGGATTAAAAAAAATCATCATTCGACATAGCACACTTTCATGACACTTGGCAAGAGGAATTCCCCGGAATATTCCCAGATTGTGTTGAACCAAATCCCAGGCTCATAGGATTAAACAAGACAAGAAGGATTTAGTTGTTGTAGAGAACAATTCAGGTGTTTGGTTGGCTGAAACCTTTTTTCAAGTATTTGAATGGGGATATTGGTGGTAAAAGTTCCAAGGTTCACAATGGTGAATTGTTTAGAAGATCATCTTTGATTGAGGGACAACAGGCAAACCCTGACTTAAAAGCATGTCTCAAACGATGTGTTCTGAGGCAGAAGCTGAAAAGGTCCCTGAGTGTTATTAAGTCAAGAATGACATTCTAATGAAAAAGTGGAGACCTCCCCATCAGTCCCCATCAAGTTGTTATACCTCCTTGCTATCACAGAGAAATTTTGAGAATTGCCCATGACATTCCAGTTGCAGGTCATTTGAGTATTCAGAAGACACAGGTTTGAGTAATGATGCATTTTTACAGGCCGATGTCCACACAGAGACGTGATCGACTTCTGTAAGACATATCACACATGTCAGGTGATTGGGAAATCACAACCTTCGATTAAGCCAGCTCCATTAATACCGATGCCTGCATTTGAACAACCGTTCAGTAGGGATCTTGTGGATTGTGTTGGACCCATACCCGTGACTAAGTCAGGTCACATGTTTCTCCTAAACATCATGGATTTTCCACTCTGTTTCCAGAAGCAATAGCCTTAAAAAAGATCACAGTGAAAGTTGTGATTGAGGGGTTGGTCCAGTTTTTCACCTGGTATGGATTGCCAAAAAGAAATTCAGTCTGACCAGGAGTCAAATTTCATGTCAGGTGTATTTCAAGAAGTCATGTGTAGTTTGGGAGTGAAGCAGCTCAAATCGTTTACTTATCACCTTCAGTCACAAGGTGCTTTGGAGAGATATCACCAAACCCTTAAGAGTATGATTAAGGCGTATTGTTTTGAGTATCCCCATGTTTGGGATAAATGGATATCATTTCTGTTATTTGCCACCACAGACATACCTGGTTTCAGTCCATTCGAATTGGTCTATGGGCATGAGGTTAGAGAACCCCATAAACTCATTAAGGAGAGACATTTAGCACAGGAGGAGGAAAGTACTCTCTTAGATTATGTGTTAGAGTTTCGAGAGAGACTCTAAACAGCAGAAACAAGGTTTCTCAGCAAGTGATGAAAACCCAAGCAGATAAAACGGTTAAGGCAGGCAGTTTGCAGCCTGTAGATAGGGTGCTAGTTTTGTTGCCTTTGCCTGGTAAACCATTAAAAGTTTGGCTCTGTGGACCTTACTTCATTAAAAGGAAACTATTTGGTTAGTACCCTAGACAGATGGAAAAGTCAAAGTGTGTGTCATATGAATATGCTGAAAAGGTATTATGACCGTTAGCATAGTCAGCCAGTAAGTGTAGCACAGATGGGAGAAAATGTAAATAGTGACACTGATAAACCAGATGATGAGTCTGAGACTGAGGGCTGGATTTTGTAGTCCTGCCACTGGGAGGGGCGGCGGGCGCGGAAAATGGCGCCATCCCATATGTGACTCACACGACCGTCAGCCTTTTAAAGATAGCGCCAGCACCTGCTCCTGCATCAGGTGATACTGTACACGGCATCGCCAATGCTGCCCCCGCCCCATTATGCAGCAAGCAGCCACTTAACATAACGATGACAGCCGCACCGCCCCCCCCCCCATCACGTGGCGAGGCGACATCTTTAAAAGGCTGCCAGCCCTGCAAACAGTGTATCCAAATGCAGAGTTGTCTCCTTCCCCCACTTTACATAAAATATTGCAGAGCTGACCCCTTTTCCGCCTTGGTGGCGCCAGATTATCATGGACAGGAAAGTGAAGGTGCATGAGTGCTGCACGTTGAGCTTAAGATTGGGAAAAGATGGTAATATCATGGCAAATTACATTCAAATGGATGCAAAGAGGTACTTAACATATTTAAAGTAGGATCCCATTGCATAGCGGCGGAGGTGACACTATAGAGCTCTGCTGCCCCCAGGAAGATCGGAACCAGCAATCCCAGCGTCAGATTCCTTGGCGGCTGCTGCCACTCCAATTGTCTGGCCCCATTCCCCCCCTCCACCACAAAACCCAATGTCGGGAGGAGAACAAGATCCAGCCCTGAGTGTTCCCAGATTGAGCATCCTCCAGTGAAGCTGGTGAACACAGTGGTATTAGAGGGTCTGGATGAGGTGCTATAACATTTAGCTGAACACCAGGGGAAAGACATAGCTGAACTATTGAGGGACTACAAGCTTGTATACACAGAAACCCAGGTCCTACTTCTCTGGCGGTTCACGAGGTTGATGTAGGAGAAGCTAAACCAACTAAACAAAACCCCTACAGACTCAATCCCAGTAAATTGGCTAAAGTGAGGAAAGAAGTTCAGTACATCTTGAGTAATGCTATAATTGAACCTAGTCAAAGTAGTTGGAGTTCTCCTGTTGTTTTAGTACCAAAACCAGACAGTTCTCAAAGCTTCTGTGTAGATTATCAAAATGTTAATGCGGCAACTATGACAGTCTCCTACCCGATCCCAAGGCTTGAGGATTGTACTGACAGGGTGGGGAGCTCAGCCTTTGTTAACAAGATTGATTTACTTAAAGAATATTGGCAAATCTCTTTTTCTGACCAAGCTAAAGAAATATCAGCTTTTGTGACACCAGATGGTCTGTTCCCATGTAAAGTCATGCCATTTGGCATGAAAAATGCACCGAGCACATTTCAAAGATTGTCCAATCAAGTAATTGCCAAGTTGAGTAATTATACTTGTTACAACCGAGACTGGAGGAGTGCACTGTCTTTCTCTAGTTCCACCTCTTCACGGGTCACAACATATATTTTACCCAGTTACCGACACGGCCAATTATATACTTGATCTATTTTTAGTTTCAGTATAAAATATACCAACCAGGTTTCTACAATAAACAAAAACATTATTAATTTATTATAAAACAATACTCATTCAATAAAGATGCAAAGTTTATTAACACACAGGTTGAAATATGAAAGTTGCCTTCTAAATTAACCCAACACATGCACACACTGGTTAAAGAAAAAATAAAGAAGTTTTCTGTGAAGAGATTCACTTTACAAAAAAGGCAAAAAAGTACTTTGGCCAAATACTTGTTAATTCTTGAAGAAAAAGGATAAGATATGGAATGTCCTCAGCTGACTCTTTGGTCTGGTGTCCAGATACACGTAGATGGCAGTCACTGGGATCTTTTTGGAGCAGTTCTGTTCAGGTGACATCGAGGATTAATCTGGCAGGCTTTCCAGGAGAAATGCTGCATCAGTTTCTCCAGTCCACTCACTGGATTCTCAGGATTTCTCAAAGAGGTGGAAAAGGATGAGCTGGTGGCTTCTCTTTTAGCAGGCTTACCCCCAGTTGAACCAATACAATATCCAAAAACGTAACAAACTCTTGACCACCATAAATCTTGACACGTCATTTCTCTGTAAACAACTCCTACAGTCACCAAGGCTCCTGCTGTTTACTTAGCTTAGGATATGTGACTTACAGTAAGGGTTTGTTTTTAAACAAAGTCTCAAGTTCTTCCAGTGACCTTTAAAAAAAAAAACAAGTCCAGCATCTATGGAATTTCTTCATTCTTTCAAATGAAACAATTTCCACAATCTTTTACACACAAGTCCTCAAAATAATATTAAAACATGGAGGCACCTTCATACCATACCGTGTACATCGATGACCTCTTGGTGTACAATGAAACATGGAGTGATCATATCCAACATTTGAGAGCTCTGTTTGATAGGCTGGCCAAAGCTAATATCATAAACTTGGCAAAGAGTGAGTTTGCCAAAGCAAAAGGCCTGAACTGGAACAACCTGCTGATTTTGTTATTTCAAAAGATGCAGCAATGTGTTTCTCATGCACCCAATCTGTCTACTACCATGGGAAGAAGTGCAGAGGAGTGACAAAGGACGGTTCTTTTCTCTCAATGCATGATGCCTGAATGCTAGTAACAGGCAGAACAAGAAGGTGAGGTGTTCCTAATGATAACATCCAGAAATGGCCTGGTCGAAGACAGGAACAGGCATGTCATTGCATCCTCAGAACAAGGAAAAATTATCTTCAAATGTCAAAGAGACAATGCCAACGATGCCTTTGAACGTCACATGAAATGTTCACAGAAATTTATAGGATCCTGCATCATGACCTGCAACTGCTTGGGTTTGGTGGGAATCCCATGCCAGATGCCCTCAAGGTAACTGCTGCACTCAATTTTTTTGTTGATGGTGCCTTCTGGGGATCAACAGGTGACATAGGTGCCATCTCACAGTCTTGGTCCCATAGGCGCATCAAAGAGGTGACCAATGCCCTATTTCATCATGTAAATGATTTCATCAACTTACTTGTACACGAGGACAGCCAGGCAGCAAGGTCTGCAGCCTTCGGTGCCATCGCTGGATTCCCTAGAGTGCAACACGTGATCAACTGTATTCACGTAGCCATTAGAGCTCCCTGGGACCAGTCTGCTGCATTTGTGAATTGCAAAGGCTTCCGCTTTTTGAACGTACAATTGGTTTGTGACTACAGGAGAAGAAGAATGCAGCTTTGCACACTTTTCCTAGGAAGCTGTCACAACTCATACATTTTGAGGAACTCATAGCTGCCAGGTGTTTTTGAAGAACCAGCCAAAGGAAACGGCTGGATCCTGGGAGACAAGGGTTACCCTCTTTGTACATGGTTGATCACACCAGTGCGGCATCACCAAAGCGCTGTTGAAGAGAGATACAATGCTGCTCACGAATCCACTAGAGCCATCATCAAGCACACCATGGGCATGCTGAAAATGTGTTTCTGCTTCCTTGACCAATCCGGAGGGATTCTTCAGTTCACACCACAGAGGGTATCACAAATAATCGTTGTCTGCTGTGCCTTGCACAACCTGGCAATTAGATGTGGCAACGTTCTGCAGGTGGAGGAATAGGAGGAACACCATCTGAGGATGACTATGAAGAGGGTGAGGAGGTCAGCAAAGCCAGTGATGCCATTATAGATTTAACGGTCATGAAGAGACATCCAAGGGACATCAGGGAAAACCTCATATTTGCATGTTTCAGCCAATGTTAAGCCACTTCATTAAGGAACATTGGGAGGAGAAAAAAAAATTCTTCAAATATGTTCAACTACACCTCAGGTCTTACTCGTTGCTGTAATCAAAAAGAAGGGCTCTTCTGACAACAACACATGAACCTGCAATGGAGATGTGCCTAATGGCCTATATGATATCAACTTCATTAAAAGAGACCTGCATCTCCATTGGAAAAATTGTCCTGCATCAAGGCATTAACCTGCACACTTGGGAAGCTACAATATTGCAGTACATTGATGTGATCAGCAGATCAAATCTTCTGAGGGTTATGATGGAACCGAAAATGTTCCAATGCAAGGAAAGTAAGGGTGTGATCGCAGAACCATAAATACAAGGCATGTTGATAGTGAAGAAAGTGAAAAATCTGCAGACAACAAACAGCCATTATTGAAGACTGAAGATGCAAATAGCAATGATAAATGGACATTGGACAATTTCTGAATTGCTCTGTAAGTATCAATGCATTCCTGCCATAGGCCTCCAATAAACATTTTCCTTTTCATCTGAAATAAAGCAAATGATTTACGAGAGTGCATTAAATATTAAAGCAAATAAAGATGTATTTAAACTTCAGCAATATGTGTACAATATTCAATGCACCCGTGCCCCCTTCGTGGTCAAAACTGTTTCCTTTTCCATTTTCTACCATTACGTCTAGGTGCTACCCTGACATTAGCAGCTGAGGTGGAGGCAGTCTCCTTAGGGCACTGTCCCACTGCTGTGGATGACCATGGATGGTGTCCTCTGGAGAAACGGGACCTTGATGATGCCATCCTACTGGGGGTCTGCAGCACTGGTGCATGAGTATCCTCTATGTGCTCGCCTTCTGGAGGTAAGGGGGTCAATGTCGGTGGGAAGAACAGGATGCCACTTACCCTGGGGATGTCCTGAGAGGAAGGCCCTGGGCAGCAGGCACGCACTCGTCCTCCATCTGGTTGCATGATGTCACCTGCCTGTCTCTCTGAGGGGAAGGAGCACCCGTAGGGAGGTCCAGGTTCCATGTCTCCCTCCCGCTTAGACTCTGCTGCATGGAGCCCATGGCTAAAGCGTTGGAGTGCAGGTACAGCGGATATTGCTAGAATGCTCAACCAGACTCACCACGGTGCTTGCCAAACTCTCACTGAGGAAACCATACACTCAAATGCCTGGAACATGGCAGATGTCGTGGCTTGCATGGAATCCTCCATGGCACGCGCAAAGCCTCGTATGACCTCAGGCATCTCCAACATATTTTCCACAGGGCTTTGCTGCACACCCAGCAAACTTCTCATAGCAACAAACAGAGGATCATCATGATTGTTGGGCTGAGCAGGGACCTGGTCCCCAGCAATCCTCCGATTGTCAGGGGATCCGACTGGCACATGCTCCCTCAGCTGCGGGGACGTGTCAGTGTCGTTCACACCAGCTTATGACCCAAATTCTAATGTTAAACCCCCTTGTGGACTGTGTGGATGTATCTGCATTGGTGGAGGTGGAAGAAGAGGCAGGTAACAGTGCACCTTCTGGGGCATTGGCTTCATCTTCCCTCCCAGAGGAGGAGGCTTGGGCCTCATGGCGTTCTGAGACTTGAGTACGGACACCTGCAGTGGAAACACAAACAGAGGCACTTTAAGCATCAGCTACACATGAATCCATATACTTTCCTTTGCTGTGCACCTATTACTGCAAGACTGAAGTTGACACTTCATCCTTATGCCTTGAGGGTCCTGCCTCTCCATCTGACATTGTCCTGCCTCCCTCTTCTCTCACTATTTCTGCCATCTCCACCTCAGCCGGTGTCAGCACCCTGATGTCACCTACATCAGTCTTTGCCTGCTCGTGCTGGTTGTGGGTGAGTTTATCCTGCAGGAGACAGTGTAGATGTAATGGCATGTCAAAAGATGTATCACAGCCATTGCATACATGCACAACATCACCGATTTAGGACTGACTTTTGCACAACACATCCAAGCACATTGACAATGCCAGTCGTCAACCTTATGCACAATCAGTAAGTGTATGGCACCAAGGTTGCTCACGCATTCCACTGCATGCCTTGTCTGCCCTCTGTATTAAAAAGATGGAGCCAGGGAGAAAAACAACGGAACAGCTTCGCCAAGACCACCCTCGCCGATCTGAGCAAGTCATTGATACGCTTGCGATTCTGCACCCAGGCTGACCACATCACCCCATGGTTTGAGACCTCCTCTGCTACCTCCATCCAGGCTGCCTTGGTCAGGCAGGAGGGTCTTCGGACTCCATCTGCAGGGAAGAGGACTTCCCACCACTCCCTGACGGCCTGGAGGACAACCTTCAGGGAGGCATCACTGAACCATGGCTGACATTTTCTTTACTCTTGCTGCACTTGGAAAAAAAGAGATGAGGAGTTGAGTTGAAAAATTAAGGAAGGAAAGATCAGCTACAAATAAGTTAAAGATTTTGGTAACTCTGAAGACACTTACATAACACGAAGGCTGCTGCTCCTTGAGCTTGAAACACAGAATGCTTTATATCCATGGCGCTCATGGTGCTTGAGCCAGTGATAGCAGATTTCACCAATGAAATGTTACCCCCGCCGCATAATCACATGTGTCTCCCATGCAGAAGTTACACTAACTTCTGGTTCCGCCGTCAGCAATGCCAAAGGACTCATAAAATCCCAGCCTAAGGAGGGGGGTAAGAGTGAAGGAATGCTCTGAAATGTGAAAACTTAACCATGTCTGAATCCTATTGATCTTAATGTTATTGGTTAAACCTTATAATTTTGTAAACATGATGTGCAACTGTAACAAATGAAAATCTACTTGTTGAAGCGGTTTATGGTATTAAGAATTTATTGTATTTTTGAACTGTTTTACTACTGTAAGATTTTCTTTTTTTAAGCAGAGAGGTATCATGGAGTCTTTGGGCTGTATTTTAAGAGACTGCTGTCGCTCCCAGCGGCGAGCTCAAAAAATGGCGGCCTGCACGCTTTCCGAAGCTGGCAATGGCATCAGCTACCTTTTGGCAGGCACTGGCACCATTTGTAAAGGGTAGCCAGCCCTGCCAGTAAATCTGCATTTTTAAAGTAAATTACCCCCAAAATTTACAAAATAAAATTGTAACGCCCTTCAACCCTCCAATAGCAATTACATTAAGTATTTGCCCCTCCCCTCCCCCTCCGCAAATACATACCTTTTAAATCCAACCCAACCCCAGACAGCACAAAGTTTAAATATCTCTTCCCACCATCCCCTACGCTCATTCTGTTTATTTGACCCCATCCCCTACCACCCCACCAGCAATGGAAATCTTAACTCCTCCCCCTTCATACCGGTGCCACACCGGCTTTTCCCTGACGGGGAATTGAAGGCAAGGGAGTGTTGGCTGCCGCACCCAGGATCGCGGCGGGCCCCGAAGATTCAAGGCAAGCCATTTAAATTTATTCATCTCATTTATTTAAATTTTGAAATTGAGGTCCCGTCACTCAGTGGCTGGGGGCGTCGCTACAGAGCCTCACCGCCACTGGGAGGATCGGGCTGGGACCTCACAGCGTCAAGCTCCATGGCGGGCCTCTGCCACAGCCATCTTCTGCCCCCCGCCACAGAATCACAAAATTGTTACAGCGCAGAAGGAGGCCATTCAGCCCATCATGTCTGCACTGGCTCTTTGAAAGAGCAATTCCCTCAGTTCCATTCCCCTGCCTTCTCCCCATAACCCTGCAAATCCTTCCTTTCCATATAACTGTCAAATTCCCTTTTGAATCTATGAATTGAACCTACCTCCACCACGTTTTCAGGCAGCGCATTCCAGACCTTAACCACTTGCTGCGTGAAAAAGTTTCTCCTCATGTCACTTTTGCTTCTCTTACCAAATACTTTAAATCTGTGCCTTCTTGTTCTCGATCCTTTCACGAGTGGGAACAGTTTCTCTCTATCGGCGTGAGCTTGGTAACATTCATGTGTAAACTAAGTCCTGTACAGCTTGTGCTTGTGTTTGAGAGACAGTCCCTGACTTGAAGCTGGGGATTTCCAAGTTAAACACACTTTTAATAAACAAACACTCTAGTGACTGAGAAAAAAACAATTTCTTTTAACCAGATTCATGTGACTGGCAATTTTTACTTTCAGTTTGCCAAGGAGCTCTAGAGGTTAAGCCAGCAAAAGGAAAGGTTGTGTGAGTTTTTCAAGAAAACACCAGAGAGTGTGCTAAGCCAGAAAAAAGGCCTTTTCACAAGAAACCAGTGGCAGAGCTGAATGTTGTTGGTTTTAGAAGAGTCTCCCAGGGCTGCTAATCTGGATAAAGCTGGGAGAATTGGAACCTATTTCCAGGTTGCTGACTTTCGGAAAATAAGAGTTGCTATTGTTGTCTTCGGTGATTGAAAAGTTATTGGCAGAGACTTGCCATCAGGACGGTAGTAGGCAGGCCCGCAGTAGATCGAGTGGTGACGAGACCGGACCGTTAAGGGGAAGATTACATCGCTTGCTATCTACAGGCCATCATTACTTCCTGGAGGACTGGACTTGAAAGCTAGCTGAGGAAAATCCTGGTTTTGCTATGCTGTGAGATGGATCAGCGGACTGTAAGGACTTTACTTGATGCATCTGCTAATTAATGTGCAACCTCTAAGATATATACATCGGTCATGGCTTAACTGTTAGTTCATGTTTAATTTAGGTTGGTTTTTATTTGAGTGTTAAAGTAAAATATATAAAATTGAAACCTTGTCCATTTGATTTTTGGATTCCTAAATTGGGGTCATATGATAGATTTGATTCTTTTTGTTTGTTGGTGGTCCTCAGGGATCATAACATAAGATGTATAGGATCCTGGGCTTTATAAATTGAGGCATAGAGTACAAAAGCAAGGAAGTTAAGATGAACCTTTAGCCTCAACTGTAGTATTGTATCCAATTGTGGGCACAGCAAATTAGGAAGAATGTGAAGGCTTTAGGGAAGGTGCAGTAAAGATTTACGAAAATGGTTCCAGGGATGAGGGACTTCAGTCACGTGGATAGGTTGGAGAAGCTGGGCTGTTCTCCATAAAGAAGTAAAGGTTGAGAGGAGATTTGATAAAGGAGTTCAGAATTATGAGCTGTCATTGGAGGAAGGCTCAAGAACCAGAGGGCACTGATTTAAGGGGAAAAGAACCAAAGCCGACATGAGGAAAAACTTTTTACACAGTGAGTGGTTAGGATCTGGAATGTACTGCCTGAGAGTGTGGTGGAGGCCGATTCAATTGTGGCCTTCAAGAGAGAGAATTATCTGAGAAGAAAAAATTGTAGGGATATGGGAAAAGGCAGGGAGTGGGACTAACTGAGTTGCTCTTTCAGAGAGTTGGCTCAGTCCTGACAGGCCGAAAGGCTCCCTCTGTGCTGTAACTATGTTATTATTCTATGGGCTGAATTCTATTTCGGTGATGGGGGTCCCAGCAATGGGCCAGAAGGGATCCTGGGCTTTATAAATAGAGGCATAGATTACAAAAGTAAGGAAGTTAAGATGAACCTTTATAAACCACTGGCTCTCTATCGGACGCCCAAGCGAATTTAATGGTGGTACCAGCAGCACAACTGGGAGGAGTGGTCACTGCTGGTACTACAGGAGGCCGGAGCAGCGAAGATGGAGGGGGCCCCGGGACTGAGTTAAGTGGGGTCAGGGTTTCCAGGGCCAGTCAGGTGAGCCCCTGGTAAGGGGCTGTCAGAGAGTAGGTCGGTGAGGGCGGGGAGCGGGCTTTTGCCATGGAAGCAGCCATTGCTGCCAAGAGGGACCTCTTGGACCATGGATTGTCCCTAGAGGAAGGACTTTCCCCCCTGAGCTCACTAGGTGGCTGCCAGGTCTCACCTGGTGATGTCCCCACATGGCAGCAGGCCCCTCCGACGTTGTCCAAATGCCAGCGGAGGTGGAAAGCAGTTCTTAGGTGGCAGGCCACATACATGGCTTAGTTGGCCTCTCAGCTGGCTTTCTATCTGCCAAGGTGCCCGCAACAGACAAAATGGCATGCGACCCAATGTCACCCACACCATTTTGTCTGCCCGCCGCCCCCCACCCCCACCCCTCCCGTCTTCCAGCCTATCTCCAAAAAATCCAGCCCTATGATTGTGTGATCATTGAACTGAAGGCAAAGAAAAAACGTAACTTCTGAAAATATAGTAATATCCGATTAAAAATTATTCAATTCAGTAACTGAATGAGTACAGCAATACTACAAACGTAAGGATGAACCATTTTATTTTATATCACTCATAAACAGAGGTGTAGGAATTTACTTCAAATGTTTCATATTTCAGTAAGGCCCGTTTTCAATTAATGGATGAGATTGCATGACAGCAGTGCATAGAATCAACCACAGGAATAACTTATCGCATTACCCATAATATATTAATATGCCAACTACCCGCCTTCCTTTCAAGCAAGTACTCTCTGAACCAGCAACAGCTCTCTAACAATAGCAATTATAGTCACTGTAGGGTGATTGGACGCAACATAATCGCCACATTCTAACTGATAAAAAGACAAGGAGCATCTGTCTGCAGATGTTATTTTCTTGTACTGTATTCTAGTGGTTGTTGTTATCATTTAATTGTATTAGTTTCACCACTGCTCTCAGACCTAGGGAAATTCATTATACAGTGTCATGTGGTTAAGATACTGATATGATAGAAATCTTACTTGAATTTCAGCATAACTGTATATTTACTCAGTGCAGGCACAGGATATGTTGACAATGATAAACAGACTATCGCTAGATATATAAAACAACATTATAGGGGAGAACTTAACCAGCCCCAGTAGCGCAAGATGGGCTGCTAGCGATTCAGCAGCCATTTTAAACCGTGCCCAATCTACTTTTCTACTGACTCTATAGTCAATGAATCTATTGCCTCCATACTGACTGCGATGAAAGAGAAAAATCCGGCACAGCATAAAACAAGTTTCTGATTTGCTACAGCTTCTCAATCAACTTTTCTGCAGTTTCCATGACCCTTTTGCCACAGTTATTGCGAACGATTGGGAGATCTTCTAAGACAATCTATCCCTCCTCTGCCACTCCATAGTTTTATATAGTTCAGATATTAGGCACAAGGGTAAATAATGTGTCTTCTAGTCTAGGAATGGCATTTTTAAAATATTCTGGATTTTGTATTTTTCACCAAAGTGGAGAAACAGGATGATATTTTATGCTCTCCCCCATGGTGGGTATGGAGGCGGGAAGGGGATTTAATCGGGCAAGATGATGGCGTTTGGGGACTCTGCTACCTTCCCACCTCCACCCCTATTAAGTCTGTGGTGGAAAGGCCCATGAATGGCCTTCCTGCCCCGCCTCCAATTGAGGCCCTTAAGTGGGCAATTAATGCTCAATTAAGGGCCTCATCCCAATGCCGCAGGTATTAGTCTAGCCGTGGGCTAGCCTGTCACCATGTGGGAGCATGACGAGCAAACCTGTGTGGCTGCTTGCTGGCTCCCCGGGGTGGGGGGAGGGGGTGGTGAGGGGGCCGGTGGGTGGGTGGTCCCTCATTCAAATACATGCG
Organism: Heterodontus francisci; assembly: GCF_036365525.1. Taxonomy (NCBI): domain Eukaryota; kingdom Metazoa; phylum Chordata; class Chondrichthyes; order Heterodontiformes; family Heterodontidae; genus Heterodontus; species Heterodontus francisci. The sequence goes on from NC_090384.1 coordinate 62,363,323, forward strand.
GTGTCTGATGGAGAGAAGCAACATCAGGAAGAGGAGCCCCACTGAGAGCTACCCCGTGCCCCCCACCCTGTGAAACTCCTCCCCCCATCACTCACCTGTGGCCTGGGTCCATCGTTGATCCTAAGCCTCGGGAGGGTGCATTACTGGCAGTGCCTCCACAGTGACGTTCAGTAAAAGAGCTGCCAACCTCTGATTGGCGGGACTTGGTCCGTGGCGTTCCTAATCCTGGGGAAGGCCCATTACTGCCCAGTTAAGTGCCTGATTGGCAGGTAAAGTGGCGGGTCTTCCTGCAAAGAGGTGAGGCAGGGCTCTCGCTGGCTCTTCGGCCGGCGGCCGAGGCCCCCGTCGCCTGCCTTAAATAATGTCCGCACTAAAGGGAGAGTCTGGATATTAGGGGATGCATTTCACTGAATGGTCTAATCTATTCCTTGACTTTTCTTGTGTTCAAAAGGAAAACCTTATTTTTCATCCTGGTTCCCATCTGAGAGCCACAAATACCTCACGTTCTTGACCCAGGCCACAGGTAAGTCAGGGCAAGAGGGGTCTCATGGGGTGGGGTTTGCGGGGGAGTGGGTGTAGGGAGCTCGCTAGCAAGGGCAGGGGATGGCTCCCCTTCCCAATGCCAGGTCGCTCGTTCAGGCACTAAGTGGCTTTTAATGAGGGCCCCCCCAACGCCCACCACTGCCCCCCCCACCCCCCAGTTCAAAGCAGCCTGCACAGTTTTCCATGTCATGCTTCCCATGCAGCAACAGGGCCGCCCGCTGCATGACTAAATGCAGCTGCGGCGGGATGAGGCCCTTAATTAAGGGTTAATTGCCCAGTTAAGGGCCTCAAATGGCGGTGGTGCAGGAAAGCCAGTCACAGGAAGTGGGGAACCTGCTGAGAACCACACCCTTGTCCTTGTTGCCGACCCCCCTCCCCTGCAGCTCCCACCCCGCGAGGCCCCTCCTGCCCTGACCTACCTGAGGCCTGGTTCCAGAGACGCTCCTCAGCCTCTGGTAGGTGCTCATCCAGCAACAGCCACATGTCCATGATGGCGCTGCAGCTGCCGGCCTCTCATTGGCCAGAAACTCTCCAAGGGTGGGACTTCCGGTGATGGGTTCCTTGATCCTGTGGAAGGTCCGCCACTGTCCACAAAAGTGCCTGATTGGCACTAGATAAGGCGGGCCTTCCGAAGAAGAGGCTACACAAGGATCTTGGCATCGCTTTTTCTGGATATCGAGACCCCCGACGCCAGGATAAAATTCCCCCCAAAATTTCAATAATGGCAAGATAACTCCTCCAGTTCCATCATGCAGTGGCATTAACCTCAGAACCAAAGACAAAGCACACTAATCAGTGACTTGGCTGGAGCAGGATGAAATGGAAGTGGTAGGTGAGGAAAAAATGTATAAAGTGAGACCACCTAATTGAGTAAGAACGCTTATAATTTTAGAGTTTGCTTGAGCGATCCAGGCAAGTTCTATTGGGAAATAATTGAGTTTTTAATAAGTCTAGTAGGTGCAATTTAGAACAATTGTTCAGGGCTCTTTTTTCTTCTAAATAAATAGTCTATGGCAGAAGATTCTCAACTGCAAAGGAGAAAGCCTCAGCCAGGGACAAAAAAAAAACAATAATCCCTTACCAAAAATGGTTAGCCTATTCTTCATGGCTTTGGAATGGTAATTTCTAGACTTACAGAAGAACCAGGCAACTAGGCAAAACAGATGCTGCAAACTCAATCTCTTTGTTCCTGCTGTTGAGGGATTGGGCAATGCTGAAGTCACTGTCATCTTGTTTGGAGACATGGGTTCAATGCCACATCGAGATTGAATGGCATTTGCAGCAAACTATGGCAGCTAAAGGGGCCGTGCTTCTTTAATGCTGCTCCATATGGCTCACATTCAATACTTCAGAATGTCTGAGTACAAGGACACAGTTGCTTCTCAAACATTCCATACAGTTGCTTCAAAAACTCACTTTGAAAGCACATAGAAAAAAATGATATGTTTCTACAGTCTGATAATTACAAATGACTATTATTTAAAGAACAGTGAATTCCAAATAAAGAGCTGAACAAAAATATAAGAAATGTTTTAAGAATATTTCTTTTATTGATTGGATAATCAGCCATGATCATAATGAATGGCGGAGCAGGCTCGAAGGGCCAAATGGCCTACTCCTGCTCCTATTTTCTATGTATGTCTATGTACCATGCTAAATAGTCATTTTCCAAACAGTTCTTTTTAAATTCATATTCCACATATTGATATCTCAATTTTCATTTAGTAGTAACTGGACTGCCCTTTCTCCAATGCTCTCTAAGCTAAGCTCCAACCTACACCAGCTTATCCTGGCCATCTGTAACTTCTATTGACAGGGAAGCCAATGCATCCTTTGAAAAATAGTAACCTCAAAGAGAACACACACCAGCAGGTTTTCCTGACCCTTGCCCATTAGCGAAACTTCCATTCCGCTAAAGTGCCAATTTCAGGAAAAAGCAGGAACCCATTTAGCAAGTGCTCCACTCTTTTTACGCTGCTCCTAAATTTTTGGAACTTCCGTTAGGAGGGGTGAAGCTGGACCTACATCTGTAGTCAAAACAAGCCCATCACAGGGATGCTAATGAGGTGGGAGGGCTGTTCCTGGCCTTCCATCACATTTTCCTGCAGGAATGCTAAGTTTGAGTCCCAGGGACAGAATGAAAGCGAAGTTTAATTTTACAATTTTAACCCTTTCTTCCCACAGTAAGTCTAGAGGTATTCAGGGCAACCAACAGCCCTGATCGCAGTTGCCTCAAGAGGACAGCAGCTGCACTGAAATTTCCTCTTCCTTCCGCCAGAGGGAAAGCCTGTGCAGGAGTGCTGCCAGGCCATCATAAAGGCTTGGGACTGGATAGGAGCTGCACAATATTTGGGTGCACTGCTCCCATTCAGCACTAGGGTGATCGGTGTTGTTACAATAAGGTGAGAAAGAGGTCTAGGGTTCCCTTTCAGCCTTCACCTGGTCTTACTGTAACAGGGTTTAATTTTAAACACACCATTTTTTTTAGCTTCCCCTTGGTGAATCCTTGTTCACCGCTTTCCAATTATAAGACAAAGAAACCGGCACAAAAAGGCTTTCTTAGGTTTAAAGAAAAAAAGTTGAAATTTATTAAACTTAAACTCTAATTCGGTTAACACCTACAGATACATGAGGTTCCCACGCTAGCATGCATACGTGATACACACATGCAAATAGAGACAGAAAAGAGCAGAAGAAAAATAAAGTGGAAAGGTTTGAGGCAATATCTGAAAAATTTTGTTATGATTCTTCAAACTCACTGTAGAGTCCTTGATTGTAGGTAGATCTTGCTTTTCATTGGGGCACAGTATTCTTCTTAAACCTTGTTCCCTGTAGGAGACTTTTCTCTCTTGGGGCTCATATGTCTTCAGTGGATTCAGAGGCTTATGAGCAAGAGATGGGAGCAGACAAGAGAGATCTTCTCAGTCCGGGAGCAAACAAACTTTCTGCCCACACGGTATAAATTCAAAAATCTCAGGTTGCCCAGCAGATTAGTCATGTGACTAGCTGGTTTGATCATGTCCATTTGTGTATTCGGCCATCTTAGCAGTCAACCTGGAATGCGAGCTCCCTCACCTTCAATGTCTGATGATCAAAAGACCATTTTGGGTTGAATGTGTCAGGGAATGGTCCTTTGTCCTTTCCAAACAGTGCCTGTTAATATGCAAATGTATTTCCAGCCAAGGGTCCATTGTGGGTTGAATGTGTCGGGGAATGGCTGCTTTGTCCTTCCAAACACTATCTGTTAATATGCAAATGTCTTTCCAGCTAAGATCTGGCAATTTTTTTTAAAGCAAGTCCTTTCTTTACTTCAACAGCAGTTTGAAATTTAATGTCCATGTGGTGAAATTAATATGCCTCATGCTTGACAGGTGGGTTGGGGTGCTGTTGGGGTGTGAGGTGGGTGACACTGGATAGCTGGTTCAGCAAGATCAGCAAGTTCTCTTTGCTACGAACCCTGATACAATCCACTTTTGTTAAGCAATCCTAAAACTTTAATCATGCTCCTTGTCAAATTCAGCATGGTTAGAATGGTGTGACCTTATCTGGGTATTTTTAAACTTTATGGACTGGATTTTTCAATGGGTAGGAGCTAAGAGCTTTTAACAAGATAGCTATTTTGTCTAGTTAGCTCGATTCTGGTTTTAGGCATTATTAATGGGAACATAAAAACAGAGACATTGCTTAATGAGTAACACTGAAGGTGTTAATAGAAGCCCAGAGGACAAATGCAAAACAAAAATTAGTTTATTCGCCAACCCCTTCCAAATGCTGATTAAACACACAGCTGAAACCCCAACTCACTGACAGCAGGACTACAGCTGTGTCCAATTAGAGCTGGGTTTTAAAAAATAATTTTGCTGCATCATGCCCTTAATTCCAGTGTTTTCTAGAAAAAAAGACAAAAGAAAATTGTGAACAGGTCAGCAATTCTGTCAACACATTGCAAATTACCCTATTTCAACTAATGGTAGCTCATTTCCACTGGCAGGAATGTGTTGCCTGTGTATCAATGGCGTTTACACACACTAAATTGCTGATGATTTCTTTCCCACTGTTGCAGCAATGTAGTCAGTGCAGCTGCTCCAGTGCGTTCCCTGTGGAAAAGTTCCTTCTCCCCAGTATTGCCAGATCACACAGAACCTTCCCCCAGATCCCATTCCTCATCCAGTGCTACCAGCCCTTCCCCATTCCATCAAATTCTAGGTACTTACCCAGTGTTGCCAGATTCCTGGGACCCCAACAGCCAGTGCAGCCAAATGCCAGAATCTATCCACTGAAATGGTGACAAGTGTCAGGAACCCTTTCCCCAATTACTGCCACATCCCCAGATCCATCTCTTTGAGTTCCCAAACTCCAAGGCCATCCACTGTGCTTGCAAACCCCTGGAGTTTCTCCACTGATGTAAACTGTGTGGGCATAAGCATTTAAAAAAAATAATTAATCATTCAGCTTTCAAGAGTCATATGATAACCAGGTATTTCTGAAAGAAAGTATCCTGGAGATTAAAGCTACCTGCCCAACACCACCTGTTCCTCACTGTGAACATGAGCAACCTGAAAACCACGAGCAACCAAAATATAATTGCTGTTAGAAGCAAGCAGAACACCAGTAAGATCCATTACAGGGTTAGTGTGCTCAATGTAATCACCACATTGCTGACTGATAAAAAGCCGAGGAGCATCTGTCTGCAGATGTTATTTTCTTGTACAGTATCCTAGTGGCGGTTGTTATCATTTAATTACAATAGCTTCACCACTGCTCTCGGTCCTTGGGAAATTCATTATACGGTATCATGTAGTTGGGATTTTGAAATCATATAAATCTTACTTTGAATTCAACATTAGTGTAAATTTATAGAGTGAAATGCTTCAGACATCACAGAAGGTTCTGAACAGTCTGATAGCTTTGCAGTAAACTATTGGATTCACGTTCAGAGTCCAGGTTCATAGTCCAGCTTTCACTGTAACTTGGAACTCAGCTTCTTTATATTGGTCATTTTTATTCATTTTTTATTGCATGGGGCATTCCACCCAAGGGCAAAGTAGAAAAATCCAGCTCAGGGATATGTTCTGACAGCAAAGAGTCACATGAATGGTTGGGAAGATTCCAACTGAAGGGTGAACAATATGATGCCAAAGAAAATGGAAGAAAATTGAACTCAAAATAACAATCAACTTTGTTCATTATTATGAAGATAGCACTCCATTTTTTCCCTTTCCTGGTCTCAACATGCCTTGCAACACATCTGGGCAAAGTCAAAGAGCGAACACTCAAACACGAGTCCCAAGATTCTAGAAAGATTTTTTAATACTTATGAATCTTCAAAAATCACTGATTTTTTCAACTTCTCATTTAGATCACAAACATGAGAAAAGTCAACCTTAAATCTCAAGATTCACAAGTGCTGCCAATTCTGCAACCTCCCATTAGGCCTTTGACATTGCTATTCTAACCCAATTGCTAGAAATTATGCAAATGCAACTTCAATGTTATTCTCCCTCTGATTTTCTTGCACTCTCTATGGAGTAGCATTTGACTTCTGCCTGTCACCTCCTCACAACTGCATGGCCAGGACTGAGGAGCCAACAGAGAAGGATTATGAATGCAAATGCACTTCATTCCATGATACTGCATGTTGGTGTTTATCACCACACTGCAGCACATCAACCATAGTTAAAGAAAAACACCCCAAGCTTGAATGAATTAAAAAAAAAGCTTAAATTACATTTCCATTTCTTATGCTGCAGGTAACCTGTTACTGTTCAATTTAATTGCTTTCAGTATCAAAATTATATCTTGTTTTCTCTTTTTTTCTGTCTTACAGGTGCTTATACAAAAAACTATAAATGATTGGAGTTTGCAACACAAGCAGAGTGCCCTTTTTGAGGATTGATTCCGAGACGGGTATCGAATTGTACTCTTAGGCATCCTAACTGTTTTTGAAATGTAGATTCAATCCAAGGAAATCACTTCCTCTCACTCTCCTTGCCTTCCTGATAGTTCAGTTTCAGGTGTTTCTTTGCTATTTACCATCATACATGTTTTAATTCTCCATGATTACTATCCTCAGTGCCCCTCCCCACCTGATTGGCTAACAGTGAGGCAGGGGCACTTCCAAGGGTTGCCAGGTTCCATCTCCCTAAGTTGAAATGTTTATTCTGCTGCTGTGCACTAGAACCTACTTTGCCTCAGCCCAGAACTGGACTAACTATGTCAATAAGGTCAGCAGAGTTTGAATGTTTCATGTCCAGCACTGACTGCTGGAGTTATTAGACCAATTTCAAAATCCTTTATTCTGAATTAAATATATATTTTTTATAAAATTGCTTTCACTGTGCTAGCAATATGTATTAACTGGGCTGATTAACAGTAAGTTTCAAGCACTATTAAATGGCCTTCATGTGATAACATTTAAAAAGGGAGAATTATTCCATATGAGTAGTGTTAAATCAAGAATCCCAAGTTATTCTCCTGTAGTTGAAACAGTCACTAAATGAGAAAACAGAATTAATTAAGTAAAGTATGAGATTGAAAACTGCTGAAAGTATTAGGGCATAATTTCTAATCTTGAGCTGCCACATCAGGACAGACTGAAAGATTCAGAACAACTGGGATCATAATTACCAGAAAACCTCACTTCTGTTTGTCTGACAGGTAAAACAGAATACCATTATGATTTCTTTGTTAAAGTTGACTATTTAACCCCTGTATGATTGAAAATTGGAATATCTGATCGGGAGAGACATATATCTACATTTTCTGTGTGCAATTAAAATTATCGTATCCAGAACAATGCAATTTAGTCAGATATTAGAGAATATGACCAGTATTGTCAAAATAGTCAACAATTCAACTATTTGATGACAGCCTTTGAAAGAACTAAACCATAATGTCAAACTCACACATTGCTAATTGCTATTATACTTGGCACTGCTTCATACTTCGACTTAAGAATAGACTTAAAGCAAGATAGAAATGCAATAAAATATATAATCCAATGTTATAGTACACTTGAATTCTTATAACCTCATGATTAATTTACCCAGAAGCATTATACTTGGCTGAGGACTTCTACATAAAAGGAATAAATGGGAATGGTACATTACAACTTTATACTTGTATTAGCATAATGGATTGGTTTGATCAGCCATGTATCTTTTGTAATTAGGTGGGATTTCTAATTTATTTTCTTTGCTTGTCCTAGCATCAGCTTCACACTATCCTAAATCCTTTCAGTGATTAATAGTCTGAGATGCTGACCAGACTAGATGGTGAGGTTTGTTAATCCTTTGCCAGTTGGCTGGATGGGGTGGCTGCACATAAGGAAATAAACAATTCTTGGCCCTTTTCAGCTATGTTTGTGCACCTCATGTTTGTTAATTCACACAACACAATTGACTTAAGAAGCTATGCTTCAGAATGTTGGCTTTAAAAAAGACAAAAGGGAATAATGTTCTTCTGAAGGAGGAGATGAAATTAATGATGAAAACTAAATCAACATTTATTGATGGAGTTCATTGAAGTATTTTTCCTGCTTCCTTTCACCAACCAGGCGTAGTGATAATTAGTAAAAAAAAAAAATTATAAAGGGAAGCCTGGTGATAGAGGATAATAGTGCAACAGTTTTCCTCCTTCCCGATTCTCCGTGTAGTGTTTTCAATTTCAAAGTAGGGAGATGCCGACTGGAGGGAAGATATTTTCTCAAAGGACGTGAGGGAAAAATCATGAGGAAATTCACTCAAGGTAGTTTTCTTTTATTTTTTGGCATCCAACAGATGAGCAGGATTGAGAGAGGTTGGATATGACCCTGTCCTACTTGGTGTTGATTAATGATACATGGTGGGGGGAGGGGAATTTTATGGACCCTGCAAGAGCTGCTTTGGTGGTGGGTGGGATGATTTAATTAGGTATGATTTGTTTTTTCAGATTTCCAATGGTGGGTTTTTGTATCGCAATTAAGTCAGCAGTATGTTTGTGGCGGTCTGGGGCTCCCCCCGCACGGTGGCGGATTGCATCTCTGCATTTATTACCATATCATGAATACTCATTACCCTACACTTAGTTCAAATTAAACCTTAGCTGCCAGATTATGTTAGTGGCGAATGGTATTCCCATGCCACCCGGTTAACATTCGTTTAATAGTGGTGTACACATAGTGGCTTTGTGCAGTTGTGTCTGAGGGCAGTGGTTTTATGCCTTGCACTCATTGGCACAAGGAAGGCCAAATTTGAATGGATGTTTGGCTCCAGGCTTGGCACCAGCAAGGACGATTCTTTTCAGACGATGGCAGGGAAGGCATTGGGGGGGGTGGGGTGCATGGAGGTGCAGGGGAGGATACTTGGGCAGGATAGGGTGGGGTCTCGGGTGGGTGGAGGAGCAGTCAAGGGAGGAGGGCAGTGTTCACGTGTAGTGGTTGTTTTTGATGCTGAAGCTGGCTGTGGGCAGTTGCATGACAATAAACAAATCATCATGAGGGGTCTAAAGAGAAGGATGAGTGCTGACTACATCAGGGTCCTGGGGTGAAATCAGGGTACTGGCTGCAGAGGGAATGGTCACAAACACAAAAAAATGAGAGGGAGGTGGTGCTTGGGTGCAAATTGAAAATGAAGGTAAACCGAGTCCAAATTATAGTAAGCTTATTCTGTGGTCGCAATCAGTATTTGTTTCCGAAGGCTGCTGATCATTGTGGCTTGCAACACAGAATGATTTATTGATGTGTGGCTCATGGGGCTTCACAGAGTGATGGCGGATTCCACCTATGAAAGTCCGTCCCCACCACATGATCGCATGTGTCTCCCACACCAACTTCCATTTTCGCCATCAGAAACGCCGTGGGCCTCATAAATCCCAGCCATGGTGTGGGAAGGGAGTGAGGAGAGGAAGAAATCAACATACAAAATTAATAGAAGTTATATTTCTCAGGGTATTTTTTAAAGCAACATTGTTTCTGCAAAACAAATCTACTTGATGAACAGATGACAGTATCAGAAAATAACCCTTCTTGCTTCAGTTAGGCAAAAACAAGAAAGAAAACACTTCAAAAGGAAGTGTTTCTTAAAAGGGAACTCACACATGTCTACATATAAAAAGGGGAAAAGCAACAAACTGAATAAAGAAACTTCAAAACGTGTAACCTGTTCTTGAACAATTGTGACAAGTTTATTTGCGAGAAAGCTTAGCTTTCAAAGCTCAATGTGTAATGTTTCATTGATCTTTCCTCTTGTAAATAAGTAGCCTGACAGACATCATAACAAGAAGTAAAATCAAGACAGCAAGGGGTAAACAGTAGCTGGGGAGAAATCAATAATCCCAAGCTTAAGGTAGTGAGCCAATTGGAATGGTAACTTCAAGAGTTACAGAACAACAGGGTAATAAAGCTGAACTGATCCTGCAAATGCAACCTTTATATCTCTGCTGTTGAGGGATTTGATACTGTTGCTGTCTAAATCTGAGGGCTTGGATTCAAATGCCATGTAGAGATTGAATGATATTTACCAACCACTAATGGTTGGCAAAGGAACCGTGTTTATTACAAGTCTTTGAAGCTACCATTCAGACTTTAAAATACATGACAAGTATCTGCTTTGCTTCTCAAAGGCTTCATGTGAATGCTTAGTTTGAAAAAAAAGTATCTTTGATCACCCCATGAAAAATAAAGACATAATTCTTCAGTACTGATCTCAATTCCATTGCTTAAATATATTTAAGAATACTGTAAATTTCATGGGGGTCTGAGATAAATAACAATTAAATATATAAATGAACTTTTCCTCATTTCACATACCACGGACAGCAGGCTCAACTTCAGAGAGTGCAGCCAGGCCCACTTGGCGCCAGACCTCATTACAGCCTTGGTCCAAACATGGACAAAACAGCTGAATTCCAGAGATGTGGTGAGAGTGACTGTCCTTGACATCAGGGCTACATTTGAACCAGTGTAGCCTTAGTAAAATTGAAGTCAATGGGAATCAGGGGGAAAACTCTTCACTGGCTGGAGTCATACCTAGCACAAAGGAAGATGGTTGTGGTTGTTGGAGGCCAATCATCTCAGCCCAGGACATTACTGCAGGAGTTCCTCAGGGTAATGTCCTAGGCCCAACCATCTTCAGTTGCTTTATCAATGACCTTCCCTTCAACATAACGTCAGAGGTGGAGATGTTTGCTGATGATTCCATAGTGTTCAGTACCATTCACAACTCCTCAATTACCGAAGCTGTCTGTGCCCACATTCAGCAAGACCTGGACAACATCCAGGCTTAGGCTGATAAGTGGCAAGTAACATTCATACTGTCAGACAGTGAACATTTCCACAAAGAAATAATCTAACCATCTGCCCTTGATGTTCAACAGCAATACCATTGTTGAATCCTCACTATCAACATTCTGGGGGGTTACCATTGACCAGAAACTTAAGTTGGCCAGCCATATAAATACTGTGTCTACAAGAGCAGGTCAGAGGCTAGGAATTATGTGGTGAGTAACTCAGCTCCTGTCTCCCAAAGTCTGTCCACCATCTACAAGGCACAAGTCAGCAGTATGTTGGAATACTCTCCACTTGCTTGAATGAGTGCAGCTCCAATAACATTCAAGAAGCACAACACCATCCAGGACAAAGCAACACGCTTGTTCGGCACCCCAGCCAATAGTATCAGGTGCAGTCAGGGGTTAATCACAATCATCTCCACTTCTCCACTTGTTAGTTTTGAGTTTGACTGAGAGTGCATGTTTGGTTGTCAAATATTATTTACGTCACTGTATTATTCAATGATTTGAGACAATACAGATATTATAAATCAACTTGGAATCAAACATTCACATTTCAATCACTTAATAATATTGGAAATGTAATTTCCTAATCAGAAACATCAGCTGCTTCCTCAACTCTCTGTACCTCAAATCAACACGAAAACACTGTATCATTCACTATGTATACCACAATGGAAAAAAGCTTTGACTGAACAAAGGATTACTCTTACCTAATACCAATTTTTAAAGTATACATAAATAAACCATACATACTCTTAGGGAGCCCAGCTCCACTCCAGTTACTGCCTTTAATTATAAGCCTTATAATGACATTATTGTTCCCGAGCATTATGTAACAAGTAGATTAAGTAGTCAGTGTGGGAGCTGGTCAGAGTTTAAATGTTTGTCTATGTGTGATTTATATAATTACTTTTATAATATTATTAATGCTGATGTTGTAACCATTCCAGGAAAGTTAAGGGGGTAGGGGGTTAACGATTTACAAACACTTCTCCAGATTGCAGATCTAATAATGAGCTCAGCTTCAGTCCAAATCTAATCACAAACATTCATTGCAGCTAGCTAAGCACTGGCTACAGACGATATAATTTCTTAAAGTGATACTGTCCCTTTTGAGAAGGATAAATCTACTTTCCCTTCCAAACAAACCACATTAAAATGTATCATCATATCATTTGCACGTGGTAATATTTCCATAAAAATACTGGGTTAGAATTTGTTGTGGCAAGGCAACTAATAGCGCCTACTGTTCCCTTGCACATTTAGGTTTGTACATTTTTTGCTTGGCAAGTTGCTGAAAGTATGAGCTAATAATGGTGCAGTGAAGAAAACTGGGCACCTAGGACCAGACTGACCAGAGCAACCAACTGTTTATCTCCTTAACCAATCAGATGGCAGGATTGAGAAATAAGCAGCAGAAGGACTTAGAAGGACAGTCAATTAAAGGGGGTGAATTCAATATCAAATCAAATATAGAAAGAGGAATAGAGAAGGAAAGAAATTTTGAATGAAGGGAGACAGAAAAAGTAAAACAATTTTTAAAATTTAAATTTGACATTTTTAAAATGATCAACAAAAGTTAATATCTGAAAGAATGTGACTCCACACTTTTAATAATTAAGTTTCAATGCCATAAAAGTTGATTGGCAGCAATTAATAATTATTAAGAGGGTACTTGTGCTTGTAATAACATGGCTTAACTTTCTGTGGCAAGTTTAGTTTGTATCCACCATGCAAATACAGCAACTTCACACCGTTTATTGCCTTTCAATAATGAGACAGAGAGCAAGATGCCATTTTTGCAAAGCTAACATCAGAGCAACGCAACTCAGACAGCAATTTTTGTGTATTAGCATTTAACCATGAATCTGCCCCTCACCTGAATTTGCTGTACCATTTACACTTATTTAACAGTGGGCAGCATTAGCCTTGCCATTATTTTGATAGCAAAATCAAGGCTTTTCATGTGTCTATAAGGTTTTCTTCCAAATAAAGAGTAAAATTTTCCAAGCAATTCTTCATGATGATAATGCAGCTGTAAACTAAAACCTGCCTGCCCCACCCCCAGCCACATTTGCACCATATTAACTGCTGGTGCTGATTATTGCTCTACTCCATTGCAATAACATGTCATTTGCCAAACAAACACAAGTTATCACCCCTCTTTAAAATAATTACTTTCTTCCAAATCCTTTGTGTTTAAACAATTTTTGTAGTTTATTGCTCTGGTCTGCTTAATGATATTATCTAGTCCTACAAGTTTACTTGCATAAATAGCTGGTTCTTTCAGTTAATTTCCTATTCTTCTACATGGCTGTTCTGTTCAGGACCATCCTTCTGCAACTAGAAAGGTGAAAAACACACCATGAAACCTGCTCCGTCCATTCAGTAATTGTGCTGAACAGCATAGCATCACACTAAACTCCCAGCAGCCTAAGTAAAAACTCATCAGTTCCATCATGCTTAGTGACAAGTAATCTGAATTCGCATTCTCATTCCAGTGAAAATACTGTTGAGCTTTGTGAATGAAAATCCACTTGGGGCAACGGAACTCTCATTAAGATTTGATCCCCAATTTTAATGGCGTGCAATAAGTACTGGATGAGCAGAAATTTTCTCCAACTATATATTGGGAAGACCAAAGTCATTGCCTTTGGTTTCCTCCGCAAACTTCATTCTTTAGCAACTGTGTCCATTACTCTCCCTGGAACTGTCTGAGACTGAACTATACTATTCGCAACCTTGGTGTCATATTTGACCCCAAGATGAATTTCTTACCACATATCTGCTCCATCACCAAAATTGCTTGCTTCCACCACTGTAACATTGCCCAACTCTGCCCCTGCCTCAGCTCATCTGCTGTTGAAACCCTCAACCCATGCCTTTGATATCTCTAGACTTGGTTTAATGCTCTTCTAACTGGCCTCCCTCCATAAACTTGAGCTCATCCAAAACTCTGCTGCCCATATCCTAACTCACACCAAGTCCCATTCATCCATCACTCCTATGCCTGTTGACCCACATTAGCTCCCAGTATGCAATGCGTCAGTTTTAAAATTCTCATCATTATTTTCAAATCCTTCCATGGCCTTACCCCTCCCTATCTCTGTAACTTGCCCCAGCCCTACAAGTCTTTGAGATCTCTGCTCTCCTACAATTCTGGATTCTTGCACATCCCTGATTTTAATTGCTCTGTCATTGACAGCCATGCCTTCAGCTGCCTAGACCCTAAGCTCTGGACTTCTCTCCTTAAACCTCTGCACCTCTCTACCTCTCTCTCCACCTTTAAGACATCTCTTAAAACCTACATTGGTCATCAGTCCTCATAACTCTTCCTGTGGCTCTGTATCAAATTTTACTCCTGTGAAGTACCTTGGAAAGTTTTACTATATTAAAGGTACTATAGAAATGCAAGTTGTTGTTATTGTTGTTGTTGGAATGCATCAGGAAAAAGTGTGTTAAACTGGAATGTTTATCAGTCCAGACTGAGTTGTGACTGGCAAGTTGTATTTTAACTAGCGATTTTATAGAAGTAAGTGTGCAACACAATGACATGTAATAGACGCTGTTTAGTACTATACACTACTCATTGATGCAGCAAGCATACTGAACAATATGTGGTAACCACAGCTCAGTCCCTGCATGCTCTATTGATGTCAAAGGAAAAGAAAGTTGGACAGGGTATGCAATGGCCAGATTTGATTCATTATCACCCTTTTTTGTACTGCCATAGGGTCCATTTTATCCCCTCAGATGGATAAACTGCTGAGATTCCAACCCAGGACTCATACCAAACCATATTTTACATCCTGTTAATCATTAATAATTCCTTATCCAACCTAGCTCTTACATACACATTCCCAAACGAGTCTGTTTTTCTAAAGCTCTAAATATAGTTAACACACTGCCAAATTTCTAATTACTTCTGTGTAAAATATGTGCGATTGTTAAGTGTTTTCTGTCCCTTTTGTTTAGGCTGAACTGCTAAATGACTGATTAAATGGGCTATGGTATAATGATTTTTGTAATTGGCTATTTTAATGTGCAATTTATAGAAAACCTGATCCAATCACAATCCTGATTCAAGCGCAATAATTCTTAGAAAATTGTTTAGTACTTTAATAGAATTCTATTGTATTAATATTGATCAAATTTATTTTCAATAGTGGCAAATTGCAGCAAAGAAGTTTGTTTTAAGAGTAGTAACTGGTAGGATAGAATACAGTGCAGTTAAATTTCATAAGGAGCACCAGCTTTGTTAGATGGCTAACAGTTATGAGGTTAGGTGCTGCATTCAATTAAAATGCTGTTCTTTTGAGGTTGGGTTTGAGTCCAGCCTAAGCTGCTGGGATGAAATTCTGGGAATATCCTCAGGGCTTCTCCCACTCCACAGCCATAACATTGGCAGATAACTTGTTTACATGACAGCGAATCAGGAGAAACCCTGAAGACATTCCCAGCAAAAATCTCTTTCTGCTGGTAATAATGGAGTGAAATTAAACTTGGGTAATCCAAACCCACTTTAGAGGGCTTGGATCCACAGAATGCAATTGCCCATAACTTGAGGCTAATTGGCAGTTCCACTCAGATTGTCACAAGAGGTACACTACGGCACTTGTACAATTGACATGCTATTCTGAAGTCAGAACTCACACCAAGTCCATTCCCCTATCACCCCTCTGCTCACTGACCTACATTGGCTCCCAGTCAAGCAACGTCTTGATTTTAAAATTCTCATCCTTGCTTTCAAATCCCTCCATGGCCTTACTCCTCCCTATCTCTCTCATCACTTCCAGCCCCACAACCCTCCAAGTATCTGCGCTCCTCTAATTCTAGCTTCTTGTGCATCCCTGACTTTAATCGCTCCACCATCGGTGTCCCCGCCTTCAGTTGCCTAGGCCCCAGTGGTTAAGGTGTAATGCTGGGCAACAGCAGCTACCCAGGGGTAGATTTTCAATTGTGGCACACATTGGGCAGGCTGTGGATGGCGTGATGGGGATGCCTGCCTGGTGTTAGCAGCTAGATGCCTGAACCTCCTGCGGCAGAAGATTCAACTCTTCATCATGTGCCACTGTAGGCAATAGTCCATTTTTCTGTCAACAAATAGCTTTCTTTCTTTATCTTGAATTTCAGTCCTTGAGGAGCTGCTCCCTCACTAGATTTTCTGCTCTCCAGCCAAGTGTGCCACAGGCCACACTTCATGAACAAGCTCTTTGGATGCCAGTAGCCTATTCAAATTAGAGGATGACCACCTCTTGGAGAGTTCTGGTGCAGCCTATTGAATCAGTTGCTGGGTCAAGTGAACCTGTCTCAAAGGTCAGCTCAACACAATTGGTACTGATCTTGGAAAAGTGGTGCTATAAATGACATTTTTAACTGAAATTTTATTCCCATTATTGTATACATCAAGATTAAAGTGTCCTCCGTAACATCGCCTGACTTCATCCCTGTCTCAGCTCATCTGCTGCTGAAACCCTCATTCATGCCTTCATTACCTCTAGACTTGACTATTCCAATGCACTGCTGGCTAGATTCTCCATAAAGTTGAGGTTATCCAAGCTCTGCTGTCCATATCTGAACTCACACCAAGTCCATTCCCCTATCACCCCTCTGCTCACTGACCTACATTGGCTCCCAGTCAAGCAACGTCTTGATTTTAAAATTCTCATCCTTGCTTTCAAATCCCTCAATGGCCTTACTCCTCCCTATCTCTCTAATCACTTCCAGCCCCACAACCCTCCAAGTATCTGCGCTCCTCTAATTCTAGCTTCTTGTGCATCCCTGACTTTAATCGCTCCACCATCAGTGTCCCCGCCTTCAGTTGCCTAGGCCCCAAGCTCTGGAATACCCTCCCTAAACCTCTTCACGTCACTTTTCTCCTTTAAGACACTCCTTAAAACCTACCTCTTTGACCAAGCTTTTGGTCATCTGATCTAATATCTCCTTTCGTAGCTTGGTGTCATACTTTGTTTTATAATGCTTCTGTAAAGCGCCTTGGCACATTTTATTACGATAAAGGTGCTATATAAATATATGTTGTTTTATTTTACGAAGGCATTCACAGGGCTAAGCAATGCTCAAAAATGTTTTACATTTACTTGGTAACATTCAATATTGAAAATGTACAGAGTCAGTTTGGCAAGGTATTACATGCAAGGAATTTGGAATACTATAAAGATCTTTTAGTACTCAAAAGAGTTAAGCAAAATTAAAGAAGCATTGGCAAGTCTAAAAACAATCTACCACAGTGGGGTCTGTTTACACCGAACAGAATTGAATTTATAGATTAAAACCTGAGACTGGAATGATCAATGATGTGTCTTTTGTGTCCCTTCAGAGGTTTGGGTGCACAGAAGATGACAGGTCCTGGCTCAGCTAACATAACACACTTGAACCTTTTACTCCACTATTCACTATGTGTGTCACTTTGTTTTATCAGCAGAGTACAATAATTCCCTCACAAATTCTGGAATGAAATCTCTGCCCAAGCAATTAGTGGTCCCAAAGTTTCCAGTCCTTTGTTTAAAGAATTCGTCCTTGTGCTCTCTATGCCCCATCGGCTACCTAATTAGCAGACTCTTTGCATGATTAAAAATTCTCACAGAGATTTTGTTGGATATTTGCCTCTCTTAATGAGTGTTTATGGACAGCTGGGGGAGATTGTTTGCTCCCTTCTCTCAGGACTCACAATGAATTCTGCAGACCTCTGTCAGGGCCCAGGAGTGAAGGCTGTCACTTTGGTAACAGGGGAAGGAAATTGGTCAAAAAACACTTTGGTCCTTATGGAATGGAATGCCTTGAAAAATAAATGAAGATGAATATTCATATTTTGGTTTAGTAAGTGCCGACTATTAATAAACATGTCTGTCAGTTAAACAAATTTAAAGTTGTAATCTATCTGGCACAGATATTGCATCTTCAGCTTTATGCTTTTTAATGGAATGTGTCACCAGAGTCAAAAGGATAAGCTGGGGATTCATGGCAGTTAGAATTTACCATTTAAATATGCAATAATTGAGAAATATCATAAAATAATTAGCTTCTTTTCTCTAAAGAGTTTTTCATAAAAATCATTCCAATGTTTTCCTCTCTTCTCTCCTTCCCAATCTATTGACTCATATGGGTGTATAGTTACATGAATTATGGCACTGGATTCCTTTTCTCAAAGGGCCGCTATTCATGTGTGATCTTGTGCAGAATTGGCAGCAGTCTTTATTTCCATGGGGATGCTATCTCAGCTGTGCCTTCTGCTGTCCACATGTGATGTATCCCTTCTTTCTGGATAGCGATCAGATGCAGGTACTTCAGCTAATCCATAACATTGGAATCAAATCTGAAAACTTCCCGGTCGGCATGGTTCAGTCCAACACTGAACAATGCATTCATACATTGAGTCACCAATGAAAGTCACATCATGAAAAATGGCTGGAATCACAGAATGTGATCCCCTAAACACTGGTAAAATCTCAGAACCTCAAAACAAAATTGGAGCTTAACTAACTTTGTCAATGCAAATCTTGCAGCCTTGACTATAACCCATTATTTTTAATCCTTAGTTATAGAATATGAAAATAGCATAGCCCTGACTATGAGCATAACTTATTCTTAAAGTCATCCCCTCACCTTTCCTATTGCTACACAAGTTCGTACCCTGCCATGCCTCAGATTGACGATCAAAAGGAGAAGAAGACTATGGCAGACATTTCATTTTAGGAGGGGAAGACTCAAAAAGGTCTTATAGTGTTCTCAGATGCCAGAAGTATAGATCAGCAAATAGGACAACATGGGCAAGCTACAAGATGTTACTAGCAATCTTTATATCTAGATACCAAAATTCTGCGTCACACATCAAAAAAATGTTAGAAACATAATGATTGCCAATAAAGAAACCTTCTCACCAACAGAAAAAAAACTTCTAATTGATTTCAGGAATAACTTTAAAACAAAAGTAGTCTGACTTCTAATTGACCTAAGGATCGATCAAAGAACAATTAATCTGTAATTGATCCAGAAAGACACAGCAATCATATCTTGTGGCCTTAAAGGGATGTATATGATGCATTACCATTGAATATATGATGCATTATCTTAAATCTATGTTCTCTGGTTACCAATGCTGCGGAATGTATGAGGCATATTTTTGAACTGTCAGATAAGAATAAACAAAACTGCTAATGAGCAGAAGATCCTGGAGGAGGGTTAAAAATCAGATAAGGAAGAAAAGCAAGTGGGTGATGGAAGGTCAAAGAAAGTAAGTGGAATTGCTGTCTTTGGGAAAGAGGGGCCAATAGCAGGCCATGAACATCAAGAGAGGTTAAGAAGTCAGCCTGAATGAGGTGCAGAAAGACCAGGACATTGTTCGGACATGTGTAAGCTGGGCCAGAATTTTTCGGCTCCCGGCGACTCCGGGGCAGCCGGGTTGGATCTGCCGAGTAATCTGAATCCGCTCTGCGCCGCCCGCCCACCGGCATCACCCACGGGGCAGCCAATTAGCGGCCCTTTGGCACATTCGGCATCCGACAGCGTGCGCGCGGCCAGCTGAATTAGTAGATTGGGGGGAGGGGCCAATGTCAGCCCTTTAGAAAGGCATACAGCAGTACAATGGAGCAGCCACTCAGGGGAATACATCGGAGGAGGAATTGTAAGTGTAACTGCCGAGATGACCAACTGACTGGAAAGTCAAGAAGTGAAGGAAGACTGACAGTGCCCAGGGACAGGAGAGGAGAAAAGATTTGCAGAAGAAATCCAGAGTGATGGTGGGGAGAAGGTTCACCACAGCCCCCAGATTCTCAGAGGAATCTCTGCAGGTCCTCGTCCAGGTGGTGGAGGCAAGGCGGGATATCTTATTCAATGCTGATGGCCAAAGAAGGCCCATAGATGTGACCAAGAGGGCCGGGCTGGAGGTCGCTGAGAAGGTCAGCAGCTGCTGTGTGGTAAAGAGGACATGACTGTAGGATGGCAAGTGGCTCAATGACCTGTTTTGCTCTACTTGGGTAAGGGGTACTCCTCATTAGTCTCACTGTGAATGTGTCAGGGAAGGGTCAGTCTGTCCTAACGATGTTGGAAACCAACAATGAGCAGTCCTTGCCTGCTGTATTGTATTGGGATGCAGGATGGGCAGGTCTGGGATGCAAGATGATCCATATGTGTTCAAATTGGGCACTGCATTGCAGTAATGGTGAAATGCAACAACAAACCCAATGGGCGAGGGTGTGAGATACCGAATCATACGTCTAAACTAGGTGTGCTTGTTTAAATAGGAGAAAAGGGCTCACAATATCTGAAAGAGGTCCCGGACCGGTGGTGGCCATGGCAATCAGGCATACCTGACCAGTATGGAGGAGGATGCCTTGATGCTGGCAGAGGAGGACGGAGGATGTGCCGTGGCAGATGGCGAGGCTGGCGGCCCTGGCCGTCAGAGTGAGTGACCCAGAATGCAGTGGGAAGGTGTATGGATGTAGGGTGTTGGGAGGACAGTTGAAGTGGTGATTGTCTCAAGCACTGAAGTGTACTAATAAATGTTTATTCACACAAATGTGACCAAATTGCAGTAAGGGACATGTGCTTCAATCTGTGGTGCTGATCAAACTGACCAATCTGATTCTCCTTGCAGGTGAAACACATCAGCGGCCAGGAGGGGACCCAGGGACTCAACAGTCCCCCTCTGAGGATGAGGAAATCGCCTTAGAGGGTGCACCATCACATCATCACACCTCAGCAAGCACCAGAGCAGAGATTTCCTCCACGGTTGGGATCAGTGTATCCGCGGAAACGATTTCACTTACGGGTGTTAGCACAGCACAGTTGCCGGACCAGCCACCAGAAGCAGAACCAGCCGATGCCTCACACACTCGGAGGAGTGTGGAAGGCCAGGCCAATGCAGAGCCGCAAGCTGATGACGCGCTTCTGAGAACATCCATTCAGCAGGAGATCCAATTTTATGTATTTTTACTTTTAGCATATGAGACTTATCTTTGGAAAGAAAGGGGATGTTGTGTGATTGCCTTTAAGAGTAATGTCCCTTTAAGATCCTAGTATGCTAATGAACCAAGTACCAGGACGCAGTCATGTGACTACAAGCCTGCGTCACTCTGCAACTGTAACACCTAGGGGCAGGTTCTATAAATAGTTAACTCTGCACTGTGTATAATAGTTTAGCTGTAAATAAACCTGTTTGAGATCTTCAACCAACTGAACCCCACATATCTCATTTATGTTGCATTAGGAACTCATTACATGCTGCATGTGATATTCAAAGACTGAAAGTGTTAAAGCTGATAGTCAGCAGATTGCATTTTAGAGACAATCTTCCAGCCCTAGTGTTCACATAGCCTTGTGCACTGTGCCCAGGCTCTAGTGAGTTTTCAGAAATCTGGCAAACGCAGCATGTGGAATTGTCTTCACTATTACAGGCTCTGCTTCCCTCAGTCTAATTTTAGAGTTAAATCTAATTATCACAACATCCTTGCATCATACACTTAGGATCTTTAGAACCAATTGTGGCAATAATTATACACACATGATTCACACACTACTACAGCCTCCCAGGGCACTTCAGTTGGACAGTTTATGTAAAGACCATCTCAGAAAAATCATTTGAATTGAAAAAACACCTTAAATACTGCTTATAGTGTCTGATCAATCACTTCAGACTTGATAATAATATCCCAGTTCCTTGTGGAAACAAAGGTATTCTCTCTTCACTTTTCTGCTCAGTTTATTCTTTGCTATCTTTCTCCATTTTATCTTTTCCTTTTTTACTTTTTCCCCTCCGTATTAGAACTTCTTTCTAGTTCCTCTGTTTTGTGAAGAATATATTTGGGGAGTAATGAGTCCAACACTTTTTTAAAAATATTATACAATAAAAGTTCTTTGAGTGTTAAAGGAATGTGTACCACACAACCACCTGGTTAGATTTAGGGGCATCAGGGTGGGAGGGGGTGGAATTTCTACATGGGCCTCCCCATTCATCTGCAGTAAGTGAGGGAAGAGCTGCGGAAACAGTACATTCAGTTCCCAGGGCAGTAACTTTATCTTCTTACTGTTCTGAAGCAACATAAGACACACAAACAAACACAGCAAAGTTGTCACCCAATCTTCAGGCTTCTGCAGATCTTGCTGAGTTCTGACAGGCAAGCAGAAGAAGTCCATCACAATGATTCACCGCACCCACCTGCCCCACATGGTAAGAATATGGCAGACCTTTATTTTTATTCTTTAGTGGGATGTGGGCATCGGTGGCAAGGCCAGCATTTATTGCCCATCCCTAATTGCCCTTGAGAATGTGATGGTGAGCCACCTTCTTGAACCGTTGCAGTCCCTATGGTGCAGATACACCCAGGATTTTAACCCAGTGACAATGAAGGAATGGCGATATATTTCCAAGTCAGGATAGCATGTGACTTGGAGGGGAACTTACAGGTGGTGATGTTCTCATGTCCTGATGCCTTTCTCCATCGAGGTGATAGAGGTAGCGAGTTTGGAAGGTGCTGTCGAAGAAACCTTGGCTAGTTGCTGCAAAGTATCTTGTAGATGGTACAGACTGCTGCTACTGTGCATTGGTGATGGAGGCAGTGAATGTTTAAGGTAGTGAATGGGGTGCCAATCAAGCAGGCTGCTTTGTCCTGGATAGTTTGAGCTTCTTGAGTATTTTTGGAACCACACTCATCCAGGGGAACTATTCCACCACACTCCTGACTGTGCCTTGTAGATGGTGGACAGACATTGGGGAGTCAGGAGGTGAGTTACTTGCTGCAGAATTCCCAGTCTCTGATCTGCTCTTGTAGCCACAGTATTTATATGGCTGGTCCAGTTAAGTTTCTGGTCATTGGTAAACCCCCAGGATGTTGACGGTGGGGGAATTCAGCGATTGTAATGTCATTTAATGGTTACATTCTCCCTTATTGGAGATGGTCATTGCCTGGCACTTCTGTGGCACAAATATTACTAGCCACTTATCAGCCCAAGCCTGAATGTTTTTCAGGTCTTTCTGCATGTGGGCATGGACTGCTTCATTATCTGAGGAGTTATGAATGGGACTGAACACTGTGCAACATTAGCAAACATCCCCACTTCTGACTTTATGATGGAGGGAAGGCCATTGATGAAGCAGCTGAAGATGGTTCAGCCTAGGACACTGCCCTTAGAACTCCTGCAGTGATGTTCTAGGGATAAGGTTATTAGCCTCCAACAACCACAACTATCTTCCTTTATGTTGGGTATGACTCCAGTTACTGGAGAGATTTCCCCTGTTTCCTAATGACTTTTAATAGGGCTCCTTGATGTCACACTCAGTCGAATGTTGCCTTGATATCAAGGGCAGTCACTCTCACCTCACCTATGGTATTCAGCTCTTTTGCCCATATTTGGACCAAGGCTGTAATGAGGCCTGGAGCCAAGTAGTCCTGGAGGAACCCAAACTGAGCATGGACAAGCAGGTTATTGCTATGTAAGTGCCGCTTGATAGCACTGTCGTCGACACCTGCCATTACTTTGCTGATGATTGAGAGTCAGCTGATGGTGTGCTAATTGGCCGGATTGGATATGTCTGGATTTTTATGAACAGGACATACCTAGGCAATTCTACATTTTGTCAGGTAGCTGCCAGTGTTATAGCTGTACTGGAACAGCTTGGCTAGGGGCACAGCTAGTTCTGGAGCACCAGTCTTTCATACTACAGACAGGATGTTGTCAGGACCCAGAGCCTTTACTTTATTAGGTCTCTTCAGCCATTCCTTGATATTACGTGGAGCGAATCAAATTGGCTAAAGACTGGCATCTGTGATGCTGGGGTCCTCAGGAAGAGGCCAAGGTGGATCATCCACTCCACACTTCTGGCTTAAGTTGGTTGCAAATGCTTTAATCTTGTCTTTTCACTGATATGCTGGGTTCCACCATCATTGAGGATGGGGATATTCAGACAGCCCCCTCCTCCCATTAGTTATTTAATTATCCAGCGCCATTCCTGATTAGATGTAGCAGGACTGCAGAGCTTTGATCTGATCTGATGGTTGTGGGATCAATGATCTCTGTCTATAGCATGCTGCTTTGGCTGTTTAGCATGTTTGTACTCCTGTGTTGTAGCTTCACCAGGTTGGCATCTCATTTTTAGGTATACCTGGTGCTGCTCCTGACATACTCTCTTAAACCCCTCATTAAACCAAAGCTGGTAGAGTGAGGGATATGTCAGGCCAAGAGGTTACAGATTGTGGTGGAGCACAATTCCGCTGCTGCAGATGGCCGACAGCTCCTCATGGATGCCCAATTTTGAACTGCCAGATCTGATCTGAATCTATCCCATTTAGTACTGTGGTAGTGCCACACAACATGATGCAGAGTGTCCTCAGTGTGAAGACGGGACTTCCTCTTCACAAGGACTGTCAGGTAGTCACTCCTACCAATATTGTCTTGGACAGATGCATCTGTGACAGGTAGATTGGTGAGGACGAGGTCAAGTAGGTTTTTTGCTCATGTTGGTTCTCTCACCACCTGCCACAGGCCCAGCCTGGCAGATATGTCCTTCAGGACTCTGCCAACTCAGTCAGTAGTTGTGCTACTGAGCTACTCTTGGTGATGGACATTAAAGTCCCCCACCCAGAGTACATTCTGTGCCTCTTCCAAGTGGTGTTCAATGTGGAGGAGTACTGATTCATCAGTTGAGGGAGGGTGGTAGGTATCAGCAGAAGGTTCCGTTGCCCATATTTGACCTGATGCCATGAGACTTCATGGGGTCTGGAGTCAATATTGAGGACTCCCAAGGCCATGCCCCCACTACTGTATACCACTGTGCCACCACCTCTGGAGGGTCTGTCCTGCCAGTGGAACAGGTCATATCCAGGGATGGTGATGGAGGAGACTGGGACATTGGCTGAAAGGTATGATTCTGTGAGTATGACTATGGCAAGCTGTTGCTTGACTAGTCTGTGGGACAGCTTTACCAATATGAGCACATGTCCCAAGACATTAATGACTTAGACTTGGGTCTACAGGGCACAATTTCAAAATTGGCAGATGACACAAAAATTGGAAGTATTGTGAACCGTGAGGAGGATAGCGACAGACTTTAAGAAGATATAGACGGGCTGGTGGAATAGGCGGACACATGGACACAATACATTTTGGTAGGAAGAACGAGGAGAGGCAATACAAAACAAAGGGTGCAAATCTAAAGGGGTGCAGGAAGAGAAAGACCTGTGGGTATATGTGTACAAATGGTTGAAGTTGGCAAGGCAGGTTGAGAAAATGGTTAAAAAGCAAGACAGGAGGTTGGGCTTTATAACTAGAGGTACAGAGTACAAAAGCAAGGAAGTTATGATGAACCTATATAAAACACTGGTTCGGCCTCAACTGGGATATTGGTCGGGATTTTTCCCTTGGCAGGCGGGAGCTGTCGACCGACTGAAAAGTCGGTGGCAAAACCGCCTCCGCCTGGCCTGGGGATCCAATCTGCATTTTGCAGTTCCCCGGCCTTTAATTGGTCTGGGGTGGGACTTCCACCTGTTTGAGGCAGGTCGTCCTGCCTGATGGAGCTGCCAGCCAATCAGCGGGCCGGCAGCTCTCTGTCCCAGCAGCGCCACCGGGAGCAGTGTTCACTGCTGAGACTGCAACCCAGCCATCGGGAAGAAGATGTCAGGGAGCGCGGAGAACGAAGGTAAGTTTTTAGTGCCTCACCGGGGGTGATCGGTCAGGCCCCAGCGAGACAAGGATGGTCGATTGGGGGGACAGGGGGTGTGTTGGGTGTTCGGGGTGGTTGGGGCAGAAGGGACGGCCCAACGTTGGGCACAGTGTGCCTGACCATGAGGCCCCCCCCACCCCTCCAGGGCGTCAGAGAGCCGCCTGCTTTTGTCAGGCTGCTTCAGTCAGGCCTGGGCCGCCCAAGCAGCCACGGATAAAATCCCTGTGGAGGTGGGCAGAGGCCCTTAAGTGGCCATTAACTGGGTTGGGAAAAGCCCCCAAGCCACCCAATCCATTTTACGCCACCTTCCCGCTCTTTGAGGCGGAGGGGGGGAGCGTAAAATTCCGGCCATTTTGTCCAATTCTGGGCTCCACACTTTGGGAAGGCTATGATGACTTTAGAGAGGGTACAGAAAAGGTTTATGAGAATGGTTCCAGGGATGAGAGACTTCAGTTACGTGGATAGATTAGAGAAGCAGGGATTGTTGTTCTTAGAGCAGAGAAGGTTGAGAGAAGATTTGATAGAAGTGTTCAAAATCATGTGGGTTTCTATACAGGGTAGATAGAGAGATATTGTTTCCATTGGCGGAAGGGTCACAAACCAGAGAAAACTGAAATAAGGCCAATGGCAAAAGAGTCAATGGCAATGTTCAGAAAAACTGTTTTATGCAGAGAATAGTTAGGAATGCATTGCCTGAGAATGTAGTGGAGGCAGATTCAGTCATAGGTTTCAAAAATAAATCGGATAGCACCTGAAGGGAAAAAAAATTCAGGGCTACGGGGAATGAGTCTAGCTGAGTTGCTCTTGCAGAGAGCCAGCAAGGACATAATGGGCCGAATGGCCTCTTTCTGTGCTGTAATCATTCTATGATTCGATGTTAGTGAGGAGGACTTTACAGGGTCAATTGTGATCGGAATGTCTTTGTCATATCTGATGCTTACGTCAATGCCAGGTGGTCCGTCCAGTTTTATTCTTCTTTGCCTTTTCTGTAAAAGGTTGATAGAAACAAATGGCATGCTATACCATTTCAGAGGGCAGTTAAGAGTCAACCACATTGCTGTGGGTCTAGAGTTACATATAGGTTAAGAAAACATATTTCCTTCCTTGAAGGACATTAATGAATCAAATTGTGTTTTTTTCACAACAATCTAATAGTTTCATGGTCATTGACTTTGTAATTCCATATTTATTTACATAATTTAATTTACCTGCCCCCCAGCTGCCATTGTGGGATTTGAACTCATCTCATGAGCATTAGTCAATGCCTCTGGATTACTAGTCCAGTAAAATTGCCACTCTGCTACCCCATGAAGGACGCTTCTATCTGCAACTGCAATTTTAACTCTAGCCTGAGTAGGAAAGCTGCTGCAGCTTTCCTGCCAGGTGAAGACAGCAGGCTGAGGATCTAGGCTCAACTATCACCAGTAACCTGTTTCTAGATGCAGAAATCAACAAGCGCATGGGTAAGGCTTCCACTGCTATGTCCAGACTGGCCAAGAGAGTGTGGGAAAATGGCGCACTGACACGGAACACAAAAGTCCGAGTGTATCAGGCCTGTGTCCTCAGTATCTTGCTCTACGGCAGCGAGGCCTGGACAACGTATGCCAGCCAAGAGCGACATCTCAATTCATTCCATCTTCGCTGCCTTCGGAGAATACTTGGCATCAGGTGGCAGGACTATATCTCCAACACAGAAGTCCTTGAAGCGGCCAACACCCCCAGCTTATACACACTACTGAGTCAGCGGCGCTTGAGATGGCTTGGCCATGTGAGCCGCATGGAAGATGGCAGGATCCCCAAAGACACATTGTACAGCGAGCTCGCCACTGGTATCAGACCCACTGGCCGTCCATGTCTCCGCTATAAAGACGTCTGCAAACGCGACATGAAATCGTGTGATATTGATCACAAGTCGTGGGAGTCAGTTGCCAGCATTCGCCAGAGCTGGCGGGCAGCCATAAAGACAGGGCTAAATTGTGGCGAGTCGAAGAGACTTAGTAGTTGGCAGGAAAAAAGACAAAGGCGCAAGGGGAGAGCCAACTGTGCAACAGCCCCGACAAACAAATTTCTCTGCAGCACCTGTGGAAGAGCCTGTCACTCCAGAATTGGCCTTTATAGCCACTCCAGGCGCTGCTTCACAAACCACTGACCACCTCCAGGCACATATCCATTGTCTCTCGAGATAAGGAGGCCCAAAAGAAGAAGACAGCACGCTGAGGATCTGGAACCAGAAGGGTCCATTTAAGGTCAATTTTACACAAAAAACTTTTCTTGTGGGGCCAGGAAGAGCAGGAGTGCTCCTCAAGCCTCTGTGGGAACAAGAGTACACAATACTCAAGGATTGCTTAGAGCTAAGTGCTTTTTTGTTGGGTTCATGCTGTTAGTCTAATGTCACTTATATGCGTCCTTGGTGTACGATGATTTAGTGATGGTATGCATGGAATGTAGAAATCAAAGGTGGAAGTAGTATAACAAGTGTGAGTGATAATCTGTATGGTGCACTCATGTTGAAATCATGAAGTATGATGTACCTGAGCACACATACCAAATTGTGAAGTAGATGTCTCAGTGAAGACATAGTGACAACTGCATGTATGTGTTCTCTGGTGTTTAAGATAATGAGATGAATTAGAACAAGAAAGCAGTGCATCAGGCTCCACAAGGAAAATTAGGCTGCCCCTGACCTGGGCTCCTCTAATCCCTCCCAAACCCCATTCCAGCAACTTAACTTGTCGGCAACTGTTCTTCTGGTGTCAGCTGGCAGCCTCCTGCCATCCAAAATTCCTGTCCCACTTGGTGAAAAACTGCAGTTTCCCACCAATTTCGGGAGGGCTGCTGACAGGCAGCATGCAGACGAGTTAATATCATCCGTCTCATACTGCCAAGGTCCATGTGGAGGGGCGAGGAGCCATTTGGCGCAGATTTGCTTATAAAGGAATACCACAGGCAATCGAGAACCTCTTACAGATACCCAGTTACAGGGGTGAATAGCTCCAGTCAATCATTCCTCAATATATCTGTGGAGTTGTGTCAGGAAGCCTTTGTGTTCTGTGGGATATGTGCAAAGTGCCTGGGGTGGCCACATGCAGAGGATGCTTTGCATCGTAGAGAAATCCTCTCTGCTAGTACTGCAATGGATGGTAGCTTAGCCAGGGCTGGGACAACACCCATTCTCCCCCACTGCCAGTGGAGGTTAGTGCAGAACTTAAAGCTGATGCATCCTAAGTCTCAATTCCACTTCCCCCACACACACCACCACCACCACTACCGCCACCGCCACCGCCACTGCCACCACCGCCACCGCCACCACACCACTGCCACCACCACCGCCACCACAGCCACCACCACCGCCACCACCGCCACTGCCACCACCCCCACCGCCACCACCACCACCACACCACCGCCACCACCGCCATTGCCACCACCGCCACTGCCGCACACACCACCACCGCCACTGCCACCACCGCCACTGCCACCACACCACCGCCATCACCACCGCCACTGCCATCACCGCCACCGCCACCACCGCCACTGCCACCACCCCCACCACCACCACCACACCACCGCCACCACCGCCACCGCCACCACCACCACCGCCACCACCGCCACCACCACCGCCACCACCGCCACTGCCACCACCCCCACCGCCACCACCACCACCACCACACCACCGCCACCACCGCCACTGCCACCACCGCCACTGCCGCACACACCACCGCCACCACCACCGCCACCACCGCCACTGCCATCACCGCCACCGCCACCACACCACCGCCACCACCGCCACTGCCCCCACCCCCACCGCCACCACCACCGCCACCACACCACCGCCACCACCGCCACTGCCACCACCCCCACCGCCGTCACCACCGCCACCGCACCACCGCCACTGCCACTGCTGCCACCACCACCGCCACCACTGCCACCACCACCGCTACCGCCACCATCGCCATCGCCACCGCCACCTCTGCCACCACCACCGCCACCACACCACCGCCACCACCGCCACTGCCACCACCCCCACCGCCGTCACCACCGCCACCGCACCACCGCCACTGCCACTGCTGCCACCACCACCGCCACCACTGCCACCACCACCGCTACCGCCACCACTGCCATCGCCACCACCCCCACCGCCACCACCACCGCCACCACACCACTGCCACCACCGCCACTGCCACCACCCCCACCGCCACCACCACCGCCACCACACCACCGCCACCACCGCCACTGCCACCGCTGCACCACCACTGCCATCGCCACCACCACCTCTGCCACCACCACCACCACCGCCGCCACCACCACTGCCATCACCACCTCTACCACCGCCACTGCCACCACCACCGCCTCCTCCACCGCCACTGCCACCCCGACCTCCACTGCCACCACCACCACCGCCACCACCACCGCCATCACCACCTCTACCACCTCCACTGCCACCACCACCCAAGTAAATACGCCCAGTTTATGTCCCACCAAACCATCAGAATTTGGGGCCCAAAATCTCTATACTGGTCATAGTATATTATATTTGTAGCACTTTCAATGTATTAATAACTAGAAAGGTAAAACATAAATTATAATATTCTTTGTAGTTTTATGTAACACAAAGAAACAATTTAGACCAGCATTTTGTCATTGAGATGTCATACAAGTGAAAGTACAATATAACTTCAGCTTGCATTTCTCCAAGCGAAATTTGTAAAGTGATGCATCTCAAAAGTTTTTTGGGCTATACTAAATCAAGATGGTCTGTACCCAATCAGTCATGTTTTGTTTCATATGCCTTTCTCACTTTCTTATAGGAGAAAAACAGTTTTCCACTGGGGACTAGGTCCCTTAATAGCCTGAATCAAATGAGAAAGCAATCAACCAACTTCAAGGGAACTGAGGGCAGAAGAATGGAGCTGTACTTTGGTGAGCTAAGTCAAGTAGGCAGAGAGCATTTGAAAAAGTCATGATTACTGATCTCCCATGAAATCTGTCAAAACCAAACCCATCCAAGCTGCATCAATGATGTGATGAGAAAGGAACACTGCCATTTATTTATAGTGAGTCTGAAAGGCTAATAATGGCTTTATTTCCTCTCTTAATACAGAAATGTCTGAATAATTGTAAAGTGTAATAGAAATTCCATTTTAAATTCTGAACAGTTCATACCATTTTCACAGAGCCTGAGTACAGTAATGATTTTAATATCTACACATGGCTTCACATGACCTTAACTGGTTTGTGGGTAGATTTGAAAATGTATTGATCACATAACATGCTCATGTCAAGTACATTGAAACAAAGAATAAAAATAGGTCAGAGCATATTTAACCTTGTGAGTACTGAATGCCATTTCCAGTGTTCAAATAGGGAAGGTGCTTTCAATCACACAATAGAAAAAATGATTTTTGGAACATTCTTAGGACAAAAACATTGTCAAGTTGAATTTCAGGAAAAACAATGTCCTTAAAGCATTTCATAATGTATAGCATTCTATATAGTTTTTTTTTTCTAGTGTAGAAATACTGGCACTTGAATAGTTGAATTGTAATTTTAATTAATAAATTGCTACCTTTGTTTAAAAATGTTAATAATTGCTTGAGAAATGCCGCAACCAATTTTCTTAAACATTGTTGGAGGCTGTTTCAGAGATCTCAAGAACCAAACAGTGAAATGTTATGACTCTATTTTTTTGTGCTGAAAGGTGATTGCACCCAATGGCAAGTACAGAAAAGATTCCATTATGAAATCAGAAAATGGAATGCCCAATTCATTTTACATCTGGTCTTGTGTTTGCAGAAACACTTTAGGTTCAATTCAATCACTTTTAAAGGTGTCATTTGGAGTCAATGCCATAGCTGTAGAGGAAAGATGCTGCCTGCGTCTTTTATCCACACGCTGCGTTTTCCTTCGTCCCACCCTTGCTTCAATTTGCCCCCCACCCACCTCTGATGCCATTTATTCCTTGCTGGGGGATCGTTCCAATGTTCTCTACTACCTTAATAAAGTGGTCATTCATAGGAACATAGCAACATTAGGATCAGGAGTAGACCATTCAGCCCCTCAGGCCCACTCTGCTATTCCATTAGATCATGGCTGATCTGCACCTCAACTCTATTTTCCTGACTTTGATCCATATCCCTTACATAACAAACTCAATCTTGAAAGCTCCAGTTATACTAACATCCACAGTCTTTTAGAGAGGAGAGTTCCAAATTTCTACTACCATTTTTGCATCTGCAATGCATGGAGAGTAAGTGTAGGCAAGCTATTTAACCAGAGGTTTTCTATCCTTGGTCATCATCTATACATGCACACTTTCCAGTAAATGTAACTGGGTAGAAATCCTAAGTGGAACCCCTGGCATGGTATCATATTTAAATCATGCATTACCATTTCGATTTCCTAACCCAGGCACAGGGAGCGGCACAGTGGTGCAGTGGTTAGCAGTGCAGTCTCACAGCTCCAGCAACCCGGGTTTGGTTCTGGGTACTGCCTGTGCGGAGTTTGCAAGTTCTCCCTGTGACCGTGTGGGTTTCCGCCGGGTGCTCTGGTTTCCTCCCACAGCCAAAGACTTGCAGGTTTATACGTAAATTGGCCATTGTAAATTGCTCCTAGTGTAGGTAGGGGATAGGACAATGGTAGGGAATATGGGATTAATGTAGGATTAGTATAAATGGGTGGTTGTTGGTTGGCACAGACTCGGTGGGCCTGTTTCAGTGCTATATCTCTCTATGACTCTAATTGTAGTACCACCACTGCTGTCCTGGTTGAGACTAACTAGTTCAGCCAGTCCAGGGATTGAAGCAGATTTTCTTTGACTCAAAACCACTCCAGGTGATGGATTTACCTACTAAGTCATGTTGGAAATCAATTTGATGTACTTTGCAGGGGAAAATGGCCTGGATTTTGCAGTCAGTGGCAAAGCAAGGGCACTCGCTGCTGACATTGAAGAAAGCAGCTCACAGGCCAACCAGGGGCGATGCCACATTGGATTTGGTACTGGGTAATGAACCCGGCCAGGTGTTAGATTTAGATGAAGGTGAGCACTTTGGTGATAGTGATCACAATTCGGTTAGGTTTACCTTAGCGATGGGCAGGGACAGGTATATACCGCAGGGCAAAAATTATAGCTGGGGGAAAGGAAATTATGATGCGATTAGGCAAGATTTAGGATGCGTAGGATGGAGAAGGAAACTGCAGGGGATGGGAACAATCGAAATGTGGAGCTTATTCAAGGAGCAGCTACTGCGTGTCCTTGATAAGTATGTACCTGTGAGGCAGGGAGGAAGTTGTCGAGCGAGGGAGCCGTGGTTTACTGAAGAAGTTGAAGCGCTTGTCAAGAGGAAGAAGAAGGCTTATGTTAGGATGAGACATGAAGGCTCAGTTAGGGCGCTTGTGAGTTACAAGCTAGCCAGGAAGGATCTAAAGGGAGAGCTAAGAAGAGCAAGGAGAGGACACGAGAAGTAATTGGCGGATAGGATCAGGGAAAACCCTAAGGCTTTCTATAGGTATATCAGGAATAAAAGAATGACTAGAGTTAGATTAGGGCCAATCAAGGATAGTAGTGGGAAGTTGTGTGTGGAATCAGAGGAGGTAGGGGAAGTGTTAAATGAATATTTTGCATCAGTATTTACAGTAGAGAAAGAAAATGTTGTCGAGGAGAATACTGACATTCAGGCTACTAGGCTAGATGGGATTGAGGTTCACAAGGAGGAGGTGTTATCAATTTTGGAAAGTGTGAAAATAGATAAGTCCCCTGGGCCAGATGGGATTTATCCTAGGATTCTCTAGGAAGCTAGGGAGGAGATTGCAGAGCCTTTGTCCTTGATCTTTATGTCGTCATTGTCCACAGGAATAGTGCCGGAAGACTGGAGGATAGCAAATGTTGTCCCCTTGTTCAAGAAGGGGAGTAGAGACAGCCCTGGTAATTATAGACCTGTGAGCCTTACTTCGGTTGTGGGTAAAATGTTGGAAAAGGTTATAAGAGACAGGATTTATAATCATCTTGAAAAGAATAAGTTCATTAGCGATAGTCAGCACGGTTTTGTGAAGGGTAGGTCGTGCCTCACAAACCTTATTGAGTTTTTCGAGAAGGTGACCAAACAGGTGGATGAGGGTAAAGCAGTGGATGTGGTGTATATGGATTTCAGTAAGGCGTTTGATAAGGTTCCCCACGGTAGGCTATTGCAGAAAATACGGAAGTATGGGGTTGAAGGTGATTTAGTGCTTTGGATCAGAAATTGGCTAGCTGAAAGAAGACAGAGGGTGGTGGTTGATGGCAAATGTTCATCCTGGAGTTTAGTTACTAGTGGTGTACCGCAAGGATCTGTTTTGGGGCCACTGCTGTTCGTCATTTTTATAAATGACCTGGAAGAGGGTGTAGAAGGGTGGGTTAGTAAATTTGCGGATGACACGAAGGTCGGTGGAGGAGTTGTGGATAGTGCCGAAGGATGTTGTAGGGTACAGAGGGACATAGATAGGCTGCAGAGCTGGGCTGAGAGATGGCAAATGGAGTTTAATGCGGAAAAGTGTGAGGTGATTCACTTTGGAAGGAGTAACAGGAATGCAGAGTACTGGGCTAATGGGAAGATTCTTGGTAGTGTAGATGAACAGAGAGATCTTGGTGTCCAGGTGCATAAATCCCTGAAGGTTGCTACCCAGGTTAATAGGGCTGTTAAGAAGGCATATGGTGTGTTAGCTTTTATTAGTAGGGGGATCGAGTTTCGGAGCCACGAGGTCATGCTGCAGCTATACAAAACTCTGGTGAGACCGCACCTGGAGTATTGCGTGCAGTTCTGGTCACCGCATTATAGGAAGGATGTGGAAGCTATGGAAAGGGTGCAGAGGAGATTTACTAGGATGTTGCCTGGTATGGAGGGAAGGTCTTACGAGGAAAGGCTGAGGGACTTGAGGTTGTTTTCGTTGGAGAGAAGGAGGAGGAGAGGTGACTTAATAGAGACATATAAGATAATCAGAGGGTTAGATAGGGTGGATAGTGAGAGTCTTTTTCCTCGGATGGTGATGGCAAACACGAGGGGACATAGCTTTAAGTTGAGGGGTGATAGATATAGGACAGATGTCAGAGGTAGTTTCTTTACTCAGAGAGTAGTAGAGGCGTGGAACGCTCTGCCTGCAACAATAGTAGACTTGCCAACTTTAAGGGCATTTAAGTGGTCATTGGATAGACATATGGATGAAAATGGAATAGTGTAGGTCAGATGGTTTCACAGGTCGGCGCAACATCGAGGGCCGAAGGGCCTGTACTGCGCTGTAATGTTCTAATTCTAATTCTAAAAAGATCCAGCAATCTCTATGGCATAGTTTCCCCCTTTCCCAACAGCAGTTTAAATCTGATTCCAAGTCAAAGGGATGTCTTGGTGTGCAGCAGCAGTGATGGAAGCAAGCATGTAAGGAGCCAATCACATTGAAGTATTCACACACAGCGAACTAGGGAGCTAAAAGCTCTCAAACCTCTACGTGAGATTTGAACTCACATTCTGTGCTATCATACCCTAGATATGATCAAAGAGGAAAATTTTAAATTTGGAGAGGCAAATTCATTTAACAAGGAAATTGCAGAATGTAGGGCCTAGGCGATGGAAGTCATGCTGCCAATGTGGGGATGAATGAAAGGAACCTGTACAAATGGCTGAAGACAGATAAATGTTGAGTTCATGTAGGGAGAGCTGAAGTGATTTATGACTTTAACCCCTTATAGGGGACTAAACCAAATCAGGAGTACATCCCTATGAATCTCCTTTAATTAAGTTCAAACCAGAGAAACTCTTATAGACACTTATTTGGGTCCAAAGAATTAAACTAGCTTTCCCTCAAAGAAAGAAAATTAACAGAGAATATTACCATCTTTCAGGTAGCCTATTTTTAATAATTATGGCTAAGTCATAATTATCCCATATATTATAAGGGTCGGGGAAGCTCTCTTCAATACATATCTCTCCACCTAAAGAGACATAGAGGGGGTTCTTGTAGTTGTATACAGAATGCTACATGAGACGATTTATTAACTTTTATATATTTATTAAAGAATTTAACATGCAATACACTTCTAAGAGGATAAGTGTATCACAACATCAAATATTACTAAGAGATGTAATACACAATCTTATTTATAACATAGAATCCAAATATTTAACCTTGCTAATGTTACAGCAAAATATCTTAGAATATCTATCAAAATTTAAAGTAAGCTTTTACCTTAAATCCTCCAAGTAAACCATGGGGTGAGAAGTATTGTTTGAGGAATTCAGCACTTCTAATTATTTGCTTCAGAACCTCTCATGCTTATACTGTTTCTAAGGTGTCATATGCCTTTTTAGCATATAGGTATTACCTTTCTGTGTGTTTCTTGCTTTCAAGATCCATATTTGGTAGCATCATTAACTATCTCTCTACTTAATGTTTACTGGAAATCCCCTGTTCTTGAAGTTGTGACCATTATCTGGTCAAAATGTTTATTATTGTGCTTACTTGACTCTTGTTCCTGTAAGTCCATTCCATTTATTGTTTTATTATCTATAATTGCCTTTTTATGGTACCTTAAAGCAACCTTTTGAGACGATCTGTCTGCTTCAACAACCCCATAAACTAATTGAGTTTATTGCTATCTCTTACTGATGTAACACAGGATATTTCAATGCATGTTTTTATCTTCCAAGTCCCTGACAACAGAGACACAAATGGATTTCTGATTCATAACAGGGACCTTGAAATTTTTTAACTCTACCTTCTTAAAGGGGAATGTCAGTTAGTCTTGAAAACTGACCATTTATTCAATCTTTAATTCTGAAAGGTATAATATATTAACTATATCTAAAGTCTACCTAATTAAGCCTATTATACCTATATTCCATCACAGGGCTGTGACATTACAGGAGGTAACAGAGATAAGGAAGAGAGAGGCCGGGAAAAGATTTAAACACCAGGGCGAGAATTTTAAATTTTTGGCACCTGGGGGCCAAGAGCCAAAATAGGTCAGTGGGGCACTGTTGTTGGGTGAACAGACCTTGGTGTAGGATGGCACACAGGCAACAGAGATTTGAGTTGAAGTTTACAGAGGGTGGAGGATGGCAGCCAGCAAGGAGACCATTGGAATAGTGTGGAGGTTACAAGGCATGGATGAGGCTTTCAAAAGCAGCTGAGCTAAAACAGGAGACAGGCAGGTAATGTTATGAGGGGAAACTGGCAGTCTATATGTGGGATCAGTAGCTCAGATCAGGATGTTGAGGTTGTGAACAATCTGGTTAAGACTGAGACACCGCCAGAGAGGATGGATGAAATTGATGGCTGGGGTACAGAGTTTGCGGTGGGGCCTAAAACGATGGCTTCAGTCTTCAGGAAATTGTAGCTCATGCAAGACTGAAGGTTGGATAAGCAGTCTAAAAGCACAGTGCCAACATAGGGGGCAAGAGAGGTGGCAGAGAGGTTGAGTGGGTTCCATCAGTGTACACAAAGAAGCTCACTCCATGACAAAACACATGTGTTAAGATTTGAAAGAGCCCAGATAGCTATTCCAATGGCCCACCTCATTTGCTCCCCTAACCTATGGAAATAGACATCATTCCTGCAGTTCTGCCAGCTCATGTCATACATACTGTATATTAGACCATGAGAAACCTGACCTGAGGCAGCAAAAGTGGCAATCCTCCTTTGCTGCATCTCCTCCAACACTATGCCCAATGCATCTTCATCAAATAGGGGGTTATTATTTTTTTTTAATTTTTATTTAGAGATACAGCACTGAAACAGGCCCTTCGGCCCACTGAGTCTGTGCCGACCATCAACCACCCATCTATACTAATCCTACACTAATCCCATATTCCTACCATATCCCCACCTGTCCCTATATTCCCCTACCTATACTAGGGGCAATTTATAATGGCCAATTTACCTATCAACCCGCAAGTCTTTGGTAGTGGGAGGAAACCGGAGCACCCGGTGAAAACCCACGCAGACACAGGGAGAACTTGCAAACTCTGCACAGGCAGTACCCAGAATTGAACCCGGGTCGCTGGAGCTGTGAGGCTGCGGTGCTAACCACTGCGCCACTGTGCCGCCCTTGCTCTATTTTTTCTCTTCCCCCTATCTATGCAAACTTGCAAAATCTTTATCATTCCAAATCATGCTGCTTCCCTTTAAATGCAAACGTCAGCCCTTCAAAAGCTACTGCTTTGGCTGACATCCCCACCTCAACCAATTGCTGTGTTGCCTGCACTCCTAGAGAAATGCAGAGAGCATGTTAAAATGAAATAGTCCCCTCTCTTTTAAATCAATTGTAAGATTGTGTTCTGTGGTCTCAGGAGCTCATACATCAGAAGCCCAAAATTGGCCCTTACAATTGTTTAAATACATACACACACACAAACTCTTGTGTTGAAGATAGGCAAGTGTTGCATACTTATAAAAAGAATTCATCCTGATGTTGTTTGTGCTGACTTGGAATAGTAATTAATCATTTCCCCATGTAAAAAAATCTAAGAAAATAAACTACCAAGCAGCTGTGAATAATTAATAAAGCTCAGCTTGCCCATTTGGTCACCTAAGGAGTGTGTGCCCTATTTATTATCAAATGTGGTTTAACCCCCTATTAACCCACTTGAAGCCTCTGAGATACTTCTGTTTTTTTTTCAAAACTGTTTTATTTTTCTTATCTTCACTTATGTTCATTATTTTCAAAGTAACATTACTGTAAGCTTCTCTCTCAATCTCCTGGTGATGGTAGGGTACAAAATTCAGCAGTAGGGGAACATCTAGTTCGATGGATAATAAAATATTAAACCGATTCTTAAGCAATGGGTTTTCAATTTAGTTGCAGAGATTATGCAGAGGAAATCTTCCCCCAGTTTTCCAAATGAGATCCTACCAGTGCCAATCCCAGCATCCCAGCCACCATCTTAAGCATTCACTTCCACCACCACTGACACACAGCGGCAGTAATGCGTACCATCCTTGGGATGCACTGCAGCAACTTTCCACGTCTCCTTTGACAGCACCTTCCAAACCCGCAATCTTTGCCACCTAGAAGAACAAGGGCAGCAGACGTATGGGAACATCACCATCCCCGGGTTCCCCTCCAAGTCATACACACCATCCTGATTTGGAAATATATCGCTGTTCCTTCACTGTCGCTGGATCAAAGTCCTGGAACTCCCTCCCTGTCAGCACTGTGGGTGTTATCACACCACACAGACTGCAGCGGTTCAAGAAGGCAGCTCACCATCACCTTCTCAAGGGAAATTAGGGATGGGCAATAAATGTTGGCCCAGCTAGCGACACCCACATCACATGAATTAATAAAAAATATTAGCCAAGATCACTTGTGCCCATTTACACTCGTGTTTTGGAGACATATCCTTGTACTTGATCAACTTTGTTGTTGACAGATTTACATTGATTAGAAAAAGGGGTCAATACAACATCATTAATTAAACTCAAGTTCCTTTACTATTCTAATTTGGTAATGGACACCCGTTTGAAACCTTTCTGACAGCTTGCCCACATTTTGAGCTGTAATTAATATCTGATTGGCTCTTGAGCACCAACATGTGGGGAGAGAAATTTAACTCATAGCACCCATTTTGATGTGACACCAGCTGCGCTATTGCCACCCAAGACCAATCAATGCCATATTCAGACTGCCTGTAAATGAACCTACAGCCCACCTGCCTGAAACAGGCATAAGACTGCTTAATTATGCAAAGTAGGATCCCACATGTGTTGCAGGACCCCAATTGCAAAAGTCAAGTACAAATGTGCAGAGTGTGTGGGGTAGTTGAGCCGTCTAACCAATAGCCTTAAAGGGATGGTTGGAGGCCGCTCAAAATGAAAGCCCAGGAAATTTTGAGTGATTATTTTGGTGAGCCCAGGAGAAGACTCTCCCCAGGTGCAAAAAGAACTCCAGTCTACCTCAAAACCATTGGAGGTAGTTTCCCTGTCTTCTCCCCCATTCACTGGAATCACCATCTACCCTCCACAACCAATCAGCAGGGCAGCATAGCAAAGGAGTCAGCTGATTTCCTGCCCTTCCACAACCAGTGGGATGCAGTAGGGCATCCATTTGGTT
Organism: Heterodontus francisci; assembly: GCF_036365525.1. Classification (NCBI taxonomy): domain Eukaryota; kingdom Metazoa; phylum Chordata; class Chondrichthyes; order Heterodontiformes; family Heterodontidae; genus Heterodontus; species Heterodontus francisci. Next base: position 62,402,883 of record NC_090384.1, read on the forward strand.
CAAGCCTCACTTCAGTACTAACTGTTGGTGTCACTCCCTTGACTTTGTGCCCATTTTGAGCAGAATTTGAATTTCTAGTCTGTGGTGTCTGCTGGCTCACCCAAAGCCTTCTGTGATTTTGACCAATTTTACTGCTTTCATTTTTTTAATGTTCTTTTTTTTTTCTTTAAAACCATTTTGAGTGTGCCATCCCTTCCTGGGTACTGTGAAGCCTGTGTTCAAACGAATGCTTGCCAATCATCTAATGTCCAATTAGTGGTTAGGGAGGAAGGTCAGCTGGGTCGAGTAGGTTCCAAGATGACATGCCTGACAAAAAAAAATCAAACAGTCAATTCCCTGTAGAAAGTGGATCATAAAGCCAAGCAGGTCCATACTACTGCAGGGCACTGTGCTGGATTGAGCAGTTGGGTTCATTAATTGGATCTAGGCATCAAATAAGTCACTGAGAACTGAAATTCTTCCCATTGGGCTCCAAATTACCCTGTAAGCCAATGTCATAATAGGTAGGATCATACTGGCTGGATAAATAGCAGGCAAGCTCCATGGTCATAGCCATTGAAATTCTACCAGAATCCCACACATATTCAGGGTGCCTAAGCCTTTCCTCTTATCAACGTGCTCCAAGGTTCTCTGGGCTTAGGTTATGTGGGTGTGTACTTAACAGGAGACAGTGTGCACTCAATATTAGGCACACACAAATCTCCACTAAAGCTGATTTTTTAATCGTTTGTTTTAGAGACCCTTAAAGAAGGAAATAGGTTGCAGACACCTGGACAATCAACAAGGAACCTTATGAGATGATTCAGAATGGAAATCTATATGCATTATCTAAACCTGTGATATTACCGCATCAAAAAATATAATTTCAATCATGCTTATACATTCCGTGCCCACCTTATCGCAAGCAACTCTACGATTCTGTGGTGAACAACATCAAGTGATAAATAGAAGCAATCGCCATACCACTCAACATTAATTGCCTAAAACAACTGGTCCTTGTGAACTGATACAGCATAAAAAATGAAAATAGCTATTATTCATCCAGCTTACTTTTAATAGAGAAAAAAACTTAGCAATCAACAACATTTTTCAACTATCCACTGTTCACGATTTTATTATTTTACCTATTGGTCCAGCAGCTTTGATTCTAAGATCGCTTAATCTAATAGCAGCGACATGTTAGCATTTTGGGGGTAATGGTGTAAAGTAACCAATCGCGACTTAGGCATCCATTGTACACCCAGCCCATTGACTTCAATTGAAAGGAAAATTGGGTGGGGTGTATAATGGGAGGCAAATTTGACACTGTCTATTTTACACCATGCCTAAAATTAAAGTTCTGCCCATTCTCTGGTAGTCAGATTGGGATACAATCTATTTGTTCTATCTGATGTTACAGAAAGACTGTCTTCGCTTGTGTTGGATTATTCCTTGCTCAAACTTTAAGTTCAGTTTTTTTTCTCCCACTCCCCAGCCCAGTCCCATTCCCAGTTCTGTGATTGTTTGACAGAGAGGTTCAGATCCAAACATGATGCAGCACATTCCATTCATCTGAGCTATCTACATGAATGGCTGAGTTCCATGGTGCAGGCTGCCACCAATGTTGAAAAGAATTGGAAAGAAGGTGGGATAAATCAGCAAGTAGTCTGAAGACGAGCCAGACCGTTTACAATCTTGGTGTACTATCTGACCCCTAGATGAACTTCCAACCACATATCTGCTCCATCTCCAAGACTGCATGGCTTGAATTTTATGAGCAATCGTGGCAGCGTGCTTTGAAGTTGGTGGTCTGCCTGTGTGGATTGCCTATCGCTGAGCCCCTGCTATATTAAGTGCGGGGGGCTTATTAACATCGCGGTGACACGCCGCCCCCTTCCATATTACGTGGCGGGCAGCGGGACATCCGTTGCTGTGATGGACTTCGGCACAGCTGATGGTCATGTGCTGGGGCCCTATTTAAAGGGCAGCTAGCACATCAACTATTCCTGCAGCTACAGATTACATTGAAGCGCACAGCTGTTGGACTGCAGAGTGAGAATCGTCAGAGGGAAGAAAAACTTACCTGCATGGAAACAGAGGGGTGTTCCAGGGTGGCCCCATGGTTCAGTGATGCCTCCCTGCTCACTCTCCTCTAGGCTGTGTGGGCAAGGCGAGAGGTCCTCTTCCCCAGCGATGGCAAGAAGAGGCCCTCCCACCAGACCAAAGCAGCCTGGCTAAAGGTGGTAGAGGAGGTCAGTAGCTGTGGGCCCATCTGGCGTGACTTGGTCCAGTGTCACAAAAGGATGATTGACCTGCTGCGAATGCAAAAGTGCAACTTTACATCAGGGCTCCACTGAAACTCGCAGCCGACTCCAACCACACAGGACCCCTTCCAGACCTCGCAGGCAGAGTCACCCTCCAAGGAAACAGTGTCCCATGACACTAACGCAACTTCCACATGCGCAAATACAGTCACCTCAGTGGGTATCCGTTCGGCCTTAGAGTGTGGGTCACAAGCTGGTGAGAGCACTGCTCACGCACCTGAGCAGCTGACGAACGCTGAGACAGCCGAGGCCTCTGACAGTCGGAGGGCTGTGGGTGGCCAGGCCCTTGCTGAGCTCCTGGCTACTGACGACCCTCTGCTGTCGGCAGCACAGGGCATGTTGGAGCTAATGCAACATGGCAACTAGCAACAGCCGGCAGAGATGCCACAGGCCATGCGCAGCCTTGAGCAGATGATGGGGAGTCTATCCAGGCCTTGACAGCTGCTATGTCCCAAGCATATGAGCGCCTGGTGTCATCCACTGAGGCGGTGGCGGCCCTCTTGGTGAGCCAGACCCCATTGATACGCGCTGACCTGCAATCCCTCGTACCGCCATGACATCCAATCAGCAGTGGCTAGGCGAGAGAAGGACCAGGGACATGGAGACTGTCCCTGCCCCGGTCCTTCCCTGGAGGGCAGAGGGGTTCCAAGGAACCCTGAGATGGAGGAGGCAAGCCAGCGTGCCATATCTGGGGTCCCTCTCAAGGTGATTCCAATGTGGACGCCGGCCCCCTCTGCCTGTGAGTCAAGCTCCAGCAGCCGTGACATCTGAGGAGAGTTCTGCATTGACACAGGATTCCCGCAGCCAGCTGGAGCCCTCCAGGCCTCGTGCACGCAGAGGACAGCTGCTGAAGTCAGCCACAGCCAGAGGGCAATCCGAGCAGCAGCCTTCCTCCAGTCAGGCTGCTGGTGCTGAGGTTGCACCGAGAAGGGGCACTCACAAGCATTTAAAGAAAACACACTGACACAAATGGGAATGCACGGGTGTCACTACAATGTAAATACGTATTTACGTATTTCACTAAATGTTCTTCACCAACATGTGTGTCCTTTTTTTGTGTGAATGGCATATGCCAGCAAATACCGCTCATGTCTCATCCCTTTTCATCATTGGCCTTTCAGGAATACCAATGTATGCAATAACATCATTGCCATGCCCGCATAACGCATGTACGTATTCACAGATGCAGTAACATGGACAACGTCTCAGTCTGCTGCTGCCTCTAATGGTTCAGACAAAGATGTTGCAGATGCAGACTGGTGCACAGCAGGTGATCGAGGGTGCTGTATGGCTTGCAGAGTTCACGGTGGTTCCTATGGAGCAGAGACCCTTTGTCTGATAAGCCGCTGCCATGCATCCCTAGCTCGCTGCTCACCCTGAAAACGGAGCCTGGGTGCCCTCTGCCCTCTCATGCACCTTTCCTGTTGTAAATCCTCAGCGTCTTCATAGTCCGAGGAGAATTCTTGCTGACATCTCTCCTCATCATGCCAGGCCTGTCCCCTATTGGATGCATAGTTGTGCAGAGCACAGAGAGCAGCAAAGAAAGGAGCTGCCCTTTGCGGCTTGTAATACAGGGCACCACCCGATCTATTCAGGCATGGGAGCGCATTTTCAGCATGCCGATCGCCTGCTCAATGGTGACTCTTGTAGCTCCATGCTGGCGTTGTATCTCTCCTCTGCAGCAGTGGTGTGGTGTCTCCAAGAAGCCACCCCTCCATCTGAGCCAGATCAGTGAACAGCAGCGCCAACTGGGATTGGCGCAGGATCCAGACATCATGGCAGCTGCCTGAGAAGCGGCCACAGATTTGCATGAAGTGTCTCCGGTGATCACATACCAGCTGTACCGAGATTGAGAGGAATCCCTTAATGCTAACATCTGCAGCTGGTAGCCTGGCAGGAGGTTTGATGGCCACATGGGTGCAGTCTATGACCCCTTGCACCTTTGGTTATCCGGTGATGGTGCCAAAACCGTTAGCCCTCTGGACCTGGCTGTCATGCTGTGTCCTGAAGCGGACATACTCACCGACCCTCCGGTACAGGGCATTGGTGACCTCCCTGATGCAGCTGTGCACTCCTGACTATGTGACCCCACAAACGTCTCCTGTGGGCCCCTGAAATGATGCATAGGCCAAGAGCCGCTGTCATGATGAGGGCCACAGGCATAGGATGTCCAACGAAGCCCATGGGCTGCAGGTCATCATTCAGCAGGGCTCAGATGTTTCACCACCTCTCTCGACATCTGCAGTCACCTCTGACACTGGCACTCTGACATCTGCTGGTATGTCATGTGGGACCTGTAGATGCGTGGTGTTTTATAGTGGCAAGCTCCCCTTGGGGGTTGATGCACACAACCGGGGGTCTCTACGTGGGCTGCACCTGCCTGTTAGTTTTGCCTGTGGCACATTTGGATCCTCAGGAGAAGCGGATCAGACAATATAGATTGAACCATAGCCATCTCCACGTGACAAATAAAGTTGTATCCTTCACTTATTCAGAGGTTCCTAACAGGGCAGACATTGGTATTGACAAGTACATCGGGTGCTTTCATGGATCAACTATGTGGTGTGGCGTGGCATTGCCCATCTTAGCTCACACTAAGAGTAGCACAGCATGATCACATAAACATTCTACTAGCTGCATTAATTGCCCCACCAGCCAGATAACCTTTACACTCCTACACACAGGGAGACTGAAGTGCCATTGCTCCTGCACACAAACAAACAAACAAACAATGGCGCAGAGCGGCCACCATTAACAGAGGGAGAGTATGCAGTACTTCCCTTCAAGCCTGCAAGCTGTGCCCCCAGTAATCCCATCCCCCGTCCCATCACCCTTCAACTATGCAGAGTTGAGACCCTGGTAATCCCATTCTCCCCTTCCACCTCCCTTCAACTATGTAGAGTTCAGACCCTGTTAATCCCATACCCCCTCCCTTCCAGTATGCAGAGTGGAGACCCCGGTATACAGAGAATTACCTGCACTGTCTCCGATTGCTCCCTCTTCTGCTGTCCCACCGGCTTCTTTCATTCGTGAACGGGACAGCACGTGACAGCCGCCCATTTGGCGAAAAATGTGGAACTGAGGAGCGACGAGCAGAGGGATGTATGATCAGGCAAGGTAAGTAACGTTTAACATATTTAAATTGGGGTTCCGCCGCTGATCGGCAGTGGGGCCGCACCGAGGTCCCGCCACCAACAGTAAAATGGGGCGGGACATATACGGCATTGGGGGTCGTGGCGGGCCTCTCCTGCTGGAATATTCCGGGCCCCTTACCACAACCCCCGATGTCAGAGGGCTGGTAAAATTCAGCCCATATTTCCACCTTCGTAACCTCGCCCGACTCCATCCCTGCCTCAGCTCATCTGCTGTTAAAACTCTCATCCATGCCTTTGTAACCTCTAGACTAAACCATTTCAATGCTTTCCTGGTCAACCTCCATTTTCCACCCTACATATCTTAAGCTCATGCAAACTCTGTTGCTTATGTCCTAACTTGCACCAAATCCTGTTCACCCATCACCCCTGTGCTCACTCAACAACATTGACTCGTGGTCTGGCAACAGCTCACTTTTAAAAGTTTCATCTTTGTTTTCAAATCCCACCATGGCTTCACCCACCATTTTCTCTGAGCCTCCTCCGGCCTGACAAGCCTTCGAAATCTCTGTGCTCCTCCAGTTCTTGTCTCTTACACATCCTGATTTTAAACAGTCCATTGTTGACACTGTGCCTTCAACTGCCTAGGATCTGAGCTCTAGAATTCCTCCCTAAATCTCTCCACCTTTCTATGTTTCTCTCCTCCTTTGCGATGCTCCATAAAACCTATCACTTTGCCTAAACTTTTGATCATCTGCTGAATATCTCCTTATGTGGCTTAATGTCAAAGTTTTGTCTGATAATCGTTCCCATGAAAGGCCTTTGAACGTTTTACTACATTAAAGGCATGATGTATGTCATAAGTTGCTTTTGCAAATTATATGAGGAAAGGATAACTGTCAGCCAGGATACCGAGGAGAGCTCCCATGCTCTTCTTCTGCTTTCCACCTGAGGGGGATTCACTACCAATAATTATATTACAGCTGTAGGCTAAATTCAACAGTTGCACACAAACAGAGCTGAACTGTTCTTGAAATGACCATGCATATGAGAATCAAGGCTGCAGTATTTTTGTCCTATCTCAGAACCATAATACTTTCAAGTGCGACTTTCCCTTAAGTACAAGATTAATGTATTTACTTTTATAGTTCTAATTGAGATTTTTTCATTTACTCTGTGGAAACTGGGCTTGCTCAGCTTCCTAACACTATTCTTTTGCTGTCAATAGCTGGGCAGAAAGAGATGAAGAAATGGTGGTGAATATTAGTTTGGGAAACTTCAAAAGAACATAAGAAATGTCACAGATAAGAAAAGGCCATTAGGCCCACTGAAGCTTATCCCTTCAGTACATTAACTCTCCCATCATGACATATAATTGTATTTTGAACAGTTCCAATCTTTTTGCCTGCTAGATTATTCGAAGCATTAATCACTCTTGGAGCAACGTTTCCTCTAATACTTATTCCAAATTAATTTGTCACTAATGTCGTTTAGTGTACTCTGGTCCTACTTTTTTGGTGTACTTTGAAGTCATAGCCTGAGTTCATTTTATCTATACCATTTTATAAATAAAATATAAGTGCTTGCCACAGGTAGATAGGCCATGAAAGCTCCGTAAGTGCATAGATGAAAGAGAGGCAGGATTCAGCACACCCTGAGCTGTATTAGGAGCAGCACTACTGCAAATGCCATTAGTAACAGCAGGGTTAAACAGCAATAGGATTTTCTGCAATGAAATGACAAACACCAAAAGATGATTTAGGGAAGCAGCAGCTAAGCATGATAATGCCTGTCCTTTACATATTCATAACATTTGGCAAGAAGTTTGCAAGAAATTAGGCAAAATTAAATTTAACTACTTTGTTTGAAATTCTTTGATTTAGCTGGATTATTTTATTTTATTCATGCTTTAATGAAACAAGTTCTTGGAAATGTTAAGTCATATTTATATACATACTATTGAAATGTTGCAAAGTATTTAATAGATATACGTTCTACTATGCGAATGTAAAACATAAATCATATACCATTATTATATATTATATACACAAACAAACATATGTATGCATATATCTATAGTATAGTATGTAAAAATGAGTGTCTTTAGACAAATGAGGGAATATTATTTCTGATTAGTTTCCACTTATAAAATGCTATGCTTTGTGTTCAACCACAGAACGCCTCAGTAAAATATTTTGCATGTGCTGTGTGGCACTTCATAATTAATCCTTTACTCTGATCTGCCATGTTCTTTCTTTTCCTCCCAAATTAGATCACTTCTTGTTTCATTTCAAACAGAGGATATGTCAATAAGGAAGCATAACCCATTACACATAGTTGAACAGAGTGTAACTTTTATACACATGTTGGAAATAGTTTACTATGCAAATCCCAACCACAAAATTATGACAGCCATTACAGTGTAAAGAAAGAAAGACAGGATTCAAGCAGTCACAAAGTACCTTTTTCACAAGTTTCATTCACATTTCTTCAACTTGAGATATGTGAAAATGAGAAGCAGAAGCTATTTCTTCAGCAGAACTGAAAGACCTTTGATATATTTTTGTTGTTAAAGAGACAGTGCTCCCTGTCTGCACTTTGTATCAACTATGGTACTGTCCTGCAGGCCCCCACCTGCCAAGAATGAGGCATATTAATTTCGCCACATTGACATTAAAATTCAAATTGTTGCTGGGAAGAAGAGAAGGCCTGTTACAAGGACTGCCAGACTTTGGCTAAAAAAAAAACATTCACCTACTAACAGACATTGAAGGCAGGGAAGTGCATTCCAAGTGAATTCCATTCCCTGCTAAGATGATACAATACCTAGAGCCAGGACGTGGTCAAACCAGTCAGTCACATGACTAACCTGCTCGGCAACCTTGGGGTTTGTGAATTATACAGTTTGAACTGAGAGCCTGCAGAAAGCAGAATGCTCCTGGACTGAAGAAGACCTCCTGTCTGTCTGTTTGCTCCCATCTCTTTCCAACAAGCCTCTGAATCCACTGAAGACACATGAACCCCAAGAGAGAAAAGTCTCCTTTAGCGAACAAGGTTTAAGAAGAATACTGGTACTGGGTCCCAACAAAAAGCAAGATCTACCTACAATCAAGGACTCTACAGTGAGCTTGAAGAACCATAACAACAACTCTTCAGATATTGCCTCAAACTTTTCCACTTTATTTTTCTTCTGCTCTTTTCTGTCTCTATTTGCATCTGTGTATCGTGTATGCATGCTAGCGTGGGGTGCGTCGTGTATCCATAGGCATTAACCGAATTAGAGTTTAAGTTTAAGTTTAATAAGTTTCAACCTTTCATCTTTAAATCTAAGAAAGCCTGTTTGTGCTGGTTTCTTTGCCTTATAATTGGAAAGTGGTGAACAAGGATTCACCAAGGGGGAGCTAAAAACACAGTGTGTTTAAAATTAAACTCTGTTGCAGTAAAACCAGGTGAAGGCTGAAAGGGAACCCTAGACCTCTTTCTCACCTGTTCATAACAGATACAAAATAATGAAAAAATGAGCTCTAATGGGTCTGATCCCATTTAGTACATTTAGGATTCCCTAAAAATATGCAGTCGGTGAAAAAATATAGCTAGAGAAACTCAGTGATACAATGTACCTGTGAATTGTGCTTTTACCACTTGAACCAGAATTTAAATGTAGCCTGGAGAATTGAGATTGAATATCCACTCTCTCTCTATTGACTGTCAAGTGTCTGGCTGAAAGATTTGGCTCTGTAGCAGCCGTAGTTTCAGCCAGGGATAGGCACCAACAGGTTGCATCACGGACATTTGACAAAATTATTGACTCAGCCACAGATATGGGGGCAATTGATATGTTTATAGAGTGTATAGCCAACCTAATGCCATCAAAGCACAGTCTGATTTAAAACACATTTCTCCATATTTATGGAGATACCTGGCTTTGTTTTCGCTTGCACAAGTAGTCAATGTCTGTTTGCACACTTGATGAGCGATGCAGAGAATTCGGATAAGTGTCCATCTGTCAGGAGTGATCTTGATCTCTTTCTCTTTCTCTCCATCCCTCTCTCCTCTCTGTGTCCATCCCTCTCCCCTCTGAGTCCCCCTCTATCCCTCCTCTCTCCCCTTTGTGTCTCCCTATCTCTCCCTGTGTCCTTCCCCCCTCGGACTCCTCCCTCTCCTGTCTAATTACCCCTCTCTCCCTCTCTCTCCCCCTGGCCCCCTTTCCCCCTGCAGCCCTCCATCTCCCTCACTACAACCCTCTTTCTCCCCCCCGCACCCCTCCATCTCTCCCCTTCAACCCTCCCTCGCACCCCTCTCTATTCCCCCCTCTGTCCCTCTCTCGTCCTCCCCTCTCTCCCTCCCACTCCCCCTCTCACACCCCCTTTCTCTCTCTCTCCCCCTCCCTCCCTCTCTCCTCCTCCACTGTCTCCCTCTTCCCCCCATTGTCTCCCTCTCACCCCCACTCTCCCTCTCTCCCCCCTTTCTCCCTTCTCTCTCCTCCTTCTCTCTCCCTCTCTCCTGTCTCCCTCTCTCTCTCCCCCCACTCCCCTACTCTTCCCCCCCAACTGTCTCTCTCCCCCCACTCTCTCCATCTACCCTCCTCACCCTCTCCTCCCCACTCTCCCTCACCCCCACCCCCATGCACCAGGAGCAGAAACACATTGCCACTCAGCGCCGGTCCCACATTCGGAGGGAAACCAGGGTGTTTGCAAAGCTGAGATTGTAGACTGTCTGCCTCGCTCAAAGAAGTCTTGCCTTTCCAGTTCTATCCATCAATTCCTGTCCACTATCCTATCTGTATCATACCAACATTCGCCAGGTGAGACACAGGCAGGGAGCACTTGATTGCCGGCTCCAGTCTTCCCAGGCAAACCATTCGCGCTTTTGATTGGCGGGCCCGATACAAAGCTTTAGCAGGCTGTAGGAACTAGCCCGATGCCCCAATCCTACTTTCACTTTTGATAATTATAAACGTCTGGCTCCAAGCCTTTAAACTTGTGTTTGAAAATACAAGTTTAAAGGCTTGGAGCAAGATATTTAAAATTACCAGAGACCTCAAAATGTTTAGCACGGACACGTTGCCGACCACCGGATTCAGCACTACAGGTGTTACTTTCATTCCAAAATGGCACCTGCGCCATGCACAGACTTCCAGTGCACTCTGTGCCAGACACCATTTTGGGGAGGTCAGTAATGCAGGTGTTAGGAGCGTGCAGCGAAACTATGTCAAGTAGGCAGATTGTGACATCGGTCAGTGTAACGTGTGTTTAGCTGGAGGAATAGCCCCATCAGTGCTATATAAAGGGATCATCACCACTGTCAGGTTAGATGCTGATTAATTTCTATTGGTTCTGTCTGAGTTTGTAGAAGTGCTTGGTGGTTTGCCGAGTATTTTAAAGTTGGTAAAGTTGATAGTGGGTGGTGCTGCATGTGGAGAAGATCTTGGTTTTGACTTCAAGGGTTCTGCTCAGACCACTTGCTCCCAGGCATGAGTGCCATATTTACCATCTTCCTTGGCTTGCAACATGGGAGGAAATTAGAACAGAGGTAGAAGAGGACAAGCTGCTTTCAGAGGGAGGAGGAAGGGAAGAAGTGCTCTTGGCAGGAGGCCTTACCCACGCAGGGTCTTCCGGGAGCATTTTTCTTACTTCAAACTATGCCAGGAACAGTGTGTGTGTCAACTCAATTTTATGAAGGAGGTGCTCACGGAAATCTGCCACTTCTTGCAGGCTGACCTGCAACCTCAGAGCAGGGCAAGGCAGCACTGCCAGTGACTGTGAATGTGACTGTGGCCCTGAATTGCCCTCGACTACACATACGTGGCTTTGTGGGCAGTCCATCTAAATGCTGAGATGTAACGCAACACCAAAGATTACCACTCTCTGAGTGTGCAGTTGGTGTACGACCATGCTCAGCACATCATGCAGGTAAATGCTCGGTATCCTGGCAGCAGTCATGATGCCTTTATTCTGTGCCAGTCCACTGGTCCCTCAGTATTTCAGGCACCTTTTCAAACCAAAGGGTGGCTTCTGGGTGACAAGGGCTATCCACTTAACACCAGGCTCATGCCTCCACTGAACTACCCAACCACACATGGCCAGCCTGCAGATAATAAGATAAAAGCAAAATACTGCGGATGCTGGAAGTCTGAAATAAAAACAGAAAGTGCTGGAAATACTCAGCAGGTCAGGCAGCTTCTGTGGACAGAAACAGAGTTAACGTTTCAGGCCTCTGACCTTTCATCAGAGCTGGCAAAGGTTAGAAAAGTAATAGGCTTTGAGCAAGTGAAAAGGGTGGGGCGGGGGGGGGGGCGGTGGGTGGTGGTGAAGAAGAACAAAAGGGAAGGTGTGTGATAGGGCAGAGGGCAGGAGATATTAAATGACAAAGATGTCTTGGGACAAAGGCAAAGGGAGTGCTAATGGTGTGGTGAAAGATAAAGCATTAGTCCAGAGAGAGTGTTAATGACAGAATAATGAACAGCTCTGTCCAAAAGCAAAAACTTGAAAACATGTTTAAAACATGCTCATGGTTAAAAATTAAAATAAAATAAAATAAAATAAACAAAATAAAAAAGACAGTCATGCTCTGAAATTGTTGAACTCAAGGTAGAGTCCAGAAGGCTGTAGAGTGCCTAATTGGAAAATGAGGTGCTGTTCCTCGAGCTTGCGTTGAGGTGCACTGGAAGACTGCAGCAGGCCCAGGACAGAAATGTTGGCGTGGGAGCAGAATGGTGAATTAAAATGGCAAGCAACCGGAATCTTGGGGTCATGCTTGCGAACTGAATGGAGGTGTTCTGCAAAGCGGTCACCAATCTGCTTTTAGTCTCCCCAGTGCAGAGGCGACCACATTGTGAGCAATGAATACAGTAGACTAAATTGAAAGAAGTGCAAGTAAATCGCTGCTTCACCTGGAAGGAGTGCTTTGGACTTTAGATGGTGAGGCGAGAGGAGGTAAAAGGGAAAATATTACACCTCCTGCGATTGCATGGAAAGGTGCCGTGGGAAGGGGACAAGGTGATGGAGGAGTGGGCCAGGGCATTGTGGAGAGAACGATCCCACCATACTACCCTTCCCCCCTATCCTGGTTGCAGGCCAATCGTGCCCAGTGACTCGTCATGTGCAGATTTTTCTTTTTATTCATTCATGGGATGTGGGCGTCACTGGCCAGGCCAGCATTTATTGCCCATCCCTAATTGCCCTTGAGAAGTGGTGGTGAGCTGCCTTCTTGAACCGCTGCAGTCCATTTGGGGTAGGTACATTCACAGTGCTGTTAGGAAGGGAGTTCCAGGATTTTAACCAAGTGACAGTGAAGGAACGGCGATATAGTTCCAAGTCAGGATGGTGTGTGACTTGGAGGGGAACTTGCAGGTGGTGGTGTTCCCATGTATTTGCTGCCCTTGTCCTTCTAGTTGGTAGAGGTCGTGGGTTTGGAAGGTGCTGTCTAAGGAGCATTGCTGCAGTGCATCTTGTTGATGGTACACACTGCTGCCACTGTGCGTCTGTGGTGGAGGGAGTGAATGTTTGTGGATGGTGTGCCAATCAAGCGGGCTGCTTTGTCCTGGATGGTGTCGAGCTTCTTGAGTGTTGTTGGAGCTGCACCCATCCAGGCAAGTGGAGAGTACTCCATCACACTCCTGACTTGTGCCTTGTAGATGGTGGACAGGCTTTGGGGAGTCAGGAGGTGAGTTACTCTGACCTGCTCTTGTAGCCATGGTATTTATATGGCTACTCCAGTTCAGTTTCTGGTCAATGGTAGCCCCTAGGATGTTGATAGTGGGGGATTCAGCAATGGTAATGCCGTTGAATGTCAAGGGGAGATGGTTAGATTCTCTCTTGTTGGAGATGGTCATTGCCTGGCACTTGTGCGGCGCGAATGTTACTTGCCACTTATCAGCCCAAGCCTGGATATTGTCCAGGCCTTGCTGCATTTCTACACGGACTGCTTCAGTATCTGAGGAGTCATGAATGGTGCTGAACATTGTGCAATCATCAGCGAACATCCCCACTTCTGACCTTATGATTGAAGGAAGGTCATTGATGAAGTAGCTGAAGATGGTTGAGCCTAGGACATACCCTGAGGAACTCCTGCAGTGATGTCCTGGAGCTCAGTTGATTGACCTCCAACAACCACAACCATCTTCCTTTGTGCTAGATATGACTCCAGCCAGTGGAGGTTTTTCCCCCTGATTCCCATTGACCTCAGTTTTGCTAGGGCTCCTTGATGCCATACTCGGTCAAATGCTGGCTTGATGTCAAGGGCAGTTACTCTCACGTCACCTCTTGAGTTCAGCTCTTTTGTCCATATTTGAACCAAGGCTGTATTGAGGTCAGGAGCTGAGTGGCCCTGGCGGAACCCAAACTGAGCGTCACTGAGCAGGTTATTGCTAAGCAAGTGCCGCTTGATGGCACTGTTGATGACACCTTCCATCACTTTACTGATGATTGAGAGTAGGCTGATGGGGCGGTAATTGGCTGGGTTGGACTTGTCCTGTTTTTTGTGTACAGGACATACCTGGTCAATTTTCCACATTGCAGGGTAGATGTCAGTGTTGTAGCTGTACTGGAACAGCTTGGCTAGGGGCACGGCATATTCTGGAGCACAGGTCTTCAGTACTATTGCCGGAATATTGTCAGGGCCCATAGCTTTTGCAGTATCCAGTGCCTTCAGTCGCTTCTTGATATCACATGGAGTGAATCGAATTGGCTGAAGTCTGGCATCTGTGATGCTGGAGACTTCAGGAGGAGGCCGAGATGGATCATCAACTCGGCACTTCTGGCTGAAGATTGTTGCAAATGCTTCAGCCTTATCTTTCGCACTGATGTGCTGGGATCCCCCATCATTGAGGATGGGTATATTTGTGGAGCCACCTCCTCCAGTTAGTTGTTTAATTGTCCACCACCATTCACGGCTGGATGTGGCCGGACTGCAGAGCTTAGATCTGATCCGTTGGTTATGGGATCGCTTAGCTCTGTCTATTGCATGCTGCTTACGCAGTTTGGCATGCAAATAGTCCTGTGTTGTCGCTTCACCAGGTTGACACCTCAGTTTGAGGTATGCCTAGTGCTGCTCCTGGCATGCCCTCCTGCACTCTTCATTGAACCAGGGTTGGTCTCCTGGCTTGATGGTAATGGTAGAGTGGGGGATATGCCGGGACATGAGGTTACAGATTGTGGTTGAGTACAATTCTGCTGCTGCTGATGGCCCACAGCGCCTCATGGATGCCCAGTTTTGCATTGCTAGATCTGTTCGAAATCTATCCCATTTAGCACGATGATAGTGCCACACAACACGATGGACGGTATCAATGTGAAGGCGGGACTTTGTCTCCACAAGGACAGTGCGGTCGTCACTCTAACCAATACTGTCATGGACAGAAGCATCTGCAGCAGGCAGATTGGTGAGGACGAGGTCAAGTATGTTTTTCCCTCGTGTTGGTTGCCCCACCACCTGCCGCAGACCCAGTCCCCCACCCAGAGTACATTTTGTGCCCTTGCCACCCTCAGTGCTTCCTCCAAGTGGTATTCAACAAGGAGGAGTACTGAGTCATCAGCTGAGGGAGGGCGGTAGGTGGTAATCAGTAGGAGGTTACCTTGCCCATGTTTGACCTGATGCCATGAGACCTCATGGAGTGCAGAGTCGATGTTGAGGACTCCCAGGGCAGAGAAATGGCAGATGGAGTTCAATCAGGGCAAATGCGAGGTGATGCATTTTGGAAGATCCAATTCAAGAGTGTACTATACAGTAAATGGAAAAGTCCTGGGGAAAATTGATGTCCAGAGAGATTTGGGTGTTCAGGTCCACTGTTCCCTGAAGGTGGCAACGCAGGTAAATAGAGTGGTCAAGAAGGCATACGGCATGCTTTCCTTCATCGGACGGGGCATTGAGTACAAGAGTTGGCAGGTCATGTTACAGTTGTATAGGACTTTGGTTCGGCCACATTTGGAATACTGCGTACAGTTCTGGTCACCACATTATCAAAAGGATGTGGATGCTTTGGAGAGGGTGCAGAGGAGGTTCACCAGGATGTTGCCTGGTATGGAGGGCGCTAGCTATGAAGAGAGGTTGAGTAGATTAGGATTATTTTCATTAGAAAGACGGAGGTTGAGGGGGGACCTGATTGAGGTGTACAAAATCATGAGAGGTATAGACAGGGTGGATAGCAAGAAGCTTTTTCCCAGAGTGGGGGTTTCAATTACTAGAGGACACGAGTTCAAAGTGAAAGGGGAAAAGTTTAGGGGGGATATGCGTGGAAAGTTCTTTACGCAGAGGGTGGTGGGCACCTGGAACGCATTGCCAGCGGAGGTGGTAGATGCGGGCACGATGGAGTCTTTTAAGATGTATCTAGACAGATACATGAATGGGCAGGAAGAAAAGAGATACAGAAGCTTAGAAAATAGGCGACATGTTTAGAGAGAGGATCTGGATCGGCGCAGGCTTGGAGGGCCGAAGGGCCTGTTCCTGTGCTGTAATTATCTTTGTTCTTTGTTCTTGTTCAACTCCCTCCCTACTGTATACCACCTCTGGTGGGTCTGTCCTGCCGGTGGGACAGGACATACCCTGGAATGGTGATGGCAGTGTCTGGGACATTGTCTGTGAGGTATGATTCCGTGAGTATGACTATGTCAGGCTGTTGCTTGACTAGTCTGTGGGACAGCTCTCCCAACTTTGGCACAAGCCCCCAGATGTTAGTAAGGAGGGTTTTACAGAGTCAACAGGGCTGGGTTTCCCATTGTCATTTCCGTTGCCTAGATCGATGCCGCGTGGTCCGTCCGGTTTCATTCCTTTTTATTGACTTTGTTATGGTTAGGTACAACTGAGTGGCTTGCTAGGCCATTTCAGAGGGCATGTAAGAGTTAACCACATTGCTGTTGGTCTGGAGTCACATGTAGGCCAGACCAGGTAAGGACAGCAGATTTCCTTCCCTGAAGGACATTAGTACCAGATGGGTTTTTACAACAATCGACAATGGTTTCATGGCCATCATTAGACTAGCTTTTTTTTAAATTCCAGATTTATTAATTAAATTCAAATTCCACCTTCTGTTGTGGTGGGATTCGAACCCATGTCCCCAGAGGAATACCCTCGGTCTCTGGGTTACTAGTCCAGTGATAATACCACTATGCTACTGCCTACCGCCATTATGCTACCTTCGAAAGTACTTGCAATGCCAGTATCTCAGCTGCTGGTTGCAAGTGTCAGAATGAGTGACGGTGTTTCTTCATCATCATTTTCCTGTTCCTCTTGCACTTCACACTCCTGCACCAGTGCTTGATCAGGTGGCAGTTCTTGGGGATCTGAAAGGCCCAAGGTACAAGCCTTGTATATCAGAAGACATTGTCGGATGAGGGGCAAGTCGGATGTGAGAAGGTGGATTCGATAGGAACAGACCATCATCTTATTTGGTTTCAGTTCCATTGCTGGCCATGCCCTCATGTGTGGCCACACCAATATTTGTGAGCACCATCTCTTCCATGAGGGTGAGGTCATGCAGCTGTGTCTGTCCCCCGCCAGTTAGGTGCCGCTTCCTCCAATTGTGAGCCACCTTGACCTGCCAGAGAGAGGGTAGTGTATCAGTGAGAGTGAAGCAACGCGTTTGGGTGATGTGCCTGTCATGGTTGAACAGCTGGCAATGTGCGCAAGCCAAGAGATGTGGATTTGAGTGTGGTCTGCGGACCACTGGTCCTCCAGGTGGTCTGCTGACTGGTCCAAAATGCAAGTCACAGGTGTGCAATGCCACGGCTGAAGCCATTCAAGAGAACAGGCCAGAACCCATAGCCCCACCACTCGTGTGGCATCACACAACCAGACCAGCTCCTGCGTGCGTGCACAAGTCATCATGAGCATGAGCAACAATAATGTAGTTTTATAAGCAAGATTTGGTTTACTGTTACAACATACAACTGAGAGATTGGCTTTTCAACACTTGTGGGGGTGAAAACAAAGAGGAGGAACTGGCTGAACTTGGAGCCCGACATGATACTGAAGCTCTTCAGCTTGGGACCCGACGTCACCTTATTGGTGTCTCATCAAAAGCAGTGTCATTCTTCCCATTAATTCTGATGAATTTTTTTGTGATGGGCTAGGACTGGCAGGTGCCCCATGGGGTCTTTTGCCCTAACTAAGTGGTCCACCGACGAAAACGTTTGAGAATCACTGTGCTAAATATGTGAAGGTGAAGTGAGGCAATGAATGTTAGGTATGAGTTATGCTTGATAGGGAATGTTGGTAGGTGAGTGAAGAGGGTGGGGTGGGTGGTGAATGGAGCAGTGTATGAAGCTACTGGTTCAATTGTAAGGATATGGCATTTGAAGATGCATTCACTGACCTTGACCACTTGTTACTGCTTGCATTGACAGTGATGTTTATTTGCTTCCAATGCCTTCTCAATGTCTATCTAGAGGACCTCCTGGCTCCCTGTCGGTAGACGACCTCCAGTGCTCTGTTAGGCAATCTTGGAGCGTGCTCTCTGCCCTGTTACATTGAAACATAGAAAATAGGAGCAGGAGTAGGCCATTCAGCCCTTTGGGCCTGCTCCACCATTCAAAAAAGATCATGGCTGATCGTCTAATTCAGTACCCTGTTCCCGCTTTCTCCCCATATTCCTTGATCCCTTTGGCATTAAGAAATATATCTATCTCCTTCTTGAATATATTTAATGACTTGGCCTCCACTGCCTTCTGCAGTAGAGAATTCCACAGGTTCACCATCCTCTGAGTGAAGAAATTTCTCCTCATCTCGGTTCTAAATGGCATACCCCATATCCTGAGACTGTGACCCCTGCTTCTAGACTCCCCAGCTATCGGGAACATCCTCCCTGCATCTAGCCTGTCTAGTCCTGTTAGAATTTTATAGATTTCTATCAGATCCCCTTTCATTCTTCTGAACGCTAGTGAATATAGGCCTAATCAACCCAATCTCTCCTCATATGTCAATCCTGCCATCTCAGGAATCAGTCTAGTAAATATTTTTTGCACTCCCTCCATGGCAAGAACATCCTTCCTCAGATAAGGAGACCAAAACTGCACACAATACTTCAGATGTGGTCTCACCAAGGCCTTGTATAACTGCAGAAAGGCATCCTTGCTCTTGTACTCAAATCGTCTTGCAATGAAGGCCAACATACCATTCGCCTTCCTAACTGCTTTCTGCACCTGAATGCTTGCTTTCAGTGACTGGTGTACAAGGACACCCAGGTCTCGATGCACCTCCCCCTTTCCCAATCTATCACCATTCAGATATTAATCTACCTTTCTATTTTTACAACCAAAGTGGATAACCTCACATTTATCCACGTTATACTGCATTTTCCATGCTCACTCACCCAACTTGTCCAAATTACATTGAAGCCTCTTTGCATCCTCCTCACAGCTCACATTCTCCCCCCCCGCCCCCCCCCCCCCCAGCTTTGTGTCATCTGCAAACTTGGAAATGTTACATTTAGTTCCCTCACCCAAATCATTAATATATATTGTGAATAGCTGGGGTCCAAGCACTGATCCCAGTACCCCACTAGTCACTGTCTGCCACCTGGAAAAAAACCCATTTATTCCTACTCTCTGTTTCCTGTCTGTTAACCAATTCTCAATCCATGCCAGTATATTACCCCAATCCCATGTGCTTTAATTTTGCACACTAACCTCTTATGTGGGACCTTATCAAAAGCCTTCTGAAAATCCAAATACACCACATCCACTGGTTCTCCTTTATCTATTCTACTAGTTACATCCTCAAAAAACTCAAGTAGATTTGTTAAGCATGTTTTCCTTTTTGTAAACCCATGCTGACTTTGTCCAATCCTGTTTACGCTTTCCAGGTGGTCTGCTATCACATCCTTTATAATAGACTCTAGCATTTTCCCCACTACTGATGTAAGGCTAACTGGTCTGTAATTCCCTGTTTTTTCTCTCCCTCCATTTTTAAATAGTGGGGTTACATTTGCCACCCTCCAATCTGTAGGAACTGCTCCAGAGTCTATAGAATTTTGGAAGATGACCACCAATGCATCCATTATTTCCAGGGCCACTTCCTTTAGTACTCTGGGATGTGATTATCAGGCCCTGGGGATTTGTCAGCCTTTAACCCCATTAATTTCCCTAGCACTATTTTTTTACTAATACTGATTTCCTTCAGTTCCTCCCTCTCATTAGACCCTTGGTTCCCTAACATTTCTGGGAGGTTATTTGAGTCCCCCTTAGTGAAGACAAAAGCAAAGTACATGTTTAAATGTTCTGCCATTTCTTTGTTCCCCATTATAATTTCCCCCATTTCTGACTGTAAGGGACCTACATTTGTCTTCATTAATCTTTTTCTCTTCACATATTTATAGAAGCTTTTACAGCCAGTTTTTATGTTCCCCACAAGTTTACTCTCATATTCTATTTTCCCGTACTTAATCAACCTCTTTGTCCTCCTTTGCTGAATTCTAAACTGCACCCAATCCTCAGACTTGCTGCTTTTTCTGGCAATTTTATATGCCTCCTCTTTGGATCTAAATTATCCCTAATTTCTTTTGTGAGCCACGGTTGAGCCACCTTTCCGGTTTTATTTTTGTGCCAGACAGGAATGAATAATTGTTTTAATTCATGCACACATTCTTTAAATATTATCCATTGCCTATCCACCGTCAACTCTTTTAGTAAAGTTCCCCAATCTACCATAGCCAACTCACGCCTCATACCTTCATAGTTTCCTTTATTTAGATTCAGGACCCTAGTTTCAGATTCAACTACTTTACTCTCCATCTTAATGAAGAATTCTATCATGTTATGGTCGCTCCTCCCCAAGGGACTCCGCACAACAAGACTGTTAATTAATCCTTTCTCATTGCACAATACCCAGTCTAGGATAGCCTGTTCTCTAGTTGGTTCCTCAATGTATTGGTCTAAAAAACTGTCACGTACACATTCCAGGAAATCCTCCTCCACAGTATTATTGCTAATTTAGTTTGACCAATCTATATGTAGATTAAAATCACCCATGATTACAGTTGTACCCTTATTGCATGTGTCTCTAATTTCCTGTTTAATGCCATCCCTTACATCTCCACTACTGCTTGGGGGCCTATAGACAACCCCCACCAACGTTTTCTGCCCCTTGGTGTTTCTTAGCTCCACCCATGCAGATTCCACATCATGCTTTTCCAAGCCAATATCCTTCCTTACTATTGCATTGATTTCCTCCATTACTAACAACATTATCCCACCTCCTTTCCCTTTTTGCCTGGCCTTCCTAAATATTGAATACCCCTGGATGTTCAGTTCCCATCTTTGGTCACCCTGCAACCATGTCTCCATAATCGCAATTATATCATAACCATTTATATCTATTTGCACTGTTAATTCATCTACCTTATTGCAAATGCTCTGCGCATTAAGACACAATGCCTTTAGACTTGCCTTAACATTGTTAGTCATCTTTGCTTTATTTTGCACTATGGCCCCATTTGTTTCTCGCCCTTGTTTTCTCTTCCTTCCACTTTTGCATCTTAGCTTTCTGCCTTTCATTTCTATCCTTGTTTCCCCCTCCTCTGCCTCCCTGCTCAGATTCCCATCCCCCTGCCATTCTAGTTTAAACCCTCCCAGACAGCACTAGCAAACAACTCCGCCCCCCCCCGCCACCCCCCCGAGGAAATTGGTCCCGGTCCTGCCCAGATGCAGCCCATCCAGCTTGTACTGGTCCCACGTTCCCCAGAACTGGTCCCAATGTCACAGGAATCTGAATCCCTCCCCCCTACACCATTTCTCCAGCCACGTATCCATCTGATATATCCTGCTATTTCTGCTTTCGCTAGCACGTGGCACTGGTAGTAATCCTGAGATTACTACTTTTGAGGCCCTACTTTTTAATTTACATCCTAACTCCCTATATTCAGCTTGTAGGACCTCATCCCTTTTCTTACCTATATGTACCATGATAACTGGCTGCTCGCCCTCCCCCCTCAGCATGCCCTGCAGCTGCTCAGAGACATCCGTGACCCTAGCACCAGGGAGGTAACATACCATCCTGGAGTCTCTTTTGTGCAGAAACAGCTGTCTGTTCCCCTTACGATTGAATCCCCTATCACTATAGCCCTGCCACTCTTCTTCTTCCTTCCCTCCTGTGCAGCAGAGCCACCCTCAGTGCCATGAACCTGGCTCTTGCTGCTTTCCCCTGAGCCATCTCCCCCAAAAATATCCAAAGCGATATATCTGTTACAGAGGGGGATGGTCACAGGGGACTCCTGCACTACCTGTCTTCCTCTACTCTGCCCGGTGGTCACCCATTCCCTTTCTGCCTTTGCAGCACTTGCCTGCGGTGTGACCACCTCGCTAAACGTGCTATCTATGATGATCTCAGCTCCACAATGAATCCACCCACAGCTCCAGCTCCGTAATGCGGGTAGCCAGTAGCTGCAGTTGGATACATCCCTGCACATATGGTCGTCAGGGACACTCGAAGCATCGTTGATTACCCACATAGCGTAGAAGGAACATATCACAGGTGCGAGCTCTCCTGCTATGACTTACCTTCGGATTACTTAATTACTCCCTTTAATTAAAAAATACTAATTACGCTAGGGGTCTTATCTTTACTTTTGAAGCTACTGATAAATCCTACTAAAAATCAATATAGCTCACCAGTTAAAATAAACCTTACTCAAAAAAAAAGTTACTCACTTGTTCCTTCTTATTAAGCACCATTGTCACTCTTTTTCCTGCTCAGTAACTTTTCCACAAACAACCAGTTCCAGCACCTGCTGCAGCCAGAAAGTACCTCCCCTTTAAGTGGTGCAGGCTAGCTCTAAGGAATGATAGCTTCGCATGAACTTGGGCCTCCTGCTGAGGCATGCAGCCACTCAGCAGTGTATTTTGTTCTTGGCTGCAAGCTACCTTCTTTTAGGTTAGCAGGTAGCAAGAAATTTGTGTGATTCCTGCATCGCAACAAATGGGCGGAGGTTAATCAGCATTACAAACCCCACGCCTATTATCAGGCCTTGTCCAATTTACCCCTAAGAATAGTGGAGGTAGAAATTCAAGAAAAGGTACACTCTTTATGCCTTATCCTGAGGCCTGAGATGCTTCCAAAATCAGGCCTCAGGCCTCATTTCCATTAATCCGACATGGAGTGAAAAGCCAGCAAAGAGCTAGAAACACAGCAGCCCTCAGATAAGTCTATATGCACAGGGTCTAATGCTGTTTCAGATGCGGGCACTTGACAATGACTTTCTGTCCTTTCCCACGATGGCGAACAGTGCACTTCCGGCTGGATAAGTATCTGTGCTTCTTACCCAACATATTGGAAGCTTAGTAGGCCCTTAGGAGGCAGGTGGGACCTAGGTTTAATATCTCATTCGAAGGACAGTACAAAATTCAAGCATTGGAGGTAATTCAGAAAGGAATCACGAAGTTGATCTTTAGCATTGAACTGGGCAAAGTTAGAGAAACAGAGGCTGCTTAGCTTGAAATTCTTCTTGACTGAGGATTAGCTTAGTACAGTCCATCACATATAAAATGGTGCATATATAAAATGCAAACCCTGAGCATATGAACATACAAATTAGGAGCAGGAGTAGGCCATTCAGCCCCTTGAACCTGCTCTGCCATTCAATAACCTTTCACCTCCTTGCTTATCAAGAATCTATCTACCTCTGCTTTAAAAATATTCAAAGACTCTGCCCTCTGAGAGAAATAATTTCTCCTCATCTCTGTCTTAAATGGGCTGTCTTTAAACAGTGACCCCTAGTTCTAGATTCTCCCACAATAAGAAACATCCTTTCCACATCCATCCTGTCAAGACACCTCAGGATCTTATATGTTTCAATCAAGTCGCTTCTTACTCTTCTAAACTCCAGCAGATACAAGCCTAACCTGTCCAATCTTTCCTCATAGGATAGCCCGCCCATTCCAGTTATTAGTCCAGTAAACCTTCTCTGTACTGCCTCCAACACATTTACATCCATCCTTAAATAAGGACACCAATACTGTACACAGTACTCCAAATGTGGGGCTGAAATTTATACTGCGGCGATGTAAACAATGGCGGTCCGCCCACGCAGGCTGCACGTTGCGGAGCTGCTGCGATATTAAGTGCGACAGCTCATTTAAATAGCCAGGGCAGACTGCCCACGCCGATGACGTGGAGGGGGAGGACTGTCCGTCCCCGGCAATGGCGTCAGCTGCCTTTGCGCAGGCGCTGACACCATTTTTAAAGGGCTTCGAACCCGATATTTCAATTTAAATATTTAATGCTAGAATGATTTTTAAAAATTAAATAAATTGATCTTGACCCTCTCCCCCCCCAATAAGCATAGAATTAGTTCCTTGCCCTTTCCCCATACCCCCCAAAACACTTACCTTGTGCACCTGATCTTCCTCCCACAAAGTTTGTAAACTTTGCACTGTAACCTTTCTCATCATCTCCTACACCAATGAGAAGAGTTTGACCCCGCTCCCCCACCCCCCCGCATTGAAAAACTTATCTGAGACCCCTTCCCACCAGCGTTCCACCTCAGATCCACGTGCCAGAGGGCCAGCTACCGGCACCAATATCACTCCAGGATGGAAGGCGGGAGCGAGAAGTTATTTAATTCATTTATTTAAATATTTAAGTTGAGCTCCCAGTGCCAAGTGGTGGGGGGGCCATCACAAGGTCTCGCCACCACCGGCAATATAGAGCCAGGCCTTCCTGGCATCGAGATCAGTAGCAGGCCTCTCCCGGAGCCATTTTCCGGCAATACTCCCCCCTGCTACAACACCCAACAGTTGGCGGGGGGGGCGGGGGGGGGGGGGGGCGTCTGTAAAATTCAGCCCGTGGTCTCAGCAATGCCCTGTACAACAGAAGCATAATCTCCCTACTTTTGTATTCAATTCCCCTTGCAATAACATTCCATTAGCTTTCCTAATTACTTGCTGTACCTGCATACTAACCTTTTGTGATTCATGCACTAGGACAGCCAGATCCCTCTGCATCTCAGAGCACTGCAATCTCTCACCATTTAGATAATATGCTTCTTTTTTATTCTTCCTGCCAAAATGGACAATTTCACATTTTTCCCACATTATACTCCATTTGCCAGGTCTTTGCCCACTCACTTAACCTATCGATATCCCTTTGCAGCCTCCTTATGTCCTCTGTTTGCAGCATCACTGTAAAGTCAGCTAAAAGAGTATATTGAGGTGCATACATTCAAACTAGTGATAAAAGTCGAATTTAGAGCTGATGTCAGGAAGAATCATTGTACAAGGAGTTAGCATGGACGAGTAGAGGAAACAAAAACTTTACGGTGATTCAAGAGTCTTTTGGATGGCATGATAGAAGGGAGGGAGAAGGTGGGTTTTTATTTTTGATCATTGAGTTAGGATGGTCTGACAAGATTTCCTCACCTTTATTTATTTTCTGAGCTCTTTCACTGATGTGATTGCTGAGTTGTATTGCAACTTTTGCATTGCCGTGAAGCAGGAACCATTCTACATCAACAGAAAAGTGGAACCGTAATTAACCAGAATAAAATTCATGGCACACAATCATTCGTTAGTTTATGTTAGTCCTATAAAGGAGCTTCTCAACATGACGTGTTTTTTAAGTTACAATGGGGTGTTTTGCCTGAGGTAGTCATCTATTTTATCTCAATGTGGACATTGCAGCACTTCAGGAGACTCGCCTCCCCGCGAGTGGCTCTCTAGCAGAGCAAGACTACACCTTCTTCTGGCAGGGCAGGGATCCTGAAGAACCAAGACAGCATGGAGTGGGCTTCGCCATCAGAAACTCCTTGCTCAGCATGATAGAGCCTCCCTCAAATGGCTCGGAACGCATACTGTCCATCCGACTGCTCACCACCTCTGGTCCAGTACACCTACTCAGCATCTATGCTCCAACACTCTGTTCCGCACCTGAAGCTAAAGACCAGTTCTATGAACAACTCCATAACATCATTAGCAGCATCCCCAACACCGAACACCTATTCCTGCTGGGGGACTTTAATGCCAGGGTTGGGGCCGACCATGACTCATGGCCCTCCTGCCTTGGGCGCTATGGCGTTGGAAGGATGAATGAGAACGGGCAGAGACTGCTTGAGTTGTGTACCTATCATAACCTCTGCATCACCAACTCGTTCTTTCACACTAAACCCTGTCACCAGGTTTCATGGAGGCACCCAAGATCACGTCGTTGGCGCCAGCTAGACCTCATTGTCACAAGGCGAGCCGCCTTAAACAGTGTTCAAATCACACGCAGCTTCCACAGTGCGGACTGCGACACCGACCACTCCCTGGTGTGCAGCAAGGTTAGACTCAGACCAAAGAAGTTGCATCATTCCAAGCAGAAGGGCCACCCGCGCATCAACACGAGCAGAATTTCTCACCCACAGCTGTTACAAAAATTTCTAAATTCACTTGTAACAGCCCTTCAAAACACTCCCACAGGGGATGCTGAGACCAAGTGGGCCCACATCAGAGACGCCATCTATGAGTCAGCTTTGACCACCTACGGCAAAAGTGCGAAGAGAAATGCAGACTGGTTTAAATCTCATAATGAAGAGCTGGAACCTGTCATAGCCGCTAAGCGCATTGCACTTTTGAACTACAAGAAAGCCCCCAGCGATTTAACATCCGCAGCACTTAAAGCAGCCAGAAGTACTGCACAAAGAACAGCTAGGCGTTGCGCAAACGACTACTGGCAACACCTATGCAGTCATATTCAGCTGGCCTCAGACACCGGAAACATCAGAGGAATGTATGATGGCATGAAGAGAGCTCTTGGGCCAACCATCAAGAAGATCACCCCCCTCAAATCTAAATCGGGGGACATAATCACTGACCAACGCAAACAGATGGACCGCTGGGTTGAGCACTACCTAGAACTGTACTCCAGGGAGAATGCTGTCACTGAGACTGCCCTCAATGCAGCCCAGCCTCTACCAGTCATGGATGAGCTGGACATGCAGCCAACCAAATCGGAACTCAGTGATGCCATTGATTCCCTAGCCAGCGGAAAAGCCCCTGGGAAGGACAGCATTACCCCTGAAATAATCAAGAGTGCCAAGCCTGCTATACTCTCAGCACTACATGAACTGCTATGCCTGTGCTGGGACGAGGGAGCAGTACCCCAGGACATGCGCGATGCCAACATCATCACCCTCTATAAAAACAAAGGTGACCGCGGTGACTGCAACAACTACCGTGGAATCTCCCTGCTCAGCATAGTGGGGAAAGTCTTTGCTCGAGTCGCTCTGAACAGGCTCCAGAAGCTGGCCGAGCGCGTCTACCCTGAGGCACAGTGTGGCTTTCGTGCAGAGAGATCGACTATTGACATGCTGTTCTCCCTTCGTCAGATACAGGAGAAATGCCGTGAACAACAGATGCCCCTCTACATTGCTTTCATTGATCTCACCAAAGCCTTTGACCTCGTCAGCAGACGTGGTCTCTTCAGACTACTAGAAAAGATCGGATGTCCACCAAAGCTACTAAGTATCATCACCTCATTCCATGACAATATGAAAGGCACAATTCAACATGGTGGCTCCTCATCAGAGCCCTTTCCTATCCTGAGTGGTGTGAAACAGGGCTGTGTTCTCGCACCCACACTTTTTGGGATTTTCTTCTCCCTGCTGCTTTCACATGCGTTCAAATCCTCTGAAGAAGGAATTTTCCTCCACACAAGATCAGGGGGCAGGTTGTTCAACCTTGCCCGTCTAAGAGCGAAGTCCAAAGTACGGAAAGTCCTCATCAGAGAACTCCTCTTTGCTGACGATGCTGCTTTAACATCTCACACTGAAGAGTGCCTGCAGAGTCTCATCGACAGGTTTGCGTCTGCCTGCAATGAATTTGGCCTAACCATCAGCCTCAAGAAAACGAACATCATGGGGCAGGATGTCAGAAATGCTCCATCCATCAATATTGGCGACCACGCTCTGGAAGTGGTTCAAGAGTTCACCTACCTAGGCTCAACTATCACCAGTAACCTGTCTCTAGATGCAGAAATCAACAAGCGCATGGGTAAGGCTTCCACTGCTATGTTCAGACTGGCCAAGAGAGTGTGGGAAAATGGCGCACTGACACGGAACACAAAAGTCCGAGTGTATCAGGCCTGTGTCCTCAGTACCTTGCTCTACGGCAGCGAGGCCTGGACAACGTATGCCAGCCAAGAGCGACGTCTCAATTCATTCCATCTTCGCTGCCTTCGGAGAATACTTGGCATCAGGTGGCAGGACTATATCTCCAACACAGAAGTCCTTGAAGCGGCCAACATCCCCAGCTTATACACACTACTGAGTCAGCGGCGCTTGAGATGGCTTGGCCATGTGAGCCGCATGGAAGATGGCAGGATCCCCAAAGACACATTGTACAGCGAGCTCGCCACTGGTATCAGACCCACCGGCCGTCCATGTCTCCGTTATAAAGACGTCTGCAAACGCGACATGAAATCGTGTGACATTGATCACAAGTCGTGGGAGTCAGTTGCCAGCATTCGCCAGAGCTGGCGGGCAGCCATAAAGACAGGGCTAAATTGTGGCGAGTCGAAGAGACTTAGTAGTTGGCAGGAAAAAAGACAGAGGCGCAAGGGGAGAGCCAACTGTGCAACAGCCCCAACAAACAAATTTCTCTGCAGCACCTGTGGAAGAGCCTGTCACTCCAGAATTGGCCTTTATAGCCACTCCAGGCGCTGCTTCACAAACCACTGACCACCTCCAGGCGCGTATCCATTGTCTCTCGAGATAAGGAGGCCCAAAAGAAAGAAGTCATCTATTTTTCCTCTTTCAGTTCCTGACTGATCTGCTGCACATCTTCTGTTTCAATTTCTGTTTTCAATTCTGATTTCCAGCCTCCGCGACTTTTCTTTATATCTTTTTGGAATCGACAGCTTTTACTGGAAGAGGCTGAATCCTCCTTCTTTAGCCTCCACGTCTCGAGAGACAATGGGTAAGCGCCTAGAGGTGGTCAGTGGTTTGTGAAGCAGCGCCTGGAGTGGCTATAAAGGCCAATTCTAGAGTGACAGACTCTTCCACAGGCACTGCAGATAAAATTGGTTGTCGGGGCTGTTACACAGTTGGCTCTCCCCTTGCGCTTATATCTTTTTTCCTGCCAACTGCTAACTCTCTTCGAGTCGCCACACTTTAGCCCCACCTTTATGGCTGCCCGCCAGCTCTGGTGATCGCTGGCAACTGACTCCCATGACTTGTGACCAATGTCACAGGACTTCATGTCGCGTTTGCAGATGTCTTTAAAGCGGAGCCATGGACGGCCGGTGGGTCTGATACCAGTGACGAGCTCGCTGTACAATGCGTCCTTGGGGATCCTGCCATCTTCCATGCGGCTCACATGGCCAAGCCATCTCAAGCGCCGCTGGCTCAGTAGGGTGTATAGGTAGAGGATGTTGGCCGCCTCGAGGACTTCTGCATTGGAGATACAGTCCTGCCACCTGATGCCAAGGATTCTCTGGAGGTAGCGAAGATGGAATGAATTGAGACGTCGCTCTTGGCTGACATGCGTTGTCCAGGCCTCGCTGCCGTAGAGCAAGGTACTGAGAACACAGGCTTGATACACTCGGACTTTTGTGTTCCGTGTCAGTGTGCCATTTTCCCACACTCTCTTGGCCAGTCTGGACATAACAGTGGAAGCCTTTCCCATGCGCTTGTTGATTTCTGCATCGAGAGACAGATTACTGGTGATAGCTGAGCCTAGGCAGGTGAACTCTTGAACCACTTCCAGAGCATGGTCGCAGATATTGATGGATGGAGCATTTCTGATGTCCTGTCCCATGATGTTTGTTTTCTTGAGGCTGATGGTTAGGCCAAATTCGTTGCAGACAGCTGCAATCCTGTCGATGAGTCTCTGCAGACACTCTTCAGTGTGAGATGTTACTGCAGCATTGTCAGCAAAGAGGAGTTCCCTGATGAGCACTTTCCGTACTTTGGTCTTCGCTCTTCGACGGGCAAGGTTGAACAACCTGCCACCTGATCTTGTGTGGAGGAAAATTCCATCTTCTGAAGACTTGAACACATGTGAGAGCAGCAGTGAGAAGAAGATCCCAAACAGTCTAGGTGTTTCACGCCACTCAGGATAGGAAAGGGGTCTGATGAGGCGCCGCTCTGCTGAATTGTGCCTTTCATATTGTCATGAGATGATGATACTTAGTAGCTTTGGTTGACATCCGATCTTTTCTAGTAGTCTGAAGAGACCATGTCTGCTGACGAGGTCAAAGGCTTTGGTGAGATCAATGAAAGCAACGTAGAGGGGCATCTTTTGTTCACGGCATTTCTCCTGTAGCTGGCGAAGGTAGAACAGCATGTCAATGGTGGATCTCTCTGCTCGAAAGCCACACTGTGCCTCAGAGTAGACACGCTCAGCCAGCTTCTGGAGCCTGTTTAAAGCAACTCGAGCGAAGACTTTCCGCACTATGCTGAGCAGGGAGATTCCACGGTAGTTGTTGCAGTCACCGCGGTCACCCTTGTTTTTATAGAGGGTGATGATATTGGCATTGCGCATGTCCTGTGGTACTGCTCCCTCGTCCCAGCACAGGCAAAGCAGTTCATACAGTGCTGAAAGTATAGCAGGCTTGGCACTCTTGATTATTTCAAGGATAATGCCATCCTTCCCAGGGGCTTTTTCACTGGCTAGAGAATCAATGGCATCACTGAGTTCCGATTTTGTTGGCTGTACGTCCAGCTCATCCATGACTGGCAGAGCCTGGGCTGCATTGAGGGTGGTCTCAGTGACAACATTTTCCCTGGAGTACAGTTCTAGGTAGTGCTCCACCCAGCAATCCATTTGCTTGCATTGGTCAGTGATTGTGTCCCCTGATTTAGATTTGAGGGGGGCGATCTTCTTGATGGTTGGCCCAAAAGCTCTCTTAATGCCATCACACATTCCTCTGATGTTTCCGGTGTCAGAGGCCAGCTGAATATGACTGCATAGGTGTTGCCAGTCGTCATTTGCGCAGTGCCTGGCTGTTCTTTGTGCAGCGCTTCTGGCTGCTTTCAGTGCTACGGATGTTAACTCGCTGGGGGCTTTCTTGTAGTTCAGCAGTGCAATGCGCTTAGCGGCTATGACAGGTTCCAGCTCTTCAAAGTGGGATTGAAACCAGTCTGCATTCTGCTTCACACGTTTGCCATAGGTGGTCATTGCTGAGACATAGATGGCGTTTCTGATGTGGGTCCACTTGGTCTCTGCATCCCTGGTAGGAGTGTTTTGAAGAGCTTTTTCAAGTTAATTTAGAAACTTATGTATTAGCTGTGGATGAGAAATTCTGCTCGTGTTGATGCGCGGGCGGCCCTTCTGCTTGGAGCTTCTTTGGTTTGAGTCTAACCTTGCTGCACATCAGGGAGGGGTTGGTGTCACAGTCCGCATTGTGGAAGCTGCGTGTGATTTGAACGCTGTTTAAAGAGGCTCGCCATGTGACGATGAGGTCCAGCTAGTGCCAACAACGTGATCTTGGGTGTGTCCAAGAAACCTGGTGACAGGGTTTAGTGTGAAAGAACAAATGGGCTCATCTAATTCTCAGGAACTTTCTATTCTCCCTTGCCACAAGAAGTAACTCTGGAAGAGATAAAAAGAAAAAACATTACAGGTGATGAAGGTCTGAGATGGTGACAGAAAATGGTGGCAATATATAGCAGGTCAGTACCGAAAAGAGAAATGAGGTTAGCGGACGTGCTCCACAATCAGCTTATCTCCACGAACCCTTGCAGAAAGGGATTGTCTTTGTTACTGTCTCTCTTACTCCTCTTCCTCCTGCTTCTCCCCCTCAGTTTGTCAGTTTGCCGGTGGTGGTAAGGGCTGCTCCCTCATGATGGCAATGTTGTGCAGCAAGCAGCAGATGACCACAAATCACAGCACAGTACTACAGTGTCCCCCCGAATGGTCCAGGCAGTGGAAGCATTGTTTGAGGATGGTGGCTTTCATTGTAATCCTACTCTGCAGCTGTGTGTGGGTTCCTAGCCAGAGTCAGGGTAACCCTTGTTGCCCAATAGCCAATGTTTAAATCCGAGGCTAGAATATAGGTGACTCAGAGGACTGACACAGAATGAAGAAATCTTGACTCCTTTCTCTCCAAAAGCTCATCAGCTACTCAAAGACCCCATTTGTTGGGAATGTAGCCAGGCAGGCCATAGATGCCAATAGCACACCTATTCAGCAAATTCTGTGGCTCAGCCATGCCACACAGATGGAATGACAGTTTTCCCAAAGGATGTAAAACTCTCTTACACAAGGGGAGGGATGTCCTGGGGGGTACATTTGTTCCTGGTGAGGATCCTCCGTGAGCCACAAATTGCCCACGAAGGTGGGACTCAACCTCCAAGACCACAAGGAGGCTCCTCGTTTCCCAAGGCGTCCTTCCCGCACAGTGGAGGTGCTCCCTGCTGCTGGTAAGATCCCAACGGTGGCGGGAAGAAGCCCTTATTTGATCTCTGGATGGGAAGGTCTATCCCACCTCCGGGAGAATCGGAACTAGCAATCCTGGAATCAGATTCCATGGTGGCTGCTGCAGCTCCAATTCTCCGCACCCCCCACCCCCACCACGCAAACTGCCATTGTGATGAGCACAAAATCCAGCCCTATGTGTGGAGCCATAATAGAATAGATAGTTCCTGAAAACGCACTGGGATTGCAAAGCGCAATTAACCTGCATTCATTGCTTGCAATGCAGTCGGCACAAAGTTGGTATGCTGCCTGCTAATTTTCATGATTGCTGTGTGCAGCCAGTGCTAAACGCACTGTTGAGTGACTGCATTCCTTGAGATGCAACCCAAGTTTGTGCAAAACTTGCACCACTTAAAGGCAACCTGAATTGGTTAACGGAAATCTGCACCTCTTAAAGGGAAAGTACATTCTGGCTGCAGCAGGTACTGAAACTTTTTGCGGAAGAGCATCTGAGTAGGAATAAAAGTGAATTATGGCACAACAGAGGAGACAATGTGCTCCAAGATTCTTGGGCGATCACCTTGGTGCAGGTGATAGACAGGGAGAGAAATGTGAATTATCCACAGGGGACCTCTATACAATCTTTGCAAAAGCAGGGTGCTGGATAGCTGTGGCAATAAATGTCAGGAGTCAAGGCCAGAGAACCTGGAAGCAGTGCAGCAAGAAGTGTGTTTGTAACAGATGTCAGGTGGATAATGCAAATGAGAACCAGACTGAATATAGAAGGTTAAGCGGGAACGTGAGAAAGCAAATAAGAGAAGCAAAGAGAGAGTATAAAAAGAAACTGTCAGCCCTTGATATCAAGGCAGCATTTGACCGAGTGTGGCATCAAGGAGCCCTAGCAAAACTGGGAGTCAATGGGAATAAGCGGGAAAACTCTCCACTGGTTGAGTCATACCTAGCACAAAGGAAGATGGTTGTGGTTGTTGGAGGTCAATCATCTCAGTCCCGGGACTTCACTGCAGGAGTTCCTCAGGGTAGTGTCCTAGGCCCAGCCATCTTCAGCTACTTAATCAATGACCTTCCCTCCATCACAAGGGCAGAAGTTCACTTCGCTGATGATTATACAATGTTCAGCACCATTCGTGACTCCTCAGATACTGAAGCTGTCCGTGTCTATATGCAGCAAGACCTGGACAAGTTACATTCGTTCCACACAAGTGACAGGCAATGACCAACAAGACAGAATCCAACCATCTCCCCTTGACATTAAATGGCATTCCCATCACTGAATCCCCCACTATCAACATTCTGGGCGTTACCATTGACCAGAAACTGGACCAGCCATGTAAGTACTGTGGCAATGAGGGCAGGTCAAAGGCTGGGAATTCTGCAGTGAGTAACTCAGCTCCTGACCCTCTAATGCCTGTCTACCATCTACAAGGCACAAGTCACGAATGCGATGGAATACTCTCCACTTGCCTGGATGAGTGCAACTCCAACAGCACTCAAGAAGCTTGACACCATCTAGGACAATGTAGCCCACTTGATTGGCACCCCAAGCAGCACCTTCAATATTCACTCCCTTCAGCACCGACGCACAGTGGCAGCAGTGTGTACCATCTACAAGATGCACTGTAGCAACTCACCAAGGCTCCTTTGACAGCACCTTCCAAACCCATAACGTCTACTACCTAGAAGGACAGGGGCAGCAGACGCATGGGAACACCACCGCCTGCAAGTTCCCTTCCAAGTAACATACTATCCTGACTTGAAACTATATCACCGTTCCTTCTCTGCCACTGGGTCAAAATCCTGGAACTCTCTTCCTAACAGCATTGTGGATGTACCTACACCACATGGACTGCAGCAATTCAAGAAGGTAGCTCACCAGCACCTTCTTAAGGGCAATTAGGGATGGGCAATAAATGGTGGCCTAGCCAGCGACACCCACATCCTGAGAAAGAATAAAAATAAAGCTAAACTACAAGGAAATCCAGAAGTCTTCTTTAGGCATATAAATTGTAAAAGGCTGGTGAAAGGAGGAGTGGGACTGATTAGGGACCAAAAGAGGGATTTATGCATGGAGGCAGGGGGTATGACTGAGGTATTAAATGAATACTTTCCATCTGTCTTTACCAAGGAAGAAGACGCAGTGCGGGTCATGGTGAAAGAGGAGGTAATTCAGTCACTTGAAGAGTTTAAAATCGATAAGGAGTACATATTGAATAGGCTGTCTGTACTTAAAGTTGATAAGGCACCAGGACCAGATGAGATGCATCCAAGGATAATGAGGGACATGAGAGTGGAAATTGTGGAGGCACTGGCCATAATTTTCCAGTCTTTTTTAGAGTGGTGTCAGAAGACTGGAGAATTGCAAACTTTGTTCAAAAAAGAGTGTAGAGGTAAGCCCAGCAACTAATTACAGGCCAGTCAGTTTAACCTAATTGGTGGGGAAGCTTCTAGAAATGATAATTCGGGACAAAATTAATAGTCACTTGGGCAAATGCAAGTTTATTAGAGAAAGACAGCACAGATTTGTGAAGGGCAAATCACGTTTAACAAACTTGCTGGAATGTTTTGATGAGTTGACAGAAAAGGTTGATCAGGGTAATGCAGTTGATGTGGTGTACATGGACTTCCAAAAAGTATTTGATAAAGTGCCGCACAACAGACTTGTGAGCAAATGCCAAGCTCATGGAACAAGAGGAACAGTAGCAACATAGATACGAAATTGGCTGAGTAGCAGGAAACAGAGAGTAGTGGTTAATGGATGTTTTTTGGACTGGAGGAAGGTTTATAGTGGAGTTGCCCAAGGTGTTAGGACCCTTGCTGTTCCTGATATATATTAATGATCTAGACCTTGGTGTACAGGGCACAATTTCAAAATTTGATGGTGATACGAAACTTGGAAACATTGTGAACTGTGAGGAGGATAGTGTAGAATTTCATAAGAACATAAGACAGGTTGGTGGAATGGGCATACAAGTGGCAGATGAAATTTAATGCAGAGAAGTGTGAAGTGATTTATTTTGGTCAGAAGAACGCGGAGAGACAATATAAAGAACAGGTACCATTCTAAACAGGGTGCAGGAACAGAGGGACCTGCAAGTATATGTGCATAAATTATAGAAATGGCACGACAGGTTGAGAGAGCGGTTAATAGAGCATACAGCCCTTAGGCTTCATTGATAGGAGTGTAGAGTACAAAAGTGAGGAGGTTATGTTAAACTTGTATAGAACACTGGTTTTGCCTCAACTAGAGTATTGTGTCCAGTCTGGGCGCCACACTTTAGGAAAGTTGTGAAGGCATTAGAGAGAGTGCAGAAAAGATTCACAAGAATGGTTCCAGGGATGAGGAACTTCAGTTACAAGGATAGATTGCAGAAGTTGGGACTGTTTTCCTTGGAGAAGAGAAGGCTGAGAGGAGATTTGATAGAGGTAGTCAAAATCATGAGGGGTCTGGACAGAGTAGATAGGGAAAAACTGTTCCCATTGATGGAAGGATCGAGAACAAGAGGGCACAGATTTAAGGTAATTAGCAAAAGAACAATGGTGACATGAGGAAAAACTTTTTCATGCAGTGAGTGGTTAGGTTCTGGAATGCACTACCTGAGAGTGTGGTGGAGGCAGGTTCAATCAAGGCATTCAAGAGGGAATTGGATTGTTACCTGAAAAGAATGAATGTGCAGGGCTGTGGGGAGAAGGCAAGGGAGTGGCACTAGGTATATTGCTCCTTCATAAAGCCAGCACAGACACGACAGGCTGAGTGGCCTCCTTATGTGTTGTAACAATTTTGTGATTCTAAAGTTCAATGGCTTCACACAAATGGTCAAGGTTGGTGAATCTTCAAATGTCATATCACACCAGCTGCACCACTGGCTTCACGTAATGCTCGATGCACCACTCCCCCATCACTCACCTACCAACAATCTCTATCAATTATGACTCATACCTAGCATTCATCGCTGCACCTTGCCTTCACATGTTTAGCACTGCTGCGAGCCTCACACCCACATTTCAGAATTTGTACAACTGACAGCAATTCAACCATGACAGCCACATCACAACAACAACAATTTGTATGTACATCATAAAATGTCCCAAGGCACTTCACAGGGGCATTATAAAACAAAATATAACGCAAGCTCAGATTGCTGCCATCATGGCTGTTGGGTTCAAAGAGGCTTGCAGAGTCTCACAGCAGTCCAGCATCTGTTCTCCAACAGATTACTAGGATTACTGAAGTACCACCCTGTGGGAGTGGCAGTGCTTCTATGGAGCATGGACCTGCTGTCCTCTCTCAGGATGACAGCATTCCGCCAGTGCCTTTGCAGTTACCTATCAGCCAGCCAACCCAGACTCCTGCCGCCCATGCCAAAATGGTGCAGTCCGAATCTGTGCCTTCTAGGGAAAGAGATGCTCAAGGTTGTCCTGCAAGATTATCTGCAGACTCCCAATTGAAAGTCAGGTCAGCAGCCTTCCACCAACAATGCAGCAGCCACTGGGGTAGCACTGCATAGGAGCATTGGCCAGGCAAAGGCACACAGAAGACAAGCCCTAAAGGAATGCACAAGGGTGATTAGTTGATGCTTGTATGCAATATGGCATGATTTGATTTATAAATTTGGTTTGGATTGTTTATTTTGTGGTGGCTTTTATTTCAGCATTATGGCCACTGTGATGGTCAGTACAGGGAAGTTGAGGTGTGAGATTGTTGATGAATGGAGAATTGGGGTTGCATTTATTCGTATCACAGTTGGATGAGTTGATCACAGACAGCCCGATCAGAAAGGGGCTGTGTTGGTTGCCTCCTTCTTTCCTCTTCCTCCTCCTCTTCCCCTTTGTCTACCTCCTCCTCAGGTAGTCACCAGATGACAGTGGCTGGGCCCTCATGGGGACGAGGTTTTCCAGCATGCAATGAAAACCCATGAATCTTGACATGGGCTCTTTTGAGTATTGCAGGGCTCCTCCAGTGGGGTCTAGGCAGCAGAAGCATTGCTTAAGTGCCTCAGTGGTCTGCTCTATCACAATTTGGCTGACAACATGGCTTTCATTGTATGTATGCTACCCATGTGTGCATGCATTGCACACCAGGGTCATTAGCCATGTTCTCAAAGAATAGCCCCTTCGCCAGTTACAGGAGAAATGCGACAAACAACAGATGCTCCTCTACGTTGCTTTCATAGATCTCACCAAAGCCTTTGACCTCGTCTGCAGATGTGGTCTCTTCAGACTACTAGAAAAGATCGGATGTCCATCAAAGCTACTAAGTATCATCACCTCATTCCATGACAATATGAAAGGCACAATTCAGCATAGCGGTGCCTTTCCTATCCTGAGTGGTGTGAAATGGGGCTGTGTTCTCGCACCTACACTGTTTGGGATCTTCTTCTAGCTGCTGCTCTCACCTGCGTTCAAGTCTTCAGATGAAGGAATTTTCCTCCACACAAGATCAGATGACAGGTTGTTCAACCTTGCCCGTCTAAGAGCGAAGACCAAAGTACAGAAAGTCCTTATCAGGGAATTCCTCTTTGCTGACAATGCTGCAGTAACATCCCACACAGAAGACTGTCTGCAGAGACTCATCGACAGGATCGGCTGCCTGCAACAAATTTGGCCTAACCATCAGCCTCAAGAAAATGAACATCATGAGACAGGACGTCAGAAATGCTCCATCCATCAATATCGGCAACCACACTCTGGAAGTGGTTCAAGAGTTCACCTACCTAGGCTCAACTATCACCAGTAACCTATTTCTCGATGCAGAAATCAACAAGCGCATAGGAAAGGTGTCCGCTGCTATGTGTCCTCAGTACCTTGCTCTACGGCAGCGAGGCCTGGACAACGTATGTCAGCCAAGAGCGACGTCTCAACTCATTCCATCTTCGCTGCCTCCAGAGAATCCTTGGCATCAGGTGGCAGGACCGTATCTCCAACGCAGAAGTTCTCGAGGCGGCCAACATCCCCAGCATATACACCCCACTGAGTCAGCAGCGCTTGAGTTGGCTTGGCAATATGAGCCGCATGGAAGATGGCAGGATCCCCAAGGACGCATTGTACAGCGAGCTCATCACTGGTATCAGACCCACCAGCCGTCCATGTCTCTGCTTTAAAGATGTCTGCAAACGCGACATGAAGTTCTGTGACATTGACCACAAGTTGTGGGAGTCAGTTATCAGTGATCACCAGAGCTGGCGGACAGCCATAAAGGTGGGGCTAAAGAGTGGCGAGTCGAAGAGACTTAGCAGCTGGCAGGAAAAAAGACAGAAGTGCAAGGAGAGAGCTAACTGTGTAACAGCCCCGACAACCAATTTTATCTGCAGTGCCTGTGGAAGAGTCTGTCACTCCAGAATTGGCCTTTATAGCCACTCCAGGTGCTGCTCTACAAACCACTGACCACCTCCATGCGCTTACCCATTGTCTTTCGAGACAAGGAGGCCAAAGAAGAAGAAGAAGAAGATGCTACCCATGTGCGCACGCATTGCACACCAGGGTCATTAGCCATGTTCTCAAAGAATAGTCCTCGTCGCCCAGTAGCCATTGCTACAACTCAGATAGCCAAGCAGTGAAGGATAGAACTGGAGCCAAGTGTTAATTTATTTACCAGCTTTTATTTACAGAGGCATATATTGCATTTCGTGCACGTCCAATCCAACAACCACAGTTTCAGTCTGCTCCTTTATATATGAACACAGGTGAATCCGCAGTTAATGTCCACTGCCTGAATACAGTTAAACACCCAATTAATATACAATCAACAGTCAGCCTCTGCCGCAGAATGAAGGCATCATACTGGGCATTGATCTGCATGATCTGCTGTGTATGGGTGCACACCAGCTGTACGTTGAGGAATTGGACTCCCTTTCAGTTGTGTTACATCTCAGAGTTGACAATGTGGTGCCTGCAAAATGACATGTGTGCAATCAATGCACCCTGAACCAAGGGGAAGCCTTTAATTCTTGAAAAGCCACATGCTCACTCTGTCTGCTTCTCTCTGGCAAGAAAGAATGAAATGTATTTAGCTCTCTTGGAATACAGAGCCTCGGTGATCACCATCATGCAACAGTTGACAGCCAACTGGGACTTGCTGCAAATATCTCTTGCTCCAGCATGGAAGGAGCCCGCGCTTAAAAGTTCATAGTCACGGTCATTTTCACAGCCACTGGCAATGCTGTCGTTGCCCTGCTCTGAGATTGTTGTTGTGACTGCAGCAGGTGGCATATTTCAGTGAGGATGTCCTTACTGAAGCACAGATGTCTGACACGCTGTTTCTCGTTGAGGTTCAGATAGGAGAATTGCTCCCTGAACACTCTGGGCAGATATGGCCTCCTTCTTCCCCTTATCCTCCTCCTCCCTCCTCCAGCAGCTTGTCCTGCTCTGTTTCACCTCTGCTCATTCTCCCTGTTATGCTGTAGTCCAAGGGGAATGCAGACTACTGCACCCATGTCTGGGAGCAAGTGAAATATGCAGAATCCCTGAAGTCAGGACAAAGTCCTTCAGCACGTGCCACACCACTCCCTGTAGACTCCAGCAACTTTAACCAACTCTAGAAAGCACCAAAAACTTATACAATCACAGCAATAGCCGTAGAAATCAATCAACCACTAACCTGAAAGTAGTTGATGATCCCTTTAAATAATACTGGTAAGGAGTCCTTCCTCCTGTTGAACGCATGTTCAGCTGTGAGTGTTTAAGAGATGGCATTAACTTGAGCGTTGAGCTCCAAAATAGCAGCGCTGGCATCAGTTGAGTTGATTGATTTCACTATCAGCCTAGCCTGCATACCTCTGAAGGATGCTTCATGTGTGTGCACGAATGCTTTCACCAAAACGGCTTCTTGTGCGGCTTGCACAAGAAGTGTGTGTGTGTGCTATGGACGTAATTGTGGAGCCAAAATAGTTCTCGCAGCACCAAAACACCAGCTGCTAAGGAGCAGAATTTTGTGGTCAACATTTCTTAATCAAATATTTTTTCAGAATATACTAAAAGTCAGTAGTGTACTAAATATACTTATAATTTGATGCATAACTGCTACAGCAGTCATCTAAGGGTTATTCATTGCAACTCCAGCCTTCCCTGTCATTCCTATGTCCCTTTATACAGTTAATTAATAGTTTTTAGAAAACTTGAATAATCTTATTTAAACAATTAAATAAATTGCTTAGTTCCCACCTCAACTGTTGCCCACTACATAATAGTTAGACATCAAAGTGGGGCTCACTAATGCAGAAGGAAATGCTGGCACATGCAGGCACATTGGTAATGGAAGCAGTCATCAAAAGAGTGGAAAATGCTTCCTTCAAGCTGTCAGAAATATGGGACTAATGAATTCAGATTTTATTGAGTCTAACGTATTGAATTCTCAAGTTATTTTAATATATGGTTTATAGTCTGAGCCAAGATATATTTAAGTGTGGGTCTGAGATACTGAATCCGAGAACTCTCTCTCTAAAGTAATGACCCAAAAAATAGCAGTAGCTTTTGTGGATATTCTTTTATGTTTTAAGGTTGTCAGTTATCCAGTAATCTTCAATCTAAATATCCAGGATATTTTTGTATTTATTGTCATGCAGATCACCCCACCTGCCAAGAATGAGTAACATTAATTTTGTCATATGAACATTGATTTGAAAACTGTTGCTGAAGTGAAGAAAGGAATTTAAAAAAAAAGAAATCACCAGGCCCTTGGCTGGAAAGACATTTGCATATTAACAGACAGTGCTTGTGGAGACAAAGGGGTTACTTCCCTTGTCCAATTCCACCCACAATGGACTTTGAGCACCAGACATTGAAAGTGAGGGAGCTCAAATTTCAGCATGACTGCTGGGATGGCCAAATCCACAAACAGATGTTGTCAGACCAGCTGGTCACGTGACTAGCCTGTTTGGAAACCTGTTTTTTCTGAATTGTACAAAGAGTTTTGAACAGAGAGACTGCAGTATGCTCCTGGACCGAAGAAGACCGCTCCTGTCTGACTCTTCCTCTCTTTTTCACGGAACTCCAAATCCACTGCAGGCACATGAACCCCAAGAGAGAAAAGTCTCCTACATCGAAAAAGGTTTAAGAAGAATACTGGGCCCCAACGAAGAGCAAGATCTACCTACAATCAAGGACTCTACAGTGAGCTCGAGGAACCGTAACAAAAATCCTGCTCAGAGATTGCCTCAAGCTTTTCCACTTTATTTTTCTTCTGTTCTTTTCTGTCTCTATTTGCATGTTTGTGTCGCATATGCATGCTAGCATGAGCACAGCGTGTTTCTGTAGGTGTTAAACAAATTAGAGTTTATGTTTCAGTTTAATAAATTTCAACCTTTCTTCTTTAAACCCAAGAAAACCTGTTTGAGCTGGTTCTTTTGCCTTATAATTGGAAAGCAGTGAACAAGGATTCACCATGGGGGAGCTAAAAACACAGTGCGTTTAAAATTAAACCCTGTTATGGTAAAACCAAGTGAAGGCTGAGAAGGAACCCTAGACCCCTTTCTCACCTGGTTGTAACATTATGTTAAGATAGCAGCAGATAGGATTCAAATGGAAACAAGGCAATAAGCACTCCAAGACTATTTTATCTACACACCCACTCTATTCACAGCAGGCAGGAGGGAGAGGGTATGGGGTTAGAATTACCCTTTTCAATTCTATTTCACAACTTACTAGGATTTAAACTCACAACCTCTGCATTAGAAGTCTAGTACTATAACTACGAGGCTACCATATCCTATAGGTTCAGCCAACAATCAAGTTTCCCCAGCTTCCCATTAACTACCTGGTGGAAAAATGCTATCAGCACCTGAAAGATTCTGCTCCCACTTCTCCAAGAAGAACAGATGTCGGAAGACATGCAGCCTCAGCCGCTCCATCTCTCAGCTGAAACAGAATTCGTGGCAGAGATTAAGCATAAAAACTAGAATGAAACTACAGTAAATGTGTGAAACAACCCTGTTGCTTCTGCCACAGAATTCACAATTTTTCCAGGACACAGTTATTTTAATTAAAACTTTCTTCAGGATTGTACATGATCCTACAGAAATTTAGATTTAATTTTTTACGAGAATACTGTAGGATGTGTTGCAATGAGGACTTAATTCTTTATCTTTCATTTTCTTATTTCTTCTCCTTTTGGCTTTCTGCTGTGCTGAGTACTTAAGCCAGTCCCTATGATTTATTTCCTCTTCCATCCTTCCTGCTAATACTGTCTAGCTGAAATTTCCGCAGCATTCATTCATTCATTCTTCTACTTTCTCATTTTAAGTGCAACCTTAGTCTGCTCAAATCACTTCATAAATAAATGGAATTTGAAAAGGTTTCTGAGCTAATGGATTACCCAGAGCCCCAAAAGCTCAGCCCTGTTTACAAGGGGTCACATTTCATTTGCTGCCTGTGTCAAGATACTACCTGTCAGGCCTCGCTTAGGCCCCTGAGACGGGCCAATCAATGTCTTCTTGCTATGGCTCCTCCACTGAATCCATTAAAGTTATGCGGATGCATCATGCTGAAAAAAGGAGTCTCCTGGTGCCTCTGATAGAAATTAAGCACAAATTAGAAGAGAAGCACAAGTGTTTTGGCTGAGGGCCAAGGCAGAATTAATAGGCCATCAGAGCCTCTTGTGTGCTAAAATCCCATT
Source organism: Heterodontus francisci (assembly GCF_036365525.1). Classification (NCBI taxonomy): domain Eukaryota; kingdom Metazoa; phylum Chordata; class Chondrichthyes; order Heterodontiformes; family Heterodontidae; genus Heterodontus; species Heterodontus francisci. The sequence continues at coordinate 62,445,223 of NC_090384.1, forward strand.
TGTTAAGAATGTTTTATGAAACATTTCCACTACTAGGCTGCTGCTGAGCTGGGACTGAAAATTTCTTCTACAAACCTCGATCGTTAAATAAAGTTTCATTCAGTGGAAAAGGGTTAGGGAACAGTCCTTTCAAATTTAATAACTCATAAATGGTGTATGATTTTTACACTCCTATAACCATTTGCCCCTTAAAACACTCTAATTGTTTCTGGGAATGAAATACAGAGTCCCTGCTGGCCTGACACAGTTCTACTTACAGTATTTTAAGTGGCCATCTAACAGATATAAATGAAATAGCGTTTTAAGATTCCCTTTCTCTGCATTCACTATTTACAATTCATTTTAAACCACCTAGTCTCAGATAAGGTGCCATGCTATTCACATTGCTGTCCTCTTTATCTTGTAGCTGTGTTTGAGGTCAACAGGCTCTGAGATAAAAATTACTTTTCTTCATAGCTGTCTCCATTACTTCTTTCCTGACAAATTGGCCTAAAATGTTCCCCCATTAAGCCTGCACAGTTGTGATACTGAGTAGTGTAACTGTGCTTAGAGACCACATCATGGTTTAACTTGCTATACTACTCCAATAGAGATGGATTTTGACTGCAGATTTTATTTTAGAAAGCTGGTGATGGGAGGGTCATGTTCCCCATTGTCAAATGACTTCTAACACCCACTGTCTACACTACTTGAATGAGGTATCTGAACCAGCTAAGGTCTATAGCATTGTACTTCAGCAATAGTCAGTGACCTCAGGAGAAATAGGATAACATTAGGGAGAAGGGAGAAAAAGGTTAACATTGTTGAATACTTTTGCAGCCACACTGAAAATGAAGTGTCCTAAAATGGCTGTAGGTATCATTGCTGGGAGGCTTCTCTATCCCAAACATTACCATTCATCATATTTTCTCTCTCACTAAATACCTTACCCACTGTTGTAGTATCAGTTTTGTCCATCCACCTAGCTTGTGCTTAAATCTAAACATTCAATGCTTGTGTACTTCAACTGCCAATCTGGCTGTTTGGTTTACATAGGATTACATAAGATATACAGTACAGAAACAGGCCATTTGGCCCAAGCTGTTCATGCTGGCATTTATACTCCACTCGAGACTCTTCCCACCTTTCCTCATCTAACTCTATTCGTATAATGTTCTATTCCCTTCTCCCTCATATACTTATCTAGCCTCCCTTTAAATGCATCTATACTATTCACTTGAACCATTCTCTGTGGTAGTGAATTCCACATTCTCATCACTCTCTGGGTAAAGAAGTTTCTTTTGAATTCCCTATTTGATTTCTTGGTGACCCTCTTATATCGATAGCCTTTAGTTTTGCTCTTCCCCACAAGTGGAAACATTCTACCTGTGTCTACTCTATCAAACATTTTCATAACAGTAAAGACCTCTATTAAGTCACCCATCAGCCTTCAATTTTCAAGCGAAAAGAAACCCAGCCTGTTCATCCTCTCCTGATAGTTATACCGCTGGATTTCTCGTATCATCCTTGTAAATCTTTTTTGCACCCTCTCCAATGCCGCTATATCTTTTTTATAATATTGTGACCAAAATTGTACGCAGTATTCCAAGCGTGCTCTAACCAAGATTTGATGCAAGTTTAACATAACTTCTTTACTTTTCATTTCTATCCCTCTAGAAATAAACCCGAGGTGCTTGGTATGTTTTTAATGGCCTTGTTAATCTGTCTTGCTACTTTTAATGATTTATGTATTTGTACTCCCAGGTCCCTTTGCTCCTCTAGCCCATTTAGATTCGTATTTTCTAAGTATTTTGAGTCTCCTTATTTTTGTTGCCAAAATGTAACACCTCACATTTACCTATATTAAAATTAATTTGCCAATTATATGCCAATTCTGCAAGTTTGTTAATAGCTTCTTGTAATTTGTTGCCGTCTTCCTTAGTATTGACTATTCCCCCCAATTTGGTATAAATTTTTTTTCTTTTTTTTATTCGCTCATCGGATGTGAGCATCGCTGCCTAGGCCAGCATTTATTGCCCATTACAAATTGCCCTTTAGAAGGTGGTGGTGAGCTGTCTTCGTGAACCACTGTAGTCCTAGGGGGGTAGGTCCACCAGCCATGCTATTAGGAAGCGAGTTCCAGGATTTTGACCCATCAGTAGTAAAGGAATGGCAATATAGTTCCAAGTCAGGATGGTGTGCAGCTTGGAGGGGAATTTTCAGGTGGCGTTGTTGCCATGCATCTGCTGCCCTTGTCCTCCTAGGTAGTAATGGTCACAGATTTGGAAGGTGCTATCGAAGGAGCCTTGGTGAGTTGCTGCAGTGCACCTTGTAGATGGTACACACTGCTGCCACTTGTGTTGTGGTTTTGATTCCAAAATCTAACTGATTAACGTAAATTATGAACAACAGTGGTACCAGTACTGATGCTAGTTGAACACCACTTCCCATGACCTAGGCAACGGAAACGACAATGGCAAACCCAGCCCTGTCGACCCTGCAAAGTCCTCCTTACTAACATCTGGGGGTTTGTGCCAAAGTTGGGAGAGCTGTCCCACAGATTAGTCAAGCAACAGCCTGACATAGTCATACTCACGGAATCATACCTTAACAACAATGTCCCAGACACTGCAATCACTATCCCTGAGTATGTTCTGTCCCACCGGCAGGACAGACCCAGCAGAGGTGGCGGGACAGTGGTCTGCAGTAGGGAGGGAGATGCCCTGGGAGTCCTCAACATCGACTCCAGACCCCATGAAATCTCATGGCATCAGGTCAAACATGGGCAAGGTAACCTCCTACTGATTACCACCTATCGCCCTCCCTCAGCTGATGACTCATGACTCCTCCATGTTGAACACCACTTGGAGGAAGCACTGAGGGTGGCAAGGGCACAAAATGTACTCTGGGTGGGGGACTTCAATGTCCATCACCAAGAGTGGCTCGGTAGCACCACTACTGACCGAGCTGGCCGAGTCCTAAAGGACATAGCTGCAAGACTGGGTCTGCGGCAGGTGGTGGGGGAACCAACATGAGGGAAAATATACTTGACCTTGTCCTCACCAATCTGCCTGCCACAGATGCTTCTGTCCATGACTGTCTTGGTAGGAGTGACCACCGCACAGTCCTTGTGGAGACGAAGTCCCGCCTTCACATTGAGGATACCGCCCATCGTGTTGTGTGGCACGATCACCGTGCTAAATGGGATAGATTTCGAACAGATCTAGCAATGCAAAAATGGGCATCCATGAAGCGCTGTGGGCCATCAGCAGCAGCAGAATTGTACTCAACCACAATCTGTAACCTCATGGCCCGGCATATCCCCCACTCTACCATTACCATCAAGCCAGGAGACCAACCCTGGGTCAATGAAGAGTGCAGGAGGGCATGCCACAAAATGAGGTGTCAATTTGGTGAAGCTACAACCCAGGACTACTTGCATGCCAAACTGCATAAGCAGCATACAATAGACAGAGCTAAGCGATTCCATAACCAATGGATCAGATCTAAGCTCTGCAGTCCTGCCACATCCAGTTGTAAATGGTGGTGGACAATTAAACATCTAACTGGAGGAGGTGGCTCCACAAATATCTCCATCCTCAATGATAGGGGAGCCCAGCACATCAGTGCGAAAGATAAGGCTGAAGCATTTGCAACAATCTTCAGCCAGAAGGGCTGGGTTGATGATCCATCTCGGCCTCCTCCTGAAGTCCCCAGCATTACAGATGCCAGACTTCAGCCAATTCGATTCACACCGCGTGATATCAAGAAACGACTGAAGGCACTGGATACTGCAAAGATTATGGGTCCTGACAATATTCCAGCAATAGTACTGAAGACCTGTGCTCCAGAACTTGCCGCGTCCCTAGCCAAGCTGTTCCAGTACCCGGCAATGTGGAAAATTGCCCAGGTATGTCCTGTACACAAAAAGCAGGACTAGTCCAAACCGGCCAATTAATGCCCCATCAGTCTACTCTCAATCAACAAGGCAGCTCACCACCACCTTCTCAAGGGCAATTAGGGATGGGCAATAAATGCTGGCATAGCCAGTGACGCCCACATCCCATGAATGAATTTTAAAAACCTACCCTTAACCCCTACTCTGTGTCTTGAAGCCAGCCCGCTATCCATTCTGTTACTTAGAGTCGTAGAGTTATACAGCACAGAAACAGGCCCTTTGGCCCATCGTGTCTGTGCCGGCCATCAAGCACCTAACTATTCTCATCCCATTTCCCAGCACTTGGCCCGAAGCTTTGCATGCTATGGCATTTCAAGTGCTCATCTAAATACTTCTTAAATGTTGTGAGGGTTCCTGCCTCTACCACCTCTTCAGGCAGTATGTTCCAGATTCCAACCACCCTCTGGGTGAAAAAAGTTTTCCTCAAATCCCCTCTAAACCTCCTGCCCCGTACCTTAAATCTATGCCCCCTAGTTATTGACACCTCCACTAAGGGAAAAAGTTTCTTCCTATCTAACCTATCAATGCCCCTCATAATTTTATATACCTCAATCAGGTCCCCCCTCAGCCTTCTCTGCTCTAAGGAAAACAACCCTAACCTATCCAATCTCTCTTCATAGCTGAAATGCTCCAGCCCCGGCAGCTTCCTGGTGAATCTCCTCTGCACCCTCTCCAGCGCAATCACCTCCTTCCTATAGCGTGGTGCCCAGAACCGTACACAGTACTCGAGCTGTGGCCTAACTAGCGTTTTATACAGCTCCATCATAACGTCCCTGCTCTTATATTCTATGCCTCAGCTAATAAAGGCAAGTATCCCACATGCCTTCCTAACCACCTTATCTACCTGTGCTGCTGCCTTCAGTGATCTATGGACAAGTACACCAGGGTCCCTCTGACCCTCTGTACTTCCTAGCGTCCTACCATCCATTTTATATTCCTTTGCCTGTTAGTCCTCCCAAAATGCATCACCTCACACTCCTCAGAATTAAATTCCATTTGTCATTGCTCTGCCCATCTTACCGGCCCATCTATATCGTCTTATAATCGAAGCCTTTCCTCCTCACTATTTACGACACCACCAATTTTCATGTCATCTGCGATCTTACTTATCATGCCTCCTATATTCACGTCTAAACCATTAATGTACACTACAAAGAGCAAGGGTCCCAGCACCGATCCCTGCGGTACACCACTGGTCACAGGCTTCCACGCAAAAACAACCCTCGACCATCACCCTCTGCCTCCTGCCACTAAGCCAATTTTGGATCCAATTTGCTAAATTGCCCTGGATCCCAAGGGCTCTTACCTTCTTAACCAATCTGCCATGCGGGACCTTATCAAAAGCCTTACTGAAGTCCAAGTAGATTGCATCAACTGCTTTACCCTTATCTACGCATCTAGTCACCTCCTCAAAAAATTCAATCAGGTTTGTTAGACTCGATCTCTCCCTGACAAAGCCATGCCGACTATCCCTAATTAATCCCTGTCTCTCCAAGTGGAGATTAATCCTGTCCCTCAGAATTTTTTCCAATAGCTTTCCTACCCTTGATGTTAGACTCACTGGCCTGTAATTACCTCGTTTATGCCTTCTACCCTTCTTGAATAATGGTACCACATTCACTGTCCTCCAGTCCTCTGCTACCTCACCTGTGACCAGAGAGGATTGAAAATTTGTGTCAGCCTGAGATACCTCTCATCTGGGTCTGGGGATTTATCCACTTTTAAGCCCGCTGAAACAGCTAATACTTCCTCCTTTTCAATGCTAATATGTTCAAGTATATCTCAATCCCCTTCACTGATCTCTAAACCTACATCGTCTTTCTCCATAGTGAACACAGATGAAAAGTAATCATTTCAAACCTCACCTATGTCCTCCGGCTCCACACACAGATTGCCACTTTGGTCCCTAATGGGCCCTACTCTTTCCCTGGTTATCCTCTTGCAAACTCCGTTCTGGGTACTGCCTGTGCGGAGTTTGCAAGTTTTCCCTGTGACCGCGTGGGTTTCCGCCGGGTGCTCCAGTTTCCTCCCACAGCCAAAGAATTGTAGTTTGATAGGTAAATTGGCCATTGTAAATTTCCCCTAGTGTAGGTAGGAAGTAGGAGAATTGAGGGAAGGTGGAGATGTGGTAGGGAATATGGGATTAATGTAGGATTAATATAAATGGGTGGTTGATGGTCAGCACAGACTTGGTGGGCCGAAGGGCCTGTTTGAGTGCTATATCTCTGATCTCTCTATCTCCCTCTCTCTATCTGATTAGATTAGAGATACAGCACTGAAACAGGCCCTTCGGCCCACCGAGTCTGTGCCGACCATCAACCACCCATTTATACTAATCCTACACTAATCCCATATTCCTTCCAAACATCCCCACCTGTCCCTATATTTCCCTACCACCTACCTATACTAGTGACAATTTATAATGGCCAATTTACCTATCAACCTGCAAGTCTTTTGGCTTGTGGGAGGAAACCGCAGCACCCGGAGAAAACCCACGCAGACACAGGGAGAACTTGCAAACTCCACACAGGCAGTACCCGGAATCGAACCCGGATCCCTGGAGCTGTGAGGCTGCAGTGCTAACCACTGCGCCACTGTGCCGCTATATCTCTCTATGACTCTAATATACTTATAAAACGCCTTTGGATTTTCCTTTATCTTGCCTGCCAGTGTTTTTTCATGTTCCCTCTTCACTCTCCTAATTACTTTTTTAAGTACCCCCCCTACACGCCTCTAGGGCCTCCACTGTTTTCTGTGCTCTGAATCTGCCATAAGCCTCCTTTTTTCCTTATCCAATCCTCTATATCCCTGACATCCAGGATTCCCTGGACTTGTTGGTCCTACCCTTCACCTTAATAGGAACATGTTGGCCCTGAACTCTCACTATTTCCTTTTTGAATGACTCCCAGTGGTCTGATATATACTTTGCTACAAGTAACTGCTCTCAGTCCACTTTGGCCAGATCCTGTTTTATCATATTGAAATCCGCCTTCCCCCAATTCAGTACCTTTATTTCCAGTCCATCTTTGTCTTTTTCCATATCTACCTTAAATCTTACAGAGTTATGGTCACTATCCCCGAAATGCTCCCCCACTGACACTTCTACCACTTGTCCGGCTTCATTCCCTAAGATTAGGCCCAGTACCGCCCCTTCTCTTGTCGGACTTTCTACTTGCTGGCTCAAAAAGCTCTCGTGTATGCACTTTAAGAATTCCGCCCCCTTTAAGCCTTTTGCACTAAGACTATCCTAGTTGATATTGGGGAAGTTGAAATCCCCTACTATTATTACCCTATTATTTTTACAACTCTGAGATTTGCCTACATATCTGCTCCTCTATCTCTCCCTGACTGTTTGGAGGTCTGTAGTACACACCCAGCCAAGTGATTGCCCCCTTTTTGTTTTTAATTTCTATCCATATGGCCTCATTTGAAGAACCTTCTAATATATCATCCCTCCTTACTACAGTAATTGACTCCTTGATCAACAGTGCAATGTCACCTCCTCTCTTACACCCTCCCCTGTCACCCCTGAAGATTCTATACCCTGGAATATTGAGCTGCCAGTCCTGCCCTTCTCTCAACTATGTTTCGGTGATAGCAATAATATCATATTCCCATGTGTTAATCAATGCCCTCAATTCATCTGCCTTACTAGTAAGACTCCTTGCTTTAAAATAGATGCAATCCAGCCTTGCATTACTTACTTGTGCCTTAACAGGTCTATATTTGCTCTGCCTTCTAGACTGACTCAGTTTCTCTTCTCTATTTGACTGTGCATCACCCCCTACTGTACCTCCACTCTGTATCCTATCCCCCTGCCAAGTTAGTTTAAACCCTCCCCAACAGCACTAGCAAACCTCCCAGCAAGGATGTTGGTCCCGTTCCGGTTTAGGTGCAACCCATCCAACTTGTACAGGTCCCACCTTCGCCAGAAACAGACACAGTAATCCAGGAAACTAAAGCCCTCCCTCCTGCAACATTTCCTCAGCCACGCATTCATCTGCTCTATCCTCCTATTCCTATACTCACTAGCACGTGGAACCAGGAGTAATCCAGATATTACAACCTTTGAGGTCCTCCTTTTTAATATGCTACCTAGCTCCCTAAATTCTTGTTGCAGGACCTCATCCCTCTTGCTACCTATGTCGGTACCAATGTGTACCATGACCTCTGAATGTTAACCCTCCCCCTTCAGAATGTCCTGCAGCTGCTCCGTGACATCCTGACCCTAGCACCAGGGAGACAACGTACCATCCTGGAGTCACGTTTGCGGACACAGAAACACCTATCTGTACCCCTTGTGATTGAATCCCCTATATCTATCCGCATTCCGAAGAAGGGTCACTGACCCAAAACGTTAACTCTGCTTCTCTTTCCACAGATGCTGCCAGACCTGCTAAGTGATTCCAGCATTTCTTGTTTTTGTTTCAGATTTCCAGCATCCGCAGTATTTTGCTTTTATTACCCTATATCTATAGCTCTCCCACTCCTTTTCCTCTGCTCCTGCGCAGCTGAGCCACCCGTTGTGCTACAGATTTGGCTGTTGCTGCATTCCCCTGAGAAGCTATCACCCCCACCCCCCCAACAGTATCCAAAGCAGAAATTCTGTTAGATAGGGAGATGGACTCCTGTACTACCTGCCTAATTCTTCTAGTCTGCCTGGCAGTCACCCATTCACTTTCTGCCTGAGCAGTCTTTACTTGCAGTGTGACCACCTCCCTATACGTGCTATCCACGATGATCTCAGACTCGCGGATGCTCCACAATGTCCCCAGCCGCCGCTCCAGATCCGAAATGCGGATTTCGAGTAGCTGGAGACATTTCCTGCACATGTGTTGGCCCTGGACACTAGAAGTGTCCCTGACTTCCCACATTGCACAGGAGGAGTACTCCACGCTGCTGATCTGCCCTGCCATGACTTACCCTTAATTTATCCCCTTAAATTACCCAAAAATTAGATTATTTACACTTGGGACATTGATTCCCTAAAAAAAAACACTACCTACTATATTAATAAAAAACAGTAGACCTTTCTCTTTACTTTAGATACTTACCTAGCTATTTAGAGGTATTCCCGAACAGCAGTTACTCACCAACCAATCACCTTGCCGTTTCCTGTGATGTCACTGTTTTTGTCCCCGTCACTGACCTTATTTATTAGTCTATTATGTGGTACCTTATTGAAGGCCTTTCGAAAATCTAAATACATTACATCTACTGCATTATCCTTGTCTACTCTCTCTGTTACCTCTTCAAAAATTCAATGAGGTTGGCCAAGCAAGAAGTTCCCTTTTCAAATCCATACTGTGTATTCATTACTGTAATTTTGAATTCTAAATGTTCTTCTATTCTCTCCTTTAGTAGGGATTCCATTATTTTTCCTACCACCAATGTTAAGCTGACTGGTCTATAGTTTCTTGAACGTGTTCTATCTCCTTTCTTAAATATAGGTATAATGGGAGCTATTCACTAGTCTTCTGGCAGTACACCTTTCTCTAATGAATTGTTAAAAATGTGTAGTAATGCCTCTACTACCTCCTTCCTAGATTCTTTTAAAATGTACAGACGTAGTCCATCTGGACCAGGGGTTTTATCCTCCAAGTTTGATTAGCGTATTTAATATCTCACCTCCTTTTATTTTATCTAATTTCTAATCTCATCCCCTGATATCTTGTCCATCTGTTCTGTTTCCCTGATAAATATTGAAGCAAAAATTATTTAATATTTCTGCCATTACTCTATCATTGTCTGTGATATTATCCTGTCCATCATTAAGTGACCCTATTCCTATCAAAATGTTCCTTTTTTATTTATGTGCCTGCAAAATACTTTGCTGCTTTGTTTTATATTCCTTGATAATTTAATTTCATGGTTCCTCTTTGACCTGCTTTTTTTTTTGACTTCTCTTCTAATTTCTTCATATTCACCCTACCGTGAGGCTTGGCACTACAGCTCTGCATCTTATATGAGGAGAAAGAAATAGAAAAAGGAACAAGTTAGGTCAAAATTATCCTAGATTCATGATGGACCCACATTTTAATGATGATGATATGCCTAGCTGATGGCAAGACCAAACATTATTCATGGAATCATATATGAAAAATATTTGTGCTAAAAGAAAGAAAGCTTGCATTTATATAGCACCTTTCACAAGCTCAGGACATCGCAAAGTGTTTTACAGCCAATTAAGTTCTTTTGAAGTGTTGTAATGTAGGAAATGAAACAGACAAATTTTACACAACAAGTTCGCACAACAGCAATGTGATAATGACCAGATCACCTGTTTTAATAAAAGCAAAATATTACAGATGCTGGAAATCTGAAATAAAAGCAGAAAGTGCTAGAAATACTCAACGGGCTGAATTTTATTAGCGCGTCGCAAATCGCGGCGGCCACTTTGAAGTCGGCGGTCTTCAGGTGTGGATGTACCGTCGCTGATCCTCCGTGATATTTTGCGCGGGGGCTCATTTAAATGGAGGGGCAGTGTGGCCGCCTCAAATGACACAGGAGTTCCGAAGGCACATGAGCTGTGGCCGGCAGCTGGAATATCAGCATGGGATGGCCGCCAGGACAAGATAAGTTAATTTGTATTTATTTTACTTCATTTTAATATTTAATTAAAGGCCCCACTGCCAAGTGGTGGGAGGCCGCACCGAGGCCTCGCCGCTGCTGGTAAAATGCGCGGGTCCTTCTCGGCATTGGGGAGGCCTCTCCTGGAAGAATTTTCTGGACCCCCCTGCCACAACCCCTGACGCCAGTGGAGAGAGAAGCAGAGTTAACGGGCTGGATTTTACCTTAGTCAGACGGGAATTCGCCACTGATGTGAAAGTTGGTGGCGAACCCGCTTCTGCCTGGCCCGGGGATCCGACCCGCATTTTATGGGTCCCCGGGCTTTAATTGTCTCGAGGCGGGACTTCCACCCACTTGAGGGAGGAGGTCCTGCCTCAGTAAGCTGCTGGCCACTCAGCGGGCCAGCAGCTCTTAGCCTCAACAGCGCCACCAGGAGCGGTGGCCACTGCTGGGACTGAAGCCCAGCTGACGCCAGGGAACCTGGAGGGAAGGTAGGTTGGTGTTGCCTCACTAGGGGGATAGGTCCTTGCCTGGTGAGGCTGAAATGGTCATTTGAGGGAGGGGAACGTCTTGGGTCCCAGGGGTGAGTTGGGAGGCGGGTGCAGCCCTCAGTCGGGCACCCTGTGCCTGACTGCCATGAACCCCACCCCCGCCCCTCCCCAGGGTGCAGAAAGGCCGGCAGCTATCTGTGGAGGGCCTTTCACGTCCCCAGCACATGGCCACTTAAGGGCCTTGATTGGCCTCGGGCGGGCGGTTTACCACCCCCTGTCCGCCGCCATAAACTTGGCCAGAGGCGGAAGCAGGGTGGGTAGGCCTCCCGGAGCCTCCCGCTCAATTTTATGCCGCCCCCACGCCACCATCCGACCTGCTGGGGTGATGTAAAATTCAGCCCAACGTTTCAGGTTTATGATCTTTCATCAGAACTGGCAGAGGTTAGAAAAGAATTAGGTTTTAAGCAAGTGAAGGAGGAGGGTGGGGGTTTGGTGGGGAATAGAACAAAAGGGAAGGTGCGAGATAGGACAGAGGGCAGGAGAAATTAAATAACAAAGCTGTCATGGGACAAAGGCAAAAAGCATGTTAATATTTGTGGTAAAAGACCAGTCCAGAGAGAGTGTTAATGGCAGAATAATGAGCAGCTGTGTCCACATGATAAACAGGCACATGGTTAAAAAATAAAATAAAATAATATAAAAAACAGGCCAGTCATGTTCTGAAATTGTTGAACTCAAGGTTGAGTCCACAAGGCTGTAGAGTGCCTTGTCAAAAGATCTGGTGCTGCTCCTCGAGCTTTCGGACTGAGCGGAGGTGTTCTGCAATGCAGACACCCAATCTGCGTGTGGTCTCCCCAATGTAGAAGCGACTGCATTGTGAGCAGCGAATACAGTATACTAAATTGAAGGAAGTACAAGTAAATTGCTGCTTCATCTGTTTTAATGATGTTTGTTGAGAGATAAATAAAATGAAGAGGGGAAATAATTTGACATTAAAAAGACAAAGACTAGAAAATAAAAATAACAGAATTTTGAAATATTGTGATGCGGTTGGCTAAAGGAAGTCTCCAGTCTCAAGTACTAAAGGCAAACTTTTATTTAATATTCTGATAACCAGCTGATTCTTGTTTAAATTAATAATGTGCAAAGAAGGACCTGCACTTACACAGCTGTTTATCTCTCCAAAACATCTCAAAGCACTTCACCCTACACTGAACTAATTTTTCAAGTGTTGTGACTGTTATAAATGCAAATGTAGCAACATTTGCACACATGTCCCACAATTAACCCATTTTTGTTGGTGTTTGTTGAGGGAGAATTGCTGGGCCAAACACATGAGGAACTCCCTGCTGCTCTTCAAATAGTGCCATGGGATCTTTAACACTCCATCTGAACATTTCATCCAAAAAGCACCTTCACAACACTGCACACAATACCACACTGGAGTGTCATCTTTGATCCCTTAACTCGATCCAATGGGAACAGTTGAGTTAAGCTGAAACTGTTATGTTTGAACCCCTCAATATTTATTTTGAATGTTATTTGTACATTTATGTCACACCCATATTCCTAATAATATTGTCACAAGCAGCTGTTTAGCTATTGTTTGTTCAACCCATGACTACATTCAATAGTGTAGTGTAGAACACTACAAAGGGATACAACACCAAATTAAATTTAGATTCAGGATCAAGGAAATGGAACAATGGCTTTTCAATGGTTGGTTGGTAACTTAATCCTCTCACCGGGGACAAGTGGTAAGTTGGCACTGGCGACATGGTTCTTGCTGTACAATCATGGGGCTTAACATTCCTGTGGCCCATCTTGTGTAAAGTGGTGACAAGGTGGCCTTAATCATTCGTATGTCACCCCTTCCCATCATTAGTTAAAGAGTAGTATCAATAACAAATTTAACATTGCTCTGAACAGTCATTGTCTGTTGAGTTTAATCCCATAATCAGATACTGTCTCATTTTCAGCTAGATAGAATTCCACTCATGTTTTCATTCTTCAAGCCATCGTTCATTTATTAACTGTTAGTCAAACCTAATGATTGCATGATTATGTCCATCAGTAACTCTGACAGACAACAGGAATCCAGTTATAGATGCTCAAATTTTTCTGGCAATAAATTAAAGCTATTAGATATGTATCTACTCATAAAGAAAGCTTGCAAACTCTGCTGAAGACTTTGTTTCTTACTGCCAGTGAAACTATGTGCACATTCAGCAGGAAAAGCCGAGATGGCGGCGTCCAGGGCGGTGGACGCGTAAGGCTGGGAGAGGAATTCACCGCAGAGAGAGGGTGAACGGCTGGCAATCCAGGAAAGAAATGGTGATGAAGACCCCACCAGTGGTTGCCAAGCTTGGCCAACTGGACAGGAACGCCACATGGCTGTGTTCAGGGAGCCCGTCCACGGCGGCCATCAGGATGAAGAGCGGCCACATGGTCCCGGCAGAGGCTCCCGCTCACTCGGCGACTCCGCGCTGTTTCCACACAAACTTTCCCCACAACTCCGGCTCGGCTCCCGGATCCCGATCCCAGTAGCAGTACATCATTGTAAAAGGGACAATGGTGGGAGCTGATGAAATGTTTTATTACCTGCACCCCCTCCCCCCCCCCCAGCTCCCAGCTCACCCCCCTCGCACCCCCTTCCCAGCTCCCCCCTTGCACCATCTTCCCCTCGCACCCCCTGCAGCCCCCTTCCCAGCTCCCCCTCCCCTCCACCCTTTCCCACCGCACCCCTCCTCCTCGTCGCACCCCCTACCCCACCGCACCCTCTTCCCCCCACCTCCTCCCACTGGCATCCACCTACCCCTGTGTAGGGACCCTAACAACCCACAGCCTTGTGGGCGTCTCGGGAGAGACCAAGGCTAAGGGAGTAAACCCTAACAGAAAATGCGGAGCGGAACCCCGAAGGCGGTCATGCATCACCTTTGGCATGTTTCCGGCAGTTCCTGCAGCATATCGGTGCCAAACGTCGTGCTCTGCACTCCTTTGGTCCCCACCAGGAAGACCGAGAGGGGGGTTTTGACACTTGGACAACTCACAACCTCCATACATCCGCCCAGGCAAGCGCCATGGAGAGGTCACTCCATAGTCGCCTCACAGCGACCAAATCAACACGGAAGGCAGCAGTTACAGGTTATAAGTCCAGCTCAATTGGCGTAGAGATTGGGCACCACGGGTTGCCTTTGTTGGTGGGAGAGGTCATCGCATCTCACTGGACAGCTACCGCCCGCCTCAAACCGGGCAGCCCCGGTCAGTAAGGTCCTGTCCCACCACAGTCCACCTGCTTCAATGGGTGCTTGGAGCTCAGGGTCATTGCCCAACAAGTGGACTGTAACACCGCACCAAACAGCACGACCAAAAAAGGAAAGAAGGTACCAGCCCTTCGTTTTGCAAGCTGGAACGTCAGAACTATGTGTCCTGGCCTGTCAGAACACCTTACACAAATCAACGATTCTCGGAAGACCGCCATCATTAACAACAAGCTCAGTAGACTCAATATGGACATTGCAGCACTTCAGGAGACACGCCTCCCTGCGAGCGGATCTCTAAGAGAGCAAGACTACACCTTCTTCTGGCAGGATAGGGATCCTGAGGAACCAAGACAGCATGGAGTGGGCTTCGCCATCAGAAACTCTTTGCTCAGCATGATAGAGCCACCCTCAAATGGCTCGGAATGCATACTGTCCATCCGATTGCTCACCGCCTGTGGTCCAGTACACCTACTCAGCATCTATGCTCCAACACTCTGCTCCTCACCTGAAGCTAAAGACCAGTTCTACGAGGAACTCCATAATATCATTCATAGCATCCCCAACACTGAACACCTGTTCCTGCTGGGGGACTTTAATGCCAGGGTTGGGGCCGACCATGACTCATGGCCCTCCTGCCTTGGGCGCCTATGGCATTGGAAGGATGAATGAGAATGGACAGAGACTGCTTGAGTTGTGTACCTATCATAACCTCTGCATCACCAACTCATTCTTTCACACTAAACCCTGTCACCAGGTTTCTTGGAGGCACCCAAGATCACGTCATTGGCACTAGCTGGACCTCATCGTCACAAGGCGAGCCTCTTTAAACAGTGTTCAAATCACACGCAGCTTTCACAGTGCGGACTGCGACACCGACCACTCCCTGGTGTGCAGCAAGGTTAGCCTCAAACCAAAGAAGCTGCATCACTCCAAGCAGAAGGGCCGCCCGCGCATCAACATGAGCAGAATTTCTCATCCACAGCTGTTACGCAAGTTTCTAAATTCACTTGAAAGAGCCCTTCAAAACACTCCCACAGGGGATGCTGAGACCAAGTGGGCCCACATCAGAGACGCCATCTATGACTCAGCAATGACAACCTATGGCAAACGTGTGAAGCGGAATGCAGACTGGTTTCAATCTCACATTGAAGAGCTGGAACCTGTCATAGCCGCTAAGCGCATTGCACTGCTGAACTACAAGAAAGCCCCCAGCGAGTTAACATCCATAGCACTTAAAGCAGCCAGAAGCGCTGCACAAAGAACAGCCAGGCACTGCGCAAATGACGACGGGCAACACCTATGCAGTCATATTCAGCTGGCCTCTGACACCGGAAACATCAGAGGAATGTATGATGGCATTAAGAGAGCTTTTGGGCCAACCATCAAGAAGATTGCCCCCCTCAAATCTAAATCAGGGGACACAATCACTGACCAACACAAGCAAATGGACCGCTGGGTGGAACACTACCTAGAACTGTACTCCAGGGAAAAAGTTGTCACTGAGACCACCCTCAATGCAGCCCAGTCTCTGCCAGTCATGGATGAGCTGGATGTACAGCCAACAAAATCGGAACTCAGTGATGCCATTGATTCCCTAGCCAGCGGAAAAGCACCTGGGAAGGACAGCATTACCCCTGAAATAATCAAGAGTGCCAAGCCTGCTATACTCTCAGCACTGTACGAACTGCTTTGCCTGTGCTGGGACGAGGGAGCAGTACCAGAGGACATGCGCGATGCCAATATCATCACCCTCTATGAGAACAAGGGTGACCGCGGTGACTGAAACAACTACCGTGGAATCTCCCTGCTCAGCATAGTGGGGAAAGTCTTTGCTCGAGTCGTTTTAAACAGGCTCCAGAAGCTGGCTGAGCGTGTCTACCCTGAGGCACAGTGTGGCTTTCGAGCAGAGAGATCCACCATTGACATGCTGTTCTCCCATCGCCAGCTACAGGAGAAATGCCGTGAACAACAGATGCCCCTCTACGTTGCTTTCATTGATTTCACCAAAGCCTTTGACCTCGTCAGCAGACGTGGTCTCTTCAGACTACTAGAAAAGATTGGATGCCCACCAAAGCTACTACGAAATATCATCACCTCATTCCATGACAATATGAAAGGCACAATTCAGCATAGCGGCGCCTCATCAGACCCCTTTCCTATCCTGAGTGGCGTGAAACAGGGCTGCGTTCTCGCACCTACACTGTTTGGGATTTTCTTCTCCCGGCTGCTCTCACATGCGTTCAAGTCTTCAGAAGAAGGAATTTTCCTCCACACAAGATCAGGTGGCAGGTTGTTCAACCTTGCCCGTCTAAGAGCGAAGACCAAAGTACGGAAAGTCCTCATCAGGGAACTCCTCTTTGCTGACGATGCTGCATTAACATCCCACACAGAAGAGTGTCTGCAGAGACTCATCGACAGGATTGCGGCTGCCTGCAACGAATTTGGCCTAGCCATCAGCCTCAAGAAAACGAACATCATGGGACAGGACGTCAGAAATGCCCCATCCATAAATATCGGCGACCACACTCTGTAAGTGGTTCAATAGTTCACCTACCTAGGCTCAACTATCACCAGTAACCGGTCTCTCGATGCAGAATTAAACAAGCGCGTGGAAAAGGCTTCCTCTGCTATATCCAGACTGGCCAAGAGAGTGTTGGAAAATGGCGCGCTGACACAGAACACAAAAGTCCAAGTGTATCATGCCTGTGTCCTCAGTACCTTGCTCTACGGCAGCGAGGCCTGGACAACGTACGTCAGTTAAGAGCGACGTCTCAATTCATTCCATCTTCGCTGCCTCCGGAGAATCCTTGGCATCAGGTGGCAGGACCGTATCTCCAACACAGAAGTCCTCGAGGCGGCCAACATCCCCAGCATATACACCCTACTAAGCCAGCGGTGCCTCAGATGGCTTGGCCAAGTGAGCTGCATGGAAGATGGCAGGATCCCCAAGGACACATTGTACAGCGAGCTCATCACTGGTATCAGACCCACCGGCCGTCCTTGTCTCCACTTTAAAGACGTCTGCAAATGCGACATGAAATCCTGTGACATTGATCACAAGTCATGGGAGTCAGTTGCCAATGATCGCCAGAGCTGGCGGGCAACCATTAAGGCGGGGCTAAAGCATGGCGAGTCAAAGAGACTTAGCAGTTGGCAGGAAAAAAGACAGAAGCGCAAGGAGAGAGCCAACTGTGTAACAGCCCCGACAACCAATTTTATCTGCAGCACCTGTGGAAGAGTCTGTCACTCTAGAATTGGCCTTTATAGCCACTCTAGGCACTGCTTCACAATCCACTGAGTACCTCCAGGTGCTTACCCGTTGTCTCTCGAGACAAGGAGGCCAAAGATACCAAGATACAGCCCCTAACCACTATGTCTGCATAACAAGTGATTAAATAGATTACTCTTCTGCTGCAAGTAATACTGCATATTTTACATCACTGCAAAGCTCACCCATGTTCACATTGAATCAGGTGTGCAGTGCAACTATAGCCAAATCTTTATTAGCTTGGGTTTCAGCTTCAGGGGTGAAACCGTCTTCAGGGGAAACTGTCACATCACTCTTAGTGTAAGACTGGCTGCAGTCAGTGCAAAATTAATTTTTAAAACATTAAATTTTACATGTTATTAAAGAGTTGACTGCCTAACTGGCACTTCACTGACTTAAACATCATTGATGTTTGGATGCCAGTAATCAACATTGAGTAATTAACTGCACAATTGGAAAGCAATAAAAACAGAACAGTATAACTCTGTGCTACTCACTCACACCATCTTAAAAGCAGGTTCTGCTCTTAAACATCAGCTGTCATATAACTGTAGTATAACAGGGTGATGGTAAGGGCCCAAAAATTCCTCTTTAACAGATCAACGAATGGTATCTGCCATTTAGTTAGACTTGTCCTTGGCTGTTTAATCTCCATGATATTTTACACTGCTAGTCATTGGAAGAGCGAGATAGAAATGACATGATGCCCACTACAGAGGATTTGGGACCGAGTGAACAGGGCAAGCCAACTGTATATTTCCTTAACCAATCAGATTGAAGGATTGTGAAATGAGCAGTGCAGAATCTGAACCAGCAAGTGTCAGTTAGAATAGTGAATTCAATGTCAATTCAGGTACAGAAAGTGAAATGAAGTCAGGGGAAGAAAGTTTGGATTAAGAGAGAAAGACAAAAGAGACAGATAGAAAAAGTAAAAGAAAACTTTTTAAAAATCTCCAACAAAATCGAAAACTTGAAGGAATGAGACTCCGCACTTGTAATCATTCATTTTCAATGCCAGAGAGATTGACTGACAATAATTAATACTTATCAAGTCGTTAAAAAGGTACTTAGACTTGAAATGACAATTTAACTTTCTGTGCAAAGTTTACTTCATATCTACTATGCAAATACAGGAACTTCGCATCACTCAATGCATTTGATTGGAAGCCCGAGAGCAAGAAACTATTTTCTTAAAGCTAACAGCGGAACAATGCAATTCCAACAGGAACTTAACGATTTCTGCATAATCGTACATCTGTCACTGCCTGAAGTTACAATGGCATTTGTGCATAAATAACTGTGAGAGCAACTAGCCTCACTGTTATTTTGAATACAATATTTAGGCCAATAATTTCAATGTTCCGATAAGTGATGATCTTACTCAACAAAACATGAATTTTATGTGATTAGTCAATGAGAAGCATTCATTTAATTTATTTAGAGATACAGCACTGAAACAGGCCCTTCGGCCCACCGAGTCTGTGCCGACCATTAACCACCCATTTATACTAATCCTACACTAATCCCATATTCCTACCACATCCCCACCTGTCCCTATATCCCCCTACCACCTACCTATACTAGGGGCAATTTATAATGGCCAATTTGGCTGTGGGAGGAAACCGGAGCACCCGGAGGAAACCCACGCAGACACAGGGAGAACTTGCAAACTCCACACTGGCAGTACCCAGAATTGAACCCGGGTCGCTGGAGCTGTGAGGCTGCGGTGCTAACCACTGCGCCACTGTGCCGCCCATTCTTAGGAAAGTTAAGTAAATATAAAGTTATTTTATTTTTTGAGGGGCAACTTTTTATTTCTAATAATTGTTACAAATACTTAACAACATTGTACTGACATCCATTTCTGGTAATTAAGAAATTGCAACAGTTCGAGTTCCTGATGGATGAGTTGTTAAATGTATCACTTGGTGTAGTACTGAACAAGACAGACCAGAAAGATTCTTGGTTTGACCTTCAGTTTATTTTGAGCTTGCTGAACTCTGCTAAGATGGTAGGAAGTGATGCCATTTTTGTAAAGCTAACAGTGGAATGACGACTCTCCTCAATTTTGACGTTTAATTGCACATCTGTCCTCACCTGAAGTTGCTGTGGCATTTGCACATAAATAACGGTGAATCCTATTAACCTCGGTATTATATTGTTAACAATTTTTGGCCTAATATCTACAGGCCACAGTTTTCACAGCACTTCAAATTCGCTTTTCAAAATGTGCACTGTTCTCCAGGTCAGGTCAATGCAGTGCAACTATACCATTCTAGTTTTAAACAATGAGCACCTACAGGATTTG
This sequence comes from Heterodontus francisci, assembly GCF_036365525.1. NCBI lineage: Eukaryota > Metazoa > Chordata > Chondrichthyes > Heterodontiformes > Heterodontidae > Heterodontus > Heterodontus francisci. The sequence continues at coordinate 62,465,060 of NC_090384.1, forward strand.
AGTTATGGGGAAAATCTGTTTGGTGATTAACCTAATCCACATATGTGAATGAGGACTAATTACCATAAATCATTAATATGCTATCCTTAATAGCATAATGATTATGCTCTCCAAATATTAAAGATAGGACTTACATTTTGTCTGAGATGCAAGAGAAAATCTATTTTCTAATTAACCTAATTTGCACATAGAAATTAAGAATCATTAGCATAATTTATTGATATTTTATCCCTTATACCAGGAAGATAATATTCCTCCAAGTTTCATAAAAATAAAGGTTATACTTTTTGCATTGTAAGGAAAAGCTGTTTTCTAATTAACCCAATTTATGGATGGAAATTAAATCTAATTAGAATAATTAATTTATGCCTTATCCCTTATAGCCTGCGATTATTTCTCAAAATTTGTAAAGGCAGCATTTAAGGATTCTGAGTTTTTGGGTTAAGTATATTTTGGTGTTAATTACTGATTGATTGCTATATTTTTTTTAAATTGTAAAATATAGGTGTTGGACACCAACATTGAAAAGACTCAAAGATGACAAGGTGAATCAAACAGTCTGATTTGACACTAAACCTGTACTGTTGGAGGAAGGTAAGACTGAGGAACATACGAACATAACAATTAGGAGCAGGAGTAGGCCACTCAGCCCTTCAAGCCTGGTCTGCCATTCAATAAGTTCATGGCTAAACTGATTACTCCACATTTCCACCTACCCCTGATAACCTTCCACCCCCTTGCTTATCAAGAATCTACCTACCTCTGCCTTAATAAAATTCAAAGACTCTGCTTCCACCGCCTTTTGAGGAAGAGAATTACAAAGACTCATGACCCTCGGAGAGAAAAAATTTCTCCTCATCTCTGTCTTAAATGGGCGACCCCTTATTTTTAACCAGTGACCTCCAGTTCTAGATTCTCCCAAAAGGGGAAGTATCCTTTCCACATCCACCCTGTCAAGACCCCTCAGGATCTAATATGTTTCAATCAAGTCACCTCTTACTCTTCTAAATTCCAGCAGATACATGCCTAGCCTGTCCAATCTTTCCTCATAAGACTGTTCCTCATTCCAGGTATTAGTCTAGTAAACCTTCATGAGGTCAGGAATTCTACTGTTTTGAGGTCTTGAGCGAGAGTAGAAAACAGTGTAATGAGTCTTGATGTCAGTGAGGAAGCAAGAAGATAGTATTGAAAAACTGACACAATAAATAAATAACATATCAATAATAAACATTGCTGGCAGTTTGACTATGGAGTAGGGGATCTTGATAATTAAAGCATTTGTCTGTTTCTTGCTCTCAGCAACCATGCAACCCCCATTCCAGACCAAAACACACTGCAACATTCATTAGAATCAGAAAACACAAAAGCTGGATTATCATGTCAGTTGTCAGTCCTGCTCCTCTAATCTTATTTACATTCTCCTCTCCCCAATGTACCCCATCGCCCCTTCTCCATTGTCTAATAGAATCATTAACTGCTAATACAATGTCAATTATACTCCTCAGGTTAGATAAATCCAGGATTTATTTTCTCAAATATTGGGCAAAAATCTGTTGTTTAATCAATTTACATTTTTATGCAAATTTCAACTAATTATTATGCAGAGAATAACAGCTATCCAGCAGGATTGAAAAAGCACGAATTTGATCAAAATATTCAGACGTTACAAACTATGACAGCAAAGCTCAAATTATATAGCACCATCAGCTAACACTCCCACTTTGCCATTAGAGAAGACACTGAGGGATTTTTAGGCTGGTTTTAGCTTGTTCCATTTTGTATTTTTTCTCTCAAGGTGGACACCAACACAATTTCATTCTGTGTAGTTGCAAATTGAAAGATAGTGACTGCTATTTGACATTTTGCCACAATCTATATTGATTTAGCAAGATGTAACATGGTCGAGCTTACAATTCATTGACATGTTAATCCTTGAATAACTTTTCGCTTCAAATTTTGCAATGGGAAATTTATTTTCTGAAAGCATAATGCCCTTGATATTGCATTGTGCAATAATTGCATGTAAACACTAATGAGCATATAAGAAATTCCTTTCTCTGTTATTTTGTTGGAAGTATTAACTCATTTAACTTAAAACAGGTTAAATGTTTATACAATAGTACTTCACAGCATAATTTCAAGATACAGGTTTCCCTGGCAGCACTGAACCTAACACTGCTGATGCTAAACCTTCCTCCTCTTCCTCTTCTACAGAATCAAATTATGAAAAGCCCTATTCCTTTGAATAATGAAATGCAGTGAGTCACTATAAAATAGTCACTCTGTACTGTTGAGGAGTAGGGAAGTGTGCTATAGACTGAAATGAGAGGAACATCAAGAGGAGTCAATGTTGGGTAATTAGTTGAATGGGATCTCAGTGACAGTTTAGAACACTTCCTATTTGCCCCAGAAACTCTTTTAGATAAGCTCCCAAAAGTTTGAGAAATTCTAGTTCTGTTCCCAGTGAAGGTGACCTTAATGTGAGTTTGTTCATGTCAAACTGAGTCACAAACACAGCTTTAAAATATATCATAAACTATTACATTTTATTTAATCCTTACTTTTTAGCCCCATGATTTTTCCCTCTTCCCTCCCCCCTTTCCCAAAAGCCCAAACTCACCTCAAAGTACTGTCCATAGGGGTTGGCAATATTCCTATACTTTGTCCAAAAGGCTATTTTTCATTTGTGAGCTCTTACAGCGAGTCTCAGGCAGCTATTTGGCAAATAAGCAAGCATCACAGTTGAGCCCGATCCTATCCTGTCTACAAAGGCCATTTGTCCAAGGTCTCAAAGGTTGTTGTTGATATTCTTCACAACTTTGTTGTACAAAAGGAAATAGTCAGGAAGCAAGTAGCCATTTGTCATTTATGAGCCTAGATCTGAATGCCAGCAGCCTACTTGAACATGGAAGGCCACAGGAGCATCACAAGGCATAAATCCTGTCCCCTGCCTGACATTAGAACATGCTTACTTCTCCAGCAGGAGTCACTGAGTAGTGATAAAGGGCACAAACTCTGACTCATATTTCCCCTCCCAACACAGGTGCTCAGCTGCAGTGCCAATATTGCTTTCCTAGTTGAGATCAGAAAAGACTGAAAATCAAACTTGAGGCACTCCTGGACTGTTTGGCTCAGTATCACATGGGCAGTGTACTTACCAATGGTGGAATGAAGTGGGGATGACTAGCATCTAAATCTATTGTTGTTCTCAGCTAAAAGTCAATTTTAAGAATTTAGTAACATGACCAAATGTAAGGCACTTTAACAAAAATCTTTCCCCCTTGAGAATTTATACTATCTCTTCTTACATAGCTTTGCACTCTTTGAAAAAGCGTTTGATAAAATATTCACACACTTCCAAAAAACTCTGTGCTCCCTCCTTGGGGTGAGAAATAATTATCGAGCATCTGTCTTACAACTGCTTTCTTCCAGAACCAGTCTTACTGGATTAATCCATTTGATCAAAGGAAGTATTAATTCCTTTATTTATTTCCGTTCAGATTTTGCGTCATATTTTGTCAGATTTGTAATTCTTTGTGGCAAATTTGAGTTTTCCCATTGCTAGAAATCTTATTTTATTACTTAAAGAAATAACATTATTTCCAGGAGCATTTTCCTAGTAGAAACCTGAAGTGCTTGTGAGCACCCATCATTTTTCAAAGTAGACTGTAGTAGGAACTAGGGATTTGAATCTTGAGGTCCCATGAATTTCAAACAGGGATAATTGGAATTCTTTCAAATAATGAATAGTAATCAGGAGGCATGCCTGTTTAACCCTTCAATGAAATTCACCAGAATTTTGTCAGACCTGCAAAATCTTATAGATGTATATTTCATGGTAACTGAGGAATCCTGAAGAGATAACCAGGCAGCGGTGCTTCATATTGAGTGCTTAAGTGCATAGGGCACTGGGTGGCCTCCAGGGTCCAGATTCATAGAGTGATACAGCACTGAAACAGGCCCTTCAGCCCACCGTGTCTGTGCTAACCAACAACCACCCATTTTATACCAATCCTACATTATTCCCCTGTCCCCTACCACATTCCCACCTTCCCTCAATTCTCCTGCCACCTACCTACACTAGGAGCAATTTACAATGGCCAATTTACCTATCAACCTACAAGTCTTTGGCTGTGGGAGGAAACCGAAGCACCCAGCAGAAACCCACACGGTCACGGAGAACTTGCAAACTCCACACAGGCAGTACCCAGAACTGAACCCGGGTCGCTGGAGCTGTGAGGCTGCGGTGCTAACCACTGTGCCACTGTGCCGCCCAGATGATAGGTGATTCAAGTCCTTTCATACATTATGAAGGCAGGTCACTGTAAATGGTTATGAACCTAAGTGCAGTATATTCCTGGACAATTTGGCTAGCTCTTCTTCCCTTGTCACACCTGGTAAGGTCATTAAACTTTTTTCAGCAATCAGTTGCCATTTATTGGGTCATTGCATTGACATACACTGGCCTGGCCACTTCATTCCACTGCTGCTATCCTTTGGACACTGCACAACTTGGATCCTGTACCCTGTTGCATTTTTCAGGGAAGCGCTTAAGTACATTGTCAGTATTCTATTGAACTATATAGAATGTAGAGAACAGAATCAGGCCATTCAACCCAACTGATCCATGCCAGTGTTTATGCTCCAAACAAGCCTCCTCCCACCCCTCTTTATCTAAACCTATATATATCACTGTGATCCGACAGAAACATCAGCCTACATTTGCTATTGGGATGAAGGCCCAAATGGAATAATAACACGGTGCCATTCATGATTGCTTGAATTCAACTGATCTGAGCCTGCTAGCGGTTCTGGAGTCAGCCTAATTTCAGTAATACAGGTTCACTCCTGGTTGTATTGTAACCTTTCACTGGGAGCTTGGCATTAGTTGGACAGGTCTTTAAATCATTCATCCTGTGCTGGCTCTTCGAAAGAGCTATCCAATTTGTCCCACTCCCCTCTCTTTCCACATAGCCCTGCAATATTTTCCATTTCAAGGATACATCCAATTCCTTTTTGAAAGTTACTATTGAATCTGCTTTCACCATCCTTTCAGGCAATGCATTCTAGATCATCATAACTTGTTGCATAACAAAAGCCTCCTCATTTCCCCCTGGTTCTTTTGTCTATCACCTTAAAAGTCAGGAAAACAATTTGACAAAAAATAATCAATGTCCCGGAGGCTGCTGGATACTCTTTACACCCCATTTGTCCAGAAGTCTTTTTTCACTCACAGCCTTGGATGCATTCGCCTCACTAAAAACCTCACAAGGTATGAAATATCTTGTCACATGTACCCTTTCCACTGGTTCAAAGTGCTCTCCTTGGCCTCACTATATCACATTCAGTTCATTTAACTGAACCCAACCATTTTGGTTTTTCGGGGTGGGGGTACCCCTACGGTCCAATGGAAATCATTTTGGAAAACTGGGCAGGTGCTGACATTGAAACATCTGGGACAGGATTTTTAAGCCCCAATGGGGTCGAGTGCGGAAGCGGAAAGGTGTGAAAATAAGATCCTCTGGCTGGCGTGCCTGATTGACATCATCATTCCTGTTGCTGGCAATTTTGCTCAGGATGGGGGAAGGCAGGACCCAGCAACCCACCCAATTTGGATAAGTGGTCAAATAATCTTGTTAATGAGCTCATTGTCTGCTTGTTAAGGGCCAGTTTGGAATTCCGGTGGGCGTGCATGGGTTACACGATGGATCAGGGACAGTCCAATGCAAGAAGGCAGCAACACAGTGGGGAGCCAGCAATGGCTACACCATGCAATTTGGTGGACCCATTTAAGGGATCATGGCTGAGAGCCGCAATAGTCAGCCGTTGGCACAATAGTGCCATCAGGTGAGCATAAGTAGCAGAGCAAGTGGTGTGTATGCTCTTGGGCAGTGGAGGAGGGTCGTGGACCTCCAGGGATCATAAGGCCATAAAGGAGAGCGGTGTGTGGGTCCAGAAGTCATTGTGAGTGAAGCTGAGCACAAGCAAGGCAACAGCTGGATGTGGGATTAAGGTTTTCAGAGATTGGATCGAGTAGCAATGATAATCAACTTCCTCAGCAGCCCCGGGCATGAGAAGGGCAGAAGAGAGGAATGAGGGGCAAGAAGGCAACAGAGACCATACCCACAGTGTGTACCATGTTAGAGAACTGATGCCATTTTTGCGAGAGCTGGGCAGTACATATAATCTCAAACAGATGGAGCCTCACAGGCACATAGGGAAGTGGGACAAAAACAAGAAATGCTGGAATCACTCAGCAGGTCTGGCAGCATCTGTGGAAAGAGAAGCAGAGTTAACGTTTCGGGTCAGTGACCCTTCTTCGGAACTGACAAATATTAGAAAAGTCACAGATTATAAACAAGTGAGGTGGGGGTTGGGCAAGAGATAACAAAGGAGAAGGTGCAGATAGGACCAGGCCACATAGCTGACCAAAAGGTCACGGAGCAAAGGCAAACAATATGTTAATGGTGTGTTGAAAGACAAAGCATTAGTACAGATTAGGTGTGAATATACTGAATATTGAACAGCAGCAAGTGCAAACCTGAAGAAAAACAACCTGAAAAAAACAGTGGGTAAGCAAACTGAACAAACTAAGATGAAATGAAATAAATGCAAAAAAAGATTGTAAAAAATGTAAAAAGGAATGTAAAAAAAAAGGAAGAAAAAATAACTAAAAATGACTAAAAATGAAAGTAAAGTGGGGGGCTGTCATGCTCTGAAATGATTGAACTCAATGTTCAGTCCGGCAGGCTGTAGTGTGCCTAATCGGTAGATGAGATGCTGTTCCTCGAACTTGCGTTGATGTTCACTGGAACACTGCAGCAATCCCAGGACAGAGATGTGAGCATGAGAGCAGGGGGGAGTGTTGAAATGGCAAGCAACCGGAAGCTCAGGGTCCTGCTTGTGGACTGAGCGGAGATGTTCCGCAAAGCGGTCACCCAGTCTGCGCTTGGTCTCCCCAATGTAGAGGAGACCACACTGTGAGCAGCGAATACAGTATACTACATTGAAAGAAGTACAAGTAAATCGCTGCTTCACCTGAAAGGAGTGTTTGGGGCCTGGGATAGTGAGGAGAGAGGAGGTAAATGGGCAGGTATTACACCTCCTGCGATTGCAAGGGAAGGTGCCCTGGGACGGGGACGAGGTGGTGGGGGTAATGGAGGAGTGGACCAGGGTGTCGCGGAGGGAACGATCCCTTCGGAATGCTGACAGGGGAAGGGAGGGGAAGATGCAACTGGTAGTGGCATCATGCTGGAGGTGGCAAAAATGGCGGAGGATGATCCTTTGGATATGGAGGCTGGTGGGATGAAAAGTGAGGACAAGGGGAACCCTGTCACGGTTCTGGGAGGGAGGGGAAGGGGTGAGGGTAGAGGTGCGGGGAATGGGTCGGACACGGTTGAGGGCCCTGTCAACCACAGTGGGGGGAAATCCCTTCCCCTGTCAGCATTCCGAAGGGATCGTTCCCTCCGCGACACCCTGGTCCACTCCTCCATTACCCCCACCACCTCGTCCCCGTCCCAGGGCACCTTCCCTTGCAATCGCAGGAGGTGTAATACCTGCCCATTTACCTCCTCTCTCCTCACTATCCCAGGCCCCAAACACTCCTTTCAGGTGAAGCAGCGATTTACTTGTACTTCTTTCAATGTAGTATACTGTATTCGCTGCTCACAGTGTGGTCTCCTCTACATTGGGGAGACCAAGCGCAGACTGGGTGACCGCTTTGCGGAACATCTCCGCTCAGTCCGCAAGCAGGACCCTGAGCTTCCGGTTGCTTGCCATTTCAACACTCCCCCCTGCTCTCATGCTCACATCTCTATCCTGGGATTGCTGCAGTGTTCCAGTGAACATCAACGCAAGCTCGAAGAACAGCATCTCATCTACCGATTAGGCACACTACAGCCTGCCGGACTGAACATTGAGTTCAATCATTTCAGAGCATGACAGCCCCCCACTTTACTTTCATTTTTAGTCATTTTTAGTTATTTTTTCTTCCTTTTTTTTTACATTCCTTTTTACATTTTTTACAATCTTTTTTTGCATTTATTTCATTTCATCTTAGTTTGTTCAGTTTGCTTACCCACTGTTTTTTTCAGGTTGTTTTTCTTCAGGTTTGCACTTGCTGCTGTTCAATATTCAGTATATTCACACCTAATCTGTACTAATGCTTTGTCTTTCAACACACCATTAACATATTGTTTGCCTTTGCTCCGTGACCTTTTGGTCAGCTATGTGGCCTGGTCCTATCTGCACCTTCTCCTTTGTTATCTCTTGCCCAACCCCCACCTCACTTGTTTATAATCTGTGACTTTTCTAATATTTGTCAGTTCCGAAGAAGGGTCACTGACCCGAAACGTTAACTCTGCTTCTCTTTCCACAGATGCTGCCAGACCTGCTGAGTGATTCCAGCATTTCTTGTTTTTGTTTCAGATTTCCAGCATCCGCAGTATTTTGCTTTTATTTTAGGGAAGTGGGAGTTGCCTCCATCACTGGATTTCCCCCAGGTGCAGGGCATCATCGATTGCACCCATATGGTCATCAAGGTGCCAAGTGAGCAGTCAGGGAAATTCAGTAACAGGAAGGGCTTCCACTCCCTCAATGTTCAACTGGTCTGTGACCACAACAAGAGCTTCCTGCATGTTGTGCACTCGTTTTCCTGGCAGCTGCCATGAGCCCTTCATCCTCTGGCAGTCCAGGCTGCCCCAGCTCTTCATTCCACACACCCACCCACCACCCCCCCCCAAAACTTTGTGATGGATTCTAGGGGACAAGGGATATTCCTTGAAGAGATGGCTACTCACCACTTACGTAAACCCGAGACACCATTCGGGTGGCAGTAAACTCCTGCAAGGGTCTTGCGCATTGTTGTGATCTGCTGCTGCACTTTCCAAAACATGGCCCTCCAGTGAGGTGTGGACCTTGACGAGGGTGAGGCCCTGTAATGTCACAGCTCATCAGACGAAGAGGAACCTGCAGAGCAGAGAGGTGCCCAGGCTGTGCAGGGATGACGCCAGGGCCCGCACAGCAGCCAAGGTCTCATCAGGATGGGGTCAATGTCAGAGAACACCTGATCCACCTGAGCACTTATTCAATTTTTTCATGGGATGTGGGCATCGCTGGCAAGGCCAGCATTTGTTGCCCATTCTAAATTGCCCTTGAACTTGCGAGGCATTTCAAAAGGCATTCAAGTCATTGCTGTGGATCTGGAGTCACATATAGGCCAGACCTTCGGGAGCGGACAGCAGTCGGACCTGTGTGGAAACAACCAGAACCGGAGGCGGATAAATCCAGCACGAGGCTCGGGGCCTTCACTTACCTTCAGGAGCAGAGAGCAGTCGGACCTCTTCCAGCGCGCTGGAATTTTGAAAAAAACGCAAAACAAAAGCCAACAGTGACGTCACAGGAAAGCTGCAAGGTAATTGGTTGGTGAGTCACTGCTGTCAGGGAACAGTTCTAAATAGCTGGCTTAGTAACTAAGGTAAGAAAGGTCTAGTTTTTTTTCATATATAGTGAGTAGTGTTTTTTAGGGAGTTCTGTAGTAACAAGGACTAGGAAAGAAGGGCCCTAGAGTAATTGATATTATTTGATATTAAGATCTTCCAAAAGGTTTCATTTAAATGGCTAAGTCATGGCAGGAGAGCTCAAAGCCGTGGTGTGCTCCTCATGCTCTATGTGGGAAGCCAGGAACAATTCCAGTGCCTGGGATCGGCATGTGTGCAGGAAGTGTCTCCAGCTGCAGCTCCTGGAAGCCCGGGTTACAGAGCTGGAGCGGCAGCTGGGGACACTGTGGAGCATCCACGAGGCAGGGAGTATCGTGGATAGCACGTATAGAGAGGTGGTCACACCGCAGACTCAGACTCCACAGGCAGGATGGGAATGGGTGACCACCAGGTAGAGCAAGAGGACAAGGCAAGATGTGCAGGATATCTCCTGTGGCTATTCCCCTGCAAAACAGATATACTGCATTGGATACTGTTGGGGGGAATGGCCTCTCAGGGGAAAACAGCAGCAGCCCAATTCATTGCACCACAGTTGGCTCTGCTGCACAGGGGAGGAGTAAAAAGTGTGGGAATGCAATAATTATAGGGGATTCAATTGGAAGGGGAATAGATAGGCGTTTCTGTGGCCGCAAAAGAGACTCCAAGATGGTACGTTGCCTCCCTGGAAACCTGGGTTTCAGAGCTGGAGCAGCAGCTGGGGCACTGTGGAGCAGGGTCAAGGATGTCTCAGAGCGGTTACATTCTGAAGGGGGAGGGTGAACAGCCAATGGCGGTACAAAAGACGTAGGTAAAAAAAAAAGGATGAGGTCCTAAAAGTAGAGTATAGGCAGCTAGGAAGTAAGTTGAAAAGTAGGACCTCAAAGGTAATGATCTCAGGATTACTACCAATGCCACGTGCTAGTCAGAGTTGAAATAGCAGGATATATCAGATAAATACGTGGCTGAAGAGATGGTGTGAGGGGGAGGGTTTTAGATTCCTGGGATATTGGGACCGGTTCTGGGGGAGGTGGGACCAGTACAAAATGGACGGATTACAACTGGGCAGGACCGGGACTAGGAGGAGTATTTGCGAGAGTCGTTGGGGAGGGTTTAAAATAAAATGCAAGGGGATGGGAAAATTTGCAGGGAGTCAGAGGAAGGGGGATCAAAGACAAGAACAAAAGACAGTACGGAGAATAAGAAAAGTGATAGGCAGAGAAATCAAGGGCCAGAATCAATCAGAGCCACAGTGAAAAATAGTGGGAAGGGGACAAGTAATGTTAAAAAGACAAGCCTTAAGGCTTTGTGCCTTAACGCACGGAGCATTTGCAATAAAGTGGATGAATTAATCGCGTAAATAGATGTAAACGGGTATGATATAGTCGGGATTACGGAGACATGGCTGCAAGGTGACCAGGGTTTGGAAATGAACAGCCAGGGGTATTGAGTATTTAGGAAGGACAGAAAAAAAGGAAAAGGCGGTGGAGTTGCATTGCTGGTTAAAGAGAAAATTAACACAATAGTGAGGAAAGATATTAGTTCTGACGATGTGGATTCTGTATGGGTAGATCTGAGAAACACTAAGGGGTGAAAAACGTTAGTGGGGGTTGTACATAGACCCCCAAACTGTAGTGGTGATGTTGGGAATGGCATTAAACAGGAAATTAGAGACGCATGCGATAAAGGATCATCTGTAATTATGGGTGACCTTAATATGCATAGAGATTGGGCAAATCAAATTAGTCACAATACCGTAGAGGAGGAATTCTTGGAGTGCATACGGGATGGTTGTCTGGACCAATACATTGAGGAACCAACTAGAGAACAGGCCATCCTAGACTGGGTATTGTGTAATGAGAGAGGAATAATTGACAATCCAGTTGTGCGAGACCCCTTGGGGATGAGCGACCATAATATGATAGAATTCTTCATCAAGATGGAGAGTGACGTAGCTGATTCTGAGACTAGGATCCTGAATCTTAGTAAAGGAAACTACGAAGGTATGAGACGCGAGTTGGCTATGATGGATTGGGAAACGTTACTTAAAGGGATGACGGTGGAAAGGCAATGGCAAGCATTCAAAGAGCGCATGGATGAACTTCAACAATTGTTTATTCGTGCCTGGTGCAAAAGTAAAATGGGAAAGATAGCCAAACCATGGCTTACAAGGGAAATTAGAGATAGCAATAGATCCAAGGAAGAGGCATCCAAATTTGTCAGAAAAAACAACAGACCTGAGGATTGGGAGCAGTTTAGAATTCAGCAAAGGAGGACCAAGGGATTGATTAAGAAGGGAAAAATAGAGTACGAGAGCAAGATTGCAGGGAACATAAAAACTGACTGTAAAAGTTTCTATAGGTATGTGAAGAGAAAAAGATTAGTGAAGACAAATGTAAGTCCCTTACAGTCAGAAACAGGGGAATTTATTATGGGGAGCAAAGAAATGGCTGACCAACTAAATGCATACTTTGGTTCTGTCTTCACAAAGGAGGACACAAATATCATACCAGAAATGTTGGGGTACACAGGGCTTAGTGAGAGAGAGGAACTGAAGGAAATCAGTATTAGTAGAGAAATGGTGTTGGGCAAATTGATGGGATTGAAGGCCGATAAATCCCCAGGGCCTGATGGTATGCATCCCAGAGTACTTAAAGAAGTGGCCCTAGAAATAGCATTGGTGGTCACCTTCCAAGATTCTATAGACTCTGGTACAGTTGCTACAGATTGGAGGGTGGCTAATGTAACCCCACTATTTAAAAAGGGAGGTAGAGAGAAAGCAGGAAATTATAGACTAGTCAGCCTGACGTCGGTAGTGGGGAAAATTTTAGAGTCCATTATCAAAGCTTTTATAGCAGAGCACTTGGAGAACAGTGGTAGAATCAGACAGAGTCAGCATGGATTTACAAAAGGGAAATCATGCTTGACAAATCTACTAGAATTCTTCGAGCATGTAACTAGTAGAGTTGATGAGGGGGAGCCTGTGGATGTGGTTTATTTGGACTTTCAGAAGGCTTTCGACAAAGTCCCACATAAGGGATTAGTGTGTAAAATTAAAGCGCATGGGATTGGGAGCAGTATATTGCGATGGATAGAAAATTGGTTGGCAGATAGGAAACAAAGAATAGGGATAAATGGGTCTTTTTCCGAATGGCAGGTAGTGACTAGTAGGGTACCGCAGGGATCGGTGCTGGGACCGCAGCTAGTCACAATATATATTAATGATTTAGATGAGGGAACTAAATGTAATATGTCCAAATTTGCAGATGACACAAAACTGGGTGGGAGGGTGAGTTGTGACGAGGATCCAAAGAGGCTCCAGGGTGATTTTGACAAGTTGAGTGAGTGGGCAAATGCATGGCAGATGCAGTATAATGTGGATAAATGTGAGGTTATCCACTTTGGTAGCAAAAACAGGAAGGCAGATTATTATCTGAATGGCTATAAACTGAGAGAGGGGAATATGCAACGAGACCTGGGTGTTCTCGTACATCAGTCGCTGAAGGTAAGCATGCAGGTCCAACAGGTGGTAAAAAAGGCAAATGGTATGTTGGCCTTCATAGCGAGAGGATTCGAGTACAGGAGCAGGGATGTCTTGCTGCAACTTTACAGGGCCGTGGTGAGGCCACACCTGGAATATTTTGTGCAGTTTTGGTCTCCTTATCTGAGGAAGGATGTTCTTGCTATAGACGGAGTGCAGCGAAGGTTTACCAGACTGATTCCTGGGATAGCGGGACTGACATATGAGGAGAGATTGAGTCGGTTAGGATTATATTCGCTGGAGTTCAGAAGGGTGAGGGGGGATCTCATAGAAACCTATAAAATTGTAACAGGACTTGACAGAGTAGGTACAGGAAGGATGTTGCCGATGGTGGGAGAGTCCAGAACCAGGGGTCATAGTCTAAGGATATGGGGTAAACCATTCAGGACTGAGATGAGAAGAAATTTCTTCACTCAGAGAGTGGTGAACCTGTGGAATTCGCTACCACAGAAAGCAGTTGAGGTCAAAACACTGTATGTTTTCAAGAATGAGTTAGATATGGCTCTTGGGTTTAAAGGGATCAAAGGATATGGGGCGAAATTGGGAACAGGTTACTGAGTCGGATGATCAGCCATGATCATAATGAACGGCAAAGCAGACTCAAAGGGCCTACTCCTGCTCCTATTTTCTAGGTAAGGATGGCAGATTTCCTTCACTGAAGGGCATTAATAAACCAGATGGGTTTTTATGACAATTGATGATAGCTTCATGGCATCATTGGGGAGACTGGCTTTCAATTCCAGATTTTTATTAATTAATTGAACTTAAATTCCACCAGCTGCTCTGGTGGGATTTGAACCCAAGTCCCCATGGTATCAGTGTGGGCTTCTGCATTACTAGCTTAGTGACATTACCACCATGCTACCTTCACCCTACTGCTAACCCAGCAGGACGGCATGCTCTGGAACTCACTTTGAGCTGTCTGTGCGAACACTTCCATTGAAAACACAGCTTTGAATGGAACCACTCTTACTGCCAATGAATGATCCACATCTGTCTAGTGGTCTCACTGTTCCCCTTCAAACAGCATTACTTCCCTTCACCACTTCATCCCTCTTTTCGTGTTTTGCCATTGAAGGATGGAAGCTCACAGGTCTGGGGTCATATGTCAACATTTAAGGTGTTAGCAAAAAGTAACAAAATGCACATTAACAAGTGATATAAACTTGAAATAAACCCCAGTGAAACACTCAGTGCTCTGACTGACGCTGGTGGCCTTTGCTCTCAGTCCCTTCTACATTGTACTCCCCTTGTGGCCTCGGATGAGATGTAGATAGCCTGCTCACTTGTGCCTGCTTGCAGCTGAGATGCCCATGGAGGTCATCCTTATCATGAGGTGCCAGTGGGAGCACCTCCAGAGGCTGCTGCATTGGCATCACCGCAGGGGCAGCTTTTATCACATGGCTCTACTGCATAGATGACCTCTCAGCTGCTGGAGGACTATCAATTCGGTGAAAGACGCCCTTTGGTCTGCCCGAAACTTGCTGGTCTTCCAGCGCAAAGAGTTGTCCACCACTGAATGTTGCAGACTGGCACATTCCAAGGTCCAGGACTACGTGCTGAGGGACGCACTAAAGCTTGGGGCAGCCGCAGCAAAGGCTCAATGGGGAAAGACCACAGTGTAAGGTTCCCCCACCAAGCTGGACTGAGGGGCTGGATCCATGGGAAACCCCTCGAACTGTATCATTAATATTCTCAATTGCTGTAAATGTAAAACTGTAATTGACATGACAAGTGTGAAACGGAAGGGTTGGGAAGAAACTCATGACAGTATTGAAGGAAACTGATCTCCCTTGCAATGTTTGTATTTTTTGGTGCTGTTTGGAAACTGTTTGGCAATGTAATTTTTACAGATTTTTATGAATAAAGTATATTTTGGAAATAAAAAAAAAATCTCTCAGTCAGAGAGGTTGAAGAGGCCGGTGATGATGATGATGGTGCCCATGAGGGGAGGCTCCCTCATCCTCATCGGTGATGGCCTCAGCCCTTAGATGGCGCTCTGGATTGCTGGAGTTGGGGTGCACCTGGTATCCACTCCATGCATCTATATGCCAACAGTGCCACTGACTGTCAATGCTACAGAGTATTGCACGCATTCTGTCCATGTCAGTGCACTGCTCCTGCATTCAGCCTGAGTGCTGCTGCATATGGCTCTCTGTGAGGCTAGCCACTCTCTCGATAGAGAAGCTCATGTGCTCATAGCCCTGAGCTATGGTGGCACACATGAGCTGGATGGATTCCTCCATTCTCAGCCCATGACGCTGCATTGCCACAGAGAACTCTGACATGTGAGTACACGTCTCACACTGCTGGTCCAAGTTGAGTGCCTTTCTTGTATCTCCTGAGCCCTGCATCTGCAGCCAGCTGAGAAAGCCTTTGTCTGTCCTTAATCCTTCCAGGGGGGCTGGCCACAGCTGCCTTTGCCTCTCTCACCTCCTCCTGTTACTAGTGCCATACTCTTCACCCAGTGTCACCCTTTCTAACCGCAGATGAGGACTTACCGATGTGAGTGTATCTGCACTGGTGGAGGGTGCACTTGTATGATGTGACAGTGCTGGCTCTGCTGTTTCGGATGCTTTAGATGCCCCCAGTGATGAGATGGTGGTTTAGCCCTCACCCTCGAAGACTGACCCTGTGGGAGACACAAGGAGATCAGGAGAACATGCCTTTAAGAGCAGAAGCCTCTGCAGTGCTGAAGCTTCCCAATGCAGCCGAGTCTTTGGTAAGGTGTCATACAGGGAGGAGTACACATCACCCCTTACACCTACAGATCTTAGTATCTTTTCACCCTCTCCTCCAGGTATTCCCCTTTTGCCAACCCCCACTTGGTCTTGCGGGGCCCCCTGGTGAGTTCCATCACTGACTCCTCCATGGCAGCAACAATGGCACACTGGGGCACTCCTCCTCCTGTATGAGCCCTCTCATGCGAATTATGTGCCCTCTTCTCCTGCAAGGATAATAGGAACATAAGAGCAGACATCCGTCATTCAGCCCTTCGAGCCTGCTCCGCCATTCTAGATCACTGCTGATCATCTACCTCAATGCCATATTCCCACACTATCCCCTTATCCCTTGATGTCATTAGTAACTAGAAATCTATCGATCTCTGCCTTGAACTTACTCAGTGGCTGAGCTTCCACCACCCTCTGGGGCAGAGAATTCTAAAGATTCACCACCCTCTGAGTGAAGAGGTTCCTCCTCATCTCAGTCCTAAATGGCTTGCACTATATTCTGAGATTGTATCCCCTGGATCTAGACCCAAAGCCAGGCGAAACATCCTTTCGACATCCACCCTGTCTATCCCTTTAAGAATTTTGTAAGTTTCTATGAGATCGTCTCTCATTCTTCTAAACTCCAGAGAATACAGGCCCAATCTCCTCAATTTCTCCTCAAAGGACAATCCTACCATCCCAGGAATCAGTCTGGTGAACCTCCGCTGCACTCCCTCTGTGGCAAGTATATCTTTCCTCAGGCAAGGAGACCAGAACTGCACACAATATTCTAGGTGTGGTCTCACCAAGGCTCTATACAATTGAAACAAGACTTCTTTGCTCCTGTACTCAAATCCTCTTGCGATAAAGGCTAACATACTGTTTGCCTTCCTAATAGCTTTCAGTGACTTATGAACAAGGACACCAAGGTCCCTTTGGACATCAACACTTTCCAATCCCTTACCATTTATGAAATACTCTGCACCTCCGTACCTCCTACAAAAGTGGATAACCTCACACTTATTCACATTATATTACATCTGCCATGTTCTTGCCCACTCACTCAACCTGTCCAAATCCCCTTTGAAGCCTCTTTGCATCCGCCTCACAACTCCCACTCCCACCAAGTTTTGTGTCATCTGCAAACTTGGAAATATTACAAATGGTCCCCACAACCAAATCATTGAGATAGATTGTGAACAACTGGGGCCTCAGCACTGATCCTTGCAGTACCCCTTGGTCACAGCCTGCCAACCTGAGAATGACCCATTTATTCCTATTCTCTGTTTTCTGCCTGTTACCCAATCCTCAATCCATGCTAGTATATTACCCCAATCCCGTGCACTTTTATTTTGCTTACTAACCTCCTATGTGGGACTTTATCAAAAGATTTCTGAAAGTCCAAATACACCACATCCTCTGGTTCTCCCTTATCGGCTCTGCTGGTAACATGCTCAAAAAACTCTAACAAGTTTGTCAAACATGATTTCCCCTTCATAAATCCATGTTGACCCTGCCCAATCAGAGCATTATTTTCTAAGTGTCCAGTAATCACATCCTTTCTCATAGATTCCAGTATTTTCCCTACTACTGATGTCAGGCTAACAGGTCTGTAGTTCCCCGTTTTCTCTCTCCCTCCTTTTTTTAAACAGTGGGGTTACATTTGCAACCTTCCAATCTGCAGGCACCATTGCATACAAATATACGAATAAGGAGCAGAAGTAGACCTTTTGGCCCCTTGAGCCTGCTCCACCATTCAATAAGATCCTGGCTGATTTGTTTGTGTTTTGAATTCCACACTTCCATTTACCCCCGATAACCCTTGATTCCCTTGCCTAACAAGAATCTATCTACCTCCACCTTAAAAATATTCAGTGACCTCGCCTCCACTACCTTCTGAGGCAGAGAGTTCCAAAGTCACACAACCCTCTGAGAGAAAAAAGATTCTCCTCATCTCTGTCCTAAAAGGGCGACCCTTAATTTTAAAATAGTGCCCCCTAGTTCTGGAATCACCCACAAGAGGAAACATCCTTTCCAAATCCACCTTGTCAAGACCGTTCAGGATCTTATATACTTCAATCAAGTCTCCCCTCTCTCCAGTGAAAACAAGCCCAACAAGTCTGTCCAACCTTTCCTCATAAGACTACCCATTCATTCCAGGCATCAATCTAGTAAACCTCCTCTGAACCACCTCCAGCACATTCACATCCTTCTTTAAATAAGGAGACTGAAACTGCACACAGTATTCAAGATGTGGTCTCACCAATGCCCTTACATAATGTCATAATGAAGCATAATGTCCTTACTTTTATTTTCAATTCCTCTCATAATAAAGGATAGCATTCCATTAGCCTTCTTTATTACTTGTGTACCTGCATACTAACTTTTTGTGACTCATGCACTAGAACACCTAGGTCCCTCTGCACTTTGGAATTCTGCAGTCATTCTCTGTTTAAGTAATACTCTGCTTTTTTGTTCTTCCTGCCAAAGTGAACAACTTCACATTTTCCCACATTACACTCCATCTGCCAAATTTTTTCCCATTCACTCAACCTCCTTATGTCCTCTTCACAATTTATTGAAGAATTGCAGAATTTATAGAATTTTGAAAGATGATCACCAATTCATCCACTATCTCTGTAGCCAACTCTTTCAACACTCCAGGGTGAAGATCATTGGGTCCCGGGAATTTGTCAACTTTCAGTCCCATTAATTTCTCCAATACTACTTTTTTACTAATCCTAATTTCTGTCAGCTCCTCATTCTTACTAGACCCTTGGATCTCAATTATTTCAGGGAGACTTCTTGTATCTTCCTCCGTGAAGACAGACCCAAAGTAATTATTTAGTTCCTCTGCCATTTCTCTATTTCCCACTATAAATTCTCCTGTCTTTGCCTCAAATGGACCCACATTTGTCTTTGCTATTTTTTGATTTTTACATACCTATAGAAGCTTTTACAATCCGTATTTATATTTCTTGCTAGTTTACATTCATGTTCTATTCTCTCTTCCTTTATCAATTTTTTGGCCCTCCTTTGCTAGATTCTAAAATTCTCCCAATCCTCCAGCTTACGACTTTTTTTGGCAACTTTATAAGCCTCCCGCCTTGATCTAATACTATCTTTAACTTCCTTTGTTAGCCATGGCTGACTCGCTTTCCATATTGGCTTCTTTTGCCTTAAAGGATTCTTTAAATACAAGCCATTGCCTATCAACCATCAAAGCTTTTAATATATTTTTCTAATCCATCAAGGCCATCTTGTTCCTCATACCTTCATAATTGCCCTTGTTTAGACTTAAAACCTGAGTTTCGGATTGAACTACGTCTTTTTTTAAAAGACAGAAAGATAAGGAAATGGCGTCTCTAGAAGCATAGAACCATAGAAAAGTTACGACACAGAAGGAGGCCATTCAGCCCATCGCATCTGCGACAGCTGAAAAAATTAGTCGCCCAATCTAATCCCATCTTCCAGCACCTGGTCCATAGCCTTGCAGGTTACAGCACTTCAGGTGCAGGTCCAGGTACCTTTTAAAAAAGTTGAGGGTTTCTGCCTCCACCACCGATCTGGGCAGTGACCAATAACAGTATCTGACCAATACCAGTGGCTCATTTACATAAGAAGCTGCATGTATCGGTGCTGCCTGGTCCTCAACAGCGCTAGGGCTCTCGGCCTTGCTGAGATGTCTCAGTAAATACCCTGGGCACACAATGTTTTCATGATAAGGAGCACCATGCACCCATAGGCTGCTCAGCTGGTGTGTCTGCTGAAGATTGCAGACCTATGGAGGCCTGTCATGTGAGTGTTGTGTTGCACTCACTTTGCCAAAGCAAAGGTGGTCATTAATCCTCTTGCAACACTGCACCCAGTTCCTTCTCACAACACTTCTGCTGCTCATAATTTCTGTCACCTCTAGTCAGGCCTGCCTTGTTTGGCTGGGTGGCCTTGTCCTGCCACCCTCTGGAACAAGATCTCCCTCCTCTCTCTCTCAGCCACCAGTAGCATCTCAAGGTCAGCATCTGAGATGCGAGGGGCAGCCCTGCCCGCCCGCCCCCTGCCAGGTGCCAGGCCCTTGCCTCTCCTGTTGGTGAACTGGAGCTTGCTGCTGTTTCAAAATGGCTGCCATAGTAATGGCTGCCGTGATGCCTTTAAGTCAGGCCTGCAATTTACAAGTCGCGCTTCCATCCCTCACTTGCTGCCAAACCCACCCTCCAGCCAATTAGCAACTGACATCAGGGAAAATCATGGGCTGTGACTACATTCCCCCCCACCCTCCACCACCACAGTGCAGGTTCAGGACCCGGAAATGATTCCAACATTGGGTTCCTGACCCCGGAGCCAAAATCCTGTCCATAGTGTATGGTTTGTCTGCTGAAATACTGCCCAATTAGCAAGGTTAATCTGGACTACAGACTTATCAATGGAGAGAGAAACAGTGTTAATGGGCTGAATTTTCCAGAATTATAAAAGTTTTGGTCATCGGGACCATTTTCAGATGCCGACCCCGTTCACAGCAACCGTGCACCTTCTGGTTTAATGTTCTGGAAGGCGGCCAATTAAGAACCTACCTCCAGGATCACCCTCCAATTAGGGACAGTGGGCAGCATGAGGAGGTGGGACTTCGATTCATTGCAAGGGCAGTCATCAGCCTTCAGTGTAGCTGCGCTGAGAACAGTTCTGATGGGAATGCACTAATGCTGGGAGGGACACAACGGAGGCCCGATCATTCTGATAGGAACAGCTGCCACTGCGTCACCCCTAGCACTATCCCGAAACATCAGTCTCCAGGAGCTTCTCACCCAATGGCAAGCATCTGCCAGCAGAAGACATCAGCCTCACTCTTTTTTGCCCCTGAAGGTTAGAAAGCCTTGAAGTCTCATGCCGCTCTGACCTTGCGCTGCTCCGTCGCCTCTTCTGAGTTGCCGAGGTACTGACACAGAATGGAGCCTGTGTGACACTGGGAAAATTGTAATGTTGGTGGAAGGTTGCAGTTAATTGCCTAATTATCCACCTCCATTGGCTTCTTGCTTTTGCCGGGTGTGCTGTCAACTTCGGACTCGGTGCACTCCTTGAAAAAGTGGCTTGAAGCAGAAACACATCAGCAAAGTAACCCGATGCATTTTTCTCCAATTTCACCACCACCACAGCCCCCCACGCTCACTCCCCCTACGCCACCCACCCCCCCCCCCCCCCCCCCCACCTCCCACAAACCTCCATACCCACCTCCAAGGACCTGGTAAAAATCCCCCCCAGGTTTCTCTCTCCACAAATGCTGCCCGACCTGCTGAGTATTTCCAGCATTTCCGTTATTATTTTAGATTTCCAGCATCTGCAGTATTTTGCTTTTGACTTTAAGCCATGGTGTCCCCACAAGCAAATGTCCCCATCTGAGTCAGAAAAAAAGATTTTTTTAATGCAAGGCAAAGTTAAATGTGAAAACAGCTGCTGAGATTTTTTTTTACAACAGCTTGTATTTATATAGCACCTTTAAAACAAGAAAACAACCCAAGGTGTTTCACAGGAGCATGATAAAGCAAGATTTGACACCAAGCCACATTAGATGATATGAGGATAGATGGCCAAAACCTTGGTCAAAGAGGCTGGTTTTAAGGAGAGTCTTCAAGGAGGGAAGAGAGACAGAGAGTCGGAGAAATCTGAGGATTAAATTCCAGAGCTTAGGGTCTAGGCAGCTGAAGGCACAGACACCAATGGTGGAGCAATTAAAATCAGGGATGCTCTAGAGGCCAACATTAGAATAGCACAGATATTGTGGAGGGGTGTAGGGTTAGAGAAGATTACAGAGATAGAGAGGGACCAGGCCATGGAACAATTTGAAAACAATGATAAGAATTTTAAAATTGAGGCATTGCTTGACTGGGCCCCAACATAGGTCAGACAGCAAAGGGGTGATGTGGCTTATGTGTCTCAGTGTTAAATTTACTTACTAACACTGTGGTGAAGTGCCTTTGGACATCTTATTACACTGAAGTTGCTATATAAATGCTAGTTATTGTTGTTGCTGTAAAATAATTTCAGCAGCTGTTTTTACATTTTAAATAACAAAACAAATATTAAAACCTTGTGGAGTTCATTGTTGGATTCTGTGCTAAATATTTTGAATCAAGTGATAAATACCGGCGAAACAGATGGTAACTGAAGTTTAAGTTGACAATGGCAGTCAAAATGCCAGTAAAGGGCAACACCTTTCTGCTGAGACACACGAAGGAGGCAGACTAATAAACACAATGAATAGGATCAGAATGGGTTGGACTTTGCTGTGAGCAGCAAAGTATTCGACTTTCACTTGCCCATAGACTTTGCATGGCAACTTGCCAAAGGCAAGATACCCTCTACAGGGCCTCTGGCACCGAGGGTAAGAAACTATATATCTCTTTAACCAATCAGGTGGGAGAATTGTAATGAGCAGCAGAGAGTCTGAACCAGGAAGTGTCAGTTGGATAGTGAATTCAATGTCAATTCAGGTACAGAAAGTAAAATAAAGAGAGGGAAAGAAAGATTGGATTAAGAGGGAAAGATAAAAGAGACAAAAATAAAAGTTAAAAAGAAGACTACTTTTAACATTTCCAACAATAATTATAATCTGAAGAAACATAGAAACACAGAAAATAGGAGCAGGAGTAGGCCATTCAGCCCTTCGAGCCTGCTCCACTATTTATTATGATCATGGCTGATCATCCAACTCAGTCACCTGTTCCCGATTTCGCCCCATATCCTTTGATCCCTTTAGACCCAAGAGCAATATCTAACTCCTTCTTGAAAACATACAATGTTTTGACCTCAACTACTTTCTGTGGTAGGGAATTCCACAGGTTCACCACTCTCTGGGTGAAGAAATTTCTCCTCATCTCAGTCCTGAAAGGTTTACCCCATAACCTTAGACTATGACCCCTGGTTCTGGACTCCCCCACCATCGGGAACATCCTTCCTGCATCTACCCTGTCAAGTCCTGTTAGAATTTTATAGGTTTCTATGAGATCCCCCCTCACTCTTCTGAACTCCAGCGAATATAATCCTAACTGACTCAATCTCTCCTCACACGTCAGTCCCGCTATCCCAGGAATCAGTCTAGTAAACCTTCGCTGCACTCCCTCTATAGCAAGAACATCCTTCCTCAGATAAGGAGACCAAAACTGCACACAATATTCCAGGTGTGGCCTCACCACGGTCCTGTATAATTGCAGCAAGACATCCCCCCTGCTCCTGTACTCGAATCCTCTCGCTATGAAGGCCAACATACCATTTGCCTTTTTTACCACCTGTTGGACCTGCATGCTTATCTTCAGCAACTGATGTATGAGAACACCCAGGTCTCGTTGCATATTCCCCTCTCTCAGTTTATAGCCATTCAGATAATAATCTACCTTCCTGTTTTTGCTACCAAAGTAGATAACCTCACATTTATCCACATTATACTGCATCTGCCATGCAGTTGCCCACTCACTCAACTTGTCCAAATCACCCTGAAGCCTCTCTGCATCCTCCTCACAACTCACCCTCCCACCCAGTTTTGTGTCATCTGCAAATTTGGACATATTACATTTAGTTCCCTCATCTAAATCATTAATATATATTGTGACTAGCTGCGGTCCCAGCACCGATCCCTACGGTAATCCACTAATCACTGCCTGCCATTTGGAAAAAGACCCATTTATCCCTACTCTTTGTTTCCTGTCTGCCAACTAATTTTCTATCCATCGCAATACACTAACCCCGATCTCATGCGCTTTAATTTTACACGCTAATCTCTTATGTGGGACTTTGTTTGAATGCCTTCTGAAAGTCCAAATAAACCACATCCACTGGCTCCCCCTCATCAACTCTACTAGTTACATCGTCGAAGAATTCTAGTAGATTTGTCAAGCATGATTTCCCTTTTGTAAATCCATGCTGACTCTGCCCGATTCTACCACTAAGTGCTCTGCTAAAAAATCTTTGATAATGGACTCTAGAATTTTCCCCACTACCAACATCGGGCTGACTGGTATATAATTCCCTGCTTTCCATCTCCCTCCCTTTTTAAATAGTGAGGTTACATTAGCTACCCTCCAATCTGTAGGAACTGTTCCAGAGTCGATAGAATCTTGGAAGGTGACCACCAATGCATCCACTATTTCTCCGGCCACTTCCTAAAGTACTCTGGGATGCATACCATCAGGCCCTGGGGATTTATTAATTTCCCCAACACCATTTCTCTACTAATATTGATTTCTTTCAGTTCCTCTCTCTCACTAAGCCCTGTGTTCCCCAACATTTCTGGTATGATATTTGTGTCCTCCTTTGTGAAGACAGAACCAAAGTATGCATTTAGTTGGTCAGCCATTTCTTTGCTCCCCGTAATAAATTCCCCTGTTTCTGACTGTAAGGGACTTACATTTGTCTTCACCAATCTTTTTCTCTTCACATACCTATAGAAACTTTTACAGTCAGTTTTTATGTTCCCTGCATGCTTGCTCTCGTACTCTATTTTTCCCTTCTTAATCAATCTCTTGGTCCTCCTTTGCTGAATTCTAAACTGCTCCCAATCCTCAGGTCTGTTGTTTTTTCTGGCAAATTTATATGCCTCATCCTTCGATCTAATGCTATCTCTAATTTCCCTTGCAAGCCATGGTTTGGCTACCTTTCCCATTTTACCTTTGTGCCAAACAGAGATAAACAATTGTTGCAGTTCATCCATGTGCTCTTTGAATGTTTGCCATTGCCTATCCACTGTCATCCCTTTAAATAACGTTTCCAAATCCGTCATAGCCAACTCACGCCTCATACCTTCGTAGTTTCTTTACTAAGATTCAGGATCCTAGTCTCAGAATCAGCTACGTCACTCTCCATCTTGATGAAGAATTCTATCATATTATGGTCGCTCATGCCCAAGGGGTCTCTCACAACTGGATTGTCAATTATTCCTCTCTCATTACACAATACCCAGTCTAGGATGGCCTGTTCTCTAGTTGGTTCCTCAATGTATTGGTCCAGAAAACCATCCCGTATACACTCCAAGAATTCCTCCTCTACGGTATTGTGACTAATTTGATTTGCCCAATCTATATGCAGATTAAAGTCACGCATAATTACAGATGTTCCTTTATTGCATGCATCTCTAATTTCCCATTTAACGCCATTCGCAACATCACCACTACAGTTTGGGGGTCTATATACAACCCCCACTAAAATTTTTGCCCCTTAGTGTTTCTCAGCTCTACCCATACAGATTCCACATCGTCAGAGCTAATATATTTCCTCACTATTGTGTTAATTTCCTCTTTAACCAGCAATGCAACTCCACCGCCTTTTCCTTTTTGTCTGTCCTTCCTAAATACTCAATATCCCTGGATGTTCATTTCCCATCCCTGGTCACCTTACAGCCATGTCTCCGTAATCTCGACTATATCATACCCGTTTACATCTATTTGTGTGATTAATTCCTCGACTTTATTGCGAATGCTCTGCGCGTTAAGGCACAAAGCCTTAAGGCTTGTCTTTTTAACATTACTTGTCCCCTTCCCACTATTTTTCACTGTGGCCCTGTTTGATTCTGGCCTTTGATTTCTCTGCCTATCACTTTTCTTATTCCCTTTACTGTCTTTTGTTCTTGTCTTTGATCCCCCTTCCTCTGACTCCTTGCAAAGGTTCCCATCCCCCTGCCATTTAATTTAAACCCTTCCCAACCACGCTAGCAAATACTCCCCCTAGGACATCAGTCCCGATCCTGCCTAGGTGTAACCCGTCCAGTTTGTACTGGTCCCACCTCCCCCAGAACCGGTCCCAATATCCCAGGAATCTAAAACCCTTCCCCTCACACCATCTCTTCAGCCACGTATTCATCCGATTATCCTGCTATTTCTACTCTGACTAGCACATGACAGTGGTAGTAATCCTGAGATCATTACCTTTGAGGTTCTACTTTTCAACTTACTTCCTAGCTCCCTATATTCTGCTTTTAGGACCTCATCCTTTTTTTATCTATGTCGTTTGTACCAATGTGTACCACGACCACTGGCTGTTCACCCTCCCCCTTCAGAATGTCCTGTAACCACTCTGAGACATTCTTGACCCTAGCACCAGGGAAGCAACATAGGATCCTGGAGTCTCTTTTGCGGCCACAGAAACACCTATCTATTCCCCTTACAATTGAATCCCCTATAACTATTGCATTCCCACACTTTTTACTCCTCCCCTGTGCAGCAGAGCCAAACGTGGTGCAACGAATTGGGCTGTTGCTGCTTTCCCCTGAGAGGCCATTCCCCCCAACAGTATCCAAAGCAGCATCCTGTTTTGCAGGGGATTAGCCACAGGAGATTCCTGAACTGCCTACCTAGTCCTCTTGCTCTGCCTGGTGGTCCTTCCTGCCTGTGGAGTCTGAGCCTGCCGTGTGACCACCGCTCTATACGTACTATCCACGATACTCTTTGCCTCGTGGATGCTCCACAGTGTCCCCAGCTGCCTCTCCAGCTCCGAAACCCAGGCTTCCAGGAGCTGCAGCTGGAGACACTTCCTTCACACATCCCGGTTCAGGCACTGGAAATGTTCCAGGCTTCTAACATGGAGCATAAGGAGCACACCACGGCGTTGAGCTCTCCTGCCATGACTTCACCCTTTAAGTTAACCTTTTGGAAGATCTTAATGTTAAATAATATCAGTTACTCTAGGGCCCTTCTTCCCTGGTCCTCATTACTATAGAACTCCCTAAAAAAAGGCACTACTTACTATATATGAAATAAACTGTAAACCTTTCTTACCTTAGATACTTACCTAGCTATTTAGAGCTATTCCCTAAAAGCAGTGACTCACCAACCAATCACCTTGCAGCTTTCCTGTGACGTCACTGTTGCCTTTTTTTTCAAATCTCCGGCACGTTTGAAGAGGTCCTTGCTCTCACACAGGTCCGACTGCTGTCTGCTCCTGAAGGTAAGTGAAGACACCGAGCTGGATTTATCTGCTCCCAGCTCTGGTTGTTTCCACACAGGTCCGACTGCTGTCCGCTCCGGAAGGTATGTGAAGGCTCCGAGCCTCGCGCTGAATTTACTCGCTCTTGGTTCTTGGTGTTTCCACTCAGGTCCGACTACTCTCCAGTCCTGAAGGTAAGAATCCTGAAATGAGACTGCACACTTGATAAAGTTGATTTTCAGCGCCAGAGAGATTGTTTGATAGCAATTAAGGTTTACCACCCTCTTAAAGGCTACTTAGGCTGGAATGCGTGGCTTACCTTTTTTGTGGTGTATTTGGTCCATACCTTCAATGTTGCTGCAGGAATTTCACTGTGTTCAGTACATTTGAACATGGAGCCAGACAGTGAGATACATTTTTGATGCAGCTTACGCCGATGCAGTACATCTCGCATAGAAACTTCTGGATTTTGGCATTTAACTGCGCATCTCTGCTCACCAGATGTTGTTGTCCGATTCGCACATTAATAGCGGTGAGCACTGTTAGCGTCTGCTATTTTGACAGCAAAATCTGGCCCAATGTATTAACAATTACATTTGATAGGAAAATTGTACTTTGGAAATGTTTCCTGTTTAAATATTCCATCGGGGTACTCAGACTTGTGTGCAATAGCTCCAGGGAGACAGTAGATCATAGACTATTAGTTAGTTATTGAAGCCTTTGAGCATTAACCAAGCCAGAATTTGCAAGGTCAGTGAGAGTGCACCTCATTTTCATGAGGTCAGAGGGTACCTGCAAGACTACAAGTGCCTCTTTAAACTGTTTTTAGTGATGGGAAATGTTCTGGTTATATTTTTAGCACCCCAGTTCACCCTCTGCCCTCCCTGTTGCTATACTACTCTCCTTGGAGCAGAGGCAAGACAGGCCAGCCCACAGGCACACCATTATTGCTGCTCCATAGTTGGCTTAATAGGGAGCAAATTGGTTACTGCAGATTGTGCCACAAGTGCAATTTCCTACCACTGCAAAAAGAGCAGTAAAATCAAACCCAGCATCTGCTCTAGTACCTATGCGTTCCCAAAGTATTCAAATGGCCATCTGCTATTGTATAAGAATAGTTCGAATGGGACTACTATTTTATAGGTGCAATGTTCACCTAGCACGGTCACTGATGGAACCACTATAAAC
Source organism: Heterodontus francisci (assembly GCF_036365525.1). NCBI lineage: Eukaryota > Metazoa > Chordata > Chondrichthyes > Heterodontiformes > Heterodontidae > Heterodontus > Heterodontus francisci. Next base: position 62,492,875 of record NC_090384.1, read on the forward strand.
AAAAACAATAGTCAGATTGTCATGCACTTAACAGTACACGAAACGAAATATAGATCAAGTTATTGCCATTAGATTTGCATAACCCACTGCTATTGCCATATAATAAACCCAGTCATAAAGAGCTCAGCAAGGGAGTTTGGCAGATTCTTAATGAAAAGCTATTGCTAGAGGTGGGTTAATGGTATCAGTTCTCAAGCAATTACAGAACATGTTACTGCCAATCAAGGTCAGGACATTTACTTTTAATGATCTTTGCTCAACAGCAACACTTGGATAAAGGAACATTTTCTCACTGCGGGGGCTTCCCATATGGACACTTTTTAAAATAAATTGATGTTTTTGAACTGTAATACAATATAACTTGCATAGAGTCCCCGTCACGAGAAAGAAAAGTGCCAGTGGGGTGGGGGTGGCGGGGGAGGGGGGCAGAGTGGGGGCAAGATGTTTTTACGAAACACATCTGCAATGCTACATCAACCTTCAGAAGGAGTAAATGATATTCAGTACAAGATGAGTTGATTTGAGATGAGAGTTCAAATATACCAAGTCATAGTAATAAAGAAGATCCATAATAAGCATAATGGTGTTCATTAACACTGTTCATTATAGCAGCATGAGAGCAGCATCAGCAGCTGCATTTAGCACAGTCTCTTCATATCACAAATGACCTGACCCAAGGTTCATTTGTTAAAACACATTTTAGAGACATTGAATAATCCATAGCCCAATAATATTTAATGCCACTTGGATTGGGAGCAGCTGCACTCCCTTATTTAGTCTTTTTACCAAGTCAAACTTTTAGGGTCAATTAACTCCTACTACAATTGAGCAAAGGAGGAAAGTACATACGAAGATCTAACTTTCCACTTTATTCTGCACATTCTTTACTAAAACGTGTGAAGCTCTAGCCAAGTCTGAGGAGAATAGCATGACAACCATTTCAAAAGTTTGCATGCTCCATACAGTACAATTGTGGCAACATCTTTGAAAAGTATTTGCTATTGCCATAATAATGTTCTGAGCACTGAATTCATGTTGCTTAGTGAAAGCTGAAATGTTGATGTTAACTGTTAACAGACTGCACTTTTGAAACTGTTTGAAGACATCATTATTATATTTAAAAGCAATGTTGGGTTCCATGCTTAATTCTGATCAGATTGAACCAACTGTTTGTGAAGCAAAGACAACATGGTTGGATGATGCTTTACTGCCACAGGGTCTCAGTGGTTAGAATCAAACTTTTGTGGCACGCATGCCTGCAGTCCCTCATGAGAGACCTTTGGCATGATAAAATCACAAAGTGAAAATTCATTCTGGGCATTGCAAGTTGTAAACCTAAATCAGCAATATTGCAATTGGAAAACCCCTTTGAGCACAGAATCCTCTTTTAGTAGATCTGATCCACAGGAAATTCCAGCTGGTAACAGTAACTACCAAAGGCATTCTTTTTGCTCCAGTGTATTCTGCGTAAGATGATATTGCTGTGCCAGTTGTACTCTGCCGTTGTGCTATATAGAGAGGCGATGTTTGTTATTCAATATTTTCACTGACTGTGGGTTTTCTTTTTAATGCTAAACTACAGAGTTGGGCAGCGCACCATATTACATTTGGTAAGTATAGAAGTTTGAGTACATTGTTGCAATTGTCAAGTGGTGCCAAATCAGTTTCTTAGCCATGCCCAACCAGGAAGGTATTAGCCCAATTTTATGGTCAGCGGCAGACAGAAGCCACTCGCCACTCATTCTGCTTACAGCTGACCACAGATACTTTGTGGATTTTTGAGCAGCAGCTTATGGGACTGAATTTTATTCAGCGGCTTGCTTTGAAATCAGTGGCCTTCTGACACGGAAGTGCCGCCGAAGAGCCCCGCAATATTACGCGCCAGGGCTCATTTAAATAGAGGGGGCGGAGCGGCTTCCCCCGATGATGCAGAAGGGGCGGTCGCTGCGTCCCCGGCAATGGCATCCAGCGCCACCATGCAGGCGCCACCGCCATTTTTAAAGGGCTTTAAGCCCTTAGCAGAGATTTTAATTTTTAAAGGGACCAGCACTTTAACTTTTAATAAAAACATTACAGTTAACATAAGGGCACTATTTCCACACCCTCAATGATCACATTTATAAATTTATTTCCCTCTCCACCCCAGAAAAAAACATTCTTGAAAGTTCCGACTGTTTCGTCTTTATGTTGGTTCTGGTTCCCAGATGTTGGAAAGAATCACACTTTAATCTTGGAAAAGGCTGGAGTCAGTCTGGTTTATTACAGTACCATGCTTTGTACTGTAGAACCTGATTCTTGTGTTACATATAACATGACTCCCCAGTGCAGCCATGAATGTGGCCCCCTACTAGAACACTTACACGTACATGTAACAACTAGTTCCTAGCTAATTAGTTCCTAACACTTTTCAGATAGTATAACAATATATACATATATAACACCGACCTTTAAACCCCAAACTTCACACTCCTTGCTCTTCAACCCCTTCCGACCATCCCCAAAGCCAATAAAATATGTTTATCCCGCTCCTCCACCACCCCCCCCCACCCACTCTGAAAATTTTATTCCTTCTCCCTCCCCACCAGGTTCTCGCCTCGGAACTCCATACGGAGTTCCGAAGGTGCGTGAAGTACCAATGGCGGCCATGAAATCAGCATGGGATGGCCGCCACCTGCAGGTAAGTTCATTTGCATCGCTTAATTGTTAATTTGAATATTACGATGAAGGGCCTGCCGCCAAGCGGCAGGGGGGTGGGGGCCACACCGTGGTTCCCGCCACCGGTAATATGCGGCGGGCCCTTCATGACGTTCCAGGTCGAGGCAGGCCTCTCCCTGCTGAATTTTACCGGCCCCCACGCCGCAACTTGCCGCATCGAGGGGCTGATAAAATTCAGCCCATGATCTCCAGGTGTCTGAAACAGTGCGGCGCCCTTTACATGGGATTGGGGTCTGTGTGAATAGGGCATGCAATGGTGTACCTCCTCAACCAATCAGATTGAAGAATCCTTACTGAGAAACACAGGGTTATAAATTGGTTTACCTTGCTTTTTGGGTGCAGCAGGGGTTGCAATTTGTGGAGCTGCCGGTGCGCGTTCAGATTGAGGTGGGCAATACACAAACTTGTGTGATTGTGGCATCTGGCAGAGGGGTCCTGCATAGAGTCATTTATGACATAGAAGGAGGCCATTCAGCCCATTGAGCCCATGCCATTTTAGCTCGGAGCCATGCAGTCAGTTACACTCCCCGGCTTGAACCCTGTACCCCTGCAAGCCTATTTCTCTCAGGTGGCCATCCAACTTTTTCTTGAAGTCATTGATCATCTCTGCTTCCATCACCTTTGTGGAGAGCGAGTTTCAGGTCATTACCACCCACTGTGTAATAAAGTGCTTCCCCATATTACCCCGGCACCTTTTGCCCAAAAATTTCAATCTGTTGAATCAGCACTGCATCCTTTTCCTTAACACTTCTGCTTCCTCTGTGCTCAGCAGGGGGTGCCCAGTAGCATTGTTCCAAAACCTAGTGGTGCAGCCAGCCTTCTCTTCTTAAAGGCTGACTCCCTATTAAAGGGAAGCTGCACACCAGAACTGAAGGCTGCTGGTAAATTATTTGAGAACAGTGACGATGAAGGAAGGGGTTAGTTAACTCAGTTAGCACGTTGGCTACAGTGTGGTGCAGAGTAATGGGTTCAATCCCCCTACCAGCTAAGGTAGTTCTTGTGGGCTGCCTCCTCACCTTGCCCCATAGTGATGATATGGCATAAGCCATAATTAGCAACCCTTAGACAATGAGGACACTACATCGAGAAGGAGAATGACACAGCAGACAAGGGAGAGATTTTGTTGGAGAAAATCCAGATTGTGCCCAATTGTTGAACAAATTCTCCGGACTCAGACGTTGAGAATCAAACACTTTATTGCATGATATCATGGGGAAGCACACCTTACCTAAATGCGGTCCAGTGCTGCTCCCCCAAGAGCTACAGATCGCCGTGGACTTATATAGTATAAAAAAGGCAGAGCTAACAATTTCACAATTAGATAAGCACCCACAAGACTGCCTACGTAACGGTGCACCATGCAGGGTCCGAGGTCAGCGAAACATCAGTTTCAACAATAACAAGCTAGTTCCTTAATTCAATGCCCACTCCAGACACCATATCTGGCCGTAATGTCTGATTGTGGTTAGCTGCTCTGTCTACAATTTATGACCGTTGGTTGTGGTTAGATTAGCTACAAGCTGTGTCCTGTTTTTCTGCTTCTACAAAGTTAAGTAATAATTAGCAAAGCTAAGAAAATTTCTCCAACAGATTTCCCAGATTTAGTGATGCTGCCTTGGAGGCTCTAGTGACCCAGGTGTAGTCCAGGAAGGAGTCAATGTTTCCCTGGGGGTTGGGGCAACAGGAAGCCCTGGTGCACCAGCCTCAGAAGGGAGTGGGAGCACATTGCCAGGGAGGCCAATTCCCAAAATCTGGCTCCAAGGACATAGCAGCAGTGCTGGAAATAGTGCAATGACCTCACACAGGTGGTCAAGGTGAGTGAATGCATCCTCACATTACATTTCATACCTCTCACTCTACCCAATGCACCACAGTCCTATCACTCACCCAGCAGCATTGCATGACACTCAGGACTCGTGCATATACTGCACCTCACCCACACACACACACACTTTCCAATGCTACCAGCATCACATCCAACTCTCGCTGCCTCCACAGACCTTCAAATATGGTAGACGCAATGCCACATAATCATGGACAGTCTACCCTCGCCCTTGCAGGGGAAGATCATGTACAACAGCAGGAAGAACGAGAAAACCAGAGGGGGACCTATATGACTCCATCCTCTGAGCCCCCTTGAGCAGAATGGTGTTCTGAATCATGGGTCAGAAAGCAGCAGAGCCCCTGACATCTGGTGATGCTGAGGCCATCGAGGATGATGGTAAGTGACTGCCGTATGCCCCTTCTCAACTCCCTCCTCACCCTTATCCTGAGATGTGGCATCAAGTGGAAGCTGCAGATTGTGTAACCATGGACTTCCTGCTTTGCTCCTCACCCCAACCTTCTCCTTCTGCATTTATGTTTTCAGATACCAAAGAACTGCCACCTGGACAGCCTCAGCACACATAGGAGGAAGAGCAATCCCACAATCGTGATGAGGAGGCAATGTCACTTGTACTGGCACTCACAGCCACCAGCTCAGATACTGCTACGTCATGATCTTTAGAGGTTAGTGTGGAATGGGGAGCAGCACATGGTGAGTCACTGGGTATGAATGGGCTGCAGCCAGGCTAGAGATAAAGGATAGCTGTGTGCCAGCTTCCTGGAGAGTGAGGTTGCAGAGAAGTTCTGTTGCAGGGTACTCAGATGAGGACCTCGATGAGGCAACCTACAGCAGAACACTGATGAACATGCACACTGAGATGCTTGAGGCATTGGCATGCCTGCCAGGCATCCTCCTGTCACTGTCAAGGAGCATGGAGAAATCCGGCTGTAGTGTGGCAGAGGGCACCTCGCAGAGCTTGGAGCTCATCCTTTCTGGCATGGAAGTGGTGGCCAATTCCATGTCAACACTGCCGGACCGACCCATGATGGAGCATCTGGTGGCCATTATTTCAGCTTCCACTGCAGCACAGACAGAATCCTCCCAATGTCTTAGTGCTGCAGTGGAAGCTCAGAGAGAGGTCATGAGACCCACGCCTGTTGCCTTGCAGGCTCATACTGCTGCCATTGTGGGTGCAGATCTCTGCCCAAAGGGGCATGCAAGCTCTCACAGAAATCCAGCAATTGGTCCTCCAACAGATTACTTGGATTGCTGAGTCATTGCCCTGGGAATTGACAGTGGTTCAATGGAACATGAACACACTGACATCTCTCAGGATGACAGCATTTGGGCTCCCACCACTGTCACTCTGCCCTTACCTGTTAGCTAGCCAGCCCAGACTGCTGTTGCCCATACCAAGGTGGTGCAGCCCGAAGTTGGGCCCCAAGGCCCAGAGCTGCTCGAGGTCATCCTGCAAGGCCATCTGCAGTCTTCCTCGCTGAAAGTCAGCAGCCTTCCATCATAGGAGCACTAGGAAACACAAAGGCACATGGAAGACAGGCACTAAGGACTTGCACAAGGGTGAATAGTTAATTGTTGCTTGTACAATTGGATGTGTTGTTGGATAAAGATGTTTTGTGAAGAATTTTGTTGGTGCCTTTTGTTGATTGATGTTAGCCAAATGGACTTTGTGGTGGGGAGTGTGAAATGGATGAGACAGTGGTAATGGTGGGTCCATGTTAAGATGGAGAAGTTTGTTTCAGTCTCACAATGTGCCTGCTCTTGCTGCGTCCAGTTGCACAGGGTGCATGTTCCCTTCTTCCTGCCTCTTTCTCTTACTCGTCCTCCTCCTCTACCTTCTTCCGATGTAGCTGCTCGATTGTAGGAGGTAATGACTGGCTCCTTATAATGGCCAGGTTGTGAAAAACACAGTCCACCACCACAAACTTGGAGACTCTCTCTGGTGTGTACTGCAGAGCTCCCCACCCGCCTGGAGCGGCCTAAGCAGCAGAAGTGTTATTTCAGAATGCTGATTGCCTGCTCCACAATGTTACACATGGCTTCCTAGCTTTCTTTACAAGTCCTCTCTGCTCACAAAGAACCATAGAAAAGTTATGGCACAGGAAGAGGCCATTCAGCCCATCGTGCCTGCACCAGCTGAAAAAACTAGTCGCCCATTCTAATCTCACCTTCCAGCACCTGGTCCGTAGCCTTGCAGGTTACAGCACTTCAGGTACAGGTCCAGATACCTTTTAAATGAGTTGAGGGTTTCTGCCTCCACTACCGATCCTGGCAGCGAATTCCAGACACACACCACCCTCTGGGTGAAAAAGTTCTTCATCATGTCCCCTCTAATCCTTCTACCAGTCACTTTAAATCTGTGCCTCCTGGTAATTGACTTCTCCGCTAGGGGAAACAGGTCCTTCCTGTCTACTCTATCTAGGCCCCTCATAATTTTGTACACCCCAATTAAGTCACCCCTCAGCCTCCTCTGTTCTAAGGAAAACAACCCTAGCCGATCCAATCTTTCCTCATAGCTGCAATTTTCCAGCCCTGGCAACATTCTTGTAAATCTCCTCTGTACTGTTTCCAGAGCAATTATGTCCTTCCTGTAATGTGGTGACCAGAACTGTATGCAATACTCCAGCTGTGGCCTAACCAGCATTTTATACAGTGCTAGCATTACAGTCCCTGTTTTTGTATTCTATACCATGGCCAATAAAGGAAAGCAATCCATATGTCTTCTTCACCACTCTTATCTACCTGTCCTGCCACCTTCAGAGATCTGTGGACATGCACTCCGAGGTCTCTCACTTCCTCTACCCCTCTCAATATCCTCCTGTTTATTGTGTATTCCTTTACTTTGTTTGCCCTCCCCAAATGCATTACCTCACACTTCTCTGGATTGAATTCCATTTGCCACTTTTCCGCCATTCAACCAAACCATTGATATCATTTTGGAGTCTCTTCACTATCAACTACATGGGCAATTTTTGTGTCATCTGCAAATTTCCCAATCATGCCTCCAACCTTTAAGTCCAAATAATTAATATATACCACAAACAGCAAGGGACCTAACACAGCCCTGTGGAACACCACTATAAACTGCTTTCCATCCGCAAAAACATTCGTCGACCATTACAAATTTACGAAAGGGAAATCATGCTTCACAAGTCTACTGGAATGTTCGGAGGATGTAACTAGTAGAATAGATAAGGGAGAAGCAGTAGATGTGGTGTATTTGGACTTTCAGAAAGCTTTCGATAAAGTCCCACATAATAGATTAGCGTGCAGAATTAAAGCACATGGGATTGGGGGTAAGGTACTGACATGGATAGAGAATTGGTTGGCAGACAATTGGTTTGGAAACAAAGAGTAGGAATAAACGAGTCTTTTTCCGAGTGGCAGGCAGTGACTAGTGGGGTACCGCAGGGATCAGTGCTAGGACCCCAGCTATTCAGTATATATTAATGACATAGATGAGGGAATTAAATGTAATATATCCAAGTTTGCAGATGACATAAAGCTGGGTGGGAGTGGGAGCTGTGAGGAGGATGCAGAGAAACTCCAGTGTGATTTGGACAGGTTGAGTGAGTGGGCAAATGCATGGCAGATGCAGTATAATGTGGATATATGTTAGGTTATCCACTTTGGTAGCAAAAACAGAAAGGCAGATTATCTGAATGGTGATAGACTGGGAAAGGGGGAGATGCAGTGAGACTTGGGTGTCCTTGTGCACCAGTCACTGAAAGTAAGCATGCAGGTGCAGCAGGCAGTTAAGGCGGCAAATGGTATGTTAGCCTTCATAGCGAGAGGATTCGAGTACAGGAGCAAGGTTGTCTTGTTGCAATTATGCAAGGCCTTGGTGAGACAACATCTGGAGTACTGTGTGCAGTTTTGGTCTCCTTATCTGAGGAAGGATGTTCTTGCTATGGAGGCAGTGCAGCGAAGGTTCACCAGACTGATTCCTGGGATGGCAGGACTGACGTATGAAGAGAGATTGGGTTGATTAGGCTTGTATTCACTAGAGTTTAGAAGAATGAGAGGGGATCTCATAGAAACGTACAAAATTCTAACAGGACTGAACAGACTAGATGCAGGAAGGATGTTCCCGATGGCAGGGGAGTCCAGGACCGGGGGTCACATTCTAAGGATAAGAGGTAAGCCATTTAGGACTGAGATGAGGAAGGATTTCTTCACCCAGAGAGTGGTGAACCTGTGGAATTCTCTACCACAGAAAGCAATTGAGGCCAAATCATTAAATATATTCAAGAAATATATATTCTTGGGCTCTAAGGGATCAAGGGATATGGGGAGAAAGCGGGAACAGGGTACTGAGTTTGGATGATCAGCCATGATCATATTGAATGGTGGTGCAGGCTTGAAGGGCCGAATGGCCTTCTCCTGCTCCTATTTTTCTATTACCCTTTGTTTCCAGTCACTGAGCCAATTTTGGATCCGACTTGCCATATTCCCCTGTATTGCGTGGGCTTTTACTTTTCTGACCAGTCTGCCATGTGGGACCTTGTCAAATGCCTTACTAAAATCCATATGGACAACATCCACTGCACTACCTTCAACAATCCTCCTTGTTACTGCCTCAAAAAATTCAATTCAGTTGGTAAGACACAACCTTCCCTTAACAAATCCATGCTGACATCCCCGATTAATTCATGCCTTTCTAAGTGACAGTTTATCCTATACCTCAGAATTAATTCTAATAATTTACCCACCACCGAGGTCAGACTGACCGGTCGATAATTATTTGGCCTATCCCTCGCACCCTTTTTAAACAACAGCACAATGTCTGCAAACTTTCAAGCCTCTGGTACCTTGCCTGTATCTAGTGAGGATTTGAAAATGATCCTCAGAGCATCCGTTATTTCCTCCCTGGCTTCCTTTAACAACCTAGGATACAATCCATCCGGCCCTGGTGAAGTATCCACTTTCAAGGATGTCAGACCCTTTATTACTTCTCTCATTATGCTTACCGTATCTAATATTTCACTCTCCTCCTCTTTAACTACAATGTCTGCATCATCCCTCTCCTTTGTGAAGATAGAGACAAAGTACTCATTAAGAGCCCTGCCCACATCTTCTGCATCCACGCATAAGTTACCTTGTACATCTCTGATCGATCCTACCCTTTCCTTAATGTACTGATAAAACATCTTTGGGTTTTCCTTGATTTTACCTGCCAATATTTGTTCATGTCCTCTCTTTGCTTTCCTAATTTCCTTTTTTACTTTACCCCTGCACTTTCTATACTCCTCCAGGCTTTCTAAAGTATTATGTTTTTTGTGACCGTACCACCCTCTTTCTTTGTGGAGATATGTCTACACTGTGCCTGTAGAATCTCGCTTTTGAATGCCTCCCACTGGTTTGCCACTGATTTTCCTTCAAGTAGCTGTATCTAGTCCACTTTTGCCAGATCACCTCTAAGCTTTGTAAAATTTGCCTTCTCCCAATTTAGAATTTTTGCTCCTGTTCTATCTTTGTCCTTTTGTATAATAATGCTCAATCTGACTGTATTATGGACACTATCTCCAAAATGGTCACCCACTTCTATTCCATCCACTAGCCCAGTTTCATTTCCAAAGACGAAATCTAGAATTGCACCCCCTCTCGTTGGGCTTTTAAAGTGCCGGTTTAAAAGTTCTCCTGAATGCAGTTCAAGAATTTTGTGCCCTATGTGCCCTTCACACTGTTGATAATAGAGTAGTTGAAACCCCAACTATTATTGTTCTATTGTTTTTGCATTCATAAATTTGCCTACATTTTGTTCTTCTACCTCCCTCTCACTATTTGGGGGTCTATAGTACACTCCTAGTAATGTGACTGACCCTTTTTTATTTCTGAGCTCAACCGATATGGCCTCATTTGATGATTCTGTTACGACCAGGTGAGAAAGGTGTCTGGGAGTCTTTTCAGCCTTCACCTGGTCTTATTGTAACAGGGTTTAATTTTAAACACACTTTTTAGCTCCCCCTTGGTGAATCCTTGTTCACCACTTTCCAATTATAAGGCAAAGAAATGAGCATAAACAGGCTTTCTTAGGTTTAAAGAAGAAAAGTGAAATTTATTCAAACTTAAACTCTAATTTGGTTAATGCCTACGGATACACGCCGTGCCCCACGCTAGTATGCATATGCGATACGCACATGCAAATAGAGAAAGAAAAGAGCAGAAGAAGAAATAAAATAGAGAGGTTTGAGGCAATATCAGAAGAGTTTCTAGTTACTGTGCTTCGAGCTCACTGTAGTCCTTTTGTAGGTAGTCTTGCTTTTCTTCTTAAACTTTGTTCACTGTAGGAGACTTTTCTCTCTTGGGGTTCATGTGTCTTCAATGGGTCTTCCGTTCCGTGAGAAAGAGATGGGATCAGACAGGAGAGAGATGTTCTCAGTTCAGGCGCAAAGAGCTTCCCGAGTTCAAATTCTCTGTGGCATGTTCAAATTCTGCAACAGCCAGTTAGTCATGTGGCTGAACTGGTTTGACCACTTCTTCTGTGTATTGGGGAAGCAAGGACTGGGTTCTTTGTTACAACACTGTCTGCTAGCATGCAAAGAAAGTCTTTCCGGTGAGGGGCCTGGCAATTCCTTATGATAAGCCCTCTTTACTTCCCAGCACCAATTTTAAGTTTTAATGTTCATGTGGCGAAATGTGTGTCAGCTTCTTGGCAGGTGGGGGTCCTGCCTGACAATTCATTTAGCATATCATCCCTCCTCACAACTGTAATTGATTCTTTAACCAATAATTCAAACCCTCTCCATTTTTATCCCCTCTCCATCCTGCTTGAAAACTCTATATCCAAGGATGTTGAACTACCATTTTGCCTCTCTTTAAGCCAAGTTTCTGTTATAGCAATGATATATGGGTAGAAATAAGAAATAGCAAGGGAAAGAAGTCACTGGTGGGAGTAATCTATAGGTCCCCAAACAGAAGTTCCGCAGTGGGGCATACCAAAAACCAGGAAATACTGGGGGCTTGTAAGAAAGGTACGGCAATATTCATCGGTGACTTTAATATGCAAATAGACTGGATTAGTCAAATTGACAAGGGTAGCCTCAAGGGAGAGTTCATTGAATGTATTAGAGATTGTTTTTTGGAGCAATATGTTGTGGAACCAACCAGGGAGCAGGCTATTCTAGATTTGGTGTTGTGTAATGAGGTGGGATTAATAAATGATCTCATTGTCAAGGATCCTCCAGGGAAAAGTGATCATAGCATGCTAGAATTTTAAACTCAGTTTGAGGGCGAGAAGCTGGAGTCCCACATGAGCGTTCTGGAGTTAAACAAAGGTAATTATATAGGCATGAGGACAGATTTGGCCCTATAGGACTGAGCAGGAAGACTACAAGGTAGGAGAATTGGTGAGCAGAGGCAGATGTTTAAGGAGATATTCAATTTATCCCAACTAAAATATATTCCAGAGAGGAAGAAAGATTTTAGGAGGGGGAAAAAACATCCATGACAAAGCAAGGAAGTTAAAGATAACATAAAGACAAAAACTAAGGCATACCATATTGCAAAGGCAAATGGCAGGCTGGAAGATTGCAAAACTTTTAAAGATCAACAAAGGTTTTCTAAAAAAGTAATAAAAAGAGCAAAGGTAAATTAAGAAAGAAAACTATCGCAAAATATAAAAACAGATAGCAAAAGCTTCTATAAGTATATAAAAGGGAAGAGAGTAGCTAAAGTGAATGTTTGTCCGTTGGAGGTTGAGACTGGGGTGTTAATAGAAGGCAACACAGAAATGGCGGAGACACTAAATCAGTATGTTGCTTCAGTTTTCATGGTGGAGGACACTAGTAGTATCCCAATAGTAACAGGTAATGCAGAGGTTATAGAAAGGGAGGAACTTAGAACAATCATCATCACTAGGGAAAAAGTACAGAGCAAACTATTGGGGTTGAAGGCAGACAAGTCCCCAGGGCCTGATGTCCTACATCCTAGGGTCTTAAAGGAAGTGGCAGTGGAGATAGCAGATCCATTGGTTATAATATTCCAAAATTCTCTGGATACGGGAAAGGTTCCAGTGGATTGGAAAAAAGCTAATGTAACGCCCTTATTCAGAAAGGCAGGGAGGCAGAAAGTAGGAAACTATAGACCAGTTAGTTTAACATCTGTTGTTGGGAAATTGTTAAAATCCATTATTAAGGAAGTAATAACAGGACATTTAGAAAGTCAAAACGCAATCCATCAGAGTCAGCATGGTTTTATGAAGGGTAAATCGTGTTTGACTAATTTGCTAGAGTTCTTCGAAGCTGTAACAAGCAAAGTGGATAATGGGGATCTTGTAGATGTAGATTATCTGGACTTCCAGAAGGCATTTGATAAGGTGCTGCACAAAAGGTTAATACACAAGGTAAGTTCACATGGGGTTAGGGGCAAGTTATTAGCTTGGATAGAGGATTGGCTAACCAACAGAAGACAGAGTCGAGATAAATGGGTCTTTTTCTGGTTGACAAGATGTAACTAGTGGGGTGCCACAGGGTTCGGTCCTCGGGCCCCAACTATTTACAATCTATATAAATGACGGATGCAGGGATAGAAGGTACTATTGCCAAATTTGCAGATGACACTAAAATAGGTGGGACAGTAAGTTGCAATAAAGAAATAAGAAATTTACAAATGGATATGGATAGATTAGATAAATGGGCCAAAATTTGGTAGATGGATTTTAACGTGGATAAGTGTGAGGTTATTATCCATTTTGGTCAGAAGACTAGAAAGGCACATTATTATCTAAATGGAGAGAAACTTCAGAGTGCTTCGGTGCAGAGGGATCTGGGTGTCCTCGTGCATGAATCGCAGAAAACTAGTTTGCAGGTACAACAGGTGATAAGGAAGGCAAATGGAATTTTGGCATTTATTGCTAAAGGAATAGAGTATAAAAGTAGAGAAGTGTTGCTACAACTGTACAAGGCATTGGTGAGACCTCACCTGGAGCATTGCGTACAGTTTTGGTCCCGTTACTTGAGAAAAGATGCAGTTGCATTGGAGGCAGTTCAGAGGAGGTTCACTAGATTGATTCTAGAGATGGGGGGCTTGTCTTATGAAGAGAGATTGAGCAGTTTAGGCCTTTACTCTCTGGAGTTTAGAAGAATGAGAGGAGATCTAATTGAGGTACACAAGATGATTAAGGGGATTGACAAAGTAGACATAGAGAGGATGTTTCCTCTTGTGGGGTAATCTAGAATGAGAGGTCATAGTTTTAGGATCAGGGGTAGCAGATTTAAAACAGAGATGAGGAGAAATTACTTCTCTCAAAGGGTTGTGAATCTGTGGAATTCACTACCCCAGAGTGCGGTGGATGCCGGGACATTGGGTAAATTTAAGGAGGAGATAGACAGATTTTTAATTAGAAATCGGTTGAAGGGTTATGGAGAACGGTCAGGAAAGTGGAGTTGAGGCCAAGATGAGATCAGCCATGATCATATTGAATGGCGGAGCAGGCTCAAGGGGTTGAATTGCCTACTCCTGCTCCTAGTTCTTATGTTCTTATCATGCTGCCATGTGTCTATCTGTGCCCTCAACTCATTGGCTTTATTTGCTATACTCCTTGCATTTAAATAAATACCTTTTAAACACTCCCAAATTCCTGTGCTGCACATTTTTCAGAGTCTTTCAGAGTCACTCCCTAATTTACTGCCTCCCGTTTCCTGCTCTGACTTGTCCTAACTGAAACTGCCCTCAGGTTCCCATTCCCCTGCCAATCTAGTTTAAACCATCCCCAACAGCACTAGCAAACATTCCTGTAAGGATATTTGTCGCGGTCTTGTTCAGGTGTATACCATCTGGCTTGTACATGTCCCACTTTCCCCAGAACCAGTCCCATTACCCCAGAAATCTGAAGCCCCCCCTCCTGCACCATCTCTCCAGCCAGACAGACATTCATCTGGTGTATTCTCCTATTTCTATACTCACTAGCACAGGCCTTGGGAGTAATCTGGAAATTACCACCTTTGAAGTCCTGCTTGCTAATCCCTTTCCGAACTCCCTAAACTCAGCCTGCAGGACCTCATCCCTTTTTCTACCTATATCATTGGTACCAATGTGGACCATGACCTCTGTCTGTGCACCCTCGCCCTCCAAAATGCTTTGTAGCCGCTCAGTGATATCCATGACCCTTGCACCAGAGAAACAACATACCATCTTGGAATCACATCTGCGACTGCAGAAACACCTATATGTTCACCTAACTATAAAATCCCCTACCACTATTATACTCCTGTCTTTTCTCCTCCCTCCCTGCACAGCTGAGCCACCCATGGTCCTCTGGTCATGTCTCTTGCTGCACTCTCCAGAGGAACCCTCTCTCCCATCGGTACTAAGAACTGAATACCAGTTAAAAAGTCAGATGCCCTCTGGGAACTCCTGCACGACCTGCCTTGTCCTTCCTGTCTGTCTGGCAGCCACCTTGTCCCTCTCTGTCTGCTCTCTCTTAAGCTGCGGGTGGCCACCTCCTGAAATGTGCTATCCACGTAGCTGTCATCCTCACAAATGCACATCAGTGACAGCAGCTGCTCCTTGAGTTCCAAGATTCGGCGCTCGAGTTTTTACATTTGGTGGCACTTTCTGCACATGTGGTTTTCCGGGACATGGGTAGGGTCCTGGAGTCCCCATATGGCACAGGATGTGCATTCAATGCATGTGAGCAGCCCTGCCATCCCTCGATATATTTATTTACTGCACTAAAATTGGAAGTTAAATAAACACAACAGAATGGTTATAAATAGAACGAACAAATGAGTAACCACCTACCGACTACTAATATTTTAGCTTGAAATTAGTAGATAGACTTAAATGCTAGAGAAAAAATATAAAATATGCAGAAAAAATAAAAGAAGTAAAACAATACCCATCAGATACTCACCGACCAGTTCCCTGTGCTCTCTCTCTTCTCGCGTGTTTGCAGCTCCAAAGTCTCACTCAACCAATCATCTACCTGCTTCCCTGTGATGTCAAACCTCGCTTTTTCTTTCCGAACACCGGCACACTGGCGGCAGCAACAGGAGCAGCAGCAGCTAGCCCCTCTCTGATCTTGCTGTTTTCCGGTGAACTCTCACTCGCTCTCTTTCTCTCCCAGGCTCTTTATGCCCCACTCTAATCTCGCTGTTACCAAGTGAACTATCACTCGCGCTCGCTCTCTCTCTTTCCTGGGCTCTTTATGTCCCACTCTCAGAGTCATAGAATCATAGAGTTATACAGCACAGAAATAGGCCCTTCGGCACACCGTGTCCGTGCCAGTCAGCAAGCCTATCTATTCTAATCCCATTTTCCAGCACTTGGCCCGTAGCCTCGTATTTTTTTTTATTCATTCATGGAATATGGGCGTCACTGGCTATGCCAGCATTTATTGCCCATCCCTAATTGCCCTTGAGAAGGTGGTGGTGAGCTGCCTTCTTGAATCGCTGAAGTCCATGTGAGATCGGTACACCCACAGTGCTGTTAGGAAGGGAGTTCCAGGATTTTGACCCAGCAACAGTGAAGGAACAGCGATATAGTTCCAAGTCAGGATGGTGTGTGACTTGGACGGGAACTCTGATCTTGCTGTTTCCAGGTGAACTCTCTCTCTCCCAGGCTCTTTATGCCCCATCCTGATCTCGCTGTTTCCCAGTGAACGGTGCAAAGGGATGTGACATTGGCACTACATGCTGGCACACATCATTCACACAGAGAAAAGGACACAAATGTTGGTGAGGAACATTTAGTGAAAGACGTATTTACATTGCTGTGATACCCGTGCATTCCCATTTGTGTCAGTGTGTTCTCTGTAGACCTCTATAATACCTTTTATGGTCTATTTAAGTCTCACATCCTGGAATGTGAAAATGTACGATTATTCACCCAGGTGCTGCACGTCTCCAAGGAGGAAGGTTACACTTGATTGGGAGAAGAGGATCACAACTTCACAGGACTCTGGGACTCAGCAGGGTAAGTATGTGGCAGCAAAGCGGAAAGTGCTGGGGTCATTCAGCAGGTCAGGCAGCTTCTCTGGAGAGAGAAGCAGAGTTAGCTCTCAGGTCTGTGAACTTGGGCAACTGAACTCTGCTTCTCTCGCCACAGATGCTGCCTGACCTGCTGGATTTCTGCAGCACTTTCTGCTTTGCTGCCAGATTGACAGCAGCCCCACTCTTCACCAATCAGGTAAATATTCTTTGACAGCTGTCAGGAAGCAGGTGATGGGGCACTTAAAATAGGCCCCCAGCACCTGCTACACAACTGTCAAAAACTCTCACTGGACCAAATGTCCCACCTCTCCCCACGTAATACGGGGAGGGCAGCTCGGCGCTGTGATTCTAATGAGCTCCCGCAGGTAATATCACAGGGGCTCTGCGGCGGCCACTAAATCAAGGCATCCCGCTGAGTTGAAAGGATACCACCGCACAGCGCGGAGCCCGAATAAAATTCAACCCATGGTTATCCAGGACCTGAGAATTGTCTTGGAGTTCCCACATAGCACAAGATGTACATTCCTGTGGTTGGAGCCGCCCTGCCATTCCTCTATCTATTAGATAATAAACTTTGGTACTACAAATAAACTCTGCTACTACTAATACTGATAACCCTACCAATAGTAATAGACCTTACCAATAATAATAACCTTCCTACTGCTAATACTAAACTTTACCAATACCAATCTACCTTACCACTATTAATACACCCTATCAATACCAAAACGTTATGAATAGTAGTAATAATCTCACCAATAGTAATAAACCTTATTTAAAAATAAAAGCTAAAACTCATCAGCTACCCACTTGTTACTAATACTTAATGTTTTTTAAACTACCTGTTGTTTAGACTCAGTCCCTAAGCAGTAAATACTCACCAGCCAGTCGACTCACTGCTTTTCTGTGATTTCACGGTTTGATTTTCTTTTTCAAACTCCGGTGCATCTCCACGCAGGTCCGCCGCCTTTTCCGACTCCCTCCAGGTAAGTGAAGGCCCCGAGCCTGGGTCTTTCTTTATACTGTCTCCAGTAGTTGTCTGCACGTAGGTCTGCCGCTGCTCTTGACTCTCTCCAGGTAAGTGAAGGTCCCAAGCTTGGGTCTTGCTTTATACTCTCTCTGGTAATTTTCTTCTCACAGGTCTGCCACCCCTCCCGACTCCTTTCAGATATGTATTCATACATTCGATAGAAAGCTGAGCAATATATTAAGGCAATATCACTAATTAGAGGACTGTAAATTGGTAGAATTTCCAATGGATTATAGTAACTTAAAACTACTGCAACTGACATATATATGGAGTCTTTAATGTAAAAATGATATCCAAAGGCACCTACTGTGTAAAGCACTGAACAGTGTGTCACTACATTATCAATGCAGGTAGCATAATTACTCAATGACATGAACAGGTTAATACAATTCTTAAGGCATTAACACTGATGAAACCAGAAGAAAATC
This sequence comes from Heterodontus francisci, assembly GCF_036365525.1. NCBI lineage: Eukaryota > Metazoa > Chordata > Chondrichthyes > Heterodontiformes > Heterodontidae > Heterodontus > Heterodontus francisci. The sequence continues at coordinate 62,510,824 of NC_090384.1, forward strand.
TACGCTAAATCATCTACTTTTCTTTTGAAATATCGGCTGCTCTACAGCAAACAGTCCTGACAAAACCAAGTCTGCACCAAATACAGATTGTTCCCTATCCGTCTTATTTGCCTTGCTTCTATTCCTGTATATAACTGTGCTAGAAAGGAATTTCACATCAACAGTGAACCGTGTGGGAGATTTACAGCAGCTGTTAGAAACTTTCCTTATTGTTCTATCAGTTCCTTCATTTAGCATGTAGCTTAGAAGCAAATGTCCTTAATTTTTTTTTATCTTTTCAATGATTGGTGAGTTATGCAGGAAAGGTCAGTTCCTGTAGAACAATTTTTCTTCTTGCTAAATGGAACTTATGCTTAAAAAGGAAAAATAATTTATTTTTGTTCAAAGCAGTGATATCACCATGTATCTGATTGTGTCTGCTGTTGAATATTATATTTTCCTGGTTTTAATTTTAAAAATATAAAATTGCATTGATAAAGTAAATTGTAGCAGTCACAGCATCCATTGTGATTGCAGTCAACATACAGAGCCTGCTGGGGAGTTTTTGGAGCAGAATTTTCCAAGCTGTATCAGGATGTAAACCTGCCAAAAAAAATTCCTTAATCCAGCAATGCTAAACTTACTGTAGTACCTGATAGCAGGTCATCCAATTAAAGAAAAAGCCTGATGAGAAATCTTAACTGACTAGTAGGAAAAGTAATTATATCACAGATACATATAAACTTTAATAATAAATTCTTGCATATAGCCCAGGACCATTATTTGCAAAAAAATAATTTCTTATCTCACGACATCATTGCACATTATAAAATGGCATTTCATTCAGTGAGTCATCCTCATTACACAGACCATTAAAACTCCTGGTAAGATTAATTGGGTCCAAGAAACTCTGAGAGGCCAATAGCTATTCTTATCTAGGGGTTTACAAACTTTTAGATGTTTTTCTGGAACTTTAAATAAGTTGGCAGAAGTGTCTGGTCATAAAATGGTTGTATTTTGGTGAAATGCAGGTAGAAATGAAGACACAGTTGAAAAATAGAAAAAAAGTAATAAAATGTTGAACTTATTTACCACTAAGTCCTGATCTGTTAGAATTGAATACATTTAGAAGCATCTCACTAATATGAATAAATGAAATAGGCACAACTTATTTATCTGCTCTGTTAAGATGAAGATTTCCAATGGAATGCAACCTGTCTTTTCTCTCTTCAGGTGCTGACTGAACGGCTGTGTATTTCCAGCTTTTTATGTTTCTATTTCTAGTATTTCTGTTTGTTTCTTTTTATTATAATTATTTAGCCACCTTGTAGCTCATGAGCCCATTTAAAAAAATAATTGTAGGTATAATTTTTCCAAAGCCAAGATTATCCTAAGAAAGAAAAAAAAAATCATTACACCTTCAAGAGATGCTATATTTCAAAGTTTGTAATGCTTCTTGTGATACATTGACTGTTATGTGAATGAACTGTACCATTAGGTTTTATCCAATATCCTCCGTAGATCCCAGAATGGCCACAAAAGCACAATGTTCTGAATGTTAGAATCCCTCTCTAATAGGAGAATGTTTAATCTTCAAGATGTGGTGGGTGTAAAAAATTGATTCAGTTGGGGTTGTGACTCTCACTATCTCTTGTTCCATATTCCTGAACGACATAGCCAAGAAGTCCCCAAACCACTAAACAGCAAGTAATCTAACTTCTCTACATTCCGCACATTTTGAAGATTATATTTTCTGCAAGAGTGAGTAGTTTTGGGACTTATTGGCTTTGTGGTGCAATGAACCAATCCAGGATGAAGTAGAGCATGGAATAAGAGATAGCAAGAGAGGGATTACAACCATAAGCAATCCAATGGTTCTAAATTCACCACATCTCAAATGTTCCTCCATCGGAACTGCATTCTTCCTTTTGGAATATTGTGATGGATCGTACTAATAGAAATTGTTGGATTTTCTGTTTATATTTCAGATTTTCTAGCATCCACAGTATTTTGCCTTGTGTATTTGCAATGGATAGTGTTGTTTCTATTTACAGCTTTATTTTTCAAAAGTTACCTAAATGGGATGCCTGATTTTGAATACAAAACCGAAGTTCAAAAATGGGAACCAGACACTTTAAAACAAACCTATACTACCTCCTTAAACATGATTTTATTGCAATATTTCAAGGGAACCATAGCTTGAAGAGGATTGCAGATGTCAAAGAAAAGCTATGGCATCACAGAACACAAAACTCACAATTCAGACATGTCTTACATGGACATAGTCCATCTTGTCCAACAAGGAGGTTAAAGGTTAGTAAAAAGAAAGCTAATAGTGGGAAACAATTTTAAAAATATTTTGAAGTAATTTCTTTATATTTAATGTATTGTGGCAGCTGAGAACCGTACAGAAACTATAAAATCTAGTAACTTAATGTTTACTCTTTATATATGCAGATAACTGCAACCAATGCAAAGCCAATTTTTTTCAACTATAAAATTACAATTATTAACCTTTTCTTTGACACGGTGGAGTAGGGAGTGGGAGTCCACTCACAGCACTCCCAAAATTGAACTGGGCTGAAACCAATAGGTACAACCCTCCGAGATATCTGCATTCCTCTAATTCTGGCTTCTTGAGCATCCTGATTTTAATCATGATAGCCGAACCTTTAGCCGCCTTGTCCCTAAGCTTTGGAATTCCCTCCCCACACCTCTGTGTCTCTCTAACTCGCTTTCCTCCTTTAAGAGACTCCTTAAATCCTACCTCTTTGGCCAAGCTTTTGATCATCTGCCCTAATATTTCCTTATGTGGCTCAGTGTCAAATTTTGTTTTAAATTGCCCCGTGAAACGCCTTTTATTAAAGGCACTATAGAGACACTAGTTGTGACTGTTGCTGCATCAAAGGCTGTTCCACCACCAATTTTCTTTTAAGTTTGTCTTGGCTTCCAGAGCACGCAATGATCTCAGATCCATTTCAGCACCGACATCAAACCAATTAAAATGTTCAAAATTTTAATAAACAGGAAGAAAGATTAGTTTTATAATGATGTGTAGTTCGTTATAAACTTTGGAAAGCAAAACCAATATGAGTCCTTTTTTGCGGGGCTACTAATTGCAGAATGAAAAAATTCAGCAATTCCATGTCGAACAATGTTCAAAGAGTTAAAAGCAAAATAATTTCTGATTTCCATATAGTTTTCCTTTTAATTTATATACAAATATGTGAAATAATCTCTTCCTGGAACGGGGTGGATTGCTTTTGATAATACTAATTAAATATTTTGTTTTTTGTGAATGGTGGTGGAGTGTGATGGTTTCTGTTCGCTGCTCTACCACTGGAGCTATCAGGACACCTTGGAAATGAAATTTGTCTCAAGCGGTGGTGCAAACCAGGTGGTATCGGAGTGGCCGCCCATCATACACGGAGCTGGATTTACCAAGCCCACGATGTCGGGCTTCGTGGCAGGGGGGCTCGAAGATGGTTGCGGCAGGGGCCCGCCACGGAGCTTGACACCGGGAGGGCCCAGCCCAATCCTCCTGGCGGTGGCAAGGTTCCGAAGTGGCCCCTCTGCCGCTAAGCAACGGGATCTCAATTTCAATCTTTAAATTAATGAGAAGAATAAATTTAAATGAACTTACCTTGAATCTTCCGGGTCCACCGCGATCCTCAGTGCGGCAGTCGGCACTCCCATGACTTCAATTCCCCGTCTGGGGAAAGCCAGCATGACACTGGTGGGGAGGGGGGAGGAGATAAGATTTCCAGTGCAGCAGGGGTGGGGGTTGGGATCAAATAAACATAATGAGTGTAGGGGATGTTGGGAAGGGGTGAACTTTAAACTTTGTGCAGTCTGGGGGTGGGGAGAAGGTCAGATTTAAAAGATAAGTGTTTTCGGGGGAAGGTCAAATAGTTAATGCAATTGTTATTGGGGGGTGGAAAAGGGGCATTAGAATTTTATTTGATAAATTTTAGGGGTTGTGTATCTTTAAAAATTTAAATATGCTGGCAGGGCTGGCTTTAAAAATGGCAGCAATGCCTGCGCACAGGCAGCTAATGTCATTTCTGGCATCAGACAGCCTGCCCCCTGTATGTGATTGTGGGGCCGGGTCACCCCAGCCATTTAAATGAGCCGCTGTGTGGGAGATCGTGGAGTCTCTAAGGCGTGCGGTCCACATGTGTGGCCCGCTATTTTTTGAGCTCGCCACTGAGAGCAACAGCAGGCTCTTAAAATCCAGCCCACAGTGTCTGATATTCAGTTCCACTGCAGACAATGCAGTTAAATATCAGATGCTGCATCTAACAGCAGCTGGTCTGATACCGCCCGTTTTGCGCCACTGTCTGAGACGAATTGCGTTCCTGAAGTGTCCTGATAGCTCAGTGGTACAGCAGCAAACAGAAAGCCCTGTGTTTGAATCCTAGTCTAAGTTTAAGCTCAGTTGCCTCAATGTATAGTTCTAATGCAGACCATCCAATGAAGTACAGCTCAGTGACTGGCGTAGATATTATTTCACCCTGTATTCTTGTCATGTGAACATATAAAAAAGGACAAGTAAAGACCCAATGGTCCATCGAATCTGTCCTATATTGGCATATAGGTGTAAATTCTGCGCATCATTACCCCCTCTCCTAGATCCGTGCTCACACAGTCTTGCAGTTTCCTGGAAAGACAAAAATACTTACATATACTAGGCCAATTTAGGAGTAAACTGGGAATGACCATTTAGGAGTGAAATCAGGAAGCACATTTTCACACAAAGGCTAGTAGAAATCTGGAACTCTCTCCCAAAACATTGTGAATGCTAGGACAATTGGTGCTTTCAAGATTAAGATAAATAGTAACGGTATCAAGGGGTATGGAACATAGTCACATAGGAATAATAGTAGACCATTCAACCTCTCGAGCCTCTTCCACCATTCTATTAGATCATGGCTGATCTGTATCTTAACTCCATTTACTCACCTTGGTTCCATATTCCTTGATACCCATCCCTACAAAAGTCTATCAATCTCAGTTTTGAAATTTTCAATTGACCTAACCTCAACAGTTTTTGGGAAAACGGTTTCAGATTTTCAATACCCGTTATGTGGGAAAAGTGTTTCCTGACATCCCGATTATGTCCCCTTGTTCTGGACTTACCCTAGCAGAGTATCCCAGGCTCCTTGCAATAAAGGTAAACATTCCATTAGCCTTTTTATTTATTTTTGTATCTGTCCACTAGTTTTTAATTCTGTTGTTTTTACATCAAATACAGGTAAATTGAATTGACAGGCAGATCAGCCATAATGTAATTGAATGGCGAAGAAGGCTGAATGGCCTCCTTCTGCATCTAATATTCTTTTGTTTTTAAATTCCTGTCTCAAAGTCAATCAAACTAGTTCTAGGATGCCATGGTGGCTGGTAGACATGTTCTCCAGTATCCACCTACTTTATGTGTGCAGTTATATTAGCCACAATCAATAATTCGTCCAGATCCCTTTTAAAGCAGTACTTAATGACCTTGCTGGCAACTTTTGCCAGAAGTTGACAGCTCTCTGTGAAAACAATTACCTCCCAACATCTAACCTAGTTCCACCTTTATGCATCTTACCCTTATGTCCGCTGGTCCTCCCAAACCTGTCCAGCTCAAGTAGTCTATCCACTTGGGGAAGAGGAGTGTCTGTGCCAGGGCTCTTGCAGTTTGGGTTTCCTGGTTACGAGGTTCAGGCTGCTTGATACTATTTCAGTCCTAGGCAGAGAATGAAGCTCACTCATTCCAACTAACATAGATGCCTAATCCACATATTTGTAGTGGTAAGGTAATACTTTGGTAAGGTGTTGACACTGATAATTGCAGTCTCTATGTAATAACTATAGCTATAAAACAAACACAGCAGAATTAGGTTGCACTGTTCTTTAATCAGAATAATTCATATCCTTAACACTTTAAATCTATAGTAATTATAAATCTGTGCTTCAGGACCATAACACTGCACTAGTTTTTTTTAAGCAGGTACTGACCTTTTGCAAAAGGTCAAAATGGAATCACTGACCACAAAGAAATAAAGAAATATCAATAGCTCTTTTACTCTTCTCCCGGAAGAGTTCCACATCAGTAAAAAACAAGACAAATTTGAAAATAATTGACAACTTTGCCCCCTATACATAATTTCTTCCAGGTCAATAGAAACAAATCAATATTTTATTATTCCGCATATTATCATTGCTTTCTGAAACATCAAATCATTTCCCTTTATTTAAGTATAGTTGAGTTCTGATAAACACATTTCTGGCTTGTCACTGCACTGAGCAGTTTTTCAAAAATCGTCATTAAAAATAAAGGCCAATTTGTAATATTTGTATCTCAGCCCATTTAAATTATTTACATTGCAACAGAATCTAAATTAAAATGCAATTATAGAAAATATGATGTTTTGAAAGAAGTCATTAGTGCGGAATGGAGAACCTTTGCGGGCTGGATTGATAGCATTCTGCACGATAAGCAATGAAATACAAATAATTAGGGAGTATTTTATGCTTTGAATCAGATTATGCATTGAAGTGCTATACCTGGATCAGGAATCTATATAATTAGGAACAAAGAGGAACAGATTTGGTAAATTGGAACTCTGTGCTTGCTTATTTGAGGTAACCTGAGCTCCTCCTTTTATAATCTAATGTAATACCTTTAATGTTACAATTATTTCAACATAATAGTTCTTGCCATGTTTCAGTTTACCCTTAATGGAACATGAAAAAGTCTTGAATTTTTTCAGGTACAGTTTTAATTGGGAATGGTTTTGTGATGAGTGATGATGAATGGACCAAGCCTTGGCTCCCTTAAAATGTTCTGCAATATGCCTGACTTTTTGTTTTCCTACTCGTTTATTTCAATGCCCTGTCTTTTGATTTGATTTTTAACTTGCTTTATTCCTGCATCTTGTTTGCTTTTAATATAAACATAATATGGCTGCCAAACTGCACACTGCAATATTTGTCTTTTTTTTAAATGCCAGACGATTTTGCTAGGTAAGGGTATCAAAACATATGGAGCTATGACAATTAAATGAATTTGAGGTGCAGATGAGACATGATCTAATTGAATGGCAAAGCAGGCTCAAGGGGCTGAATGGCATCCTGTTCCTATGTTCTGATGTTGCCTAGTGAAGACATGATCGGGCTTGGATGTGATGCCTCATCAGTCAAATAGTGTGCCAATGCTCACACATGAATGATAGCACTTGGACAAGGCACTGAAGAGCAACCACTGCCTGTGGAATTGCAACCCAGCAAGGAGTCAATGTATTAAGGAAGAAAAATTGGCAATGTAATAAAAAGATGACTGGCTCTACAGTGGAGCCCTTCAAATACTGACTTCTCACAGATGTTAATTAAAAAGTAACCACCTGGAACACACCAAGGGCTAAGCACTTTGCACTCACAGTAATTACCTGTAGAGTTAGCTTTTCCTTTAAGCTATTATTCACCTGTGTGTGTTATTTTTACAGATTCTCACAGGTTTAATTATCCATTCTGTACATATTAAAATATCTGAGCGCAGTTACAGAATAAACAACATTTTATTAAAGAGCTGGTTTCTCCACAACCATAAAATCTGGAAAACAAAGTTAATTGATGCATAGGCTTTAACTGTACAATGACTAATTTATTTTTAACAGAGATTAATGAGGGAGATTTTAGCTAATCAAGACCAAATGCAGGTAATAGCACATTTACATGGTCCTTGGTGCACTAACTATTTAAACAAGCTGGACTAGCAAAATCCAAAGTGAGCCATGTCTTTGTCAGTTTCATTTACTCTCACACCTTTCTTTCTACAATGAATACACCTCCTGATGGTATAAGCATGTGTTTCTATCTCGCTGTTCCTCTTCAACGAAAGTTCTAATTTTCCTCTTTATTATTCATCACTTCCATTTTCCCTCTTCCAACACTTTTTGTTTCTGTTTCAGTGCTTTGACATCTTGGACACACAGTGAAGTTTTTTCCACTCCAACACACCATCATGTTTTAATCACAAATTTAAAAAGAAACACCCTATACTCTTACCAGTGTGAATTGTTCGACAGAGTACGTTAACCTACTCTGCCATATGGGCCCACTCGCCTTTTCTTTTCCTTCAGTTCTTTCATTTCTCAGTATCTTTCAATGACTCTTGAAATTTGCTATCTTTTCACCCTTTTTTTTCCTTCCAATTACATTCCTTTTACACTTTTTTTCAAAAATTTGGATAAAATTGGCAGGTTTTTTTTGGTAAAGCTTTAGGGACAAGAAACAGATTGTGTAATTTGAGAAGAGAGATGTTCTCATGTAAGGCAGAAAGGAATGTGTCCTTTATTGTATCTGAATACTATTGATATAAATTGTTACGATGGAATTCTATTCCCTGTAAAGCTATAAGGAAAGCTTAGTTCAGTTCCGAAGAAAAGTCACCAATCTGAAATGTTAACTCTGTTTCTTTTGCCACAGATGCTGCCTGATCTTCTCGCATTTTATGTCTTTATTTCAGATTTCCAGCATCTGCAGTATTTTGCTTTTATGTAAGCAAAGTTTATCCTGCTGTTGGTGAATACATCATTTATATCACATGCTGTCATTATGATATGAATTTTCTAGTTTTTTCTCTTTAAAGCAGTGCTAATCCCCTTCTAAAACTATCTGTCCTCTAATTGAAGTCACATTCATTGTTTTGTGGCAATAGTAATAAAGATAGAAGAGGGGGGGGGGTGAAATTGATCTACGCCAGCAGTGCGAAACAGGCTTATAGTGAATTGGCAGCTGATTTTTCACCAAGCCCTATATTCTTTCCACTGACGTTCACAGAAGGTTTAGCCAGTGATGGTTAACTCTGTATTTGGCTTTCTATGTACAAAAAGTAAAGTTCCAGGTGATGAATACTGTTTGAAGAAAGTTCCACAGAAAGGTGAAGTGGTGTGAGAAGCTTTGTTACATAAACTGTACATAGGTTTTGGATAAACTCAAAAGGGCTGAAATTCCTGGTCTTGGGGGGCAGGGGTCAGTGCTATAGGAGCTTTTTGCTCAGGGAGGGGTTGGGTGAGGAGAGAATTCCGGTCCTTCTGTGCTATAACCATTCTGACTCTATGATTCAACCAGGTTTCCACCCTGTTTCATTTGCACTCTAATTGGGTGGCTGGGGTGTGGAGTGGGAAAAACAGGAATGTCTTCCACCTGCTCCAAGTTAAGGGGACATGTGTGGAGGACTTCTCAGCCTGTCCAGGGAATTCCTCAATTTAAGCATCTATTAGGCCCAATAGGCTCACCAGAATCACAGAATTATTACAGCACAGAAGGAGGCCATTCAGCCCAACCTGTCTGCACCAGCTCGCCAAAGGAGCAATTCACCTAGTGCCATTCCCCCCCCCCCTTCTCCCTGTAACCCTGCACATTCTTCCTTTTTAGATAAGTCTAATTCCCTTTTGAATGCCTCAATTTAACATGCCTACATCACATTCTCAAGCAGTGTATTCCAGACCTTAACCACTCGCTGCATGAAAAAGTTTTTCCTCATGTCGCTTTTGCTTTTTTTGCCAATTACTTTAAATCTGTACCTTCTCGTTCTTGATACTTTCACAAGTGGGAACAGTTTCTCTCTATTTACTCTGACCAGACGCCTCATGATTTTGAAGACCTCTATCAAATCAACTCTCAGCCTTCTCTTCTCCAAGGAAAACAGTCCTAACTTCTCCGATCTACCTTTATAACTGAAGTTCCTCATCCCTGGAACCATTCTTGTGAATCTTTTCTGTACTCTCTCTAATACTTTCCCATCTTTCCTAAAGTGCATGCCCAGAACTAGATGCAATACACCAGTTGAGGCCAAACTAGTGTCTTATACGAATTCAACATAACCTCTCTGCCTCTATTAATAATGCCTAGGATATTTTATGCTTTATTAACCGCACTCTCAACCTGTCCTGACTTATGCACATATACGTCCAGGTCCCTCTGCTCTTGCACCCTTTTAGAGTTGCACCTTTTATTTTATACTGTCTCTCCATGTTCTTCCCACCAAAATGAATCACTTCACAGTTCTCCCTATTGAACTTCATCTGCCACTTGGCTGCCTATTCCACCAACTTGACTATGTCCTTTTGAAAAGTTCTACACTATCCTCCTCACAGTTCACAATGCTTACAAGATTCGTATCATCCACAAATTATGTCAGGAAAAGCAAGAGTCCCAACACTGACCCCGGGGGGAATCCACTACAAACCTTCCTCCAGCCCGAAAAACATCCATTAATTCTTACTCTCTGTTTCCTGTCACACAATTTCAGATGAGAGTTGGTTCCATTCAGGGCCTGGTCAATTACCTTATAAATTAAGTACTTTTTAAAAATCTTTCATAGGGTGCCTGGCTGATACTCTTCCCTCAAGCAATGCAACAAAAAATACATCAACTAGTCAATCTTCATAATGCTGTTTGTAGGACCTTGCTGTGCACCAAGCGGCCATATTTCCCGACATAGGAACAATGACTGCATTTCAAAGTAATTTGTTGTATGTGGAGTGATTTGGTTCATTCTAGGAGATGTATTAATGGAGCTCCAAGAATTTTCTTTCTTTCACTTTCTAGGATTTGCAGAATGCTGACTGTGACAAGTGTGGCTGAGCATCAGCACAAAATAAAAAAAAAAATCCCCTCAGAAACATAAGCAATCTGTAGAATGTCACAATCTGCAAATAAGAAATCCTGCTGTGTTGAGAACGTTGCTGTATTTTGCCATTGGGGCCACAATACATCTACTAGTGGTGACCTCGCTTCTCCACTTCTGTTCTAAAAAACACACCTTGGAAGTTTCTACCCAACATCAATCTTATTATTTGCATAGTGTATTGATCATCCATACTAATAATCACAAAATGTTAATTGCACCAATTAATTCTCAATCATTTACTCCCATTGCCTGTCTGCCTCCAACTCTGCAGGTAACCATTACAAGAGCCCAGTCTTTAAATTTCCTCCAGGGATGCTTATTTCTGACAGGACATCCTTTCCAGCTTGACAGCAAAGCAGCATCTTTAGCATTTTTTGTTGATAGAAGCAATACTGAATTGTTTGTCTTATGTTTGTGCACAAGAAAAAGAAGCAGAGAGGGAGTAACTATAACAATAATTGCATTTTTGTCATTTTTAAATGTTAGTATTATTTTATTTCATTATTGAGGTTGGAGTATTTGTGAATATTCAGAAAATGTAGGCCCAGATTTTGCAGTCAGCAGTAAAAGGGCAACACTGGCCATTCACTACACTAACAGCAGCACACAGAGGGCAGAATTTAAAGCAGCCATTAAAAGCAGGAATGGTGGCGTTGTGGAGAATCGCATCAGACCCATCCGCCTGGAAATCCAACATTAAGAAGTCAGTTCTGGATTTTGTCAACAGTGGGAAAGCGGCATTGGCACACCAATACGACGGGAAGCTACTTTAAATTGATAAGCTGCTCTTTTAAATGCATTTAATAGAATTAATTACAATTTAATGATAGGATCTCAATTGCTGAATGGCGGACAGCATTCATGTGCCTTTGGGTTCATGACCGTTAAAACTGACGGCAGTGCGGCTAGCGGCCAGCTTGCTGCGACAGGGAAGTGGTCCTGAACATTACTGCATAGTGGAAGAAGTGGGGTTCAGAGGCCATTGTCGGACTGTGTTGTGGGCTCTGCAATGGGGTTCGGGGTCTCGGGAGCTCTGCAAGAGGGTTCGGGGATTCTCAGGTGCTCAGGGCTCTGCAAGTGTGTTTTCTTATGGGATGTGGGCATCACAGGCCAGGCCAGCATTTATTTCCCATTCTTAATTGCCCTTGAGAAGGTGGTGGTGAGCTGCCTTCTTGAACTGCTGCAGTCCTTCGGGTGGAGATACACCAACAGTGCTGTTAGGAAGGGAGTTCCCAGATTTTGACCCAGCGACAGTGAAGGTACCACAATATAGTTCTAAGTCAGGATGGTGAGTGGCTTGGAGGGAAACTTGCAGGTGGTGGTGTACCCATGCACCTGCTGCCCTTGTTCTTCTCGGTGGTAGAGGTCGCGGGTTTGGAAGGTGTTGGCGATGGAGCCTTGGTGAGTTGCTGCAGTGCATCTTGTAGATGGTACACACTGCTGCCACTGTGGTGGAGGGAGTGAATGTTGAAGGTGATAGATGGGGTGCCAATCAAGCGGGCTGCTTTGCCCTGGATGATGTCGAGCTTCTTGAGTGTTGTTGATGCACCCATCCAGGCAAGTGGAGAGTATTCCATCACACTCCTGACTTATGCCTTGTAGATGGTGGACAGGCATTGGGGAGTCAGGAAGTGAGTTACTCGCCACAGAATTCCCAGCTGCTCTTGCAACCACAGTATTTATGTGGCTGGTCCAGTTCAGTTTCTGGTCAACGGTAACCTCCCCAGGATGTTGATAGTGGAAGATTCAGCGATGCTAATGCTTTTAAACATTAAGGGGTGATGGTTAGATTCTCTCTTATTTGAGATGGTCATTGCCTGGCACTTGTGTGGCACGAATATTACTTGCCACTTATCAGCCCAAGCTGTAACAGTTTGGGGTTACAGGGGCTCTGCAAGGGTTCAGTCTAGGTGTGGGGTGACTGCATTGAGTTGACAAACAGCTGTGTGACTTGGTTGTTTGGTCACACTGCTGGAACAGAGGGTGGGCCATCAGCAACATGGACTCTGAGCTCCAACAGGGAGCCCGCTGAGAGAATTGCCTAAAGTTTAGTTGCCAAGACAGGTTTGTCTTTTCATTGACAGCGATCTGCAAGCCTGCAGGTCACCTGGCATGGGTCTCATACAGCCTGTATTTTTCAACCCCTGTGGCATGATGCTGCATCTCCGATGGAGGGAGGGCCATGACGCAGCCGCGCCTGTTTGTGAAGCTCCACAATGAGAGCAAGAGCAGCCGGCCATGCAAAGAAGGGCTCATGTGCACTAGATAATGTACCGGACTCGGATCAGCTACCTCCAAATGTCCAAGCACTATTGTCAACAGGAGGCATTTGACCCTGACATCTCCGTCAAATGTTCTTACTTCTCTCTGCAACTCCAGCATGCCCAGTGCTGTCGACACCAGAGGCTCAACATCAGCCTGGGGCTCAGCATGGGCCTAGCCCCTGGTCTCCCACTGGGGGATCTGATGTATCTCATGCCAACACTCGCTGTCAGGGGAGTTAAGGGGGTGAGTTATGAAGGAAGGTGGCCTGTGGCCAAAAGACATCCATGCATCTGTCAAGATGAGATAAAACCCTAGCCACTCAGCCAATGCTGCAGTGCTGCAACCCTCCCCATGTTGTGCAACCTCCTGCGTTCTTACATGCAATGCTCAGAATGGTGATTGGTATGGAGCACTCACTGTGACAGAATGCAAGGGGTCATTGACTCTCTTCCTGCTCTGGGTAACTCCACGGCTGCTGACCTCCTCTGCGATCTCCACCCAGGCTTGCTTGATCAGATGGGAGGGCCTCTTCTTGATATCGTGGGGGAACAGAGCCTCCCACCTTTCCCTTGCAGCCTGGAGGAGAATCTGCAGGGAGGCATCACTGAACCGTGGGGCCACCCTATGTCTTGCCTTGGCCATCATCTTCTGCTCCCCTTGGGAGGTGGGGTGAGGAGTACAGGAACCAGTCAGACAGAGTTTTAGGCTGTGCCAAGCTGACAATGAATCCAAGGCTGGAGTCAATGCAGGGCTGGCAGGCCTTTAAATATGGTGCCAGCACCTGCTCCAGAGTCATCTGAGGCCATAGTCAATGACTCACCTCCCGCCCTGACACATGATTGGGGGAGACCCTTGCCTCCGCTATGCAAAATGGCCACCCGCCTCGTAATCACGATGGGGTGGCCACCCACATAATGCCTGGGAAGCAGGTAAGCTTGGGAGACTGTGAGGAAGTCCTCCTGCTCTTGCTGGTTCACAAGCAGTGCTGTAAAGGCAATTACATTTTCCCTGAAGCTGCCCTTGCTTCTCTTGAATTGCCCCTTTTCCTGCAGCCTGGAAAATCTGGCCAGAAAGGGTTAATCCTGTAAAACAGGTTGCATATGAGGCTCTCAACCTCATCATAATATTTAGATGGTCAACCCGGCACCTAGGAGCAAGCTGGCTGCCCACCCTCTGCCCCATCTTGTTAAACCCAGCAGTGCACAGGTTGAGGTCAGGTTTGAAATTTATAAAATCCTCACATCTCACCCAACCCCAACCCACCATTTCTAGGGGGTACAATTACCACCCCACCCCCCCACTCCCCCACCCTGAGGGCCTAAACAAGGAAGTATAAGTAAAGAAGAAAATATAAATTACATTTAAATCATGTACAGAAAGTGAAATAAAGATTGGTAATGAAAGATGGGACTAAGAGAGAGAGAGATAAAAGTTACAGACAGAAAAAGGAAAAACATTTCAAGAACAATTAAATTCTGAAGGAATGAGACTCCACACTTGTAAAATTACATTTTCAGTGCCAGAGAGGTTGTTTGACGGTAATTATGACTTATCATACCATTAAAAATTCATTTGCACAAGTCCTAACATTTTCTGCCATATTTAATGGGTAACTACCATGAATAAGTCACAATTTACTCCAGCTCAACACTGAAAAAGAAAAGAGCTATCATTAATATAATGCCTTTCACAACTGGACATCCCAAAGTGCTTCACAGCCAAGAAATATTTAAGCCATGGTTTTCAGTCCCACCAAAATCCCCACCCACTTGTCACTGATCTGTCACCCTCTCAACCACTGTTTCAGGATCAAACCTTTCCTGTTTGACCTCATATCTTTTCCATCACAAAGACAGTTTATTTCAGCTCTGCAATATTGCTCCCCTCTGCCCATACCAGTCTATTCACCGCTGAAACCCTCATATAGGCTTGGTTTTCCCCATACACAAATACTCCCAAACTCTCCACTAATAGGCTGCCTTCCTCCATGAACCCATTTTTATCTAAAACAATGCCCTGTTTGCCCATCTTTCCCAATCTTGCTGCCCTATATTGACTCCCCATTCCCAAAGGCATTATATTTAAAATCTTCATCCTTGTCTTTAACTCTCTCCATGGACTTCCCCCAACCTATGCTTTCAATCCTATATCACCTCTCCTCTGAGCACTCTGTTCCTCTGATCTTGCCTTTTGTTCATCCCCCTCTCCCTATAGCCCACCAATGCCTGGCAGCTGAAGGCTTTGTTGCTCCTCCCTAAGCCTCTCCTCTTTCAAACACCTTCTCAAAGTTCATTCCTTACCCCCTCCTAACTCTCCCTTCCTGGGACAGCATAATTTTTTCTATCTGTGAAGTACCTTGGGATATCTGTTGTTAAATGTGCTATATAAGTGAAGATGTTATTATTGTTGCTTGTCCTATTCTCCAGCTCCAAGATATTCTATTGTCTCTGACTTTTTCCACTCGATGTGTTCTTGATCTCACAACAGGGCATAGGGGCCTGAAGTTCAACGTGCCGTTTCAGGACTATTTCGTTCAATTCCAGGAGATTGTCTACAATTCTCTTCCATGCTCTGTGCCCCTTACTTATTTCACTTTGCAATGCATGAAGTAGCATCATCAAATTGGGCCATTTATTTCCTTATCCTCAGTCAACACACATGGGAAGAATACTGCAGAAGCAGGAGTTTTCAATTCCACTGAATGCTGCCTAGTTAATATTTTTATAGCCTGGAACTGTAGCCGAGGCCAGTAAAAGGGATACTAATTGAAACAATGACTGTGGCAATAAAAACTGTTACAGCCAGCATCAACATGCTGTTTTACTATCAAGAGATACAAAAACAGGATGATTGGTCTAAACCTGCCAGCTAAAATCATCTGCTCCCTTTGTGTAACACTGCATACCTCTGCAGATAATATTTTAGCACCAAATAGAAAAAGTGGTAAACAAAGGTTCAACTACTACAAGATGAGAATGAAATGAACTACTAACACCAGCTTGTATTGAGGCTGGTGTGCTTACTAAACCAGTGGCAACACAATGTACATTATCCATTGCTACTGTTTGATGATGCCATTTGCGTTATAAGCAAATAATTCCACAACTTTTCATTGCCCGTTGCTAATAACAACCAGCTCTATCTTCAGCTTACATTATGATACAAGAAAAAGCTGATCCTCCTCTTACCTCTAGCCTCAGAGCTTCCAAACTAACTCTCCAACCAAATCTTTCCTGCACTTCTCTATTTTAATCAATACTACCATGGAGTCATAGAGTCATTTATGGCACAGAAGGAGGCCATTTGGCCCATCGAATCCATGCCATGATCATTGTTGCTCTGAATTTTCCTCTCAAGCTGTAAATACAACAAGCTAACATGTTTTTCCTGACCTTGCATCCTCACTGCTTTGAAATCAAAGCATGACGCAATTTTTTACACTAATTCTTTCCCAGGACCTCAAAAATGTGGACCTGTATACCTCTGTTTTTTCTACCTCAACAATCCACAGGTTTTAAAACACCATGTTGGTGTCACCTAACCACTATATCTTGTTATAAAAAGAAAGTAAGGCTTGCATTTGTATAGTGCCTTTCACGACCTCAGCCTTTACAGCCAATGGATACTTATGAAGTGTTGTCACTGTTGTAATGTGACCTCCAATTTGAACATCTTCTCTCCTGCTCTTTAACATTGACCAGCTTTAGATCCTCTTCCATGTTTCTCAATAAGGTAGGCTAACAGTCCAGTGCAGTACTGAAGGAGTCTCTGAAATGGTACCTTATTGAAAGCCTTTTGACAGTTTATAACATAAGAAGTAAGAGCAGGAGTAGACCATTCGGCCCTTCGAGTCTGCTTTATCGTTCAATATGATCATGGCTGATCTTCCATCTCAACTCCATCTTACCTCACTATCCCCATATCCCTTAATTCCATTAGCATCCAAAAATCTATGGACCTCTATCCTGAATATATTCAACAATGAAGTATCCACAGCTCTCTGTGGTAGAGAATTACAAAGATCTACATCCCTTTGCATAAAGAAATGTCTTTTCATCTCAGTTCCAAATGGCTGACCTCTTATTCTAAGTCTGTGGTCCCCCAATTCTAGACTCCCCAGCCAAGGGAAACATCCTCCCAGCATCTACCTATCAAGCCTCTTAAGAATTTTATATGTTTCAATATCACCTCTGACTCTTCTAAATTCTAGGGAATATTGGTCTAGCCCACTCAATCTCTCATCATAGAACAATCCCCTCATCCCAGGAATCAGTCTAGTGAACCTTTGTTGCACTCTCTCCAAGGCAAGTATATCCTTCCTTGGGTAAGAAGACCAAAACCTACACAGTACGCCAGGTGTGTTCTCAACAATGCCCTGTACAGTTGCAGGAAGACTTCTTCAGTCTTATACTCCAATCCCTTTGTAATAAAGGCTAACATACTTTTTGCTTTCCTATTTGTTTGTTTTACCTGCATCTTAAATTTCTCTGATTCATGTACAAGAACACCCAGGTCCCTCTGGATAGCAACATTTCCCAATCTCTATTCTGCCTGTCTATTTTTCCTTCCAAAGTGGATAACTTCACACTTCCCTATATTATATTCCATCTACAATGTTTTTGCCCATTCACAGAGCTAAGCAACCCCACAACCAACAGATCAGATCAAAGCTCTGCCACATCTAGTTGTGAATTGTGTGGATAATTAAAAAACTAATGGGCGGAGACAACATCCCCATCCTCAATGATGGCAGAGCCCAGCACAAGTGCCAAAGACAAGGCTGAAGCGTTTGCAACCACCTTCTCTTTACTCCACATGATATCAAGAAATGGCTGTGTGCGCTGGATACAGCAAAGTCTATGGGCCCTGATAACATCCCATTATAGTCCTGAAGACTCTTACTCCAGAACTCGCCACGCCCCTAGCCATGCTGTTTCAGTACAGCTACAACATTGGCATCTACCCAACAATATGGAAGATTTCCCAGGTATGTTCTGTCCACAAAGAGCAGGACAAATCCAATCTGGCCAATTACTGCCCTCTCAATCATCAGTAAAGTGATGGAAGGTATCAGCAACAGTGCTATCAAGCAGTACTTACCCACCAATAACCTGCTCACCCATGCTCAGTTTGGATTCCACCAGGACTAATCAGCTCCATTGCAGCCTTAGCCCAAACATGGACACAAGAGCTCAATTTCAGAGGTGGGGTGAGAGTTTCTGGCCTTGATCTCAAGGCAGCATTTAACTGAGTGTGCGTCAAAGAACTCTAGTAAAATTGAAGTCAATGGGAATCAGGAGGAAAACTCTCCACTGGCTAGAGTCATACCTAACATAAAGGAAGATGGTTGTGGTTGTTGGAAGCCAATCATCTCAGCCCCAGGACATTGCTGTGGGAGTTCCTCAGGGCCGTGTCATAGATCCAACCATCAATGAGCTTCCCTCTATCATAAGGTCAGAAGTGAGAATGTTCACTGATGATTGCATAATGTTCAGTTCCATTCACAACCACTCAGAAAATGAAGCAATCCGTGCCTGCAATGCAACAAGACCTGAACAACATTCAGGCTTGGGCTGTGGCCACACATGTGCCAGGGAATTCCCATCTCCAATAAGAGGGAATCTAACCATATCCCCTTGATGTTCAATGGCATTACCATCACTGAATCCCCCACGAACAACATCTTGGGGGTCACCATTAACCAGAAACTTAAGTGGACCAGCCATATAAATACTGTGGCTACTAGGGTGGGTCAGAGGCAGGGAACTCTGTGGCAAGTAACTCACCTCCTGACTCTCCAAAGCCTGTCCACCATTTACAAGGCACAAGTCAGGAGTTTCATCCACTTGCTCGGATGAGTGCAGCTCTAATAACACTCAAGAAGCTCAACATCATCCAAGAAAAAAACAGCCCGCTTGATTGACACCCCATCCACCACCTTAAACTTTCACTTCCTCCACCACCGGTGCATAGTCTGTTCCATCTACAACTCACCAAGTCTCCTTCAACAGCACCTTCCAAACCCATGATCTCCACCACCTAGAAAAAGAGGGACAGCAGGCACATGGAAACACCACCACCTGTAAGGTCCCCTCCAAATCACAAACCATCCTTAATTGGAAATATATCACCGCTCCTACACTGTCACTGGTCAAAATCCTGGAACTCCCTACCTTACAGCACTATGCGTGTACCTACAACACATGGACTGCAGCGATTCAATAAGGCAGTTCACCACCCCCTTCTCAAGGACAATTAGAGATGGACACTAAATGCTGCATTTGCCAGTGATGCCCACATCCCATGAATGAATTTTTTAAAATCTTAACTTGTCTCTGTCCCTTTGCTGCCTTTTTGTGTCCTCCTGATAGCTTATCTTTCCACCTAGCTTTGTATCATCAGCAAACTTAGATACATTACATTCAGTCCTCTCATCTAAGTCATTGATATAGATTATAAATATCTGAGGCCCAATCACTGATCCTTGTGGCACCCTGCTAATTACAGCCTGCCAACCTAAAAAAGACCTTCTTATTTGTACTTTCTCTTTTACTACTGTTAACCAATCCTCTATCCATATTACCCCCAATCCCATGAGCCCTAATTTTGTGTAATATCTTGTGTGGCACCTTATCAAATGCTTTTTGAAAATCCAAAAACTCTACATAGACTGGTTCGTCCTTATCCACCCTACTAGTTACATCCTCAAAAAAGTCTAATACATTTGTCAAACATGATTTCCCTTTCATAAATCTGTGTTGACTTTGCGTAATTATATTATGACTTGCCAAGTGCCCTGTTACCACATCCCTAATAATAGATTCTATCATTTTCCCTACTATTGATATAAGGCTAACTGACCTATAGTACTCTGTTTTCTCTCTCCCTCCTTTCTTGAATACCAAGGGTTATGTTTGCTACCTTCCAATTCAGGGGACCTTTCTAGAATACAGGGAATTCTGGAAGATCCAAAATTGTGCATCCATTATATCTCTTTTAAACCCCTAAGATGTAGGCCATCAGGACCAAGGGATTTGTCCCATTAATTTCTCCAGTTCTATATTTTTTATTAATAATAATATCCCTAAGTTCGCCATTTTCACTAGATCTTTGGTTCACCAGTATATACCATGTTTACCACTTCCACTGCATTGTCCTTATCTATTCTTTCCGTTATTTCTTCAAAGAATTCAATCGGATTGATTAAACTTGATCTTCCTTTTAGAAGTCCATGGTGTCTATTTACTACGATAGTCTTTGATCTAGATTATTTGTTATCTGATCTTTCAGCAAAGATTCTGCTATCGTACCTACCACTGGCATCAAGCTCACTTATAGTTCCATGGAATAGTTCTATCTCCCTTTTTGAATATATGAATGACATTTGTTGGTTCTCCAGTCCTCTGGCATTGTTCTTTTTTCTATTTAATTTTTATAAATGAATAGGCGTGCCTCTGCTATCTCCTTCCCAGTAAAGGCCTGCTCGGGTCTGCAAATGAGACCCAACCCAAACCCGACAGAACTGCATCCGAGCCCGAGCCCGAGCCCGACCTGCCTGAGTCCTTTCATATTACCCACGCCCAACCCGACCATCAGTTAACTTACCTTTTGTTTTTCACTTTGTTCCTTACATGCGCAAGCTTAAAATAACTGTAGCAAAATCACCTTTAAAGTCCAAAAAGTAAATTATCATTAACGTCACTTACCTGAGGTGGTGATAGAGGGTGTCCGATCTGGCCAGACCCGACCTGAGACGGACCCAGAAGCGCAACCCGAACCCGACACATGTTGTCGGGTCCCGTTGGGTTCGGGTCGGATAGCAGGCCTTTACTCCCCAGTTTCTTTGAGTATCTGTGGATGCAATCCACCTGGACCCAGAGTTTTGTCTTCCTTAATTTTGGCTAGTCTGTGTAGTAACTCCTTTCTTTGTGTCTTAACTATTCCAATATCCCACTGGACTTCTTCTACTGTTGCCTTTCGTCTTTGGTAACAACTTTTAGAATTTATTTTTGTTTTTGTTCTGAGCTGAGAGATCACAGCAGCAGTTGATCACCAATGATTGACACAGACCAACATAGAGCAGATTAGTAGACAGTCTGTTCAAGGCACACTAAATAAGAGAGTCTGAGAAATGGGAATAGGAATCTTCTAAATTGCTGGCAATTTATTGTAATCTAGCTGGTAAAATTACTTATTATTTACTGCTGTTTACCATTACTTTAATAAAGATGTTGGCAAGCGAAGGGAAGGTTTATAGGTTTTAATGGAGCAAATAGCTGTCTGAGAAGTGTGAAACTTCAGAGACCTTTAAAGAAAATCACTCTATATTTTGGCATGTAAATGTATGAGGGACATCATAATGAGAACATACATTAGTATTACCTCCCCGAAGGTACTCATTATTGACCCAGGAGAAGCAATGCTAATGAGCACCTCAGGGTCAATAATGACCCAAACAACATGAAGTTATTACTATAATCAACAACTTGAAGTTTCAGCATTGCAATGGGACATTGAAGTTTTTAGCACTCTGACAGCATTTTCTATGATGTAGTCAGCACTCCAATAAATCTCCCTCATGGATCCCTGGCTTGGATTCTGGTATAATGCACAGATGACTACAACGTGTCAATTAATGTGCAAACACTGGTGCATATTAAGTGCATGAGCACTGCACTGTGACAGTAATTGTTAGTAAACACTTTAAGGGTACGTTATTTCTGGCAGCCGCAGTTGTTTCACATCAATGCAAATCATGGGAAAATTTGCACACTGGTGTTCTGGTAAAGAGCCTTCCATTTACACAATAGAAAATTGGCCAAGGTCTTCAAAACACGGAAGCAGGCCAATAGGAACATACTTTTATATGTGTAAAATTCTCCTGCCACCACTTGTCTTGTGAGATGATACTTTGCATCTTGGTGGTCAACTCTGTGTTAAACATGGCCTGGTGTGGCTCAGGAGCCCCACACTCTGGCATGGCAGTCTCTGCCACACTTGCTGCAGATGAAGGCAAAGGGCTGAGAAGGTATAGCGTTCACTCACCTTTGTTTTCTCTGGGCCTTCTTCTCAGCCAGCTGAGCTTTCCATTTCTCCTTGCCTCTTCCAATACCCCTCCAAACAGTCAGCCTCCAGAGGTCCTGGTCATCTCCCAGTTGTTGACTGTCACCCAGTTGTTTGTGTCGATGTCTGCCATCTTCATATCTCCCTTGCAGATTTCCTCGTAACAGAGGTATGGACATCCAGGAGGTTGTGACCCAGTGACCAATTCACTGGACAGAAGGTCTTTGGGTATACGGCCATCATCCATTGGATGAATGTGGCTGAACCATTGCAGACATCGTTGGCTTAGTAATGAGTGTACGCTAACAGAATTAGCATACTTCAGGATCTCTGAGTTGGTGACCTTGTCCCATCAAGAGATGCAGATGATACATCTGAGACAGCAAAGGTGCAAACTGTTTAGCCTTTTCTCCAGCCTTGCGTATGTTGTCTGGTCTCACTACTGTAGAGGAGTGCACTGAGGACGCAGGCTTGATAGACTCACAGTTTGGTGTTCTGCAGTTGCTGTTGCTCCCTGTTAATACAAAAGCAATCTGAACTAAAAAATAGAAAATACTTGAAATATTTAGCAGGTCAGGCAGCATCTGTAAATAGAGAAACAGAGCTAACATTTCAGGTCAATAACTGTTCATCAGAGCAATTCCTGCTGAGTATTTCCAGCAGTTTCTGTTTACATTGCTGTTGTTCCACACACTCTTACTCAACTTGGATGAAACAGCTGCAGCTTTTGCAATGCAGGTGTTGATTTCAGCATCAAGTGACAGATTACTGGTGATTGTGGAGCCAAGGTCTATAGAAACTATCAAAAACCTCCAGCGCCAAATTATCAATGCTGATTGATGGTGGTATGGCAACATCCTGGACCATGACATTCGTCTTCCTAATGCTGATGTTCAATCCAAACTCTTTACTGATGATGCCGCACTAGCATTCCATAATGATGAACGCCTTCAGCGGCAAATGAACAGTAAAGCTAGACACCACGGAAAGGTTGGACCTGCATGAACATATATAAGTCCTCAATGGCATACTCCCAATTTTGCTCCACCATCCTCCTCCTTTGCTAAAGACATAAATCCATTCTGCAGTACAACCCCACACACAAAGGCATTGCTTGACTACCTCATACAAATGGCTGTTGTTAATTTGTGAGCATAGACAGTAATGTCTGGATGTTCCAATTGGATACAAACCTGACTGGAAGTGTGGGAGAGCATGATTCACACCCTCCCATCCTAAGTGTTAACTGCGCCGTAATGTCCAGGGTCAGATTTTGCATCTGCTCCAGGAATCAGAAATTGTATAAATTATTCATTTAGGCGAGTGGAATGCATAACTTTACTAAGGGATTTTAAGGGCTGCTTAAGCTTAAGGTGGCCATTGTATAATTTTTCCTGTAAATTCAGTGATGATGTCTGAGAGGTCTGCAGGGGGGCAGAAAACTCTCAATTTCATGGATGGCCAGAAGTGAGGCAGAGGATCGGGAGCCCCATGGGCAAGGAGTACTGCAGGATCACAAGGGAAACTACCCAGTGACAATAGGAGCAGATATTTAGGGCAACTGGTACTAACTCAACTACCCCACATACAGGCAGTCAGTAAAGTTTAATGGACTTATCAGGTCAGGCAAGGTAAGAGAAGCCTGACACACATTTCAAGAATGCACAGCACTAAGCATGATGGCTGCTTACAGTGACCTTCCTCTCCCACTCTGTTAAAATATTTTAATTGCTTATTGTAAGTCAGTAAGTACAATATGTTTGATACCCCAGCCTATATTTCATAGAATCATCGATTGATCCAGCACAGAAAGAGGTCATTTGGCCCATCAAGATTGTGCTGCCATTCAATTAGTCCCATGTCCCCAGCCCTTTCGCCATAGCCCTATAAAAATTTTCCCCTTCAAGTATTTATCAAATTCCTTTTTGAAAGTTATTATTAAATCTGCTTCCACCATCCTTTCAGGCAGCGCATTCCAGATCATAACAACTCACTGCATAAAAAATTTCCACCTGTTGCCTTTTAGTTATTTTGCGAATCACCTCAGTTTTGTGTCCTTTGGTTACCAACCCTTCTGCCACTGGAAACAGTTTCTCCTTATTTACTCTATCTGTTCATGATTTTGAACACTTCTATCAAACGTCCTCTTAACCTTCTCTGCTCTAAGAACAAACACAACTTCTCCAGTCTCTGCACATAATTGAAATGCCTCATCTCTGGTACTAGTCTAGTAAATCTCTCTTGCACCCTGTCCAAGGCCTTGATATCCTTCCAGAAGTGTGGTGTCAGAATCGAACACAGTACTCCAATTGAGTCCTAAACCGTGTTTTGTAAAGGTTTGACGTGACTTCCTTACTTGTGGGCAGGATTTTCGCTCCTAGATGGGGATGAGTATGGAGGCAAGCAGGCACAAAGATTAGTGTCACTGGCCATCATGCTGGTTTGACATCACCATTTTGACAGCCGGTGATTTTGCTCTGGTGGACTGAAGGTGGGACCCGGCAACCTGCCTGATTTGGATTATTGGCAAATTGAGCTTGTTATCAAGCTTGTTGTCAGCTCATTAAGGGCCAATTTGGTATTTTGGCAGGGGAACACAGGTTACATGATGGATCAGGAACAGTCTAGGTGGATGGAGGCGACAACATAGCGGGAGCCTGTCATGGCATTCCATTCAATTAGGTGGGTCCATAGAAGGGTGAATGGCTGAGAGGGGCACTGATCCATTGGCATACAGGTGCCATCGGGAGAGCTGAGATGGCAGAGAAAGTGGTCTGTGCATTCTTGGTCAGATGAGGGGGTTGTGACCCTCCCAGAATCATGTCGCTATGAGGGAGTGGGAGTGGGTGTGGGGTGGTGGTGTTTGCTTCAGTAAGCATTGTGAGTGAAGTTGGCTGCAAGCAGGGCAACAGCTGGACATGGGATTAAGGTACTCAGAGATACGGTCAAGTAGCAATGAGGATCAACAGCGTCAGCAGCAGAGGCAGAGCCCTAGTCACAAAGAGGGCAGAGGAGAGGAATGAGGGGCAAGAAGGCAACAGAGGCCATACCCTCAGCATCAAGTGTACCACCAAAGAAGAAGCTACCTGGACATGTCAGAGAATGTGCTGCATGAGACTGTGTCTATCCAGGCAGATGGTCACTGAGATTTCTGTCCTCATTAAGGAAGACCTCAGACCCCGCAGTATTGCTCACCATGCCCTGCCAGTAGCAGTGCAAGTCACTGTGGCCTTGAATTTCTTTGCCTCTGGCTCCTCCTAGGATCAGAAGTGGACCTTGGTTGCGTCTCTCAAGCGGCAGCATACCATTGCATCTCACAGGTCACTGATGCCCTATTTACGAAAGTTGGGCAGTACATACAAATTTAAACAAATGGGGCCTCACAGACACAAAGGGCAGTGGAATTCACCTCCATCACTAGTTTCCTGCAGGTGCAGGAGATCATCAATTGCACCCACGTGGCCATCAAGGCACCGAGCAAATAGCCAATGAGATTCATCAATAGGAATGGATTCCACTCCCTCCATGTTCAGGTGGTCTGCGACCACAACAAGAGCTTCACGCATGTGTGCACTCCCTATCCTAAGAGCCGCCATGACACCTTCATCCTCCAGCAGGCCTGAGTGCCTCAGCTCTTCACCTCAATCCCCAAACTATTATCCCCTGAAGAGATGGCTACTCAACTCTTTATGTGACCCAAGTCAGAGCCACAGAGGCGCTACAACTGAAGCCATCTGCTCACAAGGACCACCATCGAGCAGGCCATCAGCTTTCTAAAGATGTGATCCCTTACACAATTTTGTATCCATACTGTCACAGTCTCGAAAATCAATTTTGCTTACTTATCTATTGTTACAACCGACTACTCCTGTCAAAGCCCCCAATCAAAATATACGATTCTGATTGTGGTGGGAGAAACGCACTGTTAATTCAATCCTGCCCCTCCACAGATCGCCGAACATATCATTTTAAACTTTGCAAACTAAAGAAAGACCCAGGCAAATTGTACCATCTGTAACCGCTGAATGAGGCTAACCAAACTAGGTGTCTTTAAATCAACAAATTAACAGGTTAATTAGAAATACTAAATTCTTAAATTCTACGAAAGACATAAACAACATTTAAAATAGAGAAATTAAAGTCCTGGCAAATTTACGCTCCTGCCAGAGGTGAAAAGGGTCCAAGGTTGCTTGAAGTCCTCACAGCCATCCACTGGGGAGAAAAAGGTTCTTCCACAGTAGAATAGTCCGTAGTCTAATTACAGTAGTAATTTCCTTCTCCAGCGATGAATTTCCACAATTAACGACGTGCAAACACTTTTTAAATGAATCAATTTGGCTTTAGAATTTTTGAGGGATAAAAGATTGTCACAGTCTAACTTCCCTTCCTTCAGTTTAAATTATCAGAGATCTCTGTTTTGGCTTGACTTTTTTAGAATTTTGAGAGATAATAAATAAACAGACTAAATTCTCTTCCTACAGTTTAAATGGTCTGATTCTCCTGTTAGAACAGACTGTTTGCACTATAAGCCAGTTCAAAATTGCATTGTAACAAATGTATCTCTCAATGCTCGGTCCGAGTGGCTGTATCCAAGGCAACGTGAATGCACCCTTTGAATCGCAGTCTCTGAACAGCTGTGTCCAAGGCAATGAGAATGCAGTCTTTCGAGCTTGCTGCCTTAAAGCAGTACGGCTCTTTTCCAGCCTTAAAGGTACACCGCATATTTCCCAGAGAGAAAAAAAGACAGGATCATGACACTATTATGTGGTACTTTGTCAAATATATTTTGAAAATCCATATACACAATATCAACTGCAGGAACTGTGGTGGAATGCAATTCTGCTGCTGCAGATGGTCTACAGTGCCTCATAGGTGCCTAGTTTTGAGCTGCTAAAACTGTCTGAATCTATCCCATTCAGCAAGATGGAGGGCATCCTCAAAGTGAAGATGGGGTTTCATTGCCACAAGGACTGTGCGATGGTCATTCTTACCAATACCGTCTAGGACAGAAATAAAAACAAGAAATGCTGGAACCACTCAGCAGGTCTGGCAGCATCTGTGAAAAGAGAAGCAGAGTTAATGTTTCGGGTCAATGACCCTTCTTCGGAACTGACAAATATTAGAAAAGTCACAGGTTATAAGCAAGTGAGGAGGGGGTGGGGCAAGAGATAACAAAGGAGAAGGTGTAGATTGGACAAGGCCACATAGCTGACCAAAAGGTCATGGAGCAAAGGCAAACAATATGTTAATGGTGTGTTGAAAGACAAAGCATTAGAACAGATTAGGTGTTAACGGACTGAATATTGAACAGCAGCAAGTGCAAACATGAAAAAAAACAGTGGGTAAGCAAACTGAACAAACTAAGATGAAATGAAATAAATGCAAAAAAAAAGATTGTAAAAAATGTAAAAAAGAACAAAAGAAAAAATAACTAAAAATGAAAGTAAAATGGGGGGCTATCATGTTCTGAAATTATTGAACTCAATGTTCAGTCCGGCAGGCTGTAGTGTGCCTAATCGGTAGATGAGATGCTGTTCCTCGAGCTAGGACAGATGCATCTGCGACAGGTAGATTGGTGAGGAGAAGGTCAAGGAAAGTTTTCCTTGTATTGGTTCTCTCACCCCCTGCTACAGGCCCATTCTGGCAGATGTGTCCTTCAGCACTTGACCAGCTCAGTCTGCAATGGTGCTACCAAGCCACTCTTGGTGATGGACATTGTGTCCCGCACCCCGAGTACATTTTGTACTTTTTCCAAATGGTGTTCAACATGGAGGAGTACTGATTCATCAGCTGATGAAAGGTGGTAGGTGGTATCAGCAGGAGGTTTCCTTGCCCATGTTTTACCTGATGCCATGAGACTTTGTGGGGTCTGGAGTGAATATTAAGGACTCCCAGGGCTGTAAACCACTGTGTTGCCAGCTCTGGTGGGTCTGTCCTGCTGATGGGACAGAACATACCCAGGGATGGTGATGGAGGAGTCAGGGACATTGTCTGCAAGGTATGATTCTGTGAGTATGATTATGGCAGGATTTAACAAGGAGGCGGTAGCCCGGTCCACCTGCTGGAAAGTCAGGAGCGAGCCCACCCCTCCCGGCCCTGGAAGCCACGACACTATTTTGCGTGGTTCAAGCAATTAATTGCCTGAGGTTGTGGCTTCCATCCCTCTGAGACAGAATGTCCTGCCTTCAACAGCTGCTAGCCAATCAGATGGCCGACAGCTCTTCAGTCCCAGCAATGCCTCCTGCTGCGGTGGCCACTCCTAGGACTGCAGCAGGCCCCAGACACAGCTGGTGATGGAGGCCGGAGAAGAAGGCGTGGGGCTGGGGTTCTCCAGGGCCAATCAGCCAGGGCCCGTCTAGGGGGAGGGGGATTTGCTCACGAGCGCGGGGGGCGGGGGGAGGGGTCTTCCAGCAGGGGAGGCCCATGCCACTTGGGGGCCCTCCATGGGGCACAGGCTGCACAATGAGGAGGGACCTGCCCCAGCCCACAAGGAGGTTGGCAGGTTTTACTGGGTGGCCTTCCCAGGTGGCAAAGTACCCATTTGCCTGGTAAAATACCAGTGGCACTGGGAATGCATGGGGGCATATAAACGGGTGGGATGGTGGGTGAGCTATGCCCTCCGGGGTATGGGGGGTGGTGGGGAGTGGGGTGGTCCATCCAGTTTTATTTATTTTTTCCCAAAATATACTTTATTCATAAAAATCTGTAAAAAATACATTACCAGTTTCAAACAGCACCAAGTCAAAAAATACAAACAGTGCAAGGGTGATCAGTTTCCTTCAATACAATCATGAGTTGCCTCACAACCCTTCCATTTCATTTGTCATGCCAGATACATTTTTACATTTTACAGCACACAAAAGTTTCCCAAAACGGTTCGAGGGGTTTCCCATGGATCCAGCCCTTCAGTTCAGCTTGGTGGGGGGACCTTACACAGTGGTCTTTCCCCATTGAGCCTTTGCTGCGGCTGCCGCAAGCTTTAGTACGTCCCTCAGCATGTAGTCCTGGACATTGGAATGAGCCAGTCTGCAACATTCGGTCATGGACAACTCTTTGCGCTGGAAGACCAGCAAGTTTCGAGCAGACCAAAGGGCATCTTTCACCGAATTGATAGTGCTCCAGCAGCAGTTGATGTTTGTCTCGGTGTGCGTCCCTGGGAACAGCCCGTAGAGCACAGGCTCCTGTGTTACAAAGCTGCATGGGATGAACCTTGACAAAAACCACTGCATCTCTTTCCACGCCTGCTTTGCAAAGACACATTCCAGAAGGAGGTGGGCAACTGTCTCTTCCCCAGCACAGCCACCGCGGGGGCATTGTGCGGAGGGGGTGACTTCGGGCATGCAGGAAGGATCTGACAGGGAGGGCTCTTCTCACCACCAGCCAAGCTACATCTTGGTGCTTGTTTGAAAGTTCTGGTGATGAGGCATTCCGCCAAATGACTTTGGTGGTCTGCTCGGGGAACCATCCCACAGGATCCACCGTCTCCTTTTTCTGTAGGGCCTTGAGGACATTCCGTGCAGACCACTGCCTGATGGATCGGTGGTCAAAGGTATTTTCCCGGTCCATCCAGTTTTATTCTTATTCAGCTTTTCCATAGTGGTTTGATACAACTGAGTGGTTTAGGCTATTTCTGAGAGCAGCTAAGATTCAACCACATTTTAGTGAAAGCTATAGCACATGCGCACAGGGAGTGTCTGCCAGGAGTATGCAAAGTCAGAAGATTGTGTTGTCAAGTGCTGTCATTTTGGAGCTCAACACTCCAGCTAACACATTTCTTGAACATGCACAGCTGAGCATGTATTTAGCAGCAGAAGGAACTCCCAACCCCCACCACCGGCACTATTTAAAGGGATCATCAACTGCTTTCAAGTTACAAGAACACAAGAACACGAGAAATAGGAGCAGAAGTAAACCATATGGCCCATCGAGCCTGCTTCACCATTCAATATGATCATGGCTGATCTTGTGCTTCAATTCCACTTTCCTGCCCACTCCCCATATCCCTTGATTCCCTGCGAGACCAAAAATCTATCCCAACCTTAAATGTATTCAATGATGTAGCACCCACAACCCTCTGGTGCAGAGAATTCCAAAAGATTCACAACCCTTTGAGTGAAGTAGTATCTCCTCATCTCAGTCCTCAATGATTGACCCCTTATCTTGTGACTGTGTCCCAATGTTCTAGATTCCCTGACCAGTGGGAACAATCTCTCAGCTTCTACCCTATCAAGCCCTTTCAGAATCTTGTATATCTGAATTAGATCACCTCTCATTCTTCTAAACTCCAGAGAACATAGGCCCAATTTACTCAGCCTCTCCTCATAGGACAACCCCCTCATCTCAGCGACCAATTTACTAAATCTTTGCTGCACTGCCTCCAGTGCAAACATATCCTTTCTTAAATGTGGAGGCCAAAACTGCACACAATATTCCAGGCGTGGTCTCACCAAAGCCCTGAACAATTTTAGTAAGACTTCTTTATTTCTGTATTCCAATCCCCTTGCAATAAAGGCCAACATACCATTTGCCTTCCCAATAGCCTGTTGCACCTGCATGTTAACTTTATGCATTCCGTGTACGGGTATCCCCAAGTCTCTGAACATCAACACTTACCAATTTCACACCTTTTAAAAAAATATTCTGCTTTTCTATTTTTCAGATCAAAGTGAACAACCTCACACTTCCCTACATTATACTCCATTTGCCATCTTGTTGCCCATTCACTTAACCTGTCTATATCTCTTTGCAGCCTCTTTACATCCTCCCCACAGCTTACCTTTCCACCGAGCTTTCTATCATCAGCAAACTTAGATACATTACTCTCTGTCTCTTCATCCAAGTCATTAATATAGAGTGTAGATAGCTGAGGTCCCAGCACTGATCCTTGTGACACTATTCACTGCCTGCCAACTTGAAAATGCCCCATTTATGCTCACTCTCTGTTTCCTGTCTGTGAACCAATCCTCTATCCACGCTAATATATTACCCCCAAAACCATGAGTCCTTATCTTGTCTATTAATCTTTTATGTGGCACCTTATCGAATACCTTTTGAAAATCCAGGTATACTACATCTCCTGGTTCCCCTTTATCCACCCTACCAGTTACATCCTCAAAAAACTCTAATAAATTTGTCAAACAGGATCTCCCTTTAGTAAAACTATGCTGACTTATTCTAATCATACTATGCATTTCCAAGTGCAATATTAAGACTTCTTTAATAATAGTTTCCAGCATCTTCCCAATGACTGATGTTAGGCTAACTGGCCTGTAGTTTCCTGTTTTCTCTCTACCTCCTTTCTTGAAAAGCAGTGAAACATTTGCCAACTTCCAATCTGATGGGACCAATCCTGAATCGAAGAAATTCTGGAAAATCATAGCCAGTGCATCCATTATCTCTGCAGTTATCTCTTTTAGAACTCGAGGGTGTAGGCCATCTGATACCGGGGACCTGTCAGATTTTAGTCCCTCAAGTTTCTCCAATACTTTTTCTCGACTGATATCAATATCCTTAATTCCCTCACTCTTTTTAGTCCTTAGGTTACTGCCTATTTCTGGTATGGAGCTTGTGTCTTCTTCTGTGACAGACAGACACAAAATATTTGTTCAATGCCTCTACCATTTCCTATTCCCCATGATGATTTCTCCTGTCTCTGCCTCTAAGGGACCAACATCTACTTTAGCTACTCTCTTCCTTTTTATGTACTTATAAAAGCTCTCATACCACGAACAATAGATGCCCCTCTACGTTGCTTTCATTGATCTCACCAAAGCTTTTGACCTCGTCAGCAGACGTGGTCTCTTCAGACTACTAGAAAAGATTGGATGTCCACCAAAGCTACTAAGTATCATCACCTCTTTCCATGACAATATGAAAGGCACAATTCAGCATAGCAGCACCTCAACAGACCCCTTTCCTATCCTGAGTGGCGTGAAACAGGGCTGTGTTCTCGCACCTACACTGTTTGGGATCTTCTTCTCCCTGCTGCTCTCACATGCGTTCAAGTCTTCAGAAGAAGGAATTTTTCTCCACACAAGATCAGGTGGCAGGTTGTTCAACCTTGTCAGGGAACTCCTCTTTGCTGACGATGCTGCATTAACATCTCACACTAAAGAGTGTCTGCAGAGACTCATCGACAGGATTGCGGCTGCCTGCAACAAATTTGGCCTAACCATCAGCCTCAAGAAAACGAACATCATGGGACAGGACATCAGAAATGCTCCATCCATCAATATCGGCGACCACGCTCTGGAAGTGGTTCAAGAGTTCACCTACCTAGGCTCAACTATCACCAGTAACCTGTCTCTCGATGCCGAAATCAACAAGCGCATGGGAAAGGCTTCCACTGCTATGTCCAGACTGGCCAAGAGAGTGTGGGAAAATGGCGCACTGACACGGAACACAAAAGTCCGAGTGTATCAAGCCTGTGTCCTCAGTACCTTGCTCTACGGCAGCGAGGCCTGGACAACGTATGTCAGCCAAGAGCGACGCCTCAATTCATTCCATCTTCACTGCCTCCGGAGAATCCTTGGCATCAGGTGGCAGGACCATATCTCCAACACAGATGTCCTCGAGGTGGCCAACATCCCCAGCATATACACCCTACTGAGACAGCGGCTTTTGAGATGGCTTGGCCATGTGAGCCGCATGGAAAATGGCAGGATCCCCAAGGACACATTGTACAGCGAGCTTGTCACTGGTATCAGACCCACCGGCCATCCATGTCTCCACTTTAAAGACGTCTGCAAACGCGACATGAAGTTCTGTGACATTGATCACAAGTCATGGGAGTCAGTTGCCAGTGATCGCCAGAGCTGGTGGGCAGCTATAAAGGCGGGGCTAAAGAGTGGCGAGTCGAAGAGACTTAGCAGTTGGCAGGAAAAAAGACAGAAGTGCAAGGAGAGAGCCAACTGTGTAACAGCCCCGACAACCAATTTTATCTGCAGCACCTGTGGAAGAGTCTGTCACTCTAGAATTGGCCTTTATAGCCACTCCAGGCGCTGCTTCACAAACCACTGACCACCTCTAGGCACTTACCCATTGTCTCTCGAGACAAGGAGACCAAAGAAAAAAAGCTCTTACATTCTGTTTTTATATTGCTGGCTAGTTTACTCTCATTCTATTTTTTCCCTTTTTATCAACTTTTTGGTGGCCCGTTGCTGGTTTCTAAAACACTCCCAATCTTCAGACTTGCTACTATTTTTTTGCAACATTGTAAGCCTCATTTTTTAGGCTAATACACTCCTTAACTTCCTGAGTGAACCACGGATGTGTCTTTCTGGATGAACTTTTGTTAGTTTATGATTGATTTCTACTTGCACCTGCTATAATTATAGAAATGTTTAATGGTTTCCAGAGTTGTTTAAAGTTGCTGCTATCTACAGGGAGTGGTGTACACATGTTGCAGGGGTTCATCCTGACTTCAAGGATTCTGCAGAAACCACTTGCTCCCAGACTACAGCATGATAGGGAGAATGAACAGGGATGACACAGAGCAGGACAAGCTGCTAAAAGAGAGAGGAGGAGCAGAAAGAGGAAGAGGAGAAGAGCTCTCAGCAGGAGGCTATATCCTCCCACGGTGTTCAAGCAGTGATTCTCCTACTTGAACCTCAGTGTTGAACAATGGGCTGAATTTTTCCGCTTAACTGGAAGTCCTGCTACTGGGGCCAAAAGCGGGAGGCAACCCCACTTTGGCTGTTGGTAAGACCCTGGGGCAGCATATTGCTGGCAGTAGCCAATTAAAGAGACCATTGCCAGGGGCCATCGTCCAATTAAAGTTGGTGGTCCGCCCCCAAGATCTGCCAGCCCAATTAGAGGGCCGACAGCTTCGCAGCCTCAGCAGTACCACCGCAATAGGTGAGAGGGTGGGTTGTGGTGTCCCAGTGGCACCATTGCTGCGGAGGTGGCCATTGCCATGGGGCCTCTCCATGGACTATGCAGTGACCATAAAGAAGGGCCCCCACCAGAACCCTCTGGGAGGCTGCCAGTGTTTACCTGGTGGTCTCCCTACTCAGTGGCGGGCCCTTACGACATGAGCAAAATGCCTCTCCACCTCCTGCATCAAGACCTCCAGTTTCAGGATGATGAGCTTTCTGCTTCTCTCTCCACAGATGCTGCCTGACCTTCTGAGTGTTTTCAGCATTTTCTGTTTTTATTACATTTTAGTTTCTGTTTATGAGGTTCACCTATACTGACTGCTCTAACTGACAGAAGGCTGCCTCTGGTCTGCCAGTATAAATCTGTAAAAGGAAATCTTTGACCACAAGTTCCCAATTGTAAGAGGGCACCATTGAATTTCTTGGCTTTGTGCTTAGTTCCCACATCTGCTGCTTGACGTGGCCTAGAACAAGCACTCTGGCTAGTTCGTTCAGAGGCCTTCAATGAGGTGCCATTTAATGACTCATGATAAAAGTCGGGCATGTGGAATCAGGGGAAAATGTCAGACAACATCATTCCAGAAGGCTTCTTGCTGAAAGTCAAGTGTATTAAATATAGAGGGAAAAAAGCTATTAACCATAATGGATGTTGATATGTTTCTCACCAACACAGCTATGACAATTTGAAAGATTATTTGTGGCAGTAGTTATTTTTTCTTCCAAATAACAGCACACATCTCAGTCACTTTGTTCCACCCACAGAGATCACAAAAAAATCTGTGTATGTGACCCATAGTCACTTAAAAGACAAGAAATAGGCTGCACAATTTCCAATCCAATTTTGTCCCTACTGAAGACAGTGCAAACAGAAAATGGTTGGATGCAGCACAAAGATGACATGGATTGGCTGAAGTGTGAGCCAGCACAGATATAAAGTTAGCTTGTAAATTTGACTCCATCTTCATTTTACCATCTCAAAAGCTCAATGTATTTAAACCATAACTTCTGTGGTTGCTGTTTGTTTTGGTGAGGCTACCGAACAAATAATTTTATATGGAGAGTGCAACTGCTGTCATTATAAAGTAGGGTTGTCCAACCTTTTCACGTAGGAGGCCACAATTATAATTTTCGTCTTACATGGGGGGCTGGTGAGACAATTTTGGAAAGATAAAAGCATTAAAAATTTATCTTAATGTTAATCAAAACAACAAATGTACATTTTTGTGAAGAAGCTTGAAATGAAAAGACTAAGTTATTGACTTATTTTTCTTCACTGTGTTGGACACTAATTTAGTGAGATACCTGGCATTTTTTTCGTTGCACAAGTAGACAATGTTTGCCCACACACTTGATGTCGCAATGTGGAGTATTCCAGATAGATGTCATTCTGTCAGGAGTGATCTTGATCACTCTCTCCCTCTCTCTCTCTCTCTCTCTCTCCCTGTGCCCCCCCCTCTCTGTTTTGTTCCCCCCTCCCATGTCGTCCTCGCTCTCTGTGTCCCCCCCCCCCCCAGTCCCCCCTTTCTCTCTCTGTCCCCCACTCTTTCTCTCTCTGGCCCTCTCTCTATCCCATCCCCTCTCTCTCTCACTCTCAAACAGTTGCAGAGAGTGGAATGCTCAGCAGATGGTTGTTCAGTTTTTTTTTTAAATTCAGTTTCACATGCGCTGTATCGGTTTCTGAACTTCAGACAGATTCGGGGTTTTCCGGCGGGCTTTTTAAAAAGAAGTCAGAACCTGCCGGGAAACCCCGAATCTGTCCAAAGTTCAGAAATTGCTGTTCCCGCTCCCAGCACCTGTCAGCTGTGAAACTGAATTGCGATCTTTTTTAAAAGCTAGTTTGACAATGGGAAATTTCTCATCTCCATTCACAGAGCCTTGGCGAGGATGAGGAATGGCCTCAGATACAGTTTACATCCACGGGCTAGATGGAAACCTTTGGCAGGCCGGATCCTGGCCCACGGGCCCTAAGTTGGACAACCCTGTTATAAAGCATTACTCCATCTGAATTCCCATGCAGTATTCTTTAATGTCTTACCAAGATGATAAAGAACACTTTGTAAAGTTGAGCATAAGCATTGTAAAGCTGAATTGAGCACAAGTCTGCAGTGTTACTCCAGTGGGTGTGGCTAATAAGAATGAAGCTTGTATCGTATTGAATTGCTTGAACCATGTGGATGGCAAATAAACATGGGATCAAATAAAGATCCTATTTGGGTGAGAGCTTAGTTATCTTAAATTAGGTAACACTTGTGCTCAGTGGTACATAGAATCAGGGATGAACTTCCAAAAACTATGCATATTAACTTTCATCCAAGTTCCAAAATGAGTACATTCACTGTACCTGTACACATATCAGGATCCAACACTTGGACAGAACTGGGTCCAAATAGGGGTAGGGCAAATCATTTGCTCACTAGATGGATTAAAAATGTAGCATACAGCAAAGTGAATTTTCCTGTAAACTACTATGAACAAAGCAATTAATACTGCAGAACATGTCATATGAACCAGTACATTTCCATGTCCCACATTATGAATATCCATTTATCTAGGTCACATGTCATCTCCATTTTCACTGACACTGCAAAACCTTCACATTAAGCTAACAGACTGCCAAGAGAATGAGAGAAATAAATTCAATAACTTCATATTATAGACAGCAATCTGTATTTGCAAGCAAATTCAAAGCAGTAGTCTAATCTCCAGAGGAGAAATCATAAACCATTCAAGCATCAGACATTATGTCAGCCTACCACCTTGACGAAAGACGTACCTGGTAACAATTCTTCCCACAAATCCATTGTGGGCTCTCAATGTTTTATGTGTTGCTTCATATTTCATTGTTTCATACTATTCATGCCGTTAATTTTAGCTATTTGGATACTTGGTTGAAATACTTCCAAACAAATTATTTGACACAGGAGAGGACGCTACACAGACAACAATATAGTATTAGATCATGGGCTGAATTCTACCGGCCCCTCGATGCCGCCTGGCGGCGGGCCCTTCATTAGCATATGTAGATGAACATTTAAAATATGTAAATAAACTTAACTGCAGGCAGCGGCTGTCCCACTTCGATATTACGGCCACGATTCGTGCTCCGCGTACCTTTGGAACTCCGTACGGAGATCCGGGCGAGAACCTGGTGGGGAGGAGGGAGGAATAAAATTTTCAGGGCGGGAGGGGTGGAGGAGCAGGGAAATCAATTTTTATTGGATGTGGGGATGGTGGGAAGTGGTTGGAGGGCAAAAGATTGAAGGTTGAGGGGGAAAGTTTGGGTATTTGTACAAGCAATTTGAAATTCATTAATAGGATGTGAGCGTCACTGGCCAGGCCAGCATTTATTGCCCATCCCTAACTGACCTTCAGAAGGTGGTGCTGAGCTGCTTTCTTGAACTGCTGCAGTCCATGGGAGTTAGGTACACCCACAGTGCTGTTAAGAAGTGAGTTGCAGGATTTTGACCCAGCGACAGTGAAGGAACGGCAATATCGTTCTAAGTCAGGATGGTGTGTGACTTGGAGGGGAACTTGCAGGAGGTGATGTTCCCATGTATTTGCTGCCCTTGTCCTTCTAGTTGGTAGAGGTCGCGGGTTTGGAAGGTGCTGTCAAAGGAACCTTGGTACGTTGCTGCAGTGCATCTTGTAGATGGCACCACTGTGCGTCAGTGGTGGAGGGAGTGAATGTTTGTGGATGGGGTGCCAATCAATCGGGCTGCTTTGTCCTGGATGGTGTCGAGCTTCTTGAGTGTTGTTGGAGCTGCAGCCATCTAGGCAGGTGGAGAGTATTCCATCACACTCCTGACTTGTGCCTTGTAGATGGTAGACAGGCATTGGGGAGTCAGGAGGTGAGTTACTTGCTGCAGGATTCCTAGCCTCTGACCTGCTCTTGTAGCCACGGTATTTATATGGCTACTCCAGTTCAGTTTCTGGTCAATGGTAACCCCTAGAATGTTGATCGTGGGGAATTCAGCGATGGTAATGCCATTGAACGTCAAGGGGAGATGGTTAGATTCTCTCTTGTTGGAGATGGTCATTGCCTGGCACTTGTGTGGCGCAAATGTTACTTGCCACTTATCAGCCCAAGCCTGGATATTGTCCAGGTCTTGCTGCATTTCTACAAGGACTGCGTCAGTATCTGTTGCAAATGCTTCAGTCTTATCTTTCGCACTGATGTGCTGGGCTCTCCCATCATTGAGGTTTCATTCTTTTATATTATCTTCGTAGCGGTTAGATAGAACTGAGTGGCTTGCTAGGCCATTTCAGAGGGCATGCAAGAGTCAACCACATCGCTGTGGGTCAGGAATCACATGTAGGCCAGACCAGGTAAGGACAGCAGATATCCTTCCCTAAAGGAAGGACATAAGTGAATCAGATGGGCTTTTACAACAATCAAACATGGCCATCATTATACATTAGACTAGCTTTTTTTTAATTCCAGATTTATTAATTGAATTCAAATTCCACCTTCTGCTGTGGTGGGATTTGAACCCATGTCCCCAGAGCAATACACTGGGTCTCTGGGTCACTAGCCCAGTGACAGTACCACTACGCCATCGCCTACCCGGTTATTGCCTGAACATGGAGGCTGCCCCCTTACATCATAGCAGGCGGGTGCGGCGCCCTCACTTTTGAAATGAGCCCTGGCGCAAAATATCGCAGGGGCTCCTCGGCGGCCACTCAATGCTGGCGCCGCGCTAAGTTTAAAGGTTGCCGCTGCAGAGAGCGGCGCCGGAATAAAATTCAGCCCCATATGTGTACTTTGTATACGATTTAGTAAATTTCCTCATTTTTTTTAAATCAGGATCTCTCTTGCACACTTTACAACAACAACTTGCATTTATATAGCATCTGTAACATCTTAAGCATCTGCTGCTGAAACCCTCATTTATGCCTTCATTATCTCTGGACTTGGTTATTCCAAAGCACTTCTGGCTGGTCTCCCACATTTTACTCTCCATAAAATAAGAGTTCATCCAAAACTTGCACCAAGTCCCTTTCCCCTATCACCCCTGTGCTCGCCAACCTACTTTGGCTCCTGGTCAAGCAACGTCTTAATTTTAAGATTGTCATCCTTGTTTTCGAATCCCTCCATGGACTATTTTGTTTTATAATGCTCCTGTGAAGCGCCTTGAGACGTTTTATTATGTTAAAGGTGCTATATAAATGTAAGTTGTTGTTGTTAACATAATAAAACATCCCAAGGCACTTCACAAGAGAATTATAAAACAAAATATGGCATTGAGCCACATAAGGAGATATTAGGTCAGAGGACCAAAGACTTGGTTAAAGAGGTAGTTTTTAAGGAGTGTCTTAAAGAAGGAAAGCGAGGTGGAGAGCATAGATGTGTAGGGAGGGTATTCCAGAGCTTGGGGCTGAGGCAACTGAAGGAGCAGTCACCAATGGTGGAGCAATTAAAATCGGGGATGCACAAGAGGCCAGAATTAGAGGAGCGCAGATATCTTGGAGGGTTGTGGGGCTGGAGAAGATTACAGAGATAGGGAACAGTGAGGCCATGGAGGGATTTGAAAACAAGGATGAGAATTTTAAAATGAAGACATTGCTTAACCA
The DNA here is from genome assembly GCF_036365525.1 of Heterodontus francisci. Classification (NCBI taxonomy): domain Eukaryota; kingdom Metazoa; phylum Chordata; class Chondrichthyes; order Heterodontiformes; family Heterodontidae; genus Heterodontus; species Heterodontus francisci. Next base: position 62,550,256 of record NC_090384.1, read on the forward strand.
GGGGCCCAGGTAGGTCAGCGAGCACGGGGTGATAGGCAAATGGAACTTGGTGCAAGTTAAGGCACGTGCAGCAGAGTTTGGATGACCTCAAGTTTACAGAGGGTAGAATGTGAGAGATCAGCCAGTAGTGCATTGGAATAGTCAAGTCTCGAGGTAACAAAGGCATGGATAAGTAAATACTTTATGTAAAAATAAACACTAGTTAGAACCTCTGTGCACTGTATGATACCACACCAATGTGAACAAAATATACTGCTGTATATTTTAAACATATGGCAGTTGTCATGTCATGCAAGGGCCGATACAGAACAGGTAGAATGCATGGAAGATTTAGTGGGCCAGGCAGAACATTTCAAATTGCTATGCGGCTTGTGGAGCTGGGGCAAGGGTTGATTTTGACAGTTATTGCAATCCAGCAGGTCTCAGGCATAATGTACAGAATGCTGATGGATTAATTGCAGGATTTGCATTGATATCAATCCTGCACTTACACTGTTGGTCACTAATTAGCAGTAAAAAGGTTTGTTTTGTAGGAGTTTGCATGAGTCATTTGTATTCCTTTTCAATGCTATTTTTTCCATTAGTACAGGTCTTGCTACAACACTAATCAATTCAAAAAGCATGACAACCATAATGTAGCATAAAAATTAGGAGCACAACAATTTATTAAATTAAACAAAGTAGTTTTTGGGAGTCTGAAGGCAAGAAATATACTGTTATTAATTCACATTATCATAAAACAATGAAAAGTTACCTCCCTAGGAATTTCATAGATCTTTTAAAGTGCTTGTGTTATTTAATAAGTGGTGACATTCATCTTAGAGATATGTTCTAATGTTTCACCATTCAAATGATTGTAAAATCAAAAATAAATCTCGTAACTTGGACCGGAGACAGCGCGAGAGAGAGAGGAGCACGGCAGGAGTTCAGGTTTCAAAAGCGCGCCAAAAGCCCAGAGTCGGAGACCGGAGACAGTGAGAGAGAGGAGCACGGCGGGAGTGCAGGTTTCAAAAGCGTGCCCAAAGCCCAGAGTCGGAGACCGGAGACAGTGAGAGAGAGGAGCACGGCGGGAGTGCAGGTTTCAAAAGTGTGCCCAAAGCCCAGAGTCGGAGACTGGAGACAGTGAGAGAGAGGAGCACGGCGGGAGTGCAGGTTTCAAAAGTGTGTCCAAAGCCCAGAGTCGGAGACCGGAGACAGTGAGAGAGAGGAGCACGGTGGGACCAGAGCAGGGAAAATTCGAGAAGTGACATCAACGTGTCATCACAATCAACAGAGAGAGCAGGGAAGAAGCTACCTGTTTGGTGAGTATCTGGTAAGTGATTAAAGTCCATTCTAATCCTAACGTTTAAAATAGTAAAGGAACTAATGGTAAGCTTAATAAAATATATTAAAAAAGGAAAATAAAATAAAAAATTGAATAATATAATTAAGTAGTTAATTAAAACACATTAAGGATGGCAGGATAGGTGATGTGTCACGGCTGCAGCATGTGGGAGCTCCTGGATGCCAGTGTGATCCAGGGCAAACACGTCTGCAGTAAGCGTTTGCAGCTCGAAGAGCTTTGGCTCAGAGTCATTGAGCTGGAGTCCGAGCTGCAGACACTGCGTCACATCAGGGAGGAGGAATGTGACCTGGGCATTTTGTACCAGGAGGCGGTCACCCCCCTTAGGATAGGGTCTTTTGATTTGGTCACTGGTCAGGGACAGGAGAGTGTGGCTGCAGCTGAGGCAGGTAAGGGGACCCAGAGGGCAGGAGTGCAGGAGCCTTAGCCTTTGCAATTGTCCAACGGGTTTGCTGTTTTTTCAGCTTGCTTGGATGAGAGTGGGGGCTGCAAGTGGATGAGCACCCTGACCATGGCACCATGGTACAGGAAGCCATTCTAATGGAGGGAGAAAAAAGGAATGTAGTGGTAATAGGGGACAGTATAGTTAGGGGGATTGACACTGCAGCAAAGAGCAATAGTCCAGACGGCTGTGTTGCCTGCCCGGTGCCAGGGTTCGGGACATCTATTCAGGGCTGGAGAGGAACTTACAGTGGGAGCGCGAGGATCCAGTCGTTGTGGTCCATGTAGGTATCAACGACATAGGCAGGACAAGGAAAGAGGTTCTGCATAGTCAGAATGAGGAACCAGGCACCAAATTAAGTAACAGAACATCAAAGGTAATAATCTCTGGATTATTACCTGAGCCACATGCAAATTGGCAAAGGGCAAATAAAATTAAAGAAATTAATGCGTGGCTCAAAGTCTGGAAGGTAGAATTGGGTTCCAGTTCATGGGACACTGGCACCAGTACTGGGGAAAGTAATGGCTGTACCGCTGGGTCGGCCTACATCTGAACCGTGCTGGGGCTGGTGTTCTAGCAAGTCACATAACTAGGGAAGTAAGATAGTAAGAATTTCTATAGATATTTTAAAAAGCAAAGAGTTAACAAAGTGAGCGTTGCTTCTATAAAAAGTGAGTCCAGGGAATTAATAACGGATAATAAGGAGATGGCAGATGAATTGAACAGATATTTTGCATCGGTCTTCATTATTGAGGATACAAGTAACATCCCAGTATTAGCTGTAAGTCAGCAAATGGAAGGGAGGGAGGAACTCAAGAAAATTACAATCACTAGGGAAGTGGTACTGAACAAATTGTTGGAGCTGCAGGCTGACAAGTCTTTGGGTCTTGATGGACTTCATCCTAAGGTGTTAAAAGAAGTGGCTAGTGAGATAGTTGATGTGTTAGTTTTAATTTTCCAAAATTCCCTAGATTCAGGGAAGGTTTCATTAGATTGGAAAATAGTGAATGTAACTCCTTTATTCAAAAAGGGAGGGAGACAGAAAGCAGGAAACTACAGGCCAGTTAGCAACATCTGTCTTAGGGAAAATGTTAGAAGCTCTTATTAAAAATGTTATAGCAGGCATTTAGAAAAATTCAAGGTAATCAGGCAGAGTCAACATGGTTTTGTGAAAGGGAAATCATGTTTAACCAATTTATTAGAGTTCTTTGAGGGAGTTACATGTGCTGTGGATAAAGGGGAACCGGTGGATGTATTGTGCTTAGATTTCCAGAAGGCATTTGATAAGGTGCCACATCAAAGGTTATTGCAGAAAATAAAAGCTCATGGTGTAGGGGGTAACATATTGGCATGGATAGAAGATTGGTTAGCTATCAGGAAACAGAGAGTAGGCATAAATGGATCATTTTGTGGTTGGCAAGATGTAACGAGTGGTGTGCCACAGGGGTCTGTGCTGTGGCCTCAACTTTTTAAAATTTATATAAATGACTTAGGTGAAGGACAGAAGGTATGGTTGCTAAATTTGATGATAACACAAAGATGGGTAGGAAAGTGACTTGTGAAGAGGACATAAGGGGCTACAAAGAGATATAGATAGGTTAAGTGAGTGGGCAAAGATCTGGCAAATGGGGTATAATGTGGGAAAGTGGGAAATTGTCTACTTTGACAGGAAGAATAAAAAAGAAGCATATTATCTAAATGGTGAGAGATTGCAGAGCTCTGGGTGGCTTAGTGCATGAATCGCAAAAGGTTAGTATGCAGGTACAGCACGTAATTAGGAAAGCTAACAGAATGTTATCATTTATCGCGAGGGGAATTGAATACAAAAGTAGGGAAGTTATATTTCAGCTATACAGGGCATTGGTGAGATCACATCTGGAGTACTGTGTACAGTATTGGTCTCCTTATTTAAGGAAGGCTCTAAATGCGTTGGAGGCAGTACAGAGAAGGTTTGCTAGACTAATACCTGGAATGGGCAGGCTGTCTTATGAGGAAAGATTGGACAGACTAGGCTTGTACCCGCTGGAAATTAGAAGAGCAAGAAGTGACTTGATTGAAACATATAAGATCCTGAGGGATCTTGACAGGGTGGATGTGGAAAGAATGCTTCCTCTTGTGGGAGAATGTAGAACTAGGAGTCACTGTTTAAAAATAAGGGGTTGTCCATTTAAGACAGGGATGAGGAGAATTTTTTTTCTCTCAGAGGGTCGTGAGTCTTTGGAATTCTCTTCCTCAAAAGACGGTGGAAGCAGAGTCTTTGAATATTTTTAAGGCAGAGGTAGATAGATTCTTGATAAAGCAAGGGGGTGGAAGGTTATCGGGGGTAGATGGAAATGTGGAGTGATCAGTTCAGCCATGAACTGTGACCTACTCCTGCTCCTAATTCATATGTTTATATGTAACTAACTTTCCAGAATACATGCTTTAAAAAAAATTGTGATTACTCTGTTAATTAGTTTAAATCAGTGATACTTATAATGATGACCCAGGAGTCATTCATGGTCTGCCTCACTTTCACCTGTGGACCTTGACACACTTTCTGCTCAAGATACTGCTGAGCCTTCATTCAGTCTGTCTCAGTGTCAGATGCTATCCCAGGTGAGATTCAGTGCTGCTATCTTTGCTTTTCTGGTTCTGCAGCAAAAAGTAGGAAGGGAAAGCTTTTTGGAGGCAGAATTAAACCCAGCTTTCATGCAGTAAATAAAAGGGCCCTATTAAAATACAACTATTTAACAGAACTATGTTCCTGTAGTTTCTTTTATCTTTCTGTAGGGAAATTCCTGGTGGGGGAGGAGAATTTTATACTCACCCCAGGGCGGGTTTGGAGACGGGGTGAGCATAAAATCGTGAAGGATGGTGGCGATGGGGGGGTGGCTACCATCCCGTCTCTGCCAAAACTTAGTCCGGGGCAGGAAAGCATGCCTTCCCGCCCCACTGCCAATTGAGGCCTTTAACTGAGTAATTAACCTGCAATTAAGAGCCGCTTCCCGCCACAGCCACAATTACCCATGCATGGGCGGCCCTGTCGCTGCACAGGAAGCACAGCATGAAAATCAGTCCGGGCTGCTTCCCGGCTCTGGGGGAGGGGGGCTGTCATTCAAAAGGCACAATGCCTGAACGAGGGACGCAGCATCGGGAATTGGGGTCCTGCTGAGGTCCGCACCCCTGCCTTTGCTGCTGAACGCCCTCCCCGGCAACCCCCACCCCACGAGGCCTCACCCGCCCTGACCTACCTTAAGCCTGGTTCCAGCACCGGTCCTTAGTGTCTGGTCGCTGCAGCTACAGCAGCAGCCACTGCCTCCGTGGTGGCGCTGCAGCTGCCAGCCTCTGATTGGCCGGCAGCTCTGCAAAGCCAGGACTTCTGGCAATGGGGTCCTAAATCCTGTGGAAGACCTGCTGCTGTCCAATTAAGTGCCTGATCGGCACTAAATTCAGTGGACCTCCCAGAAAAGAGGCAACATAGGGATCTTGGCGCCGGTTTTCCTGATGTCGAGAACCCCATCACCAGCATGAAACTCCCCCCCCCACCGGTCTCCATTTAGCAGCTGCCCACACTGCCATGATTAAAATCAAGGAAGTCAACATGTGGTAAATTGCAGATCCATGTGGCATCACACTTTCGTGTAATATTCTCAAAAGTAGGCATCGAGTACATATTAGTTGAGATTGTGAACCTCAAGAAAAAATTACTGAGAAACATTGCTTAAAGCAGTACCAAAATGATTTAACCACATTGATTTGCCATCATCATGGCCTCCTCCACAAACTCCATACCCTTGCCATTGATTCTAGCCCCTCCCTGCCTACTATGTCAGACTGTTCACAGCTTTAGCATTCTATTTGAACCTGAGCTGAGCTTTCAAACTTAAATTCTCTCTATCACAAAGACTAGCTACTTCCATCTCCTAACATTGTCCATGTTCATCCCGCATTAAAAAATTTGTTCCCAAAATGCTCAGCCATGCGTTTGTCACTGCCAGGCTGAACTATTATAATGGTCCGCTAGCTGGCCTCTCTTCCTTCAGTCGCCACAAACTTCAGCTCATATTCAAAACTCTGCTTCTCGTATCCCACACCAAGGTCCGAATTTTTAAAAGGGTCAGGGTCTGCATCAGAGGCGGGCGGGCACACAATTTGGCACAACTGGCCTCCGTGATGGTTTGCTGCCACAATCCTGATCCCAACCCATTTTGAATGAGGGCGGCTCAGGGACCGATCAGCTGCCCACCTGCAAGCGATGGGCATCTAATTCAGGCCAATTATTGTTAATTTTTTTTTTTTTATTTCCAAAATATACTTTATTCATAAAAATCTGTAAAAATTACATTGCCAAACAGTTTCCAAACAGCACGAAAAAATACAAACATTGCAAAAGAGATCAGTTTCTTTCAATAATGTCATGAGTTTCTTCCCAACCCTTCCGTTTCACAATTGTCATGTCAATTACAGTTTTACATTTACAGCAATTGAGAATATTAACGATACAGTTCGAGGGGCTTCCCATGGTTCCAGCCCCTCAGTCCAGCTTGGTGGGGGAACCTTACACTGTGGTCTTTCCCCATTGAGCCTTTGCTGCGGCTGCCCCAAGCTTTAGTGCGTCCCTCAGCACGTAGTCCTGGACCTTGGAATGTGCCAGTCTGCAACATTCGGTGGTGGACAACTCTTTGCGCTGGAAGACCAGCAAGTTTCGGGCAGACCAAAGGGCGTCTTTCACCGAATTGATAGTCCTCCAGCAGCAGTTGATGTTTGTCTCGGTGTGCGTCCCTGGGAACAGCCCGTAGAGCACAGACTCCTGTGTTACAGAGCTGCTTGGGATGAACCTTGACAAAAACCACTGCATCTCTTTCCACACCTGCTTTGCAAAGGCACATTCCAGGAGGAGGTGGGCGACCGTCTCTTCCCCACCACAGCCAACGCGGGGGCACTGTGCGGAGGGGGCGAGACTTCGGGTGTGCATGAAGGATCTGACGGGGAGGGCCCTTCTCACCACCAGCCAAGCTACGTCTTGGTGCTTGTTTGAAAGTTCTGGTGATGAGGCATTCCGCCAAATGACTTTGACGGTCTGCTCGGGGAACCATCCGACAGGATCCACCGTTTCCTTTTCCCGTAGGGCCTTGAGGACATTCCGTGCAGACCACTGCCTGATGGACCGGTGGTCAAAGGTGTTTTTCCGCAGAAACTGCTCCACGAAGGATAGGTGGTACGGCGCCGCCCAACTGCATGGTGCGTTCCGCGGCAATGTGACCAGGCCCATCCTTCGCAACACCGGGGACAGATAGAACCTCAGCACGTAGTGACACTTGGAGTTTGCGTACTGGGGATCTACACATAGCTTGATGCAGCCGCACACGAAGGTGGTCATCAGGATGAGGGCCACGTTGGGTACATTTTTCCCGCCCATGTCCAGAGATTTGAACATCGTGTCCCTCCGGACCCGGTCCATTTTAGATCCCCAGACGAAGCGGAAAATGGCTCGGGTGACTGCCACGGCGCAGGAGTGGGGTATGGGCCAGACCTGCGCCACGTAGAGCAACAACGTGAGCGCCTCGCACCTGATGACCAGGTTCTTACCCACAATGGAGAGAGATCGCTGCCCCCACATGCCCAACTTTTGTCGTACCTTGGCTACTCGCTCCTCCCATGTTTTGGTGCACGTCCCGGCACTTCCGAACCATATCCCCAGCACCTTCAGGTAATCTGACTTGACGGTGAAGGGGACAAAGGATCGGTCAGCCCAGTTCCCAAAGAACATTGCCTCGCTCTTGCCGTGGTTAACTTTGGCTCCCGAGGCCAGTTCGAACTGGTCGCAGATGCTCATCAGTCTGCGCACGGACAGCGGATCCGAGCAGAAGACGGCGACGTCATCCATGTACAGGGAGGTTTATTAAGGCTCTGTTCCCTTGTTAGCTGGAATTTCCAGTCGGCTATGAGGGCAGCCCACATTGATCTGGACCACATCTAGGTCAACGTGGTGGGCTCAGGATGGGAAGGGGTAGGGGGTGCCGATGGATCAAGGGGGGAGGGGCCAATAGATCAAGCAAGGGACCTGCCCCCACCCCCACCTGCCTCGGACTCATAACAGCTGCTGGCTGTTCCTCGGAGAGGTTGTCCCTCCAGGATCATGGCCAGTCGCTGTGGCTTTTTAAACGATAAAAATAACTTATCCCCACTTGTCCATCTCTGTCTCCATGTTCACATTGGCAGCTCCTACCTCAGCCAGTGGGGTTGCCGATCTCTGAGTATTGGACGGCTTACCAATGGCCTTGAAGTGCTGGGAGCCTACCCACCGTCCCTGAATGAATGGCAAACCTGTTTCCTGGCCTTCCTGGCAGAGGAGATTTACTAGGATGTTGCCTGGTATGGAGGGAAGGTCTTATGAGGAAAGGCTGAGGGACTTGAGGTTGTTTTCATTGGAGAGAAGGAGGAGGAGAGGTGACTTAATAGAGACATATAAGATAATCAGAGGGTTAGATAGGGTGGATAGTGAGAGTCTTTTTCCTCGGATGGTGATGGCAAACACGAGGGGACATTGCTTTAAGTTGAGGGGTGATAGATATAGGACAGATGTCAGAGGTAGTTTCTTTACTCAGAGAGTAGTAGGGGCGTGGAACGCCCTGCCTGCAACATTAGTAGACTCGCCAACTTTAAGGGCATTTAAGTGGTCATTGGATAGACATATGGATGAAAATGGAATAGTGTAGGTCAGATGGTTTCACAGGTCGGCGCAACATCGAGGGCCGAAGGGCCTGTACTGCGCTGTAATGTTCTAATTTCTAATTGGCTGAAGCATTGAAGATTGCACTGGGCATACCTAAAGCATGCTATGTGGGGTCAGGACCTGGTTCCCAACCCCTGATTGAACATCCAGCCTCACATCCCTCACCAAGTTCTCAGTGACCTAGATTGGCTCCAAGTCCCCTAATGTCTCAAATAAAAATATTTGTGATTAACTCACTTCATGTCTTCATGCTTCTCCATCTGTGTAACCTTCTCCAGCCCTACAACCCTCCAAGAACTCTGAGTTACTCAAATTCTGGCCTCTTGTGCATCTCCCACCCCATCGCCCTACCATTGGCAGCTATGCCTTCAGACTTCTAGGCCTTAAACTCTGAAATTCCCTCCCTGGGCCTCGCCACCTCCCCCTTTTTCTTTAAGACCCTCCTTTAAACTTACCTCTTTGACCAAATTTTATGTCACCCTTCCTAACATTTCCTTCAGTTTGATTTCTTTTTTGTCTTATTACATTTCTGTGAAGTGTCTTGGGATGTTTTTCTTCATTAATGGTGCTATATTAAAGCAAATTATTATTGCAAACAGGATTCCACACACTTGTAAAATACAATATCTATCCATACACCTGTGGATGAAAGACAGTTCTTATTCACACACTAATGGATTAGTATGTCTATTAACAACACCAACTGGCGAATTACCACCTTGTGTCCATGGCTTGCTAACTTAATGAGATTAACTCAAATTCAGTTATTCCCAAAACAAGGATCTATATTTGGAACGGTTAGGCATATAATGGTTTTACAAGTTTCTTCTTCAATGTGTACTTGCTGCCAAAGCACATTTTCCTTTCTCTGCTTTTCAGCTCTTTACAGATACCTTTATTACATAAAATTTTACAATCCCAGGCTAATTGAAACCATAGGGGTTTTCCATATGATATAATCAAATTGGCACATTCATTGCAGCCAAGCTCAAGCACTTATGTGACACCAGCATACCAGTTTCTCTGTACATTTTGCAGATAAAAGAGAAATGCAACAAGAATACAAACCATACCCAAATCCTCCAATGCTTTAAACAGTGCAGAACATGGTTAATCTTCAATTAACCCAAAACAGGCTACTTTGAGTTATGATAATGGTTGATGTCACAAATCTGTCATTTACGTATACCTTTGAGCCATATCTATCCCAACAGTATGTTATCCTTTAGTTATATTTTTCCCCAAGTACATTTACAATGAGTGGAAGTAATAAAGTATTCACTTGAAACAAAATGATAAGTTGATTTGTTCACCATCAGAAACCACTACAGTGCAATCTTCTTCAAAATACTTTATTTAGCTTAATAATGTGTCACTATCAAGTGATGGATAATTAAGTAATGCTGAAAAGCAGGGGAATGAACCAGAGCAAATGGCAGGAATGGTCGATGTACTGTATGCATTGACATTGTGAGTGTGACCTGTAATTTACTGTATGTTACACAACAGAGATTACAATCCTAAATCAGTTTGCTGCAGTTGAACTGGAATAAGCATATTTAAATATTTAATCAGCAGGTTCATTCAGTGCAATGAGATTAAACTGGTACAATGGCTTCTTTCTGTGCTGTCTGATTCTATGATTCTATGAAACTCTTTATTAGTGATGATAGTAGTTTATATTTACCTTTTGAGATGCCCCTAATAGGCTAAACAATAAAGGACTGAGTAATGCTTTTCATTATGAGCACATATTAATACCACTATATATTATTCAGTTGCACATTAGTAAATAGTGGCATTGGAATATTTCTTTATCAATGGTGTTGTATTTTAATCAAGTTCAATATATTTAGTCATTAATAAATACTTCAAGAGTTACATATAGATTAAATCTATAGGAAAGACATGTGTAGCTTCTAATTTAGGTATCCCAAGCAATTAATCCAGTACCTATAACCAACTTTAATAAATAGTGTAGCATGATGTCTACTAGCAATCATTTACCAGTATCTAACTTCTGGATTATAAGTTAAATGTATAAACTACTGGTAGGCCTCACCAATAGGGACCTCATTTGGTTCAAGGAAGCATCAGTTCAGTTTTATGTAAATATGAATTTTATGTTAGTAAGAACATGAAATAAATGCAAAACAGATTAAATTCACCTCATTTAAAAAGCACATACATTCTAGCAACATTATTAGCCAAGGGAACCTAATGTTCACAAAACCTGTCAGTGAACAGGTTAAACACAAATTATACCTTGAGAAAACTTATTAAATTCTATCAATGCAATTCTTTAAAGCATTTGCAACATATACGTATGAGACAAAACTGCTTTAGGTAGTAAAGTTATAAAGTTTGGTTTGTAGCTTGAGGCCGTTCTGACATTCATACATTTTCAGTTTTTGAATCATAAAAAAGTAAATAAACCAAGTCTGTTTGCATAACATTCAGCATGTGGAAATAGATTTTAATAAAACTATAAATCCATGATTGGTGGGTCCAGGCCTGAGATGTGTAACATGATTCAAATATGCATGAACCCCAATAGATTTGACACTGGAGACAATAGAGATAAAGAGGTGGGCAGAAAGTGGAAGAGACAGAAGTGTGACAGAGATAGAGAATGGTGCCATATCAAAATGTTATTAAACAGAGCTCAAAAATGTCTTAGTGTCAACTATTAAGAATGTTTCAGTGTATCTTTTATGTGAATATGTTTAAGTAACAACATTGATTAATGGCCATGAAGTTGCCAAGTTTAACTTCACTTGAAGGTGTAATTGATGTTGTACCAAGAGCTGGATTATCAATTGGAAAGGTGTTTATCCTCAACATTTCAGACTAGTATTTGTGACTTGAGAATAGTAATGGGAGAGCTGAAATGTTTTAAGTTTTGGCTGGTTACTATCAAGGGCTTTAAATTACACACACAAACATATGAGTAAAACATACAGTAAAAAGATAGTTCACCTCCACTGTTGCAATAAAATATATAAATCTTATTTTCCTCGATACGAATATGAGCAGACTTATTGGGGGAACTGAAGGAGTTAAAGCACAGCATTTTACCAATAGAGAGAACTGGCAGATGATGACATTTACTGACAAACATGTACAAACATCCACATCCATTTACTCTAAATGAACTTTTTCATGGTGCAATGTATCATGTCGACACAAATAAATGATGAACATCAAAAGCTGCAGTTAGTAATGGGGTTATTACTCAGTATTAGTGTACTTTACTGGTCTCTATCTTCATCTTGAGACATTAGCTCTGAAACCTTTTACTAACACACAGAATCATGAGTAATTACCTTTGTCTGCATGGATATTAAAGGGGCTGCTTTTAAATTGGTGTCAGAGGACACAAAATGTACAAAGCACAAGCCAGTTTAAATGGATCTGCTATTCCCTGCTGACACCTTTAATATGAAACCACAGAGAATTGTTTCTACATATTTCAAACAAACCTGTAGCATTAATTCAGCTGCAACCATTTAAACAATGAAAAGAGAAGTTGCAGTTCATTTAATTACAAAAAACTTCTGTGGAAAAAATGTTTCTTTCTTATGTCTGGAGCCTTCCATTTAAAAAGATGTGTGTAACTTTACAAAAGGCTGATAATTTGCTTAATTTTCAAGTTGCAATATTCATAATTCAAACAAGACAATAAAGCCCTCATTCACAAGCCATGACAGACTGTATAGGCTTTTAGTGATGGCAGAAACTGTTCTTTCATTTCCACTGCAAGATTTATATATAAATCACAACCTGTGTGACAGCAGAACAAAAACCTTATGTTCCATTAAACAATCTAAAGCAAAAATGGTTTACCAAGAATTACAATTCTTGCCTCCTTATAACTCATTAAATATGCCATGCGGTTTGTCAGGATGAAGAGTGTTAAATTTAGTGTTGAAGAGTTTTCATATGTTTGTATAATGTAAGGTATGAAATTACTTGATCAGTAATCAGTAGAGTCTTCATGCTGATATACGATCATCAGACTGTATAAAAGGCTGTTTCTAGTGAGAACTATAAAGAATCACTGGTTCCGCATTGTCTGCTCATCGGTGTGTGTCTCAATTAACAGCCATTGCATCATGGCTGAATAGAGTAAAACTTGGTGAAGTATTATAATAATGAAAAACAAAGTGCATGCTTCAAAGAATTTGAACGTTGGCATAAAGAGTTTTCAGAAATTTTGAATTCTTTACCCAGACCATTAGGACATCATGGAGGGAATTTTATGCAGTCCGCCATGGCAGATTTGGTGGCGTGCGGGGTGATATAATTAGGTGGAGGTGTTTTTTCGGATTCCTGACTGGGATATTTTAGAGGAATTAAGTCGTTGGTGGGCTTACGGTGTTCCCAGGTTCCCCCAGCATGATGGATTACAGCTTTGCATTCATTTACAGGTTATGAATACTCATCACCCTACGCATAGTTAGGATTTAGTCTAGATTAACAGGACGACAAGTGATATTCCCGTGCCACCCAGTTCACGAATGTTTCAATATGGGGTGCAACAGTCGGATTTGTGCAATTGAGTCTCAGGACTGTGCTCTTCTCCCTTTCACTCAGCCACTAAACTAATACCTGGATGTTTGCCACCAGGCCAGCATTGCAATGGATGTTTACCTCCACGCCACTATTGGAATGGATGTTTGCCTCCAGGCTCGGCACCAGCAAGAGTGAATCATCTCAGAGGATGGCGGTGATGGCATAGGCAGAGGCTGCCTGGAGGAGCAGGGGATGGTAGTTGGGGAGGGAAGGATGGGACTGATCAGGTGCATGAAGGAGCAGGGTAGGGTGGAGTGGAGCGTCCAGGTTGTTGAATGGTTGATGTTGTGATGAAGATGTATTTTGTCGGCCGAGGGGGTGGTGAGTGGATTCGATCAATACTGTGTGAAGATATTCGGCAAGGGTCTAAAGGGATGGATGAGCGCTGTCGACATTGAGGAGCTGTTTCCTGGCCCTAACCGCCTCCTCTTCACAATGGACATCAAATCTCTCTACACCTCCATCCCCCAACCAGGACGGTCTGAGGACTCTCTGCTTCTTCCTTAAACAGAGACACAACCAGTCTCCATCCACCACCACCCTCCTCCGCCTTGCTGAACTTTTTCTCACTTGAACAACTTCTCCTTCAACTCCACTCACATCCTTCGAATAAAAGGTGTTGCTATGGATACCCACATGGGTCTGAGTTATGCCAGTCTTTTTGTGGGGTATGTCGATGTTCTAATCCTACTCAGACCCCCTCCCCCAACTCTTTTTTCCAGTATATTGATGACTGTATTGGTGCCATTTCCTGCTCTCACCCTAAACTGGAAAACTTTATCAACTTTGCTTCCAATTTCCACCCTTCTCTCACCTTTACATGGTCTATTTCTGACACTTCCCTTCCCTTCCTCGATGTCTCTGTCTGCATCTCTGGGGATAGGCTATCCACTAATTCATTATAAACCCACCAACTCCCACGGCTACATTAACTACACTTCCACACACCCTGCTTCCTGTACGAGCTCCATCCCATTCTCCCAGTTTCTCCACCTCCAACGCATCCGTGGCTACCCCCAATATGGTTGACAGGGCCCTCAATCATGTCTGACCCATTTCTCGCACTTCTGCCCTCATCCCTTCCCTTCCCTCCCAGATCCACGACAGGATTCCCCTTGTTCTCACTGTTCACCCCATCAGCCTACACACTCAAAGGAATATCTTCCGCCACCTCCAGTATGATGCCACCACTAACCACATTTTCCCCTCCCCTCCGCAGTCAGCATTTCAAAGAGATCGTTCCCTCCGCGATACCCTGGTCCACTCCTCCATTACCCCCGACACCTTGTTCCCTTCCCACAGCACATTGACATGCAATTGCAGGAGGTGTAATACTTGCCCTGTTTCCTCATCTCTCCTCACCATCCAAGGCCCCAAACACTCCTTCTAGGTGAAGCAGTGATTTACTTGTACTTCTTTCAATTTAGTATACTGTATTGGTTGCTCATAATGCGGTGGCCTCTACACTGGGGAGACCAAATGCAGATTGGGTGACTGCTTTGCAGCAAATCTCCGCTCAGTCTGCAAGTGTGACCCCAAGCTTTGGTTGCTTGCCATTTAAATTCACCACCCTGCTCCCATACCCACATTTCTGTCTCTAGCCAGCTGCAGTGTTTCAGTGAACATCAATGCAGCTCGAGGAACAGCACCTCATTTTCCGATTAGGCACTCTACAGCCTTCTGGACTGAACATTGAGCTAAATAATTTCAGAGCATGACTGGTCTCTTTTATATTATATTTTATTTTATTTTATTATTTTTCAACAATGTGTCTGCCTTAAACTTGTTTTTTCATGGTTGTGTTTTTGGACAGAGCTGCTCATTATTCTGTCATTAACACTCTCTCTGGACTAATGCTTTGTCTTTCACCACACCATTAGCACTCCCTTTGCCTTTGTCCCATGACATCGTTGTCATTTAATCTCTTCTGCCTTCTGCCCTATCACACACCTTCCTTTTTGTTCTTTTCTTCCACCCCCGCTTCACTTACTTAAAATCTATTACATTTCTAACCTTTGCCAGTTCTGATGAAAGATCACAGACCTGAAACGTTAACTCTGCTTCTCTCTCCACAGATGTTGCCAGACCTGCTGAGTATTTCCAGCAATTTCTGTTTTTATTTCAGATTTCCAGCATCTGCAGTATTTGGCGTTTATTTCAGTGATCTTCATGTTATTGTCCTAATTGGGAAGAAAGCGAGTTCAGCACCCAATTACTGGCGCCGAGCATCTGCAGGAGGCAGGAGCTGCCCAGCAGCCGTGATGGGGCCTACCTCTGCCTTGCCAATGAGAGCCGGCAGCTCCCTGGAGAGCCTGTGAAAGAAAAAGGAGAGGCAGAGCTTCCAGAATTAAAAAAATGTCCTGTGCTTGGCCCAGCACAAGATCCCCATAGGCCCAAAACATTTCAATGTGCAGCAATAAAGTTTGCCCCCTGTCTGCTGTGCTCGCCAGAATCACCATGGGATTTATATAGCTGGTCCAGTGAAGTTTCTAGTCAATGGTAACTCCAGCATATTGATGGTGACAGATACACTGATGTTGATGCTGCTAAATGTCTAAGCGAAGTGATTAGATTCTCTCTTGTTGCAGATGGTCATTGCCTGGCACTTGTGTGGCAAAAACATTACTTGGCAGCCCAAGCCCAAGTTGTATGGGTACTTCATGAAATAAATTTGGGCAGTTTCAAACCAGATCTTAGTGAATGCGGGCCCCCGAAGCAGCTTATAAGTTATCAAAAAGAGCACAAGGGTGACAAAACAGCACACTATTAAAGGATGCTCTTCTGAGATTTAATACATAAAGGGTTAATTTGGATAACCCCCAAAGAAGGCACTGGGATCATGGTATGAGTTTAACCCATCCCTGTTCATTGCACTGCAGGTAGCATGTTCAATTTGTGCTGCCTGCTGTTTGACATCATTTCTGTGTGCCACCAGTGTGATCTGAGCTGTTTATTGGCTACACACGTCAGCAAGGGGCTCGATATTGTAAGTGGTTAGTGCAACTTAAAGGAATCTTGCACCTCTGAAAGGGGAGGTGGATTGTGACTGCAAGAAGTGGTGGGAGTCGTTTGAAAACTGAATCTGTGTTGTGATACCGTGAGGAATGGCTGGAAATGTGAAAGAGCAGGGGAACAGCGAGCACCAAGGTTTTCTAATAATACAGTGGTGCATGAGATGGAGAGAAGGAGAGATATCCTGTGACTGCAGGGTGCCAGGAAACCCTCATGAGGCAGTGGGAGGAAGTAGTAGTGGAGGTGAATGCCAGGTGTATAGCTCCAAGGACAGGGATGCACTGCAGGAAGAAGTTTAATGATCTGACACAAGTTCTCAAGATGAGGTATATCCTAGCAACAACACCACTGCTCAATTCACTACACTCCCATCACTCACCTATCAACAATCCCTTTCAATCAGTACTCAATCCTTCAATGCTTTACCTCAACCTCACACACTAAATGGGATAGATTTTGAACAGATCTAGCAACTATAAACTGGGCATCCATGAGGCACTGTGGACCATCAGCAGCAGCAGTAATGTATTCAATCACAATCTGTAACCTCATGCCCAGCATATCCCCAACTCTACCATTACCATCAAGCCAGGGGACGAGCCCTGGAGGGCAGGAGGGTCTGCCAGGAGCAGCACCAGGCACACCTAGCAATGAGGTGTCAGCCTGGTGAAGCAACAACACAGGACTACTTGCATGCCAAACAGCGGAAACAGCATGCAATAAACAGAGCTAAGCGATCCTACAACCAACAGATCAGATCTAAGCACTGCAGTCCTGGCACATCCAGTCGTGAATGGTGGTGAACAATTAAACAACTGACAGGAGGAGGAGGCTTCACAAATACCCTCATCCTCAATGATGGGGGAGCCCAGCACATCAGTGCAAAAGACAAGGTTGAAGCATGCTGAAGCAAGGGAGGCGGTGGTGTAGTGGTATTGTCACTGGACTAGTAACCCAGAGACTCAGGGTATTGCTCTGGGGACATGGGTTCAAATCCCACCACAGCAGAAGGTGGAATTTGAATTCAATTAATAAATCTGGAATTAAAAAGCTAGTCTAATGATGGCCATGAAACCATTGTCGATTGTTGTAAAAACCCATCTGGTTCACTAATGTCCTTTAGGGAAGGAAATCTGCTGTCCTTACCTGTTCTGGCCTACATGTGACTCCAGACCCACAGCAATGTGGTTGACTCTTACATGCCCTCTGAAATAGCCTAGTAAGCCATTCAGTTATATCTAACCGCTAGCACTGTGGGTGTACCTACCCCACGTGGACTGCAGCGTTTCAAGAAGGCAGCTCACCACCACATTCTCAAGGGCAATTAGGGATGGGCAATAAATGCTGGCCTGGCCAGCGATGCCCACATCCCATGAATGAATAAGAAAAAAAAAAAATTTGTATCCGTCTTCAGCCAGAAGTGCCAAGTGGATGATCCATCTCGGCCTCCTTCTGAGGTCCCCACCATCACAGATGCCAGTCTTCAGCCAATTCGATTCACTCCATGTGATATCAAGAAACAGCTGAAGGCACTGGATACTGCAAAGGCTATGGGCCCTGACAACATTCCAGCAATAGTACGTGCTTCAGAAATAGCCATGCCCCCTCATCAAGCTGTTCTAGTACAGCTACAACACTGGCATCTACCCAGCAATGTGGAAGATTGCCAAGGTATGTTCTGTGCAAAAAAAGCAGGGCAAATCCAATCTGGCCAATTACCGCCCTATCAGTCTACTCTCGATCATCAGCAAAGTGATGGAAGGGGTTGTCAACAGTGATATCAAGCGGCACTTGCTCAGCAATAACCTGCTCACTGACACTCAGTTTCGGTTCCGCCAGGGCCACTCAGCTCCTGACTTCATTACAGCCTTGGTCCAAACATGGACGAAAGAGTTTATCTCCAGAGGTGAGGTGAGAGTGACTGCTCTTGACATCAAGGCAGCATTTGACCGAGTATGGCATCAAGGAGCCCAAGCAAAATTGGAGTTAATGGGAATCAGGAGAAAACACTCCGCTGGTTGGAGTCATACCTAGCGCAAAGGAAGATGGTTGTGGCTGTTGGAGGTCAATCATCTCAGCCCCAGGACATCACTGCAGAAGTTCGTCAGGGTAGTGGCCTAGGCCCAATCGCCTTCAGTTGATTCATCAATGGCCTTCCCTCCATCATGAGGTCAGAGTGGGGATGTTTGCTGATGATTGCACAATATTCAGCCCCATTCATGACTCCTGAGATACTGAAACAGTCCATGCCCATATGCAGCAAGACCTGGACAACATCCAGGCTTGGGCTGATAACTGGCAAGTAACATTCACGCCACACAAATGCCAGGCAACGACATTCTCAAACAAGAGAGGATCTAACCATCTCCCCTTGGTGTTCAATGGCATTACTATCACTGAATCTCCCACTATCAACATTCTGGGGATCACCATTAACCAAAAAACGAATGAAACCAGCCACATAAATGCTGTGGCTACAAGAGCAAGTCAGAAGCTGGGAATTCTGAGGCGAGTAACTCCTGACTCCCCAATGCCTGTCCACCATCCACAAGGCACAAGACTGGAGTGTGATGGAATACTCTCCACTTACCTGGATGGGTGCAGCTCCAACAACACTCAAGAAGCTGAACACCATCCAGGACAAAGCAGCCCGCTTGATTGGCACCCCATCCTCCACCTTCAACATACACTCCCGCCACCACTGACAGTGGCAGCAGTGTGTACCATCTACAAGATGCATTGCAGCAACTCACCAAGTTCTGTCCTTTGACAGAACCTTTCAAACCCACAATCTCTACCCCTAGAAGAACAAGGGCAGCAGATACATGGGAACATCACCACCTGCAAGTTCCCCTCCAAGTCACACACCATCCTGACTTGAAACCATATTGCTGTTCCTTCACTATTGCTGGGTCAAAATCCTGGAACTTCCTTCCTAAGGAAGAGTGTAGCTACCCCACATGGACTGCAGCGGTTCAAGAAAGCAGCTCACCACCACCTTCTCCATGGCAAAAAGGGATGGGCAATAAATGCTGACTTAGCCACATCCCATGAATGAATAAAAAAAACTTAGCAATTACCACATCCACAACTCACAGCTCACACACACTAGCAGCAATTCAACCATGACAATCACATCTTTTAAATATGTTGCAGGACACTCAGTGGCACACATCCCTCTTTCTTGCAGAAGGAGTTGGTGCATAACAGGAGGCAACAGGACAGACAGGAAAGGAGGAGGACAAGCATGCCTGCACATTTAAACCCCTATAGAGGAGCTAGAGCTGACCATCATAGGAAGGGGCATCGCTGAGGTTGTGATCACTGACAGAGCTGGTGGGATTGATGATAAGGATCCCTGCAATCTTAATTCTGCTCTCTTCCCACTTCTCCCTCATTCCACAATCTCTTCTGACTCACAAGCTGAGGATTGGGTAAGCTTGCAATTCTTACTTTGCCTCTCCACTCACTGAACACCTCACACCCCAGCCCTTGACCCTTTTTTTATTCCAGATACTCAAGAACTGGAACCTGCCCAGTCAGGGGATAGAGATGAAGACCTTGATGATGTAGAGACACCATCACTTGATCTTACACTTGCAACCACCAGATGAGAGACTGATACTGTGTGTATTTTAGAGGATAAGACAGAGGAGGAATTTGCTTGTGGTGAGACAACGTGCAGAAGTGCTCAGGAAGCAAGGCAGAGAGAAAGCAAACCATAGGTGCCAGCTCACCAAAGGGTATTATCACACATTAATTCTGCTGCAGAGGAGATAGATGAGGACTTCAATGACCCAGAAGGCTGACGTGTGTACACAATCAAATGGGTGCACTGCAAAGCTTGGCAGAATGCCTGTGTTCAATGATGAGGAGCATGGAGGAGTCCATCTCCAACTTGGCAAAGGGCTTTTTGCAGAGCTTGCAGCCCATCCTTTCCAACTCTATCAGCAAGCCTGGGAAACCCAACATGATGCACAGCCGAATGACCGATATCACAGTTTCCAATGTGTTGTGTGAGAGGTGTGGCTACGTTATCAGGATAGCCGTGTAAGGGCTGTGATGTAACACACCATGTGACTTCTGAGTTTGGGGCAGTCTTAAGTAAGTATGTGTACAATGAAGACCTGTCTGTACATGCAGAATCATCCTGAAATAAAGATTCCGGATACTTGCGTTACTGATTCCGTCTTGAGTGGTCAGTGCTTTGTGTATGGTATCAGCTAATACTGAGGCTAAGATCACATTCAATATGGTGGCAGCAGTGCATGTTTGAAGACTAGACCATGCTGCAGAACTTAAAAAATTTAAATTTGAAACCTTGAAATGAAGATTGGGTTTATGGTGTTCTACTTCAGCACAAGGTCATGGAGAGGAACTAGCCCAAAGTCAGGAAGAGCCACATACAGTAAAAGACAAAGTCTCTTTAAAACTGTGAGAACCTGAATTTAAAATTGCTAAACCAATTGTCAATAGAAGAAGCAGCTCGGTCCAGGATCAAGCTGTCCAAGTTCGCTGCAGGTTGCTCCCGGATCAAGCCGTCTAAAGCCCATTGTGAGCCAGCCAAAAGTAAAATAAAAAGCTGGACTGCCATTGCAGAGTCCTTCCCTGCGTTGACTGCTTCGTGGGCGTAACCTAACAAAAGCACACAAATTGGGCAACAGCGCCACATCCTCCAAGTGAAACTGCAGCCAGCTCTCTGCCTGTATAGCAGGATACAGGGCCACACCCTCCAAACCTGTTCACAGGTGGAACTGCAGGCAGTTCTTTCTGTTTGCCTTTACAGCAGAAAGTTTCTTTTAAAAGCAACAGCAGTGAGTCATTACAATAAAGACAGCACTGTTCCCTACCATCAACTGGAAAGCATCTGACATGCTATCGGAATTTCAGCTCTTCAAGCAAAGTGTCGAGCTATGTTTCAATGACTTAACAGAAGCAGGCAGTGAAAATATACAATGAAGGCTTACATCGCCTTAACGCTTCTGGTCTTACTGAAGAAGAGCAGAAGGACCCTGTGAAAATCTGGTCCACATTAGAGGATCAATTTTCCAGTCAATCGATTCAAATTCAACAGCAGCTGATTGAGTCCATTGACCAATTTGACAGTCAATGTCGAGCTAAGGGCTGCAAATGTGACTTCCCTGTGACTGAGCTGGCAGACTGCATCATTGAGCTTGTGATTGCTCCACAACAATAGAGGCATAGCAGAGGGATCTTTTAGAGAAGCCCAAGGGGTATACAGTGGACACCTTGCTCAGAGACAGTCGAAAATTTAAGTCCATCATTGCGGGTCAACAGAATTGATAATACCTATGTGCTGCAAATGCCTTGCTGCATTAGGTAAGGATTCCAAGTACAGGAAACCATGTAAAAGGTACAGGCTCTTACATACGATGAAGGGCCGCCCAGCATTTAACAACATCTGCAAAGCATGTGATGTCAGGGGTCACTGGAAACATCAGTGTTGGAAAACCAAGACAGATTTTTTTTTTATTTCCAAAATATACTTTATTCATAAAAATCTGTAAAGAAAAATACATTACCAAACAGTTTCGAACAGCACCAAGTCAAAAAATACAAACAGTGCAAAGGAGGTCAGTTTCCTTCAATACAATCATGAGTTGTCTCACAACCCTTCCATTTCATTTGTCGTGCCATATACATTTTTACATTTTACAGCACACAAAATTTTCCCGATACAGTTCGAGGGATTTTCCATGGATCCAGCCCCTCCGTTCAGCTTGGTGGGGGGACCTTACACAGTGGTCTTTCCCCATTGAGCCTTTGCTGTGGCTGCCCCAAGCTTTAGTGCGTCCCTCAGCACGTAGTCCTGGATCTTGGAATGTGCCAGTCTGTAACATTCGGTCGTGGACAACTCTTTGCGCTGGAGGACCAGCAAGTTTCGGGCAGACCAAAGGGCATCTTTCACCGAATTAATAGTCCTCCAGCAGCAGTTGATGTTTATCTCGGTGTGCGTCCCTGGGAACTGCCCGTAGAGCACAGACTCCTGTGTTACAGAGCTGGGATGAACCTCGACAAAAACCACTGCATCTCTTTCCACACCTGCTTTGCAAAGACACATTCCAGAAGGAGGTGGGTAACCGTCTCTTCCCCACCACAGCCACCGCGAGGGCATTGTGCGGAGTGGGTGAGACTTCGGGCGTGCAGGAAGGATCTGACGGGGAGGGCTCTTCTCACCACCAGCCAAGCTACATCTTGGTGCTTTTTTGAAAGTTCTGGTGATGAGGCATTCCGGTCTGCTCGGGGAACAATCTGACAGGATCCACCGTCTCCTTTTCCTGTAGGGCCTTGAGGACATTCTGTGCAGACCACTGCCTGATGGATCGGTGGTCAAAGGTGTTTTTCTGCAGAAACTGCTCCACAAAGGATAGGTGGTACGGCACGGTCCAACTGGATGGAGCGTTCCGCGGCAATGTGACCAGGCCCATCCTTCGCAACACCGGGGGACAGATAGAACCTCAGCACGTAGTGACACTTGGAGTTTGCATACTGGAGGTCTACACACAGCTTGATGCAGCCACACATGAAGGTAGTCATCAGGATGAGGGCGACGTTGGGTACATTTTTCCCGCCCTTATCCATAGGTTTGAACATCGTGTCTCTCCGGACCCAGTCCATTTTGGATCCCCAGATGAAGCGGAAAATGGCTCGGGTGACCGCCACAGCGCAGGAGTGGGGTATGGGCCAGACCTGCGCCACGTACAGCAACAACATGAGCACCTCGCGCCTGATGACCAGGTTCTTACCCACAATTGAGAGAGATCGCTGCCCCCACATGCTCAACTTGTGTTGTACCTTGGCTACTCGCTCCTCCTAGGTTTTGGTGCACGCCCCGGCCCTTCCGAACCATATCCCCAACACCTTCAGGTATTCTGACCTGATGGTGAAGGGGACAAAGGATCGATCAGCCCAGTTCCCAAAGAACATGGCCTCGCTCTTGCCGTTAACTTTGGCTCCCGAGGCCAGTTCGAACTGGTCGCAGATGCTCATCAGTCTGCGCACAGACAGCGGATCCGAGCAGAAGATGGCGACGTCATCCATGTACACGGAGGTTTTAACCTGAGTGCCTCCACTGCCTGGGATTGTCACCCCTCTTATGCTCGCATCCTTCCTAATAGACTCAGCAAAGGGTTCAATACAGCAAACAAACAAGACCGGGGAAAGAGGACAGCCCTGTCTGACTCCAGATTGGATCGGGAAACTTTCCGATTCCCACCCATTGATTGA
Source organism: Heterodontus francisci (assembly GCF_036365525.1). Lineage (NCBI taxonomy): Eukaryota > Metazoa > Chordata > Chondrichthyes > Heterodontiformes > Heterodontidae > Heterodontus > Heterodontus francisci. Next base: position 62,573,593 of record NC_090384.1, read on the forward strand.
GACTGCACTACTGATGTTTGTGTAGTGCAGTTTGATCCAATTGCAGATTCCCTCCCCAAACCCCATTTTGGAAAGCACGTCCATCATGTAGGTGTGCGATATCCTGTCAAAAGCCTTCTCCTGGTCCAGGCTGATGAGGCAGGTGTCCACCATCCTGTCCCGTACATAGGCGATCGTATCCCTGAGTAGCGCGAGACTATCGGAGATCTTCCTGCCGGGTACAGTACAGGTCTGATCAGGGTGGATCACCAACTCCAGAGCAGACTTGACTCGACTGGCTATGACTTTGGACAGAATCTTGTAATCAACATTAAGCAGTGAGATGGGCCCCCAATTTCTGATTTCTGCCCTCTCCCCCTTCCGCTTGTAGATGAGGGTGATGATGCCTTTCCTCATGGATTGTGACATGCTGCCGGCCAGGAGCATACTGTCGTACACGTCCAGCAGGTCCAGGCTGACCCAGTCCCACAGGGCGGAATACAACTCAACCGATAAGCCATCGCTTCCGGGAGTTTTACTCGTCTCGAAGGACTCGACAGCCTTTGTCAGCTCGTCCAGAGTTAGCGGCTTGTCCAGTCTCTCCCTCATGCTGTCATCTAAGACCTCTGTGATAGATGACAGGAAGGACTGGGAGGCTCTGCTGACTGTGGGCTTCGCGTCATACAGCCCAGCATAAAAGGATTTGCTGGTCCTTAGTATGTCGGACTGCGAAGACGTTGCCGAGCCATCCTCTTCCTTCAGGCTGCCAAGACAGATGCTGCTGGTACAAGTGCTGACCATGGTCGGACAGACTGTAAGAAGGCTTCATGCCCTAACAAGCTTCGCAGTCGTACCTCACATCACAATCAATACATCCACGAGGCTGCAGATGACATCAACACTAGTGATGATGATGGTGAGAGTCCACGTTCAAGTGGGCGAGAGGAACAGTCGTTTTACGTTGTCAATGTCACCAAATGCATTGATTCGATAACTCCGCTGGAGGCGTTTGCATCTATTCATGTTCTACGTCCAAAAAAGGGCGAAGGTGGACATGGGTGCCAGTGCAAATATTTTACCTCTCCGCATCTTAAAAGGCATGTATCCGAGTAAATAGTGAGCCATGGTGACGCCAACGAATACCCAACTAACTGCATTAGATTAAAGGAAGTGGCTTATAAGGTTGCAAGAAAAAATGGTAAGCCCAAGGATTGGGAGCAATTTTGAATCCAGCAAAGGATGAACAAGAAACTGATAAAGAAAGGGAAAAGAGAATATGAATGCAAGCTAGTGAGAAACATAAAGGCAGACTGTAAAAGCTTCTTTAGGCATGTGAAAAGGAAAACATTAGCAAGGACAAATGTGGGTCCATTGCCAGCAGAGACAGGAGAATTTATAATGGAGAATTGGGAAATAGTGGAGAAATTAAATATTTACTTTGTGTCTGTCTCCATGGAGGAAGACACAGAAAATCTCCCAGAAATACTAGGGAACTAAGGGACTTGTGAAAATGAGGAACAGAAAGAAATTATTATCAATAAAGAGGTAGTACTCGAAAAAATAACTGGATTGAAGGTTGATAAATATCCTGGACCAGATGAGCTACATCCCAGAGTATTGAAGGAGGTGACTATAGAGATAGTGGATACTTAGGTGGTTATCTTTCAAAATTGTATAGGTTCTGGAAAGGTTCCTGCAGACTGGAAAGTAGCAAATTTAACCCCACTATTTAAGAAAGGAGGGAGAGAGAAAATGGGGAACTACAGACCTGTTATTTTGACGTCAGGAGTAGGAAAAATGTTGGAATCTATTCTAAAGAATGTGATAAATAGACACTTAGAAAATAATGACATGATTGGGCAGAGTCAACATGGATTTATGAAAGGGAAATCCTGTTTGACAAACCTGTTGGAGTTTTTTGAGGATGTTGCTTGTAGCATAGATAAAGGAGAACCAGTGGATGTGGTGTTTTTGGATTTTCATAAGGCTTTTGATAAGGTCCCACACAGGAGATTAGTAAACAAAATTACAGCACATGGGATTGGGGATAATATATTGGTATAGACTGAGAATTGGTTAACAGACAGAGAATAGGAAGTAGGAATAAATGGGTCATACTTGGGATGGCAGGCTGTTACTAGTGGGATACCGCAGGATTAGTGCTGGGGCTACAGCTGGTCACAATCTATATAAATGATTTGGATGTGGGAACCAAATATAATATTTCCAAGTTTGCTGATGACACAAAATTAGGTTGGAATGTAAGTTGTGAGGAGAATACAAGGAGGCTTCAAGGGGAGCAGGACAGGTTAGGCGAATGAGCAAGAACATGGCAGATGGAATATAATGTGAATAAGTGTTAAGTTATTCAATTTGGTGGGGGAGAAAACAGAAAGACAGGGTATTTTTAAATGGTGAGAGGTTGGGAAGTATTGATATCCTAAGGGACCTGGTGTTCATGAGTCACTAAAAGCTAGCATGCAGGTGCAGCAAGCAATTAAGAAGGCAAATGGTATGTTGGCCTTCATCGTAAGGGGTTTTGAGTACAGGAGTTTAGAAGTCTTGCTGTGATTGTATAGCGCCTTGGTGAGACCGCATCTGAAATATTATGTACAGTTTTGGTCTCCTCGTTTAAGGAAGGATATATTTGCCTTAGAGGGAGTACAAAGGAGGTTCAGCAGACTAATCCCTGGGATGGTGGGATTATTTTATGAAGAGAGATTGAGGAAACTGGGCCTGTATTCTCTAGAGTTTCAAAGAATGAGAGGTGATCTCATTGAAACGTACAAAATTCTTACAGGGAGTGACATGGTGGCTCTAGATAGGATGTTTCCCCTGGCTGGTGAGTCTAGAACCAGGGGACATATTCTCAGAATAAGGGGTAGGCCATTTAAGATTGAGATGAGGATGAATTTCTTCACTCAGAGGGTGCTGAATCTTTGGAATTCTGTACTTCAGAGGGCTGTGGAAGCTCAATCATTGAGCATGTTCAAGACAGAAATCTATAGATATCTAGATATTAATAACATCAAGAGATATGGGGATAACACAGGAAAGTGGCGCTGAGGTAGATAATCGGCCATGATCTAATTGAGTGGCGGAGCAGACTCAATGGTTTGAATGGCCTACTCCTGCTCCTGTGTTCCTATGTTCCTAATGTGTCCCCGATCCTGTGTTTAGGATCCATCAAGACTAAATGCAAATACAATGATTTGAATTGGAAATCCCAACTTTTTTACATTGTCCAAATGGCTGGACCTGCTATCACTGGACTACAGGTTTGCAAGGATTTGAGCCTAATGATGATGCATGGCAATGGGCAGCGCCAAGCACCATCTCCCTCCAGGCCTCAGACACCGACTCGGAAAGGCCCTGAAGCAAGTAAGTGCAAGGAAGGCTGCGGTCTCAAAATGATCTTTACATTTTGCCCATATTATAACCAATAGATGGAAGCTGTTTTCAACTTTTGCCCATCTTGTGGCTTCAAGATACCTAAAGAAGAGACTGAAGAAGAAGTACAGCCTGTTACTGCCCAGTCTAGAGCATCTCCATCACAGACTGTGCCCAGTGCAGAGGCACCCAAAACAAAGCACACCCCTGTGAAAATAATCCATCCTGAAGTTAGGGACACTCTTTTGGAGCAACAGGGAAAGATGAAAGAGGTGCACAACAGTCATGCTGGGAGTGAGCTTTCAAAATTAACAATAGGGCAATAGGTCAGGATATAGAATCCTGTAACTGGTACATGGAGTACTGCACAAGTCTCCAGGGTTCGAGCAGAACCATGTTCGTACGAGGTTATTACTTCTACTGGTGCTACATTGTGTAGGAATAGAGGTCAGATCAGAACAGTCCATGATCCCAGATTAATGGAAGACTCTATTGCAAATCGTACGAGATCGAAGATGACACCCCAGGCAGAGTCTATGTGTTCCACTTCCACAGAGCCAAGTGTACACACATCTGCTCCAGATTTCAAGAATTGTTATCCTGTTTCTAAATCAGGCTGTTTGATTAAACCACCCTTACGTTACTGTGATTGATATTCTCACATGTTTTTATTACTGTTTTGTACCATGCATGTTTATCTCATATTACTGTTGTTGAAGTGTATATAGTTATAAGGAAAAGGGGGATGCTGTGTGTGTACACCTTTAAGAGGTGTGGCTATGTTATCAGGCCAACAATGTAATAGCTGTGATGTAGCACACCATGTGACTTCTGGGTTGGGGACAGTATCTGTACAGTGAAGACCTGTCTGTACATGCAGAACTATCCTTAAATAAAAATTGCACGTTACTGATCCCGTCTTGAGTTGTCAGTGCTTTGTGTACAGTATCAGCTAACACAGAGGCTAAGATAACATGCAACACATTGCAGCACAAAGCTATTGAAGCTCTGAGTGCTGCAGTGGAAGCTCAGACTGCTGCCATCATGGCTATGGGTACCACTGTTGAAAGGAGCTTCCAAGGCATCACAGCAGTTCTCCAAAAGATTACTAGGATTGTCCTCTCTCAGGATGACAGTATTCCTGCTCCCACCCCTGCCACTCCACCAGTACCCTTACTGTTAGCTGTCAGCCAACCAGCCCAGACTGCTGCTGCCCAGGCCAAGAATGGTGCAGTCCAAAGCTGGGGCCCACTAAGCCCAGAGCTACTTGAGGTAATCCTCCAAAGCCTCCTCTATTGAAGGTAAGCAAATTTCCACTTCCCATGCTGCAGCAACTGGAGAACCACCTTGTAGGACCACTAAAAAAGGTAAAGGCACACAGAAGACAGGCACTAACGGAATGCATAAGGGTAATTGGTAACATTTTGTATGTACTATTTCCACAGTGAGCTGAGGAAGGATTCAAAATGTGTTGTCAGAAAGAGGATAATGTGATAGTCAGTGAGAGAGGTAAGGTAAGGAGTGTGGAACTAATGGTGAATGGGGAGGTGTATTTGAGGTTACTGGTATTGCTCATGAATAACCTGATCAGGTAGAGTCCTGACAGAAAGGGAGTAACTTTATTGTAGCCTCTTCCACCACTTCCTCTTGCAAATTCCTCAGCTTCTTGCCTGATAAGTGATGGCGAGGGCTGTTCACTTGTAATGGCTATGTTGTGCAGCATGCAACTTACTACCACAAATCTTAATACCCACCAACTGAGTACTGCAGGACTCCTCAGGAGCAGTTCAGACAGCTTGAGGACACTGATCGTTTGCACTATAATGTTCCTTGTGGCAGCAGGACTCTCATTACCAACCAAAGGTCATTGTTCTAGCCATAGTCCCAAAGGACCATAGGCATCTCTTCCCACAAGAGAGAGAGACAATTGGTGATGTATAGCTTGAGGACCACCACTCCTCAAGTGTGGGGCAAGGCAAGGAGGCAGGCCCCCATGAACTACCATAGCCAGTACAGGAATTGAACCCTTTCGTCACACGCTAGCCATCTAGACAACAGAGCTAACCAACCCCCTTCCAGCCAAAGGTATGGTTGCTAAATTTGTTGCAAAATTTAATGATGACACAAAGATAGGTAGGAAGAGGACATAAGGAGGCTACAAAGGGATATAGATAGGTTAGGTGAGTGGGCAAAGATCTGGAAAATGGAGTATAATGTAGGAAAATGTGAAATTGTCCATTTTGGCAGGAAGAATAAAAAAGAAACATATTATCTAAATAGTGAGAGATTGCAGAGCTCTGAGATGCAGAGGGATCTGGATATCCTAGTGCATGAATTGCAAAATGTTAGTATGCAGGTACAGCAAGTAATTATGAAGACTAATAGAATGTTATCATTTATTGTGAGGGGATGCAGACTTTAACAGTTATGGTCAACAACTGGTTTAGCCATTCACCACAGATCTGGCTAGATCACATCAAGCACTATTGTGCGCTGCTCTTGCCTGCGAAAATTTCTCACTATTCTGGGATCTTCCTGGAAAACAAAGATAACCCCGGCTTCTTTTCCCTACTGCAAACCATCTTCTAAACCCCTTTCCTCTGTCCCCTCTAGCCTCACCTCCAACAATAAGTGCGAAGAGCTCATGGATCTCCTATTACTAAGATTGAGACCATTCGATCAGCTTCTTCTGCCATTTTCCTCCCTTCCTCTAGCCCACTGAACCAAACTTCCTCTAAAACTACCCCCTCCCTACTGCTGAACTTATCTCTTTCTCTAGCTTCTCTCCTATCTCCCCTCATGCTCTCTCCAAGGACACCTTGTCCATGAGACCCACCTCCTGCCTCCTGCTCCCTCAGCCCTCTTCCCACTAAACTGCTGACCACCGAACTTCCCCTCCTTTCTCCCACGTTAGCTGGTTTTGTTAATAGTTCTCTCTCTTCGGGTGTTGTCCCTCTTTCCTTCAAATCTACCATCATCACACCTCACCTCAAAAAAGCACTTGACCCCACCATTCTTGCAAACTACCGCCCCATCTCCAACCTCCTTTTCCTCTCCAAAGTCTTTGAACATGTTGTCACCTCACAAATCCATGCCCATCTTTCCCGGAACTCCATGTTTGAATTCCTCCAATCAGGTTTCCACCCCACCACAGTACTGAAACAGCTCCTGTGATAAAGGCAAACTTAACCTTCCTTGTCCTTCTTGACCTTTCTGCAGCCTTTGACATGGTTGACCACACCATCCTCCTGCAATGCATCTCCAGTGTTGTTGAACAGCTGGGTGGGACTGCTCTCACCTGGCTCCATTCTTATCTATCAAATTGTCGCCAGAGAATCACCTGCAATAGCTTCTCTTCCCACTCCCTCACTGGTACTCTGGTATTTCCAAGGATCTATTCTTTGCCTCCTGCTAGTTCTCATCTACATGCTGCCCCTCGGCAATATCAGAAAACGCAGCATCAGTTTTTACATGAACGCTGACGACACCCAGCTCTCCCTCACCACCATCTCTCTTAACTTCTCCACTGTTGCTAAATTAACCGATTGTTTGCCTGACATACTGGATTGCAGAAGCCCTTGTTTTCGGTCCCCACCACAAACTCCATTTCCCAACTACCAAATCCAACCCTCTCTCTGGCAACAGTCTGAGGCTGATCCAGACTGTTTGTAACCTTGGTGCCATATTTGACCCTGAGATAAGCTTTCGACCACATATCCACACCAACACTAATATTGCTTATTTCCATCCTCATAATATCTACCAACTCCACACCTGCCTCAGCTCATTTGTTGCTGAAAGTCGCATTCATGCTTTTGTTAGCTTAGACTTGACTATTCCAAAGCACTCCTGGTTGGCCTTCCACTTTCTACCCTCCATAAACTTGAAGCCATCCAAAACTGCTGCATGTGCCCTTACTTGCAACGTGTTGTTCACCTATCACCCCTATGTTCATTGACCTAGATTTCCTCTCGTTAAGCAACACCTCAATTTTTAAAAACTCATCCTTGTTCTTCAAATCTCTCCATGGCCTCACCGCTCCCCACCCCCCCCCCCGCCCCCCACCACCCTATTTCTGTAATCTCCTGCCGTGCACAACTCTCCAAGGTATCTGCTCCTCTAATTCTATATCTGGCCTCTTGAGCATCCCGATTTTAATTACTCCACCATATGTAGCCATGCCTTCAGCTGCCCAGGTCCTAAGCTTGGATTTTCCTCCATAAACCTCTTCACTCTCTACCTCTCTTTCCTCCTTTAAGATGCTCCTTAAAACCAATGTGTTTGACCAAGATTTTGGCTATCTTTTCTAATATTGCCTTATGTGGCTCAGTGTCAAATTTTGTTTTCTATGCCCCTGTGAGGTACCTTGGGACGTTGTATTACATTAGAGGAACTATATAAATAGAAGTTTTGTTATGTTGATGAATATGGCTGAGTTCAGAAGAGGAGCACACAAGGCAATATGCATGCAGTCAATGGCACCCTGCACCAAGAACAAGTCTGCAATACATTCAAAACTTTGTACATACTTCTCTTGCTTGTCTCTGTCAAGAAGGAATGAGATGTACATGTTTTAATGTGTTTAGAGACTCTTAGTGGCCTTTCTTAGATGGAGGTGCTCTGGAAATGGTGAAATGTTTGCTTATATCTCCAGCAGCAGCCTGAAAGGTGCCAGAGACATAAAAACTAGGAGACACCGTCACCCTGACAGACACAGGCAATGCTATTCTTTGAGGCTGCAGTTGCAACTGCAGCAGTTGACGGATTTCAGTCTTTTGTGAAGCGACTGAGCCTCATTGCACCAATCCTTGCTAAAGTTGACATGAGAACTACTCTCTGAAGATCCTGTGCAGATATGGCCTCCTGTTGGTTGCCCTGCTCTCCCTCCTCCTTTTTTCTTGTCCTGCTCAGTATGTTGAGTTCCCAGAGGAAGCCCTACGAGGCCACCTATTATTGGAAGCGACTTCTTTCAACCACAATATTTTAAATGATACAAAAAGGACCAATGTCAGATCCATGTACAGTACTGAAACTTTAGTCAAGTATAGGAAACGGCCATAACTCACGTACAATTGCACTAGCAGCCTGAAGAAATAATCCAAAAACTAACTTGTAGGTGTTCCATGATCCTTTTAAATAGCGCTGGGTGATGGGGGGAAGGGGGTGGGGGCTGTCCTTCACATTGATTAATGTTGTGTGCATTGGCTGGACTGGAGTTCCAAAATGAGAGAGTGTGGTTGCATACTGATTTGCATCATGATCTGTCTGCTTTGCGGGCTTTGTTTATTCATTCACAGGATGTGGATGTCACTGGCAAGGCCAACATTTATTGCCCATCCCTAATTGCCTTTAAGGAGGTGGCAGTGAGCCACCTTCAAGACAACTAAATGGCTTATTAAGCCATTTCAGAGGGTAGTTAAGAGTCAACAACAACGCTATGGGTCTGGAGTTACATATAGCCAGGTCATGTAAGGACGGCAGATTTTATATTAGTAAACTAAATGGATTTTTACAACAATCTGGTAGTTACATGATCACCATTATTGATACTAGCCTTTTATTCCAGATTTATTTAATTAACAGAATTTAAACTGTCCAACTGCTATGGTGGGATATGAATGTGTGTCTGGAATCATTAGTTCAGGCCTCTTGATTACTAGTCCAGTAACATAATCACATTGCTACCATTCCCTTACCAATGGTTGCTTGGCATGAGCCTCTTTATGGAGATGGTAGCCTGTGCACTTACCATCAGAAGTGTGTGCATGTATCTTGGACCCTATTCTAAAATCCTAGGTGGCTACATAGTGCTTAAAATACATGCCATGATACATCCCCACAGTGTTGAGTAGTGTAGATGGTGCTTTACTTTGTAACTAGTCTATACTTTCTTTTTAATTCTTACATGGGATGTGGGCATCGCTGGCAAGGGCAGCATTTGTGCCCATCTCTTATTGCCCTTGAGAAGGTGGTGGTGAGCCACCTTCTTGAACCGCGCAGTCCATCTCAGTGCTGTTAAGAAGGGAGTTCCAGGATTTTGACCCAGTGACAGTGAAGGAATGGCGATATGGTTCCAAGTCAGGATGGTGTGTGGCTTGGTGGGGAATGTGCAGTTGGTGGTCTTCCCGTGTACCTGCTGCTCTTTTCATTCTCTGTGATAGAGATTGCAAGTTTGGAAGGTTCTGTCTAAGGAGCCTTGGCAAGTTGCTACAGTGCATCTTGTAGATGGCACACACCGCTGGCACTGTGCACTGGTAGTAGAGGGACTAATGTTTAAGGTGATGGATGGGGTGCCGATCAAATGGGCTGTTTTGTCCTAGATGGTGTTGAGCTTCTTGAGTGTTGTTCAAGCTGCACTCATCCACTCAAGTGAAGAGTATTCCATCGCATTCCTGACTTGTGCCTTATAGATGGTGGGCAGGCTTTGGGGAGTCAGGAGGTGAGTTATTCACTGTGGAATTCCCAGCTTCTGACCTGCTCTCATAGCCACAGTATTTACATGGCTGCTCCACATAAGTTTCTGGTCAATGTTGAACCCCCCCCACTCCCACACAATGTTGCTGGTGGGGGAATTCAGTGATGGTAATGACCTTGAACATCAAGGGGAGATGGTTAGATTCTCTTGTTGGAGATGGGCCTTGCAAGACCTTAACATGAATGTTACTTGCCATTTATCAGCCGAAGCCTGAATGATGTCCAGGTCTTTCTGCATGCAGGCACGGACTGCTTCAGTATCTGAGGAATCACGTGTGGTACTGAACATTGTGCATTCATTATCAAACATCCCCACTTCTGACCTTATGATGGAGGGGAGGTCATTGATGAAGCAGCTGAAGATGATTGTGCCCAGGACACTGCCCTGAGGAACTCCTGTAGTGATGTCCTGGGGCTCTGATGACTGACCTCCAGCACCTGTAACCATCTCCCTTTGCGCTAGATATGGCTCCAACTAGTGGAGAGTTTTCCCTCGATTCCCATTGACTTCAATTTTGCTAGGGCTCCTTGATGCCACACTCAGTTAAATGCTGCCATAATGTCAAGGGCAGTCACTCTCACCTCACCTCTAGAGTTAAGCTCATTTGACTTGTGAGTGCTTAATAATCACACTGAAAAGCAGTGGGGGGATGCTGTGAGTTTGTGGCAGTGGACAAATATGACATTTTTATTTCAATATCAGCATTCTTCTGTTTTTTTCTTGAGAATTCTGTACAATTTGTATTAAGGACTTACGTCCACCAAGCATTGGGTTAAGACTGCCCTTCCTCTCCGCAAAAAGTATTCGAAAAGAAAAGAAAGACTTGCATTTATATAGTGCCTTTTATGACCACCAGACATCTCAAAGCACTTTACAGCCAATCTATCACCGCTGTAATGTGGAAAAAGCGGCAGCTAATTTGCACAGCAGACTCCCACAAACAACAATGTGATAATGATCAGATAATCTGTTTTTGTGATGTTGATTGAAGGATAAATATAGGCCAGGAAACCAGGCATATCTCCCCTGCTCTTTGAAATATTGCCAAGGGATCTTTTACGTCCACCTGAGAGGACAGATGGGGCCTCAGATTAGCATCTCATCCAAAAGACGGCACCTCCAACAGTGCAGCATTCCCTCAGTACTGCACTGGAGTGTCAGCCTGGATTTTTGTACTCAAGTCCTGGAGTGGGAACCCAGACCCTTGTGACTCAGAGGCAGGAGTGTTAAAGCTAAAAGGCTGATTTTCAATTTCTCAATCTGGACTGGATTAAAACCCAGATTTTAAAGATACAGAAAAGGACTTAATATTTAACAGAAAAGCATATCAAATTATACAGATAATTTATATCCATTTTACAACAGATTTCTCCTGTGATTTCCAGTTTTAATGCCAATTTTATCGATCTCCCAATAGGTTTGATTAGCTATGCTTTGTTAATACAAGGAAATCAGAGTTTTGCTTTTAATGTGGTATGAAAATCCTCATTGCTAAAAAATGATCTGGAAAATTTGATCCAATAGAAGGTATTCGTTTATTTGTCTTGTTATCTTGATGGTGTTATATAAAAAGAGTTCAGCTTAGTGGCAATAATATACCAGTGAGCAGAACACTGCTCCATAGAATGATAGACTTGTTATAGCTAACAGTTTCTAATTAACATAAGCAGTTCTGTGGGTAGCTTGCATCAAAGAAAACCTTAACTGCCAGAGCAGTAAAAATTCCTCCTCACTTCTTCCTCGAGTTGCTGGAATATCATTCATATTTTTCTAACATTTGCCGGCATTTTACCCTCAGCAGACAGGAGCTGTCCACCGACCGAGAGATCGGTGGCAATCCCGCCTCCGCCTGGCCTGGGGATCCAGACCGCATTTTGCCGTTCCCAGGTCCTTAATTGGTCTGAGGTGGCTCTTCCACCTCATTGAGGCAGGAGGTCCCGCCTAATGGAGTTGCCGGCCAATCAGGCCGGTAGCTCTCTGTCCCAGCAGCTCTACCGGGAGCAGTGGTACTGCTGAGACAGCAACCCAGCTGAAGACGGAAGATGTCAGGGAGCCCGAGAGAATGGGTATGTTTTTGGGACCTCGCCAGGGGCAATCAGTTGGGCCCCGACGAGGCACGGGTTGTCGATTAGGGGGAAGATTAGGGTGCCTGATCAGGAGCCCCCCACCCCCCCCACCTACTGGTATGGTTGAAAATTTCCTGCTGGAACACACTGTCATGTTCCAAAGCATTATAGTACTACGTTGGCATCCAATTTCCTTTTGAAATCATTAATTGTCTCCACATTCAGCTCCCTCGTGGGAAGTGAGTTCCAGGTCATCCTCACATTCCCACTGCATCTCTTGCCCAAAACCTTAAATCTGTGTCCCCTAGTCCTTGTACCATCAGTTAATGGGAACAGTTTTTCTGTGTCTAACTTATCTAAACTGTCATAATCTTGTACACCTCTATCAAATCTCCCCTCAATCTCCTTTGCTCCAGGGAGAACAAACCCAGCTTTTTCCACCTAACCTTGGAACTAAAATCCCCCATCACTGGAACCATTCTGGTAAATCTCCTAAGCACCCTCTCAAGGACTCTCACTTCTTTCCTAAAGTGTGGTGACCAAAACTGGACACAATACTCTAGTTGGGGCCGAATTAGCCCTTTATAAAGCATCTGCAAAACTTCCCTGCTTTTGTATTCTATGCCTCTATTTACGAAGTCCAAGATCCCCTATGCTTTGCTAACTCTCTCAATATGTCCTGCCACCTTCAAAGATCGATGCACATGCATTCCCCGGTCCCTCTGTCCCTGCACAACCTTTAGAACTGCACCATTAAGTCTAAATTGCCTCAACCTATCCCTTCTGCCAAATGCATCACCTCACATTTATTTTATTTATTTTTATTTAGAGTTACAGCACTGAAACAGGCCCTTCGGCCCACCGAGTCTGTGCCGACCAACAACCACCCATATTTTCTACCACATCCCCACCATTCTCCTACCACCTACCTACACTAGGGGCAATTTATAATGGCCAATTTACACCTGCAAGTCTTTTGGAGTCTGTAATAAATTCCATCTGCCACTTGTCTACCCATTCTGTTAGCCTATGTCCTTTTGCAGGTGGTTCATATCATCCTCACAGTTTGCCACACCTCCAAGTTTGGTGTCATTGACAAATTTTGAAATTCTACTCTGTATTCCAAGATTCAAGTCATTTTATCTAGTAAAAAAAGCTGTGGTCCTAGCACTGACCCTTGGGGAACACCACTGTCTACTATCCTCCACTCTGAAAAATAACCATTTACCACGACTCGCTGTTTTCTGTTCTTGAGCTAATTTTTTATCCAATTGGACACTGACCCTCCTATTCCATGAGCCTCAATTTTGTTAACAGCCTTTTACGTAGTACTTTGTCAAACACTTTCTTAAAATCTGTATAGACAACATCCACCGCATTCCCTTCATCGACCTTCTCTGTTACTTCATCAAAAAATTCAATTAGATTAGTCAAACATGATCTGTCATTTACAAATCTGTGCTTGTTATCCTTAATTAACTCAAACCTCTCCAAGTGCCTGTTGATTTTTTCCCTGATTATTGTTTCTAAAACCTTACCCACCACTGAAGTTAAGTTAACTGGCCTGTAGTTGCTATTACTGTCCTACACCCTCTCTTGAATGAGAGAGTCACATTTGCCAAACTCCAATCCTCAGCACCTCCCCCGTATCTGGGGAAGACTAGAAGATTATTGGATGATTCCACTATCTCCATCCCTTAGCAACCTGGGATGCAAGCCATCCGGACCAGGTGACTTATCTACCCTAAGCATAGCCAGCCTTTTCAGTACCTCCTCCCTCTCAATTTTTACCCTGTCCATTGCCTCTACTCTCTCCGCTTCTACCGATATTTTGTCAGATTCCTCTTCCTTAGTAAACACCGATACAAAGTACTCATGAAGCAGTCCATGTAGAAATGCAGCAAGACATGGACAATATCCAGGCTTGGGCTGATATGTGGCAAGTAACATTCGTGCCACACAAGTGCCAGGCAATGACCATCTCCAACAAGAGAGAATCTAACCATCTCCCCTTGACATTCAATGGCATTACCATCGCTGAATCCCCCACTATCAACATCCTAGGGGCTACCATTGACCAGAAACTGAACTGGAGTAGCCATATAAATACCGTGGCTACAAGAGCAGGTCAGAGGCTAGGAATCCTGCGGTGAGTAACTCACCTCCTGACTCCCCAAAGCCTGTCCACCATCTACAAGGCACAAATCAGGAGTGTGATGTAATACTGTCCACTTGCCTGGATAGGTGCAGCTCCAACAACACTCAAGAAACTCGACACCATCCAGGACAAAGCAGCCCGCTTGATTGGCACCCCATCCACAAACTTTCACTCCCTCCACCACCGACGCACAGTGTCAGCAGTGTATACCATCTACAAGATGCACTGCAGCAATGCACCAAGGCTCATTCGACAGCACTTTCCAACCCCGCGACCTCTACCAAATAGAAGGACAAGAGCAGCAGATGCATGGGAACATCACCACCTGCAAGTTCCCATCCAAGTCAGACACCATCCTGACTTGGAACTATATCGCCGTTCCTTCACTGTCACTGGGTCAAAATCCTGGAACTCCCTTCCTAACAGCACTGTGGGTGTACCTACCTCACATGGACTGCAGCGGTTCAAGAAGGCAGCTCACCATCACCTTCTCAAGGGCAATTAGAGATGGGCAATAAATGCTGGCCTGGCCAGCGACGCCCACATCCCATGAATGAATTTTTAAAAAGTATTCTAGATTTGCTACATGCCAGTAGAAAATTTTTGTGCTCCCTTTTATGTTGATTGCAATTCTATTCTCATATTGTTTCTTTGCTAGTCTTATTTTCTCTATTTATTCACAAAAGGACATCAAGTGCCTATTAGGGACTCCCTATAAGTATAAGAGTACCCTGAGATTTGGAAATAGTCATATTTATATATAGTCTTATCAAGTCCCCAGGACATCTCAAAGTGCTTCACAACTAATTCATTATTACTTTTGCAATGCAGTGACTGCTGTGTAGCCAAATGTGGCAGGAAATTTCCACACTAGCTTCCACGTGCCACAAGTGAAATAAATGATCAGTTAACCTGCATTTGTTGGCATTGGTTGAGAGAGAAAACTTAGTCAGAATACAAGAACTCTTTGCTCTTTGAATATTGCCCTGAGAGCTTTTACGTCCATAAGTTTAATATCATCTGTAAGACAGCATATTTAGTGCAGTATTTCCTCAGAACTACAATGAAGTGACAGTACAGATTATATGCTCAAATCCTATTGTGTGGTTTGAGCTCACAACCTCTGATTTGAGGAGTACTGATTCATTGAAGCTTATGCTTTGGTATTAACAGGGTACTTAACAATCTTCTTTCCCAATTTAAAGGCTATAATCTTTCCTAACAGATGGGAGGAAAGCCTTGTTCCTTACCAAAGAAGTACGCAGAGGGAGTATATCTAGCAAACTTACAAGGCATGTAACAAACATAGATACTAAGTCAAAAGGGAATGGGTCATCCATGTTCCATAAATCTCCCACTTGAAATGTTACAGTACTGATTTAAGAAGTTACTTTTTACCGTGGATGAAAGCACCTCAGAGCCTTTCCCAATTCTCATGAAGGAACAAATTCCCAAGAGAAACAGCAGATTTATTAACATCTATCTTTCTTCCCATGGATAAGTTATACTTCATCATCAAAATTTTCTCATTGCTATCCCAACACCTGAATTATACAGTTGCTAGGAAGAAAATATTAATTGTGTGTTGGATCATGCAATAAAGAACAAAGAACAAAGAACAAAGATAATTGCAGCACAGGAACAGGCCCTTCGGCCCTCCAAGCCTGCGCCGATCCAGATCCTCTCTCTAAACATGTCGCCTATTTTCTAAGGTTCTGTATCTCTTTTCTTCCTGCCCATTCATGTATCTGTCTAGATACATCTTAAAAGACTCCATCGTGCCCGCATCTACCACCTCCGCTGGCAATGCGTTCCAGGTGCCCACCACCCTCTGCGTAAAGAACTTTCCACGCATATCCCCCCTAAACTTTTCCCCTTTCACTTTGAACTCGTGTCCTCTAGTAATTGAAACCCCCACTCTGGGAAAAAGCCTCTTGCTATCCACCCTGTCTATACCTCTCATGATTTTGTACACCTCAATCAGGTCCCCCCTCAACCTCCGTCTTTCTAATGAAAATAATCCTAATCTACTCAACCTCTCTTCATAGCTAGCGCCCTCCATACCAGGCAACATCCTGGTGAACCTCCTCTGCACCCTCTCCAAAGCATCCACATCCTTTTGATAATGTGGCGACCAGAACTGTACGCAGTATTCCAAATGTGGCCGAACCAAAGTCCTATACAACTGTAACATGACCTGCCAACTCTTGTACTCAATGCCCCGTCCGATGAAGGAAAGCATGCCGTATGCCTTCTTGACCACTCTATTTACCTGCGTTGCCACCTTCAGGGAACAGTGGACCTGAACACCCAAATCTCTCTGGACATCAATTTTCCCCAGGACTTTTCCATTTACTGTATAGTTCACTCTTGAATTGGATCTTCCAAAATGCATCACCTCGCATTTGCCCTGATTGAACTCCATCTGCCATTTCTCTGCCCAACTCTCCAATCTATCTATATTCTGCTGTATTCTCTGACAGTCCCCTTCACTATCTGCTACTCCACCAATCTTAGTGTCGTCTGCAAACTTGCTAATCAGTCCACCTATACTTTCCTCCAAATCATTAATGTATATCACAAACAACAGTGGTCCCAGCACGGATCCCTGTGGAACACCACTGGTCACACGTCTCCATTTTGAGAAACTCCCTTCTACTGCTACTCTCTGTCTCCTGTTGCCCAGCCAGTTCTTTATCCATCTAGCTAGTACACCTTGGACCCCAAGCGCCTTCACTTTCTCCATCAGCCTGCCATGGGGAACCTTATCAAACGCCTTACTGAAGTCCATGTATATGACATCGACAGCCCTTCCCTCATCAATCAACTTTGTCACTTCCTCAAAGAATTCTATTAAGTTGGTAAGACATGACCTTCCCTGCACAAAACCATGTTGCCTATCACTGATGAGCCCATTTTCTTCCAAATGGGAATAGATCCTATCCCTCAGTATCTTCTCCAGCAGCTTCCCTACCACTGACGTCAGGCTCACCGGTCTATAATTACCTGGATTATCCCTGCTACCCTTCTTAAACAAGGGGACAACATTAGCAATTCTCCAGTCCTCCGGGACCTCACCCGTGTTTAAGGATGCTGCAAAGATATCTGTTAAGGCCCCAGCTATTTCCTCTCTCGCTTCCCTCAGTAACCTGGGATAGATCCCATCCGGACCTGGGGACTTGTCCACCTTAATGCCCTTTAGAATACCCAACACTTCCTCCCTCCTTATGCCGACTTGACCTAGAGTAATCAAACATCTGTTCCTAACCTCAACATCCGTCATGTCCCTCTCCTCGGTGAATACCGATGCAAAGTACTCGTTTAGAATCTCACCCATTTTCTCTGAGTCCAAGCATAACATTCCTCCTCCTTTAGTGGGCCAATCCTTTCTCTAGTTACCCTCTTTCTCCTTATATATGAATAAAAGGCTTTGGGATTTTCCTTAACCCTGTTTGCTAAAGATATTTCATGACCCCTTTTAGCCCTCTTAATTCCTCGTTTCAGATTGGTCCTACATTCCTGATATTCTTTCAAAGCTTCGTCTTTCATCAGCCGCCTAGACCTTATGTATGCTTCCTTTTTCCTCTTAGCTAGTCTCACAATTTCACCTGTCATCCATGGTTCCCTAATCTTGCCATTTCTATCCCTCATTTTCACAGGAACATGTCTCTCCTGCGCGCTAATCAACCTCTCTTTAAAAGCCTCCCACATATCACATGTGGATTTACCTTCAAACAGCTGCTCCCAATCTACATTTCCCAGCTCCTGCCGAATTTTGGTATAGTTGGCCTTCCCCCAATTTAGCACTCTTCCTTTAGGACCACTCTCGTCTTTGTCCATGAGTATTTTAAAGCTTACGGAATTGTGATCACTATTCCCAAAGTAGTCCCCTACTGAAACTTCAACAACCTGGCCGGGCTCATTCCCCAACACCAGGTCCAGTATGGCCCCTTCCCGAGTTGGACTATTTACATACTGCTGTAGAAAACCCTCCTGGATGCTCCTTACAAATTCTGCTCCATCTGGACCTCTAACACTAAGCGAATCCCAGTCAATGTTGGGAAAATTAAAATCTCCTATCACCACCACCCTGTTGCTCCTACATCTTTCCATAATCTGTTTACATATTTGTACCTCTATCTCACGCTCGCTGTTGGGAGGCCTGTAGTACAGCCCCAACATTGTTACCGCACCCTTCCTATTTCTGAGTTCTGTCCATATTGCCTCACTGCTCGAGTCCTCCATAGTGCCCTCCTTCAGCACAGCTGTGATATCCTCTTTGACCAGTAATGCAACTCCAATTATTATGAGGCAGAACACTTGCTGGCCTATGGTCTATGACAGCAAGTCCAGAACAAACTCATCACTGCAATTAAACTAAAAGGCTGGCTCTGTATCATTTGATGACATCCACATAAAATAAGAATCTTATAATTTTTAGGTGCCTCAGAGAATCCTATGTCTGAATAAGTCACTCAAGATTTCCTAGTTAGTTTTCTTTCTCAGAATAACTGAAAATGACAGGGATTTGTAAGACATTTTCATTAACCTGGCGATATTCTAATCATGCCAACCATATACAACAGTAATAAATATTTGTTTCCAATCAGCCTGATATGGAAGTATTTGCTAATCTTTTACAAAAATCCAGTTACATTGTGAAAACAAGATATGCAAAATGGCCTATTCTGACTGACCTTAACCTTCCTGCCTTCTCACCATAATTCTTTCTCCAGAAGTGTATCTAATTGTGTTCCTTTGAATCTATCACTGATGTTTGCTTCTATAGCCTTCCCTGGTCATGCTTTCCTATGCTATTATCCTGTAGGTGAAATAGTTCCAATGAGGTTGTTTGTTGTCTTTCCTGCCTGTGTGTTAAACATTGCCTAGGCAAGGGTGGAATGAAAACCTTGCAGAGATAATCACATACTTGATTGAACCAGTTGGATTTCTTTCCAATGATCCTCCCTGCCAGAGTTTCCTTTCCACATTCCGAAAAATCTATCCCAGTACCTCAGCAACTTAAAGTTGAATTTCATATTGGAACGTAGGAATAGGAGTAGGCCATTTATCCTCTCGAGCCTGTTCTGCCATTCAATGAGATCATGGCTGATCTGCACCCTAACTCCATATGCTTGCCTTTGCCCCATATCCCTTACTACCTTTGTTTAACAAATATCTATCAATCTCAGTTATGAAATCAACAATTGATCTACCATCAATTGCCATTTGCAAAAGAGAGTTCCAAACTTCTACCACCCAGTGCATGAAAAAGTATTTACTGATTTCACTCCTGATAGGTCTTGGCTCTAAGTCTTTGACTATGCCCCCTGCTCCTAGTCTGCCAAACTAGCAAAAATAGTTACTTCCAATCTACCCTATCTGTTCTCCTTAAATATCTAGAAAACTTGGATCAAATCACCCATTGACCTTCTAGATTCCAGGGAATACAATCCCTAGTTTGTTTATTCTCTCCTCGTAGCTTAACTCTTGAGGTTGAAGTATTATTCTAGAAAATCTACATTGCACTATTCAATAAAATGTTCATGCACCATTTGGCTATTAACTAAATCTGGCTCATTATGCTTTACTAAATCTAATATGGCCTATCCCCTGTTGGATCTAGGACATATTGGATGGAATCTTATCAGCCATGCAGAGGCAGCTTTGGAGGCAGGAGGGCTGGGAATTTCAGAAAATGTCGTGCAGAGCAGCTCCCCAAGCGATCTTACCGGAGGCAGGGTCTGAACAGCACCAGCTACCTGCCCAACTGCAGTGGGTAGCCAATTACTGGCAACAAAGTGCCCACTTGGGGGAAAATTGTTGACACTGCTGGGATCTTCCAGTTGGTGGACGGCCCCCCCGCTGAGGCCGAAGCCTGGCAGATGGCAGGAGGTGGCCTCCTTGTGGCAGGCCAGGGGACTAGCAAGGCCACCTTTAATTCCCCGTGCCTGCCCGCAGCCACAGGTGCCAGGGAGTTACAGCAGTGGCCACAGGCCAACCTGTGGAGGGGATCTCCATGATGGCCAGGCAGCTGTGGTCACAGTTTATTTTTAAGCATCCAAAAATCTTCAGAGGGTGCATCTACCTTGAGGTGCCCCCATGTCTCTCACCTACAGCGGCAGCGACCACTTCTCCCAGTTGGGGCTGCCGACTGTGTTATCTTGCCAATGTGCTATTCGTATTGATTGAGGAAAGTAGACTCTTGGTCAAATTAACAGGAGTTTATTTACAGGAGTCTTCTTACCTAGAGTATCTACATGAACACTGAGTAGCATGAGGTACAGACTCGTGACCATCACATCCTGTGATGATGTTTAGGGTCTATATACATAATCTACCCAGTAACAGTGTATGTACATTATACTACATGACGATCCTGTGGAGAGGTTCCGCCTCCATAGCAGCTGTGGTCACAGTTTATTTTTAAGCATCCAAAAATCTTCCCAGGGCGTCTCCATCCTGAGGAGCCCTCATGTTTCCCACCTACAGCGGCAGCAACCACCTCTCCCAGTGGGGCTGCCAGCCACTCAGAGCCCTGGGCGCACCTATTGACCTACCCAGCTGCACAACTCGCCCGCCATCTTTAATTGGACATAGCTCCCGAGGGTGGCCGGGTAATTGGGCACCCACGAGAAGATCACACATGCAGGTGGACCTCAGAAACCATCAGGGTCAAGACCTGGAAATGGTCCCAGCCTGTGTTTAAAAATTAAGGCAGTAAGATTCTGCCCATTATTGTAGAAAACTATTACAGACACACTCAAGAAATTCACTACCTTTTTGACAATGTGCTATTCTTTCTATCCCAATCTATTGAAAACTAAAACCTTTCTGCCTTTGCTACATGCTTGCCTAATCTCAGCATTTATACAGTCTACCACTTCATAGCTACTACCAGGGGGCCTACACACAACTCACGCCACAGTCTTAAATCCTTTTCTATTTCTTCATTTACCCCATAAAGTCACCACTTTCCGCTTACCTCTCATTATATCATCTCATCACCCAAAGTGATTTCATTCTTAATCATTAAGGCTACTCTTCCCCCTCTACGATATCTTTCCTTATAAACTGGCATATTTAGTTCCCAATCCTGACTGTCTTGCAGCAATGTCTCCATAATGGCTACCATGTTATACCCTCCAAGTTGAACTTGCATCTGCAATTCATTCCATTTGTTCCTTACACTAAGTACATTTGTATAAAGAACACTTATTTGGGAAAGACACACTAAACTGTCATTCTGCTCTAACATTTTACACACACGTTTCTGATTTCCCTCTCCTGGTTAAATTACTTTACGTCTTTTAGTTTTCCCTTTGCCTGCAGTATCTATATCGGTAGTAGGGAATTTTACCATCCATGTAAATCTGCCATCTTGTACACAAGGAGACAGATTTCCTTTTCATTGGCCGGTACCTAAATTTTCTAAAGTGCCACAAAATCATAGAATGACACAGCACAAAAAGAGGGTATTCGGCCCATCATATCTGTTCTGGTTCCTTTAAAGTGTTATCCAGTTAGTCCCACTCCCCTGCTCTTTCCCCATTATCCTGGTAAGATATGAAACCCATCCCCTTCCTTTATAACATCTTTAGTAATACAAGGAATAGACAACACAGGTTGAATTAAGTAGAATTGGAAGAAAGATCTTCAAAAGCCTCCTGACAGAGTTGAAGGAAGATGGTTTCATTCTGGAAGGACATAAGTGTCATATGCACCTGCAACAGAATTAAAGAGTAACCATTTAATATCCTTCACCATACTTAGTTATTCCTAGCAATTATCAGTATTCCACATGGCATTTCTTCATATTTTCTGAACAAATCACCTAATATTGAGGCTTGATCTTTATAGAAATTACCGTAATTGATATTCGGATATACCTCTCCCAATTCAATGTGAATGAAAAGCCTCTGGGAATAACATTTTCTGAAAATTTTATATATGCACTTTCTGTAACATAATCAGCATTCAATTTGATCTCCTTTGCTGGAAGAAATGTGAGCAGGCAACTTAATCATTCCTTCATGCCAAACTTAATGGCTATGGCATGTTATTCCTTCCTCCTCTGGATAGAATGAGTCATACACCCCTTTATGGTACCTGCCTTTTAATAACTTCGATTTTGGATTATATGGCAATAACTACAATATGCAAGGAGAAAAATTAAACAAATAAAATAAAAAGAAAAGAAAAAGAGGTCAACAACCCATTGTCCACAGAAAATTGCAGCACTGCTACATTAACAAGTTTAACTAATGGTTAATAACAGTCACATTTGGAGGCAAATTTAAACTAATTAGCAATAACTTTAAAAGATCACATAACCTATGGCGAGAGGTATAGTGGGGGTAGTCTTGATGACTAGGCGAAGAGGACTGTTCAAGACCTATTTAAGCCTAATATTGACTGGGGTATTTGGAGTCAAACAGCAAACCATAGAATTTATCCTAGGAAAGATCTCAGGCATGATGTTCAGGGATCTGAAGAATCAGTCAAAGAGAGAATAAGTAAAAGCAAAATTCTGTAGATGCTGGAAATTTAAAATAAAAACAAAAAGTGCTGGAAATACTCCCCAGGTCTGACAGCATCTGTGGAGAGAGAAACAGAGTTAACTGTGGCCTGGACATGGGTATACAGGGCATAATTTCAAAGTTTGTAGATGACATGAAACTTAGAAATGTAGTGATGACCTTTCTGACCTGAAATGTTAACTCTGCTTCTCTCTCCACAGATGCTGCCAGATCTGCTGAGTATTTCCAGCACTTTCTGTTTTTATTTAAAAGAAAATATGTATTTGGATATCTTGCCTGTGGGAGAAAAACAGAAGAAAATGGTCAAATAACAGTTTGGGCAATCCGTTCCTCATGTTAAATAATTCAGAGGAGATATTTAGACACATATGGAAGTAGATTTATCCTGCAATAGACAATGAAATACATAATTCTCCGTGATCAAGCCATCTTCTAGAATCGTTGCACACATCAAGCAAGATGGCATTGTTTAGCTATCTCTGATAAACTAAGATCTCCTATTTTGGTAAGCAATAGGATCTCCATGGGAAGATTAAAATTACAACACAATGTGCTGAGTACAAGAGAAATACTTTTGATAGGCCTGACCTCTATCAGTAGCATGGCCCAATTTGATTGAACTAAAAGACAAGTTCAGAAATTACTAAGTGAAAGCCAACATCTGTGCACCCACTCCACATTGAATAGTGTCTTTCAAAGGTTTCAAATATAAACTAGGGTGTTAGTATTAGAGCAGTACTTCAGATTCTAGAGTAGTCACACCACTGACAGGGTGGATTGGGACATTGGTCTCCATACTACATCCAACTTTTACCTGTGATTCCTCAGAACTATTGGTGTATGATAGTGGCCACACCCAAAAGAACACTTTAACTGATTAACCAGTTAAAGTAGCCAGCAGCTGTTGCTTCTCTGTATCATTTACATTGTATTGCAGTTTTTTTTCTGTAAACACATTTAGGCAGTATAGGCATTTTGGTATCAGTAGGTAGCTTGGGATGGATAATGGCAGTATTTATGAAGCATGCAGCAACAGCTTAGGGACAGAAACGATGTGTCAGGAGATGTCAGCCTGGTCTGTTAAGCATCAGCTTGTTTTCAGCTTTCAGATGTCATGAAGAGTTCAGGTCACCCAGACAGGAATAAAGATTTAATAAAAAGGACAAACTATCAACAAATGTGTCTATTTTTTCAGATGTATATCTATATTCATAGATAATAGGAAACATAAATATGAAAATACCATAGATTTAAACAGTGCTGCTTAACTTATATTACTAAAATACTCAAATTACTTTGTGTGTAAGCCCCAATGTACATACTAAGTGTATGTTAATGTGTAATTTGGTCTTTTAACATTAACAAATCATCAGTACACTTCTAAAAATTTCTCTCAGGATTGCACTGATTTAATGCATTCTGTCACTGGGTGTTTTATTTTTGGCCTGGTAAGAATCAATTAAAGGAGAACCTGCAGAATTCATCAGACTTGCCGTTTATCCCACATTCTGATGATGCCACCTACAATAAACTATAAAGGGAGTGGAGACAGTCAGCATAACATAGAACCAAAAGACAATGACCTTGTGAATCAACTGTTCCAGTCCAACATAGCAAAAAACAACTTACATTTATAAACTGCCTTTAATGTAATAAAACGTTCCATGACACTTCATGGGGACATTATAAAAGAAGCTACATAAGGAGATATTAGAGCAAACGACCAAAAGCTTGGTCAAAGAGGTAGGTTTTAAGGAGTTCCGTAAAGGAGGAGAGAGGTAGAGAGGTTTAGGAAGGGAATTCCAGAGTTTAGGACCCAAGCAGCTGAATGTACGTCCATCAATGGTTGACTGATTAAAATCAGAGATGCTCAAGAAGCCAGAATTAGAGGAGCGCAGATATCTCAGAGGGTTGTAAGATTGGAGGAGATTCCAGAGATGGGGAGCGGCAAGGCCATGGAAGGATTTGAAAACAAGGATCAGAATTTTTAAATCGAGGTGTTGCTTAACCAGGGGCCAGTGTAGATTGGTGAGCAGAGTGGTGTGGCTGAAAGGGTTCTGGTGCAAGAATGTGTGCACAAGCAAGACTTACATAGCTGGACATATTGGAAGAGAACAAACAGGAAAGATCAAGGCCCTAGGAGAAGGCCCACCAGAATCCATTGCCATACCAGACAGTTTGTTTGGACAGCAACAGAGTTACTTCAAGCTCACCAGGATCAAAGTGTGCCATGACTACACCTCAGCTAGGAAGCACCTACAGATGAGTTGTGCCTTCTCCTGGGACCAGACCCAAAAAAAAGGAGCAACCGTAGCAACACATTTCCAAAAGCAGTAAAATTGTCAAAGGCTTTCAACCTTTTTTGCTCCTTCTAAGCAATGGCAGAAGACTTGGCAAGTGAGCAATTTGTTTCCAGCTGCATTACCTAGGTCATGGATGTCCTGTTTCTAAATGGTGGTGAATAAATTAAAATCAGGGGAATTTAAATTCAGTTAATTAAATAAATGTGAAATAAAAAGCTAGTATCAGTCATGGTGACCATGAAATTACCAGATTATCGTAAAAACCCATCTGGTTCACTAATACCTGGTCATGCTGGTTAGGCCACAGCTGGAGTATTGCATACAGTTCTGGTCACCACATTAACAGAAAGGACATAATTGTTCTGGAGAGAGTATAGAGGAGATTTACAAGAATGTTACCAGGGCTTGAAAGTTACAGCTATGAGGAAAGATTGGATAGGCTAGGGTTGTTTTCCCTAGAATAGAGGAGGCTGAGGGGTGACTTAATTGAGGTATGCAAAATTATGAGGGGCCTAGATAGAGTAGACAGGAAGGACCTGTTTCCCCTTGCAGAGAAGTTAATTACCAGCGGGCACAGATTTAAGGTGATTGGTAGAAGGATTAGAGGGGACATGAGGAAAAATTTTTTCACCCAGAGGGTGGTGGATGTCTGGAATTCACTGTCAGGAACTGTGGTGGAGGCAGAAACCCTCACTCACTGCAGAATTCCCAAGCTCTGACCTGCTTTTGTGTCCACAGTATTTATTTGGCTGGTTCAGTTCAGTTTCTGGTCAGTGGTAACCCCCGGGTGTTGATGAGGGGTGAATTCAACAATGGTAATGCTATTGAACATCAGGGGGAGGTGGTTAGATTCTCTCTTGTTGGAGTTGGTCATTGTCTGGCATTTGTGTGGTGTGAACATTACTTACCACTTATCAGCCCAAACCAGGTCTTGCTGCATATGGAACTAAACACTGTAATCATCAGCAAACACCCCCACTTCTCACTTTCTGATGGATTGAGGCTCATTAACAAAGCAGCTGATGGTGGTTGGGCCTAGGACACTGCTTTGAGGAACTCCTACTGCTATGTTCTGGGCTGAAATGATTGGCCTCCAGCAACGACTTCTCAACAGCAATAAATGCAGGCCTTGCCAGCAATTCCCACATTCCATGAATAAATTTAAAAAGTGCCACCATACTCAAACAGAGGGTTACAGGGTTCTTCAGAGATGTGACATTCCTAGGATACTGGGAGCTTTCAACTACATCTGTCTGGCCATTCAAGGGCTCATTAAATTCTTACAGATATGGTTTAACCTGTCTGAAGCATGGCCCATAATATTGTGGGTGGACCTTCTACTCGTAGCTCCTAACAAACCATGACATGGGAGATGGAACTGGCTGAATTTCAGCAGCCATTACAGGAAATACCATGGGTTGACCGGACTTTGGGGACTTCTTCCCTTGAAGCCTGCCATTATGTTTCATTGGGCATTCTCTTTGAAAATGTTAGTGATGCATATGTGTGAACTGTTAATTTTGAAACTAAAATATGACTGTAAAGTTTAAGATGATATGTTGCACCTGTATCTATTACATACGTCTATTTACAATCTGTGTTTGTCTGATACTCTATCAAACTCAGTTTGCAACATTGTCTGCAAAGAGGCAAGTAACTGATGTATTTGTGTTCATGAGATATGCTTCAAGTTCATAAGTGACCATGAGGTTGGATCATGAAACAAATCAACAGTCACTGACCTGAAACGTTAACTTTGCTTCTCTCTCCACACATGCTGCCAGATCTGCTGAGTATTTCCAGCACTTTTTGATTTTATTTCAGATTTCCAGCATCTGCAGTATTTTGCTCTTATTATTACACAATCTGTGTGTTGTGTCTGCCCAGCATCAACCAGCCATTCATCGGTCACCATTGCTGCCCTTTCTACACCATTGAGAAGTGACTCATCCTGTACTTTCTCTTCAAAATCATTAAAATTCCCTACCTCTGGGCTGGTGCATGCTTCAAGTGACATCGTCAATGAGTATTGTAATAAGGTTTGTTGCTGAGAAGACATGACTTGCTGTTCCTGGGCTTGTGTTAAGAATGAAATGACACAGTGTGGCACAGTGGTGCAGTGGTTAGCACCGTAGCCTCACAGATCCAGCAACCCCAGTTCGGTTCTGGGTACTACCTGTGCGGAGTTTGCAAGTTCTCCCTGTGACCGCATGGGTTTCCGCCGGGTGTTCTGGTTTCCTTCCACAGCCAAAGGTTTACAGGTTGATAGGTAAATTGGCCATTGTAAGTTGCCCCTAGTGTAGGTAGATGGTGGGGATATGGGATTAGTATAAATGGGTGGTTGTTCGTCAGCACAGACTCGGTGGGCCGAAGGGTCTGTTTTGGTGCTGTATGACACATTGGCAGTCAATTCATGTTGTTATTGCTGTGTGAATGGTATAATGACACATTTTGCAACACACTCCTTTATGCCTGCTGAAGTATATTTGCAGAGAGGACTTATACATGTATCTCCCCCTAACTTGCATGTCAGCTATGCTGAGTACTGTTTCTGTCAATGACTTTTTCACCTATTTTTGAAGGAAAGTAAATAGGCATTACATGAGCAGATATTTTGTGCTCTGTATTTTAGGTACCATCACAGTTTAATGGTAAAATGCAAAGCTTCCCTGATAATAAGTATCATGTTTACAGATAGTTTATAGAATGAGAACTGAAAGACTGCAATTAAATTGTCAGTTATATAATGGCCCGTTTTCCTCTACAGGGACTAACTGGATACCCAACTGGAGCATCAGTTTTCTTGAAAGGAGATAACTGCCTATTCTTATTTTTCTCCTGTTCATTTGCACAGAGTCACTCCTAACTTGGTCTTGTACCAGAAGATTCAGAAGGAAATCACTATGCTTCAGGACTGCAGGACCGGCTTTTTTTTTATTTGTTCGTGGGATGTGGGCATCGCTGGCTAGACCAACATTTATTGCTCATCCCTAATTGCTCTTGAGAAGGTGGTGGTGAGCTGTCTTCTTGAACCGCTGCAGTCCTTGGGGTGTAGGTACACACACAATGCTGTTAGGAAGGGAGTTCCAAGATTTTGACCCAGCGACAGTGAAGGAATGGCGATATAATTCCAAGTCAGGATGGTGTGTGGCTTGGAGGGGAACTTGGCAGGTAATGGTGTTCCCATGCATCTGCTGCCCTTGTCCTTCTAGGTGATAGAGGTCACGAGTTTGGAAGGTGCTGTCGAAAGGAGCCTTGGTGAGTTGCTGCAGTGCATCTTGTAGATGGTACACACTGCTCCCACAATGCGTCAGTGGTGCAGGCAGTGAATGTTGAAGATGGTGGATGGGGTGCCAATCAAGCGGGCTGCTTTGTCCTGGATGGTGTTGAGCTCTTGAGTGCTGTTGGAGCTGCACCCATCCAGGCAAGTGGCAAATATTACATCACACTCCTGACTTGTGCCTTGTAGATGGTGGACAGGCATGGGGGAGACAGGAGGTGACTTCCTCGCTGCAGAATTTCCAGCTTTATTTATTTGGCTACTCCAGTTCAGTTTCTAGTCAATGGTAACTCCCCAGGATGTTGATAGTGGTGGATTCAGCGATGGTAATGCCATTGAACATCAAGGGGAGATGGTTAGATTCTCTCTTGTCTGGCACTTGTGTGGCATGAATGTTACTTGCCACTTATCAGCCCAAGCCTGGATGTTGTCCAGGTCTTGTTGCATATGGACACGGGCTGCTTCAGTATCTGAGGAGTCATTGTAACATAGCAGTAGACCTGCTGCTATGCTTCTGGATTATGAGACCTGCTGCCAGGCCCCTGGCCATGCATAAAACCACTGTATGATGGGCTGAGATTCCTTCTTCATTCTCTTAGCTGGTGACTTTTTCTCTCCTCTACATAAAGAGCACAACATCGTGTCCTGACACTGTCAACTATTATTCTATAGATCTCAATCAGTAAACCTTAATTTACACTTTTTGCATTCTCACTCATTTCTCACAGAAGTTGCTCACTCTATAAGTGGGTCGACGCGTGGTGTGTCATTCATTCCAGTTCAGTGGTTGTTTTGCAAGTTGTGCACATAATAAAGGGATAACATCTTAAAAAGAAAAAAGTGATTATTTTTCTAACACTTTAATCAATATTTAATGTACTTGTTATATTTTAGGTTTTCCAGCGTATATATTTCCTTGAATTTTGCATCACTAGCCACTCCCATAAGTGAATCTCACATCCTCAAAGTCCCTTTACGAGACCAGTAACACAGTAAATGTAGTGAGATTGAGAGATTTAATAAAGATTCTTTGTTATTGTATTCCAGCTTACTGGAATGCATCATGTGCCACCACCTCCTCATCTTCAGTTGGCAGAAGAATATACACTCTATCAGACCTGGGCTCAAGCTAAAACTTCTTGATAAATGTATATGTATAGTTATTACAACTTTACTATCCTTGAAATATCAAAAACAACAGACCCTCAACAATAAAACTGACTCTGGAAACATGGTCACTTAGTTCTTGCATGGTATCTACTACTAGGATTGACTAATCCTATCAGAGACTTCTGTCTTCAGGCTGGCTACTGTCTTGTGCAGTACCATCCAAATTCCTTTAAAGATATCCCAGAATATAGCACATGAAAACATTCCATCTCATAACCAGATTAGGTGGTCAGGCATTTGCAGGCTTGGAAAGATTATTTGCCTTTAAGAATAATTGACAGGCAAATACATTCCATAAACAGCCCCACATGAGGCTTATATTTAAACTGATCTCTCCAAACATCTTGAGTGACCTGTTATGTGTGTCCTCAAATCAAAAATAATGAGAACAATTAACTTACACGTATCAGCCAGTCCGGAATGTGTATTCTCTGCAGCCTGCGGAAGCAGCTAGCTGTCATCATTTGTGACCCCATGTGTGTTGTAAGCAACAAGAAATAATTTAATAAATAATCCATTATGGATGAAGAAGCTTCATTTCTGGGACAGAATTTTCTCATTTCACACCTCCCTCCCCCCCACCCCTATCCGCTGTCTCAAAACTGAATCGGTTCTTTGTACTAGCATCCAAAGATATCCTCATTGATGTAGGCTGGATCAGAAATGAACCTTTCCACTATTTCTAAGTTTCCATCATTTACAGTGCATAAGAAAAGAATCATAGCGATCTTTAAATGCTGCTGCAAAGTCAAAGCACATTAGCACTCAAACAGATAACTCAGATTGTTAACATAAATATCAGTATATGAAGTGGCACAGCTCACAGATAATTGTGTTTCCATATAAAAAGTGGTGGATATCTAGGATGACTACAAGGCTCTAACACTATCAAAGTCTGCGGTAGAGATAATAGGTTTGAGGAAAAAGTGGTGTAGTATTAGGAGAGAGCTGCAAAGGACTCCTTGCCTTTGTTAAAACTGGCCTAAGTATTTCTTTCCTCCAAAAAGGAATAAAAAAGGTTAACGAAAATTCACAAAGAGGCCATTTTTACTTGTAAATGAAGAAAATCTACATGGTCAAATCAAAAGGTATTGTAAACACAAACAAGAAATGCTGGAAATACTCAGCAGGTCAGGTAGCATCTGTGGAGAGAGAAGCAGAGTTAATGTTTCAGGTCAGTGACCCTTCTTCAGAACTCTGAAAGGTATTTTACTTCAGCTCAGACTAGGCGCCAGTGAGTTTAACAAAGGGGACAGCTGTGACTCTTACCCGAGTCAGAATGTTGTGTGTTCTGCCTTCTCAGGTGGACACCAAAAGAACCCATAGCACTATTTCAAAGAACACAGGGAAGTTTTCCCCAGTGTCCTGGCTATTATATTGGAAGATACTGAGAGGGATAGAGGAAGTGAGAGACCTTGGTGTGCATGTCCACAGGTCCCTGAAGGTGGCAGGACAGGTAGATAAAGTGGTGAAGAAGGCATATGGAATGCTTTCCTTTATTGGCCATGGTATAGAATAAAAAAGCAGGGATGTAATGCTGGAACTGTATAAAACGCTGGTTAGGCCACAGCTGGAGTATTGCGTACAGTTCTGGTCACAACATTACAGGAAGGACAAATTGCTCTGGAGGGATTACAGAGGAGATTTACAAGAATGTTGCCAGGGCTTGAAAATTACAGCTATGAGGAAAGATTGGATCGGCTAGGGGTGTTTTCCTTAGAACAGAGGAGGCTGAGGGGTGTCTTAATTGAGGTGTACAAAATTATGAGGGGCCTAGATAGATTGGACAGGAAGGACCTGTTTCCCCTAGTGAAGAAGTCAATTACCAGGGGGCACAGATTTAAGGTGACTGGTAGAAGGGTTAGAGGGGACATGAGGAAAACCTTTTTCCCCCCGAGGGTGGTGGGTATCTGGAATTCATTGCCTGGATCAGTGGTGGAGGAAGAAACCCTCAACTCATTTAAAAGGTACCTGGACCTGCACCTGAAATGCTGTAACTGCAAGGCTACGGACCAAGTGCTGGAAGGTGGGATTAGATTGGGCGGATAATTATTTTAACTGGCGCAGACACGATGGGCTGAATAGCCTCTTTCTGTGTCATAACTTTTCTATGGTTCTAATATTTATCTTCAAACCAGCATCACTAAAACAGATAATCTAGTTGTTAAATACAGAGAGAAAATGCTGAAATCCTCAGCAGGTTTGGCAGCATCTAGAGAAACAGGAACCGAGTTAATGGATAGGATTGTCCTGTGGGCTTCAGGACCCCGTCGTCAGGCTCACATGGGGGTCAAAAGCCAACACTGTGTGAGAAACACTCATCTGTGATTTTCCCCACTCATCTGTGATTTTCCCCTGATTGGCCAATTAATGGCCAGAGAGTGGGCTTGCTGTCCAGTTAAGGGCAGGAGCTGGGCTCTCGAAGCTGGAGGGCCAATAGAAGGCCCTCCAATTCGGAAGCAGCAGCAGGATTCCATGGCAGGTAAGTGAGGGAGAGGGTGCCCCAAAATGGAGGTTCCGTCTGTCCAATATCTTCAAATTTAAAGTGAAAAACAGATTCAGCAGTCGGGCCACCACTGTGTGTGTGTGAGGGGTGGGGGAATCCCCTCACAGGATGGCCTGCGGGTGCTACTGCACCCAGACAGGCATGGAGAGCCTTTAAGTTGGCCCCCAGTCTGCTCATCGGAAGGCTGCCTCCAAACAGCTAAACTGTCTCCTGCTGCCGCCTCTGGGGACCTGGAGGCCAACTCGCAAAAAACAATTGGCCTTAAGTGGGCATTGACTATCTGGATTGGTTACCTGCCACTTGCTATTGGGTAGCCCTGCTGCCATCAACGCCCCCCCCTCCCCCATCTTGCCTCCAGGAAAATGGCCCAGGGTGGGATAGAGCCAGCTGGCAGCACTATTTTTAGTGCCTTCCCATCTCCATTCCCTGCCCCTGTAGGATCTAAAAATCCTGCCCAATGCTTCAAGTTGATGACCTTTCATCAGAGTGCCATATATATGAGTATCGGGTCATTATCACATTGCTGTTTGTGCAACCTTGCTGCGCATAAATTGGTTGCTGCATTTCTTACATTCCAACAGGGATTACACTTTGAAAATGCTTCATTGGCTGTGAAGCATTTTGGGATGTCCCATGGTCATGAAAAGCACTATATAAATGCAAGTTGTTAGGCAAGCCCCCTACCTGCCAAGAATGAGGAAAGTTAATTTCACCACAATGAACATTGATTTTAAATTGTTGTTGATGAAGAAAGAACTTGCTTTAAAAAACAATTGGAGACTTTGGCTGGAGAGAGACATGAGCATATCAACAGATAGTTCTTTAAAGCACAATGGGGCTATTCCCTGCTCCAATTTAATTCACAATGGACTTTTGATTACCAGACATTGAAGGTGAAAAGGCTAGCATTCCAGGTTAACTGCTAAGATGGCCAAATACACAAACAGATGTGGTTGGACCAGTTTGGTCACATGACTAACTGACTGTTAGAGTTTTTTAATTTGAACTTCCAACAGGGAATTGAAATGCAGGAAGCTGTTTTCTCCTGCATTGTCATAGAGAGAGCTACAGCACTGAAACAGGCCCTTCGACCCACCGAGTCTGTGCCGACCAACAACCACCCATTTATACTAATCCTACATTAATCCCATATTCCCTTACACCCCACCTTCCCACACTAGGTGCAATTTACAATGGCCAATTTACCTATCAACCTGCAAGTCTTTGGCTGTGGGAGGAAACCGGAGCACCCAGCGGAAACCCACGCGGTCACAGGGGGAACTTGCAAACTCCGCACAAGCAGTACCCAGAACCGAACCCTGGTCACTGGAGCTGTGAGGCTTCGGTGCTGACCACTGCACCACTGTGCTGCCCCGGAGAACACCTCTCTCCTGTCTGCTCTCATCTCGCTCTCACCAGCTTCAAAAACCATTGAAGACACATGGACCCCAAGAGAGAAAAGTCTCCTACAGTGAAAAGAGTTTAAGAAAAATACTAGGCCCAAAGAAAAGCAAGACTATTTACAAAAGGACTACAGTGAGCTCGAAGCACAGTAAACAAGAAACTCTTCTGATTATTGCCTCAAATCGCTCCATTTTATTTTTCTTCTGCTCTTTTCTGTCCCTGTTTGCATGTGTGTATTGCATGTGCATGCTAGCATGGGCACATTGTATATCTGTAGGCGTTAACTGTATTAGAGTTTAAGGTTTAATAAATTTCACTTTTCTTCTTTAAGCCTAAGAAAGCCTGTTTGTGCTCATTTCTTTGCCTTATAGTTGGAAAATGATGAACAAGGATTCACCAAAGGGGGAGCTCAAAACACAGTGTGTTTAAAATTAAACCCTGTTACAATAAGATCAGGGGAAGACAGTAAAAGACCCCCAGATACCTTTCTTACCTGGCCATAACAAAGTTCTTTCTTTTCTTTATTTTGAAGGATCATCACAGAAGTGAAAGAAAGAAATAGCATTGAGGAGTCTTCTGCCTAAGGGCATGGTTATAATGGCTACTGGTGGGAATAGTACAGTGAAGAAGGAGGAACAAAGGGTGGGCTAGGAATGCATAGAGCGCAGTAAATCCATAAGGCATCACTAATACTGTGCAGACAGTGGCTGTACTACACAGTTACCTGGCCATGTAAAAGAACTGAATTGTCATTGTATGTACTATTATTCAAATCACAGCCTATGATTTTTTTTTATTCGTTCACAAGATGAGGCATCACTGGCAAGGCCAGCATTTATTGTCCATCCATAATTATTCTTGCGAAGATGCTGATGAGCTACCTTCTTGAACCATACCGTCCCTACAGCATAGGTGCACCCACAGTGCTGTTAGGGAGGGATTTCCAGAACTATGACCCAGTGACAGTGAAGGAATGGCGATATAATTCCATGTCAGGATGGTGTGCGACTTGGAGAGGAACTTGGAGTGGTGGTGTTCTCATGTGTCTCCTTTCCTTGAACTTCTAGAAGAAAGAGGTATTAGGTTTGGGAGGTGCTGTTGAAGAAGCCTTGGCAAGTTGCTGCAGTGGATCTTGTAGATGGTGCACACTAGCCACGGTGCATCGGTGGTGGAGGGAGTGAATGTTTAAGGTGGTGGATGGGGTCCTAATCAAGTGGGCTGCTTTGCCCTGGATGGTGCCAAGCTTCTTGGGTGCTATTGGAGCTGCACTCATCCAAGCAAGTGGAGAATATTCCATCACACTCCTAACTTGTGCCTTGTAGATGGTGGAAGGGCTATGGGGAGTCAGGAGGTTAGTTAGTTGCCATAGAATTCCCATCTTCTGACCTGTTCACGA
This sequence comes from Heterodontus francisci, assembly GCF_036365525.1. Taxonomy (NCBI): domain Eukaryota; kingdom Metazoa; phylum Chordata; class Chondrichthyes; order Heterodontiformes; family Heterodontidae; genus Heterodontus; species Heterodontus francisci. Next base: position 62,608,260 of record NC_090384.1, read on the forward strand.
GGCCACAGCATTTATATGGCTGGCCCAGTTAAGTTTCTTGTCAATGGTGACGGTCAGGATGTTGATGGGGTGGAGGGGGGTTTCAGCAATGGTAATGCCATTGAATGTCAAGGGGAGGTGGTTAGACTCTCTCTTTGGAAATAGCCATTGCCTGGGACTGGTGTGGCATGAATGTTACTTGCCACTTATCAGCCAAAGCCTGAATGTTGTCCACATCTTGCTGCATGTAACATGGACTGCTTCATTAACTGAAGAGTTGCAAATAGAACTGAGGACTGTACAAACATCAGCAATTATCCCCACTTCTGACCTATGTTTGAGGGAAGGTCATTGATGAAGCAGCTGACAATGGTTGGGCTAGGACACTGCCCTGATGAACGCCTGCAGCCATGTCCTGGGGCTGAGATGATTGGCCTCCAGAACCACAATCATCTTCCTTTGTGCTTGGTATGATTTCAGCTAGTGGAGAGTTTTCCCCCTGATTCCCATTGGCTAGAATTTTACTCGGATTCCTTGATGCCACTCTCAGTCAAAAGCTGCCTTGATGTTAAGGGCAACATTCATATATGATTAATATATGCATAGTAATATTTCTGCACTTGCCTCCAATTTCCACAGTCCAAATGTCTTTCAGATGTTTCCTCCCAAATATACTAATTGTATAGAGTGAGCTTTTTCATGTAATATGGTCCTGCGCCCTGGGTCCCATTCCATGCAGTGGCCAGTTATGCGTAAGTTTTACACCTAAACTTAAGAACAGTGATCGATAGAGGAACAATGATCCATGGAAATGACTTCCCAGCAGTACCTTTCTTTCCCATCATGGCAGCTAAAATTAATTTTCGCAACCCCGATATGTTAACTTCTGCTCCTTCACTTGCTACACCCTTGCTCATAAATTCTGTCAAGTGCAGTGTATTTTGCATATGTCTTAACACGACTACTTTTCTTTATGTTCATCATGCATGTCTTATGCTGTTACTTCATAGAAACACATGTCTTACCTAGCGCTCCCTGGTCTTCCAGGCTGAGTCTCCAATTAGTCGCTGTCAAGTTCAGTCTTTGGGTGACATATTTCTGTGCTTGTAAATTTACTACCCCACCAAAAATCTATTTGTGTGCCTCCAAGACAGGTTACTAGTACGTGGACTGCCTGGCTGGTAAATCTGTTAATCTTAAACTTGACATTCAGCCTATTTTCTCAAAAGTGCTATACATTAGATGAACTTTTGGAAAGTTATACTGGTTCAGTGGCTCGACTGTTGTTTGAGAGAGATATTAAAAGATCAGTATTAAAAGTGTGTTGTCTTTGGTTCCTAGCTTTTTGCTGTTCCTAACAAAATCACAATTTCAAGCTCTGTGTTTTTCAATATTGAGCAATCCTGCAATTGTGTTACTGGATTAACTATGTTGAAAGACAAGTGTTTCTCTCAGTTTTCATTCAGGGAAAAAAAATTCTAATCCCAGACCACACCATCAACGCAAATGCAAATAGTTTTAAATGTAGTTATTTACTATTCCTGGTACCCGTTGTTTTCTGTTGGACAAAAGTGACAAAAAAGGTACTTAACCCTTTCGTGGAATCATACTCTGATGTGACTGGTAAATAAGATGGCAGCTTGAGGTACCATGATGATACAATATTCATGAGAGGAAATGACAAATGAAGTGTAGTACAACAATAGCAATTCTAGATTTAAATGTTTTGAAACATCAAAAGTTAAGATACTTTAATTAAAATTTTAGTGTGGTTACTCCATTAATATACGCATGTTATTCTATATATATGTATATATTATACATATATATATAAATCAAGAACACTGTTTAAGTCCACATGATGATATTTCAGTAGTGGATTTTGCAAAGATTTTTGTGATCATTAAAAGTTCAGGTGTTTGTATATAACTTAGACCAATTTAGCATTTATAATTTGTAGCAAAAAAAACATGCATTACCTTTCCGCACGAATATAATGGGGAAATGTTTTCTTCAATTTTTGAGAAATACTATTGCTAGTGATTTGTACACAAAGCAAAAATACGAGATGAATTATTTAGTATCCAATTGTGATCACCTGCTGTCCAATGAACAGTTATTCAACACACAGTGGACAACTAACTGTAGTCCAGCTGTCTACTGAAATCTTGTTATATGTTTAACAAATTAATTATTTGCTCATGGATATTGTTTTTGATGCTTATTACAGAAAGCATGTTCTGGTTACACAGCCAATTTTTCCCCTTTTATTCCTGTGTAAACCAAGCTGTTACTGGTATGAAGTGACACCTACAGACAATTTGAGGAACTAACGTTAGGACTGCAATTTTCCAGTTTCCTACACTGTCTCTCAGAAACTAATATCACAATTTGGCTTGATCGTGCATTCAGATAAATCATCACTGTATACTTGCTGTTGTATTATGCTGAATGAACATCCTGTTTCTTTTTGTTTTGTTAACAAAGTTGCATTAAGCTGCACCTCAGACAGTAAACCTTCTAGAAACACTTTTTAGATACTTCGTAATCTGCCCTTAGACTTCACCAGTATATTTAACAATTATTATCTCCTATTGTATTTATGACCATGCTAAAGACATCCATGGATAGAACATTATTGCACTTTCCTTTCTTCCACTTTGACACCCTGGGGATAATTTTAACTTTTGGCAATATTGCAAAAACAAGCGATATCAAACCAGCCGTCTGTTGTACACCTCTCCCAATTTTCCTTTCTACTGCCAACAGTGGAAATGAAAATCAGAAGAAGAGTATAATGGGTATCCTATCTGATGTCACCCTTTTTACACTATCACCAGAAGTTAAAATTACCTCCCTCAGCCTTCGATTTCGGACGACTGGAAGGGTCCAAATGAACAGGATTCATTTCTGGTTCCTAGATTTATTACAGTTAGCACTCCTATCCAGCATAGTTCTAAGTAAAGATGTTGATTATTATAATTTTAAATGTCCCAATTATCTAACAAGGTAAATCTGTTCAATTCTCTGGTACAATCATTATTTGAGTGATCTAATTTTTAAAGCAGTGTTATTCCCACAAGACAACTTTTATTCATCTACCAAAAGTTGGTCTTGTCAATAGCTGAATCTGATTGAATAAGAAAACTATGGGTATAACAGGGTAACAAACAAGATAGCGTCTGTTTAATCTTTCTCTTTTAAAGGTGAATGAAATTATGTTCCTTATATATTCAATTTAGATGACAGCATTTTGAGAACACCACACATTAATATCCTATTAGATCATTTTTGACAACTTTTCATTTTAAAAGCAAAGCTTTTAAGAGAACAGTTATTCTCCAGGGTTAAACCTAATTGCAGTAATATTTAAATGAGGTTCTTTATTACAATTGCAAATAACCCAATCACAGAAGCCATCAAAAAAATGGGAAATGTCAGGAAAACGATTGATGGTACTCACTTTGAAAATGTCATCTATTGTTTCAAGTGGCTTTTACTCTAAGCTCAGATTAGTTACTTAGATACAAAAGCATTTAGTCAATGAGACAATGTTCCATTTGGATGGCTAACATAATACATGTTCATTGTAGATCATTTATTATCTTAATATGCAGTATCTAATATAAAATTTAATATAATCTTCATAAGATTCAATTATAGCCACACAAAGCATTCTGACTGGTTGCAGCTAAAAGGTAGCAGCCAACTAGCCAATACTACAAAAGAATTTACTTCAAGTATCATAAAAGGCACATTATGTAAGTACTGATAGTACTAATGACCATTCTTTGAAGACAATGAAAACATTTTTAATGACAAAAATACATAAAATCGTTTATAATTTTTCAGCATTCAGATTATTGCAAGTAATAATGCCTTGTATATTCATCTTGTAATATTTAGCACTCAAAATGCATTTTTTTTCCTGTAAGATGCAGTTGTGTTTCAGGATTCCTCTTTATTTTACCCGACAGGAATTTTTGAATTACTCTACAATATAGTTTTGATATGATGTTGAATCCAAGATTCTAAGATTTTAGTACACATAGTACCAGCACTGAAGAAAAAGCTCGAGCTACTTAAAGAGTATGGAGTCCGGTGCATCAATTGCTAGTCTTGAAAAAAAAGGACCAGCTATCAAACCCATCATCTTTATCAGTTCAAAACCAATAGATGAGCTGTTAACACATTCAGATGATTCCATCCTGCATTCGTACACAGTAGGTTGCCATCCTTGCTTTGCCTGTGAGCTCAGAGGAGCTTGTCTGGTAGAAGTCCACTCAAGGACAACAGTACATGTTTAATTGGCACCCCTATTGACCAACACTTGGAAAATGGATAAGCTGGATGACTTCCTATGGAAAGAGGACAAGAGAAAGCAAGAAACACATAGACAAGATCAGTCTGGTTAGGCCTGGAAGGGAGCCTGACCTAACAAGGGAAAACACATTCATCTGAAGTTCAGAGCTGGTTAGAACCAGAAGGTCAATGTAGCTATGTTTGTTATTTTTCTTACTGACAAGGAGAAGTATGAAGTTAAGAGAAACACTTTTTAATTATAACTGTCACTCTGGATGCTCACTTGCTGTCTGTAATATAAAGCAGCTTGGTGATTTATATCTGGTCTTGATTCACTAAAGAGTTTCTTAGTCCACCTACAAAAGATTAGGTAAGTGCACATGAAGGCACACATGTAAAAGACATAATACCCCAAACCTATTGTTAAGCCTTCAGATTCTACTATCATATGAATATAGACACTGGGCAGTATGGGCACACACCTGAATGTAAGACACGGGAGTCGCTTACAGGAGTGACCGACACTACAGAACCTGAGGGAATATTTAAAGCAGACCTGAAAATTGTAACCGACAAGAAGGATTTTCAGAACTCAAAAACTAATATTAATGATGTATATTGTCATGCAGGCCCCTACCTGCCAAGAATGAGGCACACATTATTCGCCACACCAACATTAAAACTTAAAATTGCTGCTGAGAAGAAAAGAGGGCCTATCACAAGGAATTGTCAGGCCCCTCGCCAGAAAGACCTTTTTTGCATACTGGCAGACAGCGTTGGAACAAAGGACCCAGTCCCTGCTTCCCCAATACACAGCAGATCTGGTTAGACCAGGTTAGTCACATGATCAACTGGTGGTTGGAGTTTTTTGAATTTGAACTTGCCACAGAATTTTAAAACTCAAAAAGCTCTTTGCTCCTGGACTAAAAAGACTTCTCTCCTGTCTGCTCTCATCTCGCTCTCACCAGCTTCGGAAATCACTGAAGACATCTGAACCCCAAGAGAGAAAAGTCTCCTACAGTGAACAAGGTTTAAGAAGAATACTGGGCCCCAATGAAAAGCAAGACTACTTACAAAAGGACTACAGTGAGCTCAAAGCACAGAAACAAGAAACTCTTCGGATATTGTCTCAATCCTCTCTATTTTTTCTTCTGCTCTTTTCTGTCTCTATTTGCATGTGCATATCGCATATGCAAACGAGCATGGGACAGGGCATGTATTCGTAGGTGTTAACCAAATTAGAGTTTAAGTTTAAATATAATAAAATTTCACTTTTCTTATTTAAACCTAAGGAAGTCTGTTTATGCTCATTTCTTTGCCTCATAATTGGAAAGTGGCGAACAAGGATTCACTAAAGGGGGATCTCAAAACACAGTGTGTTTAAAAACATAAACCCTGTTACAATAAGATCAGGTGAAGGCTAAAAGGGACCCCTAGACACCTTTCTCACCTGGTCGTAAAAATATTGTAATATGAGTATATCATTTTCTTCATAGAATGAACGTGGTAATGGTTGGTCAGAGGACTGATAAATAAACATGCATTTCTGCAACCTCCAACATGAGTCCCACAAGGGAGCTGGATTTTGCACTGGAGGTGTGGCTCCTGGCGCCTTGTTGAAAATGAGGGGGGGAATCCCTGCCTCTGCCTTTTCGTGCCCCCACCCGATCCTCCGATCTTTTTAAAGTTTCACGAGTTGGGATCCATCCCTGTCACTTTAAAGACGGGAATCCCGCCCCCAAGAGCTGCTGACCAATCAGAGGGATGGTAGCTCAGCAGTATTGGCAGCACCACCAGGAGCGGTGGCCACTGCCAGTACTGCAGAGGCCTTGGACCCAGGCCCAGCGCTGGAACCCCAGACCAGAGGTAGGTGATGTGGGGGTACCGGGGCCAGTCCAGAAGGCCCTGGCGAGTGGGGTGTGGGAGGGTGATCATGTAATCCAGGGGGAGGGAGGTCCCAGGGGGTAAAGTTCTTCCAGCCGGGGATGCTCCTGGGCCACAAATTGCCCATGAAGGAGGGACTCCCCCACCAAACCCACAGTGAGGGCGCCTCATGTTCCTCGCCCCTGGTAAGATCCCAGCGGTGGCAGGATGAGGCCCTGAATTGGCCTCTGGACAGGAAGGCCTTCATTAGCCTATCCCACCCCCAGACAGATCGCTTGGCAATGGGGAGGCGACGGGCCCTCTGCCACCCACCTCTGACCCCGCCTCAGGGGGCCACACAAAATCCCAGCTGGTGTGTTGCCTCTCTGGTGCCAGGGTAGAGGATATTATGGAATTGGTGCAGAGCATTCTGTGCGGAGAAGAGGAACAGCTGGAAGTCATGGTTCATGTTGGAATGTATAAAATAGGAAGAAAAAGGGTTGAGAGTCTCAAGAGTAGACAGCGTAGGAAATGGTGGTCGAATGGCCTTACAAAATCTTAAGAAATTAATTGAATATTATAGAAATAGCTCTCTTTCTCAATCTCTGGTTAGAAGTTTCCAAGAAGACAGTTTCTGCTGATGTGAATAAGGTCTTTTCATCAGGCCGTTAGCTGGCCAAGGACATAGCATAGGAACAGGCCTTTGTGTAAGCATAGCTAGGTCTGATAAGATGGAGTCTCAGGCTCACATATCTAAACACCTGCCTGGCTGAAGTTAACATGATGCCCTTACAAGAGATAAGCAAAGATGATCTCAGGGACTTGAGACCTAAGCGAGGAGGGGTCCACCTTGGACACCTATCTCCTGGCAATTGGACAACTGAATGGGAAGATGTATTTGAATGAATGATTGGCCTAAGGTATTCACCAACCCCCAAAAATAAAGCATATAAACAGGCAGCCGAGGAGGAAATGATCATGCCGGAGAGGGGATAAAGCTCCCTTGAGGTGGATTCATGCTAGCTTCAGCTTAACACCTCCAGCAAGCTCAAGAGGGAACCGAAACAGAAGAGATCATTATCACAAGCTACAGAGATCAAACAACTTCATGTCATTTGCCCGTCCGCCCAATCTGTGACCAATAAATTGTCCTCACCCCTATTGGTCACATGTCTACTTTATCTAATCTATGACCTGTCACTTCTCAATAAACCACTTGTGACTCCTCGATTCTTTTGAGCAATCTGTGACCACGGGATCAAATCCTAGAGTGGTGTCAGGAGTGGGATACATCAAAGTAGAAGTCATACAAGCCTTGGTTTGTGAGGACTGACAAACTTAGTCAACCGCGTAGGAATCTTGAGGAAGAGAGGGCGTTACGAATAAGTAAAGCCAGAAGTACAATGGCATGGCCATTTCACAGGGAACAGTTGATAGATAGTCTGACTGAGAAAACAGGGACATCTGGGACGAAAGACATTACGATTGCATTCTCGGTAGGGTTTCTGAGAAAAAAGGCTGAGATAGGGTGGCCTAGGGAACACGTGTGGGCCTCATAGTTAAAGAAAAAAATGTACTAAAGGATCAGGTAGATATGTTATTAAAAGAAAGCGAAGGTTGGTCGGAGAGCATTGCAGTCCTGCAGTCACAGTGGGACCAGGAAATGCGTGATGGAGTGCGTTATTCCCGGAAGAAGCCAGAGCAAATGCCGGAACAAAACACTGAGCTACAGGCAGAAAATACCAGATTAGACCAGGAGTTGGAGGATGCAAGGGGAGCTTTGAGGGAGTTAGTCTGGCAACAAACCACTGCCTCCTCAAAGCAGACCATGACACGTGTTTAGCTAAAATCCGACAGCTTCAGGCACAAATCAGCCAACAGAGGGCAGTGGTGTTGCTACCTCCAGAACCACAGCAGGAAACCTTGGCCCTTGTTGGGACAATATAGTTGAGGACCTTACTCCCTCTTCTCTGTCTCTTCCATACAAGGATGACAAAACCGATGGGAATGGCCAGACTGTAAGATCATCTGGGACAAAGTTGTGACCTGCCTAAGCACAAGACTGAAGAGAATAAGAGGGATAACAAATAACCATCCACGTCCACTGAGGATGAGGTCACCATTATAACCACATATAGTTAGTTCTCTTACACCTACTGAGGTCAAGCCTCTAAAGGAGGAACTGGGAACGGAAGATATGAACACCAGTTCACTTGACCTCATACTAAGGTAGAAGATTTTTAAAGTCACTCATCCAGAACTAGAAGGGAACTATCTTAAACAGGTCCTTCTGGTCATGTGAGAAATGGATCAGATCATTCTGGTCAAAGGAGAGATAGAGCAGATGGAGACTGACATGTGGAGAGCATGAGGGGAAGGGGGCATTCCACTAAGTGCTGGCCAATACCAAGCAGGACCCTACAGAAAGCCTGAGTGCCTTCGCAGATAGCATCCATGACATCTTCCGGCACAATAGGGATAGCAGAGCGGACCACTTTAATTTGCCTGCCTTCAAACCCTCTTACTGAACAGCCTCTAACCATTAGTCTGTAATGCTCTGGGAGTCTACGTCACAAAAAACACGGACTGGGCAGATCTGCACACCCATTCCGGAAATGCTTGGGAGCAGATCTACGCTAGTATTCCCAGAACATCCATTAAAGATAAGGTAGCGGCTGTTAAGGGTCTGCTATCCCACCAGAGATCAGGGCCATCCCTAAGCCAAAAAAAGGGTGTGCTGATTTAATTGCTACCGCCTGGGCCACTATGCATGTAACTGCTGCAATAGGTGCATTGTTGGCAGTGACAGTGAGCCTGACTTTTCTCCTCCTCATGTACAGATTTGACCCAACCTTGTCAAGCAGCAGCTGAAAAGTATATGTCACAGAACTGAGGTGATCTTGCCTGCAACACGTTGCTCTCCAGCAACCTCCCAGAAGCAGCACTAATGTACGCAGAGTTAATTGACAGCTCGTTATAGGAAGTGCATTCAGTTTTTAAATGAGTGCTAGGCCTACAGAAATGCTGCTCTCCAGTTGGGCAGGATGTCCATCATCACTGGAAACATGTGAGTAGTCCACCAATGAATTGTAAATGAGGCCAATTCATCAAAATGATTTGGGCACCAGACTGATGACATCAGTGAAAATCTATCTCCTAATTTCTTAATTTTAAGAACAAATGGGTAAATAAAACATAACTGGACTTTAAGTTATGAATGTGTACCAACAATGGATTAAATTTATATAGCTTTGTCATTCCAGGCAGAAAGTGATAGGACAGAACTCCTAGAATTGAACTCACTGCCTGAAGGGGTGGTAGAGGCAGAAACTCTCATCACATTTAAAAAACACTTAGATATACACTTGAGGTGTCGTAACTTACAGGGCTATGGACCAAGAACTGGAAGGCAGCCTTAGGTTGGATAGGTCTTTTTCGGCCGGCACTGACATGATGGGCCTAATGCCCTCCTTCTGTGCAGCAAACCCTTCTAGGGTTCTCTGACTAACAGTCAAAAGTTTACCTTTCAGTGATCCATATCATCGTCACTTTAGCAAGCAGTATATGTGCTCATCTACTTTGCTTCCTTTTACATGTTACAAAAGGATATTTTCAAGGAGGAGCACATCATGGGGTTCAATCAATGACACAAATGAGTTCAAAGTGTTTATTACTGTCAGCTGAACCCTGAAATTAATGTGTTATCGCTCAGTACAGCGACAGTAATTCTATTTTAGACAGATAACAAGCACGTACGATTCTATCATGCAAGTCACATTGAATTGACATTGCACAGAATGATTTATATTACAAACATGTTAAGTTTTATTATACACCGTGCTAAATTCAAACAGCACCTTACATATATTTATAGTTCTGGAATATGCCAGCTAAGATGTTATTTGGCATGATATATGCACTATTATTTGTTTTTCCTGCTTGAATTAATTTATTTTACTGCCACTATTATTGCTGTTTCTGCTGCCCTAGCTTGTTTAGGATTGATTTCACTAATTGTCTCAAGTTGTACATGGCAAGTGTCTTCCACTAATCTTTAACAGGCAATCCTGGCAGAGATGTTATCTGATGAGCATTACCCTATTTTACTATTCCGAAGAAGGGTCACTGACCCGAAACGTTAACTCTGCTTCTCTTTCCACAGATGCTGCCAGACCTGCTGAGTGAATCCAGCATTTCTTGTATTTGTTTCAGATTTCCAACATCCGCAGTATTTTGCTTTTACCCTATTTTACTGCACAGCTTCTGGGTTAAATTAAGAAGATATCAAATGGCAATCAAATAGATTACAACACATCACAGAGTAATGCCAGTGATTCAAATTGTTCTTAAGGTTTTAGATATTAGTTATAAAGCTCTGGAGTAGCATAGATTTCTAGCCTGCATAACTTGATAATATTGGTGGAAGTTTCATTTTCAAATTTGCTGATACCATATGCTCACATAGGCAATATTGAAGTAATGAATACGATTCCAAAGGAACTGGATAAATTAAGTTAATAGATGCCTCAAGTTAAAATTCCTACTATGGTGGCTGTAATATCTGGGTTACTATACTCTTTGTACCGAATAAAGATAGTAGTCTGTGGGTTAAGGTAACTGCAGTTTATTTACAAACGTGTATCATCTATGGCTGCCATTACAATACTCCTCATACAAGGCTTTGTACAATCCGTGACATCACATCCTGTAATGTTGCTTACAGTCTATTTACATACCTACCTAGCAACAGCCTACATCACATTATACTACATCTCCCCCCAAGTCTCAGACTTCAATCATCAGATTAAGTAACTCTGTGGCATTGCCATGACTCTGCCACAACGCTTTCTCCTTTCACTTGCAGATGTTTGGTGTCTAGAGTCTCTTAGTTCTTCCTCTTCATTTCCTTGCATTTGAGTGGAACTATTCAATGACTCCAGTTCTGTATTGGCCTCTGGGTTGTCTGTTGATTGTCGTATCACTGGTTCATCAGCTCTCTCTGATGACTGATTCTCTTGCATTTCTTCCATTTGTTTCTTCTGTGGAACTGGTACCAATGATCTTGTGTTCCTGATCATCCCCTGGTTGGTCTGGATAACGTATGATCTTGGATATGGTGATTTCCCTATCACTCCTCCATATCTATTCTGGTCTTTAACCCAAACTGATTCTCCAGGTTGGATGTCTGACAGATTTCTCAATCTGTAGCATCTATCATAATTCTCAGCTTGAATTGACCGCTCTCTATCCTCTCCCTTACTTTCTCAGAGTCTTCTGCGCTAATTCGTGGCTTCTTCCCACTAACAATTCTCATGGGACTAACCCATTCTGAAGTGGTGTAGATTGATAGCTTAACGATGCCAGTTGAAAATCTTTATTTTTGTTCAATAACATCTTCACAGTTCATACACCTCTCTCTGCTTCTCCATTGGCCTGAGGATACCTCAGTGAACTGGTGAACAAATCCGTATGTTTCAGAAAACTCTTTGAAACTTTCATTCGCAAATTGTGGCCCATTGTCAGATATCACAATATCTGAAATGCTGTGTGTAGCAAAAATTTATCTTAAAGATTTGATCACAGCCTCCGAACTCTGGCCATGTAGTAGCTTAACTTCAACCAATCTCGAGTAATAGTCAACGACAATAAGGAAAATCTTCCCTTTATGTTCAAAGAGATCCATTCCTAGATGTTCCCATGGTCTGGACGGAAACAAAGATAACATAAGTGGTTCTCTCACCTCTTGTCTGGTAGCAGCACATGTGATGCATCTGAATACCATTTAGTCATAGAGTCATAGAGAGATACAGCACTGAAACAGCCCTTCGGCCCACCGAGTCTGTGCCGACCAACAACCAGCGATTTATACTAATCCTACATTAATCCCATATTCCCTACCACATCCCCGCCATTCTCCTACCACCTACCTACACCAGCGGCAATTTACAATAGTCAATTTACCTATCAACCTGCAAGTCTTTGGCTGTGGGAGGAAACCGGAGCACCCGGCGGAAACCCACGCGGTCACAGGAAGAACTTGCAAACTCCGCACAGGCAGTACCCGGAACCGAACTGGGGTCGCTGGAGCTGTGAGGCTGTGGTGCTAACCACTGCGCCACTGTTATCTTTTGAAATCCCAGCCCACCATACTGAGTTTCTGGCTCTTGCGCTACATGTAGTAATCCCTAAATGGTCTTGATGCAATTTCTCCAAGATCTCCAATTTTAAAGCTTTTGGGATGACCAATCTTTCATTGTAGACTAGCAAATCATCCAAATACTCAGATGAATTCTCTGCTCATGATATTTCACTAAAACCGGATATGTGGCATATATGCTGGCCAATTATTTTGACAATATTCTCTTATTCTATTGCATACGTCGTCTTCTTTCTGCAAGTTTTTGATTTGCTGGTAAATTTTCAGTTATTGCTAAAGCAAAGAATTCTACTTCCTCCAGAAGTAAGACATCTCTTTCTTCAGGTCTTCCAATTGTTGCTTTTGATAATGCAAGAGCTGTAATTTGTTGTTTACCTGGAACATATTTGTTTGTTGAATCAAACCTCATTAGTCTTAGTTGAAATTTTGTTAAGGCCCAATATGTAGTGTGAAAATTTTTCGCATGCTCACGTTGCTGCCAATGCTTCCTTCTCAATAACTGCATATCTTTGTTTGGTTTCAGTTAATGGATGAGAAGCGAAATACACAGGTCTGCATCTTCCATCCTTCTGGATTTGGAACAAGATTACACCTAATCCTGTTGCTGAGGCATCTGCCACAATTATGGTCATTAGCTCTGGATCATAGTGCACAAACACCTCTGATGAAGTTAACCTCTCTTTGATTTTCTCAAAGGAGTTTTTTCTGGCTTTCTCCCCAATACCACATATTACTGATCTTTAGTAGATGTTGCAAGGGCACGTTTTCCGTAACTAAATTTGGTAAGATTTCCCTGATTCACCATTCCCATGAATCTTTGTAGTTCTGTTATGTTCTTTGGTTCTGGGAAATCTTTTATTGCCTTCATCTTCTGTGGATCTGCCTTGATGTCTGACACATCAATTATGTGACCAAGGAATTTCACTGTTGTCTGCGAAAATGCACACTTGTCATTTAACATGAGAACTGCTTCTTCCAGTTTTTGTATTACAGTTCTTACCCTTGTGTCATGTTCTTTCTGGTTTGCTCTGTGAATGAGGACATCAGCCATGTGACAAATTATTCCCTCCAAGCCTTCCAGGACTCTTGACATAGTTCACTGAAAGATCTCCGGTGCCGATGTTATACCAAATGGTAACCTATTGAAACAGAATCTCCCAAATAGTGTCATAAATGTTGTCAACAATTTAGACTCTTCATCAAATGATAATGGCCAGAATCCATATTTGCATCTAATTTTGTAAATATGGAGCTTTTTCCCAGTTTTGCTGAACTTTCATCTGCTGATGCCATTGGGTGGATCTCTCTCTCTCTACTGCTTTGTTAGTTTGAGTGAAGTCTACACAGATTCTTATGGATCCATTTAGTTTCTTTAGTAGAACCATACTAGAACACCATCTCGTTGGTTTAGTTACTGCTGATATCACTTCTTAGTTCTCCATTGCTTACCTTTTCCAGGAGTTTGTGGGACCTTTCTTGGTGTGAATAAACACCCAGGCTCTGCCTCTTTCCTCATACTTATGTGATATTCTGTCTTCAATTTTCCCAATCCTCTAAATAGCTTTGGGAATTCAGCCCTATAATCCTTTGATTGGTTCTCCTGTCCCTTAATTTCTTCTACCCTACATATTAGTTGTAGGTCGACACATGCCTTCCTGCTGAGTAATGAACAAGTGATTCTTAATAATATACAGCATTTCAGGAATCTCTATATTCTTGTATCTTAAAGTCATTCTCAATTCCCCTATAACTTTCCGTCTAGGCCTCCAGGCTTCCCTTCTTTAGCCACGGTTCCTTATCCGATAGAACAGAAACTGCTGCTCCTGTGTCTAACTTAAAGCTAGTTTTATTTTCTCCTACCATGATATCTGCTGTCCAGCAATTTTCATTTACTCCTTGTATTACTCTTAAGAAAGGAGTTTCAATCGTTTGCTCATCTTGGACCTCATTTATTCTCTTGTTTAAATGATTTGTCCCTTTGCTGGTCTGCAGCATTTGTTTCTTGCTGTGACACATCGACTGGAAATGTCCTTTTTTCTACATTTGAAATATTCCACCTCCCTGGCTGGGCAACTTTCCAACTGGTGCCTCTCTCAACCACACCTACTGCAATGCAGTGCTGCTGCCTCTAGATGGCTTTCCCACCTTTCAGGCTTTTTGATGCCATTCTGTTCTCTTTTTTCATAAAATCCACTGAGTCTAATGTCTTCGAGATTGGACTCTCCCCGTCCCCTCGTGCTATAAGTCAGTTATATTTTCGAACCTTCTGCTTAGCTGAATGGCTTTTTGTAAACTCAGGTCTTCCCTCGACTGTAGATGATCTGACAGTGCATTGTCAATAACCCAACTACGATTCGATCTTGAATCAATTTCTCACACAAGCTTCCATACTCTCAATCTTCAGCAATCTTGTATAGGTCATTAATAAATAATTCAACACTTTTCCCTTTTCTCTGGGTGCACTTCCTGTTTACTGACCTTGAAAGACCCTTCTATAGCTTTCATTACCTCAGCATAAGCAGTTTGTTTCTCATCGATTCTTTAGGTTCTGAGAATGTCGTCTGCACACTCCTCAATTTGGACAGGCTGAGTGAGTGGGCAAGAACAGGACAGATGGAATATAATGTTGATAAGTGTGACGTTAGCCACTTTGGTAGGAGGAATGGAGGTGTAGAGTATTTCTTAAATGGTGAGAGATGGAAAGTGTCGATGTCCAAATGGACCTTGGTGTCCTTGTTCACAAGTCACTGAAAGCTAACATGCAGGTGCAGTAAGCAATTAGGAAGGCAAATGGTATGTAGCCTTTATCGCAAGAGGTTTTGAGTACAGGAATAAAAACGTCTTGCTTCAATTGTATAGAGGATTGGTGAGGCTGCACCTGGAATATTGTGTGCGGTTCTGGTCCCCTTGCCTGAGGAAGGATATACTTGCCATAAAGGGAGTGCAGCCGAGGTTCACCGGACTGATTCCTAGGATGGTGGGATTGTCCTATGAGAAGAGATTGAGGAGACTGGGCATGTCTTCTGGAGTTTAGAAGAATAAGAGGCGATCTCATAGAAAATTACAAAATTCTTAAAGGGATAGACTGGGTAGATGCAGAAAGGATGTTACCGCTGTCTGTGGGGTCTAGAACCAGGGGACACAAACTCAGAATAACGTGCAAGCCATTTAGGACTGAGATGAGGAGGAACTTCTTCATTCAGAGGGTGATGAACCTTCAGAATTCTCTGCCCCAGAGAGTGGTGGCAGCTCAGTCACTGAGTAATTTCAAGACAGAGATCGATAGATTTCTAGTTGCTAACGGCATCAAGGGATATGGGGATAGTGTGGGAATATGGCGTTGAGGTAGACGATCAGCTGTGATTTAGAATGGCAGAGCAGGCTCAAAGGGCTGAATGGCCTACTCCTGCTCCTATGTTCCATGGTGTGTAACAATGTACAGACCTGCTCTTTGTCTGTGTCTGAGCTAAACCCAATGCAGAACGGTACCTCTCGAACCTCCAGACCCATTTCGGTCACGCCTCGGCTTGGTTGGGCCTGCTACCCACTCTAAGGCCTCTGGCAAGAACATTGACTTTTCCATCTTCTGCTGTTTTCTTGATTTTTGTTCTTTTTTTTCCCTCTATGATCACTTTCCCACTGCCACCATATAATATCTGGGTTACGATACTCTTTGTACCGAATAAAGTCTGTGGGTTGAGGTAACTGGAGCTTATTTACAAACGTGTATCATCTATGATTGCCACTAAAATACTCCTCACTTGAGGCTTGTACAATCCGTAACATCACATCCTGTAATGATGCTTATAGTCTATTTACATAACTACCTAGCAACAACCTACATCACATTATACTACAGTGGCTTATCAAATCACTTAGACCCAAAACATTTCACGTATAATTATTTTGAAGTGCAGTGACAATAAGTGCAGTGTAGGCAAATATATTAGAACATTTTGTTCACAAATCTCAAACAGCTATGAGGTGAATGCAAGTTAATTGGTTTAGTGATGTTGATTGGGGAGGAATGTTGATTAGAAACACAACAGAACTCCCTGCATTACTTCAAACTGTACCATGGATTTTTAATATCCTCCTGAGACAATACTCCACTGGCACATCAGCCTACATTATATGCTCAAGTCCTAGAGCAGTACGTGAACCCAAAGTTTTAAGTTAAGTAAAGTGGCGCAAACTGAACCAAGATGATGCAGAAACTTAAAATGCTGTAACAAAGCTTAACTTGTAAAGTTGGACTTTTTCTTCATTGGAGAACAGATAGGGGAGAATAGTTCATCATCTAGGTCTTTAAATGTTAAAAAGCGTGGATAACATGATTTAGACTGGTTATTTAACTGAAATCGTGAGAGTTAGACTTAAGAGCACGATTGACAAGCCTTAAAGAAAATCCGGTTTTTGAAAGACAAGTAGTTGTGACAGATTCCTATCAAAATCAGTTAATATTATGTTAATTCTTTAAAGAAGCTACATAAATATTTGACTATGATTTTCAATTTAACACAAGAGTAAATACAAGTATAAACACTCTATGGCATGGAATAGCATAGCTTTAGTCCTGTTTATTACTGTAGGATCATCTGTGGAATGCAACAATTTGAATTAAATATTAGACTGATATCCTGGAACTCTTTCCACCCTCCATTCCTCCCTCCCCTGCTTGTCATTAGGTTGGCAAGAATTTTATAGTATGCTTTGATACTTTCCACCTGGGTAATTAATGCCAAAGATTAAAAGAAATAATTAAAACTAGAAGAGACCCGCAAAGTATTTGCGGTGAAATTAGTATCTTTATTACAACAGTACTTCTTTAAATCCCAATCCCATGCTATTCCATCCTTCCCATGCCATCCCCATCCCATTCCTTTCATCCCTCTGATATCATCCCCATCGATTCTGCATCCCATCCCTCCCATGCTGTCGCCAATCCCTCCAGCCAGGGAAACTTCGTTTTTGGGCTCCCCTTACATTCTAGCTCACAAAACATCTAATGCAAGAATACGTCTTTAAATCCCCACCCTATGTCATTCCATCCTTCTCGTGCCATCCCTCTCATACCATACTGATCCCATTCCTTTCATCCCTATCCCATCCCACCCTTTCTTCCTATGCCATCCCCATCCCATCATTCCCATGCCATCTCATCACCCATTCCATACCTTGCCTGACCGTACCCTTAGAGATAGAGAGTTGGCACCTTGCCTGACTATACCACAGAAAGAGAGACAGAGGGTTCGCACATCGCCTGACTGTACCCAGGGAGAGGAGAGTCAGCACCTCGCCAGACCGTACCCCGGGGTGCTTACCTTCGACTGTTTTTCTCTCGTAGTTAGCAAATACTTCCCGAAGGATTATTTTTACAAATTTGTCATGCATCTTATCCTGCTAAAAGAAAGTTATTTCCACTATTCACTTCTGTCCCACCAAGTAAACCCACCAACACTTGCACCTCTTATTGTAACATTTTATAACAACATTAAGGTACCGAGTGTACTGAACAATTTTTTTATCCATTTGATAGAAGTCACCTGGAATAAAGGGAGATGTCTTAAACCAACAGACACACCCGTTACCAAAGCAAAGTACTGCAGCTTCTGGAAATCTGAAATAAAAACAGAAAATGCTGGAAATACTTGGACGGTTTGGTAGCATCTGTGGAAAGAGAAACAAGAGGTAACATTTCAGGTCGATGATCTTTTATCAGAAGCCCGTAAATTGACCAAACAAAACAGTCCAGACAGACAAAAACTACATATCATTATTATTATAATGAGAAGCCCTAACAGTGTACATGGCCCATCTGCAAAAACAGGCTGAATGGCCAATGACCTTTACTCACTATGTTCATATATACATAATCCTTGTGAGCTTGCTGTTGCCTAAGAGAACACACATTGCTTCCAAATTTTAATTCTTGGTGTTAGTGTCTAATAAGTTCTGTTAATGGATGTTAAATACCTAGTAGTCAAAGGTAATAGGGTGAACAGGTGTTAATTGTACTCAAATGTATAGCTAAAGAGCCAGCCAGCACTGGCTGGGTGTTAGGAGTGGAAAAGTAAGCTCTGTGGCAAGCAATCAACAGTCTCCACCAAAGCATCCTAGTCTCAGTGTCTTTTTCACAAACAGGCTTAGAAGTTTATCTGACACTTGGATGGATTAGAAGCTATATTTGACTCTCAACATCTGAGTTTGAATCCCAGAATCTAACAAAGGTTTTTTCTCTGGCTTTCTGTGCATGGCAAATTTTGACCCCATTGTCATTCTAGCTGTGTACAAATACCTTCCAACGGATTGACAAAGTAGTATCAAAGATGAGTCTTATGCATTGATTTGCATGCTGGATTGCCTGCCCTTTTGCCTAGTTTGGTTGCAGAAATAATTTTTTCAATATGAAAATGTAAGAACAAATTCCCAAAACCCTAATGCAGAAATTGTAATTCATGTTTCCATTCTAAAGAGTTCTCTATAGAAAGTGTACTCATAAAGGAAAGAAAAGATCATTGTTGGTGCTTACCCTATCCATTTGTCATTACAACATTGTGCACCCACCCTCTCCAACCACTAGTAATGCTAATGTCTGGGGGAGTCAGAAAAAAGGGAAGTGTTTTGTGGCTTCCGAAAGCAACTAAGCAGTTCCAGGTTACTTCAGATGCTGCCAGACCTGCTGAGTATTTCCAGCATTTCTTGTTTTTATTTCAGATTTCCAGTATCCGCAGTATTTTGCTTTTACCTCATATTTCCTCCTCCTGCCATGATACATCCCAATTTCCACAGAAAATATGAATGTTTGCTCACAAAAGATTTTGATGTGTAGCAGCTTAATACTGAAGATATGGATCATTTCTGAGAGAAAATGTTTGTAGGTCATATATAACATTTTGTTTGATCTGAACATCAATTTCACATGAAATTAGGGTGAACTTTCCTTAAGATATTGATTTTAGATTAGATTAGAGATACAGCACTGAAACAGGCCCTTCGGCCCAGCGAGTCTGTGCCGAACATCAACCACCCATTTAGACTAATCCTACACTAATCCCATATTCCCACCAAACATCCCCACCTGTCCCTATATTTCCCTACCACCTACCTATACTAGTGACAATTTATAATGGCCAATTTACCTATCAACCTGCAAGTCTTTTGGCTTGTGGGAGGAAACCGGAGCACCCGGAGAAAACCCACGCAGACACAGGGAGAACTTGCAAACTCCACACAGGCAGTACCCGGAATCGAACCCGGGTCCCTGGAGCTGTGAGGCTGCGGTGCTAACCACTGCGCCACTGTGCCGCCCAAATTGAGCAGGCTTAAGATTGAAAATTTTGATTTCCTATTCTGCAGCCCCTCAATTTCCTATCCTCATGAAGGAAAGCTAACTGAAGGTCAACAAATGCAAAGGAACAGGAATATAACATGAGAAAATCTGGGAGTGGGGGGGGGGGAGAGGGAAGGAGAGGAGATAATTGACCCTATTAAACTCAAATTACTTCCATTCTATGATACTTCAATGAATACAAAGATTATCCACAGATACTGACTAAAATCCCAGTTAAAAAATATTAAAGTTTTGCAAACACGTTATCCTGTTTGACCATCTCTGTTATCTCAACTCAGTAATTTGTTTGCACCATGAATGTTGGTGTATCTGACATTATCTATTCGTGTGGTAATTGTAGCATGAATAGGACTCGTAATAAGTACGTCAGATTCTTCAATGGCGCTGTCTGGAATTGAGGTGGAAAGCTCTCTGCTGCGTGAGCTAAAGAACACCATCTCTCACTAATTAATGTACATCATGATCCATAGGTGTAGAGTAACTTGCAGTAATGCTCCTGTGCATTAAAGGCACTATATAAATGCAAACTGTTGATGTAAATTGGTAAATTCCTACCCATCTCTACTCAACCATATTCTGGGTGAATATAAGGTCAAAACTGAATTGCACCAAACCTGAAATGCTAAATGTGATTGCAGAACTATCTTTGCAAATAAATCATTGAAAATACATTGCAAATTTATTGGAAAGATTGTATTTTTGACCATTTGTACTTCTACATGTATATAAGGGTTACAGAATTTTTAAAATACTGTAAAAGAAATATACAATAGTCTCCATATTTCGGTAACAGTGCACATATAGAAACAGAAAATAGGAGCAGGAGTAGGCCATTCGGCCCTTCGAGCCTGCTCTGCCATTCATCATGATCATGGCTGATCATCCAACTCAGTAGCCTGTTCCCACTTTCGCCCCATACCCTTGATCCCTTTAGACCCAAGAGCTA
The DNA here is from genome assembly GCF_036365525.1 of Heterodontus francisci. Lineage (NCBI taxonomy): Eukaryota > Metazoa > Chordata > Chondrichthyes > Heterodontiformes > Heterodontidae > Heterodontus > Heterodontus francisci. Next base: position 62,628,861 of record NC_090384.1, read on the forward strand.
TATCTAACTCCTTCTTGAAAACTCCTTCTTGTTTTGGCCTCAACTGCTTTCTGTGGTAGCGAATTCCACAGGCTCACCACTCTCTGGGTGAAGAAATTTCTCCTCATCTCAGTCATGAAAGGTTTACCCCATTTCTTTAGACTATGACCCCTGGTTCTGGACTCCCCCACCATCGGGAACATCCTTCCTGCCTCTACCCTGTCAAGTCCTGTTAGAATTTTATAGGTTTCCATGAGATCCCCCCTCACTCTTCTGAACTCCAGCAAATATAATCCTAACCGACTCAATCTCTCCTCATACGTCAGTCCCACCATCCCAGGAATCAGTCTGGTAAACCTTCGCTGCACTCCCTCTATAGCAAGAACATCCTTCCTCAGATAAGGAGACCAAAACTGCACACAATATTCCAGGTGTGGCCTCACCAAGGCCCTGTATAATTGCAGCAAGACATCCCTGCTCCTGTACTTGAATCCTCTTGCTATGAAGGCCAACATACCATTTGCCTTTTTTACCCCCTGTTGCACCTGCATGCTTACCTTCAGCGATCGGTGTACAAGAACACCCAGGTCTCGCTGCATATTCCCCTCTCTGTTTATAGCCATTCAGATGATAATCTGCCTTCCTGTTTTTGCGACCAAAGTGGATAACCTCACATTTATCCACATTATACTGCATCTTCCATGCATTAGCCCACTCACTCAACTTGTCCAAATCACACTGAAGCCTCTCTGCATCCTCCTCACAACTCACCCTCCCTCCCATATATGGGCAATCAAAAGGCTTCATGTACATAGTATTAAGAGGAGAGTAATTGGGGTAGGGAAAGGGCTACTAGGAGGTAAATGAAGCAAGCTAGCAATGAAGTGTGAAGAAATCAGAGATACTACTAAAGTACTTGTACTCTGTTTTCACAGTAGAGGCAATATTGGTATAGCAGAACCAGAGGTGGGCGTGTTATTCAAAATGACATGCTACTAAATAATTAATGCAAACTTAAACAAATTACAGTCCTGACAATTTGCATTCCAGGATCCTGACAGAAGCTAGAAAAAGAAATAGCAGGGACTACAATTTTCCAAAATCTTTGGAAAGGAAAATGGTTCTGGCGTACTGGAGTTAGAAAATGTGATTCATCCTCTGCATGATAGGAAACACAGGGATGAGAGAGGAAATTATAGGCTAGTTAGTCTTACTTTATTCTTACTAAAGTCTATAACATGGAATGAAATAACTAAGAACTTACAGAAACAGGGGTTAATTATCGCCAGTAAGCACAGGTTGCTAAAGGATAGGTCATATTGGCCAACCTTATGGAATTATTTGAGTAAATACGATACGGCAAAGGCTATGGGCCCTGACAACATCCCAGCTGGGGACTGAAGACTTGTGCTGCAGAACCAGTCATGCTGTTAGCCAAGATGTTCCAGTACAATTACAACACAGGCATCTACCCAATAATGTGGAAAATTGCCCAGATTTGTCCTGCCCACAAAAAGAACAAATCCAATCTGGCCAATTACCACCCTCTCAGGCTGCTCTCAACCATTAGCAAAGTGACAGAATGTGTCCTCGACAGTGCTAGCAAGTGGCACTTACTCAACAACGGCCTGCTCATCCATGCTCAGTTTGGGTTTCGCCGGGTCCATTCAGCTGCAGACTTCATTACAGCCTTGGTCCGAACATGACAAAAGGGCTGCACAGTGGTTAGCACCGCAGCCTCACAGCTCCAGCGACCCGGGTTCAATTCTGGGTACTGCCTGTGCAGAGCTTGCAAGTTCTCCCTGTGACTGCGTGGGTTTCTGCCGGGTGCTCCGGTTTTCTCCCACAGCCAAAGACTTGCAGGCTGATAGGTAAATTGGCCATTGTAAATTTCCCATAGTGTAAGTGGTAGGAGAATTGAGGGAAGGTGGGGATGTGATAGAGAATATGGGATTAATGTAGGATAGTATAAATGGGTGGTTGATGGTTGGCACAGACTCGGTGGGCCGAAGGGCCTGTTTCAGTGTTGTATCTCTCTCTCTATGACTCTAAAAGAACTGAATTCCAGAGGTGAGGTGAGAGTGACTGCCCTTAACATCAAGGCAGAATTTGACTGAGTGTGGCATCAAGGAGCCCTAGCAAAATTGAAGTCAATGGGAATCAAAGGGAAAGCACTCCACTGGTTGGAGACATACCAATCATAAAGGAAGATGGTTGTGGTTGTTGGAGGCCAATGATCTCAGCACCAAGACATCGCTGCAGGAGTTCCACGGGGCAGTGTCCTAGGCCCAACCATCTTCAGCTGCTTCATGAATGACCTTCCTTCCAACATGAGATGCCAATATTCACTGATGATTGCACAGTGTTCAGTACCATTCACAATTCCTCAAATACTGAAGCAGTGCATGCCCACATGCAGCAAGATCTGAACAACATTCAGCCTTGGGATCATAAGTGGCAAGTGACATTCGCGCCACACAAATGCCAGGCAATGAACATCAACAAGGCACAAGACAGGAGTATGATGCAATACTTTCCGCTTGCCTGAATGATTGCTGCTCCAACAACACTCAAGAAACTTGACACCATCCAAGACAAAGCAGCCCACTTAATCGGCACCCCATCCACCACCTTAAAACATTCGCTCCCTCCATCACCAGCGCACAGTGGTAGGAGTGTGTACCCTCTACAAGATGCACTGCAGCAACTTGCTGAGGATCCTTCAACAGCACTTTCCAAACCCGTGACCTCTACCACCCAGAAGGACAAGAGTAGCAGATGCATTGGAACACCACCACCTGTATGTTCCCCTCCAAGTCACTCCCCATCCTGTGTTGGAAATATATTGCCGTTCCTTCATTGTTGCCGAGCCAAAATCCTGGAATTCCCTCCCTAAAAGCACTGTGGGTGTAACTATACCACATGGACTGCAGCAGTTCAAGAAGGTGCACCACCACCATCTCTAGGGCAATTAGGGATGGACAACAAATGCTGGCCTTGCCAGGGAAGCTCACATCCCAAGAATGAATTTTAAAAAATGATGATAGCTAAAAGAAATGGAGTGGTTGTGGTTTATAAGTACCTTTAAAAAGCATTTGATAAGGTATCACATGGCAAAGGTGGCACATTGAATTAAAGGGATAGCAAGGTGGTTGGAAGGCAGAAGGAAAAGGTAGGGGTAAAAGGAAATTTCTTGGACATGAAAGATAGCATGAATGGTGTTCCACATGGGTCAGAAGAACTGTAACAGGAGGATGGGAGAGTCGTGACCACTGTGCTGCTGCTATTCATAACTTGGGCTCCAAATTATGGGAAGGCCTAATTTCTGGTCTACAGAAGCTAAGAGATTGGTTTGAGAGCTGCTTGATGGCAGGTTTCATAATATTGGATGTAAAACCTAGTCCTGACAAAGATTGCTAGCTATCCACAATGGACAGTCAGAAGCTGGAGTATGACAGGAGGAGAAACAAATGAGAATTTCACCAACTGCCGACCAGTCAACCAGCTCAGAGGGCAGCAGAAGGAACAAGTAATGAACAAAAAACAGCTAATCAAGGTAAATGCTCAGCTGCTCGTAATAGTGGCAGGACCATTAATGACTCAGTAGAAACAGGGCATTTACTATTATTGAGTCTCAAGATCCTCATTGAGGTGCATGAATGTCATGCTTCTACACCTCACTCTTTGTACTGCGATGGTACTCAGAAGGAGTAGAAGTATAGAAGTGGACAATGCACATCCTAAGCCATCATCAAAAGCAATTGGCAAGGAGGCAAATATTGATGCATGAATATGTATGTGGAATAGAGAAATAAGTTGTATACACCTTCTTTGGAATAATTAAAGATTTTAACTTACAAAGAAGGAACAATATGGGAAGAATTTTGTTCTGCCCTTACAGACGGGCATGGAGGTGGGGTGGGGGGGAGCAATAAAATGGCTGGAGGCGGGGGTGTGCACTGTTCCCAATGTGGCTGGGCCCTCTGCCATTTTGTGCGGGATAGGGAAGGCTGAGGACAGCCTTCCCGCTCCAGGCCAATTGAGGCCCTTAAGTGGCCAATTAATGACCACTTAAGGGCCTCTTCCCACCTCCACAATTTTGTGGGAGGCGGTGGGGCCCACCACCAGGTAAAGCCTGGCAGCATCCTAGTGGGGTCGGGGCAGGGGGTCCCTCCTTTGGGGACATCCAGGGCCCCCAGATGGCCTCCTGACGGCGATCGCCATCCCCCGGAAGTCACCCCCAATTCTGAATGTCCCTGGCGACACTTACCTCACTCTCGGGGTCCTGGAAGTCCTGCATGTTGCAGGGTCTCCTGCAGTACTGGCAGTTGCCACTGCTCCCAGTGGTGCTGCGAGTACTGCAGAGCTGCTGGCTCTCCTATTGGCCGGCAGCTCTGGAGGCTGCAGCTCTTCCCTTTAAGGGATCCCGATAATGGGTAGTTAATTGCTTGCCTGCATCAAATTGCTTCAGGGGTCTGATGAAGGGACAAGGCGGGGTCTCCCCGCACCTTTTGGCCCACCGCTGGGACCCCTGTCGCCATAATGCAGCCCTATTGCAGGGATGGTGGGATAGTACTGAAGGTAGGGTTTGTTATGGAACCAGTATTCTACAGTGAGGACCACTTTAGAAGGACTCTATATGTTGTGCAGAATACAATCTTGGAGTCATTTTGATCCTGAGATGAGCTTCCAACCACATATTGCTCAATCAAAATCATCTACTTCCACCTCTGTAACACTGGCTGTCACCACTCCTGCCTCAGTTCATCTGCTACTGAAACCCTCATCCATGCTTTTGTTACTTCTAAACTTAACTATTCCAATACTCACCTAGCCAGCCTCCCATCTTCCACTCTAAATTTTAGTTCATCCAAAACTCTGCTACCCATATGCTAACTGACACCAAATCCCTTTTACCCTACACTCCTATGCTTGCTGACCTACATTGGCTCCTGATCTGGCAATACCTCAATTTTAAAATTCTCGCCCTTGTTTTCAAATGGTCTTACCCCATCCTATCTCTGTACCCTTCACCAGACTTACAACCCTCTGAGAAACCTGCATTCCTCCAATTCCTGCCTTTTACACATTCTCAATTTTAATCGCTTCACCAACCTTCAACTACCAAGGCCCTAAGCTCTGGAATTCCCTGGAAAAACCTCATCACCTCTCAAGTTTTCCTCTTCCTTTAAGACACTAGTCTACCTCTCTGATCAAAGTTTTGGTTGCCATATCTCCTTATGCGTCTCAGTATCAAATTTTGTTTGATAACGCGCTTGTGAAGAGCCACGGGACATTTTACTATGTTGCAGGTGCTTTATGAATGCAATTTGTTGTTGACACTTTCTTAAGGCTGCATAAGAAGCACTGCTTTAATCCTATAGTAAAATAAAAGCAAAATACTGCAGGTGCTGGAAATCTGAAATAAAAACAAGAAATGCTGGAAATACTCAGCAGGTCTGGCAGCACCTGTAAAGAGAGAAGCAGATAACGTTTCAGGGCGGTGACCTTTCATCAGAACTGCTTTAATCCTGACTATTGTACCAGTATTTGGGTGGAAACACGAGCCTCATTGTATTTTTGCATTACATTGGCATGGAAATTCCCGACCGGTGTTAATGGCCAGGCCAGATTACCTGCAGTCACATGCATTGTTCTCTTGTGGTGGTCTAGGACCACCTGGTTATAGATGGAATGGAGTCCTTTGCAATTCACGTGTTACAAGGCTGTTATTTTGTGCCCAAGTGTAGATGTACATCAATGAACCCCTGCATATTTGAAAATCAGCCACTTTGTAAACTCTTTTGAGTTCTTTCCTCCTTTCCATTGGGAAAGTAATACTTGTATTGTCCCTGGAACACACGGCTTCAGCGATCTACTTGATCCAATGTTGTATGTCAACTGATTGGTGACATTTTCCAGATCAATGGTGGCTTGATATGAGGTCCACGTTGGTGACTTTGAGTGCAACGGGCCTGTTCTGGCCCTGTGCTGGATGCAGTTAGGGTTCAGTAAACGACACAACCTAACAATTGTCTTCCTGAATTGCAGGTGATGAAAACAGATCCATTCCAACATGCCCAAATAGTTGTGCCTCGGTCTGAGCATGCAAGTCCTGGATCATCTGTAGATTTACAACAGAAGCCTGAGGTACCAGTGCACCTTCCTTTTGTCCCTGAAAGCCGAATTGCCATTGGCAGGGCTAATGGAATATCTGTACTGAGCACTGTATTTATTACAGAGCACGGAAATTCATTCCAGCGGGGATGAAGCTGGTACAGAATGAAGTACAGAAAAAATGCATTAGCTTTAATGCACAAACTCCAGTTAGTCAAATAAAAAAAACAAAAGTCTCAAAATTTGGCAATGTGGCGTTCTGAATGCAACAGTTTTGAGGCCTCTCAGTGATTAAGGAGCTGCACTGCAGAACAGCATACGGAATCTGTTGCAAGACCAATTTACACTTGTTTAAATAATTGGGCAGTGTGTAAAGTGACAACTGCGATCCTCATTAAAGTGGCAAAAAATAAAATTCTGGTCCCAGAGGGTCATGTGTTCAGTCCTGAATATGATGAGGTTGTTGTTTACATTGGGTTAAACATCTAGGGAGCCCCATAATCAAAGTTGGTTTGACTTGTGAGGGAAAGTTTTTGTATTTAAAAATATACAACTATTTGTCCTTTAGCAGATCATTAGCTATTATGAGCAACAGTGACTTCAGAGATGGATTATTTATACCTTAATACCACACCATCTGAATGCCTTGGATGAGTCAAAATTTCCTTTGGCTCAATTCTGACAAATGGAAAGTCATCTTTTTCAACGTCCATTACCATACTGATACTTTAATTCATGCCTTCATAAACCTTGAGAATTAACTTCTACAGTGCTCTGCTCATTGGCTTCCCCATTTCCACCCTTCACGAACTTCATCTAATCCAGTCTCTGTGCACTCCCACATAACCCCACACACACTCTCCTTAGAAAGCTCTACTGGTTTCCTATGTCGCAGAAAATTAATTTTAAGGGCCTTATAGTCAAATCCCTCTGCGGCCTTACTCCATCTTGTTGGAGTGTCACATATCCTTATTTACATCCTCCACACCTCTGGCTCATAATGACTGCTTGTTCTCTGCTTCATCTATTCCATAATCAGTAGTCCTGTTCTTTAGCATTCATTCACAAAACTTCACCCCAATATCTATCTTTACCCCTTTCTTGGACTTCTGAAAATTCAAATTCATCACCATGACTTTGGTGTTCCCTCCAAAATTTCCTCCTTTTCCTATTCAGCATCCACCCCTTCCTTTGTGATGTTTTTATGTGAGAAATTATTATATAAATGCCAACTGTTGTTTCATCAAACAAACCATGCCGCATAGCTTTCGGTGCCCTGCTCCTCTTATAGGCATTCTGTGCCTTCAGACTTCACCGTTGCTTCCCCTTAAAATTGAAAAACCTCAACTAGATAAGCCTGTTTCCAGTAATGGTACTGTTCCTTTACATAACTATAGGTACAAAGCTGCAGTTGAGAAGCAGTCCATACTCCTAAAAAGTAAAGGCTTCACTTGCATGGTGAACAACTGAAATAAGGGACAGTATCAAGCTAAAAGAAAAGTCTTACACAAATGCAAGGAACAGTGGAAATCTAGCAGACTGGAAGAGCTATAAACAACAAAGGTACACAAAGAAAGCAATTCGGGGGGTGGGGGGATGGAATATTAATAAACTTGGCAAGTAATATCAACATTAACAGCAAATATTTTTAAGACACATACCAAGAGAGACTTTGGTAAAGGAGAATGGTAGCCCATTATAAGTGCAGAGGAGACTATAATGGCTGATGAGGAAATGGCAGACATATTAAATGATTAATAAAAACAGAAATTGCTCATCAGGTCAGTAGCATGTGTGGACAGAGAAACAGAGTTAACGTTTCAGGTCGATGACCTTTCATAAGAACTGAAAAAAGTGAGAGATGCAACAGGTTTTAAGCAGGTATGAAGCAAGGAAAGGGGTGGGGGGGGGGGGGGGGGGGGGTGGTGGAGGGAGAAGAGGAAAGAACCAAAGGGAACGCCTGTGATAGGGTGGAAGGCAGAAGAGATTAAATGACATAAAGGATGATGGTGCAAGGCAAAAGGAGATGATAATGGGACATGTAAAGAAACAAAAGATGGGTCTAGAGGAGCTGTAAGAATAACTGAGGCAGAGGTTATGATCTAAAATTTTTGAACTCAATGTTGAATCTGGAAGGCTGCAAAGAGCCTAATCGTTAAGATGAGGTGTTGTTCCTCGAGCTTACATTGAGTTTCACTGGAATAGTGTAGAAGGTCAAGGACAGAGAGGTGAGAAATGGGACTGGGCAGAGAATTAAAATGACAGGTGACTGGAAGGTCTGGGTTATGCATGCTGACTGAATGGAGGTGTTCTGCAAAGTGATCACTCAATCTGCGTTTGATTTTTCCAATCTAGAGAAGACCATATCATAAGCAGTGAATACAGTATGCTAAATTGAAATAAGAACAAGTAAATCATTGTTTTATCTGGAAGCAATATTTGGGGCCCTGAATGGTGGGAAGGGAGGAGGTAAAAGGGCAGATATTGCATCTCCTTCACTAGCGTGAGAAAGGAATGGGGTGTTGGGGATAACTGAGGACTGAACCAGGGTCTCAAGCAGGGAACGGTCCCTTTGGAATGCTGAAAGGGAAGGTGTTAAATGGGAACTTTGTATCTGTTTCCACAGTGGAAGAAAACAAAGTAAAGGGAAAAACTAAGCAGATTTAATAAAGTGAGAAAACAGAAAGGAGAAAATAGTGGGACTTCTTCCACTTCAGGGTTTTAAAAGAGATAAGGGAAAAATTGCAGATATGTTAGTCATAATCTTGCAAAGCTCTAGATTCAGGAATTGTACTAATGGATTAGAAAATTGCAAATATCACTCCATTATTTACAAAGTGGGGAAGGAAGAAACATAGAAAATAGGAGCAGGAGTAGGTCATTCGGCCCTTCGAGCCTGCACCACCATTCAATACGATCATGGCTGATTATCCAAACTCAGTACCCTGTTCCCGCTTTCTCCCTGTATCCCTTGATTCCATTAGCCCTAGGAAACTATATCTAACTCTTTCTTGAATATATTTAATGATTTGGCCTCAACTGCTTTCTGTGGTAGAGAATTCCACAGGTTCACCACTCTCTGGGTGAAGAAATCTCTCTTCATCTCAGTGCTAAATGGCTTACCCCGTATCTTTAGATTGTGACCCCTCATCCTGGACTCCCCTGCCATTGGGAACATCCTTCCTGCATCTAGTCTGTCCAGTCCTGTTAGAATTTTGTAGGTTTCTATGAGATCCCCTCTCATTCTTCTAAGCTCTAGTGAATACAAGCCTAATGGACCCAATCTCTCTTCATACGTCAGTCCTGCCATCCCAGGAATCAGTCTGATGAACCTTCGCTGCACTCCCTCCATAGCAAGAACATCCTTCCTCAGATAAGGAGACCAAAACTGCACACAATACTCCAGATATGGTCTCACCAAGGCCTTGTATAATTGCAGCAAGACATCTTTGCTCCTGTACTCGAATCCTCTTGCTATGAAGGCCAACGTACCATTTGCCTTCTTAAATGCCTGCTGCACCTGCATGCTTACTTTCAGCGACTGGTGCACAAGGACACCCAGGTCTCGCTGCACCTCCCCCTTTCCCAATCTATCACGGTTCAGATAATAATCTGCCTTGCTGTTTTTGCCATCAAAGTGGATAACCTCACATATATCCATATTATACTGCATCTGCCATGTATTTGCCCACTCACTCAACATATTCAAATCACACTGGAGCTTCTCTGCATCCTCCTCACAACTCCCACTCCCACCCAGCTTTGTGTCATCCAGATAACTACAAAAAGATTGAGAAATACTTTTTAAAATTACCATAACCAAGCAGATCCAAGTGATGTTTGATAAGTTTAAAAAACAAGCATGTATTTTAATAAATCGCATAAGAATTATATTCGAATCAACTCTCTTTGGGACATCAGGTACAGGCTAACTATTGTATCAAGTTAAACTGGGATATGATTTCTGTGAATGAAACTGAATTAACCCCTTATGTGCCATGACTGAATTAACAAAGCCAGCACTATTCTGAATCTCTTGACAAAAGCACTTCATTTATGTCACACAATTAAAAGAGCATTTGACTAGGCATAAAGGTAATCGTAGGCTGAGGTAATGTGAATGGATACAGATTCTGATGAAAGCTCATTGGAGATTGTCACATGGTTGACATTTTATTCTGACGCTGTGTGTGTGTGTGTGTGTGTGTGTGTGTGTGTGTGCGCGTGCGTGCGTGTGTGTGTGTAATCTGTCAAGTAGTTGCAAGGTTGATATGATGGGTTAGTATTTGCGGCCTAGTACAAGCCAGCCTTATATATTCAGTTTCTATTATTGGGACGGGCGATTCCCTCTACTAAAATAACAAGCCAGTTTGTTCATAACCTAAATATCAATGTTGCAGATGCAAACACTCTGCCCTTTTCCTTTGGGGAAACCGCAGAAATTCCTAGCATTATGGGTCTCCCCGCCCTTTCCTTCTTACTTGCACCTGGGAACTGACATTCCCCAGGCTCACAGGAAACAATACTGGCCCTGTAATGTTTGTTCAATGATGGATCGTGTCTTCTGTGTGCCTGTTTGTATTTATGCTCATTAAGCTCACCTTGCCTGAATTATAAAGCTCAAAATGTCCCTATGCGCTAGCAGTTTGCAATTCATATTGCTATTTAACTTTAATCTGTGCCTGGACTTTAGTTTTCCTTTGGTGCTGACTCCAATGCAGGTGGTAGATTACAGCAAAGGCCTTCCTTCGGTGTCGCTGTGCAATTTATATAAATTGCCAATCCTGATTAGTGCTTGATGGGTTGGGAGAAAAAAGATTATTTTCTCACTAGTACAAATGCAAATTGTCTGTTTCAACTTTTTTTTGGGTGGAGGGGAAGAAAAGAAATTGTATCTTACATCTTGTGGCCATTTTACTTCCCTGCATTTAAATAGCTTAATTTATATTCAGAAGTAATGTTGGCCAGCAGCATGTCAGATTGGTTTAGTAATGAGTCAAATCATACAGTGAAAAAATACAGGATTTATGCCACCACATAGTCACGCTCCAATCTCCTCTTCAGGAAATAAAGAATCAGTATGAGAGCCAACCACGGCACACTTTCCTGCAGTTTTTAACACAATTGACCTGGGAACTGATTCTAAGACCATTCTCATAGGGGATTAGGTATGGCAAAAACATTAAGGTGCTGTTCTAAAAAACTGTTCCAATGCCATGTTTCCTTCTATTACCTCTGCATGGATGAGCAAGTTTCGGCACAAGAGTGGCATAATTTGGTGAGATGTTTGTTCAGTCTGTTATGGCTCACCTTTTAGGCATTACTGTAAGAAGTAATAAAAGACTTTGGCAGTTACAGTGTACTTAGCACAGGCAGAAATTCGCTGCAGACAATTGCTGCCATCAGTTTTGGTTTCACGTAAAATTGCTTATAAATATAGCATACAGCATAGCCGACATGAATTACAGGTTATTAAAACAGTAATTATATGGCTAGTAATACATACACGCTACAAACAAAAAGAACAAGGGATTCACCCACTGGCTATCACAGCGTGTAAATAAACCTGGAAACAATTCTCATTTTGTACACACAAGCTGGTTTTATTATTTACCATTGCTAATGATAGAGTGAATAACCTACATAAACATTAGGACATTAGCAATAAAATATAGGCATGTAATGTCTGCAGTACATCAAACACATAGGTAACAGAGATACAAAACTCAAGGTGACAGTTTGAGAGTTTAGGTGCGAGGATGGATAAATCGTTATCATTTCTGTAAAATACAATATCTTTGCAATTATATGTAGCATAAACAAATAGCAAACCAGTCTTGCACACCACAAGTACCATGGTAGAATTTGTGCTGCAGTTCTGGTATGCAAATAATTCAAGAATTTTAAAAAAAACTTTAATTCACAGGCAGGTACAGTGATGTGAATTACTGAGTGTTTCAAGAACTCCAGATAGAGGCTGTTGCAAATTTAGCTGATACAGCTTAAGATTTTTTTGAATATTTGTATTCACTTTGGCTGCTATGTTAAATATTTGCCCACCTCAAAAAGAAAAATATTCCCTGGTCATTAAGCATTTGGATTGAAAGTACTTCCAGCTAGAGGAAATAAGAAAAACCTAAATGAGACATTACGAAAACACATCAAAGAAAAGCAAAGACCAGATTTTTTCTTGTAACAAAAAGGGATTTAATGCCAAGCAGGACATCAGTTGCATATTGAAAAAGAAAACGTACAAATAAGTTCACCCAAATTCATTGTGGATAGTATGTTAGCTCTTTATAAGATTAGCCTGTAAACGAGAATAGACTAATCCTTCCAAAAATGCAATACATCATACAATTGCAATGCCATTTTCTTTTGGGCCTCCTTATCTCGAGAGACAATGGATACGCGCCTGGAGGTGGTCAGTGGTTTGTGAAGCAGCGCCTGGAGTGGCTATAAAGGCCAATTCTGGAGTGACAGGCTCTTCCACAGGTGCTGCAGAGAAATTTGTTTGTTGGGGCTGTTGCACAGTTGGCTCTCCCCTTGCGCCTCTGTCTTTTTCCTGCCAACTACTAAGTCTCTTCGACTCGCCACAATTTAGCCCTGTCTTTATGGCTGCCCGCCAGCTCTGGCGAATGCTGGCAACTGACTCCCACGACTTGTGATCAATGTCACACGATTTCATGTCGCGTTTGCAGACGTCTTTATAACGGAGACATGGACGGCCGGTGGGTCTGATACCAGTGGCGAGCTCGCTGTACAATGTGTCTTTGGGGATCCTGCCATCTTCCATGCGGCTCACATGGCCAAGCCATCTCAAGCGCCGCTGACTCAGTAGTGTGTATAAGCTGGGGGTGTTGGCCGCTTCAAGGACTTCTGTGTTGGAGATATAGTCCTGCCACCTGATGCCAAGTATTCTCCGAAGGCAGCGAAGATGGAATGAATTGAGACGTCGCTCTTGGCTGGCATACGTTGTCCAGGCCTCGCTGCCGTAGAGCAAGGTACTGAGGACACAGGCCTGATACACTCGGACTTTTGTGTTCCGTGTCAGTGCGCCATTTTCCCACACTCTCTTGGCCAGTCTGGACATAGCAGTGGAAGCCTTACCCATGCGCTTGTTGATTTCTGCATCTAGAGACAGGTTACTGGTGATAGTTGAGCCTAGGTAGGTGAACTCTTGAACCACTTCCAGAGCGTGGTCGCCAATATTGATGGATGGAGCATTTCTGACATCCTGCCCCATGATGTTCGTTTTCTTGAGGCTGATGGTTAGGCCAAATTCATTGCAGGCAGACGCAAACCTGTCGATGAGACTCTGCAGGCATTCTTCAGTGTGAGATGTTAAAGCAGCATCGTCAGCAAAGAGGAGTTCTCTGATGAGGACTTTCCGTACTTTCGACTTCGCTCTTAGACGGGCAAGGTTGAACAACCTGCCCCCTGATCTTGTGTGGAGGAAAATTCCTTCTTCAGAGGATTTGAACGCATGTGAAAGCAGCAGGGAGAAGAAAATCCCAAAAAGTGTGGGTGCGAGAACACAGCCCTGTTTCACACCACTCAGGATAGGAAAGGGCAATGCCATTAAAACCTGAATATTTATACTTGAACTTGAGACTTTGCACATTTTTCACTTACTTGAAGACAAGAGTGAGCATTGTTTTACAAAGCTGAAATTTAAATTCACAATTAGTAACATGTAACTTTTAGTTTACAATATTTTATTCTGCAACTATTTGGACAAGGAGACCTGCTGACGCAAAAGTTCATCTTAAATAATAATAGATTCTGTCTGTCCACACTTTTCATATTAGTTGGTTGGTTGAATTGCTGGGTGGAGCCAGCACACAGCAAAGAGATCAGGTCTACAGTGGATGTGTTCAAGGTTTACACACATACATTGAGAGGTGAGTTTAATATGCACTCGCGAGACTATAATATAAAGTTGAGACCGAGATAAAATCAATGTAACAACAAATAGAGAGAGACCGAGGTTAAATATAGCCGACAAAATAAAGACAGAGGTAAAATATATAGAGAGACTGAGGTAAAGTATAATCAATGTAATATAGGGATCACAGAGGGAGATCCATTTTAAAAATAGGACAAGATTTGGAGGTATATTGGGATAAAAGAGGTTTGACACGCAAAATTTAAAGAAAAAAGAGACTGAGGTAAAATATAATCAGTATAACTGAAATTGACTGCCCAGGAGCCATCTTGAAGATAATCCTCTCAAAGGCAGAGCTCCCAAGTATGTTGGCACGAATCAAACAGAGGCAGCTTCGGTGAATCGGACACGTCCACAGGATGGAAGACGGTCGCATACCCAAGGACCTTCTGTATGGTGAGGTTGCTGGGGCCAGACAACCAGTGGGGCGCCCAAAGCTCTGCTTCAAGGATGCTTGCAAGTGTGACATGAAGGCCCGAAATGTCAACTATCGCACTTGGGAGTCACTAGCTGGCGAAAGAGGGAATTGGCGACACATCCTGTGGACTGGTGTGGACTACCACGATGACCAGTTGCTACAGCAGCTTGGCAACAGGTGCCAACATCAAAAACAACAATTCACAGCATCACTTGGCAGCTTCACGTGCAGCACTTGTGGCAGAGCCTGTGTCTCAAGGATTGACCGTCACATGTTTGCTGCATGTCCATCATCTTTCGTAGATGAAAGGATGCCAACCAACAGAAATTGAGAGAGACTGAGGTACAATTTAATCACATAATATTAAATAAAGATATACTGAGGTGATGATGGGATAGGATCGCAGATGGAGACGGATTTTAAAAATAGGACAACTTCCATTGGGTTTGTATGTCTCGATTTGTGGAGTGCTTTGTAAGGTCCAGTGAAGCTTTGCACTGTGAACTGACAATTAGCTGATTAGATATTGTAACATTTTGTTGTAGGGACAGCATGTCCCTAACCTTGCTTCGTGAGCTTCGGCCCCATACTTCTGATGCTCCCCCACCTCGGTTACTGGTCTCTTGATGATGATGTGGGTGGGGGGTATATGGCATTGTGGGGGGGGGGGGGGGGGGGCAATTGCAAGGCATAGGATGGTGGGTAGGGCATGGGAGGGAGGATGGCATCAGGGTGGGTGAGGGTGGTGGAGATGGCATGGAGGGAGAGGAGGTGTCTTCATGGAGTACAGAATATGGGAGAGGAGGTCGACAACAGCAAGCAAATAGGGAGGGATGGCGGCACTGGAGGATAGTGGCATGGGAGGGAGGGAGGGAAGGGGACTGTGTGGGGGGGGGGGGAGAACGATATGGGAGGGTGGGATGGGGTGGGAGGGGAGACGGTATAGGAGAGGAGATGGAAAGGGGACGGCATGTGAGGGAGGGAGGGTGGGTTGGACAAGTGACGGTATGGGGGCAGCATGATAAGGAGGGTGACGGCATTGGGGGGGGGGGGGTAAAGAATGGGGCAGGGGCGTGACCACATGCAGAGGGAGGGATGCCATGGAGGCAGGAGGTGACAACATGGGAGAGGGGGACGGCATAGGCATGGAAGGGGGTGATGGCAGAGCGAGGGGAGTGTGGGGGCATGGTGGGGAAGGGGTGGACGGTACAGGGGGTGTAAGGGGGGGGGAAATGGCATGGGGGTTTAAGGGGGATGGCATGGAGGGGGTAAGGGGGTGGCATGGGGCAGGGTAAGGGGGAAACAGCACAGGGGTGAAAGGGGGGTCAAAATGGGTGAGGAAGGGGGACAGCAAGGGGGGTAGGAGGTGACAGCAGGGGCGTGGCAGGGGGATTGCATGGGGGTGAAGAGGGGATGGCATGAGGGAGAAGGCGGGCACGGCATGGAGCAGGGGGCACAGGTTGTGAGGAGAGATGGCATGTGAGGGAAGCAGGGAAGTGGTAGAGCATACAGCCTGGGAGGGAAGGGGACTGGGATGGCCTGGGAGGAGTAATGGGGATAAGAACATAAGAACTAGGAGCAGGAGTAGGCCATTCGGCCCCTCAGGCCTGCTCCATCATTCAACAAGATCATGGCTGATCTGCCCCAGACCTCAACTCCTCTTTCGTGCCAGTTCCTCATAACCTTCAACTCCCCGATATTTCAAAAATCTATCTACCTCCTCTTTAAATACTTTCAGTGATCTAGCCTCCACAACTCTCTGGGGTAGAGAATTCCAGACATTCAGTACCCTCTGATAGAATAAATTCCTTCGTATCTCAGTTTTAAATGAGTGTTCCCTTATTCTGTACCTATGTCCCCTAGTTCGAGATTCCCCCACTAGTGGAAACATCTTCTCAACATCTACCCTGTCAAGCCCCCTCAGAATCTTGTACGTTTCAATAAGATCACCCCTCATTCTTCTAAACTCTAATTAATGAAGGCCTAATCTGTTTAGCCATTCTTGATAAGTCAACCCCTTCATCCCAGGAATCAGCCTAGTGAATCTCTTTTGAACTGCCTCCAATGCCAGTATATCCTTTCTTAAATACAGGGACCAGAACATACACAGTATTCCAGGTGCGGCCTCACCAACACCTTGTACGGTTGTAACAAGACTTCCCTATTTTTAAACTCCAACCCCCTAGCAATAAAGGCCAAAATTCCATTTGCCTTCTTAATTACTTGCTGCACCTGCATGCTAACTTTTTGTGTTTCATGCACAAGAACACCCAGATCTCTCTGTGCTGCACTTTTTTGAAGTCTCTCTCCATTTAAATAATAGTCTGCCTTTTGATTCTTCCTACCAAAATGCATGACCTCATACTTTCCTACATTAAACTCTGCCAGGTTTTGGCCCACTCACTCAACCTATCTATATCCCCTTGCAGATTCCTTATGTCCTCATCACATCATGCCCTCCCATCTATTTTTGTATTGTCAGCAAATTTGGATACTCTACACTCTGCCCCTCCTCCAAGTCATTAATATAGATAGCAAATAATTGAGGCCCTTGGGACTGAACCTTGTGGCACTCCACTAGTTACGTCTTTGCAACCTGAAAAAGACCCATTAATCCTGACTCTTTGTCTTCTGTGGGTTAACTAATCCTCAATCCATGCTAATACATTACCCCCAATACCATGAGCTCCTATCTCGTGCAATAATCTTTTATGTGGCACCTTATTGAATGCCTTCTGGAAATCTAAATACATTACATCTACCGGTTCCCCTTTATCAACTCTACTCGTTATATCCTCAAAGAAGTCTAGCAAATTTGTCAAACATGATTTCCCTTTCACAAAACCATGTTGACTCTGTTTGATTGCATTAAGCTTTTCTAAATGTCCTGCTTTTTCTTCCTTAATAATGGACTATAGCATTTTCCCAATTACCAATGTTAGGCTGACTGGCCTATAACTTCTTGCTTTTTGTCTCCCTCCCTTCTTGAACAGGGGCGTCACATTAGCGGTTTTCCAATCCACTGGGACCCTCCCGAAATCCAGCGGGTTCTGGAATATTTCGACCAATGCCTCCACTATCTCTGCAGCCACTTCCTTTAAAACCATTAGATGTAGGCCATCAGGTCCTGGCGACTTGTCTGCCTTTAGTCCCATTAGCTTGTCAAATACTTTGTCCCTTGTGATCGAGACTGTTACAAGATCTTTCCTCCCATTAGCTCCTTGCTTATCTGATATCTGTGGGATGTTTATAGTGTCCTCCACCGTGAAGGCTGATGCAAAATATTGGTTTAAATTATCTGCCATTCCCCTGTTCCCTGTTATCAATTCTCCAGTTGCACACTCACTTTAGGGGGATGGGATAGCATGGCATAGGAAGATGATATGAAATGGATGAAAGGAATGGGATGGGTATGACATAAGGGGGATGGGGAAGAGAGAGGGAGGAAGGGGGATGGAATAGCATGGGATGGGGATTTAAAGAAATACTGTTGCAATAAAGATACTAATCTCACTGTAAATGTTTTGAAGGTCTCTGCTAGTTTTAAAGGAATCCATGAATTACCAATCTGTATGATGTGGTTGTGACGTTTTCAATAGCTCTTTCTCATCATGCCTGTTCTGGGTGCCCAAAATGCCATGTGAATCATAGGAATTTATTTCCATGGGACATTCTGTGATGTGACATTCTGTATTGGGGTATTTTACAAGGCGTATTTCACTCAACCACCTGTTTACACTTAGCAAAATGCTCAACATCAAACGCCATCCACCACTTGAAATGGATAAACTGAATTTTGATGGTCAAATGTCACAGCTGCTGTTCATTTGCAACACACTTATTTGGGTCATTGTGCTCAGCCTTATTTGCAATGACAGCTCGGTCACATAAGATCTCAGTAAGTGACATGACACGATGAAATGATATCAGAAATGTGATCAGAACTGGAGCTAGATGTAGGGCACAAACATTAAGTATTTGCACAGAACATAGTTTATAATTTTAACAATTTTATAATTAATATTTTTACGGTACATCTGAATTTCTGAAACCTCAAGACACGAATGTGTCAACATTTTAGTGAAAATATTAATATTGTGCTAAGGACATTGTTTGTTTGTATACAGTTTTATAACTAGTGAAATACCTTTTGAACTGCTTAAAAAGTTTCTAAAAGGAATGCTTAAGAAAGAAAGCTCATGTAAAATAACTGGAATCAGATTACAGACGAAAAAATCACATTCCTGCAAGTTTTCATTCAAAGGTGGTAATATTTATTTTCCAACTCAAAAGAGAACATCTGCTTTTAAAAGCTATAGAAAACTTTAGTCAAGAACAGGCATCATTATCCTTCTACAGTTATCTGGATGGACATGCACAGGTTAACATGTCCCAGGATTCCTGGTGCATGATGTCATGCTACAGTACATCTTAGGCCCACTCAATATATTTAAACAGAATAGAAAATGTATTATGTACAGCTCAGGTACAACCACATTCAAGCTCATTAAAGTTTGTCATGTAAAGTACATTTTTACAGTAATACTTCTTGTGTAAATAAGAGGTTGATTTTATCTAACATATGTTACATTTTTCTAACCTCCCTTTGCAGAAGTCAGTATAAAATTGCTCAATTTGCAACTCTTGAAAATAACACTGCAATTTGTATATTAAAAGTGACAGTGTTTATAGTGACTATTTGGGCTGCTAAGTAACAATGAGAACAGACAAATTTCTCCATGCCTGGTCAAGTAATTGTATGGAAAAATATGTTCTAATTCTCATTGCAGACTATTCATTGGCTCTTTTAGGGTATCTGCAGCCTCCAGGTAGCAACTAAATAAATAAGCAATGACAGTAAATCTAATGTGCAAACACAATAAATTCCTACACAACAAAGACAGGCATTTTAAATAAACTATTTCTGATTTCCAACAGTACTGATATCTCTAAGCAAGATAAATTAGGAGTCTTCCAGTTACTGAATATTTGAACAGTTTCCTTGCTCCATATTTTTCTCTTTTCCAAGTGAAATTTATACGTAAAAGTAAAAAAAAACCTTTATGCACATTAGCATTCATAGTGGTCAGCAGCAAAGAGAGGAAAGCCAAATTTATCTTGTAATGTTGCAATCCATGGTTCCTTTTTGAAGTATTTGCATTTGGGATCATTTTGAAGTTTGTGGTTTTGATGTTAAAATTCTTTATCCTATGTGCTCTTTTTGGTTTTGGGAGTAGACTTATTTGTGTATTTGTATCCAGTACCATTACTGGTTGGAGTTATGGATCTACGTACCTCTGGCTTCCCAGAGATAGAACCTGATCTGATTGACGGGATCAGATGTGAGGGTGACCATGTTCGTTTATCTTGTAATGGTGATCGTTTCATGTTTAGTTTTGGAGAATCCTTGCTGCTCCCAGGAGGCTGAAATTAACCAAAATACAAGTGAAAATTGACCATAAAATAATTTCAAAATGTAAGCAAGTTTCAAGTTTCACAATCACCCTGGGATCAATGGTAATAGTTCATAAATTATAAGTTGCAAGTTAGAAATTCAAACATTTAGAGAATGGGAGGAAGAAAGCTCTGCTCTCTAAACATTTAAATTTAAGGTCAGGTAGGTTGACAACAGAGTATTGGAAGAAACAGTAAGGCCTGTAAACTTTGTAAATCAGGATTGATATCATGCATATCAACCTAGAAAATGAGCAAAAAGAGCTTCAAAAAAGCTGGCACCAGCCCGCAGCTTTGCACACAGGCCAACGGCACATGAAGACAATGAGTTGTTGGACTGCGAGTGGAATACAGGCTTACCTTAAATTGCAAGTTTACACAACATTACATCACTTTTATTGCAGTATACAAAAGCATAGTTAGCAGTCAGTGATTTAGAAAATTGTTGAAAGCAAAAGATTAATTTCTTATGGAGGTATGCCCCCAAGACACTGATTTGTCACAATTAGCATTTCAACACCTATTATTATGTGTATTTTTTAAAGTGGTAAAACATATCACTCCAACCCTGTTCCCTATTTTTTTCCTAGCCCTGGCAATTGTACATGACAAGAATTGCCAAATAGAGCCAATTAACGGTAATAGTACGTAAATTGTAAGTTGCAAGTTAGAAATTCAAATATTTAGAGAATGGGAGGAATCTGCTCTCTAAACATTTAAATTTAAGGTCAGGTAAGTTTACAGAGTGTTGGAAGAAACAGTAAACCTGTACACTTTGTAAATCAGTATCTCAACTGTCCACTATCTCAAAAAAGCAGTTATACCCAGCCTTTAAGAAATCATCTTTCACATAAGACAACAACCGAGCAAGCCTCGGAAAGTTCCTTTGAACAAATTCAAAAGTTTTAAAAGCTGCATTTTAGCATCTAATTTGTTGCATATAATTTATTTGAAGACAAACACTAATTGAACATATCTGTAACTGTGACTTTCAAAAATCAAAGTGTCATTTTAACTTTCTTCTGCCTCAATTTCTATGCCAGAAACAACGGGAGCAATTAACCTGATCAATTCCAGGTCTACCCTACAATCAATCTGCCATGCCCCACCTTTCCAATTATCTGATTGGTTAATACTGATAATTTCCAACCCCAGTAAAAAGCTGACATGTGGGTTGGGATATTGTCAGCTTAAAAAAAAAGAGCTTTGGCATGTGTGATTTATATTCTAAGCAGTGTCAAGCCAAAGTAATGAGAAACTGCACCCTCCAGGTGATCTCACTCTATTTAATTTCCCACAGAATCAGGTTGGACTCTGCGTCTATACTGTCAGCTTAGCATTGATGCAAAGCAGAAACTTCATTCCCCTGACACTAGACTTGTAATACAGATGTACCCTAAGGGGGATGTGTTGAAGATGTTGTTGACTTCATTTACTGAACCATTTCTTCTTGTAGGCCCTGCGTAGTTAGCTTCGCCTATTCAATAGCTAATTTATCACCTGCAGTTAAACATTCATGACATGTTGATTGCGAACAATCCTGAACTTCTTTATCAGGGTTCAAAACATAGTAGTTTCAGCTTCCCTCTCATCTATTCAAGGGGGCAATCTTGATCACCGCTTGCTAATGAACGAGATACCTCCCAATCTAAACAGGACTACTGCATCCAGTATGAGTGCATAATTCTCTTATGAAAGTCATTGTTCCTGCCTACTGTAAACAACAACTTGCACCTTTAATGTAACAAAATGTCCCAAGTTGCATAACAAAAGCATCATCAATAAAATATTTTTAACCGAGCAACAGGAGGAGATATCAGGACAGATGACCAGAAACTTGGTCAAAAAGGTAGGTTTTAAGTAACACCTTAAAATAGGAGGGGCAGAGAGGGTTAGGGAGGGAATTCCAGAGCTTAGGCTTTGTTGGGGGAGCTGACCCACAGACTAGTCAAGCAACAGCCTGACATAGTCATACTCACGGAATCATACCTTACAGACAATATCCCAGACACTGCAATCACTATCCCTGGGTACGTCCTGTCCCACCGGCAGGACAGACCCAGCAGAGGTGGTGGCACAGTGGTATACAGTAGGGAGGGAGTTGCCCTGGGAGTCAACATCGACTCCAGACCCCATGACGTCTCATGGCATCAGGTCAAACATGGGCAAGGTAACCTCCTAATGATTACCACCCTCAGCCCTCCCTCAGCTGATGACTCAGTACTCCACCATGTTGAACACCACTTGGAGGAAGCACTGAGGGTGGCAAGGGCACAAAATGTACTCTGGGTGGGGGACTTCAATGTCCATAACCAAGAGTGGCTCGGTAGCACCACAACTGACCGTGCTGGCCGAGTCCTAAAGGACATAGCTGCTAGACTGGGTCTGCGGCAGGTGGTGGGGGAACCAACATGAGGGAAAAACATACTTGATCTCGTCCTCACCAATTTGCCAGCTGCAGATGCTTCTATCCATGACTGTATTGGCAGGATTGACCACCACACAGTCCTTGTTGAGACGAAGTCCCGCCTTCACATTGAGGATACCGTCCATCGTGTTGTGTGGCACTATCACCGTGCTAAATGGGATAGGTTTCGAACAGATCTAGCAATGCAAAACTGGGCATCCATGAGGCGCTGTGGGCCATCAGCAGCAGCAGAATTGTACTCAACACAATCTGTAACCTCATGGCCCGGCATATCCCCCACTCTACCATTACCATCAAGCCAGGAGACCAACCCTGGTTCAATGAAGAGTGCAGGAGGGCATGCCAGGAGCAGCACCAGGCATACCTCAAAATGACCAGGTGACTTGCCCACTTTAAGTAC
This sequence comes from Heterodontus francisci, assembly GCF_036365525.1. Taxonomy (NCBI): domain Eukaryota; kingdom Metazoa; phylum Chordata; class Chondrichthyes; order Heterodontiformes; family Heterodontidae; genus Heterodontus; species Heterodontus francisci. The sequence continues at coordinate 62,651,605 of NC_090384.1, forward strand.
TGCCAGTCTTTCTAGTTATTTCCCCATTATATATTTTTAAATCACCCAGTATCCCAGTAATCTCATTTACCATAGCTTTGGCAAAGGCCTCTTCCTTGATAAACATGTTGCCTGTTTGCTATTGTGTGAATGTCTTCAACTTGGTCTCACCTGAAAACAGTTTTATTTCTGTCCCCCACTCCAAATCAGTTATATACACTGTAAATAACAATGACCCCAGCACTGATCATTGTGTCACCCTGTTGGTAAGCCCTTACAGCTGCTATTTTTGCAATTTGTTAATTTTCAATCTCTCTCAAAATCTTGCTTGTTATATCATGCCTTACTACCTTGTGGACTGATAGCTTGCATGATATGGTGCATTTAAACAAGGCTTTTGATATCCTATGAACAGACGGTCTGCTGTCAACAAGTTCTAGCATTTTCTCCACAAACTCTAGTGAATCGTTAGCCAGAATCCATATGGACTCTGTATTACAATACAATACTTATCTCAGTATTTCATTATCTAACTTTCATGAGGGCTAATACTTTGAAATGACATATGGCACTGGTCTGTAATCACCTGGTCATCACCATACCCTTTTTTAATGATTAACTGATAGCTCCCTCAATCCTTAAGAACTGCTTCCATTTGAAATGATTCTCGAAAGAAGCAAGGGATGTGACTAATTTTGTTGAGCATTTTAAGTACTGTAAATATGGACTGAAATAGCGATGTAACTGATCAATTTTCGGCTGCATTCCACAACCACGACTGCTCTATGAGAATGTATACAAGGCATGATATATTAAGTCAAATTGGCTAATGTTGAATTTGCTAGCTTGATCTTCTTGATCTTTGTGGGAACACAAGGGTTAAGGGAGTGGAAAATAGTAAGGAAAACATGGGCAATTCATGATGTGCTGCGTTCCTAGGACAAGATATGGACAGTAAATGACCAAAGGCTTATTAAGGTGGCAGGATATGGGTAATAAAATGAAGGCCTATAATTACAAGAAAGGATATGGGCAATAAAATGAACTACAGCTTGTAATTAGAAGAAAGCAGGTACGGGATCTGTTCTTTTCTTATCGTAAACATTCTAATGTACAAATACCTATGATCAAAACACTGGCAGGATGAACCTCATGAAAGGAATCTTGTAACTTCTTCTGGTTCCATGATCATCATTATGGTCAGTGGAGTGAGGAACCTTGAAAAAGTGTGAACTTTGTCCTCATCACTAGCATCTGCTAGGGACTCTGTCCATGAGAGGTAACATCATCTATGACCACTCACAGAGTTGACCATGCAGGGAGATACCAATCCCTGATCACCACAGGTTCTGAATACATGTACAGAGGGGTATAAGAAAGGCAGACATTCTTTTGTTCTTCGCTGTACAGCAAGACCATTGGCCAACACATCAGAAGTTACATCTTTTCCCCTGGGTGTCTGATCAGTGCTCCAGGTGTGAACAGAGCTTAGAGGGGACCAGCTGGGCTGGGCAAGAGAAAAGCTTGTATCGTTCAGGAAACATGTAACCCTTTAGTCTCCTGGCTGAGTTAAAGCAGAAAGCTAGAGGGGGAAGTGCCAGTTTTCTGTGGTTGAGTTGAAGAGATTGAAGAGAAAAGCTGGGGACTGTGCGGAAGATTCACCTTTGTGGATATCATCCAGACAACTGGATGTGTAAACCTTTGATCTTATAGTTTAAATTAAGACAAGCTAGTTGTCCTGTGGATTGGGAAGATTCAAATTCTGTGGGGTATTTATAAAATGAGGACACAACTGAATTGAAAGAGGTCAGTTTGCGAGTTTTGTTTTCCATTGATAGGTCCTGCATGGTGTTATTTGCTTGTTCATCAGTTATCAATGTGCTATTCACATCCTTATGATTTTAAAGCATAGTTCAATAAAGTTAGTTCGAGAATTTTGTCATCCTACACCTTTGCCAGTGTCATTATTTATTCTATTTGAGTCTGAATCCTCAGCAAATCAAATATGTGGGTAGGGTCGTACAGAGGGAACAGGAAAAAATATTGATCATGCACAGTGATTGATCATGAAGAGAAAGACCCTATCACTGACTTAGTGATGTCATGCATGAGGGGAGAGTGAGAGTCAATCCTGGATACAAGAGGGTCCTCTTTCCTTTACCTGGAACTGCAGTTGAGATAGCCTGGCCAGCTATTGGAAGAAGATCCCTTCTGAACGACTGATCATTGGTCAGTGGGAACTTGGTGAGATTGAAGCCGCAGTCTAGACAAGTGTCTGTGGGTATCATTTGTAACATTGATTTTACAATAATATTCACTGGGATTTTAATGCTATTGTACTGGAATTCTAAGTAAACTATGTGTAATCTTTAATTTCGTAGGGTATGTTTAATTTTTTTTGAAAGCCATATGGAGTAAAGCCTAAGGTACTCCAACGAGTTCACGAGTGTTGGCATTCATTTCCTTATTGGGTCAAATCTGTAGTTAATTAGGACTGGAATTGTAAAAAATTGTTTTTACCTTGCTTGTCCTACATTACCCTTGTACAACGTCCATCCGGACCCGATTTATCGTCTTCCTTTAACTTCCTTAGCCTATCAGTGACCATCTTAGTTGAAATTCCTCATTCTTTTATCCTGCGAAAATTCAACTTGTGTCTAAGGGATACTGCTTCTGGTCTCTTCCAGAAGCACAGAGAAGAATAATTAATTTAGTCTACTTACTATCCAATGGTCACATGATATTGTGAGGTAATGCAATTTGGGTGGAAAAATAAGGAACAGGAGTTTTCAGTCAATGGAAAGATGCTGTGGATTCAAATACAAATTCCTTAAAGAGGTCTGAGTGCAGGCATATAATGACAATTAAAAAAAGTCCAGTAGCATTTTAGCTTTTAGAACTAAGGGCAGCGAGTAAAACAGCAAAGAGCTAATGATAAATTGTACAACACCTTGGTTAGGTCACATTTGAAGTGTTGTGTGAAATCTTGGGGAACCTGTCATTGGGGTCAAAGAGTGTGCACTACTTAGATTTACCAGAATGATGGCAGGATTGGGATCTAGTTATGAGAAAAGACTTGAGATACTCGGATGATTTTTAAAATTATGAAGGGCTTTGATAAGCTGAACAATGAAAGGAAGACTATTTGTTCCAGTTGTGGAGTCAACGAATAGGGATCATTAATTTAAAATCATTACTGAGAGGGCGGATAGAAGTTAAGAAATAGATTACTCCAAAGATTGTTGAAATGTTGAATGCTTTGTTTTAGTTTAGTTTAGAGATACAGCACTGAAACAGGCCCTTCAGCCAACCGAGTCTGTGCCGACCATCAACCACCCATTTATACAAATCCTACACTAATCCCATATTCCTATCACATCCCCACCTGTCCCTATATATTTCCCTACCACCTACCTATACTAGGGGCAATTTATAATGGCCAATTAACCTATCAACCTGCAAGTCTTTGGCATGTGGGAGGAAACCGGAGCACCCGGACGAAACCCACGCAGACACAGGGAGAACTTGCAAACTCCGCACAGGCAGTACCCAGAATCGAACCCGGGTCCCTGGAGCTGTGAGGCTGCGGTGCTAACCACTGCGCCACTGTGCCGCCCCACAGGCATATTTGAGTTAGAGGCCATTGTTTCTTTTAAAGAAGAATTGGATACATTTTTGAGACAGATGATGCAGAGATATGGGGAGCTGTGGAATTCATTTTTGGATTGATGTAGCAAAGAGTCAGCACAAACACAAGCTGAATAGCCCCTCTCTCTGTTGTAAACATCTAAGGTTCTCTCAGAACATTAAAAGCTCCCACACTATTGTATGTCAGATCAGGAGTCTGTCTAGTGTCAGGACAGAAGAATCTGCACAAATGTTTTTATTCCAACACTTTTTACTTTGGATTCTGAATCCTAAAATGGATTCCCAGCTACTCCTTATGGAAAGCTATGCTCTCTATATTTTGGTAAGCAAAACTGGTCGAGCAAATCCACATCACTGGCCAATATGAATATTTATGCGTCAGTATTTACAGTGGAGAAAGAAAATGTTGTCGAGGAGAATACTGAGATTCAGGCTACTAGGCTAGATGGGTTTGAGGTTCACAAGGAGGAGGTGTTATCAATTTTGGAAAGTGTGAAAATAGATAAGTCCCCTGGGCCAGATGGGATTTATCCTAGGATTCTCTGGGAAGCTAGGGAGGAGATTGCAGAGCCTTTGTCCTTGATCTTTATGTCGTCGTTGTCGACAGGAATAGTGCCGGAAGACTGGAGGATAGCAAATGTTGTCCCCTTGTTCAAGAAGGGGAGTAGAGACAGCCCTGGTAATTATAGACCTGTGAGCCTTACTTCGGTTGTGGGTAAAATGTTGGAAAAGGTTATAAGAGACAGGATTTATAATCATCTTGAAAAGAATAAGTTCATTAGAGATAGTCAGCACGGTTTTGTGAAGGGTAGGTCATGCCTCACAAACCTTATTGAGTTTTTCGAGGTGGTGACCAAACAGGTGGATGAGGGTAAAGCAGTGGATGTGGTATATATGGATTTCAGTAAGGCATTTGATAAGGTTCCCCATGGTAGGCTATTGCAGGAAATACGGAAGTATGGGGTTGATTGAAGGTGATTTAGAGCTTTGGATCAGAAATTGGCTAGCTGAAAGAAGACAGAGGGTGGTGGTTGATGGCAAATGTTCATCCTGGAGTTTAGTTACTAGTGGTGTACCGCAAGGATCTGTTAAATGACCTGGAAGAGGGTGTAGAAGGGTGGGTTAGTAAATTTGCGGATGACACTAAGGTCGGTGGAGTTGTGGATAGTGCCGAAGGATGTTGTAGGGTACAGAGGGACATAGATAGGCTGCAGAGCTGGGCTGAGAGATGGCAAATGGAGTTTAATGCGGAAAAGTGCGAGGTGATTCACTTTGGAAGGAGTAACAGGAATGCAGAGTACTGGGCTAATGGGGAGATTTTTGGTAGTGTAGATGAACAGAGAGATCTTGGTGTCCAGGTGCATAAATCTCTGAAGGTTGCTACCCAGGTTAATAGGGCTGTTAAGAAGGCATATGGTGTGTTAGCTTTTATTAGTAGGTGGATCGAGTTTCGGAGCCACGAGGTCATGCTGCAGCTCTACAAAACTCTGGTGAGACCGCACCTGGAGTATTGCGTGCAGTTCTGGTCACCGCATTATAGGAAGGATGTGGAAGCTATGGAAAGGGTGCAGAGGAGATTTACTAGGATGTTGCCTGGTATGGAGGGAAGGTCTTACGAGGAAAGGCTGAGGGACTTGAGGTTGTTTTCGTTGGAGAGAAGGAGGAGGAGAGGTGACTTAATAGAGACATATAAGATAATCAGAGGGTTAGATAGGGTGGATAGTGAGGGTCTTTTTCCTCGGATGGTGATGGCAAACACGAGGGGACATAGCTTTAAGTTGAGGGGTGATAGATATAGGACTGATGTCAGAGGTAGTTTCTTTACTCAGAGCGTAGTAGGGGCGTGGAACGCCCTGCCTGCAACAGTAGTAGACTCGCCAACTTTAAGGGCATTTAAGTGGTCATTGGATAGACATATGGATGAAAATGGAATAGTGTAGGTCAGATGGTTTCACAGGTCGGCGCAACATCAAGGGCCGAAGGGCCTGTACTGTGCTGTAATGTTCTAATTCTAATTCGTCCATGTATGGACTCGATTGACTGAATGGCCTCCTTATGTGCCATAATGAATTTATGCCTCTATGGCTCTAATATAAAAAGTTACTTAACTTCTATTTAAGTGGATTGCTTATCAAGTGGGAGTTTATCTGACTTTTGTTGATCTGGATTGCTTAACAAGTGTTGGGAGACAGAGTCCATGCAAGTGTTAGATGTTAATGTGATTACAATTCTATTAATCCCTTATGGTTCCATCTCTAGTCTTCACAATAATCTAATCAGGAGGTCCTGCAAGCAAGACTTGCAGTTTGGCTGCATCTTTAAAGTGTATGAATTTCTTCCTTGGTGTCAGGAAATTGTCCTGATACCTGTGAAATCTGATTTGATTGGCAGATCAATCACTGCAAGAAATATTTTTTTCAGTGGGTCAGCATTAATTATAAATGGCATTTATTTTAAACCAGCCTTATCAAAATAAAAAAAATCATACAATTGTGACTATTCCTCAGTTTCCTTTTTGTTATGGTGCAATACATGCAAAGCCGAAGAACTGTACAGTTCATTTCTCACATTACAGCTTCGCAAAGTTGTGTGGTCCAAATTGTTCAAAGTATGACAGAGAATTGTGAAGGAATAATTGACATTTATTGTTTTGAAAAATACACTAACTTACATTAATTATATACCAGTTAAAATACGATATTTATTTTAATAGTGTTAATATTAATCTCATTTCTGAATAAACTTGATTCTTGGTTTTCATCCCAAGGTCTATTAGTGTAGTATTAGTAGTTTCTGCCTTTTGGAGAGATCAGGATGATACAATGAGGTCCTGCACTTTTCTCTTGGGGATACCATGATGCTAAAAGTACTCTGTTTGTCTTGTGTCCTGGTATTCCAGAATAGTTCATAAGGAGTGAGGACTTGCCTATAAACACATAAGGAAAAAGCATCTGGAGCAAGCTTGAATTGCAGAAATTCATGGCACCTTAGACCAAAACAGTATTCCAACTTAAAATCTGAAGAAATTACCTGAACCAAACAGGAGTATTTAAAATGTCCGTATTAGGGTTATGTAAGACATGGATCATGAACAAGAAAAAATACAGCTGACTGTAGAGGAAAAGGGCAAAGCATTTCTAATTCTTATAAGGTTGGGATTAACATACAAATTAGGAGCAGAAGTAGGCCATTCGGCCCCTCAAGCCTGCTAGAGTCATAGAGAGATACAGCACTGAAACAGGCCCTTCGGCCCACCGAGTCTGGACCGACCAACAACCACCCACTTATACTAATCCTACATTAATCCCATATTCCCTACCACATCCCCACCTTCCCTCAATTCTCCTACCACCTACCTACACGAGGGCCAATTTACCTATTAACCTGCAAGTCTTCGGCTGCTCTGCCATTAAATAAGATCATGGCTGATATGGTTGTGTTTCAAATTCCACACTCCCATCGATGCCCGATAACCCTTGATTCCCTTGCCCAACAGGAATCTATCTACCTCTGCCTTAAAAATATTCAATGACCCCACCTCCACCTTCTTCTGAGGCAGAGAGTTCCAAAGTCGCACAACCCTCAGAGAAAAAATTTCTCCTCATCTCTGTCCTAAAAGGACAACCCTTAATTTTAAAACAGTGCTCCTTAATTCTGGACTCACCAACAAGAAACATCCTCTCCACATCCACCTTGTCTAGACCGTTCAGGATCTTATAAACTTCAATTAAGTCTCCCCTCACTCTTCTAAACTCCAGTGAAAACAAGCCCAGTCTGTCCATCCTTTCCTCATAAGACAATCCGCTCGTTCCAGGTATCAATCCAGTAAACCTCCTCTGAACCGCCTCCAACGCATTTGCATCCTTCCTTAAATAAGGAGACCAAAACTGCACACAGTATTCAAGATGTGGTCTCACCAATGCCCTGTACAACTGAAGCATAGCATCCTTACTTTTATTTTATTTTCGATTCCTCTAGTAATAAAGGATAGCATTCCATTCGCCTTCTTTATTACCTGTTGTACCTGCATGCTAACTTTTTGTGGCTTCTGCACGAGAACACCTAGATCCCTCAGCACTTTGGAATTCTGCAATCATTCTCCGTTTAAGTAATACTCTGCTTTTTTATTCTTTCCCATATTATACTCCAGATTTTTGCCCACTCACTCAACCTATCTATAATCGGTCTGCAATCTCCTTACGTCCTCTTTGTCATTTGCAAATTTAGCTACCATGCCATCGCTCCCCTCATCTAAGTCACTGATATAAACTGTAAAAAGTTGAGGCCCCAGCACAGACCCCTGCAGAACTCCACTCGTCACATCCTGCCAATCAGAAAAGGACCCATTTATGCACACACTCTGTTTACTGCCAGCCAGCCAATCTTCCATCCATGCTAAATATGTTACCCCTACACAATGAGCTCCTACTTGTCAAATGTCTTCTGAAATCCAAGTACTGTACGTCAACGGGCTCCCCTTTATCTACAGCACGTCACTCCTTCAGAGAACTCCAATAAGTTGGTTAAACATGATTTCTCTTTCACAAAACTATGCTGACTATTTCTGATTACCTTGAGTTTTTCTAAGTGCCCAGCTACAACCTCCTTAATGATCAATTCCAACACCTTCCACACGACAGACGTCAAGCTAACTGGCCTATAGTTACCTGTTTTCTGCTCTCCCCCGCGCCACCCCCCCGAATATTTGCAACTTTCTAGTCTGATGGAACCTTTCCAGAATCTAGCAAATTTTGAAAAATTAACACCAACGCATCTTCTACCTCATTAGCCACCTCTTTTAAGATCTTAGGATGAAGTCCATCAGGACTGGGGACTTGTCAGCCCGCAGCTCCATCAGTTTGCTCAGTACTGCTTCCCTGGTGATTGTAATTTCACCAAGTTCCTCTCTTCCTTCCACCTCCCGATTTACATCTATTGCGGAATGTTTTTTGTATCCTCTATAGTGAAGACAGAAGCAAAGTATTTGTTCATTGCATGTGTCATTTCCTTATTATCTACTATTAGCCCCATTCTCACTCTCGAGAGGACCAACACTCACTTTACTTAGTCTTATTCTTTTTAAATACCTGTAGAAACTCCTGCCATCCGTTTTTACATTTCTCGCGGGCTTCCTCTCATTCTCTAATTTCTTTCTCCTGAATAGCCTTTTAGTCATTTTCTGCCATTCTTCATATTCTGACTAATCACCTGAACTGTTACTCATCTTTGCGCAATTATATGCCTTTCCTTAAGTTTGATGCTTTCCTTAATTTCTTTCGTTAACCACAGATGGTGGGTCCTCCCCTTAGAATTTGTCTTTGTAGTAGAAATATAAGTATGCTGAAATATCCCCTTAATGTCTGCCACTGCTTCTCTATTGATCTATCTCCTAGCCTAGTAACCCAGTTCATTTCAGCTAGCTCAGCTTTCATGCCCACATAATTGCCCTTATTCAAGTTTAAAATACTCGTCTTAGACCCACTCCTCTCTCTTTCAAACTGGATGTAAAATTCAATTATATTGTAGTCGCTGCTACCTGAGGTGCCTTTACTCTGAGGTCATTAATTAATCCCGTCATATTACATAATACCAAGTCTAACATAACCTGCTCTCTGGTTGGTTCCAGAACATGCTGCTCTAAGAAACTATCTCAAAAGCATTTTATGAACTCCTCATCCAGGCTACTATTGCTAATTTGATTTTTCCAGTTTATATGTAGATTGTAATCACCCATGATTATTGCCGTCCCTTTATCAGAAGCACCCAATATTTCTTCTTGTTGTCAGGCAAACCCGCCGCCCCCCCACCACCTGCCAAGACTGAGGCACACATTATTTCGCCACATGAACATTAAAACTTAAAATTGCAAGCCCCTGACTGGAAAGACATTTGCATAGTAACAGACAGTGTTGGAACAATGGGGACCCAGTCGTTGCTTCCCCAATACACAGAAGTGGTCAGACTAGTTTTAGTCACATGACTAACTAGATGTTGCAGAGGTTTGAACTGAGAGCTTTAAATTGCATTTGAATTTGAACTCAAAGCTGCGTGCTCCCAGTTGGAACAGAACCTCCTCTCCAGTCCTGCCTGCCTCCATCTCTTTCCCACAGAACTGAACCTTGTGAAAACACATGAACCTCAAAGAGAGAAAAGTCTCCTACGTGAACAAGGTTTAAGAACAACACTGGACCCTGACGAACAGCAAGACTACCTACAATCAAGTGAACTCGAAGCACAGTAAACAAGAAACTCTTCTGATATTGCCTCAAATCCCTCTCTACTATATTTTCCTCTCCTCTTTTCTGTCCGTATTTGCATGTGTGTATCACATGTGCATGCTAGCACAGGCACGTCTTACATCCATTGGCATGAACCATATTAGCGTTTAAGTTTTAATAAAATTTCATCTTTCTTCCGTAAACCTCAGAAAACCTGTGTGAATTAGTTGCTTTGTCTTATAATTGGAAAGCTGTGAACAAGGATTCACAAAGCGGGAGCTCAAAACACAGTGTGTTTAAAATTAAACCCTGTTACAATAAGACCAGGTGAAGATAGTAACAGGGCCCTAGACACCTTTCTCACCTGGTCGTAACATTGTATACTTCGTCCTATACTGTGATTACTGTTTAGGGGCTTGAGACCGCTCCCACTCATGAGTTCTTTCCCCTACTATTCCTCATCTCCACCCAAACCGATACTACATCCTGATCTCCCAAACCAAGGTCCTCTCTAACTATTGCACCAATGCCACCCTTGATTAACAGTTACACCCCGCCACCTTTACCTAGCTTCCTATTCTTCTTGAATGTCACATACCCCTCATTATTCAGGACCCAAACCTTGCCACGTCTCTGTAATAGCTATCAGAACATATTTATTTACTTCAATGTGCGCTATCAGATGGTCTACTTTGTTATGAATGCTATGTGCATTCAGATAGAGAGCCTTTAGTTTTGTCTTTTTGTTATCTTTGTAACATCTAGTCTCGACTGTTGATGTGTTCTTAGGTTTTTCTCTCTGTCCCTTCCTGCCATTCTCTGACCTTCATTTCCACATTACTATTCTGCTCTCCTGCCTTGACTCTACCCCTTGATTTGCTACATCTACTCAAGGTTGATCCCTCAGCCCCTTGTTTAGTTTAAAGTCCTCTCTACTTCCCTAGTTATACAGTTTGCTAGAACACTGGTCCCAGCACAGTTCAGGTGCAGACCATCCCAACGGTACAGCCCCCACTTTCCCCAGTGCTGGTGCCAGTGCACCACAAACCAAAACCCACTTCTCCCACACCAGTATTAATTTCACTAATCTTATGTGTTCTCTGCCAATTGGCTAGTGGCTCAGGTAATAATCCAGAGATTATTACTCTTGAGGTTCTGCTCCTCAATTTGGTGCCTAGCTCCTAATACTGTCTAAGCAGAACATCTTTCTTCGTCCTACCTACTGTAAAGAAACAGCACAGATTTAAGGAACAAAAGGAACACAACAAGGGCTGTAAGCATCCATGGTGCAGATTCGAGGATGAGGAAAAGGAAAAGCAGCACTAATGTACACTTGAACTGTTGAAGGAAGGCTATCAATGACCAGATTAAGTCGAAACTCAGTTGACCCAGCCCATGACTTTGAAAAATATCTTTAAAATTCAATAGAAGGTTAGATTTAGTAAAGGAGACTACAGCATGGCTTTACACTAGGAAATGGGAAGCAGGGAAGGATACAGATGAACAAAGGGTGGAGAGGTGGTAGGAAGGGGAAGCAATGGGTTCTGGTTCTACGTCGGAGCAGATACAGTCCTGGAAGCCACTCACTTTGAGTTGCTTTTCTGTTGTCACCTTGTAATCTTCCTCAGAGTTTTCCCCCCAACACAAAATCCCAATCCTATCTGTGGTCCGAGCTGGATCCTCCGAGTACCTGTGAACCAGATGTCACTCGCATTCTCTGCACCCCCTTGCCCACCCACCACTAAAAGCAATCCCAGGCCTATGGCTGGATCAATCCCTCCACCCAGATTTATCTCCCCATAACCCTGGGTACTGCCTGTGTGGAGTTTGCAAGTTCTCCCTGTGTCTGTGTGGGTTTCCTCTGGGTGCTCCGGTTTCCTCCCACATGCCAAAGACTTGCAGGTTGATAGGTTAATTGGCCATTATAAATTGCCCCTAGTATAGGTAGGTGGTAGGGAAATATAGGGACAGGTGGGGATGTGGTAGGAATATGGAATTAGTGTAGAATTAGTATAAATGGGTGGTTGATGGTCGGCACAGACTCGGTGGGCCGAAGGGCCTGTTTCAGTGCTGTATCTCTAAACTAAACTAAAAACCCTGACTGGATCCTTCCTGTGATAATACCCTGCAGCTGCCAGTTGAATACTTTTCCCTCAGCCATCTGTGGTTCCCTTCCCTGCACGGTCAGTGCCCCACATCCACCACCACAGAATGCAGACCATGCCCCTTTCCAGCTCCATTCCCTGCCACGCCACAACACGTTTTGACTGTTTCCCACCCTAAAGGTGAGAGAAAGCCAGCAAGAGAAGCACAAGGAGGGAGAAGCAGTAACACCAAGATAACAGCTAGGTAAGAGATACAGCATATATTCCAATTTTTGAGCAATGCCACTGGAGGTCTGCCAATTTGTTTTTCTAGTTGTGATAATGTGCATGTGTTAATTGAAAAAAAAACAGTGTGCATCACTATTCAATTTTAGAAACTGCAATCTTACAAGTTTTCATAGGGCCTGTTGTTACAATTCTGGCCCATACACACTATTTTTTTTCTCTTTGGCCTCCTTGTCTCAAGAGACATTGGGTAAGCGCCTGGAGGTGGTCAGTGGTTTGTGCAGCAGCGCCTGCAGTGGCTATAAAGGCCAATTCTAGAGTGACAGACTCTTCCACAGGTGCTGCAGATAAAATTGGTTGTCGGGGCTGTTACACAGTTGGCTCTCTCCTTGCGCTTCTGTCTTTTTTCCTGCCAACTGCGAAGTCTCTTCAACTCGCCACGCTTTAGCCCCGCCTTTATGGTTGCCCGCCAGCTCTGGCGATCGCTGGCAACTGACTCCCACGACTTGTGATCAATGTCACAGGACTTCATGTCGCATTTGCAGATGTCTTTAAAGCGGAGCCATGGACGGCCAGTGGGTCTGGTACCAGTGACGAGCTCGCTGTACAATGTGTCCTTGGGGATCCTGCCATCTTCCATGCGGCTCACATGGCCAAGCCTTCTCAGGCGCCGCTGGCTTAGTAGGATGTATATGCTGGGGATGTTGGCCGCCTCGAGGACTTCTGTGTTGGAGATACGGTCCTGCCACCTGATGCCAGGGATTCTCCGGAGGCAGCGAAGATGGAATGAATTGAGACGTCGCTCTTGGCTGACGTACGTTGTCCAGGCCTCGCTGCCGTAGAGCAAGGTACTGAGGACACAGGCTTGATACACTTGGACTTTTGTGTTCTGTGTCAGTGCGCCATTTTCCCACACTCTCTTGGCCAGTCTGGACATAGCAGAGGAAGCCTTTCCCACGCGCTTGTTTAATTCTGCATCAAGAGACAGGTTACTGGTGATAGTTGAGCCTAGGTAGGTGAACTCTTGAACCACTTCCAGAGTGTGGTCGCCGATATTGATAGATGGGGCATTTCTGAGGTCCTGTCCCATGATGTTCGTTTTCTTGAGGCTGATGGTTAGGCCAAATTCATTGCAGGCAGCCGCAAACCTGTCGATGAGTCTCTGCAGACACTCTTCAGTGTGAGATGTTAATGCAGCATCGTCAGCAAAGAGGAGTTCCCTGATGAGGACTTTCCGTACTTTGGTCTTCGCTTTTAGATGGGCAAGGTTGAACAACCTGCCACGTGATCTTGTGTGGAGGAAAATTCCTTCTTCTGAGGACTTGAATGCATGTGAGAGCAGCAGAGAGAAGAAGATCCCAAACAGTGTAGGTGCGAGACTGAGACTGCCCTCAATGCAACCCTGTCTCTGCCAGTCATGGATGAGCTGGACATACAGCCAACAAAATCGGAACTCAGTGATGCCATTGATTCTCTAGCTAGCGGAAAAGCCCCTGGGAAGGACGGCATTACCCCTGAAATCATCAAGAGTGCCAAGCCTGCTATACTTTCAGCGCTGCACGAACTGCTTTGCCTGGGATGAGGGAGCAGTACCACAGGACATGCGCGATGCCAATATCATCACCCTCTAGAAGAACAAGGGTGATCGCGGTGACTGCAACAACTACCGTGGAATCTCCCTGCTCAGCATAGTGGGGAAAGTCTTCACTCGTGTTGCTTTAAACAGGCTCCAGAAGCTGGCTGAGCGTGTCTATCCTGAGGCACAGTGTGGCTTTCGAGCAGAGAGATCCACCATTGACATGCTGCTCTCCCTTCGCCAGGTACAGGAGAAATGCCGTGAACAACAGATGCCCCTCTACGATGCTTTCATTGATCTCACCAAAGCCTTTGACCTCGTCAGCAGAAGTGGTCTCTTCAGACTACTAGAAAAGATTGGCTGCCCACCAAAGCTACTAAGTATCATCACCTCATTCCATGACAATATGAAAGGCACAATTCAGCATAGCGGCGCCTCATCAGACCCCTTTCCAATTCTGAGTGGTGTGAAACAGGGCTGTGCTCTCACTTTATTTAGGTCCATTACAAGACGTAGATGCCTATGAACTGCAACTTAACCTGATGCATTAAATCCCTGGGAATAACATGCCTAAGGGTTCCACTCTTGAAATGCTGGAGTATACACCAGAAATTGTATATCTATAGAGTCCTGATCTCTCTGATAGATGGACCAGACAGTAAGGCCAAGCTTATAAACAGTACAAGGTAAATCAGCAGTTCAAAATAGCAAAATGGCACTTAACTTTCCTTGATATGAACTACCTTCTAAAATTAGAATAATGAGTTATTTAAATTGATCTCAAATTTTGATAGGCATTATATGCAAGTACAGTCCTCTCTACTCAGTTCTGTGGAAGTCGTATCAGAGCACAGTTGAAACTGAATGAACTCAAGATATAGTGAAAAACTTTACTTAGTACACACCAGATCAAAAGATCAATAGGCAATATGTTTCTTTAAAGTAGCCACAGACTTTTCCTCAACAGGCACGTAAATAATTGTTTAATCAATTATATCTTGTAGGTGACATCTATATGGGTTTTGAGCCTTCTAACAGTTGATTGCGATCATAAATAGCTTTATTCTCTCTCAGCAGCAACCTTAAAAATATTAATATTTCACAAGCTTGAGACACCTGACCCACCAATCTGAACCGGAAGGAGGACTATTTATGGATAACAACATAAATAGGGGTAAGGCTGATCTTTTTCATATTCCAATCCCAAAATCAGAGAGGATTCGTTTAGTTTAGCTTAGAGATACAGCACTGAAACAGGCCCTTCGGCCCACCGAGTTTGTGCCGACCATCAACCACCCATTTATACTAACCCTACACTAATTCCATATTCCTACCACATCCCCACCTGTCCCTATAATTCCCTACCACCTGCCTATACTGGGGGCAATTTATAATGGCCAATTTACCTATCAACCTGCAAGTCTTTGGCATGTGGGAGGAAACCGGAGCACCCGGAGGAAACCCACGCAGACACAGGGAGAACTTGCAAACTCCACACAGGCAGTACCCACAATTGAACCCGGGTCGCTGGACCTGTGAGGCTGCGGTGCTAACCACTGCGCCACTGTGCCTCCCAGAATCTCACGTGAGACCAAAGCATAGGAAAATTATCAGGAACAGCTACTATGGCTTTCAATTTAAATATTCCAATAGCTAGGCCTGAAGTGGATTATAATCCTAGCCCCATTTTGGGACCATTCCAGATCAGGCATACTGCCTTGATGATCACTCTCACTTAATGTTGTGAGAGAGAGATCTCACAGACACTTGAATGAGTCTGAAGAACGAATCTAACTCTCCCCAAAGGAAAGGAACCAGCTGAGGATATTACCATCCTCCAGATAGCTTTTTAAACAAGTTTTTTGCCAGATTATAACAACCTGGATATTAGAAGGGTCCAGGCATCTCTCCTCAATAATGTACCTCCCCACAAACAGTGTACAAAGATGTATTCTCCAGTTGAGATACAGAAGACTATGAGACAATATATTTTCTAAATTATATAAATGTTTATTAAAGAACCTAACATCCAATTCATACTTTGATGGGTGAAACAATCGCAACATTAATAGATCTAGGAAAAGTATAATCTTATTCCTAGTACAGAATCCAAGCTTTAAGTCTAAATAATGTTACTGTAAAATATTTAAGATATCCATCAAAATTTAAAGCAGCATTTACCTTAAATCCCTGAGTAGAAAGCTACAGAGTGTAGCGAGATACCTCTATCCCGATTAATGGGAGAATAATCGTTGCTGCACCAAGTAAATTCGTCCCTTTACCATGAGAAAGGCTGGAATGAATCCAACAATTCTAAAGATCCACTGTGTGGTTCCAATATTTATACTGTTTTTAAGCTGCATAACTAGTTTTTTTTTACGTATGGGGGTGTTACACCTCTCTTACAAATAGGTTCTCAAATAAGGCTGTATAATTGTCAATTTCTAAGGAAAGGCTGAGTTAGCAGGAAGCTGTGAGCACAGATGTTGGTCAGCACTTCTAAAGCTTGTAGGATAATGAAGGTTGCACTAGTGTTTTAAGATTATAACTCAGTTTCCGGATTCAGTTGACAAGTAAGTTAACTGTATACGTAGAAAATAATGTCATCCATTGTTAGGTTGTGGTAAGTTACAATGATTATTTATAAGACTTGTATTGTCAGTACTTTACTGAAGTAAATATGTTCATGCTTTTCAGAAGCGAGTTCCTGTTTTTCAAAAAATGCTTTTGTGTGAGGAGGTAAAGTTAACATGCCACTGGATGTTAATGTCCTTGAACATGTTCTGGTATGGGCTCCTTCTACCCTTCCAGGCAGATGAAGTTCTGCTTTTAATTTTTAATCCCTAATTCATAGAAAAATAACTATTATAGCTGGATTCCTTCACAGACCTAGCTATGATTAAAATGAAAAGATATATCAAAATATTTTAAGAATATGAAGTACAATGGGACCTAATTTTCTATCATATTTTGATGAATATATGAATCTAAGTAACCCTTGTAATATGACTTTCATTTTTACAGAACATATTTCAAAACAAATATCACTTGCAGGAATAATGTGGTACTGCACTAACAATCAAGTCAATACTATAGGGACTGGCTATGTCCAAATCTAGTTTCAGTCATCTAATTTAGCTGATCCAGTTATTCAGCAGTGACTTTTAGTTTACCAAACCAATCTGCATACTTCCCCAAATGTTTGCAGTTGTGAAACCGCAAACAACAATTAAAACCATATAGCATTCATGGTTGTGAAAAAGCCATACTCCTGGTAAATAACTGTTCCTAGTTGATGACTGTCCAGACACAAAATTATCCATAATGTGGTACTAAATCAGCAGTACCAGAGGCCTTAGGGATAGCTGGTGTGATAAATAGAATATCACTCTGGCAAGTTATGGAGATTGCCTTCTGTGGTTGGGGGTGAGAGGGTGGGGGTTGTAAAGGGAGTAAAGGGAAATCTCTCTGCACCTAATTTAACAAAAGATTTAGAACAGCTTGGTGGTTATAAACTCGGTTCCAGAAATGAAAACATAAACCTTTCTTACTTGCATAAAAATTACACAAGATTTTTAAAAAAAAGTGATGTTGAAGAAATAATGTGTTTCTGCAACATGCAGCACTATCTACTTGGCAGGATCTTCATTCTCCATTGAAAGTACATCCTTGAATGGGGAAACATTGTGCTGATGGGCATGAAATGTAATGATAATTTCAGATGTACAATGCCATGTGATCCCATACTGTTGTGTAGTATAAAACCTTAAGCAGGCCATTGAGCCATTTTTGTTTGGTCTTAAGTTAAACTTAAATTAATTTTTTAATACTAACTCCCTTTTCCTCAAAAAAATAAGGTTGATTTCAGTGGTCCTGTGTGTCAGGACAGGTGTGCAACTAGTGCAGCGACAACACTATGCCAATTTCTTTCTGGGCTCCAATTTAGTACCCTTCTGCATTTAATATGCTGAAATGCTTGCACCTATTTTGTTTTCTAGCTTCAGATATGATGTAAAAATATTTCAATAAACGCCTAACTAAATTTGTCAGGATTCATGCTGGGTTGCTCTCTTTTTTCCTGTGTTTCCATTTAGAAAGAAAGGAAGGGAAGCTCCATAGGTAAAGGAGCTCTTAAAATGCCACTTTTATTGCTGAAATGCTTACAATATCCTTTTAAAAGCAGTGTAGTTTTGGTTTGACATTTTTTCCATATTTATGAAACTTATCAAAACAAATCCTTCCAAGACACTTAGGGATAATTTTTTAAAAGAACTTCTTGAAGTAAGATTGTTTATACAGTCCTTCAAATACAAAGAAGACATGCCCAGGAGGTCAGCAGGCTCCAGACCATCTGCACACCTTGGGCAGACACAATGCCACAGTACAACTGCCTTAGCTTGTTCTAGGTAAGAGCTTTGCCATTAAAGCAGGGTTGTCCAATATGTTATTACTAGCCAGACCTGGCTAACAGGGAATCCAGATGTAGCTCATTGCAGTTTTGATCAGTAAATAAAAGAGTAATGGGCATTGCTGTCCCAAAGAATCATCTTTTATTATGGACTCTATCAGTTTACCCATGACTAAGTTAATAATAATTGAACAATAATTTCCTGTCTTGTTACTTCACATTTATGGACAGGGTTTTAAAAATTTGACACCTCCAATCCTTTGGCACAATTCCAGCTTCGAAAGATTTTAAAAAGATGACTATGGTTAATTCTCTGCTATCTCATCCCCAACCTCCTATAGTATTCTGGGATAAATACCATCTGGGCCTGATAACTTTTCCATTTTGAGTACTCACAACTTTTTAAATTGTGCTTTTTAAATATTTATCTAAATATTCACCTACATGATGTGCTGCACATTGTAGCACACTAGCTACACATTTAGTGAGTGCAAGTCCTTCCTGTTCATGTATAAGGACTAAGAGGAAGAGCAGGCAGGGAGATGTTGCTGAGCACAGCGGGACTGGTGGTCTGAAGTGCATTTGTTTCAATGCGAGAGGTGTAACAGGTAAGGCAGATGAACTTAGAGATTGGATTAGTAGTTGGAACTATGATGTTGTTGCTCTTACAGAGACTTGGTTGAGGGAAGGGCAGGATTGGCAGCTAAATGTTCCAGGCTTTAGAAGCTTCAGGCGGGATAGAGGGGGATATAAAAGGGGTGGGGGAGTTGCATTACTGGTTAAGGAGAATATCACAGCTGTACTGCGGGAAGACACCTCAGAGGGGTCATGCAGCAAGGCAATATGGGTGGAGCTCAGGAATAGGAAGGGTGCAGTCACGATGTTGGGGGTTTACTACAGGCCTCCCAACAGCCAGCGAGAGGTAGAGGAGCAGATATGTAGACAGATTTTGGAAAGATGTAAAGGTAACAGGGTTGTGGTGGTGGGTGATTTTAATTTGCCCTGTATTGACTGGGACTCACTTAGTGCTAGGGGCTTGGATGGGGCAGAATTTGTCAGGAGCATCCAGGAGGGCTTCTTGAAACAGTATGTAGATAGTCCAACGAGGGATGGGGCCATTCTGGACCTGGTATTGGGGGGGAGCATTTCGGGAGCAGTGACCATAATTCCATAAGTTTTAAGGTACTTGTGGATAAGGATAAGAGTAGTACTCGGGTGAAGGTGCTAAATTGGGGGAAGGCTAATTATAACAATATTAGGCAGGAGCTGAAGAATTTAGATTGGGGGCGGCTGTTTGAGGGTAAATCAACATCAGACATGTGGGAGTCTTTCAAACGTCAGCAGATTAGAATCCAGGACCAGCATGTTCCCGTGAGGAAGAAAGACAAGTTTGGCAAGTTTCGGGAAGCTTGGATAACGTGGGATAATGTGAACCTAGTCAAAAAGAAAAAGGAAGCATTTGTAAGGGCTGGAAGGCTAGGAACAGACGAAGCACTTGAGGAATATAAAGACAGTAGGAAGGAATTTAAGCAAGGAGTTAGGAGGGCTAAAAGGGGTCATGAAAAGTCATTGGCAAACAGGATTAAGGAAAATCCCAAGGCTTTTTATACGTATATAAAGAGCAAGAGGGTAACCAGGGAAAGGGTTGGCCCACTCAAGGACAGAGATGGAAATCTATGTGTGGAGCCAGAGGAAATGGGCGAGGTGCTAAATGAGTACTTTGCATCAGTATTCACCAAAGAGAAGGACTTGGTGGATGATGAGCCTAGGGAAGGGAGTGCAGATAGTCTCAGTCATCTCATTATCAAAAAGGAGGTGGTGTTGGGTATCTTGCAAAGCATTAAGGTAGATAAGTCCCCAGGGCCTGATGGGATCTACCCTGGAATACTGAGGGAGGCAAGGGAGGAAATTGCTGGGGCCTTGACAGAAATCTTTGCATCCTTATCGGCTACAGGTGAGGTCCCAGAGGACTGGAGAATAACCAATGTTATTCCTTTGTTTAAGAAGGGTGGCAAGGATAATCCAGGAAATTATAGGCCGGTGAGCCTTACATCAGTGGTAGGGAAACTATTAGAGAGGATGATTCGGGACAGGATTTACTCCCATTTGGAAACAAACGAACTTATTAGCGAGAGGCAGCATGGTTTTGTGAAGGGGAGGTCGTGTCTTACTAATTTGATTGAGTTTTTTGAGGAAGTGACGAAGATGATTGATGAAGGAAGGGCAGTGGATGTTATCTATATGGACTTTAGTAAAGCCTTTGACAAGGTCCCGCATGGCAGACTGGTACAAAAGGTGAAGTCACACGGGATCAGAGGTGAGCTGGCAAGATGGATACAGAACTGGCTCGGTCATAGAAGACAGAGCGTATCAGTGGATGGGTGTTTTTCTGAATAGAGGGATGTGACTAGTGGTGTTCCACAGGGATCAGTGCTGGGACCTTTGCTGTTTGTAGTATATATAAATGATTTGGAGGAAAATGTGGCTGGTCTGATTAGTAAGTTTGCGGACGACACAAAGGTTGGTGGAGT
Organism: Heterodontus francisci; assembly: GCF_036365525.1. Classification (NCBI taxonomy): domain Eukaryota; kingdom Metazoa; phylum Chordata; class Chondrichthyes; order Heterodontiformes; family Heterodontidae; genus Heterodontus; species Heterodontus francisci. Next base: position 62,672,295 of record NC_090384.1, read on the forward strand.
TGCGGATAATGATGAGGATTGTCAGAGGATACAGCAGGATATAGATCGGTTGGAGACTTGGGCGGAGAAATGGCAGATGGAGTTTAATACGGACAAATGTGAGGTAATGCATATTGGAAGGTCTAATGCAGGTGGGAGGTATACAGTAAATGGCAGAACCCTTAGGAGTATTGACAGGCAGAGAGATCTGGGCGTACAAGTCCACAGGTCACTGAAAGTGACAATGCAGGTGGATAAGGTAGTCAAGAAGGCATATGGCATGCTTGCCTTCATCAGTCGGGGCATAGAGTATAAAAATCGGCAAGTCATGTTGCAGCTGTACAGAACCTTAGTTAGGCCACACTTAGAATATTGCGTGCAATTCTGGTCGCCACACTACCAGAAGGACGTGGAGGCTTTGGAGAGGGTACAGAGGAGCTTTACCAAGATGTTGCCTGGTCTGGAGGGCATTAGCTATGAGGAGAGGTTGGAAAAACTCAGATTGCTTTCACTGGAACGACGGAGGTGGAGGGGCGACATGATAGAGGTTTACAAAGTTATGAGCGGCATGGACAGAGTGGATAGTCAGAAGCTTTTTCCCAGGGTGACATAGGTTTAAGGTGCGAGGGGCAAAGTTTAGAGGGGATGTGCGAGGCAAGTTTTTTTACACAGAGGGTGGTGAGTGCCTGGAACTTGCTGCCAGGGGCGGTGGTGGAAGCAGATACGATAGCGACGTTTAAGAGACATCTTGACAAATACATGAATAGGAAGGGAATAGAGGGATATGGGCCCCGGAAGTGCAGAAGGTGTTAGTTTAGGCAGGCATCAAGATCGAATGGCCTGTTCCTGTGCTGTTCTTTGTTATACTCCGGGGCCTTGTATTTGAGCATCTAAGGCTATGTTTGTGCAGTTGTTGATGCTTTGCAGGTGAGGGATGTTTTCATTCCTGGCAAAACCTGAAGCCCTGCTTCCTACCTTCCACAAGGAAAATGATGAAATAATTTGTTCTGGCAAAGACTGCATCATCACCTGCTTGGGACAGGCATGCATAGCAGATTGACTAATGTTGGTAATCTTATCAGCTGCAGTTCAAATAACCCCAAAGCATAATAATACAGGGCCAGTCGCTTTCAGTGCCACAGGCAAGGACAAACATGAGCTGATGCGGGGTTGCACCTGCTGCTCCAGCAGGTGACATAGCTCTGTGATGACTTCCCTGGGAAAGCAGAGCTTCCACACACAGGGGAACTAATAAGTTGTTAGCTTGCACCCTAGTGGGGCAAGGTCTCCTCTGATCTCCCCCACCCCACTTTCAGTCTCAGCAGTTAAAGGCCCATGCATTCTTGTCTGTGGATCCTCTTCCTCTGCCAGCCACAATGCCATCTCATTCATCATACCCATAATGTCAGCTAGAAAGTTTGCCAGATGGCCCCCTGTCAAAGTTCCACTGTAGACTCAGTCAAATTACTTTTTTGCATGATTTACTTTCAGCTGCAAGACAAAACAGCAGCAGTATTATGCATGTTGACACCACGCCTTGTTGTGAAAAAGCTGAAGTTGAACCGAGCTTTACAGTAGCTAGTGGGTTGATGATATATGTTCTTACAAAAATCTATTTTTCATAGCCTTTTTTGTGAGAGCACAATCCACCTGTTCCCAAAAAATCTTTCCCAAGCAATAACTACTGTTGGGTTTTTGAGTGATATTCACACATGGATTTAGTATTGCTCTTATTAATCTAACAAACTCACTGATGGTCTTATTCAGGGAATACCTTACATATTGTCTGGGAAAGCTGCCAGATTTGCGGCTGCTTGTATGACTCCTCCACAGAGAAATGTCTGAGAGGGAGAAACCTTTAATAAAAATGGTATGAGTTAGAGTTAAATCAAGGTAGAAATTGGGTGCACAACCATGGGATACCCAAGTTATTAAAAGGGCAGTGGCAGCATGGATACGGAACTGGCTAAGAGACAGAGATCAGAGAATAATGGCGAATAGTTATTTTTCACGCTGGTAACATGTATACAGTGGTATTCCCATATATTAGGTTGATATTAGGACCACTACTCTTTTTAATTTCCATTAATGACTTGAACAGGTATAGGGGGCATAATTTCAAAGCTGCAGATGACATAAAACTTGGAAATTTAGTTAACAGTGAGGAGGATAGTAGCAGACTTCAGGAAGTCTAAGAATGAGTTAAAAGAAAAAAAGCAGTGGAGGGAGACCAGGCCAGAGAGCCTGCACTATGGTGCATAATATTAGATACTGGCATGCCTAACTTCCACAACATAGGGGTCATTCCAGACTGTCTTTGGGAACATTTATACAACTCCACCAGCAGCACACCATCATGCAAGCGAGTGCTTTCTGCTCTGGGAGCTTCCACATGCTTTTATCTTACGGCAGCCCATGGTACCTACATTCTAGAACCCAATCTCCAAGCATCTCAGAGATCAAGGCTTTCCTTTACAGCGATGGCGGACTGCACATGTTATTTCCCAGGACTCCAGTTTTTCCTTATACTCATCTTTCATTTTCTTCCCTCAACCTTTAAAATCAGAAAGCCTTTCTTCACAATGAATAGTATTCATTTCCTGTCATTTCTTTAATTACTATCTATTCTGGCAACCTCCAGTCATACATTTTGTCACTACCCTCTCAATTTTAAAAAAAAGTCTATTCCACTTAGTCACTCTTTATTAGCCCTGTTTTACTCATATTTTGCATGTGTGCTCATTATTCGGTTACATTCCATTTTTGTGGCGGAAGCAGAATGCAACATTAAATATTTTCGGTTTAGGTTAAAAAAAAATTTCCTGGCATCTTAGAACTAAAGAAAAGGTGATGCATCGATATATTGCACCAGAGTGGTAAGCTGCAGGTTTGGGCTCATCATTTTCAATATTTTGCATTTCTAATCATAGTCCTGATGGCATGGGACACACTGAATAGAGTCTAGGGAGTTCTAGGGGAGTTATTCCTAATTCATTGAAACACATTCGAACTCCCTTGTTTCAAAGTAGCATTGGAAGAAACGTAGCAGCGGGTCAATAATCAAAAGCATGCCACAGCCTTTGCCTACATAAGGCATTATCCATAACATAAATAAGAACTTATATTTATATAGAACATTTTGCAACCCAAGGATGTTCCAAAGTACTTTGCAGCTAATTAAGTGATTTTGAAGTGTAATAACTGCTGTAAATTAGGGAAATGCAGCAGCCAATTTGTGCACAGCAAGGTCCCACAAACAGTAATGAGGTAATGACCAGATAATCTGTTTTTGATGGTGTTAATTGAGGAAGATTTGTTGTCTAGGACACTGGGAGAATTCCCATGCTCTTTGTTGAATAATACCACAAGATCTCTTATACCCACAAGAGGGAAAATGCACCCTCAGTTTAATGCCTTATCTAAACGAGCACTTCCAGCAGTGCAGCAGTCTCAGTACTGCACTGACGCGAGAATGATGTTTGAACCCCTTCTGATTCAGAAATAAAAGTGTAACCATTGAGCCAAGGCTGACATTTATAAACCCCTCTCATATCACATCCCACTGATTAGCATTGCTGATATTTAACTTACCTACCCATTGTAAGTCTGGTTTATTGGGTCAACAGATGTGTTTCAGAAATTAAGTACAACATGTGCCACCCAGATTATACTGAGTGCTCTGCCTTCCTCTGAAATGCATAGGAATACAGTGCACATATTTGCTACTGTTAAAGGTGATGTTTTGAATCTGGGAAGAAGTCAAAATACTCAGTATGCTTGGCCAGTATAACATGGCTGGCACAACTGAACAGCATTATACACAACTAGTAAAATATAACAATAATTTATAAATATGAAGTTAGATCATATTAGCACCATTCTTAATCTTGAACATACCTTGGACAAATAAAAAGAAAATCAATATTTTACCTTTTACTCCTAGAATTTTAACTACATAAGCAAAACAAAATGGTATATTCCAGTTTACAAATCGCACCACACTTTAAGCAGCAAAGTCATGCATGTTAAACATATACAATTTTAAGTCTAAAGTCCTGGAAGGTAGCAAGGTTATCTATTTGCAATAGGAGTGCTAATTTATTTACTCAATAGCCAATTCACTTGCAAACACACATTTTTATAAATATATGTACACGACCATATGGATTGTAAATGAACATTCATTGTAATTTAATATCAATTTCATCTGGACTAAATAACCTGATTCTAACTATCTGATTTATTTTCAATTAACCCTTTCATTTCAAATCTGATTTTACTTTTTCTTTTTTTGGTTGGCACTCACATTGCTGCTGAACTTGTTAGTTTTCTTCATAGGAAGTGACCCATCAACAGAAAAACTTGCAATGGTATTTTTCTTCATACTCTGAAAAATTAAATTTTTAAAAAAGGACTAATTAGCAATTTGAATTATTCTTATACCGATGTTTTCTGGTTCAGTGTCAGGTTTAGATTAGCCATTAAAACAAATTTTGTCCCAAATTGAGTGACAGACTAAAGTCAAAGTGAATTACAAAGAACCGTGAAAGAAGGTGCAATGGGTTAAAACAAATACAATGGGTTAACCAACTTCAAAAACACAAAATTGCACACACCTCTTTGTAACAAATTTTCCACTAAAACAAAATCAATTTCACCCATCCTGCATACATCATCCAACTGCAACATTATTTACCGACTTCTGTGTTATGAAACCAGTCCTAAGCAAATAGACATAAAACTGAAAAACAAACAAGCATGCTAAAACTCACTAGCTATTGCATTAGCAATATTTGATCAGGACATGTTCTATAAATTACATTATACTTGTGTGGAATACCAGTGTAACCCATTCCTGCAATATAACCTGCACCTATCAGCCTCATCTGACTAATTTCAGAGCATCAGTAACAATTACTTTTTTTTTACTCACAATCCCAGTCCCACACACTCAGTGAAAGAAAAACTATTTAGATCACATATCTGCTCAATCAGATTTGTTATGAGATAGTTCACACAACAGATTGTTGTACTTAGCAAAGTTTTTGTTCACAGATTCTCAAGCAGTACCATCTGGACAAAAAGCAACACTTAGGCACAGCACAGGAAGGAAAATTGCCCTTACAGAATTCACTGTATTTTCCTTCCATTCATTTCAACAGGAGGAAAATTAGCTCAGAAGTGGGGATATTTGCACAGTGTTCAGTACCATTCACAACTCCTCAGATACTGAAGTGGTCCATGTCCAGATGCAGCAAGACCAGGACAACATTCAGGCTTGGGCTGATAAGTGGAAAGTAACATTCATGCCACACAAATGCCAGGCAATGCCCATCTCCAACAAGAGAGAAACTAACCATCTCCCCTTGACATTCAATGACATTACTATCGCTGAATTACCCACCAACATCCTGAGGGTTACCATCCACCAGAAACTTAACTGGACCAGCCATATAAATACTGTGGCTTCAAGAGGGCGGCACAGTGGCGCAGTGGTTAGCACCGCAGCCTCACAGCTCCAGCGACCCGGGTTCAATTCTGGGTACTGCCTGTGTGGAGTTTGCAAGTTCTCCCTGTGTCTGCGTGGGTTTCCTCCGGGTGCTCCGGTTTCCTCCCACATGCCAAAGACTTGCAGGTTGATAGGTAAATTGGCCATTATAAATTTCCCCTAGAATAGGTAGGTGGTAGGGAAATATAGGGACAGGTGGGGATGTGGTAGGAATACGAAATTAGTGTAGGATTAGTATAGATGGGTGGCTGATGGTCGGCACAGACTTGGTGGGCCGAAGGGCCTGTTTCAGTGCTGTATCTCTAAATAAATAAAAAATTAAAAAATAAATAAATAAGAGGAGGTCAGAGGCTGGAAATTCTGCAGTGAGACTCCCCAAAGCTACCCACCATCTACAAGGCATACATCAGGAGTGTGATGGAATAATTTCCACTTGCCCGGATGAGCGCAGCTCCAACATCACTCAAGAAACTAGACACCATCTAGGAGAAAGCAGCCCGCTTGATTGGCACCTCATCTACCACCTTCAACATTCACTCCCTCTACTACCTGAGCACAGTGGCAGCAGTACCATCTACAAGAAGCACTGCAGCAACTCGCCAAGTCTCATTCGACAGCACCTCCCGAACCCTAGAAGGACAAAGGCAGCAGATGCATGGGAATGCCACCATTTGCAAATTCCCCTCCAAGTCACACATCATCCTGACTTGGAAATATAACGCTGTTCTTTCACTATCACTGAGTCAAAAACCTGGAACTCCCTTTCTAACAGCATTGTGGGTGTACCTACACCAGATGGACTGCAGCGGCTTAAGAAGGCAGCTCATCACCACCTTCTCAACGGCAATTAGGGATGGGAAACAAATGCTGGCCTTGCCAGCAACGCTCACATCCCATAAAAGAATTTTAAAATAAAGTGGGTTTTGCTATCAGCAGGTTATTCTCCTCACCAGATTTTCCTCTCTTGCGCTCTCCCTAGGGAATGCTAAACAGCCAAATGGTAAAGATAAAAATCTACCCCATAGCTCCATCCAAGAAAGAAAATTGTAATTATATTGCACTTCATCATGTCTCTCAGGAATGTCTCAATGTAGAGTACATTATTACTTTGAAACAGAGACTATAATGTAGGCAAACATAACCTTTTTACCAATATCCATGCTGCCTGTTGATTATCGTCATTTGTGCATGGAGCCAGCGCTACATGTGTTATTCACTGACTGCAAGCCTCTCAGGGAGGCGTATTGATGTCAGGAGGCCAGGATGTCACTTAAAGGCAGCCAGCACCTCTTAAGAGGAGGTTCGTTCTGGCTGCAAAACCTGGACTGGTGGAGAAAATGCCTGAAGAAGGGAAATAGCAAGCACCAAGGTTCTCCGATGCTGCACTGGAGGCCTTGATGCAAGCAGTGGACAGGAGGAAGGACAACCTGTTTTCCCCTAGTGACAGGAAACTCACCAAGCATCTGATGAGGAGACAGTGAGAAAACAACATTAAGGATGTCAATGCCATGAGTATTGTCACAAGAATATGGCTGCAGTGCTGAAAAAAAAATCAATGATCTGACTAGTGGTCACAGTAAGAACCCTGCTAAAATATTCTCTTATTACAGCAGCACCGCTCACAGCCTCATTACAGCACTCTCAACATTGCCCTCCCCCACTACCTTACACTGCCCTGCAATCACTGCATCAGAATTCACCAAGCATTTTTCTCCTCATCCTCACACACAGCACCATTACAAACCACTTACCCACAGATGTCAGCTCTTCCACCATGAAGGCCATAATTATTCAAACACCTCACAAGACTGCCACTAACTCTTTCTTGCAAGAGAAAGTGGCACACAACACTAGACAATAAGTAGGGGTCGAATGCATCTGCATACCCTCTCCAACCCCCCCCCCCCCCCCGCTTTCAAGACTGTGTCCTGGATATCATGGGAAGAAGCACAGTGGAGACCGTGGCCAGTGGCAACACTGGAGGAAATGCCATGCAGTTTCTTTATACCGAATCTTCTTTGTCTTTTCTGACCTCTCTCTCTTCCCAAACACTGTGCATGACAAGCTGCAGGTGTTTTCAATATCCACTTCTCTCTCATTGCTCTCTCTCACACCATATGTAAATCCCTGTCAGTTTCTTCCATTTCAGCTGATGAAAATCTAGATGCCCATCAGCCAGTGAAGGAAAAGAAGCGCAATATTCTTGAAGATGCATTATTGCTTGATCGAATATTCACAAGGATCAGCTCAGATACCAGTACTATGGGTAATTTATAGGTTAGGTTAGAGGAAGAATTGGTGACTTACCAGGCACAAGTGCACAGGAGCTACAGCAGAGTGATAGGACACCACAGGTGGCAGCACGCTGAAGGGTGAGGTTGCGCACTAGTTCTGCTGCAGAGGATTCAGATAAAGACTTTGATGGCCCATGCTACCAAAGACGATTCAGATATGCACCAGGAACTTTTCTGGTGTACTGGCAACATGCCAGAGAGCTTGCATATGATGTTGCGCAGGAGTCCTGCTCCAACTTGTCGCAAAGCTTTGGGCATTGCATGGAGATCATTCTGCCCAACATGGATCATGTGGTCAGCTTCATTGACAGAACCCACCAGGATGGAGCATCTTATGACAACTCTGCGGCTATGTAAGCTCAGACATATACTATGGCAACACATACCCCTGCCTTGAAAGCCCATACGACTACTGTGACAGCTCACACTGCTGGCATGGATGCTCAGACAGCTACCATTCTGGCTTTTTCAGCCACTATTGACGAGGGCTTCCAGGATGTTAAATCACTCCATCACTCTGTTCTCCAACAGAGCCCCAGGAATGCTGAGGTGCCATGCTAGGAGAGTGGCCTGTGTTCGATGACGGAGATACTTTGTGTCCTCTCAGAATGACAGTATAGCTGTTCCTCCACCAGATACTTGGCTAGTCCTCTTGCTGGTGCCACTCAACCAGCTGGCCCAGACTGCTGTAGACCACAACAAGATGCCCAGAGCTCCTCTAGCACACCCTCCTTCTGAAGTATCCTCAATGGAAGCTCAGCAGCTTTCCACTTCCCAAGTTGTAGCTTCTGGGTAAGCACCAACATAGGAAAATAATCACACAAGACTCATACTAAGAGCTTGCAAAAGGGTCACTAGTCATCTTCTTCAATACGGACACGATTCGTATTATAAATCTGTTTTCGATCTGGATTTAGTGTTGGTATTTGACTTTGTAGTGAAGTGAGGACAAGACCAATAAATGTGGAGTGAAGGAAGGCAATGTGTTTGTAAGACAAGTGGGTAAGGAATGTGGGACTGTTGGTGAATAGGGAATAAAAGGGCTAACTCAGTTAAAGCGCTCTTCAACGAAATACTCCAAGAGCACGAATAGATTGAGGCTGTCCTCGTCCTCCTCCTTCTCTATGTATTGGCTCCCAGGTGGTGGTAAGGGCAGGCCCACATAACGGTTGTGGATCATGCTGCATATAACCATAAATCTGAATATCTACTCAAAAGTGTATTGCAAAGCTCCTGCAGAACAATCCAGGTAGCAGAAGAATTGCTTGAGCGCACTGATTGCTTGCTCAATGATGGTCCTTGTGGCAGCATTGCTTACATTGCAGACGTGCTCTGAAGCTGTGCATGGGTTTCTGACTAGAGTCATAAGTTGTGTTCACAGGGGATAACCTTTGCCACCCAATAGCCAGCCTGTAACTTGATGACTTTGTTGGAATAAGGGCAGCACATAGGATTGGCATGGTATAAAAGTCATGACTGCTACCAGGATAGCAGGATGCACTGCCTGTGGTTGTGAATCAGTTGTAAGATGAGACAGCAGAATCCCTTTCGATTGATAAAGGTGCCAGGCTAGCTATAAGGAACACTCAAGGAAATATGTGTGCAGTCAATGGAGCCTTGCATCATGGGAAAGCCTGCCATGAATGCAAAACCTAGGGCTCCCGAATTCTGCTTTGCTCTTATCAATACAAATGAGGATGCACTTGTTTCTCCTGGTGTAGAGAGTGTCAGAGACCTCCCTAATAAATCTGTGCACAGTGCACTGTGAAAGGCTGCTAATATCACTTGCTGCAGCCTGAAAGGAGCCTCAGCTGCAGTTGTTTCTGTAACAGATAACATAACTCACTGCCCTACTAGACCACCCATTACTGAAGCCCTCTTTTTGTGAACAAACAGAAACAGTCCAGAAGCAGCAAAAACTCCATTTGTGCAGATAACATGAAATTTCATGAGTGATAGAGCACAGTAAAAAAAAACGCCTAGAAGTCAAGTAGCCAGAAATACTAGCCCAGCAATTAACCTGAAAGTACTGCATGATCCCTTTAAACAGTACTGGCGAGGGAGCCTTCATGGCAGTAAATGTCATGTTGTGCTGAGTGAGGTCAGTGTGTGGTGAGTGAGGTGTTGGCATTGTTCAAAATGGAGGAGAAGGTGACAGAGACAGCATGGGCAGTCCCCCTTACAGGATTGAGAACAGACTCAGCCATGCTCAGCTGGGTGCAGATGCAGGGCCTCGCAAGTCACAAGAAAGGATGCTCTTAGACCAGCAGCGACAGATACGTGTATCCATGTGTCAGAGTTTCCGGAGACAGTGCGGGGTCATGCGGTGAGAATGGAGGAGTCCACTCAGATCATGTGCACTACCATGGCTCAGGGTTTTGAATGTATAAGCTCCTCCATTGAGAGAGTGGCCAACCTCCTGGACAGCCATTTCGAAACATAGAAAAATAGGAGCAAGAGTAGGCCATTCGGCCCTTCGAGCCTGCACCACCAATCAATATGATCATGGCTGATCATCCAAACTCAGTAACCTGTTCCCGCTTTCTCCCCGTATCCCTTGATCCCATTAGCCCTCAGAACTATATCTAAATCTTTCTTGAATATATTTAATGATTTGGCCTCAACTGCTTTCCGTGGTAGAGAATTCCACAGGTTCACCACTCTCTGGGTGAAGAAATCTCTCTTCATCTCAGTCCTAAATGGTTTACCCCTTATCTTTGGACTGTGACCCCTCGTCCTGGACTCCCCCGCCATCGGGAACATCCTTCCTGCATCTAGTCTGTCCAGTCCTGTTAGAATTCTGTAGGTTTCTATGAGATCCCCTCTCATTCTTCTAAACTCTAGCGAATACAAGCCTAATGGACCCAATCTCTCTTCACACGTCAGTCCTGCCATCCCAGGACTCCGTCTGCTGAACCTTTGCTGCACTCCCTCCATAGCAAGAACATCCTTCCTCAGATAAGGAGACCAAAACTGCACACAATACTCCAGATGTGGTATCACCAAGGCCTTGTATAATTGTAGCAATACATCCTTGCTCCTGTATTCGAATCCTCTCACTATGAACAACCAATATACCATTTGCCTTCTTAACTGCCTGCTGCACCTGAATGCTTACTTTTAGTGACTGGTGCACAAGGACACCCAGGTCTCGCTGCACCTCCCCCTTTCCCAATCTATCGCTGTTCAGATAATAATCTGCCTTTCTGTTTTTGCCAAAGTAGATAACTTCACATTTATCCACATTATACAGCAGCACTCGGTATGGATGCAGGAGGAATGCACTGACATGTACAGAATGCATGCAATGTTCTGTAACTTTTGGAAGACACTTATTATTGACACACGATGCCAGACATGTGAGTTTCCATTCTTTAATGGCAAGACTGGAAAAGAGGGAATAGGCGGTGAAGGGAAGCAAAGGTCTTTGAAGGGAACAGTCAGACCTCTGGACAGATCGGCATTATTCATTGGCAGTAAGAATAAATCCATTCAAGGCTGGGACTTCAATGGAAGTGTTCTCACAGGCAGCTGAAAGTGAGTTCCAAACCATGCCGCCCTCCTGGGTTATATAGGCTCAGCTGAAACGTGATAATCTTGGTAGCATCCTGATGAGATCCTCGAGTCGAGCGCCAGTCCCAGCCACCTCCCTGGGCAGCCAGGGCACCTCTCTGTTCTGCATCTTCCACCTCCTGCTCCTACTCTTCCTCTGGTGAGCTGTCATTCCAGGGCATCACCTTCTTCAAGGTCCACACCTCTCTGGAGGACCATGTTATGGAGAGCGCAGCAGACCACTACACTGTGTGAGGCCCTTGCAGGAGTGTACTGCAGGGAGCCACCCAACCAGTCCAAGCACCAGAACCACATCTTCAAAGTCCGATGGCGAGCTCAATGATAGTCCTTGTGAGCAGATGGCTTCAGTTGTAGCAGCTCTGTGGCTCCGTCTTGTTGAGTAGCCGGGATAACCCTTGTCCCCTAGAATCCGTGCATGATGTTGGAGGGGGGTGTGTGAAATGAACAGCTGTGACACCCTAGACTGCTGGAGGATGGAGGAATCCTGACAGCTGCCAGGAAAGCAAGCACACATATGCATGATGCTCTCATTGTGGTTGCAAATCAGCTGTACATTGAGGGAGTAGAAGTTCTTCCTGTTGATGAATCTAATTGGCCAGTGAGTTGGTGTCTTGATGGTCACCAAGGTCCACAGCTGATCTTTGGAAGGAGCCAGAGGCGAAGAAGTTCAAGGCCACAGTGACTTTGATGGCTATTGGTAGGTCACAATGAGCAGTGCTGTGAGGTGCAAGGTTTTCCGTGACAAGGATACAAATCTCAGTGACCATCTGCTTATGCCTCTCAGGCATAAAAGGCAGTGGGATTCACCTCCATCACTGGACAGGAGCAGTCTCTTATGGCATATGTTCTTTGACATTTCCAGGTAGTTCCAGCTTCGGCGGTTCACCCGATGCTGAGGGTATGGTCTCTGTTGCCTTCCTGCCCCTCCACCCTCTCTTCTGCACTTTTCATGCCCGGAGCTCAGCCTCTGCTGCTGAGGGCATTGCTCCTGATCGCCACTGGACATAATATCTGAGAATTGTGCCCCCATTACCAGCTGTTGCCTTACTTGCCTCAGTTACATTCACAATGGTCTCTGGAACACCAACCCCCTCCTCTTATGACCCCATGATGCCAGGTGGGTCACAAACCCCTGCACTGCCTGAATGCATACAGATCACTCTCCCCAAACACCCCTACACACCCAATGGTACCTGCGTGCCAATGTCTAAGTGCCCCTCTCAGCCATGCCCATCTAATAGCATGGTGCGGCCATGACTAGCTCCCCGCTGTGTCGCCGCCTCCATGCAACTGGTGTGCCCCTCATCCAGTGTGCAACCCATGCTCTCCCACAAAAATTCCAAACTGTCCCTCAACGAGCTGACAATGAACTCATTAACAATATTACTGGGTCTCATTCCCAAACCGGGCAATTTCCAGGGCTCGCCTTTCCCCGCCCTGAGGAAAATCGCTGACGGCAGGAAAGGCAATGGGAAACGGGCACGCCAGCTAGTGGTGCCACTTTTAGTGCCTGCCCGCTTCCGTTCCTGCCCCCATCAGGAACTAAAAATCCTGCCCCAAACTTCCACAGCTCAGTTTCACTCTAGCTGTGTAGTTATCCAGAGCTATGTAGGAGTGTGGAGGAGGAAATGTGAACTCTTTCCTCTATGAATTTCATTTTAATAAAATTTTTAATGGAATTTTACCTGTTTAGATGGAGTGCAGGTCTGGCTACCACCAGTGTCAGTTTCTCTGGAACTATTTGAGGTACCATTGCTGCTGGTAGAACTCTCTCCGCCTTCCTGGCTAGTTTGCATATCTTGAAAAATACTACTTGGTGCAGAACTATTCGTACTTGATCCTTCTTCATCTCCGTCCAGGTTATCTCTCCACTGTTTCATCATTTCAAGCACATTTGGTGGCCTTTGTGTGGCTGTAGTGTCACCCTGAAGTTTAAGGACTATATTCAGAGATTTGGGCAACATAGCAAACTAAAACATTAAGAGTCAATATCCTTTGTAGCTGAAGACCTATGTGTGAACATGCTTTGGAGGTTTGAAAATTCAGCATTCTTACCTAACAAAATTGCTTTCCGATAAGATTTGGGACTTAAAACCACTCTTTAACACTGCTTTTTACTGCCTGCAAACTTAGGGTCCAGTTACAACTTTTTCCTGCGTGCGATCAAATAATCAAAGTATTTTGGAAGACTCCAATATCACTCATTGATGAATAAGCACATCCTCATTACATAAAAACCTAAAGGTGGAACCTAGATTTGATTGCAGGTACATATTTGTGCTGTGAATATTTGCACTATTTTTAGTGACATCTTGAAGTAGTTGCATTGGTATGCTAAAGAAAAGGACTCAGTACATTAGTAGAGATAGGATTTCACGATCTCTGATTAGGAAAGGCATTACTGACATCTGTGAAATCAGATTGTAATAATTTGAAATAAATATACGGCAGAGTTCATGAGGAAAAAAATAACTTTTTTGACAAAAATATTAAAGTTGGGGGCATCAATTTCTGGATGTGATCTCACATGCCCAATATCCCCCAGATGTACGCTCACTGCCAAATAGGCTTTCAAGTGTGGGGCACCCACTTAAAATAGGCATTTGGCACCTTGAATATGCTAATCAGCTTAATTTTTCTGGTGAGGCCAGCCTTTAAAAATATAAAATATAAATAAATAGACATTCTTACTGCACACTACAATCCAGTCCAACATTGGAACTGGATCATTTTTAAATTAAACTTTGTTATTGGGATTTCAGTAACACTGGCAAGACAAGATTTATTGCCCATCACCAATTGCCTTGAGGGTAAGAGTCAACCACAGAGTATGGGGACACATATTAGCTAGCCCATAAATTACCAGATTTATTGAACTGTATTTTATAATTTGCCATGCTGGATTTTGAACTCTCAACCACTGCATTGCTAGTCCAGTGCTGTAACCACTAGGCTATCATACCTGTTTCAAAGTTTAACACCATAAATTATAAAAAAGTATCTAATGGGATGCAAAATCTTCCTTCTTCAATAGAGTATCATCTATCATCCTCACTATGTACTTAAAAGCTCTAATTATTTTCACATTATGAGGCAGATACACAAAAGTCAATGGCATCAAGAGGACAATACCATATACAATAGTTGAAAACCCCTGATGGAAATAAAGAGCAGGATTGCAGGATTTCCAAGTTTTCCGATTATATTAAACTATATAGCAGGTAGAGTGAACAGCGAAGAAACCAGAAGAACGCAAAAGCACACAGATTAAATATATGAGCAGAATGATGGCAGATACAGTTTTATGCAAGGAAGTGTGAGGTATTAAACTTTGTATAAAAAAAATGGAAGTTCGGAATATGATCTAAATGAAGAGATGAAAAATATTATATCCAGGTACATCAATCATTAAAAATTAACTTTCAGCTATAAAAAAGAATTGTGTGAAATTCCTTGCCTTAGAAGACCATAGGTGCAGAAACAGCTGAGATATTTAAAAAGATAGGTACTTATTTAAGAAGTAAGGATGTTTTGGGATATGGAAAAAGGGCAGGGAACTGGGACTGAGAGATGCCATAGCTAGAAATTAGAGTGGAATAGCCATTACTGGCCAATTGACTCAGTCATACTCTTATGTTTCTAGGAAACAAACAAACTGAGTGGAATTTTCTATGAGCTTAGTCTAAAAAAAATTCAAAGCATATCTTGCAAACCCAAATATATGCTAATGTTCAGCATTTTAAAGAGATACACATCAACTAACAGATATATAAACTTACAATTTGCTTGTAATCAAATGTGTCCTTACACACACCACCTCCAAACATTTTCACCTACCAAAGCAAAATTTTAAAAAACATTCCAGTACTGCAACTTATTCCTCACATTGGTATACCTTAACAGCTACAATGTGAACAACTATTCTCCACAGACTGTCTGCTTCCATCAGCTAACTTGACTGATACAAACAGATCTTTGAAATTTTATTATTGGTAGCCATTACAGGATCCATGGGCAACTTCCAGTCTGCCTGTCTCTAATCCATGATCTGCCTGATGTGTCTATGACCCAGTCACACCAATGTATGTCTGAGTCTTTCTGGCTACTTATTATGTATCTAAGCCCCTCTCCTGACCAGTCAAGTTCTTCCATGTTAAATATGGAAGCGTGCCTGCTCCTGCAGCAAAACTCTCAGGAACGCTATTGGACATCAGGGCAATCTCAAATTGCTTTGCATTCTGAGCTGGGTTTCTCACACTCTGGGAGTAAACATTGCAGCAGAGAATGGGATAACTCTGCCTCAGAATAGCAGTTGTTTGCTTTTATGCTGTAAAATTAAACATGTTGAACATTAAAGTGCATGAATATCCAAGTTTTCCTGGCAGGAGAGGAGGAAAGAAAGAACAGTTTGCGAGTTTGATGGAGTATCCCCAGTGCATATGCTTCATATCTAATATTACGTACAGTTTCTCAAATTAAATTAGCTACAGCTTTACCGTGACCCAAGGGTTGTCAAGAAGCTCATTGGCTGTAATTCTATGGGCAGGATCCACTTTTAGAAGACGTGACAGCACATCCTTTGCTGCAAAGGGAAGAGAAAAGAAAAGCTCAGTAAATCTCACTTTTATTAGCTCTGTAACAAAGCAGTGTCATTTGAAAAAAAGTCATAAAAGCTGACCGTGAGCAATCTATGCTGCATTTAGAAAACATAATAGGACTTATTTTATGACAGAAGCAAAAATCCTAAGCACAGCAGCACTTGTACATATAGTTACATGTCACATTCTTGCTAACCTGAATTTGCTTTGAAATTAGTTTTCTTTAAGTGATATTTTTTTTAAAAAGCACCTGCACAGCTTCATTATTGCTATCAATGTTCCAAATTTGTTAAGCCACCCCAGTCAAACACACTTTCTAATATAAAATTTTGTGTTTTGTTCCGATATAGATACGAAGGCGCGTATTTTTTTGAGCAAAGCAGGCAGTCTGAATTTCTAACAAGTCTTTGCAACTGATCATGAATTATAAAATATCAGTGAACTCAGAACAATTGGGTTGTTTTTAAACTCAAGATAAAATCTTAAAAAATACAATTCAACTTGCGTTGCAAACATTAAAAAAAAGTACAGCACCAGCCCCACATTTCCTGTATTTGGGGCAAAGTGATGGTTAACCGCACACTTCATCCCTGCAGTTTTTTTTCTCCATCATACTATCCAATCTCCATATGAGCATATTTACACTTAACAGCTAACTTTTAATCCAAATGTAAGTTGATGTTTAAAAAATGATCATCTTTTGCTTACCACCATCACTAATTTCCTGCAAGATTGAATCATCAAAGCGCAGTTCCCCTTTGTTTATCAATTCAGTAAGTTTCTCTTCTGAGTTGGCCACAAATGGTGGGTCTCCAGAAAGTCTGCATGGAAAGAATCAGGTCATATTTTTACTTTATTTGCAATTAACAGTATTTCTAAAACACTCAATGATCTGCTTTTGGATGGCTTCACAGCATAAGAAAGTTAGCTCTTGTCTCTACTCGGTTACATTTTAATTTTGGCATCATGGCAGTAACATCAGCTGATTACAACAAAACGGTGGTGAACATCAAGTGCTATTTTATCAGCATTTCACAATCTTTTCAATTCTTTTCTCACAATTCATGATTTTTTAAAAAAGTGAAATGAACAGATATGATACAACTGATTTACTTATCTCTCTCTCAACTCAAATGAATAACAGTCCTATAACCTGGCAATAGAGTATCAGCTGCAAGTTTTAGCAATTGTTAATTTATACCACTTGCCAATGATAAAATCAGCAAATAAAATTTAATATCACTGTCTGGGATAACAAGAAGTTATATGGAGCAAAACGTTCCAGGGTCTATTCCCAGTCTTTGATGACTAACTGACTTCATCCAACTGCAGCAATTGGGCCGAAGCACCATTGGGTTAATTAAAAAGATAGCCAAAGGTCTTACTCCTGATTGCTATAAGGTAATCACTATTAGAAGTAAGCCAGTGACCATCCAATGCAAACTGGATTTGATACAACTGTTGTGCTCCACAGTTGCATAAACTGTAATATTGTCTATGCTCACACATGAATAAAGCCAGTTGCCAAAATACCAGAAAGCCACCCTCACCTCTACATCCACCTGCAGGCAAACAAAATTCAGCATATTAAGATGAGGTAAGCAAACTGGAAAAACAGTTGTGTCAGTTAACAAAATTAAATTACAAAGTGAAAACTAAACCTGACTTTTAAAAACTCACACACATATAGATGGCAGATGGTTAAGTCTTAGATCTGCATGCACTTCCTGCTGTCATAAAGTCAGAAGGAGGCCATTTATCCCATCGGGTCCATGCTGGCTTTCTGTAGAGCAATCTAGTCAGTCTCATTCCCCTGCTCCACCCCTATAGCCCAGCAAGTTTATTTCCCTCAAGTGCCCATCCAATTTCCTTTTGAAATCATTCATTGTCGCCACTTCCACCACCCACGTAGGCAGCGAGTTCCAGGTCATTACCACTCGCTGTGTTAAAAAGTTCTTCCTGACATCCCCTCCTGCATCGCTTGTCCAAAACCTTAAATTTGCATTCCAAGTCCTTGTATGATCAGCAAATGGGAACAGCTTTTCTTTGTTTACCTTAGCTCAACCTGTCATAATTTCCTCTCAATGTTCTTTGTTCCAAGGAGAACAACCCCAGCTTCTCCAACCTCACCTTGTAGCTAAAATCCTTCATCCCGGGAACCATTTTGGTAAATCTCCACTTCACCCTGTCAAGGATGCTCACATCCTTCCTAAAATGTGACCAGAACTGCTCGCAATACTCTATTTGAGTATTGCTGAAAAAATGACTGTGGAAACTGATGAAAATGTTAGCAAGAGCTGGGCCTAGAGGGAATCCCATGGCAACACCATCTATTTGTGCATACTTGGTGTCGTTAAAGCTGAACTCAACTGTGCAATTTTCTAAGTTCATAAGTTCAAAGAATATGTCACTACTTTCGGACCTCAAAAGTGCCCAGTCTACCTCAAAATACCCTGGAAGGGTAAGGTATCTTAAAAATTTGAGCAACAGGTGAAGCTAGCTGTTTCATATTGCTACTATGCAGTAGCAACACAAGTGGTATTTTCCACTAACAGGATGCTGCCGTCAAGCCAAAAAGATATTCTGCCAACCACATAAATGAGTAATGTGGTTTATGAATTCTAGCGCATGTGTGATGCTAGTTACGTAGGCTGTACGTCCCCACGGTAACAAACTGCACGTACCTTCAGCTGTACGTAATAGGTAAAGTATTGACCGTACTTGCAAAACTCAGAATACAATGTCTAACGTTAGATGTGATTCCGCAATTGGACAGCACTTTCTGAACAATCCTGATTGTGCTAAGAATTACACTAACAACCAATTTAAGATTATCAGTCAGGCTCACAATATGGTTCATTTATGTTTGCTGGAAGCTACATGTTCTTAAGCAGGGACCTGTCCTCTGCAGACAAAAGCAACGTGTCCAGGTGTTGCGCCTTTTTTGAATTAAACAACAGCGAGATACACAATATTTCCCTGGTGCATTCTCCATGGTGACGCCTCGACTAATCAGATTCGACTTGCCAACCAATCAGCACCCTTTTTTCATGCAGTATAAATTGCTGCTGCCTTTGAAATTTGGCATTCTTGCGTCTATTCTGATAAGTGCAAGATGAAAAGCTTCAACAGCATGTCTCTTTTCAGCAATACTCAAGTTCTGTACTACCAACTATTTGAATACTCTATTTATGGCTTAACCAGAGCTTTATAGACGTTCAGCATAACTTCTCTCCTTTTGTATTCAATACCTCTGTTTATGAAGCCCAACATCCCATATACTTTGCTAACCACTCTCAATATGTCCTGCCACCTTCAAAGATCTCTGCACATGAATCCCCAGGTCCCTCTGCCTTTGCATACTCTTTAGAACTGCGCCATTAAGTCTATATTGCCTCTCCCTATCCCTTCTGCCAAAATGCATCACCTCACACTTCTCTGTAGTAAATTGCATCTGCACGTGTTTGTCCATCTATATCCTGTTGCAGTCGATTGATATCGTCTTCATTGTTTGCCATAACTCCAAATTTTGTATCATTGGCAAATTTTAAAATTTTACTCAGTATTCCAATATTGAGTCATTTATATATATCAAAAAAAGTAGTTGTCTTAGCACTGACCCTTGGGGAACACTACTATCATCCTCCTGTCCGAAAAACAACCATTTACCATGATTTGCTGTTTGCTGTCCTTAAGCCAATTTTTTATCCAAGCTGACACGAGGTTCCATTTTGTTAACCTGCCTTTTACATGGTACTTTGTCAAACACTTCCTTAATATCCATATAGAAAACATCTACCGCATTCCCTTCAGCAACTTTCTCTGTTACTTAATCAAAAAATTCAATTAGTATTTTCTTTTTTTTCTCACAATTCTTGTCACATCGTTTTATGGCAGCTACACTTCAGCCATCACATTTCTGGTACTATACTTCATTGACTAGCTCCAAGTAAAACTGAAGAGGTAGGGAATAATTAATCAAAAGTGGTGAAAATAGCTAGAAAACTTCTATGGTAAACTACCAAGGAGTTATAAAGATAACTAATCCTGAATGACCAGTCAGGAGAAATTATCAATTAGTAGAAAAGGAAAAAATGAACCAATTGACACAGCCAGAATACTCTTTAAAAGAAAAACATTGTGCCATTTTTTCCATCAGTAAATTCTAATAATGAGTTTAATCAAAAAATATAATGCATCAACTGAAATGCATCTGTGGCCTTTTAATAGCTTCACTGAAGTTTTTTTTAAATTTGTAGGCCTCAGACTTTGCCAAAGGCCTGGGCTTAAATGTGATATTTTTGCCCAGAGCTAAAGACGGATCCTGTCGTCTGAACATGTGTATCAGTTGCATTTAGGCTTCCCAAATGTTTGACTGGGTTTCAAAAGAGAAAGGGAGATCTACTTGAAATATGACAGATTGCACTAATTACAGACCTATTGCAGCTTTTGAACTATAAACAAATTATTTTTCTCAATTGAAATGAACCCATAACAATTTTAGTATGTGTGGTTTTGAAAACATTTGGTTAAAGCCATATTTTCAGTAGGTTTCAATTAAACTTTCAAATAAAAGTTACTTTTTTTAACATCAGGAAGTATATCATGCTGAGAAAGACAAAACACACACAAGGCTGAATTTCTGGACCCCCCCCAAAATTGGTAACAGACGCAGGGGTTCCCGAAAATACCAGCACCAGACAGCATGTCAATTTCAAGGTGCCAATCTTTGCGCCAGCAATAGTGACCAGGGTGTTGGGAGGGCGGGGCAGGAATCCCACTCTCCTCCCAATTGGGCCAATTAACATTGTTTAAAAGTTCGTTAAGAGCTTGTTAAGGGGTGAACTTTAAATTTTTAAAGGGGCAGATGAGTTACCCGTGCCTTAAGAAATTGACCAGCTGGAGAGAGGCAGGTAAAGAGTGGGGAGCCAGCCATGGCTGCCCCAGGATATCAGCCCAGCCCCATAATAGGGTCAGTTAGGCAAAGGTGGACAGCACACTCAACAAGGGGGTTCCCTTGGCACTGTGCAGATGGCAGGGAGAGTGGGCGCTCAGCACCTAGGCAATGAACAGAGGTCATCACCCCGACATGAGCTGCAACCTCCCCCACCCCCCACCCCCAGCATCGTGGGGGCAAGGCTGCCAAGGACAATTAGACAGCCACCTGCCCAGAAGGAAGGCTCCAACTGGCACAACTGTTAGATTTTGGAAGAAGAGCTCAACGTCATGCCGAGCACGAAATTCATTGAGGTGGGGGTATAAGGGGACAAAACGGAGTCCTTTGCTGAGTACAGAACGTTCAGCGTCAGAGAGGGGAAGGTCAGAGGGTGAATACACGGCAAGGGGTCAGATCAGAAGGGGTGGGGTCAGAGGGAAGTGAATGGGAAGAAGAATCTGGAGTGGCATTAGTCCCCGTCAGCTGCTGGAGCTTGCGTTCCTTAACACCTGAAAGGAAGAAAAAAGTTTTTTGTTAATGCGCGGATAAGACGAAGGATGAAGTGAAACTGTGGAGTAGAACAGCTTTGAGATAAGGTGAGGCGGTGCTTCTGGAGAGAGAGGTCCAGTATGTATATGTGACGGCGCATGGCACTGAGTGTGGATCTCAGGATGCGGTGAGAACAGCAGTCCGAGGAACATTGTATTCCACAGAGATACCTATAATCCTGGGTGTATTCAAAACACGAAGGATGAAACTTCAGTTGGAATCCACGCGGAATAAGTCAGAGCCGGAGACAGTCACTGAGGAAGGAGATGTGGCTGTGAAAACAAGTTTTGGTAGACGCATTATCAAACACCAGGAGGGAAATAGAAAGCAATGAAGGTGAACAAGGTAAAAGAAACAAACGAAAATCCTGTCGGAGAGAAAAGCAGAACTTCAAGGTAGGCATTCCTGGAAGTGGCAGTGAATTAAGGACTAAAATAAAAGCAAAATACTGCAGATGCTGGAAATCTGAAATAAAAACAAGAAATGCTGGAAATACTCAGCAGGTCTGACAGCATCTGTGGAGAGAGAAGCAGAGTTAACGTTTCAGGTCAGTGACCGTTCATCAGAACTGGATAATTATCTGAAGAACTGTTGAAGGGTCACTGACCTGAAAAGTTAGCTCTGCTTCTCTCTCCACAGATGCTGCTAGACCTGAGTATTTTCAGCATTTCTTGTTTTTATTTCAGATTACCAGCAGCTGCAGGTTTGCTTTTATGTTAGATTTTGGGCCCAGTGGTGATAAGGAGCAACAACCTCTACAGGAAGGGCAGAACCGCAGGCACCAGGAAAGCATGGGAGAGGAAAGAGGGGCAGGAAAGCAATGGAGGCCAAACCCTCAACACAGGACCTACCGCCTAAGATGGAGTTACCTGGAGATGACAGAGAACCAGTCCCACAGATGGGGCGGCACAGTGGCGCAGTGGTTAGCACCGCAGCCTCACAGCTCCAGGGATCCGGGTTCGATTCTGGGTACTACCTGTGCGGAGTTTGCAAGTTCTCCCTGTGACTGCGTGGGTTTTCGCCGGGTGCTCTCGTTTCCTCCCACAGCCAAAGACTTGCAGGTTGATAGGTAAATTGGCCATTATAAATTGCCCCTAGTATAGGTAGGTGGTAGGGGGATATAGGGAAGGTGGGGATGTGGTAGGAATATGGGATTAGTGTAGGATTAGTATAAATGGGTGGTTGATGGTCGGCACAGACTTGGTGGGCCGAAGGGCCTGTTTCAGTGCTGTATCTCTAAATAAATAATAAATAAATAAGACTGTGACTTTCCAGGCAGATGTTCATAGGCATCTGTGACCTCACACCAAGCCCTGCCAGTGGCCGTCAAAGTCACTGTGGCCTTGAACTTCTTCACTTCTGGCTCATTTCATGGACCAGCTATGAACCTTAGTGGCATCTCGCAAACAGCTGTACACTACTGCATCTTGCTGGTCACTGATGCCCTCTTTGCCACATTCATTTAACTACAAACATGACCTCACAGGGACAGAGTGCATTGAGTTTCACCTCCATCGTTGGATTCCCCCAGGTGCAGGGCATCATCGATAGTACCCACGTGACCAGCCAGTGAGATCCATCAACAGGAAGGCTTCCACTCCCTCAACATCCAACTGGTCTGCGACTACAACAAGGGCTTCTTCCATGTTTTCACTCACTTTCCTGGCAGCTGCCATGACTCCTTCATCTTCCACTCATCCAGGCTGTCTCAGATCTTCACTCCAACCACCAAAGGGTATGAATGTATCCTACGGGGCAAGGGATATCTCTTGAAGAGATGGCTACTCACCCTTCTGCGGAAGAACCAGACAAAGGCACAGAGGTGATACAACAAATGCCACCTGCTCAGTAGAACAACCATTGAACAGGCCATCAGACTACTGACGATGCAATTTTGGTGCCTGGATGGGTTAGGTGCTGCTCACCAATACCCTCTGGCAAGGGTCTCAGTCATTGCGGTGGCCTGCTGCGCTCTCCATAACATGGACCTCCAGAGAGGTGTGCACTTTCAGAAAAATGAGGCCCTGGAAGGAGATAGCTCATTGGGGGAGAAGCAGGAGGCGAGTGAGAAGGAAGAGAAGGCGGAGGGAGATGACGCTGAACAGAGAGGTGCCCGTGCTGCACGACGAGGTGACCTACTCCTGTCACCCTCTATGAAGAGGACCACCCTCCTCTCCCTCGCGGCCTCCAGCATTAGACCCAGGTTGACATCAATGAAGCATCGGCATCAATGAAGCGAGGGGCTGCCTTGCCCTGGCTGCCAGGCATCCTGCTTCCCTGTGTCATCTTGCTTCTCTCTGGTGCAGTGGAAGGTTTTGGCATAAACCTCAGATCTCTCCCTCAAGGCAACCAGCAGTCTCAGTGATGGCTGTCATGGGGTGTCTAAATGAGTTCCACACTTCATCTGACCCACTCCCACTGGCTCCAAGTGGGCAGGAAACCCATCTACCCATTTGAAAATCTGAACCAGAATCAGTTTCCCACTGGAGGCGGGTTTTTGACCAAAAGACAAACCTGGCTCCTGTTTCCTGTCTCCATGGTGAAAGTTCAGCCTACACATTCCAGAATTAGTTTGAAAACATGGAATTCAACAGTGGCAACAATCTCAGAAAATTATAATCCAATCCTTCCCCACACCCACAGTGCTGTCAGGGCTGTGTTCCTCCTCCTCTCACTGCTGACAGATCCCAGTGAGCACTGGACAAAATAGTGAAGGGGGGAAGGAGCAGTACTAAGTAGTATAGGGGATGCAGGAAGCAAGAGGGTACTGAGTATTGGGCAATTAGAATGATGAAGGATTGTAGTAGCAAAGAAATTGGAATGTGCAATTTGGGCCAGGTGAGTGCATGAAGGTTAAAAAAAAAAGGGGCAACATTGGAAAATCAAAAAACATGGCAGGAAAATGTATTGAAGAGAAACTCTATTTGCTTTAAGATTTAAACCAATACCTTATGTAATTGAGGTTCAACTTATCTATTCTCTAAGAATTCTGAATACTAAGTCTACCCTAAAGCCTTCTCTTCTTCGTAGTCGGCAATCCCAGGCTCTTTAATGCTGATTTGCATACCTCAGATGCCTTTTGGCTGTTTAAGGTTTGATTGTCATTCTGCACTGCTTATAACACTGGATATCCCTGCTGTAGTACAGCAATCAGATTTGCACCCAATAGTCCAGATGTGCCTTGCACACAAGCATTTGTCTCCTCCTGGGATTTGTGCTCTATCCCATTGACTGTAGCTTCCCTTGCTGCTGTTGTAGTCTGGTTTCAGCAAGTGACCCACTAATATCCCACCAAAAGATGCAAATTAGTTAGAAACAAAGAATGGGCATGTCATAATAAACATACTTTTTAAAAATATTCATGAGGGACAACAATCAGAAACACATCTACCAAAGCAAATAATCTAGACAAAAATTAATTGCATCGATCTGAAGGAGATGGAAGTCACAGAGAGACTAAAAGGCTGCAAAACTAATGAATCCTCAAGGCTAGATATTATTTATCTCAGAGTGCTAAGAGAGACTAAGGAGGAAAATTGTGAAGTACTGAAATCGTTGATGGATTCACTGGACTGTTGGGAAATACCAATAGATTGGAAACAGGCTAGTGTGTCCATTATTCAAAAAGGGATCATGTGCATCGATCTTTGAGGGTGGCAGGACATATTGGGCTGAATTTTATTATCCTGCTGGGAGCAGCAGCGGGTGCTCAAAATGGTGGCAGTCCTGCCTGCGACATCAGTGGCCACGTCAACGCGATTACGCGGCGGGTGGCCATCTCCCCCACTCACGTGGCAGGGGCGACATTGGCGACGCCGTTCACGACTGCCAGCCCTGCATTTACTCTCAGCATTCATTCAACATCAGCTTCCTAAGGATACAATTCTGTGCTCTGCAGAAAACTTTTCAGGACCACAGCCATAGGATGACCACCAAAATCCATTGGTCGCAAATCATCATTTAGCAGTGTGCAGAGATCTGCGATGGCCTCTCTGGACAGCCGCAATCTTCTCTCGCAGTTTTGCAGACATCTGCAGGTATGTCAGCTGGGTCCTAGAGACTCGCTGGCATATCTGTACTCTTCTTTGGCTTGGCGGCTGTTGCTGCTAGCATCTGGGAGCTTCCTCTTGAGGTATAGCTGACTCTTCGGCCCGCCTCTGGCGGAGTCACTTCAGCACCGTAAAAGGTTCCAGGAAAACAGGGTGAATCATACCCATAGCCCATTCCTTCACTGTTGCTGGGTCAAAATCCTTCCTAACAGCACTGTGGGTGTACCTAACCCACATGGACTGCACTGGTTCAAGAAGGCAGCCCACCACCACCTTCTCAAGGGCAATTAGGCATGGGCAATAAATGTTGGCCTAGCCAGCAATGCCCACATCCCGTGAAAGAATAAAAAAAACTCCATCTTCCTTGGACCTTCAGCTTTCTTCAAAAGGTAAAGCTCGTCTATCTGGACAAAGACTTGTTTTAATTTTGGTACTGCAGGGTTCCCGCATTAGCTTTATGGTAGGGACTGATGTTGGTCTCAAAACATGTTGAACACAAGTGCTCAGTGCTGGCCTCCCCCGACAAAAAACACCCAAACAGTTGCAGAGCGCCTCCGCCCCAATACTCTCACAATACATTTTCAGATTGAGGTTAGCGGCAATGTCCACTGCAAAACCCACTACATCTAGATAACAACTGTAAAGTTAACTACCTTCTCAAGGCACCGAGGACTCTCTCCTCGGTGGCATCAGCTTTTCAAAGACGCAAAACTGAAGGCACGTGAGTGCCACACATTAAGCACAAAATTATGAATGTCTCGTAAGATTGTGGTGAATGACATTCAAAGGAATGCAAAACAGTATGTAACAGATTCAAATGATCATGCTGTCACATCGGGGCGGAAGTGCCGCAAAGGCACTTCGCTGCCTCCAATATCAGAAATTAGCATTACGGTATCTGGTTCCTTGGCAGACAGCTCTACGTGGACTCTCCAGCCCCACCCTGCCAAAAGTCTCACCTTCTACAGGACCATAAATTCCAGCCCATTGAGAGTGTGCTTGGTAAAGCATATGGGATCTTGGGCTTCTTAAATAGAGGCACAGAGTACAAAAGCAGGGAGGTTATGCTGAACCTTTATAAGCTCTGGTTAGACCCGAACTGGAATATTGCATCCAGTTCTTGTCACCACACTTATGGAAGGATATGAGGGTCCTTGAGAGGGTGCACAGGAGACTTACCAGAATATTGCAAGGATGGGGGATTTTAGTTACAAGGTTAGGTTGGAAAAGCTGAGTTTATTCTCCTTAGAACAAAGGAGATTGAGGGGAGATTTAGAAGAAGTGTACAAGATTATAACAGGCTTAGTTAAGTTAGACAAGGAAAAACTGTTCCCATTAACTAATGATACAAGGTCTAAGGGACACAGATTGAAGGTCTGGGCGAGAGATGCAGGGAGAATATGAGGAAGAACATTTTTACGCAGCGGGTGGTAATGAACTTAAACTCGCTGCCCACAAGAGCGGTGAAAGCGGAGACAATCAATGACGTCAAGAGGATGTTGGATGGCCACTTGAGGGAAGTGGACTTGCAGGGCTACGGAGATCAAGTGGGGGAGTGGGACTGACTGGATAGCTCCGTGGAAAGCCGGCACGGACTTGATGTGAATAGCCTCCTTCTGTGCTGTATATGACTATGACGCCATAAAAGACATTGGAAAATGGGGCTTTTTTTTTTAAATGAAGAAAATCAAAAAGGGTCATTTGAAACAGACATACAACAAGGCTGGACTATTAAAAAGCAGTTTCAAGAAAGGAAGGAAGAGGAAAATCAAGCTGTAAGAAAATAAGGCAACAGAACTGGGTTATTAAAACAATAAAAGGTAGCAGAGCCATGCTGATTACAAAAAAGTAGCAGATATGGTCCTAAGCAAAAAAAAAAAGACAGAACTAGGGTTAATAAAAGAAAATGAACTATCAAGGTCTTCAAACTATCAAAAGAGAACTATAAAAACAAAAAAGGCAGCAGAATGGGGTTTTTACAAAAGGAAGAATAGAACTATAACAAACATTAAGCATTTCTGTCCCAATAGCTGTCCTTTTAAATCATGACAGTTTAAAAAAAAACAGCTGTACATCTCCAATCTATATTGTTACCAATTGTGCAAATTTGTTATGTCATCTCAAAGGAGTCAAACACACATAATATGTACAGATTTTGAGACAGTTCAGTTATTGAAATAAAAACAAGAAATGCTGGAATCACTCAGCAGGTCTGGCAGCATCTGTGGAAAGAGAAGCAGAGTTAACGTTTCGGGTCAGTGACCCTTCTTCGGAACCAGTTATTGACATGATGGCCTCTATTGATTTTTGAACAAGGCTGGCAGTCATGAATTTCTGATGAGCCTTTCCAACTCCTTGGGAAGTATAAAAACGTGTATATATACCACAGATATATATATTTTTTCTTTCAAAGATTGCTTACAATGTGTACATAATGACTCCTATGCTCCATGTGTCACACTGCTGGGTGTATTGATGGGCACTGAGAACTTCTGGAGCTGAAAAAAAGACAAAGTAATATGATTAGTAATACAGGTAATCCAGCATTTAAGTTGGGAAATAGTGTACAGGGAATGGGTAAGTAATTGGATGAGGAATGTAACACGGGAACTGAAATGAGCAGTTGGGTGAAGTGAAACTTGCCCGACTGAGACCAAGAACAGAGTAAGGGCGACATCATTTTTTTTGATAACTGGAACCATCAAAGTCAGCAACAGAAACTATCCGAGGTGGTGGAGGCTGCAATTAATGTAATACTGTTCCCTGCACCAATTTCGTGTATATAATTGCATATTTATGTCACACATTTATGTTTGTACTAAACTTGTAATGCTTTATACTTGCAGTATTAAATTCTATTTGTCCGAGCAACTGCCTAACTTTTCCCAATTGTCAATTGCATCCTCTTTCTACTACTCTTGTAATTTAGTGTCACATGCAAATTCTACGAGTCTGCAATTTGTTTTGACATCCATATCAAAAAAAATTAAAAACTGAAATAAAAAACCTGCATCAATAGCGGTCATGTAACTACCGGATTCTCATAAAAACCCATTTGGTTCATTAATGTCCTTTTCTAAAGAACATCTGCTGTCCTTACCTGATCTGTCTGGCCTGTATGTGACTTCAGACCCAGAGCAATGTGGTTGACTCCTAACTGCCCTCTGAAATGGTCTAATAAGCCACACAACCGCCAAGATGTTGTCGCCACCTTCCCAAGGGTAACTCGGGATGAGCAACAAATGCTTGCCAGCGACTCCCAAATCCCATGAATGAATAAAAAATTATTTAGGTAGATTAAACACAACAGAGGTTCAAGCACTCCACTCTTGCCATTCCCCAATCTGATATTACACCTTTTATTAGTATTTTCTGTTTCCTATTTTTAAGCCAATTTCTTCTTCAGTCCCACTTACTATCCTGGACTGTCATGGCCTTTATTTTAATTAGAAACCTTTCCTGTGGAACTTTGGCAAAAACTTCCAAAAGCCCAAACAAATTATATCAAAGGGAGCTGTGCTATCTAGTGAAGCCCACTGTAGGGCAATCACCTTTTTCAATTAGACTTATTATATAACAAAAACATAACTAATTAAACCTGTATATTCTTCTCACTAGCAAGACGACGACGACAATTTGGAAAGAAACGTGCAAAAATACAGCAAATGTCGTGGCAAAAGAAATTTGAAATATCTCTTGGGCTCCCTCAAACCCGTTCTACAATACATAAAGACTTGGCATTGATATTGTGCCATATCATATACAACAAATTACTTGGAACTACAGTGACTGTTGTTATGCATGTTAACACTACATCTATTTTGCAGACAGTAAAATTCTCCTAACAACAATGAAATGAATGACGAGGACAAGGTAATCTAGTTTTGGTAGTGCTAGCTGAGAGAAGATGGCTAACCGGGATACTGAGGAACTTACTTTTCTTATTTGAATAGTGTCATGGGATCTTTAAATTCCAAATGAACCATCCGAGATGGGAGGCAGGGCTTCAGTTTAGCATTTCATCTAAAGGATAGATAAAATCCTGCGACAAATGCACTTTCCTTTAAGCCTAGTAATCTCTCAATCCAAGTGACTATATTTCCCAATACTTCTTTAAATAGGTAATGCCTCCAGAGAAGCCCGATAAAAGAAATGTGAAGACCCTGCCAACTGATTCCAGGTTGCGCACAGACCGAAAAGAGGATTTTCTCTTTGATTGGAACAAATGCAAACCTGCCCATGGTGTGTCTATGGAAATCCTCCCCAGTAGGCTTAGGGGGAAGAGTTTATTTAATAACTTGCATTAAAATGTCCCAAGGCACTTCACAGGAGTGTAATCTGACAAAAATTGGCACCAAGTCAAAGAGGAAGAAATTAGGATGGATAACTAGAACTTTAAGAACATAAGAAATCGGAGCAGAAGTGGGCCATTCAGCCCCTTGAGCCTGCTCCACCATTCAATAAGATCATGGCTGATCTGACTGTGGCCACTTTCCTGTCTGTCCCCCATAACTCCCACTCCCTTGCAGATCAAAAATCTGTCCAACTCAGCCTTGAATATATTCAATGACCCAGCCTCCACTGCTCTCTGAGATAGAGAATTCCAAAGATTTACGACTCTCAGAAGAAAGTCCTCCTCATTTCTGTCTTAAATGCATAACTGCTTATTCTGAAACTGTGCCCCCTAGTTCTAGATTCCCCCATAAGGGGAAACATCCTCTCAGCATCTACCCTATCAAGCCCCCCTCAGAATCTTGTACAGCCACAGTATCATTTACGGCATAGTAGGAGGCCATTCAGCCCATCAAGTCCATGCCAGCTTTCCAAAGAACAATCCAGTTATGTGTTTCAATAAGATCACCTCTGATTCTTCTAAACTCCAATGTTTATAGGCCCAACCATTCCTCATAAGACAACCCCTTCAAATCCAGCTAGTGGACCTTCTCTGAACTGCCTCCAATGAATCACATCCCTCCTTAAATAAGGAGGCCAGAACTGTATGCAGTACTCTTGGTGTGGTATCACCA
The DNA here is from genome assembly GCF_036365525.1 of Heterodontus francisci. Classification (NCBI taxonomy): domain Eukaryota; kingdom Metazoa; phylum Chordata; class Chondrichthyes; order Heterodontiformes; family Heterodontidae; genus Heterodontus; species Heterodontus francisci. The sequence continues at coordinate 62,702,809 of NC_090384.1, forward strand.
ACACCCTGTACAATTGTAGCAAGATTTCTCTACCTATATACTCCATCGCCCTTGCAATAAAGGCCAACATTCCATCTGCCTACCTAATTACTTGCTGTACCTGCATGCTAACCTTTTGCGTTTCATTTAGGAGGTCACCCAGATTCCTCTGCACCGCGGCATTCTGTAGTCTCTCTCCATTTAAATAATATTTTGCTTTTCTATTCTTTCTACTCAAGTGGCTAACCTCACATTTTCCCACATTATACTCTTATTGCCAAATTTTTGTCCACTCACTTCACCTATCTATATCCCGTTGCAGACTCTGTGTCCTCCTCACAACTTGCCTTCCTACCTATCTTTGTATCGTCAGCAAATCTGGCTACAATACACTGTCCCTTCATCCAAGTCATTAATATAGATTGTAAATAGTTGAGGCCCCAGCACCTGTCATGCTCATACAATCCAAACTTATGAACTATAAAATGAACTTACGAAGTAAATCCGAAACGGGTGCTTTTCTTGAAAACAAAATGGAGTAGGAGGTCAGGTGACCTTTCCTTTCCTGCCAATACACAAGAACCCTGAGCTAATTTTTATGTCTGGATAAGTCTTGGAGAAGTCATTAAAATGCAAATTACTTTTCTGGACACATCGCTGAGAAATTATTAAAATGCAAACCTTTTCTGTGGTAATGGCAGCTTCGCTCCAACTGATTCGGTTGACAATACTTTTGCAGACTTCTGAACTCCAAACTCCAAAGAATGGGTGTGAAAAGCCCTACTTTATGAAGCTGAGATGAGGATGAATGGCAGCCAGACTCCATTGTCTAACAATGGTCTCAACACCAGAAACCATTTATGAAGGCAATGGAAAGTGAAACTATGGTCACATGACAGAAACTAGGTTTCTAATAAGCAGCTTTAATAAAGGTATATTCTGGGCAGACAAAAGAGATCCATCTATGCCATCAAACAGAAAGAACCCTGTCTAACATTACCAGCTTTGAACTACATGTAGACAGCGACTGAAGTTTGGCCTTGAACTCCCTATCTGAGAAATCATACCAAGACTTTGCCATTGACTGGAATACAACAGGAGCAGTTTTCAACAGCGCATCCATCTTAGAGTCATCGAGTCTTAGAGTCATACAGCATAGAAACAGGCCCTTTGGCCCACCGCGTCCATGCCGACCATAATGCCTATCTATATTAATCCCACCTGCCTGCATTAACTCCATATTCCTCTATGCCTTGCTCATTCAAGTACCTGTCCAGATGCCTCTTAAATGTTGCTACTGTTCCTGCCTCCACCACCTCCTCTGGCAGCTCATTCCAGATACCCACTATTCTTTGTGTGAAAGATTTACCCCTTTGATCCCCTTTAAACCGCCTCCCACTCACCTTAAACATATGCCCTCTAGTTTTAGTCACCCCTACCATGGGAAACAGACTCTGGCTATCTACCCTATTTATGCCTCTCATAATTTTATATACCTCTATCATGTCCCCTCTCAGCCTCCTTCGCTCCAAGGAAAACAGACCCAGCCTATCCAATCTCTCTTTAAAACTCAAGCCCTCCAAACCAGGCAACATCCTTGTGAATCTTTTCTGCACCCTGTCTAGCTTAATCACATCTTTCCTGTAGTGCGGCGACCAGAACTGCACACAGTACTCCAAATGCGGCCTAACCAACGTTATGTACAACTGTAACATGACGTCCCAACTCTTGTACTCAATGTCTTGGCCGATGAAGGCAAGCATGCCATACACCTTCTTCACCACCCTGTCTACCGGTGTTGCCACTTTCAGGGAACTATGTACTTGCACCCAAGGTCTCTCTGCTCAACAACACTCCCCAGGGCCTTGCCATTCACTGTATATGTCCTGCCCTGGTTTAACTTCCCAAAATGCATCACTTCACACTTGTCTGCGTTAAATTCCATTTGCCACTCCCTTGCCCTCTTTCCCAGTTGTATATCCTGTTGTAACCTTAGACAACCCTCTTCACTGTCCACTATACCACCAATTTTGGTGTCATCTGCAAACTTACTAATCATGCCCCTTACATTCACACCCAAGTCATTAATATATATGAAACAACAGATGGCCCAGCACCGATCCCTGCGAGCACACCACTGGTCACCGGCCTCCAATCTGAAAAACAACCCTCTACTACCACCCTCCACCTCCTATCACCAAGCCAATTTTGTATCCAATTTGCTAGCTCACCCTGGATCCCATGTGCTCAAACCTTCTGGACCAGCCTACCATGCGGGATCTTGTCAAAGGCCTTGCTAAAGTCCATGTAGACAACGTCCATCGCCCTGCCCTCATCAATCCTCTTGGTCACCTCCCCGAAAAACTCAATCAAATTCGTGAGACATGATTTCCCATGCACAAAGCCATGCTGACTATCCCTATCAGACCATGCCTTTCCAGATGCATATAAATCCTGTCTCTCAGAATCCCTTCCAATAACTTTCCCACCACTGATGTAAAGCTCATCGGACTGTAGTTCCCTGGCTTATTCCTGCTGCCCTTCTTAAATAAAGGCACAACATTAGCTATCCTCCAGTCTTCCACTACCTCACCCGTGGTTAACAATGATACAAAATCTCTGCTAGGGCCCAAGCAATCTCCTCCCTTGCTTCCCATAACATCCTAGGATACACCTGGTCAGGCCCTGGGGATTTATCCACCTTAATGCACTTCAAAACCTCCAAAAGCTCCTCCTTTGCAATGTTGATATGCTCCAAGATATTGGTGTTCCCTACCTTGAACTCACTAGCTTCCATGACCTTCTTCACGGTAAATACAGACGAGAAATATTCATTTAAGACCTCGCCCATTTCCCGTGGGTCCACACATAGATTGCCACACTGATCCTTAAGGGGACCTACTCTCTCCCTAGTTACCCTTTTACTCTTAATATACTTATAGAATCTTTTAGGATTCTCCTTTATCTTATCTGCCAGGTAAATCTCCTGGCCCCTTTTCGCCCTCCTAATTTCCTTAAATGTAGTCCTACATCCCCTATACTCCTCGAGGGACTCGCTCGATCTCAGCTGCCTATACCTGACATATGCCTCTTTCTTTGTCCTGACCAGACCCTCAATATCCCTCGTCAACAAAGGTTCCCTAAACTTGCCAGCCTTGCCCTTCCATCCAACAGGAACATGCCAGCCCTGAACTCTTCCCATCTCACTTTTAAAAGCCTCCCACTTGCCAGACGTCCCTTTACCTATAAACAGCCTCTCCCATGCAACTTTTGAGAGTTCCTGTCTGATGCCACCGAAATTAGCCTTCCCCCAATTCAGGACTTCAACCTGAGGACCAGTCCTATCCTTTTCAATAACTATCTTGAAGTTAATAGAGTTATGGTCACTGGTCTCAAAGTGCTCCCCCACTGACACATCAACCACCTGCCCATCCTCATTTCTTAAGAGGAGGTCGAGTGTAGCCCCTTCTCTAGTACGGCCATCCACATACTGCTTCAGAAAACTATCCTGGACACACTTAACAAATTCTTCCCCATCTGATCCCTTAGCACTAAGGCAGTCCCAGTCAATCTTCCTGAACCTCCCCAAGTCTTTCTTCAGTGAAGTAGGGAAAAGATTACAGGCCTGTACCATTTCACGTCTTCATCCTGGAGAAAAGCAAGTTTAACAGAAAACTCTTTAAAATCATCAGACCCAACGCACATCATCTTTGTAACCTCTATCCTTTCTTGAGTGTTTGTAACTGTATGAGTGAGAGATTGGGTGTTGTTGCGTGTATTTCGGGTATTGTATAAGAAACATTTATGTTTATTTTAAACTTACAAGAAAACCTGTCATTTTTCTGTTCTTGACAATTGGGTTAAAAAAAAAACACATTTTCTTTAAAATGAAAAACTGGCTTCGGTCAGTCAAGTGGTGAAAAAAAGGAACCATCCTCGTCATCTCTCACCTGTTCGTAACACATCCCAGTAGTTATAGTTTGTCAACCTGAAAATGACCCATTCATCCCAACTCGGTTTCCTGCTAGCCAATCCTCTACCCACGCTAATATATTACCCCCAACACCACGAGCTGTCATCTTGTGCAGTAACGATTCATGTGGCACCTTATCAAATGTCTTTTGAAAATCCAAATACACATCGACTGGTTCCTCTTTCACCACCCTGCTCATTACTTTCTCAAAGAACTCTAAAAAATTTGTCAAACATAATTTTCCTTTCATAAAACCGTGTTGACTCTGATTGTAATATGATTTCCAAAATATCCTGCTACTACTTCCTTAATAATGGATTCCAGCACTTTCCCAATGACAGATGTTAGACTAACTGGCCTATTGTTTGTTTTTTGTCTCCCTCTTTTCTTGAATAGGCGCATTATATTTGCTGTTTGCCAATCTGCTGAGACCTTTCCAGAGTCCAGGGAATTTTGGAAGATTACAATCAATGCATCCACTATCTCTGCAGCCACTTCTTTTAAGACCCTAGGATGCAGGCCATCAGGTCGAAGGGACTTGTCAGCCTATAGTCCCATAAGTTTTCCTAGTACTTTTTCTCCAGTGACAGTGATTGTTTTAAGTTCCTCCCACCCCCCCCACCTTTTGCCCTTTGGATTTTCTACTATTACTGGGATGCTTTTGCATCTTCTACAGTGAAGAGAAATGCAAAATATTTGTTCAAAGTCTCTGCCATTTCCTTGTTTCCCATTATTAATTCCCCATCTTCTAAGGGACCAATGTTTACTTTATCTACTCTCTTCCTTTTTATATACTTGTAGAAGCTCTTACTGTTTTTATATTTCTCAATAAATAACTCTCATATTCTAATTTCTTCCTCTATTTTTAAGTCATTCTTTGCTGGTTTTTAAATTTTTCCCAATCTTCTGGCCTATCACCAAATTTCACAGCATTGTATGCCTTTTTTTCAATTTGATACCATCCTAAACTTCCTTAGTTAGCCACAGAGGGTTCATCCTTCTTGGAAAGTCTTTCTTTCTCAATGGAATTTATCTTTGTAGAGAATTATGAAATAACTCCTTAAATGTTTGCCACTGCTTCTCAACCATCTCACCTTTTAACCTATTTTCCCGTCCACTTTAGCTATCTCTGTCTTCAAACCTTAGTAAGTGCCTTTGTTTAAGCTTAAGACACTAGTTTCAGACCCAGGTTTCTCACCTTCAAACTGAATATGAAATTCTATCATGTTATGATCACTCTTCCTGAGAGGATTCCATACTAGAGATTAATTAATTAATCCTGTCTCTTTACACATTACCAAGTCTAAAACTTACTGCTCCATGGTTGGTTCCAGAACGCATTGTTCTAAGAAACAGTCCAGAATACACTCAAATGAACTCATCCTCAAGACCTTTGCCAATTTGATTTGTCTAATCTATATTAAGATTAAAATTGCCCACGATTATTGCAGTACCTTTCTTACCAGCCCTCCATTATTTCCCGATTTATATTCTTTCCTACTGTTAGGGGGCCTATGAACGACTCTCACCAGTGACTTCTTTCCCTTTCTATTTCTCATCTCCACTCAAACTGATTCTGCATCTTGATCTTCTGAGCCAAGATCATTTCTCACTACTGTACCGATCTCATTCGTCATTAACAGAACTACTCCACCTCCTTTTCCTTTCTTCCTATCCTTCTGAAATGTCAAGTATCCCTGATTTTTCAGTTGCCAGCCTTGGTCACCTTGCAAACAAATCTCTGTAACAGCTATCATAGACCCATTTATTTCTATTTGTGCCATCAATTCACCCATCTTGTTACAAACGCTGCATGCATACAAAGAGCTATTAATTCTGTCTTTTTATCATTTTTCCCTAGTCTGACCCTATTTGCTGGTGCACTTTTATGTTTGTACGTTCTGTCCCTTCCTGACACACTCTGCTCTTTAACCTTCTAAATTTCTCCCTCACCTGAACCCTCCCTCACCATTTAGTTTAAAGCCCTCTCTATAGCCCTAGTTATTTGATTCACCAGAACACTGGTCCCAGCTCAGGCCAAGTGAAGCCCATCCCAATGGAACAGCTCCCTCTTTCCCCAGTACTGGTGGCAGTGTCCCATGAATTGAAACCAATTTCTACCACACCAATCTTTCGGCCACACATTCAACTCCCTAATCTTAATGACCCTATGCTAATTTGCTTGTGACTTAGGTAGTAATCCAGATATTACCACCTTTGTGGTTCTGCTTTTTAATTTAGCCCCTAGGCTGCTCATACTCCCTTAGGAGAGCCTCTCTCTTACTCTTACCTATGTCATTGGTACCTATGTGGACCCCATCAACTGGGTCCTTCCCTCCTCACTTCAAGTTCTTCTCCAGCCCCGAGGAGATGGCCATAACCCTGGCACTGGGCAGGCAACACAGCCTTCTGGACTCTCTCGGCTGCAGAGAACAGTATCTATCCCCCATAACTATACTGTCCCCCACCACTACTACATTTCTTTTTACTCTCCCCACGAATGGCTTCCTGCACCACCGTGCTGCGGTGAGGTTGCCCATCCTCCCTGCAGTCTGTGCTCTTATCCACACAAGCTGCAAGAACCTCATACCTGTTGGACAAGTGCAAGGGCTGATGCCCCTCCAATGCTACCTTCTGGATCCCCATACCTGGCTCACTCGTAGTCACACCCTCCTGTCCCTGACCACAGACTAAATCTGAAGAACATAACCTAAGTGGGGTGTGAATGCCGGCTGGAACAATGTTGTTTTTTATTCGTGCATGGGATGTGAGCGTCGCTGGCCAGGCGAGCATTTATTGCCCATCCCTAATTGCCCTTGAGAAGGTGGTGGTGAGTTGCCTTTTTGAACCGCTGCAGTCCATTTGGGTTCGGTACACCCACAGTGCTGTTAGGAAGGGAGTTCCAGCATTTTGACCCAGCGACAATGAAGGAACGCCAATATAGTTCCAAGTCAGGATGGTGTGTGGCTTCAGGGGATCTTGCAGGTGGTAGGTTCCCATGCATCTACTGCCCTTGTCCTTCTAGGTGGTAGAGGTTGCCGGTTTGGAAGGTGCTGTCTAAGGAGCCTTGGTGCAATGCTGCAGTGCATCTTGTAGATGGTGCACACTGCTGTCACTGTGTGTCGGTGGTGGAGGGAGTGAATGTTTGTGAATGGGGTGCCCATCAAGTAGGCTGCTTTGTCCTGGATGGTATAGAGCTTCTTGAGTGTTGTTGGAGCTGCACCCATCCAGGCAAGCGGAGAGTATTCCATCACACCCCTTACTTGTGTCTTGTAGTTGGTGGACATGCTTTGGGGAGTCAGAAGGTGTGCTACTCGCTGCAGGATTCCTAGCCTCTGACCTGCTGTTGTAGCCAGGATATTTATATAGCTACTCTAGTTCAGTTTCTGGTCAATGATAGCCCCTAGGATGTTGATAGTGGGGGATTCAGCAATTGTAATGCCATTGAATGTCAGGGGTAGATGGTTAGATTCTCTCTTGTTGGAGATGGTCATTGTGTGGTAACTTTCTCCCTTCCTGATGCATTACAGTGTCCGAAACTCAGACTCCAGCTCATCAGCTCTGAGCCTAAGATCCTCGAGCAGCAGACAATTTCTGCAGATGTGGTTGCTGTGGATCACACTGGTGTCCACCAGTTCCCACATGCTACAGTTGCAAAATATAACCTGCCCTGCCTTCTCTATTGTATTTTATTTAACTAATTAGGGTTTCAAGTTTTGAAATGACAGTCAATGATTATTTGTAGCTATAAGAAGTAGTTTAACTAGTTAAGCTATACATCTAATACAATACCCCCTGGTCCAGGTTTATACTACTGCCCTAGTTCAGAGAGAACAAAAATGTAAAGCTCACCAACCAATCACATACCTGCTCACCTTAATAATGCCTCTAAACCCCAGCTCTCAGGTCTCACTCCCTCTTAGAAGAGCAGTCCAAGAAAGACCAGAACAGCACCTCTTTGCTCCACGGAGCCAAATTCCCTCACTCACCAAATTCCCAAGATAACTACTCTGTAGAAGCTGTACTCTGCAAACTGGTCTCCATGGTACTTGGTCAAAGGAGTGGGCTTTAAGGAGGGTCTTGAAGGAGGAGAGAGAGAGATGGAGAGGTGGAGAGATTTAGGAAGGGGAATTCCTGAGCTTGAGCACTAGATGGCTGATGGCATGGCCACCAACAGCAGGGCAAAAGGTAGTGGGGGATTCAAAAGATGACAGATTTGGAGGAATTCAGAGTTCTTGGATGAGTGCAGGGATGTAGCAGATTACAGAGATAGGGAGGGGAGGGGAAAGGAAGAGATTAGAAAAATCGAGGCATTTGGGGACTCGGGCCAATGTAGTTCAGCAAGTACTTGGGTAATGCAGGAACAGAACTTGCTGCACGTTAGGATATAGGCAGCAGAGTTTTGGATAAGCACAAATTTATGGAGGGTAGAAGATGGGAATCCGACTAGGAGAGCATTGGAATAGTTGAGTCTGGAAAAACAAAAGCATGGAGAAGGTTTCAGCAGCAAACAAGCTGAAGTAGGGGTGGCGGCAGGTGATGTTACAGAGTTTGACATACATGGGCTTTGTGCTGGACAAAATGCGGGGTTGGAAACTCAGTTCTGTATCATAGAACGCCAAGGTTGTCAACAGTCAAGCAGTACTTGGGAGGACATTAAAATCAAACCGATAAAGAGTTTACAAATGAACAATAACATGAAATCACCTTTGGCCCTCCTCTAGACCCCCAAAATGGAGTTACTATTTCTCCTACACCTGTTTTCTAAATCAGGAAGGTGTTCTGAAAGATGCTGTTCCCACTACCAACAGTTCAGTGATTTTCTCCTTAGTGCCCACATTATAGCAACTTTCTACCTTCATAATGATAGGTTTAACAGGTTCCAATTTGGGGCACATTGAGGTTGGAAAAGTTGCCTGACAAAAGCAATCTTCAGAAGATCTGTATTTGAATTAGAGCTCATTTCCCCAATAGCTCAGAGAAAGAGGAACCTATGCATCTGTGTGATGCAACTTGCAGCCATTTAGATAAATGCGAATTATAGTAGACTTTAATGAAGCTTGCTTTGAGCCATATTATCAAACCAACAAATAAAAAATTGTGTAAAATTAAGTGAAAACGGCGAGCAGTAACTAGAGTGGGTGAAGTCACAACTACCACACAACCATGCGAGCAATAACACATTCCAAAAGTCCCTTGAGCTTTCATTTATTTCAATGTCATTCAAACTTTGTGTCTGCTTACTCTCCCCATTTCTTTCCCTCCCACCCTCTTCTCCGTCACATTTGTCGTTCTCTTGCCAATGTGAAGAGGAGTGAAACTGAGCAACATCAGGCAGCATCATATGCTGGTTTCCTGTGCTTAAGAAAAGACTCATGTGAGCTTCAGAATCATCCCTGTCGAATCTACAGCAGTAATTACGTCTGCAAACCACACTCATCAAATGGCACCAAACTTGGTGGTGTGGCAAACAGCGAAGATGATACGAACTGCCTGCAACAGAACATAGATAGGCTAGCAGAATGTGGGCAGACAGGTGGAAGATGGAATTTAATACTGACAAGTGTGAGGTGATGCATTTTAGCAGAAGGAATAGGGAGAGGCAATACATGAAATTTTGAATGATATGAGGACAGATAAGTCCCCGGGGCCAGACGGGATATACCCAAGGATATTACGGGAAGCGAGGGAAGAGATTGCTGCGCCTTTGGCGATGATCTTTGCGTCTTCACTGTCCACTGGAGTAGCACCGGATGATTGGAGGGTGGCAAATGTTGTTCCCTTGTTCAAGAAAGGGAATAGGGATCACCCTGGGAATTATAGACCAGTCAGTCTTACGTTGGTAGTGTGCAAATTATTGGAGAGGATTCTGAGAGACAGGATTTATGATTATTTGGAAAAGCATGGTTTGATTAAAGACAGTCAGCATGGCTTTGTGAGGGGCAGGTCATGCCTCACAAGCCTTATTGAATTCTTTGAAGATGTGACAAAACACATTGATGAAGGAAGAGCAGTGGATGTGGTGTATATGGATTTCAGCAAGGCGTTTGATAAGGTTCCCCATGGTGGGCTCATTCAGAAAGTAAGGAGGCATGGGATTCAGGGAAAGTTGGCTGTCTGGATACAAAATTGGCTGGCCCATAGAAGTCAGAGGGTGTTAGTAGATGGAAAGTATTCAGCATGGAGCTCGGTGACCAGTGGTGTTCCACAAGGATCTATTCTGGGACCTCTGCTCTTTGTGATTTTTATAAATGACTTGGATGAGGAAGTGGAAGGCTGGGTTAGCAAGTTTGCCGATGACACGAAGGTTGCTGGAGTTGTGGATAGTGTGGAAGGCTGTTGTAGGTTGCAACGGGACATTGACAGGATGCAGAGCTGGGCTGAGAAGTGGCAGATGGAGTTCAACCTGGAAAAGTGTGAAGTGATTCATTTTGGAAGGACGAATTTGAATGCGGAATACAGGCTTAAAGACAGGATTCTTGGTAGTGTGGAGGAACAGAGGGATCTTGGGGTCCATGTCCATAGATCGCTCAAAGTTGCCACCCAAGTTGATAGGGTTGTTAAGGAGTATGGTGTGTTGGCTTTCATTAACAGGGGGATTGAGTTTAAGAGCCGCGAGGTTATGCTGCAGCTCTATAAGGCCCTGGTTCGACCACACTTGGAATATTGTGTTCAGTTCTGGTCGCCTCATTATAGGAAGGATGTGGAAGCTTTAGAGAGGGTGCAGAGGAGATTTACCAGGATGCTGCCTGGACTGGAGGGCATGTCCTACGAAGAAAGATTGAGGGAGCTAGGGCTTTTCTCATTGGAGCGAAGAAGGATGAGAGGTGACTTGATAGAGGGGTACAAGATGATGAGAGGCATAGATAGAGTGGATAGTCAGAGACCTTTTCCCAGGGTGGAAAGGGCTATCACCAGGGGGCATAATTTTAAGGTGATTGGAGGAAGGTTTCGGGGAGATGTCAGAGGTAGGTTCTTTACACAGAGAGTGGTGGGTGCGTGGAATGCGCTGCCAGCGGTGGTAGTAGAAGCAGATACATTAGGGGCATTTATGCGACTCTTGGATAGGTACATGGAGGATAGTAGAATGAAGGGTAGGTAGTTAGTTTGATCTTAGAGTAGGATAAAGGTTCGGCACAACATCGTGGGCCGAAGGGCCTGTACTGTGCTGTACTGTTCTATGTTCTATAACTAATGGTTCTGAAGACTGTCCAGGACAGAGGGACCTGGGAGTGCATGTACATTGATCTTTGAAGGGGGTAGGACATATTGAGAGTGGTTAGTAAAGCATATGGGATCTTGGGCTTTATAAATAGAAGCATTGAGTACAAAAGCAGGGAAGTTATAAAGCTCTGTTTAGGCCCCAACTGGAGTATTGCAATCAGGTCTGGTCACCACACTTCAGGAAGGATGTGTGGGCCCTTGGGACGGTACAGAGGAGATTTACCAGAATGGCTCCTGGGATGGGGGATTTTAGTTACAAGGTTAGGTTGGAAAAGCTGGTTTTGTTCTCATTAGTTTTCCTTAGAACACAGGAGATTGAAGGGCAATTTAATAGAAGTGTACAAGATTATGACAGGCTTAGGGAAGTTATACAAGGAAAATGTGTTTTCATTAACTAATGGGACAAGGACTAAGGGACATAGATTGAAGGTTTTGCGCTAGAGATGCAGGAAGAATATGAGGAAGAATTTTTTTATGCAGCGAGTGGTAATGACCTGGAACTTGCTGCCCATAAGGGTGGTGGAAGCGGAGACAATCAATGACTCAAGAGGAAATTGGATGACCACTTGGGGGAAGTAGACTTGCAGGGCCATGGAGATCGAGTGAGGAAGTGGGAGAGACATGATAGCTCCATGGAGAGCCGGCATCAACTCAATGGGCCGAAGAGCCTTCTTCTGTGCCACAAATGACTCTGTGACGCTTCCCTTTGGCCCCAAATTCTTGAGAAATTTGAAATGAATGCTACCCCTGCTAGCAACCTTCACACTTTTAGGAGGGCCTTGTTGATTTCTTCTATATAATATGGAATGATAGTGGTGAAGTGCAAGTCTTTGCTCGATATTTAGAAAGATCGCATTTTGAATGTTCTGTCTAGCCATGTTAGTTGTGGCTCAGTTGGCACCACTCTCGCCTCTGAGTCACAGGGGTCCGGGTTGAAGTTCCACTCCAGGACTTGAGCACAAAAATCAATGCTGACACTCCAGTGCAGTACTGAGGGAGTGCTTCACTGTTGGAGGTGCCGTCTTTCAGATGAGATGTTAAACTGAGGCCAGTCTGCCCTCTCGGGTGGACGTAAAAGATCCCATGGCACTATTTCACAGAAGAGCAGGGAAGTTATCCCTGGTGTCCTGGCCAAAAAACAAATCCCTCACTCAACATCACAAAAACAGATGATCTGGTCATTATCACACTGTTGTTTATGGCAGCTTGATGTGCACAAATTGGCAGCCATGTTTCCTACATTACAACTGCAACTACACTTCATTAGTACTTCATTAGCTGTAAAGCGCTTTGAGCCATGTGGTGGCCGTGAAAAGCACTATATATAGAAACATAGAAAATATATATAGAATATAAATGCAAGTCTTTCCTTTTTGTCAGTTTTGCGTTATGGAGATGGAGTGATGCTGTCACTTTGCATTTATGGCATTTTATCAAGTCAGAAACGCCAAGCTTGTGGAGGTGAATTCAGGCTTTGCTGTGGGGAATGTGCTTCAGGCAACTAAAGGAGGTGATTAAAGCAATCCTCTAATTGATGTGGTATGTCGCCTTCAACATTTGAGGTATACACTTAGCGGAAATTACACAGAGCTTTGGTATTCAATCAGCAGAGCTCCAACGCCAACATGCAGAATAGAGGGACAGTGTTGGCTGCAAGAGGTTTAGAGGTACTGTTCGTGAAGCTTGCAGAGGAACTTGCAAAGGCTCTTGTCTTTCATCAGAAAACACAGGTCTCAGTTGTGTTCGCTATTCCTTCTGGCTGAGCGAAAATTGCCTAGTTGGTTGGGGTTAAAAGCAGATGGACATGTGTGAAAAAGATCCAATCTGCGAGTTTGTCACCAGCTGCATCATTTCTGGTATTGTCTCATTGGAACAGACAAATTTCAGCCTGGGTTGAAGTGACTATGACCTGTTTCTTGCCGTTAGTAGTGGCATTAAGACAAGCTTCCTGCAGAATCTAAAACCCAGAACAGCACTCAGATTACTCCGACCTCCAAAACCTGCAACATGTTAATATGTTCCCTGCAGTTATTGTAAGTTTTATACCTTTCTGGCAGCTGTATACAGGAGCAATCTTCTAAGAGTATAAAAAGAACGATGATCTGAACACAGAAAAACCTCTACAAGATTCATTGAGCTCTGCCCAACAGAACAAATAGAATGAGGCAGAGGAGGATCTTGACCACTCATCCCATTTGCAAAGCCTGGGCACTCCTCAAACTTGAAGCCACTGACTCAGTCAAGCACCATGAACTCAAAGCGACAGCCTTTCGCCTAAACAACAAAGCTGACAAGGAACCACTTACTGTCACTTTTTTGAGTGAATTGGTCTGAAATGAGCTCCATTCGAAATTACTTTGGTGTAAGCTTGGACAGAAGATTAAGTTCTAAAAATCAATTGGAAACAAAATTCAAGCGCTGAATATTGTGCACCAGACTGATTGGGCTATTCACATACCAAATGTCTGGATGCATAGCTGGAGGTTGATAATAGAAGTGAGAACCAGGCTAAAGAGAGAAAGTTCAGAGGGAAGCGAAAAAGGCAGGGGAGTGGGACTAGCTGAGTTGTTCTTGCAGATAGCTGGCATGGACATGAGGGGCTGAATGGACCCATCTGTGCTGTAACCATTTTATGATTCTATGATTGTAAATCAATGCCCATTTTGATTAACACCAAGCCATTTCCCAAGCTATCCACCAGCTCACCAATTTGTCCTTGATTATTTGAACGTTGCTAATCACCTCTTTTACTGTACAATAGTAGTCGCATTCCCTGTCATTCCCATTCCTCGCTTCACCTCCTATATTTTGTTTCTTCTCTCTTGTTTAGTGGCATCCTTACTTCTTGTTTCTATTCTCTTTTTCATCTTCATTTGTGCCCATCTCCTTCCTGCAGCCAGGATGGCGAGAATGCAAGGAGTATGGAAGCGAGCAGTCCAAAATGCAGAGATAGATGCTTTTATTTAATTCCCCACCCCCACCCCCCCAAACATTATTAGAGGTTCAATTTTCTATAATTGGACTGCAATTACTTGGATCCATGTGGAGATGTTGAAGGGAGATTGGCAGAGAGAACTAAAAAAGTGATTCTACCAACTGCCAACAGAACCAAGTTTTTGAGGCAAAGAGAGTTTGTAAAATTTTCAAGAAAGCAGAAATGGCTCTAGATTTTGGGATCGTCAATTAAATTATTAACTAATGTAGTTAAGTGATTTGGATTTTAAGTTCTCAGATGATCCCAGTCGAACCATAGCAGATATTGGAATAAATAACATTAAAAAATTAAGTAACTATGTTTATTATTTAATCTTTAAAATTTCAAACATGTGATGTGACATAAAAGGTACACACAGGCCCATGTTCAAATGGGGAAAGGCGTGCAGTTTGAAATTCTGACCAAACTGATGTAGCATGCAGAAGGAAGAATGAGATCCTAAAATAACTTTATTACTTTCTTTTAAAATCAGTGGACTCTAGTTACAATTAAAATGTTTGGATGTGAAGTCTAATGCACAGCAGTTGATTCAATATCCTATACAATTGCTTAAAAACATTTAAGCTCTTATTCCTTCACTTCTGCTTTAGTTAAAACTAACAAAAAAGGTGGTTATGCACTTTTCCTCACCTGTAGAATAAAATAGGAATTTCATTGTTACTGTAGTGTCAACTAATTTAGTCACATCTGTGTTGAAATACTGCTGTATGATATCAGTATATGACTGCTCAACACATTTATATGAAACTCCTTGTCTGTTCTTTTGATGTGGGTACTAAATTACTTAAATGTATGCTAAGACCACAGTGGAATTTTATACACACACCTTTGACCCGAAATGAAGAAAATGTCATCTAAGTTTCAAAAATCTGGTATTATTACCAGCACAGAAACTTTGAACATCTCTAATGATCAAACCACTTTGACTTGCTTAAACCATCAGTCTTTTTACTGTGTTTGTGCAGCTGAAAATTGATGAATAGAACAAATTACAAACAATCACAGAAGCATTCTGTTAAAAAAAACATGTTTTCTCTCTTTTAGCGCACACTGCCATTGTCAAGTCAGTTGTTAATGCCTTCATCCATGCTGAATAACAGTAATAATACCACCATCTGGTGTCCTCCTAGGACACCAAAAATGCTGCCTTTAAAAAGAGAATAAGGTAGACAACTTAAACTGGCCCCCACATAGCTTACCATCCGACAACAATGACCTCAATATCTGCTAAATTTGGATTTGTTTCAGCATGCACTATGGGAATAATTCACTTTCTTTGCTCAATAAACCAAATTATTACTTTGATGTTCACCTAGCTCTTTTCTGCCAACATCACACACTGCTTTCTGAAAAAAATCTTCATTTTATTAATGATTCAAGATTGGAAAACAATTAGAATTAGAACATTACAGCGCAGTACAGGCCCTTCGGCCCTCGATGTTGCGCCGACCTGTGAAACCATCTGACCTACACTATTCCATTTTCATCCATATGTCTATCCAATGACCACTTAAATGCCCTTAAAGTTGGCGAGTCTACTACTGTTGCAGGCAGGGCGTTCCACGCCCCTACTACTCTCTGAGTAAAGAAACTACCTCTAACATCTGTCCTATATCTATCACCCCTCAACTTAAAGCGATGTGTTTGCCATCACCATCCGAGGAAAAAGACTCTCACTATCCACCTTATCTAACCCTCTGATTATCTTATATGTCTCTATTAAGTCACCTCTCCTCCTCCTTCTCTCCAACGAAAACAACCTCAAGTCCCTCAGCCTTTCCTCGAAAGACCTTCCCTCCATACCAGGCAACATCCTAGTAAATCTCCTCTGCACCCTTTCCATAGCTTCCACATCCTTCCTATAATGCGGTGACCAGAACTGCACGCAATACTCCAGGTGCGGCCTCACCAGAGTTTTGTACAGCTGCAGCATGACCTCGTGGCTCCGAAACTCGATCCCCCTACTAATAAAAGCTAACACACCATATGCCTTCTTAACAGCCCTATTAACCTGGGTAGCAACTTTCAGGGATTTATGTACCTGGACACCAAGATCTCTCTGTTCATCTACACTATCAAGAATCTTCCCATTAGCCCAGTACTCTGCATTCCTGTTACTCCTTCCAAAGTGAATCACCTCACACTTTTCCGCATTAAACTCCATTTGCCATCTCTCAGCCCAGCTCTGCAGTCTATCTATGTGCCTCTGTACCCTACAACATCCTTCGGCACTATCCACAACTCCACCGACCTTCATGTCATCCGCAAATTTACTAACCCACCCTTCTACACCCTCTTCCAGGTCATTTATAAAAATGACAAACAGCAGTGGCCCCAAAACAGATCCTTGCGGTACACCACTAGTAACTAAACTCCAGGATGAACATTTGCCATCAACCACCACCCTCTGTCTTCTTTCAGCTAGCCAATTTCTGATCCAAAGCTCTAAATCACCTTCAACCCCATACTTCCGTATTTCCTGCAATAGCCTACCGTGGGGAACCTTATCAAACGCCTTACTGAAATCCATATATACCACATCCACTGCTTTACCCTCATCCACCTGTTTGGTCACCTTCTCGAAAAACTCAATAAGGTTTGTGAGGCACGACCTACCCTTCACAAAACCGTGCTGACTATCGCTAATGAACTTATTCTTTTCAAGATGATTATAAATCCTGTCTCTTATAACCTTTTCCAACATTTTACCCACAACCGAAGTAAGGCTCACAGGTCTATAATTACCAGGGCTGTCTCTACTCCCCTTCTTGAACAAGGGGACAACATTTGCTATCCTCCAGTCTTCCGGCACTATTCCTGTCGACAATGACGACATAAAGATCAAGGACAAAGGCTCTGCAATCTCCTCCCTGGCTTCCCAGAGAATCCTAGGATAAATCCCATCTGGCCCAGGGGACTTATCTATTTTCACACTTTCCAAAATTGATAACACCTCCTCCTTGTGAACTTCAATCCCATCTAGCCTAGTAGTCTGAATCTCAGTATTCTCGACAACATTTTCTTTCTCTACTGTAAATACTGACGCAAAATATTCATTTAACACTTCCCCTACCTCCTCTGATTCCACACACAACTTCCCACTACTATCCTTGATTGGCCCTAATCTAACTCTAGTCATTCTTTTATTCCTGATATACCTATAGAAAGCCTTAGGGTTTTCCCTGATACTATCTGCCAATGACTTCTCGTGTCCTCTCCTTGCTCTTCTTAGCTCTCCCTTTAGATCCTTCCTGGCTAGCTTGTAACTCTCAAGCGCCCTAACTGAGCCTTCACGTCTCATCCTAACATAAGCCTTCTTCTTCCTCTTGACAAGCGCTTCAACTTCTTTTGTAAACCTCGCTCGACAACTTCCTCCCTGCCTCACAGGTATATACTTATCAAGGACACGCAGTAGCTGCTCCTTGAATAAGCTCCACATTTCGATTGTGCCCATCCCCTGCAGTTTCCTTCCCCATCCTACGCATCCTAAATCTTGCCTAATCGCATCATAATTTCCTTTCCCCCAGCTATAATTCTTGCCCTGCGGTATATACCTGTCCCTGCCCATCGCTAAGGTAAACCTAACCGAATTGTGATCACTATCACCAAAGTGCTCACCTACATCTAAATCTAACACCTGGCCGGGTTCAGTACCCAGTACCAAATCCAATGTGGCATCGCCCCTGGTTGGCCTGTCTACATACTGTGTCAGAAAACCCTCCTGCACACACTGGACAAAAACTGACCCATCTCAAGTACTTGAACTATAGTATTTCCAGTCAATATTTGGAAAGTTAAAGTCCCCCATAACAACTACCCTGTTACTCTCGCTCCTGTCGAGAATCATCTTCGCTATCCTTTCCTCTTCATCTCTGGAACTATTCGGAGGTCTATAGAAGACTCCCAACAGGGTGACCTCTCCTCTCCTGTTTCTAACCTCGGCCCATACTACCTCAGTAGACGAGTCCTCAAACGTCCTTTCTGCCGCTGTAATACTCTCCTTGATTAACAATGCCACATTAGGTCTTATTCTTTACTTGCTGAATTACTACAGAGAGTCTCAATGGTCACAGCTCAAGAGTTGAAACTATGTTATAAGAACATGCCATCTGCCGCTTAAGAAGAGCCTCTCAGTCAGACCTTTAAGTAATATTTATAAAGAGGCCATTGTTACAAGACATTGGCTGGAATTGTACACCACCCCAATGAGCCAGATGGTGGCAGGGAGTGGCGTAAAATGGAGCAGGAGGCTCAGGGATGGCTTCCCGACCCGCTCCCGACTTCACCCCACTTTACGTAGGACGGGGGGGGGGGGGGGGGGGGGGGAGGGTGTGAAACAGGCTGCCTGCCCCAGGCCAATCAAGGCCCTTAAGTGGCCATATAATGGCCACTTAAGGGCCTTCGCCTGCCTCCACACGGATTTTAGGCGTGGCAAGCAGGCATCCTGGAGCCGGGAAAGGCCGCCCGGTAAAAGCTGGTGGCCTCTCCACGCTCGATTGAGGGCTACCCCCGCTTCCCCAACCACCCCCAGGACCTAAAGACACCCCCGCCCCCACTTTCCCCCAAATGACCACCCTTGCCTCGCCGGGGCCCGACCCCAATTACCCCCGGCGAGGCAACCGAAATTTACCTGGACTCCTGGCTCCACGTCTTCGGCTGGGGGCTGCAGTCACAGCAGCTCCCAGTGGCGCTGCTGGGACTAAGAGCTGCCGGCTCATTGATTGGCCAGCAGCTCAATGAGGCGGGACTTCCTCCCTCAAGCGGGTGGAAGTCCCACCTCGGAACAATTAAAGCCTGGGGACCCGTAAAATGTGGGACGGATCCCCAAGCTAGGTGGAAGCGGGTTCGCCACCAGCAGCTCCTGTCCGCCCAACATAAAATCCGGCCCATTATGTTAATGAACATATTTAAACGTCGACATGTATATGCCATTTGTAATTTAAAAGAAATTATAGAAAATTTGATTGAGAAGTGTGCACTTTCTCAGTAATGCACTGAAAAGTAAACTCTCAATGTTCTAGTCAGGAGAGCACAAACTTTTTTTATACAGACAGCTTTTGTCACAGTGCTAGATTTAAAGTTATTGCACATGTGGGAATGACAATATTACAAAATCATTTCAGAGTCAGGTGCCAACAAAATATCCATTTTATGATTGAGATGTCCGTGATATCACAATGAAATGTCCTTACTATTGAACCAAACAAGTTGACAATACAGGAGGCGGCAGTTTTGCTCATCATGTCTGTGCCAGCTCTTTGCTACAGTAATTCAAAACGAATTCCACTGCTCTGCTCTCTCTCCATTGTCTCCTATTTTCCCCTGATTCAAAAAAAATCCAATTTCCTTTTAAACGATTCAATGGTCTCTGCACCAACTATTCCCTGTGGTAAAGCATTCCATGCTCCAAATATTTTTTTGCAATGACTCTGATCTATTATTCTCTACCAGCTTTGTATGGAAAAATGCCAACTTTCAATGACCTTCAATTTTCAAATGATTATTATGTTATGAACGCTGGAATGGTTATGTTTTAAAAACTTTGCTCTTTGTAAAATGGATATTCAGAAGAGACATCTGACCGCACACCAATTCTGCCCAGAGTCAATCCAGGAGTCTTGGCTACCATGACAACAAGGAACCCAGATCAAAGACCCTTTTGAAAGCGGAGTGCAAGGTTGTAACTCCTAAAGGACCATGGCTTTCGCTCTCCCAGGCTCAAAGATGGTAATCAGGAGCTCTAAAATGCAAATTCAAGTTGCAATGGTTAATACCTGGAAACAAAGTAAGGGCTAGGTGGTTTTGCTATGGTTATTATGGTCTCTGAGAATTGTAAAAGACAAACAATAATTGACTTTCATCTGGATAAATTCAACAGGCTTTCCTAAGTCTGGAGACAGGCTCAAAGGAAGAAAAGAAGACCAGAAAGCAGAGCTGTGCAGCCAAAAGAGTGAGAGAGAGAGAGAGAGAGAGGAGAGAGAGAGAAAAGAGCTGCTCTCAGATCACTGATACAGCAAAAGGCTGCTAAGATGAATCCAATTCAAAAATTGAGGTTGCAGATGAGAAACGACCAACAGGGTCACCAGAGATTGCTTTATTAACAGAAAAGCAGTCAAATGTGCTCGTGAGAAGTGAGCAAAGAGGTTATTAGCTTTGAGAAGGATAAGGGGAGATCCAACCAATTACTATTGGGAGGAGTTTGGGACTTCTAACTGCAAGGATACCTTTTTGATGAGAACACTGTGTAACATATAAATGTGTTGTGGACTTTTCAAGTGTATTAATAAGGTAATGGGAAATACCTTTCTCTGTAATTTATTGTATTAGCTACCTACTAAGTACTCTTTAGTTATTGTTGATTTTCAGTTTAGTTGTTATAGTAAAAGTCTTAAAACATGAAATCTTATTGTGTAATTCTTTAATCGGTCTGGGAAGTTCACATCTCCTGTTTTAAAGTTAAGTCTCTACTGAGGTCATAACAATTGGCATCAAACAAGGCCATTAAAAGCAGGCCTGCTTGTACAAAAGGATTCATTCCATCACAACATGATGGCATGAAGAATTGCTATGGAATGTTTACATTAGTGCTAACATTTACATTGAATCTTAATCTTGTTTAATGCACAGGGAAGTAATTGAGATAACTTTAATGTCATAGAGTCATAGATAGAGTCATAGAGTTATGCAGCACAGAAAAAGGCCCTTCGGCCCATCATGTCTGTGCCAGCCATCAAGCACCTATCTATTCTAATCCCATTTTCCAGCACTTGGCCCGTAGCCTTGTATGCTATGGCGTTTCAAGTGCACATCTAAATACTTCTTAAATGTTGTGAAGGTTCCTGCCTCTACGACCCCTTCAGGTAGTGTGTTCCAGATTCCGACCATCCTCTGGGTGAAAATTTTTTTCCTCAAATCCCCTCTAAACCTCCTGCCCCATACCTTCAATCTATGTCCCCTGGTTATTGACCCCTCCGCTAAGGGAAAATGTTTCTCCCTATCTATCCAATCAATGCCCCTCATAATTTTGTATACCTCAATCAGGCCCCCCTCAGCCTTCTCTGCTCTAAGGAAAACAACCCTAGCCTATCCAGTCTCTCTTCATAGCTGAAATGCTCCAGCCCAGGCAACATCCTGGTGAATCTCCTCTGCACCCTCTCCAGTGCAATCACATCCTTCCTATAGTGTGGTGACCAGAACTGTACACAGTACTCCAGCTGTGGCCTAACTAGCATTTTATACAGCTCCATCATAACCTCCCTGCTCTTATATTCTATGCCTCGGCTAATAAAGGCAAGTATCCCATGTGTGATGGAACATCTTAGCTAAAGGTCATACTTTCACAAACACCTACCTTTTTTCGGTACAAAAACAGGAAATAAAAACAATTTTGTATACATAAAACAATAAAAGGCATTGGTCACTAATGCAAGATTAATTGGAAACTTCTGGGGAGAAAATACAAATTGGAATGTAAATGACAACAGATTCCTTACCCATGTACAAAGGTGTTCCGCAGGTTGCCTGCAACATTTTGTCACTACCAACACCCCCTTTCTGCACGGAAAGTCCAAAATCAGTCACCTGGATAAAGAAAATGTTTCAGAATGGACTGCAGAATTTAGTATAGAATATATTGTAATGCATTTTACTGAGCATCAATTTTCTGCAGTTCTCCTACGGAGTCAACTCCTCAGCTTTGTGTTTTGCTTGCATATGGTGGTGTCTGTTGAGTTTCCACTGTGAGTGCTCACAAGCTTGTTCCTTACAAAGAATCTTGTCTGAGACTGCTTCCGTGATGGAATAAGTGTGTAAAGTACAACTATAAAAAACACTGCCTTGATATCCAAGAATGTGTTCTCAGTGAAACAGAACTCCTTGTAAACAAAACAAGGAGGGAGTGCATAGGAAAGGATAAAGTAAAGAAGGACATTAATTGCAAGAGAATAGAGTTATAGAACAGGAGTCTAAAAATATGGTTAATCATAAAGTGAGAGGAAATTCTATTAAAAATTAGTTAAAATGTCTGTGCAGCAATGCACATAGCGTCCATAATAAAACAGGTGAGCTACAGGCAATCATGAATTGGGAGGAACCAGAAATAGTAAGGATTACTGAGACATGGCTACAGAAAATCAGAACTGGGAATTAAGCATTGCAGGGTATAATATATTTTGGTAGGATAGAGGTAAAAAATGGGAGGTGGAGTAGCTGTACTTATTCGAGCCAGCAATGGCACTAGGAAAAAAAGAGGCACAGCTATCAGCAAGACAAAAATAGGATCCATCTGCATACAGATAAAAGATAATGAAGGATCAATAACACTAATAGGTGCAGTCTTCAGACAACCTAATAGCGGAAGGGAGGTGGAGAAAGAAATATACAAACAAATTAGGGAAATGAGTAAAAAACATAGAATAATCATCTTGGGAGATTTCAACTACCTAAATATTAATTGGACAGAAGAGTTAGGTAAATGGGATAAGGAAAAGGAGCTCCTACAATGTGTACAGGACTCCTTTCTAACCCAATATGTAAAAAGCCCAACAAGGGAAGATTCACTAGTGAATTTAATATGAGGGAATGAATAAAAGCAGATAAGAGAAGTAAAAAAAGGGAACATCTAGGCAATAGTGACCATAATATAGAACGCTTTAAGATGATAATAGAGACGGACATAAGCATGATAAAAACCAGGTTAATGGATTGGAGAAAAACTGATTTTGAGGAGCTGAGAATATAATTTGGGAAAATAAAATGGGCAACGATATTGGCAAACGACGATGTGGAACAACAATGGGAAGTATTTAAAACAGTATTCAGCAGAGTGCAGGAAGAATATATTCCACGAAAAGGAAAGAACACACTAAACACTAGTGAGACTTCATGGATCAATAAAGGCATAAGGGAACAACTGAGGGTTAGGAAAGAGGCATGCATTAAGTACATAGACAGTAAAGAAGTGCATGATGAGAGAATCTGAAGTAATTAGGAGAGAAGACAAAAAAAGGAACAATGAAATTATCAAGGAATGTAAAACAAAATATTAAAATATTTTACAGGAACATCACTAAAATAAAAGGAAGCTGGGATGGGAATAGGGAGATTAAGGGATAGACAGGATCATACCAAAGGTAACGATAGAGAACCGGCAGAAATATTAAATAAACATTTTGTTTCAGTATTTACCAGGTAGATAGAACAGGTAGACACAACATTGAATGATGAGATGAGTAACAAAATAAGTTCATTTAAAATAAAAAAGATGTATCGGATAACTAATCAAACTCAAAAAGGATAAAGTCCCTTGTCCCAGATGGATTGCATCACACATTTTAAAAGAATCTAGGGAAGAGATAGCAGAGGCATTACTACACATATTTAATAATTCATTAGAAAAAGGCATAGTGCCAGAGGACTGGCGGAGAGCTAACATAATTCTTATATTTAAGAAGGGGGACAGAACATGCCCAGTCAGCTTAACATCGGTGGTAGAAAAAAATAATGGAATCCCCACTAAAAGCAGAGAATGGAAGAATATCTAGAAAAGTAAAAAATAATAATCAATAGTCAGCATGGATTTATAGAGTCGTAGAGTTATACAGCACAGAAACAGGCCCTTTGGCCCATCATGCCTCTGCCGGCCATTAAGCACTTATCTATTCTAATCCCATTTTCCAGCATTTGGCCCATAGCCTTGTATGCCATGACGTTTCAAGTGCTCATCTAAATACTTCTTAAATGTTGTGAGGGTTCCTGCCTCTACCACCCCTTCAGGCAGTGTGCTCCAGATTCCAACCACCCTCTGGGTGAAATTTTTTTCCCTCAAATCCCCTCTAAACCTCCTGCCCCTTACCTTGAATCTATGCACCCTGGTTATTGACGCCTCCGCTAAGGGAAAAAGTTTCTTCCTATATATCCGAGCAATACCCCGCATAATTTTATATATCATAACCTCCCTGCTCTTGTATTCCATGCCTCGGCTAATAAAGGCAAGTATTCCATATGCCTTCCTAACCACCTTATCTACCTGTGCTAAAAACAAGAAATGCTGGAACCACTCAGCAGGTTTGGCAGCATCTGTGGAAAGAGAAGCAGAGTTAACGTTTCGGGTTAGTGACCCTTCTTCGAACCCGAAACGTTAACTCTGCTTCTCTTTCCACAGATGCTGCCAGACCTGCTGAGTGGTTCCAGCATTTCTTGTTTTTATTTCAGATTTCCAGCATCCGCAGTATTTTGCTTTTATCTACCAATTTGCCAAATTGCCCTGGATCCCATGGGCTCTTACCTTCTTAACCAATTTCCCATGCCTTACTGAAGTCCATGTAGACTATTCCTGACTAATCCCTGGCTCTCCAAGTGGAGATTAATCCTGTCCCTCAGAACTTTATCCAATAGTTTCCTTACCACTGATGTTAGACAGGCCTGTAATTACCTGGTTTATCCCTGCTACTGTTCTTGAATAATGGTACCACATTCGCTGTCTTCCAGTTCTCAGGTACCTCTCCTATGGCCAGAGAGGATTTGAAAATTTGTGTCAGAGCCTCTGCGATCTCCTCCCTTGCCTCACATAACAGCCTGGGATACATCTCATTTGGGTCTGGGGATTTATCCACTTTTAAGTCCGCTAATACTTCCTCCCTTTCAATGTTAACATGTTCAAGTATGTCACAATCCCCTTCCCTGATCTTCATACCTACATCATCCTTCTCCATAGTGAACACAGATTTTTTTTTTTATTTTCTCGAGATACAGCACTGAAACAGGCCCTTTGGCCTACCGAGTCTGTGCCAACCAACAACCACCCATTTATACTAACCCTACAGTAATCCCATATTCCCTATCACCTACCCATACTACTGGCAATTTACAACGGCCAATTTACCTAACACCTGCAAGTCTTTTGGATGTGGGAGGAAGCCAAAGCACCCGGCGAAAACCCACGCAGACACAGGGAGAACTTGCAAACTCCACACAGGCAGTACACAGAATCGAACCCGGGTTGCTGGAGCTGTGAGGCTGCAGTGCTAACCGCTGCGCCACTGTACCACCCTAAATGAAAAGTAATCATTTAAAACCTCACCTGCATCCTCCGACTTCACACACAGATTGCCACTTTAGTCTCTAATGGGCCCTACTCTTTCCCTGGCTATCCTCTTGCCATTAATATACTTATAAAACACCTTGGGATTTTCCTTTATCTTGCCCGCCAGTCCCCTCTTCGCTCTCCTAATTACTTGTTTTTAAGTACCCCTCACCCCTCCACTACACTTCCAAAAATGAAAATCTAAATTGACCAACATTTCTGAATTTTTTGAGGTGGTGCCAGAAAGAGTAGATAATAGTAATGCAGTAGTTGTAATTTATCTGGATTTTTAGAAGACCTTCAATAAGGTACCCCATAATAAGGTAAGATAAGGCAGAGTCAAGGGACAGTGGCAGAATGGATTGTTAGCTGGCTTCAAGTTAGAAAGCTGAGAGTGGGAGTAAATGGCAATATTCAGAGTGGCAAAAGGTGGGAAGTGTGTTCCACAAGAATCGGTGCTGGAATCAGTGCTGTTCACAATTTTTTTTCATTCTTACATTTGCTGCCTATCCTTAATTACCCTTGAGAAGGTGGTGGTGAGCCACCTTCATGAACCGTTGCAGTCCATCGGGTACAGGTACTCCCACAGTGCTG
This sequence comes from Heterodontus francisci, assembly GCF_036365525.1. Taxonomy (NCBI): domain Eukaryota; kingdom Metazoa; phylum Chordata; class Chondrichthyes; order Heterodontiformes; family Heterodontidae; genus Heterodontus; species Heterodontus francisci. The sequence goes on from NC_090384.1 coordinate 62,728,657, forward strand.
TCAGGAAAGGAGTTCCAAGTGTTTGATCCAGCAACAATGAAGGAATGGCAATATAGTTCCAAGTCAGAATGGTATGTGGCTTGAAGAGGTAATTGCAGGTGGTGATGTTCCCTTGCATCTGCTGCCCTTGTCCTTTGAGGTAGAGGGGTTTGTCAAGTGCTGTCGAAGGAGCCTTGGTGAGTTGCTGCAGTGCATCTTGTAGATGGTATACACTGCACCCACAATGTGTCAGAGGTGCAGACAGTGAATGTTGAAGGTGGTTGATGGGGTGTCAATCAAGCTGGCTGCTTTGTCCTGGATGGTGTTGAACTTCTTGAGTGTTGTTTGAGCCGCACTCATCCAGACAAGTGGAAAGTATTTCATCACGGTCCTAACTTGTGCCTTGCAGATGGTGGATAGGCTTTGGGGAGTCAGGTGGTGAGTGACTTGCTGCAGAATTCCCAGTCTCTGACCTGCTCTTGTTGGCACAGTACTTCTATGGCTGGTTCAGTTCAGTTTCTGCTCAATGGTAACCTCCAGGATAGTGGGGAATTCAAAGTTGGTAATGTCATTGAATGTCATGGGGAGATGGTTAGATTCTCTCTTGTTGGAGATGGTCATTGCCTGGCACTTAAGTGGCGAGTAACATTTGTGCCACACATCAGCTCAAGCCTGAATGTTGTCCAGTTGTCACTGCATGTGGACATGGACTGCTTCAGTATCTGAGGAGTTGCGAATGGAACTGAACATTGTGCAATCATCAGCAAACATCCCCACTTCTGACCTTATGATGAAGGGAAAGTCATTGATGAAGCAGCTGAAGATGGTGTGGCCTAGGAGATTACCCTAAGGAAATCCTGCAGCGATGTTAGAGGACTGAGATGATTGGCTTCCAACCACCACAACCATCTTCCTTTGTGCTAGGTATGGCTCCAAGCAGCGGATCATTTTCCCCCGATTCCTATTGACTTCAATTTTTCCAGGGCTCCTTGATGCCATGCTCGATCAAATGCTACCTTGATGCCAAGGACAGTCACTCGCACCTCCCCGCAAGTTCAGTTCTTTTGTCCATGTTTGGACTAAGGCTGCAATGACATCAGGAGCCGAGTGGCCCTGGTAGAACCCAAACTGAACATCAGTGAGTAGATTATTGGTGGGTAAGTGCCACTTGATAGCGCTGTCAACACCTTCCATCACTTCACTAATGATCGAGAGGAAGCTGATGTGGCACTAATCGGCCAGATTGATTTGTCCTGCTTTTTGTGGATTAGACATACCTGGGCAATTTTCCACATAGTCAGATAGATGCCAGTGTTGGAGCTGTACTGGAAGAGCTTGGCTAGGGGCGTGGCTAGTTCCGGACACAAGTCGTAAGTGCTACTGCCAGGATGTTGTCGGGGCCCGTAGCCTTTGCAGTATTTACAGTAAGGATTTGGACTTTGGAATCAACAACACACTTCCAAATTTGCAGATGGCACCAAATTGAGGTTGGGGTGGGGGGGGGGGGGGGTGGGATTAGTCAATATTAGAGAGGCCAACATCAAATTACAGGAGGACATTAATAAAATTGCAGAATAGGCAAATAATTGGCAAATGAAATTCACAGATAAATGTACATTTTGGTAGGAAGCATAGGGAGGTCACTAATGGGAAAGCGTGAGTCTAGATGGGGTAGAGAAACAAAGGGATCTTGGTGTAGAAATACACCAATCGCTAAAAGTTGTGCCACAGTTTAGCAAGGCCATAAAAAAAAGGAAAGCAAGTACTTGGCTTTATTTCTAGAAGCACAGAATTGAAAAGCAGGCAAGTTATGTATCGAACCTTGGTTAGACCTTAGAGTACTGTGTTCAGTTCAGGTTGCCATATTAAAAAAAGGATATCGAGGCAATGGAGAGGGTGCAGAGAAGATTTACATGGATGATATCAGAAATGCGTCAGTCTACATGTCAGGAAAGGACGAACAGGAAGCTAATTTGTGTAATTTGAAACATTTGTTAATGAATAACTGCAGATTTAACAGAAAGTTTTCTCCTGAGTCTTGTGCCCATGGGCATTGAATCATCTGGAAGCAGCAAAAAGGGGTGGGTCAGGACACCCACGTATACTGAAATATGCCTGATTTTCCTCCATTAGTTTACATGGAGGATAACTGGGCAGTTTCCCTCGTGGGAATGCGCTATGACATGCCCGATTTTCTGTTATTTGCTGCACCCAGATGATCCAGTGCACCTGGAAAATCTCACCTAAAATGCTTACTCAATTGTAACCATTTGTGTAAGGAAGTGATGGGAATAATACAACAGCTGCATAAACCAAATTTAGATACAAGTTATTCAAATTGAGAACAACTTGCACTTACATAGCACCTTTATGAAGTAAAAGGCACTACCAAAGGTGTAATCAGACAAAGAATTGAGTGAAGCTAAAGGCAATTTTAAAAGGGATGACTAAAAGCTTAGTCAGAGATAGGTTTTAAGGATGGTCTTAAAGAGATGAACATGGATCTTGGGCTTCATAAATAGAGGTACTGAGTACAAAAGCAGGGAGGATATGCTGAATCTCTAAAGAAAGCTCTGGTTTGGCCACAACTAGAGTACTGCGTCTAGTTCAGGTCACCATACTTTAAGAAGGATGTTACGGTCCTGGAGAGAGTACAGAGGAGATTTACCACAATTCCAGAGATGAGGGATTTTAACTACAAAGTTAGGTTGGAGAAGCTGGGGCTGTTCCCCTTGGAACAAAGGAGATTGAGGAGAGATTCGATAGAAGTGCACAAGACTATGACAGGTTTAGATAAGGTAAAGAAAAGCTGTTCCCATTAGCTAATGTTACAAGGACTAGGGGCCAGAGATTTAAGGTTTTGGGCAAGAGATGCAGGGGGAACATGAGGAAGAACATTTTAATGCAGATTATATTCGCTGGAGTTCAGAAGAATGAGGGGGATCTCATGGAAACCTATAAAATTCTAGCAGGACTTGACAGGGTAGATGCAGGAAGGATGTTCCTGATGGTGGGGGAGTCCAGAACCAACGGTCATAGTCTAAGGATATGGGGTAAACCATTCAGGACTGAGATGAGGAGAAATTTCTTCATCCAGATAGTGGTGAACCTGTGGAATTCGCTACCACAGAAAGCAGTTGAGGCTAAAACATTGTATGTTTTCAAGAAGGAGTTAGATATAGCTCTTGGGTTTAAAGGGATCAAAGGATATGGGGCGAAAGCGGGAACAGGCTACTGAGTTGGATGGTCAGCCATGATCATAATGAATGACGAAACAGGCTCAAAGGACCGAAAGGCCTACTCCTGCTCCTATTTTCTATGTTTGCATGCTGAGGGTTCAATTGGAGTCCATGTCTTTCCAGGAGGTGAAATGTTCAGTTCTACACAGTATTGCCATATTGACCTCACACAACACAGCAGCAGTGGTGTTCTGTCTCCTCACCTTCTTCCCTTTGAACAAGTATGTCAGAGGTGTGTGGACAGCAGCGGCTGTGGACACGGAATGTGCAGTGCATACAAAGAGCTGGTGTACACACTTGGGAAAAGAACCTGCCCTGTCAGTGAGAAAAGAACAGAGTATTTGACTGATGTATCCCTCGCTGCCGTCTGTGAGCTGCGTGAGCTGATCACTAAGCCCAAATTGGCAGAGGCATTGAATACGTTATTGCTGCTGATACTCAGTGCCCTACCTATTTCTTTAACCAGCTGTGTTAATATATCTCTGCTCAATAATTCTGCTTCTGAATGGCAGAAAAGGGAATTCGCAGTTGAGTTTCAGTCATCTACAAGTAGGGATCTGTTTGAGAATTGGTGTGAAGACACAAACTCTTGCTAAATCAGACACCAAATAGAAACGTATTTAGATATGTGGACAGAAATGGAGAATGGTACCTGATGCCGAAGCTTGACAAATTTGACCAAGGAGTTGTTCTACTGCCCAGAGGAATGGTGGAACATTCTGGCTACACTCTGCATTGTGTTGTGAACGAACTGGCTTCTCAGATCCTTACAGGCCAAGACTGTCAGGCAGTGACTGTGATCACCTTCTTTGGGTTTCAGTGTTGCAGTTTGTTAAGCAATTTTCAGATAACTTCTCCTGTTACCCAGTTTGTGTGTGTTAGGGCCCTTGGAAATATTAAATTTGGACCCAAAAGACGGTTGCAGAGCGTGATGGAGACAATGATTAGCCTGTTGGGGAATAAGCAGAATCCAGATGTTCTAACGCATGCAGTGCTCTCCTGCTTGCATAAGAATATCATTCAGTCAACAGCAAACACCAAGCCCTTTGTGGATTCAATCATCAACAGAATTCTGCCACTCTTTGGGACAGAGTGTGAGAAAGTGCAGGCGGAAGCATTCAACGTGTTGGGGAACTTGACCAAGTGCGGGATTGGAGAGTTCAGATCTTTGTTCTACCAGCAGGTCCAGTCCACCTGGTGCGTTTGTTGTTGCTCTTGAATGGAAAGAATGAGACGATCACCCAATCTTGTAGTTTAACACTGCAGAAGATCTTTCCATTAATTGGATCTGCCAAGGGTGCCTCTTTGATTGAAAGATATCTAGAGGAGCGCAACTGGAATTACATGGACTTCCTTAGATGCACATCACGCCAGTTGGTTCAAGATTTCCCCGACAGGGCGAATTCCTATGGCATGGATTGCTCATCATTCTTCAACAACGACCAGCAGCAGCTCCAAGATCACGCAGTGGCCTTTTCAGCTTTACTCCTGAGGCAGGCAGCATGTTTCCGACTCAGCTGGTGGGTCACCTGGTGGTAGAACTGCTTCATCAATTGCTGCTGACAAGCTCCAGAATGAACCCTAAAAAAAAGGTTCCGATCCTCCTCCACCTCATCCTCCTCTTAACACCAAATTGATCATTCTTCCCAAATAATTTGTACATTTGTAAATTAATGGATTGTAAATATAAATTCAGTTGTACTGTAAATAAATATTCTGTCATATTATTGTAACTGTTGGTGGATCTCCAAACAGTGCAGGCTCTTCCAATGTACACATGCTCAGATTCAGACACACACACCAGATATGGTAAATGGTTATTTTTCAGGCTGAAGGATGGTAGATAGTGGTGTTCCCTAAGGGTCAGTGCTAGGACCACTGCTTTTTTGCTATATATAAATAACTTGTATCTTGGAATAGAGAGTGGAATTTCAAAATTTGCCAATGATACTAAACTTAGAGGAGTGGCAAACAGTGAAGATGACACAAAACACCTGCAACAGGACATAGATAGGCTGGTGGAATGGGCAGACAAGTGGCAGATGGAATTTCATACAGAGAAGGAAAATGTGAACTTGTCCACCCTGGTAGGAAGAGTGAAAATGGAGAGAGATTGCAGAACTCTGTGGTACAGAGGGATCTGGGTGTCCTGGTACATGATTCACAAAAAGTTAGTATGCAGGTACAGCAAGTGATTAGGAAGCCAAATGGAATGTTGTCGTCTATTGCAAGGGCAATTGAGTATAAAAGTAGGGAAGTTTTGCGACAGTTGTACGGGGCTTGGTGAGACCACATCTGGTGTACTGTCTACAGTTTTGGTCTCCCTACTTAATAAAGGATATAACTGCACTAGAAACAGTTCAGAGAAGGTTCACTCAACTAATCACTGGGATGAAGGGGTTATCTTATGAGGAAAGGTTGAATTGGGGTTGGGCCTATATCCACTGGAGTTTAGAAGAAAGAGAGGTGATTTTATTGAAACATATAAGATCCTGAGGGGATTTTGTCAGGGTGGATGCTGAGAGGATGATTCCTCTTATAGGAGAGACTAGAACTAGGGATACAGTTTAAAAATAAAGGGTTTCCCATTTAAAACAGAGATAAGGAGAATTTTTTTTCTCTCAGATGGTTGTTAGTCTGTGGAATTCTCTTCCCCAGAGAGCAGTGGAAACTGGTTCATTGAATATTTTTAAGGCTGAATTCGATAGATTCTTGATTGACAAGGGAGTCAAAGGTTATAGCAAGTCAACAGGAAAGTAAAGTTGAGGCCACAATCAGATCAGCTATGATCTTATCAACTGGCGAGTGGGCTTGAGGGGCTGAATGGCCTACTCCTGCTCCTAATTTGTATGCTCGTATGTTTGTATGTCAGCTTGAGGTGATACATTTCAGTAGAAGGGATAGGGTGAAGCAATACAGACTTAATGGCAAGTTCTAAAGAAGTTTGTAAGAACAAAGGGACCTGGGGGTGCATGGGCATCGTTCTTTGAAGGTGGCAGGACATACTGAGAGAGTGGTTAACAAAGCAATCTTGGGCTTCATAAATAGAAGCATTGAGTACAAAAGCAGGGAAGTTATGCTAAACCTTTATAAAGCTCTGGTTAGGCTCCAACTAGAGTACTGCATCCAGTGCTGTTCACCAAACTTTAAGAAGGATGTGAGGGTCCATAGAAAGGGTACAGAGGAGATTTACCAGAATGGTCCGAGGGATGGGGGATTTTAGTTACAAGGTTAGGTTGGAGAAGCTGGGGTTGTTCTCCTTGGAGCAAAAGAGAGTGAGGGGAGATTTGATAGAGGTGTACAAGATTATGGCAGGCTTAGATAAGGTAGACAAGGAAAAACTGTTCCCATTAACTGATGGTACAAGGACGAGGGGACACAGATTGAAGGTTTTGGGCAAGAGATGTAGGGGCAATGTGAGGAAGAACTTTTTTACGCAGAGTGGTAATGACCTGGAAAGAGGGCAGTGGAAACGGAAACAATCAATGATTTCAAAAGGAAATGGGATGGGAACTTGAAGGAAATAAACTTGCAGGTTAATCGGGATCGAACATGGGAGCGCCACAGAGAGCTGGCATGGACTCTATGGGCCAAATGGCCTCTTTCTGTGCTGTAAATGACTCAAATATGACACAGGCAACAGACAGCTGAAGTTTAGGAAGAATAGAGTACAGGAGACTGGCCAGGAAAGCACTAGAATAGTCGCTTGGAGATGACAACTGCATTACTGAGGTTTCAGCAGCAGACAGGCTGAGGTAGAAGTAGAGACAGGCAGTGTTAGGGGCTGAAATAGATGGTCTTTGTGATGAAGCAGATGAGGTTCGAACCTCAGTTTGAGGTCAAATAGGAATCGGAGGTCTGGAATCATTGGCACGGATATGGAGTTAGTGGTGGTAGCCAAAGACAATAGCTTCAGTCTCCCAATGTTTAACTGCAGAAAATTATGGACAAGATGTCTGACAGCACATGAATAATGAAGGAGTCGAGACAGGTGGTAGAGTATGGATGTGGTAGGTGCCCCATGTTTTGGGGTAACGTGAAACAACTGTTTACTTGATCAATGCCCTTTGGCCCAATATAGTTTTACAAATCAGACTGGATGATTTTTAACATGTTTCTAAGCTTATGCTAACCTTATGATGAATTAGAAGGGTAGCATTTGGAGTTCTACTGCTTGAATGGACTGTTAGACTTGAGGCCTGCAGAGGTCGCATTCCAGAAACAGACTCTTCATGCTACCAACAGAAAGAAGGGAACCACTGACCTGAGAAACACATTAAACTTTTTAAGATTTCATTGCACAATTCATTCCATTCACCTTGATGTTCAATTTCATGTCAATTTCACTGTTGCTTTCATTGTTTTTAACCAAGATGTTTTCTAGTTTTAGATCCCGATGGACTATATCTGTATGGAAAGACCAAAGAATATTCAAAGTGTGCACGTGCAATGCAAGTAAACTGATAAATTTAACATATTAAGACATTAAGCACACACAAAACCGTCCATATATATTTTGTACTAATATGTACCATAAACTATGTTCTTGGACTTCTCAAGGAATGAAGAAATAATTTTACTTATTCCACTTAGTAAGACAGCCAATGTCCTTCATAAACAATAAATTACCCTTTCCTCCCTTCCACCCACCCCGTCCCCTTCCCTGCTCCACCCTCTCAGCTCACCCCCTCACAACCCTGTCCCAGCAACCCCCCCTCGCACCCCCTTCCCCTGCACCCCCCCCCACCTCCTTACAGCCCCCTTCCCAGCTCCCCCTCGCACCCCCCTCCCTCCACCCCTCCCCCTCACATCCCCTCCTCCCACCGGCACCATCCGACACTGGTGTAGGGGCCCTAACAACCCCACTGCCTTGTGGGTGTCTCGGGAGAGACCAAGGCTAAGGGAGTAAACCCTAACAGATAATCCGGAGCGGAACCCCGTAGGCGGTCATGTGTCACCTTTGGCATGTTTCCAGCAGTTCCTGCAGCCATACTGGTGCCAAACGTCATGCTCTGCACTCCTTTGGACCCCACCAGAAAGGCCGAGAGGGGGTTTTGACGACTGGGCAACTCTCAACCTCCATAAATTTGCCCAGGCATGCGCCATGGAGAGGTCACTCCATATTTGCATCACAGCGACTGAAACAACACGGAAGGCAGCAGTTACGGGTTATAAGTCCAGATAAATTGGCGTAGAAACTGGGCGCCACGGGTTGCCTTTGTACCTCACTGGACAGCTACCGCCCGCCTCAAACCGGGCAGCCCCCGGTCAATAAGGGTCTGTCCCGCCACAGTCTACCTGCTTCAATGGGTGCTTGGAGCTCAGGGTCATTGCCCGAAAGGTGGACGGATACACCGCACCAAACAACACGAAAAAGGAAAGAAGGTACCAGCCCTTCGCTTTGCAAGCTGGAACGTCAGAACTGTGTGTCCTGGCCTGTTGGAAGACCTTACACAAATCAACGATTCTCGGAAGACCGCCATCATTAACAACGAGCTCAGTAGACTCAATGTAGACATTGCAGCACTTCAGGAGACTCGCCTCCCCGCGAGTGGATCTCTAGCAGAGCAAGACTACACCTTCTTCTGGTAGGGCAGGGATCCTGAAGAACCAAGACAGCATGGAGTGGGCTTCGCCATCAGAAACTCCTTGCTCAGCATGATAGAGCCTCCCTCAAATGGCTCGGAACGCATACTGTCCATCCGACTGCTCACCACCTCTGGTCCAGTACACCTACTCAGCATCTATGCTCCAACACTCTGCTTCTCACATGAAGCTAAAGATCAGTTCTACGAGGAACTCCATATCATTAGCAGCATCCCCAACGCCGAGCACCTATTCCTGCTGGGGGACTTTAATGCCAGGGTTGGGGCCGACCATGACTCATGGCCCTCCTGCCTTGGGCGCTATGGCGTTGGAAGGATCAATGAGAACGGGCAGAGACTGCTTGAGTTATGTACCTATCACAACCTCTTCATCACCAACTCGTTCTTTCACACTAAACCCTGTCATCAGGTTTCATGGAGGCACCCAAGATCGCGTCGTTGGCACCAGCTAGACCTCATTGTCACAAGGCGAGCCGCCTTAAACAGTGTTCAAATCACACGCAGCTTCCACAGTGCGGACTGCGACACCGACCACTCCCTGGTGTGCAGCAAGGTTAGACTCAGACCAAAGAAGTTGCATCATTCCAAGCAGAAGGGCCACCTGCGCATCAACACGAGCAGAATTTCTCACCCACAGCTGTTACAAAAATTTCTAAATTCACTTGTAACAGCCCTTCAAAACACTCCCACAGGGGATGCTGAGACCAAGTGGGCCCACATCAGAGACGCCATCTATGAGTCAGCTTTGACCACCTACGGCAAAAGTGCGAAGAGAAATGCAGACTGGTTTCAATCTCATAATGAAGAGCTGGAACCTGTCATAGCCGCTAAGCGCATTGCACTGTTGAACTACAAGAAAGCCCCCAGCGATTTAACATCCGCAGTACTTAAAGCAGCCAGAAGCACTGCACAAAGAACAGCCAGGCGCTGCGCAAACGACTACTGGCAAACCTATGCACTCATATTCAGCTGGCCTCAGACACCGGAAACATCAGAGGAATGTATGATGCCATGAAGAGAGCTCTTGGGCCAACCATCAAGAAGATCGCCCCCCTCAAATCTAAATCAGGGGACATAATCACTGACCAACACAAGCAAATGGACCGCTGGGTTGAGCACTACCTAGAACTGTACTCCAGGGAGAATGCTGTCACTGAGACTGCCCTCAATGCAGCCCAGCCTCTACCAGTCATGGATCAGCTGGACATACAGCCAACCAAATCGGAACTCAGTGATGCCAATGATTCTCTAGCCAGCGGAAAAGCCCCTGGGAAGGACAGCATTACCCCTGAAATAATCAAGAGTGCCAAGCCTGCTATACTCTCAGCACTACATGAACTGCTATGCCTGTGCTGGGACGAGGGAGCAGTACCCCAGGACATGCACGATGCCAATATCATCACCCTCTATAAAAACAAAGGTGACCGCGGTGACTGCAACAACTACCGTGGAATCTCCCTGCTCAACATAGTGGGGAAAGTCTTTGCTCGAGTCGCTCTGAACAGGCTCCAGAAGCTGGCCGAGCGCGTCTACCCTGAGGCACAGCGTGGCTTTCGTGCAGAGAGATCGACCGTTGACATGCTGTTCTCCCTTCGTCAGATACAGGAGAAATGCCGTGAACAACAGATGCCCCTCTACATTGCTTTCATTGATCTCACCAAAGCCTTTGACCTCGTCAGCAGACGTGGTCTCTTCAGACTACTAGAAAAGATTGGATGCCCACCAAAGCTACTAGGTATCATCACCTCATTCCATGACAATATGAAAGGCACAATTCAACATGGTGGCTCCTCATCAGAGCCCTTTCCTATCCTGAGTGGCGTGAAACAGGGCTGTGTGCTCGCACCCACACTTTTTGGGATTTTCTTCTCCCTGCTGCTTTCACATGCGTTCAAGTCCTCTGAAGAAGGAATTTTCCTCCACACAAGATCAGGGGGCAGGTTGTTCAACCTTGCCCGTCTAAGAGCGAAGTCCAAAGTACGGAAAGTCCTCATCAGGGAACTCCTCTTTGCTGACGATGCTGCTTCAACATCTCACACTGAAGAGTGCCTGCAGAGTCTCATCGATTGGTTTGCGGCTGCCTGCAATGAATTTGGCCTAACCATCAGCCTCAAGAAAACGAACATCATGGGGCAGGACGTCAGAAATGCTCCATCCATCAATATTGGCAACCACGCTCTGGAAGTGGTTCAAGGGTTCACCTACCTAGGCTCAACTATCACCAGTAACCTGTCTCTAGATGCAGAAATCAACAAGCGCATGGGAAAGGCTTCCACTGCTATGTCCAGACTGGCCAAGAGAGTGTGGGAAAATGGCGCACTGAAACGGAACACAAAAGTCCGAGTGTATCAGGCCTGTGTCCTCAGTACCTTGCTCTATGGCAGCGAGGCCTGGACAATGTATGTCAGCCAAGAGCGACGTCTCAATTCATTCCATCTTCACTGCCTCCGGAGAATACTTGGCATCAGGTGGCAGGACCGTATCTCCAACACAGAAGTCCTCAAGACGGCCAACATCCCCAGCTTGTACACACTACTGAGTCAGCGGGGCTTGAGATGGCTTGGCCATGTGAGCCGCATGGAAGATGGCAGGATCCCCAAAGACACATTGTACAGTGAGCTCGCCACTGGTATCAGACCCACCGGCCGTCCATGTCTCCGCTTTAAAGACGTCTGCAAACGCGACATGAAATCCTGTGACATTGATCACAAGTCGTGGGAGTCAGTTGCCAGCGTTCGCCAGAGCTGGCGGGCAGCCATAAAGATGGGGCTAAAATGTGGCGAGTCGAAGAGACTTAGTAGTTGGCAGGAAAAAAGACAGAGGCGCAAGGGGAGAGCCAACTGTGCAACAGCCCCGACAAACAAATTTCTCTGCAGCACCTGTGGAAGAGCCTGTGATCTAGAATTGGCCTTTATAGCCACTCCAGGCGCTGCTTCACAAACCACTGACCACCTCCAGGCGCGTATCCATTGTCTCTCGAGATAAGGAGGCCAAAGAAGAAGAAGACCCATAAAGTGGAGAGACCATTATTATGTGAACAATCACAGCAAGATTTCATGAACAGCCACTGGATGAATAACCAGTTAATCTGTATTTGCGCTACTGGGTGAGGGGTCAATATTGGCCGAGACACCCAAGAGAATTCCTTGCTCATTGAATAGCCCATGGGATCTTTACCGTCAGCCTAAACCACAGGGTTTACTGTTTCATTGAAACAATGGCACCACTGATAATGCAGCACTTCCTTAGTACAGCACTGATTACATGTCCAAGTATAGGAATGGAATTTTATCACAAGCTTTGACACAAAGATCAGAGTAAGGTTAACAGAACCAAGTGACATTGCAATGAAGAAACAGTTTGAAAAAGCTAAACTAAATGTGCTTTGCAACCACCACTTTGAAATGCAACTCAATTATATCAACAACAGCTATGAAGGCTCTACACAACACATTTGTAACAGGGCTCTGCTGCAAAGATCCTGAAGATTAACAAGTTCCTCCAAACTTCAAAGTTTCTGAATGCTATACCATCAAATCGAAGTATCTCTATTTCTTAGATACAGACCAGATAATTTCTAAATTTGTTCTCCTGGTTGTTATAATTGGCCCTAGTACCTCCAGAGCTCTCAACCCCAATTGCTACAGACCCTTATTGAAGAAGGGAAAATATAGAATATATGTGGAGGACAGATTACACTCAGCTCCAATGGGCCCTAATGTCAAGGCTCCCATATTAATGATAGATACTTGGGTAAGATATCAGAGGATAAATGTCGCCTTAAAACAGTACCCCAAGCAAGGAATCAAGGCCTTCTGGAGAAGAGGCAGGTTTGTCATCTTCCCTTTGCAATATAGAGGAGATTTCTACTGAAGTGACCAGCTGTCCGCAATCTGGCTGCAATCCACATTTGTAAAAATGGCAATATCTGACCTATGTGGTTATATGATTGAAATTTCAAATCACATTACAGATAATTTACAAAATGCACTGTAATTACTCATTCCTAATAAAATGCTCTATCTTCAACAAACTACATCTACATACAATGTCGATCTTGTTCCCTGAGATAAGGAGTAGGCTGCAGTTTACAAAAGATGGGATTTGGTACAATTATGAATTGCAAACACTTTCGTTTATAAATGTTACAAATAGAAACAGAAGAAAATACAGTCAGTGAATCCTCTGGTAACAGCTTTGGCCGAAGGTTTAAATGACATGGAACCAGGAACGGAGGCAACCGGGCCCACAATGTTGGTTTGCCGGCATGTTCCCTCCTCTGGGCCTTTTTGGAACTTGTCACAATGGTGGTGGAGGAGGGGGAAAGCTAACCACCTGCAAACGTCCAATTAACCATCATTAAGGGCCTATTGAGGCCACTTTGCCGATACTGAGTGGAATTTTCCAGATGGCGAGCTGGCCGCACCTTGCACCACCCCTCCCACCAAGGCTGAAACATGGCCCAGGGATGGAGGTGACCTCCTTGAGGCAGGCCATGGGGCCAGTGTTCCATATCCCATTTCTGAACCCTCCACATGGCTGCAATCGTGACATGGCCCCTCCACAGTAGCAGTCCAGTAGCTGTGACCAGTTTTAATCTCACTTTTTAAAAACGTCTTCAGAGGGCACTTCCACCTTGAGACGCCCTCTTTCTCGCCTAAATGTATTGGCAGCTCCCACCTCTGATGGTAGGGCTGTTAGTCTCTTAGGGCTGAAGGGCCTTCTATTGGCACTCCAGCCTCAGGGGCCCGTCTGCCATTCTTAATTGGACAGCGTGCATTCTCCCTGGCCACTAATTGGCTAGCTCGTCAAAAATCACAATGCGGGATTGGGACCTGGAAAGGACCAACATCGGGACCCTGTCCACAGAAGTAAAAGCCAGCCATGTGTGTTAAAGAAAGTTTTATTTTTAAAAAAAAATGTTTTTAATTTCGAGATACAGCCTTGAAACAGGCCCTTCGGCCCACCGAGTCTGTGCCGACCATCAACCACCCATTTATACTAATCCTACACTAATTCCAGATTCCTACCACATCCCCACCTGTCCCTATATTTCCCTACCACCTACCTATACTAGGGGCAATTTTATAACGGTCAATTTACCTATCAACCTGCCAGTCTTTGGCATGTGGGAGGAAACCGGAGCACCCGGAGGAAACCCACGCAGACACAGGGAGAACTTGCAAACTCCACACAGGCAGTACCCAGAATTGAACCCGGGTCGCTGGAGCTGTGAGGCCGCAGTGCTAACCACTGCGCCGCCCCTTTTTCTTTTCCAGCATTCCCATTGCCAGCATTGTGATTACTGTAGATTTAAAATTAGGTGCCTAGGAATAATTAACAAAATAATATTGCAAATTCCCATTTAAAAATGAGAATAATTTTTTATTCATGCTCCACTGTCTTACCAAATATTAGTAGGTGGTTCTATGGAACTCTGTGAAAAGTCAGATGGGTGAAAAGCAGATATGGCAGATAGAATGAAGGACTGCCACAAACCTGAGACAATGGGATAAATCAGCAATGAATGTACCCTAGTAATAGCTATTTATCTGATTAGAAATAACACGGATTTTTTTTGTATGATGTTCACCATTTATATTAATAGCCATGAAACTGCTATAAGCCTGAAGGGACTGGTTTTGGAGTCAACAGGCACTTAGTTTGCACTTAACACTGATTTTAAATATGGCAGATAAGCCACAGCACAAATGTTTTATGTGAGACAGAAAAACCAGAGCAATGAGAATGAAAAACTGCCATGACTATACATTCAACAAAATGCAAAACTCAAAATTGGAAAACAGCTGAGACTAAATGGGCCAGATTAATACGTTCTGATGTATTATCTCACTTCCAATGTGATTCCCCGGGTCACTAATAGCTTAAAAAAGAAAAGTTTGCACTTATATAGCATCTTTCATGACCTCAGAACATCTCAAAGAACTTTGCAGCCAGTGAAGTATTTTGAAAGTGTAGTTACTGTTATAATGTGGGAAATGCAGTAGCCAATACACACACAGCAAAGTCCCACAAGCAGCAATGTGATAATAACAAGATAATCTATTTTTCAGTCATATTGTTTGAGGGATAACTATTGGTCTGGACACTAGGGAGAACACCCCTGCTCTTGTCTGATTAGAGTCATCAGATTTTTTTCCCAACCACCCAAGAGGGTGTTAAATGTCTCATTCGATAGACAGCTCCACCGACAGTGCAGCACGCCTTCAGTACTGCAATAGAGAGTCAACCTAGATTTTTTTTTGTTGAAGTTGTTGGAATTGAACCCACAACTTTCTGACTCTGACACCAGGCTATTGTTACTTCCCTTTGTGAATCCAGTGTTTTCCCTCTCAGCTATACTGTATCGTGGCTTCAGATCAATAAAAGACAGGCCTGTAGCCAATAGATCACAGTGATATATATCCCTCAACGGCATTTGGCGATGACATCAAGGGTAGCCAATGACAAGCCTGTTCTCCAGATCATTCTGCAGTCTACAATGAAGCAGGGCAGGATGAGGATGGGAAAGAGTGAGACTGATAAACAAGTGGAAAAAGTACAGCTGATTTAACTTGCATTTCTGATATACATTTTTATTAGGTGAATAAATATTTTAAATGCTTTATTAAAAGGCGTGTAACTTATATATGTTGATGTTCAGAGACACTTGGGAGCTCTTGCTAAGGAAGAAGAATTGGACAAAATATCAGTAGAAGTAGAGAGAGAAGAGCAATGGATAGGGTAAAAATTGAGAGGAGTAAGTACTAAAAAGGCTGGCTATGCTTAGGGTAGGTAAGTCACCTGGTCTGGGTGGCTTGCATCCCACGTTGCTAAAGGATGTAGGGGTGGAGACAGTGGAAAGGCTTGCCATAATCTTCCAATATTCCCAGGATATGAGGGAGGTTCCAGAGGATTGGAGAGTGGCAAATGTGACATCCTTATTCAAGAAAGGATGTAAGGACAGTCTAGGTAACTACAGGGCAGCTAATTTAACATCAGTGATGAGTAAGATTTTAGAAACAATTATCAGGGGGAAAAAAGTCAACAGACACGGAGAGGTTCTGGTTGATTAAGGGAGATCATGCTTGACTAACCTAATTGGAATTTTTGATGAAGTAATAGAGATGGTTGATGAAGGGAATGCTGCAGATGTTGTTTATATGGATTTTAAGAAAGTGTTTGATAAAGTACCACATAATATTGAGGCTCATAGAATAAGAGGGTCAGTGTCCAGTTGGATTAAAAAAAATTGACTTAAGGACAGAAAACAGCAAGTCGTAGTAAATGGTTGCTTTTTAGACTGGAGAATGGCAGACAGTGGTGTTCCCCAAAGGTCCGTGCTAGGACCACTGCTTTTTGTGCTATGTATAAATGACTTGGATCTTGGAATACAGAGTAGAATTTCAAAATTTGCCGATGACACCAAACCCGGAGGTGTGGCAAACTGAGGATGATATGAACTGCCTGCAACAGGACATACTAGCAGAATGGGCAGACAGGTGGCAAATGGAATTTAATACTGGCAAGTGTGAGGTGATGCATTTTGGCAGAAGGAACAGGGAAAGGCAATACTTACTTAATGACACAGTTCTAAAGAGTGTGCAGGAACAGAGGGACCTGGGAGTGCATGAGCGACAATCTTTGAAGGTGGCAGGAAATATTGAGAGTGGTTAGTAAAGCATATGGAATTTTGGCTTCATAAATAAAGGCATGCGTACAAAAGCAGGCAAGTCATGCTGAACCTTTATAAAGCTCTGGTTAGGCCCCAAATGGAGTATTGGAACCAGTTCTGGTCACCACACTTTAGGAAGAATGTGAGGGCCCTTGCGAGGATGCAGAGGAGATTTACCAGAATGGTTCCAGGGATGAGGGATTTTAGTTATCAGGTTAGGCTGGAAAACCTGGGGTTGTTCTCCTGAGAGCAAAGGAGATTGAGGGGAGATTTAATAGAAGTGTACAAGATCATGGCAGGATTAAGTTAGACAAGGAAAAAGTGCTCCCATTAACTAATGGTACAAAGACTAGCGGGCATGAATTGAAGGTTTTGGGCAAGGGATATAGGGGGAATATGAAGAAGCACTTTTTTTACGCAGCAGGTGGTAATCACCACAGCCAACAAGGGTGGTGGAAGCAGAGACAATCAATGATTTTGAAAGGAAATTGGATGGCGACTTGAAGGAAATAAACTTGGAGGCTACAGGGATCGAGTGGGAGAGTGGGAATGACTGAACAAACCGCTCCATGGAGAGCTGGCATGGACTCGATGGGCCAAATGGCCTCCTTATGTGCTGTAAATGACTCTATGACCCTCTAAGTTAACATGCAAGTATAGCAAGCAGTTAGGAAAGCAAATGGCATATTGGCCCATATTGCAAGGGGAGTAGAGTAGAAGAACAATAAATCTTGCTATAACTGTATAGGGCTTTGGTGATAGGCCTATAATTTTTGGATCTCAGAATAACGAAAGATGGTCTCACCGAAACATACAAGATTCTGAAGGGGCTCAACAGGGTAGTCACTGAGAGATTTGCCGGAATTTTGCCACTGTCGGCGGCTCAAGAGTTCGGGAGAGGCGGAAGCGGCTGCAGAAGTCGCTCCCGCTCCGCAACTAGCTACTGCCGCTATCGCACGCAAAACAGCCAATTAGTGGCCCCTCGGCATATTTCTGAATGAACAGGGAGAACAAGGGTGGGAGGCTGAGCTTCGGCAAGGGCAGGGCCAGAGACGGAAGAGGTTGCTGAAAGCCATTTAAAAGGGCTTTTCAGCAACCTCTGCGGATCTGAGAGGTTTACCTGCAGCAAGGAGGACGTTGAGAGGAGTAACTGCAATCTCCAAAGGAAAAACAGGAGCCTGAGGGTGAAAGGACTGGAGGAAAAAGTGCCCAAAATTCAACAATTGAAAATAAAACAGCAGCCCACCAGAATTCACTGGCAGCAATGGAACAGAGAAGCAGCCAAATGGCCACCTGCTTCTCACAGGACTCCTTGCACGTCCTCCTCCAGGCAGCTGAGGCAAGGCAGGAGGTCCTCTCCCCATCAGATGGAAGGAGGAGGCCTCCCCAGCTCAGCAAGAAGGCGTGGCTGGAGGTAGCGGAGGTGGTCAGCAGCCACGAAGTAGTTCGGAGGACATGGCTCCAGTGCCGCAAGCTGGTCAATGACCTTCTGTGCTCTGCCAGGGTAAGGGGCATCCGCAGTCATCGCAGCTTTTACGTGGCATGGGAGGGTCAATGGGTGCTGATGTTGCAAGGCCGAAGCCATCCATGTTCAGTGATCAGCTGCAGTCATGCCTTGGGCCATATAATGGGCACAGCTGTGACGCACAGTGATCCAGACGTGTTCCATCCGTGCACTTCACTGGCATTGGTTTGAGATGCAGCACTGAGCCCAAGGGGTGAGTCAGTGATCTTTCAAGTAATATTTCTTAATTAATTGCTTTGTGTCTACACAGAAGAGGGCACAAAATGCCTGTCAGAGGTCCCAGACCAGTGGCGGATACGCCAACCTGACCTTTTTGACCAGACTGGAGGAGGATGCGTTAATGCAGCAGGGGAGGATGGAGGACATGCTATAGCTGATGATGGGGCCAGCGCACCTGGCCGGGAGGGTGAGGTCAAAGGGCGGGGGGGAGGAGGAGGGGGCGGCGATTGTTTCAAGCACTGAAGGGTGCTCTCAAACTTAAAATCACACACATGTGCAGTCTATGACATGTTCTACAGTCAGGTGTGCTGATCACAAATGATCATTCTAATTTTTCCTGCAGGTAACGTCTCCAGGCTCATCTGTCCACCTCTGAGGAGGAGGAGGGGACCTCAGAGGGTGCAGCATCACATCCTCTGCCCGCAACCAGCACCAGCTCAGAGACATTCACCTCGGTTGGCATGCGTGTCTCCTCAGATTCATGGTCACAATGTCAGCACCACACAAGTGCCGGACCAGCTGCCAGAGGCAGTACCGGCTGATGCCTCTGACAATCGGAGGACTGTGGGAAGCCAGGCCAGTGCAGAGCCACAAGTTAATGACGAGACTCTGCTGACATCCATTTGGTGGGAGATGCTGCAGTTGCAGCATGCAGTGCGCAGAGATCTGGCGGAGTTGCATGCTGTGACTTGGACTTTGGAGATGTCCATCCAGGGCTCAAGTACTGCACAGTCCCTGTATTCTGCCTATCAGGTTTCCTCCACTGAGAGATTGGTGGCTGTGCTGGAGGGCCCAATCCTGGAGGCCTTGCATAACCTCACAGAGAGAGTGGGGTCCATGGACCAGAGCATTAGAGATCTGTCTCTGATGCTCAGGCAAAGATGCTCATCCCTCTGAGGTTAGCACAGAGACTAATTGAGCCCCGAGAGGGCACAGGGGCAGCAGCAGATTTCATATGGGAGCTTCTCTGAGGGCGCTCCTGATGCATCCTGCAGCTCCCTGTCTCCTCTGCCAGTGACATCAGCACCACATAATCCCAGGGTGTCAGAGGGTGTTCCTAAGACTCCTCAGGGTCACCTTGAGATTCCGCGGCCCATACAGCCTCGAGCAGGCAGAGGATGCCTGCCAAAGTCATCCAGAGCAACGCGGCAGCCTGATCAGCCACCTGCCTCTGTTGTGGCTGGCAGCAAAGGGTCATCCACATGCATGAGCACTCACAAACGTTTCAAAAAAATCACATTAGCAGCACTCCAGGGTCATTGGTGCAATTTGTAAATATTAATTTGATGTATAAACGACTAAAATTTGTTAAATTTTTCACTTGCCATTTTCATATGTCACAAGTCATTGCCGATGTTGTAGGCACGCTGGTTGATTTGCATGAGAAGCGTAATTTGAGAGGTGACACATTAGGGCTGTGTGGTGCTTGATAGAAAGGTGCCCCATATCAGCTGAGATTTCCCCCTGAAGGTGAGTGCCTCTGCATTTCCAGCTCCTGTTAATGCCTCATCTCAGACTGCCACATCAGTTTGTGGTTGCTGAGTCTCTGTTCAGGAGAAACGCCCGAATATCAGAGCCTCACCTTGCACTTAACTCCCCAACCCTCCAGCACCCTCTCTCCAACATTCAGGTGGCTGTGGCCCCTCTTCTTCATCTGTATCACCATCCTCGTCTGAGGATGCCTCGCGCTGAGCCGGATCATCCTCCAGGGCCTTAACCCTCTCCATCGCCAGGTTATGTAAGGTGCAGCAGATGACAATAATTCTACACACCCTTGCTGGCGAGTACTGGAGGGCTCCACCTGAGCGATCAATACACCTAAATCTCATTTTGAGGTTGGCATGTCTGTTCTATGGTCACTCTGGTGGTCAGATGGCTCTCATTGTAACATTCCTTTGCCTCGTTCCTTGGGTTCCTCACCAGTGTTATCAGCCATGTCTTCAATGGATAACCCCTGTCGCCAAGTATTCATCCTTGCAGGTGTGCAGGGGAGCTGAATAATGCTGGCACCTGGGAGTTCCGGAGAATGAATGCATCGAGACTGCTTCCAGGATAATGAGCACACACCTCAATACATGCTTACGGTGGTCACAGACAAGTTGAACATTCATTGAGTGGAACCCCTTTCGAGTAATGAAAGCCCCTGACTGACCTGTAGGTGCTCTAATGGCCACGTGTATAGTCTATTACACCATGGACCATGGGGAACCCAGCAATGGCGCTGAAGCCTTTGGCTCTCTCGGCCTGACTAGTGGCGCCTGTCTTGAACTTGATGAACTGGTTGGCATGTCTGAATATGGCAACAGTCACCACCTTAATGCAGTGATGTGTTGATGACTGTAAACTCTGCACACGTCTCCCGATGAAGCCTGGAACAAGCCTGATGCATGGAACTTTAGTGCAACTGTTAGCTTCAGTGCGCCAGGCATTCGATGGCCACCCATGCAGTTGGAAGTGACCTCCGCTGCCAGCATCTCACACAGAGATGTGACAGTCTCCCATGACAGCCGCAGTCTTCTTTGGCACTGGTGTTCTGACATTTGTAGGAAACTCAAATGCAGGCAGTAGACCCTGCCTGCCGAGTAGGCTCGTCTCCTGACGGGTGGCTGCACCCGGGCCACTCTGCCATCTTCTCCCCCTCCCCCATTACGAGGCTGCACTGTGCCAGCAGGTTGCTGGTTCCCCTGGCCAGATGTCCTCTTGTCCCTCCTTGAGGCATAGTCTTCCTCATTAGATGAGCCACCTCCAGAGTGGACAATTCCCATTGATGCTGTGTTCCAGAGATGCAATTAGTTCAGGTATTGCCAGCCTGCTGTAAGGACAGGCACAAACAACCCCCCTACCTTCACCCAATAAATCAATACTGCTGTGGCCCGACCAGGAATGACTAACACTCAGATGACCCCTGCTGAACCAGCAGAAACAACCCCTAACTTAAAAGTCACGCAAAGAAATATCTATGAACGAACCAAAAAAAAAGTACCTCCAACTCCACCACAGAGACACTGCCTGCCGCTCTCTTAAAGCTGTCAGGTTCCTGACACCTCCTTCGACTCATTTTACTGCCGTAAAATTTGACAGCTGACGTAAAATGGCTGTCAATTGGTTTATTAATGACCTCAATTAACCTTTAATTGACTAAGCGGACGGCGAGTGGCGCCTCGATCTCGCCTGCCGTCTGACCAGTGTAAAACGGCGTTTGGGCATCACAACGTCAGGGACCCGACACGACGTCATCGCCCGCCATTTTACGCTTCGGCCGCCTCAGAGGACTCCTGTTTTTATATGGTAAAATTCCAGCCGTTGTTTCCCTTGGCTGGGGAATCTAGAACAAGGAGGCACAGCCTCACGATAAGGGGTCGATCATTTAGGACTGAGATGAGAAGAAATTTCATCTCTCAGAGGATGGTGAATCTTGGGAATTCTCTGCACCAGAGGGCTGTGAATGCTCCATAAGTATATGAATTATATTCAAGGCTGGGATAGATAGATTATTGATCTCTCAGGAAATTAAGGGATATGGGAAGCAGACAGGAAAGTGGGGTTGAGACAGAAGATCAGTAATGATTGAATGGCAGGGCAGGCTGGAGGGGCTAAATGGTCTACTCCAGCTCCTACTTAAGTGCTTATAATTTTCTTATTGCAAATCATTCCTTTTAAATTTCTACTTACAGTCAGAGTCACAGAGGGCTGAATTTTCACCAAGGAGGTGGGAAACAGAAGCCAGGTTCTTATTGGATCAGAAACCTGCCTTGAAATTGATTAAAGTAAGATTTTCACAAGGGTGAGCCCGTAATTGGTATGGAGACAGGTTTCCTGTCCATTTGGAGCTAGTGGGGATGGAAACAGAGGTGGGTCAGATGATGTACGGGACTCTATATAGACAGCCCATCACTGAGGCTGCTGGTTGTCCAAAGGAAGACATCTGCAGATTGTGCCAAAGCCTTGCACATTACCAGAGAAGAGCTGGAGGTCTGGCACCTGGGGCAGGCCTGCCCCTCTCTTCATCGATGCCAAACTGGATCTAATGTTGGAGGCTGTGAGGGAGAAGAGAGAAGTCCTCTTTCAAGAAGGTGGCAGGCGCAGGCCACCTCATTGTGCAGGTCAGTGTCATTGCTCTCTGCCTCCTCCTCTCTCACCTCCTGTTCCTGCTCCTCCTTGGATGAGTTGTGCGCACCCAGGGCCTCACCATTCTCATGGCCCACACCTCTCTGGAGGGCCATATTATGGAGAACACAGCAGACCACCACAATGACCGAGGCCCTTGCAGGAGGGTATTGCAGGGCACCACCCTACCAGTCCAGGCACCGGAACTGCATCCTTAGAAGCCCAATGGCCTGCTCAATGGTTGCCCTAGTGAGTGTGCGGTATTGATTAAACCGCCTTTGTTTCTCTGTCTGGGGCTCCCATAGAGTGGCAGGTAGCCATGTCTTCAAGGGACATCCCTTGTTCCCTGGGATCCATCCACACATTTTAGAGGTTGGAGTGAAGATCTGAGGCAGCCTGGACTGGCAGAGGATGAATGAGTTATGGCAGCTGCCAGGAAAGAAAACACATACATACGGGAAGCTCTTGTTGTGGGCGCAGATCAGTTGAATGTTAAGGGAGTGGAAGCCCTTCCTCCTGATGAATCTGAATGGGCAGTAGCTGGGTGCCTTGATGGCAACATGGGTGCAATCGATGATGTCCTGCATCTCAGGGAATCCAAGTGATGGCGGCAATCCCCAATGCCCTCTGTCCCTACAAGGCCGCAGCTGTTGTGAAATGAATGTACTGTCCAGCCCTGCCAAAGAGGGTATCAGGGATTGCGAGATGCAGTGATGTACAGTTGCTTCCAAGATGCCACCAAAATCGACAGCTGATCCTTGGAATGAGCCAGAAGCAAAGACATTCAAGGCCACAGTGACTTTGACTGCTACTGGCAGGGCATGGTGACCAGTGCTGCGAAGTGCAAAGTTTTCGGCGACAAGGGCACAGATGTCCTGGGATGAAGGGGTTGTCTTATGAGAAAAGGTTGAGCAGGTTGGACCTATATTCATTGCAGTTTAGAAGAATGAGGTGTGGATTGATTGAAACATACAAGATTCTGAGGGGGCTTGACAGAGCAGATGCTGAGAGGATGTTTACCATTGTGGGGGAATCGAGAACTATGGGGTAGAGTTTCAAAAATCGGATATGAGGAGGAATTTCTTTTCTCAGAGGGTCGTTAATCTTTGGAATTCTCTTCCCCAGAGAACAATGAAGGCTGAGTCATTGAATATATTCATGGCTGAATTAGACAGATTTTTGGATTTTTGATCTACAAGTGAGTCAATGGTTATTGGGGGGCAGGCAGGAAAGTGGAGTTATGGTCACAATTGGATCAGCCATGATCTTATTAAATGGCGGAGCAGGCTCAAGGGGCCAAATGGCCTACTCCTGCTCCTATTTTTTACATTATGTTCTGCCTGGAGAGACGTAGTCGCCTGCGGCACTGGGTCTAAGTCATCTTCAGGTATGTCTTTGGTGGTAGATCCTGTGTTGGGGTTTGACCCCCATTGTCTTTCTGCCTCTTTCCTCTTCTGTGCCGTCCTGCTGCTCAGGGTTCTGCCTTTGCTGTGGAGGGTGTAGCCTCTCATCACTACTGGACCTAAAACCTGACAGTCATGCCCCCAATGTCAGCTGCAGCCTTCCTTCTGGACAGGCGACTGCCCAACAGTCCTTGGCAGTTTTGTCCCCTGCTCTTCTGCCCCTGCAATTCCAGGGTGGTGCCGACCCCGTTCAATGGCTGGGCGGTGAGGGCCCACTCTCCCTGCTACCTGCACAGAGCCAAGGGCATCTCCATTCCAAGTGCAGAGACTCCCTTTACCCAACTGAGTCCCTTAAGGGATTGGGGAGATGCCCTGGGACAGCCATGGCTCACCACTCTGTATCCACCTCGCTTCAGTTGATTTGTTTCTGAAAGGGCAGATAACCTGTGCACCCCTTTAAAAATTTTGTTCCATCCTTGACCAGCTCTTACCAATCTTTGAAATAGCTTTAATTGGCCTCAATTGGGAAGAGAGCGGGATTCCTGTTCTGCCCCGGTGATTATTACCAGTGCCCAGATTGGTATCTTGAAATTGACACGCCATCTGGTGCCAGTACTTTTGGGTCCCGCCCCACCCCCAACCCAACCTCCTTTCCTAACTTCAGGAGGCCCTAAAAATTCAGCCCATAGAGTCATTTACAGCACAGAAGGCAGCCATTCAGACCATCGAGTCCATGCCGGCTCTCTGTAGAGCAATCCAATTAGCCCCATCCCCCGCTCTATCCCCATAGCCCTGCACGTTTATTTCCCATCCAATTTCCTTTTGAAATCTTTGACCATCTCTCCTTCCACCGCCCTTGTAGGCAATGAGTTCCAGGTCATTACAACACGCTGGGAAAAAAAAGGTCTTCCTCACACCCTGTTGCATCTCCTATCCAAAACCATAAATCTATGTCCCCCGGTCCTTGTACCATCAGCTAATGGAAAAAGCTTTTCTTTGTCTACCCTATTTAAACCAGTCATCATAAACTTGTACACCTCTATCAAATCTCCCCTCAATTTCTTTTACACCAAGAACAATCCCAGCTTCTCCAACCTAACCTTGTTGCTAAAATCCCTCATCCCTGGAACCATTCTGGTAAATCTCCTCTGTATCCTCTCAAGGACCCTCACATCCCTCCTAAAATGTGGTGACCAGAACTGGATGCAATACTTAGTTGTGGCCTAACCAGTATGTACACTGGTTCAGCATAACTTCCCTGTTTTTGTACTCAATACCTCTATTTATGAAGACCAAGATCCCATACACTTTGCTAACTGCCCTCTCATTGTGTCCTTCAAAGATCTATGCTCATGAAGCCCAGGTCTCTCCATTCCTGTACAATCTTTAGATCTGTGCCATTAAGTCTATATTGCCTCTTCCTGTCTTTTCCTCCAAAATGCATCATCTCACATTTCTCTGTATTAAATTCCATCTGCCACTTGTCTGCCCATTCTGCTAGCCTATCTATGCCCTGTTGCAGTCCACAACTTGCTGTTTTCTATCGTTAAGCCATTTTAAAAAAATCTAAGCTGACACTGATCCTCCTATTCCATGAGCCTCAGCTTTGTTAACGCTTCCTTAAAATCCACATAGACACCAGCCATTGTTTTCCCTTTATCAACCTTCGCTGTTACTTCATCAAAAAGCTTAATAAGATCAGTTAAGCACGATCTGCCTTTTACAATTTCGTGCTGGCTCTCCTTAATTAACTCAAAACTCTCCAAATGCTTGATGATTTTTTTATCCTTATTATTTCTAAAACGTTATCACCACTGATGTTAAACTGGCCAGCCTGTAGTTACTAGTAATGTCCTTTCACCCTTTTTTGAATAAGGATGTCACATTTGCCATACGCCAATTCTCTGGCATTTCCCCTGTACTGAAGAAAGATTGGAAGATTATGGCAAGACCTTCTGCTATCTCGACCCCCACTTCCTTTAGCAACCTGGGATGCAAGCCATCCGGACCATGTGATGTATCTAATCTTAAGCAAAGCCAGCCTTGCCAGTGCATCCTTATCAATTTTAACTCCATATTACCTCACCATTTCCACTTTTACCGATATTTGATGTCAGACTCCTCTTCCTTAGTAAACACTGAGACAAAGTACTGATGAACTGAAAATTTTTATTAAATGAGTACTTTACCTATACAGATTTTATTGCTTTAGAATTTTAAAATTACTGTCATTTAACAAGGTAATTACTTAATTCCTACAATGAAATCTTACCATTTTTATGCAGGTAAGCAATTGCACTTGCTAGGCTTCGAATCACATGCCTTGTCTCTTTCTCACTTAAGCGTTTTTTCCTATGAAGGATTGTACTTAGTTCTCCACCCTCACAGACCTCTGTCACCAGGTATACTCGCTGAAAGAAACCAATAATTATTTCTGTTATCTATTAAGGAGATCTTATACCCTATGATAGTATGTGAATATTCAATTTTAACAAGATATGTTTTATTCAAGGTGATGTAATATTGTACCTTTCAGCCATCTGGTGAATATTTCTATTAAATGTTGTTTTGAAAGAGTCTAAAATGCATCTAACCCATATTAGTTGGAATGACTGACTCACTCTTCAGTCTAACCCTGTGCTGTGAATAAACTATAAATGGCAACTAATCCGCAGATACAGTTGCATAATTTTTATTAGAACAATAGGCAATTACTATCAATCCCATCACCACCATTTTTTTTAAAATGCTGCACCATTTGAAAACATGAAAGATGTGAATGGAATGATTTTTTTTCTGAATTCTGTAACTAAAACACTGGAAATATTGCCCACTGATGAATTAATGATTTGCAGGCAGGAAGAGAACAGCTTCATTGGTCATCTAATGAAACGGTTACTTGAGCGTGACAGATAACAAAGTAAATATTGCTGTAACTTGTCAAATAGAATGGTTACCAGTTTTACAGCCAGAACAGTCATGTGCTTTATATGAGTTTACAAAATAAACTTCAAGACAGCAGCATGATTTATAAGCTATGAATGCTTCCTCATTTACCTAGTTCAGCTTCAATGCTGTTAGAGAGGCAATAATATCTGATAAATTGTTTCACAAGATAATCTACCACCTCAGTAAATACAGGGATAGTGCTTGGGCAATAAATTGGAAGAGTGGATCGCCTGTTTCTTATAAAATCATCACCGGTTTGTTATAAAATCACTGAAGTCAATAAATGTGGAAACCAGGTGGGTTCTGCAAAGTGTGAGCAATCTGTTGTGCCAGCTTACTGCCCAACTAGCAAATTACCGCAAGCGTATGATGGTGCAGCTGTTATTTTATCAGCAATTGGATGCGCTTTTATTTAAAAAAACACTGAAAACAAAAAAAAGAGAATCGCCACAGTGGTAAACCTATGAATGTCCTCCTTTCTATATTTCTATACAAACTAGTTAGGTTGATTTGCAGTTTTAAAACAAAAATTAACACATTTACACCATGTCAAAAAGATAATAGTGAGGAAGGAGAATTATGTGAGACATAGAGAGGGAAGAAACAGGAAGAAGGAAAGAGGGAAGAGAGAAAATGAAAAGCAGCTACAGAACATGATTCGAAGGGTGGAAGGTGGTGGGTGTGGAGAGGAGGGAGAAAACAATGATGACAACAGATCAGAAGCCTGAGAAGGGGAAACAGCAGACCCAGAAGATGTGAGATGTAAGAGAAACCAGCAGAGAACCTGACAGGGTAGGCGCTGCAGACCACAGGCCTGAAAAAGAGTGGGGGAAGGGTTGCAGCAGTTGATGTGGGTGTGGTGTGACAGACTGGGAGCCTAAAAAAGGGGCATGGCAGATTGATAGATTGCCAAGTAGACCCCAAAGTACTGTTGACTCTCAAATTTATATGCAGGTCATAGTTTTTTTTTAATCCTTTTGAGCTATAAATCTATATGAGAGTATAAAAATGTATGACATCACATTTTTTATTCTTTAAAAATTACAGATAAACAATGGAAATGTTGACATTTAACCCAATCTTATTGGCAACCTTTGCACGGTCATAGTTATTTTATTCAATTGATTATTAGTAATAGAGGGAAAAAAGTCAAACCACACCCAAGTGCCATTAATTTCTCCAGTTATGAGGAAGTCATGAAAAATATTTTAACATTATAACATTAGCAAAATGAAATTAGAGTTTCCAGAATACTGAGCAAATCTAGTTGCATCTTACTTTGGGTGTTTCAAACACTTCTTCCAGATGAATTATATGTTCATGGTCTACTTGCTTTAAGATGCTGACTTCTCGTTCCAGCAGCTTTACCCCTGAACTCCCAGCCTGGATTGGAAATAGAAATGATGCCGTCAAAATATATAAATCTATAAAAGCTTTCTCTATTAACAATTCAAACTAGAATATTTCAAAGCTTTTATTGGGTTTAGAGAATCCTGCATATTCAAGTTCAATATTTACTTGCTCAGATTTAAATAAGGATCTATTGTATGGCCTAGAAGTGTTTTTTTCCCAGAAACTGTCACTTAAATAATTTCCATTGCTTTTTAAATTAAAGGAAGTGCTCTCATTTCCCAATGATAATTAATCCAGCTTAATATTAAAACTGGACATACTTTGGGATTTTGCCCGACTCGGCGAGGAGGGGAAGGTAGGGCCGAAAGCAGGTGGCACTGAAGCTCCTGCTCTGATCCCCAATCTCACCGACATCTCACGCCATCTGGCCAATTTATCACCGACAGGTGGGGGGAGGGGGTTGGGCAACCATTCAGCGGTTGGAGGCAGGCACTGAGGCGGCTGCCATGTTGTCAGCTCACACCAGCTTTAAAGGGTTGCCAGCACTGGCACACAGCCAAAGGCCTCCTTCGGACCTGCTTCAGCCATCCCCTCAAGATCTCAAGCCAGTATTACAGCCTGCCTGTGGGAGTAGGACAAGAGGTCAGGAGGCAGGCATAGTGAAGGTCAGTGTGTGGTGACACTGCCACTCCGAAATTTGGAGGTAGCTCATCCTCTGAACACCCTTGCTGCACGGTACCTTCTTCTCCAAGCTGGCACCTGCTCATGGTCCCCTCTGCGTCCTTCTGCCGCTTTCCCATCCAGAGGTTCCCCCTGCAAATGGCCATTGACGTTGTTTCTATCCGTATCCCTGTGACTGTCCCTCTTGCCCCCCCTCACTGGAGGACCCGCCTCCTGAGTAGACAATGCCCCTTGATGGTGGACACTGCCAGTCTGAAAGGCCATTCTGCCAGATGCTTCCTCCAAACACCCCAACCACCACCCCCCCATCTCAGCCCCCTCTCAATGCACCCACATGCTAGCAGCCAGATGGCACTATGGAGGCTCGACCTCAAAACCCTGGCACCTGAACTCCCCCTCCTCCATGCAAATTGCTCTGACCTCGCTGCCCCAGCCTTCCTGTGAAGGCACACTGCCTCACCTCATGGGTGTTGAATACAGCAACGGCCTCAGCTACCACCCCGTTGCTGCCCTGATATACCTGCCGGGGCTCTGACACTCCGTGGCCCCTGTGCAATTGCTGGAAAATTCAAATAGGCCCATAAAAGTCTGTTCAATTAAAACTTTAATCACCTTAACAACTTAATTGCCGTTTTTCCAAAAGCATGTCCGGTTCACACTTGCCTTGTCATCCGCCACTGGCAAAATCTGGACCAGGCATGATGACGTTGGAAGTCCACGCCGACGTCACCCCAGGTGATATTTTGCACCCGCCGCCCCACCACCCCCACACACCTCCAAGGCTGTCCTCAAAGGGGAGGGAAAATCACAGCCTTTATTTTAAAAGACAACAATGATCAAGAATAATTTACCTTTTCCCGGTTGACCTTCTTGATTGCCCACTTCTTGCCAGTCCCATTATGTGTCGCCTCAATCACCACCCCATAGCTGCCTTGTCCCAACCTTTGGCCAAAGCTATAGATTTGCTAAAAAAGAAAGAGTTTCAAAGCTAAGTGGACTCATACAACACAATGCAGCTTGCTGACAGGAACAGGCGTTTAACTAAATTCAAAATTAATACATACTACACTGAAAACACAGACCCTTATAATTAATGTACTGTATGAATTGCAAAAGGGAAATTCACATAGTTCATGATGATCATCTGGACCTCCAGGCTTTATATTCCTCAAGATACCTTTAATGAATAGTGATTTGTTGGAGTGGTTTTATTCAATCTTTGGTTACTTTTTGTGTTTTAGGTTCAGATGTCAGCTCCGCATATCCAGCCAAAAGCATGTTTTCCTGGAGCTAGTGAAGGTGGGATGTGGGTTTGGAGGGAATTCTGGGTTGTCTACTAAACCACTGCATTTAATTCACTGGAGCACTCTGGATGCCTCCTTATTGATGAGCTGATGGAGATGCCTAGCATAAAGATGGAAATCTGGTAGGCTTCCATTGAAATAAAGTTTTGACAATTCTAAAAAGGTCAATGTTAACTTTTTATGCAGATATTTTTCTTCAGTATACAATGGAGGAGTCATCTTCATAGTTCAACTATGGTTGAAGTTCCTGTAACTGTCCACTACACTAGAACTTCGGCACGGTGTTTCAGACTCTCCATAGTTCTCCAAAACAAAGATAATTACAGCACAGGAACAGGCCCTTCGGTCCTCCAAGCCTGCGCCGATCCAGATCCTCTCTCTAAACATGTCGCCTATTTTCTAAGGTTCTGTATCTCTTTTCTTCCTGCCCATTCATGTATCTGTCTAGATACATCTTAAAAGACTCCATCGTGCCCGCATCTACCACCTCCGCTGGCAATGCGTTCCAGGTGCCTACCACCCTCTGCGTAAAGAACTTTCCACGCATATCCCCCCTAAACTTTTCCCCTTTCACTTTGAACTCGTGTCCTCTAGTAATTGAAACCCCCACTCTGGGAAAAAGCCTCTTGCTATCCACCCTGTCTATACCTCTCATGATTTTGTACACCTCAATCAGGTCCCCCCTCAACCTCCGTCTTTCTAATGAAAATAATCCTAATCTACTCAACCTCTCTTCATAGCTAGCGCCCTCCATACCAGGCAACATCCTGGTGAACCTCCTCTGCACCCTCTCCAAAGCATCCACATCCTTTTGATAATGTGGCGACCAGAACTGTACGCAGTATTCCAAATGTGGCTGAACCAAAGTCCTATACAACTGTAACATGACCTGCCAACTCTTGTACTCAATGCCCCGTCCGATGAAGGAAAGCATGCCGTATGCCTTCTTGACCACTCTATTTACCTGCGTTGCCACCTTCAGGGAACAGTGGACCTGAACACCCAAATCTCTCTGGACATCAATTTTCCCCAGGACTTTTCCATTTACTGTATAGTTCACTCTTGAATTGGATCTTCCAAAATGCATCACCTCGCATTTGCCCTGATTGAACTCCATCTGCCATTTCTCTGCCCAACTCTCCAATCTATCTATATTCTGCTGTATTCTCTGACAGTCCCCTTCACTATCTGCTACTCCACCAATCTTAGTGTCGTCTGCAAACTTGCTAATCAGTCCACCTATACTTTCCTCCAAATCATTAATGTATATCACAAACAACAGTGGTCCCAGCACGGATCCCTGTGGAACACCACTGGTCACACGTCTCCATTTTGAGAAACTCCCTTCTACTGCTACTCTCTGTCTCCTGTTGCCCAGCCAGTTCTTTATCCATCTAGCTAGTACACCTTGGACCCCAAGCGCCTTCACTTGTTCATTTATTATTCTTTCCTTACATTTGTGTCACGACTTGCAGGTTGCGCTAATTCAAGGATTAGCTCAACCGTATTTTGATAGCATTTCCTCCATCTAAGGTCCCACTACCCTCATCCAAGTGTTCATCCACCCAAAGTCATTGGCACTTTCTGGAGGTGACCAGTATACTAATCAATGCTTGGCACTGGCCGTCGACTGGTCACAGGTGGTATTGTCTACTGTCATTACAGTTGCAGGTTTTCACATCTGGCTTGACTCAAAATGGGGAAGTACTTTAAGAAATATTATTGACTTAAGATGTTCTTCTTTAACTTTTTGATAAAGGCTACTTCTACAACTTAATAAAATGTAAGCCTTTGCTCAGTAGTAGCACCCTCACTTCTGAGACAGAAATTTGTGGATTCAAGCTCCACTCCAAGTACTTGAGCACATAATCTATGTTGGCACTTCAGTACAATACTGAGCAAGTGCTGCACTGTTGGAGGTGCCATCTTTCATACGATATATTAAACCGATGCCTCATCTCTTTTAGGTGGACATAAGTGATCCCATGCGCTATTTGAAGAGCGAGGGAGCTCTCAAGAGTGTTTTGTACAACATTTATCCTTCAACCTTAACACAGATTATCTAGTCATTATCTCATTGCTGTTTGAGACCTTGTTGAGCAGAAATTGGCTGCAGCATTTCCCTACATTAACACAGTAACTGTACATTAAAATTACTTCATTGCCTGTTAAGCACTTTGAGATGTTCTGAGATCTATATAAATGCAACTTTTTTTCTTTTATCACAGTGTGTTCAATAGACAAATGAAGGAAACTGTCAAAATGCAGGTGAGCCAGATGTTGCAACTATAGTTCCTTCAGCCCACTCTCACTAGTTCAGGTTTTTTTATTAATCATTCATGGAGTAGCATTCTTGCTGTCTCACAATCTTCAATTTTGGGTGATAGTAGATTGAGCAAATTACAGCTTTGCCCATCTACTTGAAGCTTGGTTTGGATTTCATAAGTGCCAAGCAGTAATAGCAAGACAATGGACTCCTTGGACTGAATTTTCCCAACTCCGTGGAAGCACTTTTGGAGACAGGGGGGCAGAGAAAATTCAATCAACTCGCATCGGGCTGGCTTCGCGACACACTGTCGCCTCTGTGCATTTTTCCCTGGAGGTGGGCTTCCGGCAGTGATGGGTAGCCAATTAGGGCACTTAATAGGGCAATTAATCCCTTTTCTGAAAATGGATTGTAATTTTTCCGACAGTATGAAGGCTCCTTGCTGTGCCAGAGGCCCGGAGATGGAACAGAGGTGGCTTCACAGCAGCAAGTTCAAGCTGCAAACCATGTGAAGCCTTTTATTAAGTTGCCAGCATTAAATTTCAGTGCTCAGGTCTCCCCAGGCAGAAGGTATGCCGTTACAGTCACTTCATGTCTCTGCTAATGTAGCTCTTGTTGCAAAGGCATCCACTAAGGCATCTCCATGGTGTCGCTGTTGTTCCTGCTGCTGGCCCCTCAGGACACTGCGAAGGCAGCAGGCGGCCCTACTCACAGGCTGCGCTGAATGGACCTCCTGCTGCTACAACCCAGCTGCTGTCCCTAATTGGAAAGGGCTCCACAAGCGGTTTCTAAATTGGCTACCGACGTCCTGCCATGCCACTTCCCGGTTCCCAACCTGCAATTGAGGCCATTGTCAGGATCATGACCCACCCTGGAAAATATAGCCCTTTATATCTGTCACTCTACCCAATTTGAAGGAAGGTGATACTGATTGCAATCATTAGGGAACTGATTATCTAATGTGTTAAATACTTAAAATACAGGGACATTGGGGTAGATATTTGTTTACTTGGTGTTTGGCATCGCCTGAACAGAGCGCAGAAAGACAACTTTGGAAAGTAGGATCGCATGCTATTAACAGAATCTACCTGATCTTCTTTCTATTGAAAATTAATAGAAGGAGAATCTGGTGGTTCTGTAAGAGACATGTGATCATCCCTGCCAAATTAACCTTTCTGTATTTTACCTAGGCGATGCTTAATGCCCAGGGCTTAAAGATGAAAATCTGCAACATTAAGTTTACCATTTTAGTTCCAGGTAATAAGTTACACCTTGGGAAGTTCTATTTTATTTGTCACTTTTTTGAAAGCTTGATTTTATAACATTTGTTTTGAGGTACACACTATCAGGGAGCAAAAGCCTGTTGGGCATCTATCCAGAAGGTGTGAACAATGTCAAACCTGGTTTAAAATGGTACGATCATTTGAAAAACCACACTGCAAGGTAAAAGATTTCATTTTGTAACCCTGAAGCAATACCGGCCACAAAACCCTTGAAAGAGCCCAGCACAATTGATAGGTTTTTTTATTATTAAGTATGAATGAGCTCGAAGGAATGTGATTTTTTTTAAAATGCTTGAAAAACCAAAAGGACTCTTCAAATACATATGACTTCAATCATATTTGCATTATGATATAACATGCTAAATGCTCAATTCTTTGTCCCCCCTTCAGAAAAAATAGTTCAATACTTCCTCATGAAGACTCTTAATAAAATCAAAACTAGTATATTTGAAGACCTTTAGTTACAATTGCTGCTTCTGATAAAGTAATACAGGTTTATAACGGTTAGATAGGAACATAGGAAATAGGAGGAGGCGGCTATTCGGCCTGTCGAGCCTGCTCCGCCATTCAAACAGATCATAGCTGATCATCTACCTCTATGACATTTTTCCCCACTATCCCCATATCCCTTGATGTCATTAGTATCCAAATCTATATATTGCTGTCTTAAACATGCTCAACGATTGAACTTCCACAGCCCTCCAGGGCAGAGAATTCCATAGATTCACCACCCTCTGAGTAAAGAAATGCCTCCTCATCTCAGTTTTAAATGGCCTGCCCTTATTGAGACTATGTCTCCTGGTTCTAGACTCACCAGCCAGGGGAAATATCCGAACCACGTCTACCCTGTCGATGTTTCAATGATTCACCCTCTCATTCTTTGAAACTCTAAAGAATGAAGGCCCAGGTTCTGCAATCTCTCCTCATAAGACAATCCCGCCATCCCAGGGATTAGTCTGCTGAACCTCCGTTGCACTCCCTCTATGGCAAGTATATTAGAAAAAAAAGAGTCCAAAACTGTGCACAATACTCCAGATGTGGTCTCACCAAGGTTTTATACAATTGCAGCAAGACATCTTTACTCCTGTACTCAAAACCCCTTGCCATGAAGGCCAACATACTACTTTCCTTCCTAATTGCTTGATGCACCTGCATACTAGCTTTTAGTGACTCATGAACAAGGACACCTAGATCCCTTTGGGCATTAACACTTCCCAACCTCTCACCATCTTGCCTTTCTGGTTTTTTTCTATCAAAGTGGATCACTTCACATTTATTCACATTATATTTCATCGGCCATGTTCTTGCCCATTCACTTAGCCTCTCCAAATCCTTTTGACGCCTCCTTGCATCCTCCTCACAACTTACATTCCCAAGTTTTGTGTCATCAGCAAATCTGGAAATATAACATTTGGTTGCTACATCCAAATCATTTATATAGGTTGTGAACAGCTGTGGCCCAAGCACTGATCCTTGCGGTATCCCACTAGTAATAGCCTGCCATTCTGAGAATGACCCATTTATTCCTATTCTCTGCTTTCTGTCTGTTAACCAATTCTCAATCCATAGCGTATATTACATTTAAGAATTATAGTTTCTGCTCCAGTAATACTGTTAGTCAAAGTAAATAAGAATGATCAACCATTCAAAAACTGTCTTAAAGAGAATGAAAATTCACACATGCATCTAAAAATAATATAATCTTTTTATTTACAGAAGAGAGAGAATTTTTATTTCAAAAACCAAAATACGCAGCTTGGAAATACAACCAGCAGAAAATCATTTGAGCCGTTTGCTGATTTTGTTTCAAGATTAATTCTAGCCATAGCTATTAAAAGTTCCATGAATACTAGAAGTTTCATACACTGTATATTTTAAATGCACTGCCTTTATGACGTTTTCTCATCGTATTTTCAGATAAATACCACAGTACCAACAAGTTGATTACTGGTTGTTTACCAGAGAGGGTTATCCCATTTTGTAATCAATGTCAGGCAATTGTTTCTTTATGCTATCGCATCCTACCTATTAGTAGAGATCACTTCTGCATAATGACAGCTTAAGACTAGCCACATTTTAAAAGTTTATTCAGTCCCATAATAATCCCTTTCGTGGAAAAACACTTCAAACTATTTTTAGGTACACTATTATAAAGCATATCAAGCACTTAAAGAGTGTTATTTCTCCAGATTGAAAGATAAGATGTGGGAAAATGCAACCTAATAGCAAGACAGAGCTTCTCGCATCAGTGCAAAGATCTAAGATTTTTTAAATTGTCTACATACCCGAATTGCAAATTCATCATCAACCCTGGTGTGAGGCACCACCTTGTATTCAGCATTGCTGACAGTGGCACGCTGTGATGGCATTTTATAGAAATCTTGAGCGATCTCAATTTTCCTGCAATTGCAAATAATGCATGAAGTTGAAGAATATTGTAGCTTCAGAATAAACCTAACCATTTGTAACAACTAGTACAAAAGCCAAACAATGTGGATGCTGGAAATCTGAAATAAAAACAGAAAATGCAGGACATACTCAGTAGGTCAGGCAGTATCTATGGAAAGAGAAAGAGAGTTAACATTTCAAGTCAATTATCTTTCATCAGAATTGATAAAAGTTAGAGATACAACGGGTTTTAATTAAGTACAGAGGCGGGGACATGGGAGAAGAGCAAAGAACAAAAGTGAAGATCTGTTTTAGGATAATAAAAACAGAGAGTGATGGAAATACTCAGCAGGTCAGACAGCATCTGTGCAGACAGAAACAGAGTTAACGTTTCAAGTCGGTGACATTTCATCAGAACTGGCAAAGGTTAAAAAAGAATTAGATTTTAAGCAAAAGTTGGGGGGGGGGGCGGTTGGTGGGGAAGGGAACAAAAGGAAAGGTGTGTAATAGGGCAGGGGGCAGGAGAAATTAACAAAGCTGTCATGGGACAAAGGCTAAGAGCATGTTAATACTTGTGGTGAAAGACAAAGCATTAGGCCAGAGAGAGGGTTAATGGCAGAATAATGAGCAGCGCTGTCCACATGAAAAACAGCCACATGGTTTAAAATAAAATAACTTTTAAAAATAAATAATTTTTTAAAAGGCCAGTCATGCTCTGAAATTGTTGAAATCAAGGTCGAGTCCACAAGGCTGTAGAGTGCCTAATTGAAAATTCAGGTGCTGCTCCTCCTCCAGCTTGCGTTGATGTTCACTGGAACACTGCAGCAGGTCAAGGACAGAAATGTGGGCATGAGTTGGGGGGAGGTGTTGAAATCGTTACTAGAATTCCATTTTTTGTTAAAACTTGGTAATCTATATTTTTAAAAAACTAAAAAGGATTTAATAGACCTTGAATCATCTGGAGATGGCTGAACTTTGTGTTTTTTTAAAAGACAAAAAGGTTTGGGACTGAGTTTAACCTGAGAAAACACCTGTGTACAAAGAACCCAATGGGGGGTTGTTTTCTGACCTGAAGGGACAAATATTTACAAGTGACAAAGAAGTGGTTTATGGTGGCTATGTGACTTGTTTCTGGAAACGTTTAGTTTCAATGTGAACTGTTGAAACAGTCAGTTGTTGTTTCTGCCTAGAGAGAAGAAAAACTGCCCACCTTTCTCTTTGAAAAGGAATCCTGCATCTCTTGAGAAGAAACCCTGTATTTCAACTGTGGCAGATTCCTATTTCCTCCTGTCTCTGAAGAATCCCTGTATCAAGCTGTACTGTTGCCTTCTGTGTTTTAAGCAATCCTGAATGTTTGCAGAAACCTTACATCTTTAAAAGATTTGAACCAAACGTGTAAGAATTGACACCTGTTGCTGCACACCTGAGGGAACACTTGTGTGAAGCTTCTGCAGTTAAATTTCTTTGAATGCCTACCCAACACAGACTGCTCATCAATCTCGCCTGGAAAGACTTCAAGTGGCATCCAACTATTCGACTTTGGGACACCTCACCAAACCAAAGAACTTCCTTCCAGATTATTGCAGTCTAAGTTTTTTTGATATTCCTTTTATTCCTTTGAAACAGCTGTAAACAAAAATCCCTTTTATCCTGGTTAACAGGTTTTTGGATGTATGTGTGTGCACACGAGGACCAGGATAATAATACGGGGCTTTAATATTTTGATTTGCATATATATTTACTTCATTATTGGTTAAGACTTGGTTTTATAACAAACGGATAATTTTGTTGTTTATTAAAGAAACCTGGTTGGTATGCTTTGTTCTGGGGACAAATAGAGTATCTAATTGGCTGTTTCGGTAAGTGGGACAATTTATTGATATGCTGTGACCTGTGGAAAACTGAGACTGAATTAACAGTGCACTGCTCCTGTCTTGGTCGTAATAGAATGGCAAGCAACTGGAAGCTCGGGGGTCATGCTTTTGGACTTAGTGGAGGTGTTCTGCAAAGCAGTCACCCAATCTGCATTTGGTCTCCCCAGTGTAGAGGCAACTGCATTGTGAGCAGCGAATACAGTATACTAAATTGAAGGAAGTACAAGTAAATCACTGCTTCACCTGGAAGGAGTGTTTGGGGCCTTGGATGGTTAGAAGAGAGGAGGTAAAAGGGCAGGTATTACACCTCCTGCGATTGCATGGGAAGGTGCCGTGGCAAGGGGACGAGTGTCGGGGGTGATGGAGGAGTAAACCAGGGTGTCGCGGAAGGAACAATCCCTTCAGAATGCTAACAAGGGAGGGGAAGGGAAGATGTGTTTGGTGGTGGCATTATTCTGGAGGTGGCAGAAATGGCGGAGGATGATCCTTTAGATGTGGAGGCTGGTGAGGTGGAAAGTGAGGACAAGGGGAACCCTGCCGCGGTTCTGGGAGGGAGGGGAAGGGAAGGGATGAAGGCAGAAATGTGGGAAACAAGTCGGACACGGTTGAGGCAAAGGGAAGATATGTCAGAAGCGCTGTTGTGGTAGGTTGCATCAGAACAGATGCATCAGAGACGGAGAAACTGGAGAATGGGATGGAGTCCTTACAGGAAACAAGGTGTGAGGAAGTCTGTTTTAGGTTGGAAGGCAGGAGCAATTGAATGACAAAAGGGATGTCGGTGCAAGGCAAAAGTGGGTGGTAATGGGACAATAAAAAAATCAAAAGACGAATCTAGAGAAGCTGAAAATGATACAAGTGGAATTATTACCAGCACCTGCTGGCTGAAAAATAGAAGTGGTAGTTATTAATTGAAATTGCTGCGAAATGACCACCTTAGGCCAGTCTAATTTACAGCTCACACATCATGACAGTGCAACAAACAATTGTTAGAAACAATTCAAAGTTAACCACAGAGATTAATTTCATTTTTGTTCCACGTCACTGGAACAATACCATACTCGCTGCAACCATATTCCGTCCAGGTAGACACCCACCCTACAAGAAGCAATTATGCTATCAAAGAAGGGCTTTGGACAAACAGTGGTTTGTAACTAACATAGGAGCAAAATACTGCAGATGCTGGAAATCTGAAATAAAAACAGAAAATGCTGGAAACACTCAGCAGGTCAGGCTGGGTCTCTGTGGAGGGAGATTCAGAGTTAACATTTCAGGTCCAAGACTTTCAATAATATAATAGTGGTTTGTAACCAAAATTCATGAGAGTGGAGAACACCTGGGGTACCATTGTCCATAAAGGTTTACTAACAGGAAATGCATGAGCAAACACCACACATTTTTGCAAAGTTGACTATAATCATGGAACAGACTTTCAATGGCTAAGAATATTGCACTGAATTAATCTATGCAGAAATATCGCAGATGGGAACTCCTGAACAGATATCTTGCTTTTCCATTTATGGGAAGATTTTTGACAGAACGTTTGCTCACAGCCAATCATAAGAGCTTATGTTGATTGATGACTGTGACCAACATTAATTCCAGAACCAACTTTTGTCAAGTGCTGTCACCAAAGAGAAGCATTCATTCAGAAATTAGGATGTTCTGGTCATTTGATGGTGTCAATTTTCACTTTCACAGAAGAATTGGTCAACAACGGAGGTGGTGGTGTGGATCCAGGAGACCTCCTTCGACAGTACCTTCCAAACTTGCGACCTCTACACCTAGAAGGACAAGGGCAGCAGACGCATGGAATACTAGCTGCAATTTCCCCTCCAAGTCACACACCACCCTGACTTGGAACGAGATCACCATTCCTGCACAGTTGCTGGGTCAAAAACCTGGAACTTCCTTCCTAACAGCACTGTTGGTGTACGTACACCAGATGGACTGCAGCGGTTCAAGGCGGCAGCTCACCACCACCTTTTCAAGGGCAATTAGGGATGGACAACAAATGCTGGCCTTGCCAGTGATGCCCACATCTCATGAAATAAAAAAAGACCCTGACACCTCTTTTCCTTGGTTGTACGAGCCAGTGTGAAATGTGGATTGATTAGTGCACTTTTAAGGAAGTAGTCTTGTAAATATTTTCTCCTTGAGCTTCTGGAGAACTTGAAATGTGTTTTTACATTGAACTGGATTCTGACATTTCTTTACACCAAGAAAAAATTACTTTCAGCTTTGTTGGTAGCCAGGATCACTCCAGTCAATACATTACAAACAACTAATGAAGACTCACACATTCAAAACGAAAAATCTGACGACCCCACCTTATTATGCAAAAGTCTTCAATGATTGTATGGTTTCTGCCTCCATTGCCTTTCCTGGAACTTGATTCAAAGGGCGAGTTACTCTGTGTGAATTTTTCTTCATATTGTCTTAAATTTGCCCTTCGCCAGTTTGAACCTATGCCCCTTGCCCTACTGTCATTGTTTTGTCAGAAATAATGCTCCAGGTTTAGCTTTTCCTTCCTGGATGTACCTCTATAGATTCAGCACATTAAGCTGCTTGAAGCAAGCTTTACATTCTGAGAAGTCACCCAAAGATAGAAAATAGCAAATACAGATTTGTGGGAAGCCAGGCATGATCCATTACACTAAGCCAAAATTATGAAATCATTAGCTGATGTGAACTGGCAGCTACAGTTGGCTCAATCCAGGAAAGCTTTTATAGGCCACAAGGCAAAATGATGTTATTATAAAACAGCACAATACCTTTGAAGACAATAAAACAAACTTAATAAACTTTGAACAACATTCCAGTCTACAAGCTGAAAATCAAATTTGATAGCATTTGATTAGTTTGGTAGAGAACAGAATACCAATGTAAAATGCAATCAAACCAAACCAAGTGACCTATGACTGACCATATGGTTCTGGTGAATGGTGAGAGACTGCAAAATGTTTGCATTCAGAGGGAGCTGGATGTCCTTGAACATGAATCACAGAAAGTTAAGATGCAGGTGCAGCAATTAATTAGGAAGACAAATGGTATGTTAGTTTTTATTACAAATGGATTGGAGTCCAAGAGTTAAGTATTATTACAATTATACAGGACATTGGTGAGGCCACACATGGGCTGGAATTTTACGTTGGGGCGAAGGCCCCACCCACCAACGAAAAGGTCAGTGGCAAGCCCACCTCTTCCAGGCCTGGATGTCAGGCAGGCATTTTGCGTGGTCCAGGTGCTAATTGGCTACGGGTGGGACTTACACCCCTCTGAGGCAGGAGGTCTCGCCTCCAAGAGCTGCCAGTCAATCAGCAGGCCAGCAGCTCTCAGTCCCAGCCGCGCGACTGGGAGCAGTGGCCACTGCTGGGGCTGTACCCAGCGAAAGCAGCAGCAAGGAATGAGGCACCGGAATTAGATGAGCGTGTGGGGCCTCAGCAGGAACAATCATGTGTGCCCCGGCGAGGGGTCGGTTGAGGAAGTGGGGGGAATGTGATCTAGTGAGGTCAGCTTGTGCCGGGGGGCCCCTTTGCGGGGCAAAGGGTGACCGATCAGGAGGGCCCTTCCCCCAGCCCGCAAGGAAGCCGC
Source organism: Heterodontus francisci (assembly GCF_036365525.1). Taxonomy (NCBI): domain Eukaryota; kingdom Metazoa; phylum Chordata; class Chondrichthyes; order Heterodontiformes; family Heterodontidae; genus Heterodontus; species Heterodontus francisci. The sequence continues at coordinate 62,770,099 of NC_090384.1, forward strand.
TAGGTTTTACTGGGTGGCCTCGAGGTGATGAGCTGCGCGCCTGCTACTGTAATATCCCAACGGCAGCCGGAGGAAGCCCTTAAGTGGAAATTAATTGGCCACTTAAGAGCCTTAATTGGCTAGGAGCAGGCGGGCAGTTTGTTACCTTCCCCACTGCTTATAAAATTGCAGCAGAGGCGGGAAGCCAATAGGAACGGCACCCCTTGCCACCCACTCAATTTTACGCCCCCCCCCCCCCCGCACCCACAAGGGGCGGACAATTGCAGCCATGGAGTAGTGTGTGCAGTTTTGGTCTCCTTACCCAAGGAAGGGCATACTTTCCCTAGAGAGAGTGCAACAAAGATTCACTAGACTGGTTCCTGGGATGAAGGGATTGTCCCATGAGGAAAGAATGAGTAGACTAGGCTTATATTCCCTGGAGTTTTGAAGATTGAGAGGGGATCTAAATGAAACATAACATTTTTATGAGGGTAAATGTTGAGAAAATGATTCAGCTAACTGAGGAATCTAAAACATGGGATCACAGTCTCAGAATAAAGAGTCAGCCATTAGGACTGAGATGAGGAGAAATTTCTTCACTCCGAGCTGTGAATTTTTGGAATTCTCTATTCCAGAGAGCTGTGAATGCTCAGTCGCTGAGTATATTCAAGACAGAGGTCGATAGATTTTAAGGTATTAAAGTAATTTAAGGGATTATGGGGATAGTGTGGAAAGGTGGTTAAGGTAGAAGAGCTCCAAAATAGCCAGATCTGACTTTAAGATTGTGACCTCTTCCTTTTGATTCTCCCACCAAAGGAAGTAGATTCACTGCATCCACCCTATAAAATCCCTTTACCATTTTAAATATCTAGATTAGATCTGCTAAACACAATGGAGTACAAGCCAAGTTTACGCATCCTGTCCTTATAATTTAACCCTTTAAACCCCGGTCATTCTGCTGAATCTGCACTGTACATTAAGTCTACTTTGGATTAGTCCACCAATGAATAATCTTTTTATTTAAATATTTATTAACTACTGTTTTTGGAGTATTCTATTGTTACTGCAGTAGGTTGAGTAATCTTAAAAGGCAAATTATATGATTGAATGGACCTTTCTGTACATACAGGCCAGTGCTTGTAATTGATAAGTAAGCAAAACCTGAAAGCCACATTGATGGTAACCACTGTCAGCAAAGGATTGACAAGATCAGCTACAAAATGTAAGATCAAGTGAATGTTACATCAATCTAAAGGGGGTAGAAAGAGGGGACCTTCTACTAGTCATGGACAAAGATGACTGCACACATAAAACAGATAAGCTTAAACTAGCACAGACGAGTGACTGGATGTCTGCAGTCAGATGGTCAACACTTCGGGACATGAAAGAAGGAGGGCTGTGAACGGTCAGATGCAGAAGTAAAGGAGAAGACAAAGTAAAAGAACAATTTAAAAAGTTGGTGTACCAATATCCCAAGAATTTCAGGGTTCAAGAAGCTCACCACCACCTTCTCAAGGGCAATTAGGAATGGGCAATAAATGCTGGCATAGCCAGCAATGCCCACATCCCTTGAACGAATAAAAAAAAAATCTGTGTTCCTTCACAACCTCACCATTTAAGAAAATATTCCGATCTGTTTTTCAAAGTGAATAACCTCACACTTCCCCACATTGAACTCGATCTACCAAAGTTTTTGTCCACTCACTTATGTTCCTTTGTAACTTTCTCCTTGCATCCATATAACCTACTGTGCCTAAATTAGAAGCACCTGCAAAACTGGATACAGAAAAAGAACTTCTTTATATAGTGCCTTTTATCACCTCAAGATATCCCAGAATGCTTTCCAGCCAATGAAGTACTTATAAAGCATGGTCACTGTTATAATTTAACAACAGCCAATTTGCATACAGCAATTGTCCTGTTCTGGTCATCACACTTCAGGAGGGATGTGGGGGTCCTTTATGGTTGGTGGGGGGGCGGGGGTCGCAGGGGAGATTTACCAGAATGGTTCCAGGGATGAAGGATTTTAGTTACAAAGTTGGAAATGCTAGGTTTGTTCTCCTTAGAACAGAGGAGATTGAGGGGAGATTTAATAGACATGTACAAGATTATGACAGGCTTAGATAAGTTAAAACAAGGAAACACTGTTCCCATTAACTAATGGTACAAGGACTAGGGGACACAGATTAAAAGTTTTGGGGAAAAGATGCAGGGGAAATATGAGGAAGCACTTTTTGTTCTGTTTCTTTACACAGTGGATGCTAATGATCTGGAACTCACTCCCCACAAGAATGGTGGAAGCAGACATGATTAATGACTTCAAGAGGAAGCTGGATGGCCACCAGAGAGAAAGAGACTTGCAAGGCTATGGGGATCAAGACGGATGAGAACTGACAGCATAGCTCCATGGAGAGCCGGCATGGACTCGATGGACTGAATGGCCTCCTTCTGTGTAAATGACTCAACGACTCTCAATGTCTCATCAGCAGCAATGTGATAATGACCAGATGCTCTGTTTTAGTGATGGTGATTAAGAGATAAGTATTGATTAGGACACTTCAAAATAGCACTATGAGATATTTTGCATCCACCGAAAGGGCAGACAAGGCTTAGATTTAATGTCTAGCTGAAAGATGAAACATTAAATTGAATTGAAGTTTAGAAAAAGTTATGGTTGCATATCTCGAGATTAAAGAAAATTACCTTTGGCGGAAAACTAGAAATCTAATTAACATTTAATAATATTGGCTTTGGAGTGGGTATAGCATAGCTTCACCAGAATACCAGGGCTTAAAGAGAACAGGTTGCATAAACTTGGCTTGTATTCTGTTGACTACAGAAGGCTGAGGGATGTTCTAATTTAAGGTGTTTAAAATGACAAAAGGGTAGATATAGAGAAACTATTTCCTCTGGTGAGGGAATCCATAACAGCAGGATACAATCTTAGAGGAAGGCCATTAATGAGTGAACTCAGGAAGGACCTTTTCCACATAAAGAGTAGTGGAAATCTGGAACTCTCTTTCCCCAAAAGGCTATGAATGCAGGGTCAATTGAAACTGAGATCAATAAATTTCTGTTAGGTAAATGGAATGAGGTACAGATCAGCCATGATCTGATTGAATGGTGGATCAGGCTCAAGGTGCTGAATGGCTTACTCAGGGTCCTAAGTCTCTATTAACAGCTTAGGATTCACACATAAAACCCAGAGACAAAAGATGGCCAACTGAGAAAAAAAGCAAATTAAAAATTCTGTATTTTCCAATACAGTATATTCAGAATAAATATTATACAAGCAAGACATGTCTCTTTGTATTGAGTCATCTGCCACTAATTATACAAAACAGCACATTTACTAATGAAAATCACTATTCATTTCATTTAAAACATTCATCTAAAAATAAATGATAAATTTCGGAATGCTCCTGACCAAAAATCTCAGCCAATCAATACTAATTTGACTGAAAAACTAGTAATAACTGTAATACTTACATTGTGCAGTTTAGTAATCTCATTCAATATGGTTCACAAATGAACAAGTACAAAGTAGTAACACAGTTCTTGACATTAATAACAAGTGACTTTTGTTCATTTGGCAACGTTATTCCATTTATCTTCTCAGCACAGTTTGAGTGTGAGATTTTGAATGAGTCAATTAGCCCAGTAAAACCCAACCTGTTAAAAGGTTTTTTTGTAAGCTTGCTATCTGCTTGGTTTTTAAGCTGAACATTTTTCCATCAGAGACTTCCTGCATACCCTGATAGTGTAGTACAAAGACCACCACCTTCTCAACTTTTGGCAGCATTGCTGCAGTTAAATCTTATGTTCCCTGAAGGTATTAAACTCAAAATTGTTATGTGACTTAGAGGAAATAGGTTTAAAAATGTTTTGCCATTGTAAAATGTCTTTACTATATTGATAATTTGAATTAAGCATAGTTACTCACCTATAATGATGTTATTGTGGCCCAATCTGCAATTTTAACTGATGTCCTGAGTTTCGGGGGGTGGGGGCAGAGGGAATGCAGGGAACTGGTTCAAGGGCCAAGAGAGGCAAGTTTAAAAAAAAAATGTAGGTTTCTTTATGAGCCAGGAGTACTCCTCTGGCCCTCATGAGGAAACTGTGGTCTTCCATGGCCCAGGGCTTCCCCTCTTCCCTCGATTGCACCCACATAACCCCCCTTCACCACTTAAATGACTGCGAGGGACCATTTCCGCAGCTGTCCTGTGACTTCTCCCCTCTGCTAGCCAGGCAGTAAATTCTACTAAGTCCAGCTGGGATTTGGAGCCTGGATATGGAAATGAGGCTCAGTAGTTAAAATTTTTCATGCCTCAACTTGTGAGTTTCTTGCTTGCTGAGGCCCCTCCCATGGACCTATCAGGCCACATGATAAAATCAGGGCCACTGTGAAAGAAAAACATATTTTGCCTCAGTGGGAGAAACCAAATATATCTTGTTCATCCAGAAGTTTCTATTTATTGAATTTGAAGTTGTTGCCCTAATCTTCACATGAAACATGGATTTAGGAACATAAATCTGCCCACAAAATTAAGAAGCTTTTGTGGATGTCAAATAAGCACAATGTCACTGCCGTCCCCAACACTATATTTTTTTGCTCTCGCTGATAGATTGCAGTGCAAACAGGGAATGAAAACTTGGAACAAGGTGCACGATAAAAAAAAAAATTGTAGACAGAAGAGGAGCTGAAGTATTTTACTCCGAGAATCATAGAATTATGCAGCACAGGAAGCCATTCAGCCAGTTGTGTCTGCGCCATCTCTTTGGTTGAGCTATTCAATTAATCCCACTCTCCTGCTCTTTTCCCATAGTCCTGTAAATATTTTCCCTTCAAGTAACTATCAATTCACTTGTGAATGTTACTATTGAATCTACTTCCACCACCCATTCAGGCAGTGCATTTCAGATGACAACAACTTGCTGTGTAAAAAAAATTTTTCCTCTGGTTCTTTGGCCATTCACCTTAAATCTGTGCCCTCTGATTACCGAACCTTCTGCCAATGGAAACAGTTTCTCCTTATTTACATTATCAAAACCATTCATAATTTTGAACACCTCTATCAAATCCCCTCTTAATCTTCTCTGCTCTAAGGAGAACAAGCTTAGCATCTTCAATCTCTTTACATAACTGAAGTGTCGCATCTCTGGTACCATTCTAGCAAATCTCTTCTGCGCACTCTCCAAGGCCTTGACATTATTGCTAAAGTGTGCTGCCCAGAATTGAACACAGTACTCAATGCTGAAGCTGAACCAGTGTTTTATTAATGTTTAGCGTAACTTTCTTACTTTTGCACTCTATTCCTCTATTAATAAAGCCAAGTATCACATATGCTTTTATAACAGCCTTCTCAACTTGACCTGTCACCTTCAAAGATTTGAGTACACACATGCACCCCACCCTCCCCCAAGCACCCCCCCCCCCTCCCCCCCCAGGTCTCTTTTCCTACACCCCCTTTAAAATTATACCATTTGGTTCATATTGCCTCTCCTCATTCCTTCCTACCAATATGCATCACTTCACACGGCTGTGTTAAGTTTCATCTGCCATGTTTCTGCCCATGCCCTCCTGAAGTATATGCCTCTTGTCATCCTCAGAAGGGCCCACTGAGGCACTCATCATTGGCTTCCTTACAAGCAGCAAACCCAGAATATATTTCTCATATAGGGAGTGCAACGAAGGTTCATCAGACTAATCCCTGGGATAGCAGAATTGTCATGAGGAGAGATTGAGGAAACTGGGCCTGTATTCTCTAGAGTTTCAAAGAACGAGAGGTGATCTCATTGAAACTTACAAAATTCTAACAGGGCGTGACAGGGTGGATGTAGATAGGATCGCCAGAATTTTACTCCACTCCAGCGAGCCAGATGGAGGCTGGGTGGGGGGAGTGGTGTAAAATGGAACAGGAGGCTCTGGGAGGCCTTCCCGGCCTGCCCCCGCCCCACTTTACGTGGGCTGCAGGAGGGCGAAAAACGGGCCACCCGCCCCAGGCCAATCGACGCCCTTAAGTAGCCACTTAAGGTCCCTCGCCCGCCTGCAAGGGTACTTTATCTGTGGCAAGTGGGCGTCCGGTATTCGTGAAAGGACGCCCAGTGATAGCTGACGGACTTCCAGCGCATCGGTGGGGGGGCCTGATAATCGGGCACAGGGTGCCCGATTGAGGGCCGTCCCCGCTTCCCCAACCACCCCCAGGAACAGAGACTGGCAAGGCAAACCAAACTTACCTCGGTCCTGGCTCCATGTCCTCGGCTGGGCTGCAGTCCCAGCAGTGGCCACCACTCCCGGTGGCACTAATGGGACAAAGAGTTGCCAGCCCCAGACCCTTCCGAAGAAGGGTCACTGACCCGAAACGTTAACTCTGCTTCTCTTTCCACAGATGCTGCCAGACCTGCTGAGTGATTCCAGCATTTCTTGTTTTTATGCCAGCCCAATGATTGGCCGGCAGCTCAATGAGGCAGGATTTCCTCCCTCGAGCAGGTGGAAGTCCCGCCTCTGAACAGTTAAAGTCCGTGGACCCGTAAAATGCGGGTCGGATCTCCGGGCTGGACGGATGCAGGTTCCCCACCAACTTTTACGTCGGTAGCCAGCTCCTGTCCACCTGTCATAAAAATCCAGCTCGATCTTTCCCCTGGCTGGTGAGTCTAGAACCAGGGGATTAGTCAATAGCACGGGAAAGTGGCGCTCATGTAGATGATCAGCCACATTCTAGCTGACTGGCGGAGCAGGCTCGATGGGCTGAATGGCCTGCTCTTGTTCCTATGTTCCAACTGCCCATCCTACTCTCTCACCAACCTTCCCACCCAGTGCACCTGCTAGCGGCTAATCTTGCCAATCACCTCTTCAAGCAACTCACGCCACCCAATGCTGACTCTGTGGATTCTGACAGATCAGCTATCACAGCTCCTCTCCTCATCTCCCTCCAGAATATCTGTTCACCAAGGCAAACTTCCTCTAAAACTCCCCTCGCGGCATCCTAACGCTAAACAAGCATCTTTCTCCAGTTTCTCTATCTCCCCTCATGACCTATCTGTGCTCATCTTGTCCATGAGACCCGTCGCCTGCTCCCTCAGCCCTATCCCACTAAACTGCTGACCACCCAACTTCCCTTCCTGGTCCCATGTTAACAGATAGTTCTCTCTCCTCAGGTACTGTCGCCTCTTCTCAAAAACAATCTTTGACCCCACCATCCTTATAAACTACCAACCTTCTCCAACCTCCCTTTCCTTTCCAAAGTCCTTGAATGTGTTCTCGTCTCCAAATCCATGCCCATCATTGATGGCACTCCATGTTTTTATCACTCTAATCAGGTTTCCACCCCTGCTATAGTACGGAAACAGCTCTTAAAATCACAAATTGCATCTTAGGGGACCGCAACAAAGGTAAACTATCCCTCATCATTCTCTACCTCTCTGCAGCCTTTGACACGGTTGTCCACACCATCTTCCCCCAACACCTCTCCCATCATCGTTCAGCTAGTTAAGACTCCACTCACCTGATTCCATTCTTACCTATCCAGTCATAGTCAGAAAATCACCTGCAATAGCTTCTCTTCCTGCTCCCTCTCTGTCACCTATGGCGTCCACCAAGGATCTATCCTCTGAAACCCTCATTCATGCTTCTGTTACCTGTAGACTTGATTATTCTAATGCACTCCTGGCTAGCCTCCCACGTTCTACTCTTCGTCAACTTGAGGTCATCCAAAACTCAGCTGCCCATGTCCTAACTTGCACCAGGTCCCATTCATTCAATACCTGTGCACCCCAACCTACATTGACTCCTGATTAAGTAATGCGTCGATTTTAAAATTCTCATCCTGGTTTTCAAATTCCTCCATAGTCTCACCCCTCCCCATCTCTGTAATCTCTTCCAGCACTACAGCCCTCTGAGATATCTGAAATTCTCCAATTCTGGCCTCAAGCATCTCTGATTTTAATCAATCAATTGCTGGCAGCCGTGACTTCAGCTGCCAAGGCCATAAGCTCTAGAATTCCCTTCCTAAACATCTCTTTCTTTCTTCCTTTAAAATGCTCCTTAAAAACTTACCTCTTTAGCCATGCTTTTGGTTATCCATTTGAATATCTCATGTCCTGTGTTGTCAAATTTTGTTTGATAACACTCCTGTGAAATGCCTGGAATATTTTCCTACATTAATGGAGCTACATAACTACAGTTTTCTTTTGTTGTTACTATTCTCTTCCTTGTTCACTTAATTTCAGAATTTCGTATCATCGGCGAACTTTGAAATTATGTTTGGGTCATTAATATATATTAAAAATAGTAGCAGTCTCAATACTGACTCCTGGGGACCACCACGATACTTCCTTCCAGTCTGAAAACAACTATTTGTCACTACATTCTGCTTTCTATCCCTTAACCAGTTTAATAATCCACACAGCCATTGTCCCTTTAATCTCATGGGCTTCAATTTTGGTACCAAGTCTATTATGTGCTACTTTGCCAAATGCATTTTGAAAATCTATATACACATCAACCACAAGACTGTCATCAACCCTTTCCATTACTTCAAGGAACTATGGAATTCTTTGGAGTTTCATTCTTCATCAACAGCAAACTTCACTTTTTTTAACAAGGCTACAGAGTTTGTTTTATCCCCCAAAATGAGTCACACTACTCAATTCCTTGACAAACGCATTAACCAGATGGGTTAATGAAGTTTAAAACAAGAGTAAAAAGTAAATGTTATGTTATGCAGTAAAAAGCTAACAGTCAAACTCAATAGAGAAAATCAAGGATGGTGTTAATAATTAAACATGAACTGCTCAATAACTCTTGGATTATAGGACTTCATTTGTAAAACACAGCTGAGCACACATTAAAATGAAAATAGAAACTGACCATAATTCAAACAATTAAAGGTGTGTGAAAAAAAATCACTCTGGTGACACGGATATAAAATACAGTACAAAGCATCATTTATAACAACTGGGAAAACATTCCCATTGCAATTTTACCTTCCAACACCTGCCTTATCAGGAATGCCAATGCCTTTTCTATGCATGGTCACTGTCTGTACAAAGTGCAAGAACGTAATAGGAGCAAGTAATTAGGAAGGGAGTTCCAGTGTTTTGTGTTATCAGCAAATTTGGAAATATTACATTTGGTCCCTGTCATGCAGACCCCACCTGCCAAGAATGAGGTATATTAAGTTTGTCATATGAACATTGATTTTAAACTATTACTGGAGTGAAGAAAGGACTTGTTAAAAAAAAAATCACCAGACACTTGGCTGGAAGGACATTTACATACTAACAGACAGTGCTTGTGGAGACAAAGCACTATTCACTGGTCCACTTAACCCACAATGGACTTTGATCACTAGACATTGAAGGTGTAAGGAAGCGCATTCCAGGCCCTGCTAAGATGATACAATCCACAGAACCAGGACTGGTTAAACCAGCTGATCACATGACTAACTGGCTGGTCGAGGTTTTTTTGAACTGTAACAAAACAGGACAGTTTGAATTCAGAAGGCTGCTTCAACTGGAATCTGAAACAAGCAAATCTCTCTCTTGCTTTCTCCCAAGCCAGCAGACCTACGGAAGATACATAAACCTCGAGAGAGAAAAGATTCCGACCTCAAAACAAGTCGAAGCATGCACTGGGCCCCAACGAATTGCAAGTCTGACCGGCAACCGAAGACTTCACAGCAAACTCAAAGGACAGTAAAACTGAAACCTATCTATTGCCTCAAACTTTTCCCTTTTATTCTTTTCTACTTTTCTGTCTCTATGAGTGTGTTTATCACGTATGCATGCTTGCATGGTCACATCGCATATTCGTAGTCGGTAACCGGATTAGAGTTTAAGATAAATAAACTTCTACCTTTCTTGTTTAAAATCTAAGAAAACCTGTCTGAATTAATTTCTTTGCCTTACAATTGGAAAGCGGTGAACAGCACTGATACTAGTAGGGTACTAACAACCTGCCATGCAGAGAATGATCCATTTACTCCTACTCTCGCTTTTCTGTCTGTTAATCAATTCTCAATCCATACCAGTTTATTCCCCCCAATCCCATGTGCTCTAATTTTGTTTACAGGCTTCCTGTGTGGGACCTTATCAAAAGCCTTATGAAAATCAAAATACACCACATTGTGGGCAGCACAGTGGCGCAGTGGTTAGCACCGCAGCCTCACAGCTCCAGCGACCCCAGTTCGGTTCTGGGTACTGCCTGTGTGGAGTTTGCAAGTTCTCCCTGTGACCGCGTGGGTTTCCGCCGGGTGCTCCGGTTTCCTCCCACAGCCAAAGACTTGCAGGTTGATGGGTAAATTGGCCATTGTAAATTGCCCCTAGTGTAAGTAGGTGGTAGGGGAATTGAGGGGATGTGGTAGGAATATGGGATTAATGTAGGATTAGTATAAATGGGTGGTTGATGGTCGGCACAGACTCGGTGGGCCGAAGGGCCTGTTTCAGTGCTGTATCTCTAAATAAATAAATAAACATCCAATGGTTCTCCTTTATCTATGCTACAAGTATCATCACAAAATTCCAACAGGTTTGTCAAACATGATTTCCCTTTCATAAATCCATGTTGAGTCTGCCCAATCATATTTTCTAAATGTCCAGTTATCACATTCTTTATAATAATATTATAATAGTATTCTGTTGCATGCCTGGCATGAGCTTGCAGAGGGAGAAGCTTTGTGGGGTCAGGTGGTGAGTCACTTATCTAAGAGTACCAAGTTCTGCTATGCTTTTGAAGCCACAATACTAAAACTGTGAGCTCCACCACTGTGACAGACAAGAGTTGCAATTCTGTTGGAATACGATTAAGACCAAGATCCCCTTCAAGTCACTCTTCCCTCATAATCATCGTATTAATATCCTTGAATTCCATTCCCAAAACCACTGAGGGAGCATTATTCCTACAAGAACGGCAGCAGTTCAAGGAGAAGGTTGTGTGGCACTACCACCATGATAAATGGAATACATTTCGAACAGATCTAGCAACTCACAACAGGGCATCCATGAGGCGCTGTGGGCCATCAGCAGCAGCAGAATTGTATTCAACCACCATCTGTAACGTCATGGCTGGGCATATCCCCCACACTACCATTAGCATCAAGTCGGTATCAACCCTGGTTGAATGAAGAGTGCAGGGGCATGCCAGCAGCAACACCAGCATACCTAAAAAATGAGGTGTCAATCTGGTAAAGCTACAACACAGGACTTCATGCATGCCAAACAATAGAAGCAGCATGCGATAGACAGAGCTAAGTGATCCCACAACCAAATATAAGCTCTGCAGTCCTGCTACATCCAGTCCTGAATGGTGGTGGACAATTAAACAACTAATAGAAGGAGGAGGCTCCATAAATATCCCCATCCTCAGTGATGGGGAAGCCCAGCACATCAGTGCAAAAGACAAGGCTGAAGCATTAGCAACCATCTTCAGCCCACTTGCTTGGCACCCCACCCACCACCTTCAGCATTCACTCCCTCCACCACTGACGCACAGTGTCAGCAGTGTGTACCATCTACAACATGCAGTGCAGCAAGTCACCAAGGCTCCTTCGACAGCACCATCCAAACACCCCGACCTCTACCACCTAGAAGGACAAGAGCAGCAGATGCATGGGAACACCACCACCTGCAAATTCCCCTCCAAGCCATACACCATCCTGACTTGGAACTAGACTTTCGTTCCTTCACTGTTGTTGGGACAAAATCCTGGACTGCCTTCCTAACAACACTGTAGGTGTACCTATACCACATGGACTGCAGCAGTTCACGAAGGCAGCTCACACCACCTTCTCAAGGGCAATTAGGGATGGGCAATAAATGCTGGCCTATCTAGTGTGCCCACATCCCGTGAAAGAATAAAAAAGGTCCTCCACCACCACCTTCTCTGGATTTCCAGTGCTCTATGGTTGCTCAATGTGGCCTTGGCAGCATCATTCACAACCAAAGATCAATTAAATAACAGAACAGCGTAGATTTATGTACGACTGCAGTAAATGGTCTGGAAGCTGATCTACTCCCCACTCCACCCTCCTCCACCATTGCCCACCCTTCTCCCCCTCAAGTCAGGCAGCGTGCGGCCAAGGAGACCTGAACTTGCCTGACACTCCCCCAAAGCAGGAAGAGACTTGGACTCAAAAGTAGAGAAAGATAAGATCATGTAAAACTACACTATAGTCATGATAACAGCGACAGGAGTAACAGTGCCTTTACCAACAGTCTAACATTTATCTGCACTTGTTTTGAGTTCGTTTCACCTGGACCACCCGGGTTCAAACATTTTTTGTGGTTTAGTCTTTCTGCCTCTCATGCCAGAAGCTTAAATATCCCATTAACTTTTGAAATGCATTGACTCCACAGCAAATTCCAATCAGACATACAATAATGCATAAAGAAGTCATAGCCATTTCCAGGCTAAACGATCCACGAGAGGGAGATGTTTGCAGCTCCCAAACAAAGTCTGCCTAGCTGGAATGATTCACTAATGCTATTTCAAAGTCAAAAATAAAAGCTATCTTCTGGAAAGCTAGACATACTGGAGTCAGGTAATCATTTTAGACCTGCCCAAAACCTAACTTTATATTTATACAAAACATGCACAGCAACATATTTATACACAGTTAATTCTTCCTCTTTCTACCTATATACAATGACAGTACCACGGAATCTGTCACAGAGTTAATATAATAAATGATTGCTTACTCAAAGTATACACTGTGCTCTCCTCAAGTAGCAATAATCAAATCCAATTAGTATCTTTAACATAAACAAGATATCAGTTGCTGGGAATTTCCCCAGATCTTCTCCCACTCTGCTGCCAGACCTTTGGCTGAAGTCCAAGCAGAAACCTATTTATGTACATAAACAGGGATTTTGCCAAATTTATGCCAAAGTTAAAGTTGCAGAGCCAGAGATCCTCAAGGAAATTGTCAGCCAATAACTTCTGGGCCAATCCCATTAAATTGGAAATGGGCTACTAGTACCCATTTTCAAAAAGGGGGACAAAACAGACCCAGGTGATTAGAGCATATCGTTTTACCTCAGCACTGTGTGAAATAATAGAAAAGCTTACCAGGATTAAGCCCAAAAATTACCTTAGTGATAATAATGGAGTAAAGATGCCAGCAAGGATTCAGAAGAGGAAGATCTTGCTTGACTTTTTTCAGGAAGTGACATCCCAAGTGGGCGTAGAAACATGGGATAGGACTTCAGTGCAGATATGGGGGCGTGAAACAGGTGCAGAATTTCCCACTGCCAGCCAGCATGCCAGCTCTCCACAACGGTTCCGACTTGCCAGACATTTTGCTGGAGACTGGATCATAAGCAGCAAGTAGAACAGAGAACAAAATACAGCACAGAAGGAGGCCATTCGTGCCTGCGCTGGCCAAACAAGCCATCCACCCAAACTAATCCCACCTTCCAGCACCTGGTTCATAGCCCCACAGGTTACAGCACCTTAGGTGCATGTCCAGGTACCTTTTAAAAGAATTGAGGGACTCTGCCTCCACCACCGATCCTGGCAGTGGATTCCAGACACCCACCACCCTCTGGGTGAAAAGGTTTCTCATGTCCCCTCTAATTCTTCTACCAATCACCATAAATCTGTGTCCCCTGGTAACTGGCCACCCTGCCAGGGGAAACAGGTCCTTCCTGTCCACTCTATCTAGGCCCCTCATAATTTTATACACTTCAATTAAGTCTCCCCTCAGCCTCCTCAATTCCAGGGAAAACAACCCTAACCTAGCCAATCTTTCCACATAGCTGCAACCCTCAAGCCCTGGCAACATTCTTGTAAATTTCCTCTGCATTCTCTCCAGAGCAATTATGTCCTTTCGGTAATGTGGTGACCAGAACTGCACGCAATACTCCAGCTGCGGCCTAACCAGCACTCTATACAGCTCCAGCATCACATCCCTGCTTTTGTACTCTATACCTCGGCCAATAAAGGAAAGCAATCCATATGCCTTCTTCACCACTCTATCCACCTGTCCTACCACCTTCAGGGACCTGTGGACATACACTTCAAGGTCTCTCACTACTTCTACCCCTCTCAATATCCTCCCTTTTATTGTATATTCCCTTGCTTTATTTGCCCTCCCCAAATGCATCACCTCACACTTCTCAGGACTGAATTCCATTTGCCACTTTTCCGCCCACTCAGCCAAACCATTGATATCATTCTGGAATCCACAATTCTCCTCTTCATTACTAACTACACAGCCAACTTTTGTGTCATCATCAAATTTCCCAATCATGCCTCCCACATTTAAGTCCAAATCATTAATATATACCACAAACAACACGGGACCCAACACTGAGCCCTGCGGAACACCACTGGAAACCGCTTTTTATTCACAAAAATATCCGTCGACTACTACCCTTTGTTTCCTGTCACTGAGCCAATTCTGGATCCAATCTGCCACATTCCCTTGTATCCCATGGGATACTGACCAGTCTGCCATGCCGGACCTTGTCAAATGCCTTACTAAAATCCATGTAAACCACGTCCACTGCACTACCCTCATCAATCCTCCTTGTTACTTCCTCAAAAAACTCAATCAAGTTAGTAAGATATGACCTTCCCTTAACAAATCCATGTTGACTATCCCTGATTAATCCGTGCCTTTCTAAGTGACAGTTTATCCTGTCCCTCAGAACAGATTCTAACAATTTACCCACCACCGAGGTCAGACCGACTGGCCTATAATTATCTGGCTTATCCCTCGCGTCCTTTTTAAACAATGATACATCATTCGGAGCCCTCCAATCATCTGGTACATCGCCTGTATCTAGCGAGGATTTGAAGATGATCCTCAGTGCATCCGCTATTTTCTCCCTGGCTTCCTTTAACAGCCTGGGATGCAAAACATCCGGTCCTGGCAATTTATCCACTTTCAAGGATGTCAGACCCTCAAGCACTTCCTCTCTCATTATGCTCATCTTATCCAATATTTTACACTTCTCTTTAACTACAATATCTGCATCAACCCTCTCCTTTGTGAAGACAGAGACAAAAAACCCATTAAGAACCCTGCCCACATCTTCTACAACCACACATAAGTTCCTTCGTACATCTCTGATAGGCCCTACCCTTTTCTTAGTTATCCTCTTACTCTTACTGCACTGATAAAATATCTTTGGGTTTTCCTTGATTTTACCTGCAAATAATTTTTCATGTTCTCTCTTGGCTTTTCTAATTTTCTTTTTTACTTCACCCCTGCACATTCTAAACTCCTCTAGGCTTTCTAAAGTATTAAGATTTTTGTGATCATCATAAGCTTTCTTTTTTTGCTTTAACTTACCCTGTAAGCTTCTAGATAACCAGGAAGCTCTAGATTTGGCAGTACCACCCTTTATCTTTGTGGGGTCATGCCGACACTGTGCTAGTAGCATCTTGCTCTTGAATGCCTCCCAATGGTTTGCCACTGATTTTCCTTCAAGAAGCTGTATCCAGTCCACCTTCGCCAGGTTAGCTTTCAGTTTCATTAAACTTGCCTTCCCCCAATTTAGAACCTTTGTTCCTGTTTTATCCTTGTCCTTTTCCATGATTATGCCAAAACTAACTGTATTATGGTCACTATCTCCAAAATGGTCACCCACAGTTACTTCATCCACATTACCAAAAACTAAATCTAGAATTGTGCCCACTCTTGTTCGGCTTGTTACATTCTGGCTAAAAAAGTTCTCTTGAATGCAGTTCAAGAATTTTGTCCACTCTGTGCCCTGCACACTGTTTGTGTAGCTCGTTAACTCAATTAAAAGGCTAATTAAGGCCATTGATCAAAGGCTGACTCCAATTTTCCATGCGGCCTGAGGGCCCCCCATGGCATCCGGAAACTGGCAGATGCCTGGAGGTGGCCTTCCAGTGCCATACCTATCTGGTTACAGCTGCGGTCACAGGCCACCCTGTGGAGGGCACAATGGTGGTCTGGCAGCTGTGGTCATTTCTTTTCTTCATTTTTGTAACAGGTGCTGAGAGGGTGCCTCAAGAAGGAAGCGCCCTCTCTCTCTCTCACTCTCTTGCCTGCAACTGCAGGCTGCAGGTTTTTCAGTGCTGGAGGGCCTCCTATTGGCTCTCCAGCTTAGAAAGCCTGCACGCCGTCCTTAACTGGATGGCAAACGCACCCTATAGCTAATTGGTCAATCCTGCAAAAAAAAGTTGTCAGGTGACTGTTCCCTACACACTGCGGGGTCGAGACCCATATTTGATTCCGGCGTTGAGGTCCTGAACTCAAATGGAAAATCCTACCCATGGGGCTGAATTTTACGAGCCCCTCAACGCCATGGGTCATGGCGGGGGGGGGGGGGGGCCCACCTCGACTCCCGATGTTAAGAAGGGCCCGGTGGCAACCCCCCCCCCACCCCACCCCCTGCCGCTTGGCGGCGAGGCCTTCATATACATATTCAAATTATACTAAGTTAAATGCAAATTCACTTACCTGCTGGCAGCGGCTGTCCCACGCCGATTTTACAGCCGCCACTCATCCCTCACCTGCCTTCAGAATTCCATCCGGAGTTCCGAGGTGGGAATCTTGTGGGGAGGGGGGAGGAATAAAATTTTCAGGGTGGGACGGGTGAGGGAGCAGGGAAAACAATTTTGATTGGATGTGGGGATGGTGGGAAGGGGTTGAAGGGCAAAAGTTTGAAGGTTGGGGGATGAAGTTCGGGTAGGGAAAAAGGCACGTCTTGGTTATCTCGAGCAATGAAATGACTATTGGTGGGTGGGGGGCGGGGGTTGGGGAATGGCCTCCATCACAAAATTTTTTATTTAATAAAAATTAATACTGATACACCTTTAAAAATTGTAATTTTTGCTAAGGGCTCTTTAAAAATGGTGCCCCGCCTGCGCAGTGGCACCAGACGTCATTGTCGGGGACGCGGCGATGGCCCCCACTACGTCATCGGGGGTGGCCACTCCGCCTCCTCTATTTAAATCAGCCCCTGCGCATAATATCGCAGGGGCTGTGCAGCGCCCTTCCATGTCGGAAGGCTGCCGAGTTGAAAGTGCGGCACACGAATAAAATGCAGCCCATGATGTAGCCTACCTCGACTTTGAAAAAGCATTTGACAAAAGGCTAATACTTAGACTGATGGATGGTTGAAGATAAAACTGTAAAAAAAAAGGCAAACAAAGCAATACGTTTAATTTTTTTTAGATTAGAGATACAGCACTGAAACAGGCCCTTCGGCCCACCGAGTCTGTGCCGACCATCAACCACCCATTTATACTAATCCTACACTAATCCCATATTCCTATCAAACATCCCCACCTGTCCCTGTATTTCCCGACCACCTACCTATACTAGTGACAATTTATAATGGCCAATTTACCTACCAACCTGCAAGTCTTTTGGCTTGTGGGAGGAAACCGGAGCACCCGGAGAAAACCCACGCAGACACAGGGAGAACTTGCAAACTCCGCACAGGCAGTACCCAGAATCGAACCCGGGTCCCTGGAGCTGTGAGGCTGCGGTGCTAACCACTGCGCCACTGTGGGATAGAATTGAAAAGCAGGAAAGTTGTGAGAAACTTATATAGAACCTCGGTTAGGCCACTCTTGGAGCACTGTGAAATGTTCTGGTCCTAATATTATAAAAAAGGATATAGAGGCACAGAAGGTACAAAAAAGATTTACATGGATGACACTGGAACTGAGAAGTTATCAGGAAAGGTTAAACAGGCTGGGGCTGTTTTCTACAGAAAAGAGAAGCTTGAGGGGTGACCTGATAGTAGGCCAGAATTAGAGAATGAAGTACCGTATAAATATATATGAATTCAAGAGAGCAAACGGTTCAAAATAAAAATCAGAATTCAACATGGTCTTACTTTCAGTTTTGTTCTCAAATAGTATCTTATTGTTTATGTGGAGAAAGGTCTATTATTTCTAGATCCTTGCATAGATTACAACACTCTGAAGGATTAAAATACAAAGTGATTTTGAAAATTGAAATTTCCAAACGAATAGTACTCTCGTAAATTTAGTTATGTAACCCTTTATTTCACAGTGGAAATTATGTTTATAATTATAAGCTTTTTCAATAGATCTCTGGTTAGGCTACTAGAGTACTGCATCCAGTTCTGGTCATCACCCTTTAGGAAGAATGCGAGGGTCCTTGAGAGGGTGCAGAGGAGATTTACCACAATGGTTCCAGGGATGAGGAATTTTAGATACAAGGTTAGGTTGGAGAAGCTAGGTTGTTCTCCTTGGAGCAAAGGAGATTCAGGGGATTTGATAGAGATGTACAAGATAATTAAAGGTTTAGATAAGGTAGACAAAGAAAAGCTGTTCCCATTAGCTAATGGTACATGGACTAGGAGAAACAGATTTAAGGTTTTGAGCAAGAGATGCAGGGTGATGTGAACAACAGATGGAAGCCATTAAACAATAACTCTGCCAACTCTTCAAAAGAACTATCTACTAGGTCTCATGTGCCTGGTGTCTCCCCATACACTTGTCAATTTTTATTTTAATTATTTAACCATTTTCCTTTTAAAAGCCATTATGAATTCTGCTTCCACAACTACTCCTGGAAGAACATTTCATGTCCTAACTCATGTAAAATAAATTTCTCCCTATTCTTTACTTCATTCTTTTGCTGATGATAAATTTATGACATCTAGTAACTAACTGACCAGTGTCCCTTATATTTTACTAAAGCCCCTCAGATTTTTGAATAGCTCCAATCAGATCTCCTCTTAACCCCAAACAAAAAGGAGCCTCAGTTTTTTCAGAGATACAGCACTGAAACAGGCCTTTCGGCCCATCAAGTCTGTGCCAACCATCAACCACCTATTTATACTAATCCTCCATTAATCCCATATTCCTACCACATCCCCACCTTCCCTCAATTCCCCTACCACCTACCTATACTAGGGGCAATTTATAATGGCCAATTTACCTATCAACATGCAAGTCTTTGGCTGTGGGAGGAAACCAGAGCACCCGGCGAAAACCCACGTGGTCACAGGGAGAACTTGCAAACTCCGCACAGGCAGTACCCAGAATCGAACCCGGGTCACTGGAGCTGTGAGGCTGCGGTGCTAACCACTGCGCCGCCCGATTTCTCTAGTATCAATGTCACTAAAGCCTTTCATCTCTGACGTCATGATCAATCTCTGCTGCATGTCCCTGACATCCTTCCTAAAGGTACCCAAAATTAGACACAATATTCCACCTGCTGCCTAACCAATATTTTCATGTGTCTGACATTAGCTCTTTGCCTTTGTATTCAGTTCCTCTATTTATATCTTGTTTTTGTGATTTATAAAGTTGTTCTCTAACTCTTTCAAAACTGTTCCATATATGTGTGAAGTAAAAAAAAAGTTAAATTAAAAATTTTAGGAGAGTATCAAACCAAAGTTATTGGAATACATCATTAGAGAGGGAGTGGCTAAGCACTTGAATAAGTATCAGTTGATCAAAGAGAGGCAGTATGGATTTGTGTAGAGTAGGTCACATCTGACTAATCAAGTTCATTATTTTGAGATCACTTGTATATAGTAGACAGGGGAGTATCCATGAATGATACTGATATGGGTTTCCTAAAGACATTTGTTAAGGTTCTGCACAGAAGATTATTAGCTAAAATGAGAACACATGGAACTGGGTGCATTAATAATCTAAAAAGGTCACTCACTTAGTTTCCATGAATATTTGTGAAAATCCCAGAGTACCACATCATACAAATGGAATTTGACCTAGTCACTGCAATTCAACTATGCTTTTGAGATTGCAATTGTAATTTTTTAAGAAAACATATTTAGCACATCAGACTTTTCCAATAAAAGTGAACTCCATCCTCTTACAAACTACAGTATGCCTCCTCCTCGTCTTGGTACCCATGTGTCCTACAGAAACTTTGGTCCCTTTATCCGGTTGCTGGTTCTACCATGAGAGCATGTGTGATCCTCTCTGACTTTGGAAGGTGGTAGAATAAACATTCGACTAGACCATGGCTTAGGCTGTAGACTGCCAAAAATGTCAAACAATAAAATAAGTAAACATTAGTAATAATGCACTGTAGATTTACTGTAAAGGTTTAGCAATCCCTCCTTAGAAGAAAGAAAATAAATGGTTGTATTTGTTATGCAAAACTTCAATATGAACTAGACCTGGTTCAAGCTCCCTGATTTTACTTTAGATGTTGGTTTGTTGCTCATCTTCAATGGGATCTCCCTGGTCCATTTATATCTCTCTGATGGTTTCAAACTGGACTACTGAATTGGAACAAAAGCAATACTTTTCAAAATCTGACCTGGAAATGTAAATATGCAACTCTTCAATTCAAACAGAGGCACCAAATATAAAAATAAAATAAAATAAAATCCGCAGGATACTTCTATCTGAATTGAATGGATTGGCCCATGCCTTGGATGCCTGTCACAGACATATTGCCCTGATTTTCTTCTATTATCATTTGTGTGGAAAGGTTAAGAAATGATGTTGTTTCCGCCTGAATAGTAATCTGCTGATAACACTCTAATTTTCGAAGTCAACTTGTTGACATCTTTATTCACAGGTTCAGACTGGGCCAAGTATGGGAACATTACAGGAAACATTATTAAAATCATGAGGTGAATAAATTCTGCAAGTCTTTTAGGGTATTAAGCAGTTAAAAAAAAACGAAAGAGAATGCCCAATGTGTGGGCTTCAGCTGATTGATTCAGTCACAGGCTGTGCCAGACCAATGATACATGCTAGCAGCAGCAGCAAGCGACCTTACAGAAGATAGCATAACTCTGTGTCTGGCTCTGCTAACCCAGATCCTCTAAAGACACATCCCCAGTGTCATTGTCAGGTTAAGTGTGTCAAAGTGTGCAAATATGGTAGATGATACCATACTACTCAATGACTCTATATATGGAATTAATGCAGGCAGGTGGGATTAGTATAGATAGGCATTATGGTCGGCATAGACGCAGTGGGCCGAAGGGCCTGTTTCTATGCTGTACGACTCTATGACTTCTTGGTAAGTGCAACTAATCAGTTTGTTGGCCGATGACCCTTTAATGCAGTGGCACCTATAGTGCGACATGCTGCAATCAGGATGCAGAAATCAGTCAGAAATGCTCCATCCATCAATATCGGCGACCACGCTCTGGAAGTGGTTCAATAGTTCACCCACCTAGGCTCAACTATCACCAGTAACCTGTCTCTCGATGCAGAAATCAACAAGCGCATGGGAAAGGCTTTCACTGCTATGTCCAGACTGATCAAGAGAGTGTGGGAAAATGGCACACTGACACAGAACACAAAAGTCCGAGTGTATCAAGCCTGCGTCCTCAGTACCTTGCTCTACGGCAGCGAGGCCTGGGCAACATGTGTCAGCCAAGAGCGACGTCTCAATTCATTCCATCTTCGCTGCCTCCTGAGAATCCTTGGCATCAGGTGGCAGGACGTTATCTCCAACACAGAAGTCCTCAAGGCGGCCAACATCCCCAGCATATACACCCTACCGAACCAGCGGCACTTGAGATGGCTTGGCCACGTGAGCTGCATGGAAGATGGCAGGAGCCCCAAGAGCACATTGTATAGCAAGCTCGTCACTGGTATCAGACCCACCGGCCGTCCATGTCTCCGCTTTAAAGACGTCTGTAAATGCGACATGAAGTCCCGTGACATTGATCACAAGTTGTGGGAGTCAGTTGCCAGTGATCGCCAGAGCCGGCGGACAGCCATAAAGGCGGGGCTAAAGAGTGGCGATTCGAAGAGACTTAGCAGTTGGCAGGAAAAAAAGACAGAAGCGCAAGGGGAGAGCCAACTGTGTAACAGCCCCGACAACCAATTTTATCTGCAGCACCTGTGGAAGAGTCTGTCGCTCTAGAATTGGCCTTTATAGCCACTCCAGGTGCTGCTTCACAAACCACTGACCACCTCCAGGCACTTACCCATTGTCTCTCGAGACAAGGCAGCCAAAGAAGAAGACAACGACGACATATAGTGCGACATGCTGCAATCAGGATACTACTGAGAAACCATTCTGCACACCCTAATTATTTCTTCACTTCCATGTAACTAGTCTGAACTAGAATATGGGCCCAAACTAGTCAAAAGCATGAGGTGATAGCCAAAGTTCTAATTTTTGCATTCCTACACCATCAACATTCTGTCGAGATTGTAATTATGCTGAAGTTTTCAGCGAGTGTAAGGGCATACAGCATTTCTTGTACATTGCAATCTGTCTGGCATTTCTCGAGGGGTCTTTCTTCTTTGCAGCACCTGACATTGGAAATGCTATAGACGGCTGTCATGATGCTGCAAAAAAAAAACAATGGTGTAAAGGCTCTGGAGAACCTATATGCCAGGAAGAAACAAAAAAATGAAAAATGGGTAAAAATGGCCTGAAAACAGCAAAAGTATATTTACTTGTGCCTTTTAGTGACTAGAAATCTTGGGACACCCAGTTATACTACATAGAATTACATAGTATTTACAGCACAGAAATAGACCATTCAGCCCAACAGGTCCATCCCAGTGTTTATGCTCCATAGAGCCTCTTTCCACTCGCCTTCATCTAACCCCATCCACCTATCCATCTAGTTCTTCCTCTCTCCTGTATTTATAGTTTTGTTTCTGTAGCAAAAAATGTAGAAGCATCAGAATGGCACTCTTGTGTCATTAACACGTACTAAAACTGGCCCCATCAAAATCACGGTCAAATTTTAAAAATTTCATGGTCATAACATTGTAAGCAACGTGAATTTCACGAGTTCACATATTTAAATCATCAATTTCACAGTGTTGCAACAAATCATGAAAATGATCTATTTAAAACAAAGAAAAAAGACAAAGAAGGTTTCTGGTTTCAAAGGTCACTTATTGTAAAACAAAAATAACTATCAACAGGTCACATTCTTTACTCACTGAAGTCAGTGGTTCAATGTTAGCATGAAGTAACCTACAACTGTCTCTTTCTTCATTCCCTGTCTCTGCACTGCAGCACATAGTTGTCTTGCTCATCAGCGGACTCATCACAAATAACTGCAAAAGACTCACGTGTTAATCTGAGACTTCATCGCCTCACAATGTGTAGCAAAAACCTTGGGTAGGTAGTCCTGTCGTAGTTTATTTGCACTTGGCAAGCAACCACCATTTTTCACATTACGTTGAATGAATACCCGCAGTTTTGGGTGATCAAGTTTATCCAATGGTATGTTGGCGCTTGCAAATGCACAAGTTCCATTGTAACCAACTGACAATTTTCTGAGCACTCTGTCGACTTCTTAAAAAAGAGAGGAAATTATTGCTATTTTCTTGCATGTTCATTTTCCAGAAGCGTAGTGTCAGTTGCTCCCTTTCTGCTGTGATGACTTTCAGGTTTGAAGTGGTGCTGAACCGTTGTCGCCATGCATGATCCAACAAAACGATGCAGCTTGTACAATACAATATGCCACCACTGGCGTGCAGAATTTGGCTTCCAAATTTTTTCACTTGATGTGCTGCAGTAATAGTTGTGGCTATTTTGTATTTATTCATTCTGGCACTCTCACTTGTCTGCTAATACTTGAGACAGCTTCTCTCAAAACTGCACTAGAAGCCCTCTCACATCTACCAGTGAGTTGAGAATTGTGTCAATCTCTAAAACGTGCTATTTTTCTTTTATTTATTTTATTTAGAGATACAGCACTGAAACAGGCCCTTCGGCCCACCGAGTCTGTGCCAACCAACAACCACCCATTTGTACTAATCATACATTAACCCATATTCCCTACCACATCCCCACCATTCTACCACCTACCTACACTAGGGGCAATTTACAATGGCCAATTTACCTATCAACCTGCAAGTCTTTGGCTGTGGGAGGAAACCTATGTTCGCACATGCCCAGCAATCAGCAAGGTGTGTCTTGTGTCAATCACTAAAATGCACCATGTTTGCAACACACTCAGCAATCAGCGAGGTGAGACTTGCGTCAATTAATAAAATGCACAATGTTCGCAAAATGGTTGATTTTACAGAGGACACACGATTTCACGGTTCGTAACGCATTTTTCATGGCCATGAATTTAGTAGGGCACTAATAATAAAGCTCGTTTCCACTTGCCTCGGGAAATGTACAATGTGCACTATTAAACAACGAGCTAGTATTGGGAGTTTCTGCATATTTGTAATCTTTGCAACACCCCAGAAATAAATGCTAACGTGCATTCTGGTGAGGTGCATCAGGAACAAAATCTGCTCTGGGAATATAGTGCATCAAGATAAGGTGAGCCAATTTTTTTAAAGCAGACTTTTAACCCCTTGTTTAACATGGCAGAAAGAAGTTAATGATATCATACAAAACATGTAAGTATTTTGGTCAGATCACCCTCCTCAGATTCAATACTTCTGAATATCATTAGCACAGCACTTATGAGGACCAAGGCTGAGACTATTACTGATTTGTTTTGACATGGAAGGTGAAACCCCACCAAATAATCTAGTCCAGTGATGCAGAAAATGCTTCTGTAAATCTGGAATATGCCCTTTGCACAAATCTTGTGCAAGCTAGTCCAAATTGCTACTGATTTTTCACAGGCCACAGGAGAAAAGTGTTGGCCGGGCGATGGTCCCTCTCAACAGATCTGCATTAAAGTCATGGGTTGATTATAATCACACTCGGGGATTGTGATGATAACACACAGTAAATACAGTTTTAAGTAGAGCTGAAGCTTCCACAGTGTCCAGTTGAAGCTTGGGCATTCTTTTCCAATTGCTGAAAAGACAGTTCCCCGTGCGAGTAGTTTGAGCTGTAGGTAAATAGACTGGGTGTTTTTGGGATGTGGGTATCGACATGAAACATAGAAAGCAGGATCAAGAGTAGGCCATTCGGCCCTGCTCCACCATTCAAAAAAGATCATGTCTGCTCGTCTAATTCAGTACCCTGTTCCCGCTTTCTCCCCATATCCCTTGATCCCTTTGGCATTAAAGAATCAGTGAATTAAAAATAAATAAATCTAACTTTACACCGTGGAAAACACTACAAAGCATTTCACAGAATTCAATTAATAGTTGTTTGGTAGTACAGAACTTGAGTATTGCTGAAAATAGAGACATGTTGTCGAAGCTTTTTGTCTTGCACTCATCAGAGCAATCCGCAACAATAACTAATGTAAGGGAAAACACCGTATAAGAAGAGAGTGCTGATTGGTTGGCAATTTAACTGATTTGTAGAGGCGTTGCCACGGAGAATGCACCAGTTTACAATGACTGAGTTAACTGCCACTCAAATAACAATTATTAGGAGCAAACCCAGAGCACCACCTGTATGAAAACAATCTAATAAGGGGCTAAATTGCTTTGAAAGATAGTAAATCCTGCCTGACTACCTTCTCTGGCTTTTCTGTTTGAAAAAAATTACAACCCAAATGGGCAGCGAAAAACAAAAGCTGGGGTGTACATAGATTTCAATAAGAACTTGCAATAATTGAAAACAGTGGAAATTCAAGGTAAAACCCTAGATACAGACAAGGTATTGGCTGAAGGAAATAAAAGGGCAGTCACTCTCACCTCGAGTTCAGCTCTTTTGTCCATGTTTGAACCAAGGCTGTAATGAGGTCAGGAGTTGACTGGCCCTGGCGGAACCCAAACTGAACATCACCGAGCAGGTTATTGCCAAGCAAGTGCCACTTGATGGCACTGTTGATGACACCTTCCATCACTTTACTGATGATTGACAGTAGGCTGATGGGGTGGTAACTGGCCAGGTTGGACTTGTCCTGCTTTTTGTGTACAGGACATACCTGGGCAATTTTCCACATCGCAGGGTAGATGCCAATGTTGTAGCTGTATTGGAACAGCTTGCCTAGGGGCGCGGCAAGTTCTGGAGCACAGGTCTTCTGTAGTATTGCCGGAATATCGTCAGGGCCCATAGCCTTTGCAGTATCCAGTGCCTTCAGTCATTTCTTGATATCACGCGGAGTGAATCAAATTGGCTGAAGTCTGGCATCTGTGATGCTGGGGACCTCAGGAGTAGGCAGAGATGGATCATCAACTCGGCACTTCTGGCTGAAGATGGTTGCAAATGCTTCAGCTTTAGTCCAAGGTTTCTGTTGTTTATTTATCTCAAATCACATGATTTCCAGCAAACGGTTGTTTTCAACAACAACATCTCAAGTATCCCCTTGGTGAACTTTAAAAAAGCAGAGTCCAGTAACTATGAAATCTTCAGCCTCCAAAAAATGAATCCATTTCCACAATTTAAGTCCTCAAAAATTTAAAAAATGGAAGCACTGTCATAACATAATGTATGCTTCTGTGTTATTGGGTGAGAGAGTAATAATATCAATAAGACTAATAAAAGAAGCATACTTGCTGGGTAGTGGAAGCATAATTCCAAATTCTCCCTCCCCTCCTCCTTCCACAGACTCCTGACCAAAAATGCTAAGAGCCATCTCTTGAAATCTCGGCAGATCCTTCAAATGAGCACTGGTGCACGTGGGCTCACAGTAGTTGTGAGCAGCCTTCTCCTGGAAGCACATAAGACATTGAGATAACAGAATTTGCAGAGCACCATACAGCCTTCTGGATGGCCAATCTCCATTCCTCCTCATTCCAATGCAAATAGTTTATTGTACCATTCATTATTTTCCCTCCCAAGATGGATTACTTCACACTTCTCTGCATTAAATTGCATCTGCTATCTGTTTACCTACTCCACTAATCTATGTCCTCCAGAGACTTGCTTCTTGATTGCCAATCACCCTACTTTTGTATCAACAGCACATTTCAGTATCATGCTCCCTACAGCCAGGTCCATCCAAATCATGTATGTAATTTCTGGTAGCAGTGATTATTCAGAGCTGGGAGTTTCCTTGAACAAAGAGAGAAAAGCAGTGACTGAAACTGTGCAACAGCAGAAGGGCTGTGTGCCTCCCTCCCTCTCTCTAGATAACATTACAAGTTTGAAAACCGTCTGCGACTGTGGACCGTCCAAGCCTACAAGATTTCTAAGACAGAGACACGAGGGGAAGACACCCACCTACATGTCTGCCTCCAAGAAAACCCTGAGCCAAGCTGGCCAGCTACAAAGTGTTCTTTGAGCAGCCAAAGACTTCAAGAATATAACTTCATCCCAAAGACCACAGAATCTCAACCTCAAAGACTATTTAATTTTTATTTATTCTGAACTCTAATCCAACAACAAAATCTACTTCTCATTCTGTAATCTATTTGTGCGTGTGTGTGTGTGTGCATGAATGTGTAGCTTTTTTGATTACTTTATTTAGATCGGGTATAATAAACTCACCTCTTTCTTGTTTAAACTCCAGAAAAACTCTGTGACCAGTGTGTAGAAAAGGAAAAATATACTACTACTTTGCAATCTACCTTCCTAAGGGTGCAGACCAATCTTGACTTGTATCACACGTACAATTTGGCAATTTGGTAGATATATTTACTTTGGCATTAAAATGGAGGAAATGAGGAAGGTGACGCCTTCTTGAAGGTGACATTTTTGAGATCTTGCTGCAGGAGGTGCAGCAAAAGAAGGTAGCCTTCATTGAGGTCAAAGCCCCCACATTTCAAAGCAGACATGCAAGTTGCTTGGATGGAGGTTGTCAGGTGAGTGAATGAAGCCTCCCAATTTGACAGCTACTGTGAACACCTAGAAGTACATACAAGGCATTCAGATGATAGAAACTGGCAGGGAATCTAGACTAATACAGTAAGCAAATACTGGAAGTCTCCATTCATAAGGGGCAGATATCCCCACATTCCTCCATTGTAATGCCCACCAAGTGATTTTTCAGCCAAACAAAAAGCATTCCCCTTCCTCACAGGATTTCTTCCTCCCAGTCAACTGTGCTATTTAAATAAGGAACATCAAGCCTTACAAAATTCAGTGAGGTCAATTCTCCCCATTGTAGGTACAGAATCAGCTTACAGTTTGCACTTGGAGATCTGAGGAAAACTTACTGATGTAGGCAAGTAAATTCAGCAAACTGCACCTGCTCAGGTTATGCAAATGTGGTTGGTAACTTCTTTCTACCATTCTGGAGAAAAATATCTAGTTGAAAACTAAGCTATTGAAATGGGTGGAGGCCTTGAAGTAAAAACTTGAACAAAAAGGTATTCAAAGAAAACATACAATTTTATTTAATTTAGTAATGTTACTTTGAAATATACAACTTTTCATATTGTTATTTTGTTTAAAACTTCCCATCAAAGTTGTATTCACTGGAAAATAAATTATAAATGGAATGACTCCACTGAAACTAGCATCCAGTGCTTCTAATTCTCACAGACTTGTGTGAACCACCTATTTGCTGCAATTTGTTTTTTCTGCATATTTTCTGTAAAATACTAGTATGAATGCATCAAGCAAATAGAAAGGTAAAATATGAAAAGGTTTCCATATCTTTCTTTGACTGTTGACAAATGGCAGACATAAATATTTTTACATTTACTCACTGGTTACCTTTTTTCTCCATCCCTGCTTTTTTCTGTGATTTGTGTGTTTCTTCCTCTTTAGTTTTGCCTTTTATTTTTCTGCTATTTTCCCTCAGATCTATTTTGGACTTGCTAGGCTAGGAACCCAGGTTAAACAACATGGGTAGTATGGTAAAATGGCTACTGTGAATCTCTTAAGAAAACTGAGATTGTGTATTTTCTCAAAGAATCTCAGTGGCTATTTCAGTAGTTTGCATGGTCACTACAAATCTCATAAATCAGCCACTCTCACGAATTCCTTACCTGTATTTATATACCCACAAAGTTCAGTAAAATGCATTAATACTCATAGGAAGGGAGCATGGCAACAGTAAATTTGAATGTAGAGCCCAAGTTCTGAATCAGGATGTTACAGCAAATCATGAACACCAAAATCTAAGCAAAGAGATCAACAGAAAGTGTTAGTCTTGGCCTAGTCGTAACATTCTTACCCTGAAGTCATAAGGTGGTGGGGTCTAAGCCCCACTCCAAAAATGTAATCTTTGAATTTAGGCTGGCACTTCAGTGAAGTAGGAAGATGTCATCTTTCTGATGTAACAGTAAATTGAGACCCATCTACTAAAAGATCCCATGCCACTATCCGCAGAAGAGTTTTCTCTGTGTCCTAGCCAGCATTTATCATTCAACTAACATCACTAAAGACAAATTATCTGGTCATTATCAAATTGCTGCTTTTAAAGCTTTACTGTGCATAAATTGGTTGCCACATTTACCTATATTACATCAGTGACCACATTTTAAAAGTACTTCTGAGACTGATAGATTTTTGGGCATCAAGGGATATGGGGACAGCACAGGAAAGTGGAGTTGATGTAGAAGTTCAGCCATGATCTTATTGAATGGCAGAGCAGGCTTGAGCGGTAGCATCACCTACTTACTCCTGCTCCTACTTCTTATGTTCATTAACTGTGAAGCATTTAGGAATGTCTTCAGTTCATTCTTTCGCCATTAGGGCTAATTGGATTGAGCAACAGAAGTGAAAGAGGCAACATGACTTAAATGTTTACTGGAGAAAGTAGTTAATCACACAACCAAATAATATATTTACTTATTCATGGATTGTCATAACCACACAAGCCATTCCAGAATACAACAGTGTAAACTATATTTTATTCTTATGGAAAAGTGATCACACAAATGCTTTGGAGATCTTTTATACCTTGCAACAATTCATACCAATTACACAAATTATCAGGATCCAACTAAATACCAAATCTAATGCATTCTTTAAAATGTGCGACTTATTCCTTACATCTATCAAGTTATTTACAGTACTTAAAGGTAAATTGATGCATATTTGATAAATTGTTGAATCTTACCAAACTCAAGTCTGAAGTCTAGTTTAATCTGTAGATATGTCTAACAATTAAAGTCCCATCCATATTATTGCAATTTCCATATCACACCTACATAGAAGAAAATAAATGGGCACCAATCATTTATTAGGCAACCACAATAATAGACAACTTTTTAAAAAAAAGGCACAATGCAGATCTATTCCAAACAAAATTTCAATCTAAATTCCATGTATTAAACTACCTATCATTCCTTCTGCACATAGGATTCTGATCCAGAAATAAGCACAAAATGTTCCCCAATTAGATTGCCATTGCTCAACACAAGGTAGGGCAGCTCAGCTCATTGATCATCACTTGTACATATTGCACAAAAGTCTCAGTTTAGATGTAGTCATGAATGAGCAATTTAAGATGCAGTAGATACAAGTATTATTATACATAAATTTTAAAATAGATATGTCATCTATGGAATATATATTTGACAAAACTAGCTATGTTTACTGGCATTTCATTTAGCAATATTTACAATACAACTGGAGTATCAGAAACCATTACAAGTCCAATATAAAGAGCAAATAAATATTTTGGTATACTAGAGTTCATGTCCTCAGAAAGACCTAAAGCATTTTAGAACCAATTACTTTTGAACTGCAGTTATGATTATTATGTATGGTAAACCGAATTTACAACTAAACTTGCAGAGTAAATGCACCAATATCATTTGAGCAAGAGCAACAAACTTTTTCCCAGAAATAATGTTTTCTCCAATGTAATACTGAGGTCCACCTACTGTCCCGGCTTTGTTCATCTAACCCAACACCCAATGGTCGATACGGCATACTGTTACATTAGGTGATGCTTTTACTTAATGAAACAATAAACATGACTTCGCACAAATATGTCCAGTTCAGCCTCCAGAAAGAAGATGACTGCATTAGGAACATTGGGCTGGATTTTACGCCGGGCGGACGGGAGCTGGCCACCGACGTAAAAGTCGGTGGCGAACCCGCTTCTGCCCAGCCTGGGGATCTGACCCCCATTTTACGGCTCCCCAGGCTTTAATTACTTCGAGGCAGGAATTCCACCTGCTTGAGGGAGGAAGTCCCGGCTCATTGAGCTGCTGGCCAATCATCGGGCTGGCAGCTCTTAGTCCCAGCAACATCACTGGGAGTGGTGGCCATTGCTGGGACTGCAGCCCAGCCGAGGACATAGAGCCGGGACTGGAGGCAAGTTTGGTTTGCCTTGCCGGGCAGATCAGTTGCGGCCCAGCGAGGCAAAGGTGGCCGTTTGGGGGGAAGGGAGGCATCTCTGGAAGCGGTGGCGGCTCTCAATCGGGCACCTTATACCCGATTGTCAGGGCCCTCCCCCCCATCCCCGCCGGTGCATTGAGAGGCCGCCAAGTATCACTGCGAAGCCTTTCACGTCTACCAGACAACCACTTACCATGGGTAAAATACCCGTTGGAAGCGGGCGAAAGCCATTAAGTGACCACTTAAGTGTCTTGATTGGCCTGGGGCAGGCGACCAGTTTCTTGCCCCCCTCCTGGCCCACGGAAACTGGAGTGGAGGCGGGAGCGGGCTGGGAAGGTTTCCTGGAGCCTGCAGCTCAATTTTACACCCTCCCCACGCCCCACCATTCGGCTCACTGGGGTGGCGCAAAATTCCAGCTGTAGGAGCAGGAATAGGTCATTCAGCTCATCGAGCCTGCTCCGCCATTCAATATGGTCATGGCTGATCATCCACTTTAATGCCTTCTTCCCACACTATCCCCATATCTCTATGTCATTGGTATTTAGAAATCTGTCAATCCCTGCTTTAAACATACTCAATGACTGAGCCCTCTGGGGTAAAGAATTCTAAAGATTCACAACCCTCTGAGTAATTTCTCCTCATCTCTGTCCTAAGTGGCTTCCCGCTTATATTGAAATTGTGTCCCTAGTTCTAGACTCCCCAACCAGGGGAAACATCTTACCTGCATCGACCCTCTCTATCCCTTTAAGTATTGTGTAGGTTTCAATTAGATCACTTCTCATTCTTTGAAACTCTAGAGAATACAGGCCCAGTTTCCCCAATCTCTCTTCATAGGACAGTCCCGCCATCCCAGGAGAAGTCTGGTGAACCTTTGTTGCACTCCCTCTAAGGCAATAATATCCTTCCTAAGGCAAGGGGACAAAAACTGCACATAGTACTCCAAAGTGCAGTCTAACCAAGGTTCTACAGAATTCAAGCGAGAGTTCCCTACTCCTGTACTCAAATCCTCTTGTGATTAAGGCTAACATACCATTAGCCTTCCATTACAGATAATATTGCATTTATTTAGTACCAGCAGTAATTTCTATAGTAGGTACAATGACATGCCTTGCTAATCAGTTAGCTATAACAGCAGCAACATCTCATTGATCTTGAGCCATATACTCTATAGGTACCTTTTCTTAAATACACTACTATTAAACAGAAGAAACATCTTTTTCCAATTTATTAAGTAACCAATCTCAATACCAACAATAAAAGGAACATTTTCAGTTTTCTTTGGTGGCTGTTTGGGGAAGGTTATCACCATGAACAGAACAACTAATAGAAGTTACAGAAGAATGAAGAGCAGATGGGAGAAGGCTCTATTTGGTGAAGCTGCTCTGGAGGTGTATTGCTGCAGGAGGTGCAGCAAATAAAGGGTTGTCATCATTATCATAGATGAGGCACAGTGGCGCACAGTGGCTAGCACCGCAGCCTCACAGCTCCAGCGACCCGGGTTCAATTCTGGGTACTGCCTGTGTGGAGTTTGCAAGTTCTCCCTGTGTCTGCGTGGGTTTCCTCCGGGTGCTCCAGTTTCCTCCCACATGCCAAAGACTTGCTGGTTGACAGGTAAATTGGCCATTATAAATTGCCCCTAGTATAGGTAGGTGGGAGGGAAATATAGGGACAGGTGGGTATGTGGTAGGAATATGGAATTAGTGTAGGATTAGTATAAATGGGTGGTTGATGGTCGGCACAGACTTGGTGGGCCGTAGGGCCTGTTTCAGTGCTGTATCTCTAAACTAAACTAAACATGAGGGTCATTCTCCTATAAGCAGCAGCATTTATGCCTGAGTAGGGGCACTGAGCAATTGAATGCACTCTCCTAAGATCCATAGGTTGTGCGAAAAAGTGCACAAGAGGTTTTCAGGACTTAGGAAAACTGTCACGGTAATACCCATAGTAGGGTCACAGGATGCATGCCACAAAGTTTTTTTCTCAGCTGGTACACTTTCTCTAAGGCAGCTGTCATGCTCGGAAGGAGCAATAATAAAATCAACAATGAATTGGAGAAATTATGAAAATAAAAAGTCAACTGTTAAACTGAACCAGAAGAACATGGACACTTGTACCACAGACAAAATGGAGCAGTCACATGACCCCCATACTGTAAATACACACCTCCATGTTGTTAAAAAGTGTTTCTATAGAATTAACAAAAAATATGTTTTTGAGGGTTTATATTTAAATTGTGAAGATGGATTCATTAGAAGGCTGAAGATTTCATAGAAGCTGGACTTTGCTTTGTTGTTGACAGTTCATTGGAAGGACGGAGCTGTTGTTTACAAACAGCCTTGCTTGAAGTCATGTGCTTTAAGCAATAAACAACAGAAACCTATGGAGGATACTTACAGAGAAATGACAGGTCATGATTTATAGGGGTCAGGAGGCTTGACTCTTGGGATATTGTTTTTGGTTTCACTGCTGTTTGGACAGCATGTTGGTGTGTGAACCGTTTTGAAGACAGTTGGAGAAATCCAGCCAAGAGAGAAGCCACCATCAACTCACCCTCTTCCACCTTTTTGAGAAATTCCTGAGGATCAAGTGCAAGAAATAGAGAAACTGATGCTGCATTTCTCCTGAAATGCTTGCCAGAATCTCCTGATGCTGCATTTCTCCTGGAAAGCCTGCCAAACTGATCCTCAACGTCGCCTGAAAAGAACTGCTCTCAGAAGATCCCAGTGACAACTGTCTATGCGTATTTGGGACACCAGACCAAAAAGGGACAACTGACATCTTTCCATATCTTCCCTTCTTCAAAAATTAGCAAGTATTTGGCAAAAGAATTTTTGTCGTCTCTTTTTTGTAACAGACGTCTGCAGAGAGAATTTCTGCATTTTTTTCAGTGTGCATGTGTGTTTGTGTGTGTGGGAATTTAAAAAAGAGAACGTTCATATTTCAATCTGTGTGTTAATGCTTTGCTTTGTTACTGGTTAAGTCTTGTTTTATAATAAACTGATAATTTTGTTGTTTATTACAGAAACCTTGGTGTATTTTATTCTGGGATAAAGAGTAGAGTATATGATTGACTGCATCAGTAACTGGGCAAACTTTTAAAAAAATATATGTTGCGACCTTTGAAGAAGTAGAACTAGAAAAGAGTGTGTGCACCGCAGCCTCACAGCTCCAGCGACCCGGGTTCAATTCTGGGAACTGCCTGTGTGGAGTTTGCAAGTTCTCCCTGTGTCTGCATGGGTTTCCCCCGGGTGCTCCGGTTTCCTCCCACAGCCAGAAGACTTGCAGGTTGATAGGTAAATTGGCCATTATAAATTGCCACTAGTGTAGGTGGGAGGGGAATATAGGGACAGGTGAGGATGTGGTAGGAATATGGGATTAGTGTAGGATTAGTATAAATGGGTGGTTAATGGTCGGCACAGACTCGGTGGGCCGAAGGGCCTGTTTCAGTGCTGTATATCTAAATCTAAAGATCTGTGCACTGCTCCTGCCTTGGTCATAACAGTGTGTATTGAAATTGAAAGACACACCACTGCATATGG
The DNA here is from genome assembly GCF_036365525.1 of Heterodontus francisci. Taxonomy (NCBI): domain Eukaryota; kingdom Metazoa; phylum Chordata; class Chondrichthyes; order Heterodontiformes; family Heterodontidae; genus Heterodontus; species Heterodontus francisci. Next base: position 62,804,588 of record NC_090384.1, read on the forward strand.
ATAACTCCTATCTATATGAATGAACTAACAAAAAGTTCTGGAAACAGACTGACTCATAGCCCAAACCAAAATGAATAGGTGAAAAGTAGCACCATTATAACAGCATGGTCCCCATTCAGATATCAATAGATAGCCATGGTTTCCACATTCTGGTCCATTAGGTGACACGTGCCCCTTTTCCCTGGTGTGTCCACACAACAGAAACTCAAATGTGATGGATTTTGAACTTAAGGTTACCCTTTGGGGAGGGAGGGAGGGAGGAAGGGTAGGGAGGGGGGAGAAGAGAGAAAGCAAGCAAGCCAAGACCATAGAAAGTCATTTTTCCAGCCAGAGGCTGAGAGACAGATCGAGCAGAAAAAAATGACAGTGACTTTGAGACTTTCCATCTATGAACGTAAACCAAATTCACACCACCAACTTTGGGCTGAGTTTAACCACTAGAACTCTACAACACCTCAGCAAGTTCAAGACTGCAAACATCCAGGCCTGCACCTTTAAAAAGACTTTCCCTCCAAGAAGGCTCAACAGTACTTTGTAAACCATAAACTCTTATATCACCTTGGAATTTAATTGCATCCCACCCTTTTCTCTCTACCTATCTATTGTTGTGTATGCATGTGTGTGTGAGTGCATGCGTCGGTGAAGATCGCAACCATTTTAGGAATTGTTTAAAAATATTTACAAGAAAACCTGTCATCTGTCTGTTTATTTGACCCTAAAACACTCAGGGACTAACACACCATTTTTAACAAAAAAACAATGGCGATCAGTTGGGAGGTGAAAAGTGGAAGCCACCCACACCACTTAGCACCCGTCCGTAACACAGCATACAAAGCAATCAAGCAGCTGTTCAGTTCCTTTTGCATATGCATGCCCATTTTGCTATACAGCAAATATTGACATTACTGAGATATACTTCAAAACTAATATGGGTTGACTTCATTTCAACTGTGTCCTGAGAGTTTACTTCCTCCTCCCAATGGGTAAGTGCACAGAAGCATAGTTAAGTGGTAAAAGATATACATCATACTCTATCACAAGGGGAAGCACTAAGGCAAGAACTAGATTTACTTGACTTAAACAAGATGGCTTTTAAATATCCTCCAGTATTTCGAAACCATTTTCTTCTGTGAAAGCATTTACAGCTTTCCTTTTAACTAACTTGACTGTCCTCTCAGATTTTTTATTAAAAAAAACTTTCTCTGCCAGCCTGTATCCCATCCTCTCTCTTCTAATCCCTCTCTTCAATGAAAAAAAAACAAACGACACTCCAAAATAATGGATGTCAAGTGTTTTACCTGATTACCTAGTAATGCTAAAAACTGTTTAAACTTTCGTCTCTGGGGAAAATAATTTCCATGACAGATTTAACCACCTTTTATCTAGTGGCCCTTTTTGTGAGAATACATTTTTGTTAATAAAATCATGCCAACACTAAATGTAACTCTTTCAAATCTTTGATGGAAGAATTGTCCAAAAATCTTGGAATGAGACAAGGCGGCATGCTTGCTCCCAACAAACAATTTGTTTAGTCTCCTTCCTCACTGCAAACAATGGTGGCATGGTAGACTGTTATGGTTTTAGGGATAGAGGCCCATATAGTCACTTGTTTGCTATCTATAATGCTCAGTACTTTAGGGAAACTTGTCACAAGGAAAAAAAGAAATGTAATGCTCTCTCATGCCGCTGGCTATATTCCATGGGGAAAGTAATGAAAGAGTTGGCCCTGGCAAACAAAGCATCTATCACCTGCTTCATGCACCAGTGGATTGTGGATTGAATAATTTGGCATATATCTTCTGAGGTGGTTTGATATGATGCAGTTCAAGGCTGAGGTCGCTTTAACAGCCACTTGCTCAATTGTCCCTATTGTTGATCTTGTAAAGACCTCTTTCCTGGGTAAACTGTAAGTGACAAAGGTAGATCTCAAAAAATGATAACTTCCAATTATGTAACTCCTTTAATGGAAAAATATGTCTCACAATGCTGCGCAGGGCTCCAATTACAAAATGGACACCAAGATAAAAAGGAGGAGATACTGGAGGATGGAAATTTGCTTAGGCTTGGGTTTGGGCCCAGACTCACGCTGCACAGACAGCCTGTGCCTAATCACGTGGGCAGAAATAAAAAGTAAAATTGGTTAGGGGCTTTGTTATCATGATAGAGGTGAGCTGCCAGTGACTAGCAGCTCGTCTAATTGGAGGCACAAATATCAGGTGTCCACGAAGCTATCTAAACAGTGTGAGTCTATTAAAGGGGGGAGTGCACTATAACTGCAGGCAAACCAGAAGGAAATTTGTGAACATGGCAGGCCAAGGAGAAATTACAAGAGCAGTCTGTTTTTTGAATGCCGCACTGGACACCTTGATGGAAGAGGTCAGCATTTGGCCCTTAAACCTGCTCCATCATTTAATAAGATTATGGCTGATCTGATCATGGTCCCAACTCCACTTTCCTGCCTGCCGTCACCCACCCCACCGCACCCCCCCCCCCCATAACCCTCGACTTCCTTGTAGATCAAAAATCTGTACCTCAACCTTGAACATATTCAATGACCCAGCCAACAATGCTTTGAGGTAGAGAATTCCAAAGATTAACGGCCATCTGAGAGAAAAAATTCCTCCTCATCTCCAACTTAAAAAGGAGACCCCTTATTTTGAAACTGTGCCCTCTAGTTCTAGATTCCCCTACAAGGAGAAACATCCTCTCAGCATCTACCCTGTCAAGCTCCCTCATAATCTTGTATGTTTCATTAAGATTACTTCTCATTCTTCTAAACTCCAATGAGTATAGGCCCAACCTTTCTTCATAAGACAATCCCTTCATCCCAACAAACATTTATCATGCCGTTTTTTAAAAAAATTACTTCTAAATGCACCAGCCCTAACTTCCTTTGCTATCTTTAATGGGGAATTCAGCAATGAAATCAATGCAATGGTGTGAAGTTGGGGTTCTTGCGCAAATAAATTTAAAGGACTCACACATTTAAACGGATCAGCTGCGCACTACAAAATAAATTAGAGGTTACGGCGGCCCTGAAAATTTGATTTTACAGGTGTGGAGCCTCATTCTTTCAGAAGTTAGTGTTGGGAAATTTAAAAAAAAATTAAAATAGTTTTTTTTTAAACTTTTTGTCTCATCTCTCTCACAATCCCACGTCTTTCCCAATCTTTTTCCACTTTCTGCACATGATTTAAATCTAAACAAAGAAAGAAAAGACTTGCATTTATAGCGTCTTTCATGACCACTGGACATCTCAAGACGCTTTACAGCCAATGAGCTACTTTTTGAAGTGTAGTCACTGTTGTAATGCAGGAAACACGGTAGCCAGCGTGCACACAGCAAACTCCCACGAACAACAATGCGATAATAACCAGATCATCTGTTATTTTTGTGATGTTGATTGGGGGGATAAATATTGGCCAGGACATTGGGGATAACTCCCCGGCTCTTCTTTGAAATAGTGCCATGGAATCTTTTACATCCACCTGAGCAAGATGATGAGGCCTCGGTTTAACGTTTAATCCAAAAGACGTCACCTCCAACAGTGCAGCACTCCCTCAGGGCTGCTCTGGAGCGTCAGCCTTGATTTTTCTGCACAAGCCCTGGAGTGGGATTTGAACTCAGAATCTTATAACTTATAGAACTTAACTTATACTTCCTGGTTTATTCGATGATTTTTCAACCATAGTGATTGAACAGGCTAGCTATTTCTTACCTTGCTCACAGATGCACAGACCCCCATAGAGAATGCCATGCTGGATTAGACATCATTTTAGAGCAAGTCTCCTCTCAATAGCCCAAGGAAACTTTGTGGGCAGCTGTCAGGATAGTGAACGAGCACTGTTCCTTCACCAATGACTAAAAAAAAAAATCAGGCCCAATATAAACCTGGATATCGGAATTTATAATGGAAAAAGATGATAGGAAGCACATAAATACAAAATTAATATGTTATGGATTATTGGATATTTAAATTACTTCCTGTGCCAATAGAAATTTGATTTTGAAAAATGAGATCAATAAATGGCAAATTTTCTACAGTAAGCTTCAGCTGAATAACAGTTCTGATTAAAGTTTGATTTGAGTTACAATAGGCCTTTTTCAAAACAATTCTGAAAAATCCATGACAGCTCCGAATAATATCTTCATAACAAACATTTTCCCTCTAAACCAAAATGATTTTAATTGATTATTAGCTATCCCACTGTTTACACATTTGTGTTAACAACCTTAAATGTGGAAACTGCACATGTTTAGTTTTCGACAACTTGAACTATAACCTTTGGTATGGCACTGTTAGATGGCCCTCTTATACTCACTTATGAAAGCAAAACCATTTTTGCATGCATAAAACCAAACTCAGTACACAACATATAATGGCCCAGAATTCGCACTGGTAAATGACAGTGAAATGGTCAACAATTTCGGGAATCCGCAAATTCTCAAAATAATAGAAATTCAGAAGTTGCTGTCTCTGATTCTACACTTCTCCAGAACGTGCACTGTTGAGGTACCCAGAATGCAATCAATGGGAAATATATAAATTGACGAGAACTTCCAATCTTACGTTGTTAGTTTGCTGTAAAAACCTTTGAAAAAGTTACACCTTGTTGAATGAGATTTAACTTGGTTTTTAACAGCATACAAAGGTCATAATTACTGTTAAACACCCTCCCTGGCCCTGAAAAGCTCATTTTATATTTGTGGAATGTCAAATTTCTCAATAATAAAATCTACATTTTAAAAAAATGTATTTTAGCTTCTATCTTAATCCAATCATTTATTTAGCTATCTGACATTTTAAAGTAAAGGGATTTAATGCTTTTAAACTCCTGGTTTGCTGTCTGAGAATACTTCAACGTGATTGACTGCTTGCTGACATCACTGCTGCTGCATGCTTAGAGATTCCCTTGACTTGATTTAAATTACCATCAGGAAAAGGGAAGCTAGATCTTTATGGTTAGCTTTCTTGAGGTCAGTAGCGAGTGCCATTGCTTTACCACTGACTGCAAAATCCGGGCCTATCATTTTAAAAAGTTTGCTGTCAATATATGACATAGTATATAAAACAAGGGTAAAAGTACAAAAGAATATAGAAATCCATTTGCCTACATTCCACAAATGAAATGTTTTCATTACTATAGCCAATGCAACAGCTGTTTGTAGAAATGTTGTCACAGTTCCCAAGAGGATTTAATATGATTATCCCATAAAGTCAGATTTTAATATGATGGCACCTATAAATTACTAAGAGACGGAAGAAACATCAATCTGCATTATGTTACTAAACAGATGGAAATATGTTTTCTAATAATGGGTGTAAGTTATGGAACTATCCCTCAGTGCATTTTTATCAAACCAGTTGTTATCGTGTTGCAGCAAGAGAGAAAAGTCTCACTGTATCTGTTCATGTGTGATAACCCAGTTTGTTTTGTGCAGGTTGTTTTCCATTATAAAAGCATGCACAAGTTCACTGGTAGTAAATCCCTCTCCATTTGATATATGCAATGTTTGATAGCTTTTAGAGATTCTAGGTTATTGGGAATGACAGAAGTTGTTGCTGAATGAAATGTTTTGTAAATCTACCCAAGCCTGTTATTTGTCGGGCATTAATGCAGAATCCTGATGATGCAAGTGAAAGGTTTTTGCTGCAGCCTATGCAATGTATACAACTAAATATTCATACATATTGATGGTGGACAACACAGTGCAAAAGTCATATTCACACATTTTCCTCAGTCACTTCAGAAGATGGCAGAACATCAAATTCAATTCCCCCCTTGTTCCTTAGCATCCAGAACTGAACACAGTACTCAGGCAACCACTACCAACCTCATCAATGAAAGCTGACTTTGTGAATTGTCCGCATGCTTTCACTTACCGGTGTGCCTCCTGTTGTTCAGGTTTGCAGTGATAAAAATCAAACCAGAATTGGAATACAGTTTTGACAAAGGTTCTAAACACAAACTTGCTATTTTCTCTTAGTCGATGTTGACAGACTTGCTGTATATTTCCAGCATTTTCCATTTTCATTTTAGATACTGAATCATATGAATAGTAAAACTGCCATCAGCAAGGTTTGCTCAAAGCGCAACGCGTCATCCTTTCAACCCTTAGCTTGGTTTTGCTATGGAATGTTGCATTGCTAAGGTTTAAGCAAAACACCTAAAAATGTAAAACCTCAATATCTGAAGTAAAATCCAATACAATTTGGCATCTGGGCCTGTGACCTCAACAAATGTTTGACCTATTTGGATGCAAAGTATGGATAATCCAATGTATTGCATCAGCTATCATAAACATTCCACATTCAAAGATTCACAGCCAAAGACTTGCAGGTTGATAGGCAAATTGGCAATTGTAAATTGCCCCTAGTGTAGGTAGGTGGTAGAGAATGGTGGGGATGTGGTAGGGAAAATGGGATTAATGTAGGATTAGTATAAATGGGTGGTTGTTGGTCGGCACAGACTCGGTGAGCCAAAGGGCCTGTTTCAGTGCTGAATCTCTAAATAAGAAATAAATAAATTCAACCTTACCATAAATGTTTCAACCAGCATACCTCTACAGAGGTAACAAAATATTTATGCATATTCCCTTGCCACCATATGCAAATGATCCTTAAGTTTTGAATACTGTTATGGTAAGTCAAAATTAGTCTTAAGCATAATTTAAAGGAGATTACATTTTGTTTGGACTCTGTTCAGGCCTCACCATGCCAACCACCATTCTATTGATTAAGAGGATGAGCAGAAAAGGTGGTGCCATGGCTTTACCATTGTCATATGTTGATCACAGCTTGTGTGGTACTTTTCTCTCCCTGTGGGTAAATTCATAGCCTGTGCTTAGTTGCCCCCAATAGCATTGCACAGACCAAAAATCTTATGTAGTAATCAAAGGCATTCCATGAAGAGTGCATTGGAACAATATGCTGTGCTCACACACAAGCCCAGTAATCAGAAAATGATTGAGATTTATTCACAAAAAGGTCAGGTATAAGAATATCTTCATCACTTTAGAACATTAAGAAATGTTTAACTAGTGTTTTGTCCTATTTAACAAAGCTTAGGCTCAAGCAGGTGCTTTTGTTCCTAAACCACCATTTTTCAATTTAAAAAAAACCTAATGCAGACAATAAGCAAAATCAGGAACCTTAACTGCAACCAATATGGCCATCAATATTGTCGAAAATTATCTTGTTTAAAAACATCCATCTGATATAGGATTTGTTCTTTTGCAACACAAAGATAAAGTAAATGTTGTACAAACCATATTTGTTGCCCCCAGAGGCTGCTACACTGCTTAAGTAATAATCAAGCTAGTAGGGAAACTTGACATAAAAATAAGAAATCTAGAATGCAGATTAAAACATTTGAAATATTGAAAGTCTATTTCTTAAATTAAAATTCTTGGTACTGAAGACAAGAACAAGACAGAACCCTAAATTGTGGGAGATAATTAAGTTTAAGAGCCAGCATTACAATGATGAGTGTTCTGTGTAGTGATAAATAGCACCAGTTTTTGTGCTTCTTAAAAAAAAAACTATGGAAACTTTCATGGTGCACTGAGGATGACACGTGATTTGAAAGTTTGGCTTATTATGGTCTTCAGTACTGTGCAGAACTGAAGGCAAGAATAACCCAAAGCTCCATTCCCATTATCCCTGTCAATATTCCACCCCATCAAGAGCACACCATTGATGGCAGTTGCAGAGAAGCTCTTTAGCTCATGAAAGGTCATGGTAAGTCAGAAAGATGACAGTAAAGAGGACTAACTAGAAAGAGATGAAGAAAAAATTCTCTCCCCTCCCATCTTAAAAAACATGCAAAACTGCCTCATTCACACTTTTCACAGGCAGTTTTGCAAATCAGATGCTGTTAAATCAATAGAATAACCAGGCATTAAAAATAAGGTGAATGAAAAGATGCATACACAGAACTTAATAGCAACATTAGTAAGAAGGCACGACTAGTTCAGGCAAACCTGGACAAACTACATCACTCATGTTTGCTTTATGTATAATCTCTCATATTCAAAGACAATGGATAAATATGTCCATAAATGGGTTTCCTGTTAATTATCATTAGTAGTCAATAATACAGCAGCTCGATGGGCTCAATGGGTAGAAATTTGATACCCAAGCACATGGTAATGAGCTTGAATCCCAGCATTAATTAACAAACTAGACTGCCCTGATTTTCCCAGATTGAGTAGACTATAGGCTAAGTTTTAAATGGGTACTGCACTCAGTGCTGCAAATGAAACCACACTTTGTCAGCCAAAAACAAAGCTGCACTGACAGTGACCATGAATACATATCACATTAATTATTTATTATTCTTTAACTTAAAAATACATATTTCATGTCAAAATGTGAATTCTGTCATTAACATACTTATTCTAAATATTCTGTTTGGAATGCATGAACTATCACAATCATAATTAACATTTATTTTAATACATTAGAGGAACAAACTAATTACACTTAGGCTAGAGCTATCACAGTAATCACAATTACATCAAGCTGTGAAGAACCACAATATTGATAATCATCACTATGATGTTAGCATTGTATCATGCATTCTGACAGCCCGAAAGCTCACTAGTAATTGCATAAATCTATATATTTTGTACAGATCTTTGTCAATAGCACTAGCTTGCATCATTCACTTCAGCTGAAATAATCTGAAATTCACAAAACATAGCTTGTTTGCTGTTTGAACAATCACATTCCCGACTGGAAATTAAAAGTCAAAGGCATTTTGCATATCAAATGTGTTCAACACTTCCTTTTACTGCATCTTCTAAAAATACAGTGTTTATATTACCCTAATTTAAGGAAACATTCACAGCTAATGTGGCTACTTATTCAAACTCTAATAACCAGAACAGTTAATTGAATGTCGTGTTTTTTTTGTTTCAGATTTTGGAAAGCAGCTCTTCCTGTAATTTGCTTAACACCAAGAATTTGCATTATTCTCTACATTTTTAAACAAAGTGAACAAACTACACTGAATACCTTATTTTATTCAGGTTCACATCCTCACCTGATTCAAGGGGAATAGAGAATAATAATGCACAAGGAATTACATTTTTAGACTAAAATGTGTCAGTTTCTCACCTTTGATTGAGAAGGTCAAACCGCAATGCAGAGATTTGAGCACAAACTCCTGGCTGACAATTTTGCATTGAGCGAATGTTACAATGTTATAGAGATATACAGCACTGAAACAGGCCTTTCGGCCCACCGAGTCTGTGCTAACCATCAACCACCCATTTATACTAATCCTACATTAATCCCATATTACCTACCATATCCCCACCTTCCCTCAATTCTCGTACCACCTACCTACACTAGGGGCAATTTACAATGGCCAATTTACCTATCAACCTGCAAGTCTTTGGCTATGGGAGGAAACTGGAGCACCCAGCGGAAACCCACTTGGTCACAGGAAGAACTTGCCAACTCTGCACAGGCAGTACCCCGAACCGAACCCAGGTCGCTGGAGCTGTGAGGCTGCGGTGCTAACCACTGCGCCACTGTGCCACCCTTAAGTGTTGGATGAGTGATTAAACCAAGATGGGCGGCACAGTGGCGCAGTGGTTAGCACCGCAGCCTCACAGCTCCAGGGACCCGGATTCGATTCTGGGTACTGCCTGTGCGGAGTTTGCAAGTTCTCCCTGTGTCTGCGTGGGTTTTCGCCGGGTGCTCCGGTTTCCTCCCACATCCAAAGACTTGCAGGTGATAGGTAAATTGGCCGTTGTAAATTGCCCCTAGTGTAGGGAGGTGATAGGGAATACGGGATGACTGTAGGGTTAGCATAAATGGGTGGTTGTTGGTCAGCACAGACTCGGTGGGCTGAAGGGCCTGTTTCAGTGCTGTATCTCTAAATAAAAAAAAACTAAATAAAAGATCCTCGGCCTGCTCAGGTGAACAGAAAATATCCCATGGCACTATTCATAGTGCTGGAGTTCTCCCAGTCTCCAAGCCAATATTTATGGCTGCATCTGAACATATACCCCTCAAGTAAGAACAGCAGATTAAGTGGTCATTCATGTCATTGTTGTTTGTGGAATCTTTCTGTGCACAAATTGGTTGGCGCATTTGCCTACATAACAGTAACTGCACTTGAAAATAATTCCTTGGCTGTGAAGCACTTGTGAAGGATATCCTGAGCAAGTGAAAGTACTATATTAATGCCCACTCTTTCTTTCAAGAACAAATTAAAAGCCCGAGCCTATCCAGATTCCTTAAACCTTGGGCACAGAATAAGGTTGGCATCTCCAACTGAGGGACCAGCTATCAATTTAAACAATTAGGTCTTTCCTATGTAGAAATTATAGACTACATGAGAACATATGTTTTAATAAAGGAATAAACTCCAGGATTATGCCTTTATTGGTGAATACTCTTTCAAAGATGTGCAGCACAAAAATGTTTTAGCTAAACTGGTACCAGATGTCAAAAATGTGCATAATTAGATAATGGAATGACTTAGCTATATCTCATAAGACAACATTAAACTACATTGCAATTATTGTGACTTTATGGCACTGAACAGGATGTTAAGGTTAAAGAAAGGCTTTTAGAAATTACACTCTCATCTCTAAAAATAAATTCTTCTATCTCCTACCTACGTATGTCCTCCTGAGTCCGACGTAGGTTAGGAGGATAAGTGTGCATGTGTGGCTCCAGAGATTTTACCACAGGGTGACACTTCAGACTGCTGCAATTGCTAAACTAGAGATGGAAAGCTACAATAAAACACTACCGTCTGAGTATGCAGCGGTACCTACCTAGCCAGCACTGATCAGAAAAGTAATCCAGAAGGAAAATGGAAACCAACAATGACAGCTTTCCATACATTACAAAATAAACAGGAAGTGATATCTCTTGATAGCTACAAGATATTGTAACGGAAAGAGAAATAGATGGTGAAATTCTTTGTACAGAAAGTAATTGGCTAGCTTTTTCTTTAATATGGTATTCCTTCTAACCCAAGATCGAAAAATTGATAACTGATGGAGACTTAGAAAAATAAATTCTACCTAGCTGCCGATATATATCAAATATATGTTTACTTTATTTTGCTTTTTTTAAAAAACATACAACATAGCACAAATGACAATAAAGCAGTAGGTTACCATTGTGCCTCAGTACTAAATTTGTTTTGAGACTTCAAATGTATGCCGTACTTTGTTTTCTAGCAGTGGCATAACCTTGACCAAGAAACGATCAATTCGAAGTAAATCATCATCGCTCAGTCTGTATCCTACAAATGCTCTCTGTATCTCAACAAATGTTTTGGCAATGTAAATTATACACCTAAAAGTCACAGTGACTAATTAAGTCAAATAACTCCCAAGATATACTGAGACTTAGAAACCTTGCTTGAAATCTGCCAGAAGAATGTCTTAAATCAAGTATCATTTGACAGAGATGCAAAGGATACTTATCAACTACCATAAACAGCAAACAGATTCCCAGAGAAGTCCAAAAAGTCAACAACTCTCATTCTTTTCAGACATTGATATGAATTAATCACAAAGATTAGCAAATTGTGCAATAGTCAATTAAACAATCAAAGTGTAAACCAACCTTTTCGAGCTCCCATTATCTAAAAGACCCATGTCATCATTGATTTGTTGAACTACATTGAGAATTAAATGGTCCTTTTTTGGATGAACTTTGTGATTATCATGGCAAGGAAATTGAATGCTGAGACAGGATTTGTTTCTTCAACTTCACCAGTGTTCACAAAGAACTCCAAGATGAGGTTTAAAAGGTTCAAGGCAGCTCAATTTCCTCTCAGCTGCCTTGACCGTCCTAAGGTCAAGAAGAAAGCATTTGTGGAAAATCAAATTGTGAATAGATTCTTTCCCTACCTCTTCTAAATATAGTTACAAGAAAATTCTTTTTATATTATACTCCGCCACTGCGAGCACTTTAAGCAAGAACCACTATCCTCATTCACACAGGCATTTTTTCATCAATAACCCCCCAATTTTCCCCCAAACATAGGGTGTCACTACATCTTCAGCCAGAAGTGCCGAGTAGATGATCCATCTTGGCCTCCTCTTTTGGTCCCCAGCATCACAGATGCCAGTCTTCAGCCAATTTGATTCACTCCACCTGATATCAAGAAACTGTTGAAGGCACTGGATACAGCAAAGGCTATGGGCCCTAACAACATCCCAGCATTAGTACTGAGGACATGCTCCAGAACTAGCTGCGCACCTGACCAAACTGTTCCAGTACAGATACAACTCTGGCATCTACCCGACAATGTGGAAAATTGCCCAGGTATGCCCTGTCCACAAAGAGCAGAACAAAACCAATCCAGCCAATTATCGCCTCATCAGTCTACTCTCAATCATCAGCAAAGTGATGGAAGGTGTAGCTGCAATGCTATTTGAGTGGCACTTATTCACTAATAACCTGCTGACTGATGCCAAGTTTGGGTTCTGCCAGGAGCACTTGGCTCCTGAACTCATTTCAGCCTTGCTCCAAACATGGACAAAAGAGCAGAACTCGAGGTGAGGGGACAGTGACTCCCCTTGACATCAAGGCAGCATTCGACAGAGTATGGCATCAAGGAGCCCTGGCAAAATTGAAGTCAATGGGATTCAGGGGAGAAACTCTCAACTGGTTGGAGTCATACCTAGGAAAATACCTAAGCCCCAAGACATCACTGCAGGAGTTCCGCAAGGTAGTGTCCTAGGCCCAAAAATCTTCAGTTGCTTCATCAATGACGTTCCCGACATCATAAAGTCAGAGTGAGGGTGCTCGCTGATGATTGCACAGTGTTCAATACTATTCGCAACTCCTCAGATATTGAAGCAGTCTGTGTCCACATGCAGCAACACCTGGACAACATCGAGGTTGGGCTGATAAGTGGCGAGTAATTTTCGAGCCACACACGTACCGGGCAATGATCATCTCCAACAAGAGAATCTAACCATCCCCCCTTGATATTCAACGGCGTAACCATCACTGAATCCCCCAACATCAATATTTTGGGGGTTACCATTGACCAGAAACTGAATTGGACCACCCACTTATAAATACTGTGGTTACAAAAGCAGGCCAGAGGCTGGGAATTCTGCAGCACATAACTCACCTCAACTCCCCAAAGCCTGTCCACCATCTACAAGGCACAAGTTAGGAGTGTGATAAAGTACTGTACACTTGCCTGGATGAGTGCAGCTCTAACTACACTCAAGAAGCTCGACACTATCCAGGACAAAGCAGCCCAATTGATTGGTACCTCATCCACCACCTTAAACATTCACTCCCTCCACCACTGGCGCATAGTGGCAACAGTGTGTACCATATACAAGATGCATTGCAGCAACGGCACCGTGGCGCAGTGGTTGGCACCGCAGCCTCACAGCTCCAGCGACCCGGGTTCAGTTCTAGGTACTGCCTGTGTGGAGGTTGCAAGTTCTCCCTGTGACCGCATGGGTTTCCGCTGGGTGCTCCAGTTTCCTCCCACAGCCAAAGACTTGCAGGTTGATAGGTAAATTGGCCATTGTAAATTGCCCCTAGTGTAGGTAGGTGGTAGGGGAATTGAAGGGATGTGGTAGGAATATGGGATTAACTTAGGATTAGTATAAATGGGTGGTTGTTGGTCGGCAGAGACTCGGTGGGCCGAACGGCCTGTTTCAGTGCTGTATCTATAAATAAAAAATAAATAAATACAGCACCTTCCAAACCCACGACCTCAATCAACTAGAAGGACAAGGGCAGCAGACTCATGGGAACACCACCACCTGCAAGTTCCCCTCCAAGCCACACACCATCATGACCCTGGAATTATATCACTGCTCTTTCACTGTCGCTGGATCAAAAACCTGGAACTCCCTTCCTAACAGCATTATGGGTGTACCTACACAAGAAGGACTGCAGCTGTTCAAAGAGGCATCTCACCACCATCTTCTCAAGGGCAATTAGGGATGGGCAACAATTGCTGGCCTTGCCAACAATGCTCACATCCCATGAAGGAATAAAGAAAAAAGGAACAATTTAGATGCAGTTACGTTTTACAAAGAAATTAGTGAAAATTACATCAATACTGCTGTGATGTTAGCACCAGTGTTTATACCACTCTCCTTATTCCCTGGTGGATAATGGAAATTAGTAGATAATACAAATTGTTACTGTTAGCACATTAACGAAGACAAGTAAAACACAAATAACAAAAAGAAACACATACTTTTATTCATCAAGAGAAAGAAATGAAAGACACACAACAAAAGAAGCTATACAAATGAGTGACATCTTACAATGGTCTTTGTCTCATGAAAATTCTGGAGTGTGGATAAAATCAAATTAGCTAGCTTTATATGATAGTAGCTTTCATATACTACAGGAATGCTAAATCTTGATTGGGGATTTTTTTTTTTTAAACTTCCCATGTCATCAACTTCAGTTACATAGATAGATGGAGAAGTTGGGGCTGTTTTCTTTGAAGAAGAGAAGGTTGAAAGGAGATTTGATAAAGGCATTCAAAATCATAAGTGGTCTGGACAGGGCAGATAGGGTAAAACTGTTCTCATTGGTGGAGGGATCAAGTAAAAGAGGGCACAGATTTAAGGTAATTGGCAAAAGAAGAAATAGAGACATGAAGAAAAACCTTTTCATTTAGCGAGTGGTTAAGATCAAGAATGCACTGCCTGAGTGTGTGATGGAGGGAGGTCCAATCGAGGCATTCAAGAGGGAATGTAATCTGAAAAGGAAGAAGGGGCAGGGCTCCAGGGAGCAGGCCAGGGAGTGGTACTAGGTAAACTGCTTTTTCGGAGAGCCGACGCAGACACGACAGTCTGAATCACCTTCTTCTGTGCTATAACAACTCTTGTGATTCTGTGAACTGCTCCTCCCCTCTCTATACAGGCCTAGGCCTTTGCTGTAATTCACTTCTTTGGATATTTTAGATTAAAAAGAATGAATTGGTTCAAATCTCCAAACCATAAAACAAAAATAAAAATCCCCTGTAGGGCACAAGGAATTGTTGGAAGGAATCAGAGATGCGCTCATTTGAAGAATGATTAAAATCTTACTTTCTTCATCATACACAGCCCTCACACATTGTAGGAGCTAAAGAAAAACACCAATTTAGATAGAAGGGAAGCCCTAACTTCTGCTACCAAAATAGATTTGCTAAAAACATAGTTCTAAACATCAGTCAATTTAAACAGCAATGTCTTGTAAATAGACAAGGAACACGCTGCAACTTCTACTGACAAAATGGTGCAATGGAGCCTACACTCACTTAGTCATTTCGATTTAATCTGCTTTATCACTGAAGCTACCCAAGACTGTCTTTCCACATAAAACAAATAAACACTGGAAATTCCTGAAGTAACAAAACTTTCTGAACACACCAACACAGTGAAACATGTAACTAGGTTACATACAGGCCATTCAACTCAGTGTAAGTGAATTTCACAGCCTCACAACTCGAAGTTTCTTCTGTCTGTTCTAAATCTCTTTAAATCTCCTTTCCCAAATAATGGAAAGGTAGATTCTTTTTTTAAAAAGGGGGTACTCGAACGTCCTAACTCAAATTTAATCGTGTAGTGTGGCTCCTCAATCACTGGAAGCAGTCTGCTTCTATCTACCATATCATACTTCTCAAAGTTTTTAAAAATTCTGTTATATTGCCTCGCAATCTGCATTGCAACAAATAAAGACCCAACTTTTCAAAGTCTTTCTCCCCATTTGTATTTCCTCATGTCAGGCAACATCCTCGTGAATCTGTGCTGTATTCTCTCTAAATCCGCAAAATTCTTCTGATAATCTGTATTCCAATACTCTCACCAAATAAATCGAGCAAAGGATTAAAAAAAAGAGAACCTCCTAAACCAAATTAAATTGAGACACAACCTACAGAAATCTTGAACAAGTCCCAGAACTACTCTGTCCACATGCTAAACTTTTTTTAAACGCTGCTCTAACTCAAGGATAAAACCCCAAAATTTCCCTACATAGACCACACAGCTGCAACACTTGCTTAAAAGAGAGATGAGGTCATGAGAAACAGGCTGTGCCAGGATTGATACTTAAAGGCTGTAAATCAGGCCACTGGAACCTTGGTGTAGTGTAGAGATGTTTACCTACTTGGCTTGTAAGGGATTTTAATTTATGTGATGCTGCTGCTATGAAGTTAGATTCAGTTCAAAGCATCAAATCCTATCTGGAATGTTTAGCACAAATTAGCTGAAATACCAGACCAATGGGCCATCGCAGATGTTTGTATTTTCATTAATTTTGAGACAATGCATACCAGTGAGAACATTCCCACCTTCATTGTTAGGAATACATTCATTTAATAAACCCAGTGTGGGAGGTGTGGGGTGGCTACATAGCTAAACAGAAAATACAGTTGCCGTAGCTTCCACAGCAAAAGGGGATGTCTCTCATTCAAAGAGGTAACTTTGATTGGCAACTCAATGAGGCAATCTCCAACACAAGGAGCTAAGGGAGAGGTCAGATTCATCTATCCATCTCTCTCTCAACAATTTGAGTCTATCGTAGTTTGAATCTGGAACAGCATGAGTGAGATAGCAAGATCTTGTTTTCAAAAGTTATTACCAGTCATTTCAAAGATTTATAAAGTGTGTTTAGCTCATAACATGGGGCAAAACTGCACATTTCTATGATGTAAGGGTCATTTGGAATTAGGAAAATTGTGCCATGAAAGCAACTTTCTGTTCATGTGTTTTTCATGTAAAATAAACCAATTTTCTCATTTACAATCATGGTTTACAAAACTAGAGTGCTTTCCATTTCACTTTCCAAAAAGGCAGTTGAAAACATGTGGCAGGTCATGCAGAAACATATAATCTCGTGCAAGTCTGGTTTGATGCATTTCTGGAGATTTGATCACGTGACAGTTGATCGTGCAACATCTTATCATGTGACCACCTCCAGGACCACGCAGTTGAAAGTAAGGGTTTAATAAATTCCTGTGAAATCAAAGCAAAGGCAATCAGTGTAAATATGAAAACAAACTGAATCAGACAGACCAGGAAGATCGAAAGTGTCATCTCTGCTCTGGACTGAGTTAGGTCTTCTCAGCTAGTGGTGGTGGTAGGGTTGCTACAATTAACCTCAGCCCTCTTGGGTTAGGTAAGGAAAATATCTTCCAGGGTTCCCATTCCCAATTTCTAGCTATGTCTTCAAAATCTGAGGCCTAAAAAAAGCTACTATGCTCATCATGTGTTTCTAACAATTTTTCCTGGGCAACAATACTCATTTCTCCCTTCTTTTCTCACTATGCTATACCCTCAATCATCAGAGTGAAGAACAATACCAGATAGTCCATCTAGGGTTTGCACACTATTAAACAGTATCATCATTCAACTTCAATCATCAACCTAATCACATCTCCAGTAATACCTATGGGGAGAAGTTAATGATTGAAAATTGATTTTTTTTTTAGAAAATAGAAGCTTTCAGGATTTTTCTTTACCACTGTCAGGCCACTGACATCCAACATTGAGAGAGGAATCATTTAACTTAAAACCTTTAAGAATATTCGCTACCATATATGAGATTTTGCTTAATACCAATTTCACACTTTTTAAGCTACGGCATGCATCAAATCAACTCCAAGTACATGGTATTTTTGTATTGATTTAGTGCACATGCAGATTTGTTCTGTTTGGCACCTTTAATAACTTATGGGCAGTTTACTCAGATAATAGAAGTTGACAATTTGATCAGTAATTCACAGCGATTTCTAATCTTAAGGTTAAATATTACCCTTTGCTCAAGGACATTTTCTCTCTCCATTTTTCTTTCAGTGGCCTGGCCATTTACCAGCTGTAGGTTTTCTAACTAGAAAGAATGCTTTATTTTTATATAGCATTACCAATATACATCACTTGAGCTTTTTATAGTTCATAGTTTCCTGCACAGCCTTATAAATCTGTATTGCTACAGAAAACATGGTACTATTAATATGCCAGATTGAAGACATCAGCATTAATAAAGTTAAGTTGAATTACAGTACAACTCCCTTTTTAAAAAACTCCAGGGTGAACCCAACATTTAATTCCTTAATTCTATTCAGCATCATGGAAAACAAAGTCACATAAAAGACCAGCCACTTATTCAGCTTTTGTTTGGGCAAATTTGTATGTGCTGTTTTTCAACTAAAAAAGAGTATTTAGAAACAATGGGGATGGAGTGAAGTAGATGATATTTCTTTAAAACAATGATCAAGAATACCAAAGACTTGCAGGTTGATAGGTAAATTGGCCATTATAAATTGCCCGTAGTATAGGTAGGTAGGGAAATATAGGGACAGGTGGGGATGTGATAGGAATATGGAATTAGTGTAGGATTAGTATAAATCGGTGGTTGATGGTCGGCACAGACTCGGTGGGCCGAAGGGCCTGTTTCAGTGCTGTATATCTAAATCTAAATAGAAAACTCATGGACAGGGCAACATTTTTGCTCTACATACAAATCATAGATTTCTACTTACTGAACAGATTTCTACACACTCAAAAATACATACAGCCTTGTTAAGCAGCAATTCAAATGGAGAGGTTTTTGCAAATGCATTTCAAAATCCTTTTTTATTTCTTCATGAGATGTGGGCATCACTGGCAAGGCCAGAATTTGTTGCCCATCCCTAACTGCCTTTCAGAAGGTTGTGGTGGGCCACCTTCTTGCAGTCCATCTGCTGCGGGTACTCCCACTGTTAGGAAGGGAGGTCCAGGATTTTGATCGAGCAACAGTGAAGGAATTGCAATATAGTTCTGTCAGGATAGTGTGTGGCATGGAGGGGAACAAGCACGTGGTGACGTTTCCATGCATCTGCTGCCCTTGTCCTCCGAGGTGGTAGAGGTCACAGTTTGGAAGGTGCTGTCGAAACAGCCTTGGTAAGTTGCTGCAGTGCATCTTGCATATGGTACACACTGTTGCCACTGTGTACAAGTGGCGAAGGGAGTGAACGTTTAAAGTTAGTGGATGAGGTGCCACTCAAGCGAGCTGCTTTGTCCTGGATGGTGTCGAGCTCCACTCACCCAGGCAAGTGGACAGTATTCCATCACACACCTGACTTGTGCCTTGGAGATAGTGGACAATCTTTGGGGAGTCAGGAGATTAGTTACTCATCTCAGAATTTCCAGCCTCTGAATTGCACTTGTAGCTACAGTATTTATATGGCTGGTCTAGTTCAGTTTCTGGTCAATGGTCACCCCCAGGATGTTGATGGGGGAATTCAGCGATGGCAATGTCATTGAATGTCAAGGGGAGATGGTTAGATTCTCTCTTGTTTGAGATGGTCATTGCCTGGTACTTGTGTGGCATTAGCATTACTTCCCACTTTTCGGCACAAGCCTGAATGTTATCCAAGTCTCATTGCTTATGGACATGAACTGCTTCAGTATCTGAGGAGTTGCGAATGGTACTGAACATTGTGAAATCATCAGCGAACATCTCCACTTCGGACCTTTTGATGGAGGGAAGCTCATTGATGAAGCAGCTGAACATGGTTGGGCCTAGGACACTTCCCTGAGTGATTTCCTGCAGTGATTTTCTGGGACTGATGATTGGCCTCCATCAACCACAACCATCTTCTTTGTGCTAGGTATGATTCCAACTAATGCAGAGTTTTCCCCCTGAATCCTATGGACTTGAATTTTGCCAGGGCTCCTTGATGCTACACTCGGTCAAATGCTGCCTTGATGTCAAGGGCAGTCATTCTCACCTCACCTCGAATTCAGCTCTTTTGTCCATGTTTGGACGAAGGCTGCTAATAGGTCAGGAGCTGAATGGGCCTGGCAGAACCCAAACTGATCATCAAGGAGCAGGTTATTGGTGTGTAAGTGCCATTTGACAGCACCGTCAAAGACACCTTCCATCACTTTGCTGTTAAGTGGGAGGAGGCTAATGGGCAGTAATTGGCCAGATTGGATTTGTCCTGCTTTTTGTGGACAGGATATGTCTGGGCAATTTTTCACATTGTCGGGTAGATGCCAGAGTTGTAGCTGTACTGGAACAGCTTGACTAGGGATGCGGCTAGTTCTGGAGCACAAGTCTTCAGTACTGCAACCGGGATGTTGTCAGGGCCCATAGCCTTCAGCCGTTTCTTGATATCACATGGAGTGAATCGGATTGGCTGAAGATTGGCATCTGTGATGCTGGAGATCTTAGGAGGAGGCCAAGATGGATCATCCACTCGGCACCTCTAGCTGAAGATGGCTGCAAAAGCTTCAGCCTTGTCTTTTACACCGATGTATGGGCTTCTCCCATCATTTAGTATGGAGATATTTGTGTAGCCTCTTCCTTCTGTTAGTTGTTTAATTGTCCATCTTCATTCATGGCTGGATGTGGCAGGACTGCAGAGGTTTTATCTGATCCATTGGTTGTGGGATGCCTTAGCTGCGTCTATTGCATGCTGCTTACATTGTTTGGCATGCAAATAGTCCTGTGTTGTATCTTCACCAGGTTGACACCTCATTTTTAGGTATGCCTGATGCTGCTCCTGGCATGCCCTGCTGTACTCTTAATTGAACCAGGGTTGATCCCTTGGCTTCATGGTATTGGTAGAGTGGGGGATATGCCGGGCCATGAAATTACCAATTGTGGTTGAATATAATTCGACTGCTGATGCCCACAGCACGTCATGGATGCCCAATTTTGAGCTGCTAGATCTGTTCTGAATCTATCCCATTTAGCCTGGTGGTAGTGCCACACAACACGACGGAGGGTATGCTCAGTGTGAAGAAGGGACTTTGTCTTCACAAGGACTATGCGGTGGTCACTCCTACCTAAACTGTCATGGACAGATGCATCATGACAGGTAAATTGGTGAGGGCAAGGTCTAGCAGGTTTTTCCCTCTTGTTGGTTCCCTCACCATCTGTTGCAGGCCCCGCCTGGTAGATATGTCCTTCGGGACTCAGCCAGCTCAGTCAATAGTGGTGCTACCAAGCTACTCTTGGTGATGGACATTAAGTCCCCACCCAGAGTACATTCAGTGCCCTTGCCACCCTCAGTGCTTCCTCAAGTAGTGTCCCGCATGGAGGAGTATTGACTCATCAGCTGATGGAGGGTGGTAGGTGATACTCAGAAGGAGGTTTCCTTGCCCATATTTGACCCAATGCCAGGAGACCTCATGGGGTCCAGAGATAACATTGAGGACTCCCAGGGCAACTCGCTCAAGACTATATACCACTGTGCCACCACCTCTGCTGGGTCTGTCCTGCCAGTGGGACAGGACATACCCAGGGATGGTAATGGTGGTGTCCAGGCCATTTGCTGTAAGGTATGATTCTATGAGTATGACTATGTCAGGCTGTTGCCGGACTAGTCTGTGGGACAGCTCTCCCAATTTTGGCACAAGCCCCCAGACATCTAAGGAGAACTTTGCAGGGTTGAGTGTGCCAATAGCGTTTCCAGTGCCTAAGTCGATTCCAGGTGGTTCGTCTGGTTTTATTTCTTTTTGACTTTTCTGTAGCGGTTTGGTACAACTGAGTAGCTTGCTAGGCCATTTCAGAGGGCATTTAAGAACCACATTGCTGTGGATCTTATCATGAAAACATGCTATGCCAAATAATGATTTTTTTAATCCACCATCTGGAAACCTGGATTAAATTTTTAAAAAGGAAAAAAGGAACAGATAAAAGGTGACTGCTAACAGAAGGTGACTGCTAACAGATGGCCACTGCAATTTGCATCACTATACCCTACATTCCAATGCATTAAGGTGGAGGCAAGTTGTCTGCGCAGTCCCCTCCAGAACAATGACCGAGGGAATTTTAAGTGAACTACCTGTCCTGCTCCCATTAACAAGACATTAAGGCCATCACTTGGGACATTAAGGCCATCACTTGGGACATTAAGGCCATCACTTGGGACATTAAACTGGTTGAGACGAACCACTCAAACCTAATCACTTGAACAAGGGGACCCTTCTTGAGAGAAGGGAATTCCTAGACATGAACTGATTAAGTTGCAAGAGGGAATACACACAGCCATCATGTTGAATCACTGGGTGATGGTCATGTGACAGGCCCACCATCTGTGTTTAAGCTGGTGTTTTCTCTGCAGCAAAGAAGACAAGCAACTAGACACTGACAAGAGAAGACCAAGTGGGGGTCCCTCCTCTCTCTAGTCCACCTTACAAGCCTGCTGGCCATAACCATCTAGGCCTATCACTGCTGCAGCGCATGAAGGAAATCATCCGCAATACTGTCTCCAGCAGACCACCGAATCAGCCGGCCACATCTGCAAACCTGAAGCCTCAGGACCACCGAACACAGTCGGACACCAGCCGACTCAACAAACTCTACAAACTGTATATCCCTTTTTATTGCTTCAGACTCTAATCCAACCAATCTATTCTTCCCCACACTGTAACCTATTGGAGTATGTGAGAGAGTGAGTGCGCGAGAGTGAGTGCGCGAGAGTGAGTGCGCGAGAGTGAGTGCGCGAGAGTGAGTGCGCGAGAGTGAGTGCGCGAGAGTGAGTGCGCGAGAGTGAGTGCGCGAGAGTGAGTGCGCGAGAGTGAGTGCGCGAGAGTGAGTGCGCGAGAGTGAGTGCGCGAGAGAGAGTGCGCGAGAGAGAGTGCGCGAGAGAGAGTGCGCGAGAGAGAGTGCGCGAGAGAGAGTGCGCGAGAGAGAGTGCGCGAGAGAGAGTGCGCGAGAGAGAGTGCGCGAGAGAGAGTGCGCGAGAGAGAGTGCGCGAGAGAGAGTGCGCGAGAGAGAGTGCGCGAGAGAGAGTGCGCGAGAGAGAGTGCGCGAGAGAGAGTGCGCGAGAGAGAGTGCGCGAGAGAGAGTGCGCGAGAGAGAGTGCGCGAGAGAGAGTGCGCGAGAGAGAGTGCGCGAGAGAGAGTGCGCGAGAGAGAGTGCGCGAGAGAGTGAGAGTGTCTGTCTGTGTGTGGGAAAGTTGGAGCAAAGTTTATTATTTTACTTAGATCGCTTTAAGTACATAAAGCTAACCTCTCTTTGTTAGGAAGGTATATAGTGATTTATTTTTGTAGGAAGATCATAGAGAGACAATATAAAATAAAGGATACAATTCTAAAGGGGTGCAGGAGCAGAGGGACCCGGGGATATATGTGCATTCACTGAAGGTGGCAGGGCAGGTTGAGAAAGCAGATTTACATGATCCCGGTCTTTATACAGAGAGTAGAAAAGCAAGGAAGTTATGACAAACCTGCACAAAACACTGGTTCAGTCTCAACTGGAGCATTGTGTCCAATTCTGGGCACCACACTTCAGGAAGGATGTGAAGGGATTGAAGAGGATGAAGAAAAGACTCACGAGAATGGTTCCAGGGATGTGGAACTTCAATTATGTGGCTAGGTCTGTTCTCCTCAGAAAACAGAAGATTAAGAGGAGATTTGAAAGAGGTGTTCAAAATCATGGAAGGGTCTGGACAGAGTAGATAGGGAGAAACAGTTCCTGTTGGTGGAATGGTCAAAAATGAAAGGACACCAATTTAAGGTGACTGACAAAAGAATCAACAGCAACGAGGAAAAACATTTTTACGCAATGAGTGATTAGCAACTAGAATGCACTCTCTGAAAGGGTGGTGGAAGCAAATTCAATCGAGGCTTTTAAAAGAGAATTGGACAATTATCTAAAGAGAAAAAAATTGTACGGTTACAAGCAAAAGGCAAGGAAGTGGGACTAAGTGAGTCGCTCTTGCAGAGACTTGGTAGGGACATGATGGACCAAATGGCCTTCTTCTGTGCTGTAACCATTCTATAATTATTGACAATTTCGCATTAGGAAATCATTAGCTGTTCTTTGCTGTCAGATTTGAAAACTATGTCTTGGATTGCTCAACATTTAAAATTCATTTATAAGTGCATGCTATATAGCAAAAAAGTGAAATATAAAATGTAATATTTGCTCTATAACCAGACCATTCTTGGTGCATTGCGAACACAAATTTAATGCTTCGTAAATATTAATGGTTTTACAATAGCATTCTTTAATTCTTACCAATGTAGTGCTGTGTTTCACATATAAAGTTCAGAATTGCATGGAACATGGCACAAAATCACAGAATCATTACAGTGCAGAAGGAGGGCATTTGGCCATCGTGTTCGCACCAGCTCTCTGAAAGAGTAATTCCCTTAGTTCCATTCCCCGCCTTCTCCCCGTAACCCAGCACATTCTTCCTTTTCAGATAACAGTCTGTGCCCTCTCGCTCTCGATCCTTTCACGAGTGGTAGCAGTTTCTCCCTATCTACTCTGTCCAGACCCCTCATGATTTTGAATACCTCTAACAAAATCGCCTCTCAGCCTTATCTTCAAGAAAAACAGTCCTAACTTCTCCAATCTATATTCATAACTGAAGTTCCTCATCCCTGGTACCACTCTCGTTAATCTTTTTTGAACTCTCTCCAATGCCCTCACATCTTTCCTAAAGTGTTTTGCCCAAAACTGGACGCAATACTCCAGTTGTGGCCTAACTAGTGTCTTATTTAAGTTCAACATAACTTCCTTGCTCTTGTACTCTATGCCCTTATTAATAAAGCTCAGGATACTGTACGCTTTATTAATTGCTCTCTCAACCTATCCTGCCATCTTCAATGACTTATGCACATATATACCCAGGTCCCTCTGCTCCTACACCCCCTTTAGAATTGTACCCTTTATTCTATATTGTCTCTCCCAAAATGAATCACTTCACATTTTTCCACATTGAACTTCATCTGCCATCTATTATCAATATTTATTTTTCATCAGCTCTATTCTGTTACTAGGAGACTACATTCAACGACTTTAAAGCACTGATCTATTGGTTCACTCAAGAACCAGGCTCAGCACAGCCTTTCAAGAAACCTAATCCAAAAAAAGAAGAGACCAGCAATCAAAACACCAATAATTAAAAAGTAATGTTCTTTCAAACCCTGCTGCAAACCCTTAAAATAGCTTTAAAAATTACATCAAATTGGAATACCAAACTTCAAATAATTTGTTTACATTATTTTCACAGAACAAGTCTATGTGCTCTTAATATACTACAGCTTCAATGATATCTGAACAATAGAGAAACTGAAATTACAGCACTCTAAATTTAAGTCCTGAAAGTGACCTTTTTTGCTAAATGATCTTGCATAATTTTGGTAATTATTTGCTCCTGTATTTTTGACTGTGTTATATACATAGTAACTATTTACAGTAAGAAAATACTACATCCAAAAGCATTAGAAGTCAACTAGCAGCAGCACCTTGCAAAAGAAAAATAAAAAGCTTGGCCCAGATGAGTACAAAATCATAAGGAAACTTTTACAGTAATTTAATGGCATGGAAATTCTTATTTTGATAGATGTTAGGCACGCTAGTCCTCTATTTGCTTTCTATTTAGATAGCCAATCTTAAATCAAAATAAATAAATGCCTTGAGCAGGAGGTCTTTAAACAAATGACATTTAAGTTGTTCAAATGTTATTTCCAATCCAACAAATTGTAATCAGAGGTACAACTATTGAAAAGGTTTAAAGAAAAACACTTCCTATTGTGGGCATTAAGAACAAAATAAATACTGGACAGCATCAAGAACATGTTCAGCACCCAACTTCCTTACTTACACAAGTTTAAATGAAGCTGCATGCAATGCCATATTTCACTATAAGAGAGAGTGACATTAGTCAGCAATGCCAAGAAAATTGTTGGCCACAATCCCTAATAATGTTGTAAAATGTATATCGCTGCACTGTCCAATTTAGAAAGAACTTTCTTTTAATAATTAAATATTCTTCACAGTTTCTTTTCTTTCTTTGAAATATTGATATTGCATACATATAATACCTGTCAATTGCAAGACAAAAACAGTTTTGGTATCAGTTCAACCACAGCAAAATATGGAAATTGTAATTACAATAATCTAATCTTGTCGTAACCAACCACTTTTTAGGAAATATGTAATATGTTGCACACTGATGACGACAAAGCTTCCTATGCTTTTGTTACTTCAAAGCCAGATCTTATTTATGTTTCAAAATTTCTGTGACATTTGTTTGTAGTTGTGAATATTTTACCTGAAGCAACATCACAGGGAACTATGGATCATAAGAAAACCGTGCTCAATATATTATGCTGAGCATTATAAAACATCTGATGCATGTTCTTCCAGACTTTAAATATCCTTTTCAAAAAATAAATGAAGGGAACAAAGGAGATTAAGAGGATATTTGATAGAGATGTACAACATCCAAACATATGAATTAGGAACAGCAGTAGGCCACTCGGCCCCTCGAGCCTGCTCCGCCATTCAATAAGATCATGGCTGATCTGATTGTAACCTCAACTCCACATTCCCGCCCACCCCAATAACCTTTCATCCTCTTGCTTATCAAGAATCTATCTACCTCTACCTTAAAAATATTCAAAGACTCTGCTTCCACCATGTTTTGAGAAAGAGCGTTCCTAAGACACTCAACCCTCAGAGAAAAAAATTCTCCTTAGCTCTGTCTTAAATGGGTGACCCATAGTTCTAGATTCTCCCACAAGAGTAAACATCCATTCCACATCCACCCTGTCAAGACCCTCAGGATCTTATATGTTTCAATCAGGTTACCCCTTACTCTCCTAAACTCCAGCAGATACAAGTATGGCCTGTTCAACTTTTCCTCATAAGACAACTCACCCATCCAGGTATTAGTCGAGTAAACTTTCTCTGAACTGCTTCCAATGCATTTACATCCTTCGTTAAATAAGGAGACCAATACTGTACACAGTACTCCAGATGTGGTCTCACCAATGCCCTGTATAACTGAAGTATAACCTCCCTACTTTTGAATTCCATTCCCCTCGCATTAAATGATAACATTCCATTAGCTTTCCTAATTACTTGCTGAACCTGCATACTAACCATTTGCGATTCATACACTAGGACACCCAGATCCCTCTGCATCCTCTCACCATTTAGATAATATGCTTTTTTTTTATTCTTCCTGCCAACATGGACAATTTCACATTTTCCCACATTATACTTCATTTGCCAAATATTTGCCCACTCACTTAACCTATCCATATCCCTTTGTAGCTTCATGTTTCTTCACAACTTACTTTCCTACCTATCTTTGTCTCAACAGAAAATTTAGCAACCATACCTTCTGTCCTTCAGTCAATTCATTTATATAAATTGTAAAAAGTTGAGGCCCCAGTATTGATCCCTGTGGCACACCACTCATTACATCTTGCCAACCAAAAAATCTGTTTCCTGTCAGCTAGCCAATCTGCTATCCATGCAAAACTGTTACCCACTACACCATGAGCTTTTATTTTCTGCGATAACCTTTGATGTGGCACCTTATCAAATGCCTTGTGGAAAGCTAAGTACAGTACATGCACTGGTTCCCCCTTATCCACAGCACATTACTTCTTCAAAGAACTCCAATAAATTGGTTAAACATTTTCCTCTCACAAAACCATATTGACTATGCCTGATTACCTTGAATTTTTCTAAGTGCCCTGCTATAACATCATTAATAATAGCTTCTAACATTTTCCCTATGACAGATGTTAAGCTAACTGGCCTGTAGTTTCCTGCTTTCTGTCTCTCTCCCTTTTTGAATAAAGGAGTTACATTCGCTATTTTCCAATATAATGGAACCCTCCTCAAATGTAGAAAATTTTGGAAAATAAAACCAACACATCAACTATCTCATACCACTTCTTTTAAGACACTAGGATGAAGTCCATCAGGTCTCGGGGACTTGTCAGCCTGCAGCTCCAACAATTTGCTCAGTACTACCTCCCTGCTGATTGTAATTTTCTTGAGTTCCCTCCTCACTGGAAGGGAGGGGGAGTTGAATTTGCATTTGTCATATCTGAATCCTATGCCTAGTGATTTGTACAGTATTATTCAATTCTTCATAGCAGTTTGGTACAACTAAGTGGCTTGGTAGGCCAGTTCAGAGAGTGGTTAAGAATCAACTACATTTCTATGGCTCTGGAGTCACATATAGGGCTGGCCAGGTAAGGATGGTAGATTTCATTCTCTAAAGGATATCGGTGAACCAGATGGACTTATACTACAATCCAAGAATGTCATGGTCACCGTTACTGATAGTAGCTTTTTATTCCATATTTTACTGAATTAACTGAATTTCCCAGCTGCTGTGGTGGGATTTGAACTTTGTCTCTAGAACATTAATCCAGGCCTCTAGATTACTGATCCAGTAACATAACCATTATGTTACCATACCCACAGGAAGGGTTGCCCAAACCCACAGCAGTCCGATGTACCCTGAATCCCACAGTCCAATCCGAGTCATTACGTCACAAGAGGAGGCCATTCGGCTCATCAAGTTCATGCCGGCTCTCTAGAGCAATCCAGTTAGTCCTATTGCCCTGCTCTATCTCCATAGCCCTGCAAGTTTATTTTCCTCAAGTGCCAATCCAATTTCCTGTGAAATCACTGGTCATCTTGTCTTCCATCACCCTCATAGGCAAGTTCAGGTTATTGCCACTCGTCGTCTAAAAAAAAGTTCATCCTCACATTCCCCTGCATCTCTTGCCCCAACCCTTAAATTTGTGTCCCATCATCCTTGTGCGATCAGCAACTGGGAACAGCTTTTCTTTGTCTACCTTATCTAAACCAAAATTGAATCAATGGGAATCACAGGAAAATTCTCCACTGGCTGCAGTCATACCTACAATAAAAGAAGATGCTAGTGGTTGTTGGAAGTCAATCACCTCAGCCCCAGGCATCGCTGCAGGAGTTCGTCAGGGCAGTGTCCTAGGCCCAACCATCTTCAGCTGCTTCATTAATAGCCTTCCCTCCATCATAAGGCATTTAGTTCCATTCGCAACTCCTCAAATAATGAAGCAGTCCATGCCCACGTGTAGCAAAATCTGGACAACATTCAGGTTTGGGCTGATAAGTGGCAAGTCACATTCACGCCACACAAGTGTCAGGCAATGCCTATCTCCAGCAAAAGAGAAGCTAACCATCTCCCCTTGACACTCAACGAATTCTCCACTAGCAATACCCTGGGGGTCACCACTGACCAGAAAATGAACTGGACCAGCCACATAAATACTGTGGCTACAAGAAGTCAGAGGCTTGGGATTCTGTA
Organism: Heterodontus francisci; assembly: GCF_036365525.1. Lineage (NCBI taxonomy): Eukaryota > Metazoa > Chordata > Chondrichthyes > Heterodontiformes > Heterodontidae > Heterodontus > Heterodontus francisci. Next base: position 62,833,645 of record NC_090384.1, read on the forward strand.
GCGAATAACTCACCTCCTGATTCACAAAGCCTGTCCACCACAAACAAGGCACAAGTCAGAAGGATTATGGAATAATCTCCACTTGCCTGGATGAGTTCTGCTTCAACAACGCTCAAGAGTCTCAAAACCATCCAAGAAAAAGCAGTCCACTCAATAGGCACACCATCTACCACCTTAAACATTCACTCCCTCCACCACTGGGGACCATGGTAGCAGTGTGTACCATCTACAAGATACTCTGCAGAAACTCAACAAGACTTCTTCAACAGCACCTTCCAAACCCACAACCTCTACCATCCAGAAGGACAAGAGCAGCAGGCACATGGGAGCACCACCACCTGCAAGTTCCCATCCAAGTCGCACATCGTCCATTGGGAATATATTGCTGTTCCGTCATTATGTTCAGTCAAAATTCTGGAACTTCCTACCTAACAGCACTGTAGGAGTGCGTTCACCACTCAGACTGCAACATTTCAAGGTGTTATCTTACCACCACATTCTAAAGGGCAATAAAAGCTGGCCTAGCCAGCGACACCCACATTCAATAAATGAAAAACAGAAAAGAATTTACAAGTTAATTCTACAACTATATTACATTGATCCTGGGCAACTGCAGAACTCATTCTAGATACAAGTCCAAGATCTACACCATTTACAAGGCTAAGTGCCACTGTGCCTTCAGTTACAATTATACCTTTTATATCAATATTCCGTGAGGATCACAATAATCAAATAAACCATTTAGTGGTAGAACTGACATTAGTTTTTGGATTTCTACTGAGAATTAATGAAAAGTTTATTAGATTTGATGAAAATCTGATGAAACAAACATTCAATTAAGGTACAGAATAATTCTCAAAGTGTAATAGGTAGACAGCATCAAGTATACTCCTTTCATAAAATGCTCAAGATGACAAGTGCTGTAGAGAACTTAAACATTAAACTGGTGCATTATGCATTGGTAGAAGAATTTGATTTGAAAGAAATAACTCTCATTAATGTAGTGCTTTTCAGGCCAAAGCACTTCCCAGCCAATGAATTATTTTTCAAGTGTTGTCACTGTTACGTAGGAAAATACAGCAGCCAATTTGTGCACAGCAAGGTTCCACAAACAACGAGATAACCTGTTTTTCTGCTAGTGTTGGTTGAGGGATAAATGTTGCCCAGGTTTTTCTCATAGTGCTACGGGATCTTTTACATCCAACTGAATGTCAGAAGGAACATCAGTTTAACATCTCATCCATGAGACTGCACCTCAGACAATGAAGCACTCCCTTAATAGCGCACAAAAGTGTCAGCCTAGATTGTGTCAAATCCTACAATGGGGCTTGAAATCGCAACCTTGTGACTCAGATGAAAGTGTTGCCATTGATCCAAGTGGGCATTTAATTCTCAAGCTCATCTGATACTATTTAGAAGGCACTGACTGACAATGAGATACTTTTTTTTGTTCGTTTCATGGGATGTGGGCGTCGCTGGCAAGACAGCATTTGTTGCCCATCCCTAATTGCCCTTGATAACTGAGTGGCTTGCGAGGCACATCAGAGGGCAGTTAAGAGTCAACCACATTGCTGTGGGTCTGGAGTCGCATGTAGGCCAGACCAAGTAAGGACGGCAGGTTCCCTTCCCTAAAAGACATTAGTGAACCAGATGGGTTTTTACGACAATTAATGATGGTTTCATGGCACCATTACTGAGACTAGCTTTCAATTCCAGATTTTTTATTAATTAACTGAATTTAAATTCCACCAGCTGCCGTGGTGGGATTTGGACCGGTGTCCCCGGGGCATTAGCCTGGGTCTCTTGATTACTAGTGACATTACCACTATGCCACCGTCTCCCCTACAATAACTACAGGCCAGTCAGTTTAACGTCGATGGTGGGGAAACTTCTAGAAACCGTTATGAGTGAGGTGAGAGAAGTGCACTGTTAATTCAGTCCCACTTCTCCACAGGTCACAACATATCAATAAACTTTCCCACTTACCGAAAGTCAGTAAGATATTCTATTTGTCCCCAGAATAAAGCACACCAATCAGATTTCTTTAATAAACAACAAAATTATCCATTTATTATAAACCAAGTCTTAACCAATAATAAGTAAACATATACACGGATTGAAATATTAAAACCCCTTATTTTTATGCTAGCCCTCACACACACACTCACTCACATGCACAACTGGTTAACCGGGAGGAAAAAGAAACAGAATTTTTGTTTACAGCTGTTACAAAGAAATAGAAGGAATAAAAATTCCTTCAAGGCACAAAAACCCCAAAAGTAAAGGCAGTCAACCATGGATAACAAAGGAAGTTAAGGATTGTATAAGATTAAAAGAAATGACATATAAAGTTGCCAGAAATAGTAGTAAACTTGAGGATTGGGACGATTTTAGAATACAACAAAGGAGGACCAAGAAACTGATAAAGAAAGGGAGAATAGCATATGAATGTAAGCTAGCAAAACATATAAAACTGGACTGTAAAAGCTTCTACTGGTGCATAAAAAGGAATCATTTGGCTAAGACAAATGTGGGTCCATTACAAGCAGAATAAAGATAATTTATAATGGGGAATAGAGAAATGGCAGAGAAGCTAAATGATTACTTTGTGTCTATCTTCACTGAGGAAGATGCAAGAAATCTCCCAAATTAGAGATTCAAGGGATTAGGGGGAATGAGGAATTGAAGGAAATTCATATTAGTAAGAAGGTTGTATTGGAGAAATTAATCGGGCTGAAGGTTGTAAGAGGTAGCTATGAAGATAGTGGATGCATTGATGATCATCTTCCAAAATTCTAGATTGGAAGGTCACAAATGTCACCCCACTATTTAAGAAGGGAGGGAGAGAGAAAACACGGAATTACAGACATGTTAGCCTTACATTAGTCATTGGGAAAATGCTAGAATCTATTCTAAAGGATGTGATAAATGGACACTTGGATAATAATGATCTGATTGGATATAGTCAACATGGATTTATGAATGGGAAATCATGTTGATGGACCTGTTGGAGTTTTTTGAGGACGTTACTAACAGAATTGTAAAGGGCAGTTGGTGGATATGGTATACTTGGATTTCCAGAAGGCTTTTGATAACATCCCCCACAAGAGGCTGGTTGGCAAAATTAAAGCACATGAGATAGGAGGTAATATACCAGCATGGATTAAGGATTGGTTAACAGGCAAAAAGCAGAGAGTAGGGATAAACGGGTCATTCTCGCATTGGCAGGCTGTGACTAGTGGGGTACCGCAGGGATCAGTGCTTGGGCCCCAGCTGTTCACAATATATATCAATGATTTGGATGTGGGGACCAAATGTAGTATTTCCAAGTTCGCAGATGACACAAAACTAGGTGGGAATGCATGTTGTGAGGAAGATGCAAAACGGCTTCAAGGGGATTTGGACAGACTTAGTGTGTGGACAAGAACGTGGCAGATGGAATATAATGTGGAAAAATGTGAGGTTATCCACTTTGGTAGGAGGAACAGATGTGCAGATTATTTCTTATATGGTAAGAGATTAGAAAGCGTAGTTGTAAACAAGGGAACTGGGTGTCCTCGTCAATAAGTCACTGAAAGCTAGCATGCAGGTGCAGCAAGCAATTAGGAAGGCTAATAGTATATTAGCCTTTATCGCAAGAAGATTTGAGTACAGGAGTAAAGCCTTGTTTGAATTGTATAGAACCTTGGTTAGACCGCACTTTAAGTACTGTGTGCAGTTTTGGTCCCCTTACATTAGGAAGGATATTATTGCCATAGAGAGAGTGCAAGAAGGTTCACCAGACTTCTCCAGGGATGGTGGGACTATCCTATGGAGATAGATTGAGGAACTGGGCCTGTATTCGCTAGAGTTTCAAAGAATGAGAGGTGATCTCATTGAAACCTACAAAATACTTAAAGGGATAGAGGGTAGAGGCAGGTAAGATGTTTCCCCTGGTTGGGGAGTCTAGAACCAGGGAGACAATTTCAAAATAAGGGGGAAGCCACTCAGGACAGAGATGAGGAGAAATTTCTTTACTCAGAGGTTTGTGAATCTTTGGAATTCTCTACCCCAGAGGGCTGTGGAAGCTCAGTCATTGAGTATGTTTAAAGCAGAGATTGACAGATTTCTAAATATCAATGACATCAGGGGATATGAGGATAGTGTGGGAAAAAGGCATTGAAGTGGATGAGCAGCCATGACCATATTGAATGGCGGGGCAGGCTCGATGGGCTGAATGGCCTACTCCTATGTCCTATGTTCCTATACTGAATAGCGGATATGGAAGTCCTTTGTTTTGGCGAGGTGTCCCAAATGCGAATGGTGGCTGCCATTAGGAATCTTTCAAGGCAATGTTGATGAACAGTCTGTTTGGGTAAGCGGTCAAAGAAATTCAACTACAGAAGGCTTCACATAGGTCTTCCATCAGGTGTGCAGCAACAAAGGTTTCAGTTCTCAATGGATGCAAAGTTCTTTTAAAGATGCAAGATTTCTGCAAACATTCAGGATTTCTTCAAAATACAGGAGACAATAGTACAACTTCATACAGGATTTTCTTTTCAAGAGCAAGGACTCTTCAAAGAGCGTCAAAAGTGGTCTGGATTTTCTGTCCTCCTGGCAGATCAATAAGCAAAACTCCAACTGCTTCTTTTATCCAAAAATCTTAACAATTCAAAATGAAACCAACTTTTTCCAGGCAAGTCCTATGACACCATAAACTCTGACTTGTCAATAAGCAAAAACTCAAGTCAAAACCCCTTGCTATGTTTACCTGAAATCATGTGCCTTCCAGTAAAAACTTGTTAACTGGTCAACCTTTTGGTGACCTTCCTTTTAAAAAAAACACTAAGTTCAGCAATCTCCAGATGATTCAATGTCCATGGAATCCTTTTCAGTTCTTAAAAATATAGATTCTCAAGTTTTAACAAATAAAATGGAAACCCACGTAACAAAACAATAATTAGGGACAAAATTAATGGACCATGGACAAATGCGGGTTAATTAAGGAAAGCCGGCATGGATTTGTTAAGAGAAAATTGTGTTTAACTAACTTGCTGGAGTGTTTTGAAGAGGTAATGGAGCGGGTTCATGAGAACAATGCTGTTGATGTGATGTACATGGACTTCCAGAAGGCATTTGATACAGTGCTACACAACAGACTTGTGAGCAAAGTTACAGTTCATGGAATAAAAAGAACTGTAGGAACATGGATATGAAATTGGCTCTGTGACAGAAAATAGAGAATAGAGAAATAGGAAATGCATGCTTTTTCGGGCGAGGAGGTGGTTTGTAGTGGAGTTCCCCAGGATCAGTGTTGGGCACCTTGCCCTTCCCGATATATACTAATGACCTATACTTTGGTGTACATGGCAAAATTTCAAAATTTGATGATATGAAACTTGGAAGCATTGTGTACTATGAGCAGGATAGTGTAGAACATAAAAAGGACACAGACAAGTTGGTGGAATAGGCAGACAAGTGGCAGATGAAATTCAATACAGAGAAATGTGAGTGATTTATTTGGACAGGAAGAACATGGAGAGACAATACAAAATAAAGGGTACAGCTCTAAAGTGGACACAGGAGCAGAGGCACCTGGGTGTATACGTGCACAAGTCAGAGAAGGTGGCAGGACAGGTGGAGACAGGAGTTAATAAAACATACAGTATTCTGGGCTTTATTAATAGGGGCATAAAGTACAAAAGCAAGGAGGTTATGTTGAACTTATATAAGACACAAGATCGACCCCAGCTGGAGCACTGCATCCAGTTCTGGGTGCCACACTTTAGGAAAGATGTGAAGGCATTGGAGAGTGTGCAGAAAAGATTCACGAGAAATGGTTTCAGAGATGAGGAACTTCAGTTACATGGATAGATTGGAGAAACTGGGACTGTTTCCCTTAGGGAAATAAAGGCTAAGAGGTATTCAAAATCATGAGGGGTGTGGACAGAGTAGATAGGGAAAAACCGGTCCCATTCATGAAAGGACTGAGAATGAGATGGCACAGATTTAAAGTAATTGGCAAAAGAAACGTGAGGAAAAATGTCTTCATACAGCAAGTGGTTATGGTCTGGAGTGCACTGCCTGAGAGTCTGGTACAAGCAGGTTCTACTGAGGTATTCAAAAGGGAATTAGACTGTTATCTGAAAAGGAAGAATGTGCAGTGTTACAGGGAGAAGACAGGGGAATGGCACTAGGTGGATTACTCATTCGGAGTGCTGGTGCAGATGTGATGGGCTGAATGGTCTCCTTCTGTGCTGTAGCAATTCTGTGATTGTCAGGACTTTCCATGATTCAGGACGGAGGAAAAGCAGGTTTAATCATTTGGCGTTACCATTTTCACCACTAGTAGCAATGGTAGGCTCTGGAAGCAGATTAGTGGCTGCACCTTCCTCACTGAGAGTGCATTGCTGGACTAAGTGGTGATGCAGTGGTAGGGGGAGTAAGACAGTAATTTTGTAAGGATACTTAAAAATTGGGTTCAAAAGATAAAGGAAATAAGTATTTATTTTAAACTAAACCTCTAAATCATTGAAACATCAAATGGTGGACTGAAGTCCTTCACATAGAATACAAAAAGAGATGGAGCTTGCAACACACCATAACTATATACAGTTTCAATTATACGTTCTACAACAAAACAAGACATACCTTCAAGTCCTACATCAGTCCACTTCTTCCCAGTGACTATCAACTTAGTATGACAAGGATGCTACATTATTGTACTATAATATATATTTTATACATTATAAAAGGTAGGAAGACAATGCTTGTGTAAACGCACAAAGTGTGGTGAATAAAGTAGGTGAGCTACAAGCACAAATAGCAGCATGGAAATATGATGCAGTGGCAATAACGGAAACATGGCTTAGAAATGGCGAGGACTGGGCACCTAATATACAAGGATATAAAGTGTTAGAGAAGGAAAAAAAGGGAAGTGAGGTGGCAGTACTTATTAGGGAAGACATTGTAGTGTTGGAAACATACGAACATATGAATTAGGAGCAGGAGTAGGCCACTTGATCCCTCGGGCCTGCTCTGCCATTCAATAAGATCATGGCTGATCTGATTGTAACCTCAACTCCACATTCCGCCTACCCCCAAAAACCTTCCACCCCCTTGCTTATCAAGAATCTATCTACGCCTGCCTTAAAAATATTGAAAGACTCTCCTTCCAGTTTAGTTTAGAGATACAGCACTGAAACAGGCCTTCAGCCCACCGAGTCTATGCCGACCATCAACCACCCTTTTATACTAATCCTACACTAATCCCATATTCCTACCACATCCCCACCTGTCCCTATATTTTCCTACCACCTACCTATACTAGGGGCAATTTATAATGGCCAATTTACCTACCAACCTGCAAGCCTTTTGGCTTGTGGGAGGAAACCGGAGCACCCGGAGAAAACCCACGCAGACACAGGGAGAACTTGCAAACTCCACACAGGCAGTTCCCAGAATTGAACCCGGGTCGCTGGAGCTGTGAGGCTGCGGTGCTAACCACAGCGCCACTGTGCTGCCTTTTGAGGAAGAGAGTTCCAAAGACTCTCAACCCTCAGAGGAGAAAATTCTCCTCATCTCTGCCTTAAATGGGTGACCCCTTATTTTTAAACGGTGACCCCTAGCTCTAGATTCTCCCACAAGAATAAACATCCTTTCCACATCCACCCTTTCAAGACCCCTCAGGATCTTATATGTTTCAATCGGGTCGCCTCTTACTCTCCTAAACTCCAGCAGATACAAGTATGGCTTGTTCAACCCTTCCTCATAAGACAACCTGCCCATTCCAGGTATTCGGCTAGTAAACTTTCTCTGAACTGCTTCCAACACATTTACATCCTTTCTTAAATAAGGAGACAAATACTGTACACAGTACTCCAGATGTGGTCTCACCAATGCCCTGTATAGCTGAAGCATAACCTCCCTACTTTTGTATTCAATTCCCCTCGCAATAAACGATAACATTCTATTATCTTTCCGAATTACTTGCTGTACCTGCATACTAACCATTTGCAATTCATACACTAGGACACCCAGATCCCTCTGCATCTCAGAACTCTGCAATCTCTCACCATTCAGATAATATGCTTCTTTTTTATTCTTCCTGCCAAAATGGACAATTTCACATTTTCCCACATTATACTCCATTTGCCAGATAAGGCAATTTGTATCTAAGCAAAAGAAGATTTTACGGTGGTCTTGTGACTCTTTTTTTTTTACAAAGGCTTTCAATTTCAGTTCTGCAGTTAGAGAGACCAGAGGGAAACAGAACAGCTAGCAGTGGCTAAAGCTGTCTTTTGCTGATAGACCAGAGGAAAAGGCCTATTCACTCTGAAAATAAGCTCTGCATTTCAAGGGAAAAAGTGCTATATTTAGGGTGAAGTTTTGACCTGCCTGAGGAGACAGGAAGAGACACAGAGAAAAGAGGAATTGCTACACTCTGTGGAGAAACACTGCTTTGGAGAAGGGAAGTCTGTTTTTCAGGCGGGGCAAGTTGCTGTTGCCTCCAGTCAAGAATCCCTGCCTCGAGAGTGAGTTCTGTAGTGCTGTGCTCTGTGCGGAAGGCTCTTTTGCTGAGAGCCAGTCCTGTTGACTTTGTGTTTTGGAAGTTTCTATACTCTCAAGTTTCTAATGTTAGACTGCTACTTTAAAATTTAAATAGACTTGTCGCTACAACCTGTTGCTGAAAGATCTGTATGACGCCTGCCGCAGACAAACTACCTGAATGCCTTCCCAACCATAAACTGTTCATTAATTTCACCTGGAGAGACAGTGAGTGGCATATGACTATTTGACTCCGTGACACCTCACCAATCCAGGAAAATACTACCAGAAGATACAACCCAGTTATTTTATTATCCCTAAGAAACTGTTATAAAATCAATATAACCATTTCCCCCCAGTTAACCATTGGTAATTGAAAGTATGTGTGTGCATGAGGGTTAGGAAGATGAAGGAGTTATAAAATCTTTTCATACTTATGGATTCATCTCATTATCGCTTAAAACTTGGTTTATTAATAGTTAATTTTGTTGTTGTTTACAGACACCTAGTTTGGTGTGCTTTATTCCGGGGATAAAGTGATTAATTTGGCCAGTTTTTTCCGGTAGGTGGGAAACTTTACTAATATGCCTTGACCTGTGGAATAGTGGGAATGAATTAACAGTGCATTACTTCTGCCTTGGTTGTAACAGTATGATCACATTACTAGGGGTATTCCAAAGGCCTCCAAATAGCGAGAGAGAGGGGAGCAAATCTGCAGGGAAACCACAAAGATGTTCAAGAACTGTAGAGTGACGACATTGGCAGACTTTAATTACTCAAATATCGATTGGAATAATTTAAGAAGAAAGGGTAAGGAGGGGGAGGAATTTCTGAAATGTTTTCAGTAGAACTTCCTTGATCTGTATGTTCTCAGCTCAACTAGAAAAGAGGCATTGCTGGATCTGGTGCTGGGAAATGAGGGAGGCCAAGTGGACCAAGTGTCGGTCAGGGAGCACTTGGGTAAGAGTAATCATCGTATCATAAGGTTTAGACTAGTAATGCAGAAAAGCAAGGAACAAAATAAAGTAAAATGTCTAGATTGGAAGAGGGCACTAAGGAAATGGAATCTGACAAAATATCAGTAGAAGTAGAGACAGTAGAGGCAAAGGATGGGACAAAATATGAGAGGAGTGAGGTACCTAAAAGGCTGGCAATGCTTAGGGTAGGTAAGTCACCTGGTCTGGATGGCTTGCATCCCAGGTTGCTAAAGGAAGTGGGGATGGAGACAGTGGAAGGGCTTGCCATAATCTTGCAATCTTCCCTGGATATAGGAGAGGTGCCAGAGGATTCGACATTGGCAAATATGACACCCTTATTCAAGAAAGAGTATAAGGACAGTCCTAGCAACTACAGGCCAGTTAGTTTATCAGTGGTGGGTAAGGTTTTAGATACAATATTCAGGGAAAATATCAACAAGTAATTAGAGAGGTTCAAGTTAATTAAGGATAGCATGGATTTGTAAAAGGCAGATCATGCTTGACTAATCTAATTGAATTTTTGATGAAGTAACAGAGAAGGTTGATGAAGGGAATGCAGTGAATATTGCTTGTATGGATTTTAAGAAAGCATTTGATAAGGTATCACATAAAAGGCTGGTTAACAAAACTGAGGCTCATGGAATAAGAGGGTTTGTGTCCAATTGGATAAAAAATTAGCTTAATTAAGGACAGAAAACAGCGAGTCATAATAATGGTTGTTTTTCAGACTGGAGGATGGTAGACAGTGGGGTTCCCCTCGGGTCAGTGCTGAGATCATTGCTTTTTTTGCTATATATAAATGACTTGGATCTTGGAATAGAGTAAATCTCAAGAATTTCTGATGGTACCAAACCTGGAGGTGTGGCGAACAGTAAGGATGAAATGAACCACCTGCAACAGGACATTGATAGGCTAGCAGAATGCGCTGACAGGTGGCAGACGGAATTTAATACTGACATGTGTGAGGTGATGCATTTTGGCAGGAATAGGGTGAGGCAATATAGACTTAATGGCGTAGTTCTGAAGAGTGCGCAGGAACAGAGGAAACTGGGGGTGCATGTGCATCGATCTTTAAAGGTGGGAGGACATATTGAGAGTGTGCTTAGCAAAGCATATGGGATCTTGGGTTTCATAAGTAGAGGCATTGAGTACAAAAGCAGGCAAGTTATATTGAACTTTATAGAACTCTGGTTAGGCCCCAACTGGAGCATTGCATCCAGTTCTGCTCACCACACTTCAGGATGAATGTGAGGGTTCTTGAGAAGATGCAGAGGAGATTTACCAGAATGGTTCCAGGGATGGAAAATGTTAGTTACAAGGTTGGGTTGGAAAAGCTGGGTTTGTTCTCCTTAGAACAAAGGAGATTGAGGGGAGATTTGATAGAGGTGTACAAGATTATGGCTTAGATAAGCTAGACAAGGAAAAACTGTTCCCATTAACAAATGGCACAATGATTAGGGGACACAGATTGAAAGTTTTGGCAAGAGGTGCGGGGGGGAATATGAGGAAGCACATTTTTACGCAGCGAGTGGTAATGACCTGGAACTCACTGCCCACAAGGTGGTGTAAGCGGAGAAAATCAATGACCTCAAGGAGGAAATTGGATGGCCACTTGAGGGAAATTAACTTGCAGGGCTACAGGGATCGAGTGGGGGAGTGGGACTGACTGAATTGCTCAGTGGAGAGCCAGTATGGACTCCATGGGCCGAATGGCCTCCTTCTGTGACGTGAATGGCTATGACTCCAAGAATGCAGAAAGGCAATATAAAATGGCACAAATTTAAAGAGGTGCAGGTACAGAGAAAACTTGGGGTTTAAATATACAAATCTTTGACAGTGGCAAGACAAATTGATAAGGCTATGATAAGGCATACAAGATCCTGGGCTTTATAAATAGAGAGATAGAATTCAAAAGCAAGGAGATTATGCTTGACCTTTACAAATCAATTCTAGGCACCACACTTTAGGAAGATGTCAAGGCATTGGAGAGGGAGCAGTGGAGAATTACTGGAATGTTACCAGAGATGAGGGACTTTAGTTATGTCAAGAGCCCACAGAAGCTGGGACTGCTTTCTTTACAATAAAGATTAAGGAGAAATTCAACAGCATTTTAAATTTTGAAGGGTTTTGATGAAATAAATAAGGAGGAATTGTTTCCACTGGCAGGAGGGTTGGTAACCGGAGAACACAGATTTAAGATCACTGGAAAAATAATCAGTTGTGGGGGGGGGTGAAAATGAGGAGACTTTTTTGTTCAAATACAGCATATTGTTATGATCTGGAATTCACTGCCTGAAGGGTGTTGGAAGCAAATTCAATAGTAACTCTTCTAAAGGAAGTGGATATGCATTTGAGGAGGAAACATCTTCAGATTGATGTGCAAAGCACAGGGCAGTGGGACTATTTGGATAGCTCTTTCAAACAGCCAGCACAGGCATGAGGGGCTGAATAGCCTCCTGTGCTGTATGATTCTATGATGTATAGTATATAACAAATACATATAGAAATAAAAACAAGAAACATCTGTGAGCTTAATGCTGCACTTCAATCATAAGAAACACATACATTCACAAAGTGCTAAAGTTTCATTCGCATCATTCGGAATCTGAACCTCCAGATTGTTTTACAGCCCACTAACTCCCTCCCTATTCTGTAAACAGAAACAATATCAGCCTCACCTTCTCTTCCTGTCAAGTGATGCAGTCTCACTATAAGTGCTTGCATCATAAAGACTGTCTCAGTGTCATTCTAGTCATGCGAGATCATTGTCACTCGCACGAGACTTACAGCAAGTGGATTTTAAAATGTTTTCACTTGCACAGTCAGAGCATGTCTTCCTTCTGGCAAGTTCATTCCACACTCCTCGAGCTGAAGGCACTGCTAAGCTAGCCACTGAAATGACAGATCTGTTCTCTACCCTCTCCCCCATTGTGTCCCTCACAATCTACAGGTACTAAGCACCATCCCAACATACTTCCCAATAAAACTGTTCACTTCTCCCATGTGATTTATCTCAAAGAAAACAAAAACCACGTGCGAATTGTACAACAGTGTAGAACTCTCAAGCACAATATACGGTTATACTACTCTGTGACATAAAAATGTAAATTGTTAAACTGTAGTTCAATAACAAAATGAAATTGGCAGAAAAAAACAGAAAATAAACAGCTGGTTTGTACCAAGCCTTACAATGTTACAACACTGAAGTGTTTAAAAGACTTCACGAATGTGATTTAATCACTATTGTCTTGCCAGAATGATTGTGAACTCAAATCAAAACTAGCAAAAACAAGTATCTTATAACAATATGTCCCTGAGGGAAGGAAATCTGCTGTCCTTACCTGGTTTGGCCTACATGTGACTCCAGACCCACAGCAATGTGGCTGACTCTTAAAATGCCCTCTAAAATGGCTGAGCAAGCCACTCAGTTGTACCTAACCACTAAAAAGTCAATAAGGAATGAAACCGGACGGACCTAGGCACCGGAAACAACAACGACAAACCCAGTCCTGTCCACCCAGCAAAGTCCTCCTTACGAACATCTAGGGGCTTGTGTCAAAGTTGGGAGAGCTGTCCCACAGACTAGTCAAGCAACAGCCTGACATAGTCATACTCACCGAATCATACCTTACAGACAATGTCCCAGACACGACCATCACCATTCCACTGGCAGGACAGACCAGTGGTGACAGCACAGTGGTATACAGTCGGGAGGAAACTGCCCTGGAAGTTCTCAATATTGACTCTCGTCCCCATGAAGTCTCATGGCATTAGGTGAAACAAGGGCAAGGAAACCTCCTGCTAAATACCACCTACTGCCCCACCTCAGCTGATGAATCAGTACTTGGAGGAAGCACTGAGGGTGGCAAAGATGCAGAATATAATCTGGATGGAGGATTTCAATGTCCATCACGAAGAATGGCTTGGTAGCACCACTACTGACCAAGCTGGCCGAGTCCTAAATGACACAGCTGCTGGGCTGGGTCTGCAGCAGGTGGTAAGGGAACCAAGAGGGAAAAACATACTTGACCCCACCCTCACCAATCCGCCTGCCGCAGCTACATCTGTCCATGACTGTATTGGTAGGAGTGACCACCGCACGGTCCTTGTGAAGACAGAATCCTGTTTTCATACTGAGGATACGCTCCATCGTGTTGTGCGGCACTACCAATGTGCTAATGGGATAGATTTCGAACAAATCTAGCAATGCAAAACTGGGCATCCATGAAGCGCTGTGGGCCATCAGCAGCAGCAGAATTGTACTCAACCACAATCTGTAACCTCATGGCTCGGCATATCCCCCACTCTACCATTACCATCAAGCTGGGAGATCAACCCTGTTTCAATGAAGAGTGCAAGAGGACATGCCAGGAGCAGCACCAAGCATACCTCAAAATGAGGAGTCAACCTGGTGAAGCTACATCCCAGGACTACTTGCATGCCAAAGAGCGTAAGCAGCATGCGACAGACGGAGCTAAGCGATCCCACAACCAACGGATCAGATCTAAGCTCTGCAGTCCTGCCACCTCCGTCGTGAATGGTGGTGGACAATTAAACAACGAACAGGAGGAGCTGGTTCCACAAATACCCCCATCCTCAATGATGGGAGAGCCTAGCACATCAGTGCAAAAGATAAGGCTGCAGCATTTGAAACAATCTTCAGCCAGAAGTGCCGAGTGGATGATCCATCTCGGCCTCCTCCTAAAGTCCCCAGCATCACGATGCCAGTCTTCAGCCAATTCGATTCACTCCGCGTGATATCAAGAAACGACTGAAGGCACTGGATGCTGCAAAGGCTATGGGCCCTGACAATATTCCAGCAATAGTACTGAAGAGCTGTGCTCCAGAGCTTGCCGCATCCCTAGCCAAGCTGTTCCAGTCCAGCTACAACATTGGCATCTACCAGCAATGTGGGAAATTGCCCAGATATGTCCTGTACACAAAAAGCAGGAAAAATCCAACCCGGCCAATTACCGCCCCATCAGTATATTCTTGATCATCAGTAAAGCGATGGAAAGTGCCATTGACACTGCTTTCAAGCGGCACTTGCGTAGCAATAACCTGCTCAGTGATGCTCTGTTTGGATTCCGCCAAGGCCACTCAGCTCCAGACCTCAGTGCAGCCGTTGTCCAAACATGGACAAATGAGCTGAACTCCAGAGGCGAGGTGAGAGTGACTGCCCTTGACATCAAGGCAACATTTGACCAAGTGTGGCATCAAGAAGCCCCAACAAAACTGGAGTCAAAGGGAATCAGGGGGAAACTCTTTGTTGGTTGGAGTCATACCCAGCACAAAGGGAGATGGTTGTCGTTGTTGGAGATCAGTCATCTCAGCTCCAGGACATTACTGCAGGAGTTCCTCAGGGTAGTGTCCTAGGCCCAAGCATCATTGGTTGCTTCATCAATGAACTTCCTTCAATCATGAGATCAGAAGTGGAGATGTTCGCTGAAGATTGCACAATGTTCAGCACCATTCGCAATTCCTCAGATACTGAAGCAATCCATATAGAAATGTAGCAAAACCTGGACAATATCCAAGCTTGGGCTGATAAGTGGTAAGTAACATTCGTGCCACACAAGTGCCAGGCAATGACCATCTCCAACAAGAGAGAATCTAACCATCTCCCCTTGATATTCAATGGCATTACCATCGCTGAATCCCCCACTATCAACATCCTGGGAGGGTTATCATTGACCAGAAACTGAACTGGAGTAGCCATGTAAATACTGTGGCTACAACAGCAGGTCAGAGGCTAGGAATCCTGTGGCGAGTAACTCACCTCCTGACTCCCCAAAGCCTGTCCACAATCTACAAGGCACAAGTCAGGAATTGAATGGAATACTCTCCACCTGCCTGGATGGGTGTAGCTCCAACACTCAAGAAGCTCGAGACCATCCAGGACAAAGCAGCCCGCTTGATTGGCACCCCATCCACAAACATCTACTCCCTCCACCACCAGCGCACAATGGCAGTAGTGTGTACCATCTACAAGACGCACTGCAGCAACACACCAAGGCTACTCAGGCAGCACCTTCCAAACCTGCAACCTCTACCACCGAGAAGGACAAGGGCAGCAGATGCATGGGAACACCACCTCCTGCAAGTTCCCCTCCAAGCCACACATCATCCTGACTTGGAACTATAATCGCCGTTCCTTCACTGTTGCTGGGTCAAAATCCTGGAACTGCCTTCCCAATAGCACTGTGGGTGTACCTACCCCTCATGGACTGCAGCAGTTCAAGAAGGCAGCTCACCACCACCTTCTCATGGGCAATTACGGATGGGCAATAAATGCTAGCCTGGCCAGGCCAGTGACGCCCACAACCCATGAAATGAATTTTAAAAAATGCTTCCGAGTGTAATTTTCATTCAACAGATAAAAGGTTAAGAGAATGATATGATGCTCTAAGCTAACTCTCGCCAACTCACAAAAGCACTGTCACTTCAAAGTTTCTTGTTAAAACTCAGTTCTTCTTTCACTGCCACCTTCTTTCCTCTTCTTCTCCTTAACAGCATCATCTACGCTTGGGTACAATTCCAGAAGCCTCACCAAAATGGTCATTTTGGGACAGTAGGTTTAATGATTTATTCCACCAACATGAAAAGCAGAAGCTAGTCCTCAGAGGGCCTCTAGAAGAAATTTGCATTTCTAGCAGCAGTCAGAATTCCAGTCATTTTGCTCCTTTTCCTAGGTTGGGGACACGGAGACCAAAAGTTACCCTCTCTCATTACCCCTATTGCTATCTGGGTACTTACCAACTAACTTAAACAAGGGACCAAACTCAAGACCCAGTGAGTTGCTGCATACCCTAATATTGTTATCTTTTACACTGCTATGTCATTGGCCACTGTAGCTTCAAAGTCCATCCAATTGCCATTATATTTCATAGCAACATTTACTTCCTTGCGTACAATGCCAAATTGTAAAGCCCAATCTTCATGTCAACTGCATCTAGCTAGTCTCCTACTCATACCATCTAAAGCACTGTAATGCCCTGTTGGATATCCTTATATGCGAGGCAAAAGTCTGCAAAGGAAACCCAACCGAGCCCGAGTGCCGGACCCGGAAGTGCGATCCGACCCGAACGCGACAGATGTCGTCGGGTCGGGTAGCAGGCCTTTATCCACGTACTGATGTAAAGGCCTGCTACCCAACCCAGCGACTTGTGTCAGGTTCGGGTCGCACTTCCGGTTCTGGCATTCAGGCTCGGTCGGGTTTCCTTTGTAGACCTTTAATACCATCTACATAATTTGTGGCAAGGTCATCACTTTCAATTACTCCTTTGGTTAAAAAGTGTAATGAATCACAAAGGAAGATGGTTGTGGTTATTGGAGGTCAACCATCTCAGTCCCAGGACATCATCGCAGGAGTTCCTCAGGGTAGTGTCCTGGGCCCAACCATCTTCAGCTGCTTCATCAATGACCATCCCTCCAGCGTGAGGTCAGAAGTGAGGATGTTCGTTGATGATTGCACAATGTTCAGCACCGTTCGCGATTCCTCAGATACTGAAGCAGCCTGTGTCCAGATGCAGCAAGACCGGAACATCATCCAGTCTTGGGCTGATAAGTGGCAAGTAACATTCACGTCACACAAGTGCCAGGCAATTACCATCTCAAATGAGAGAGAATCTAACCATCTCCCCTCGATGTTCAATAGCACTACCATCGTTGAATCCCCCACTATCAAAATCTTGAGAGGGTTACCATTGACCAGAAACTGAACTGGACCAGCCACGTAAATACTGTGGCTACAAGAGCAGATCAGAGGTTAGGAATTCTGTGGCGAATAACTCACCTACCTCCCCAACTCCTGCCCATCATCCACAAGGCACAAGTCAGGAGTGTGATGGAATACAAGGCACAAGTCAGGAGTGTGATGGAATACTCTCCACTTGTCGAGATGGATGCAGCTGCATCAACACTCAAGACGTTCAACACCATCCAGGACAAAGCAGCCCGCTTGATTGGCATCCCATCCATCACCTTCAACATTCACTCCATTCACCACCACGCACAGAGGCAGTAGTGTGTACCATCTATAAGATGCACTGCAGCAACTCACCGAGGCTCCTTCAACAGCACCTTCCAAACCCGTGACCTCTACCACCTAGAAGGACAAGGGCAGCAGACGCACGGGAACGCCACCACCTGCAAGTTCCCCTCCAAGCCACACACCATCCTGACTTGGAACTGTAATCGCCATTCCTTCAGTCGCTGGGTCAAAATCCTGGAAATCCCTTCCTAACAGCACTGTTGGTTTACCGACACCCCAAGGACTGCAGCGGTTCAAGAAGGCAGCTCACCATCACCTTCTCAAGGGCAACTAGGGATGGACAATAAACATAGAAACATAGAAAATAGGAGCAGGAGTAGGCCATTTTGCCCTTCGAGCCTGCTCCGCCATTCATTATGATCATGGCTGGTCATCCAACTCAGTAACCTGTTCCCGCTTTCTTCCCATATCCTTTGATCCCTTTCGCCCCAAGAGCTATATCTAATTCCTTCTTGAAAACATATAATGTTTTGGCCTAAACTGCTTTCTGTGGTAGCGAATTCCACAGGTTTGCCACTCTCTGGGTGAAGTAATTTCTCCTCATCTCAGTCCTGAAAGGTTTACCCCGTATCCTTAGATTATGACCCCTGTTTCTGGACTCCCCCACCATCGGGAACATCCTTCCTGCACCTACCCTGTCAAGTCCTGTTAGAATTTTATAGGTTTCTGTGATATCCCCCCCTCACTCTTCTGAACTCCAGCAAAAATAATCCTAACCAACTCAATCTCTCCTCATACTTCAGTCCCGCCATCCCAGGAATCAGTCTGGTAAAACATTTGCTGGCCTAGCCAGCGACGCACACTTCCCATGAACAAATAAAAAAAAGAGCCCAGGAGTCTGGGAGAAGTCATCCCGTATTTTTGGGAGTGAAATCATGAGTTTTCCTGATCTGATAAAACCTCCTCTAGGCCCCAGGAGCAACAGTTACTCCAGTAGTCAGTCAAAATAAACTTTTCTGTCCATCCTTGTGGTCTCGGAAAATCACTGTGAAAACAAAGTAATATAGGAAACCAGATGTACTGCCCTCTTCCAAATGCTGCAGTTCTGTGACAGGAAGTTATGGGGTGGTGGAGGAGCCATGGGGCAGTGGCTACCTTCCTTCATGGAGCTTTGCTGATCATCTTGATAGGGGATCCTTCATTCTTGGTGTTGAGCCTCCAGCATTAGATAAAGCATTGAAGGGGAAAAGTATTTAAAAGGACACCGAGCTGGGATAAGAGTAATTGTACCAATGCAGAGCTAGAACAGGCACAATCACAAATTACCTAAATGGTCTTCTGCACTGAAATATTCATATTTATTCAATTCATTTTTTTTTAAAAAGCACACGATCAAGACACCCACAACTCAACCCTTCCTGACTGAAGGGCAATTTAAAGACGACAAGTGGGATGAAAGGGCTTGAAAAAGAACATGAAGATTTATTATGAAAATACTTCCATTTTTTTATATTTTGTGAGGACTCGTGTTTTAAAATTGTAGAAATGGATTCCTTTGGAGGACTGAAGAGATTATATAGATGCTGGACTTTGTTTTTTAAAAATAGGTCACTGGAAGGACTTTGGGACTTGGTTTAGAAACACACTTAAAGGAAGTCACATGTCTTCAGCTAACAGCAAGAGCCTTGGTGACTAAGGAAGTTGTCTACAGAGAAGTGACATGTCAAGATTTATGGTGGTCAAGAGTTGGTTTCATTTTGGATATTGTTTTGAGTCAGTTGGGGGTCAGCCTGCTGAGAGAGAAGACACCAGTTTATCCTTTCTCCACCTATCTGAGAAACCCTGAGAATCCGGTGTAATAGCTGAAACCCCTGATGCCACATTTTTCCTGAAAAGCCTGCCAGACTAATCCTCGACGTCGCCTGAAGAGAACTGCTCTGAAAAGATTCCAGTGACTGCCATCTACACGTATTTGGGACATCAGAATAAAAGGGACAACTGATATCATTCCATATCTTACCCTTTTCCTTCAAGAATTAACAAGTATTTGGCCAAAGTTTTTTTTGTCTTTTTGCAAAAAGATCTCTGCAGAAAAAACTTCTTTATTTTTACTTTAACTGGTGTGTGTGTGTTGAGCTAATTTAGAAGGGAACTTTCATATTTCAATCTGTGTGTTAATGCTTTGCATCTTTACTGAATAAGTCTTGTTTTATAATAAATTGATAATTTTGTTGCTCATTAAAGAAACCTGGTTTGTGGGCTTTATTCTGAAATAAAAATAGAGTATATAATTGGCCGTATCGGTAACTGGGTAAACATTTAAATACATGATGTGACCTGTGGAGAAGTGGAACTAGAGAAAGACAGTGCACTCCTCCAACCTTGGTCGTAACAGACTGCATAATCTAAATTGCTAAAAATCATCTGATATGGTTAAATTAGGTGGATCATTACTTAATCCCTTTTCTTTTGTAGTTTATTTTACACAATCTCCAACTCATTGTTTCTACAGTAATTTTGGATGGTAATGTCAGATAAAAGTTGCAATATAAAAATGCTTGTACAACAGAACCAATTTACATTAAATTGCTTGTGGGCATGTTGACTAGATTCATCAATTTAGTTTGAATAGGCAAGATTTCCATTGGAAATAAATTAAACAGTAGAAAAACAGCACAAAATTGGTACTAATACAAAAGCAAAATACTGCAGATGCTGGAAACCTGACAGAAAATGCTGGAAATACTCAGGTCTGGCAGCATCTGTGAAGAGGGAAATGGAGTTAATGTTTCAGGTTTCATCAGAACGCTAAAAACAAAACTGGTATTAACTGGAAATGCGGCTCAGAAAGGTCACAAGCATTCCTGGTAAGGGAAATGGAAATGTTGTACTGGTTGCAGTAAGACAGAAACTATTCTGAGCTTGATAAGACAAGTACTTGGGACAGAATACAGGGAACTTCACTACACCTAAAACAAGAATGTCTGTTGCTGAATATGAGTAAGTATTAGTAAGTTTTCAAATGAGATCCTGTGTAGTGTATCCCTGTCATTTATCCACAAATAAAATACAAACTTAAATCATTGCAAGTACAATAACAATCATAACATTCCTACATAAAATAGAACTAAAAATGAACGTTCAAGAGCCTTGTAAATCTCAATTAAGAAATGAAAATTGCCCATATCAGTATACTCAATCCTGGACATAGCAGCAGGAGTTGGCTATACAGCTCCTCCACCCATTCCCCCATTCAATTACATCACGGCTGATTTGTATCTTAATTCCTGTAAACTCTAAGTCTTAATACTCTTGCCTAACAAAATTCCCAAATTTGAACTTTTCAATTGGCCAATCTTCAACAGATTTCCGCTACCCTTTGTGCGATAAATTGCTTCCTGACATCATACCTGAACAGCCCAACTCTAATTTTAAGGTAGGCCTCCTTATTCTGAACTAACCCCCAGAAGAAATAGTTTCTCTCCATCTAACCTATTAGTACCCTTAATCATTTAAATACCTCATTCAGATGACCCCTTAATTTTGTGTACTCAAATGGAACACAAATCTCATCTACTCAATCTGTCCTCATAATTAAACCCTTTTAGTCACGGTATCATTCCAGTGTATCTGTGTTGCACTCCCTTCAAGGCCTTCCTACCATGTCCTTCCTGAGGTTTGGTGCCCAAAACTGAACACAGTGCTCTAAATAGGGTGTAACCTGAGCTTTATATAACTGTAGCATATTTTCCACCTTTTTGTATTTCAGCCTCATTGAGTTAAAGGCCGACATTCCATTAGTCTTAAATTAGTTTTTGTACCTGCCGCTAAATCTCTGCTCCTCCAGTTTCTAGTTTCTCTTCATTTAGAAAATACACTGATCTATCTTCCTTGGGTCCAAATGTGTTCACTTCTGCACATTGAACTTCATCTGCCACAGTTTTGCCCACTTAAGTTGAGGCCCCAATACAGATCCCAGGGGACACCTCTAAGTCTCATCCTGCCAATTTGAGCACATACCAATTACCCATATTCTCATATTTCCTAACTAACTCCCTCAAGCATATGACCACAGTAAAATAGAATGAATGTGTGTGTGTGTGTGTGTGTGTGTGTGTATATAAACTAGCATTTCCACCTGCATGTTCAAGGCAATAATTTTATCGGGGCGGGAGCAAACTGTTGGCATTTCAAGGACGTCACTGATTGAGTTACAGCTTTGTAACTCACTATTAGTCACTTATTCAAAGGTAGTATTCCCCTCCTGTAGCTTCTATTGTAACACATCATTAACTGCAATCAAATGCTGACATGCCTTCAAATGTCTGTAGCACAAACTATCTCTGCTAATAAAAACTTAAACAGATTAGCCATGAATCATATTCAGGTACTGTAACAAACAGTATTGTAAACCAGTTCTTTGTCCTTCAGCAAAATGTTTAATTTCTTCATAGATTACTTGGATTTTGAAGAGATGATTGATAGTCTAAAACTTAGCATACCTTGAAGTAATACAATCACAATGGTGAAGACCAACAAAAAAAGGTAACTAAGATACCTGCAACAAAACAGCCTGTTATCATAACAAGAACTGACAAAAAGCTGAAGGTTTTCCAGCTTGCTTCTGCTAATTTGATGGATTCAGTATCAAACAACAAGGACATTAAGCCAAGCTGTGAAGCAAAGTTATAGCTGAAAAAGTCATTGTAAATTTCCTAAAAGTAGCTCCAGTAGTCGCATTGATTTTACTTTGGATTTTAGAAATTGATTGTTTAGGTGTGTCAACTTTAATCATTGCAAGAGTTATGGAGAGAAAAAAAATAAGCACACCTTGTAGCCCAGTTATATAATGGAAGCCAGGGAACAGCATCTGGGAAATTGATGGCAAAAAATCATTTTTACATAATTAGGACCCCAATGTTATTTCAACTGATGCCACCCAGGAAACACGGAGCATTGCTAGGGGAACCCTGGGGAGGATGGATAGGCACTGTTCAGTGTGCTGAATATAAAGGGGCCATGGTGAGAGTATAGCTGCAGCTGTTTTCTCTCACTGCATTATGGGCTGTGACTTTATCATCAATGTTGTTTGTTCTGAAATTTAATGACTTTGTCCTAAAAAATTGGAAGAGATGAGTGGCCCCATCTACCTCGTGAGGAGGTTGAACACCAAAACAATATGTACAATGTTCTGGCCACCATACTGGATGAATGGTTGGGCAAGGTCATTTTTTGGATGAATATTTCTAATTCAAATGAGTAGCTCCATCACTGCCATAGTTGACATGTTAAACCATATGTTTGATATATGTTGACCAGAAAGGGAAGCATAGCAACATGGCATCTACAATGGAAATCATGTGACCCAAGAACCAAGCAACATGGAGGAATAGCTGGTAGCATGTCTAACCCAGGGACAATCAACCAACTAACTAATTGCTCAGGACAGGATTGTCTTGAGAATAGAATATAGACATTTTACGCAATCTCTATGATTCTATTGTTATGACCGAGGCAGGAGGACTGCACTGTTCATTCCAGTCCGACTTCTCCACAGGTCACAACATATATTTAAATTTTCCCACTTAACGATACTCTTTTTACCCCCAGAAAAAAAACACACCAACCAAGTGTGTTTCTTCAATAAACAACAAAATTATCTGATTATAAACCAAGTCTTAACCAATAATGAAATAAAACATACACACAAACTGAAATATTAAAGCCCCTTATTTATACTAGCCACACACAATACACACCAGTTAACTGGGAAAAAAGGGATTTTTATTTATAGCTGTTACAAAGAAAACAGAAGGGGGAAAAAACTTACGCTGAATAAGTGATCATACTTGAAAACAAAAAAAAAGATATGGAAAGATGTCCTTTGTTTTTGTTTTGCGTCCCAAATGCGTATAGGCACCATCACAAGGATCTTCCTAGAACAGTTCTTTCCAGGCAATATTGAAGATCAGTTTGGGTAGGCTTTCCAAGAGGTTTCAGTTCCCACACATTCTATATACAAAGGTTTGTTCAAATATGCAGGGCTACTTCAAATACAGGAGGAAATAGGAATCTGACACATTGGAAATACAGGGTTTCTTTTCAAGAGAGAGAAATGAGCTGTCTTCTTCTGGCAGGCAAAAAGCAACTGTTATAACAGTTCAAAATGAAACTAAAACAGGCCAGAAGTCAAGTCTCCTGACCTCCATAAATCTTGACCTGTCACTTCTTTGCAAACATCTCCCCATGTCAAAAACAACCCCTGCTGGGTGATTATCCACAGACAGGTGCCTTCCAGTAAGACTTGTTTACTAGCCAAATCCAGTAACCTTCTGATAACTTCATTTTTAAAAAAACACCAAGTCTAGCCTCTTCAAGATTTCAAATGAATCAGTGTCCATAATTCAAATGGAAGTCTTTAATACATTTTACAAAAGAAAGAGAACCAATCTCATAACACTATATATTAAGGCAGATCACTGGCATCCATGAACAAATGCTCAACAGCAGTGGCCTAAATAGGGAACAGGAGTTATGATATTGTAATGCCAGCCAGAAGCCTGTCTTTCATATCAGAACAGTACATTACAGAATGTCATCAAGTTTTCCCTTCAAAGGCAAAGAGTCCTGGTCAACAACTGTCTGAGGCGCTTTTTCCTTTACTGCTACACTCTAGAGTGCAAGGAGTACAGCTGAACCTTCCAAAATGCTGTGTCAGCTAACTGAAAATCCCACGTTGGACTAGTATGGGAGCAGAGAAGACACAACCCCAGGCACATTGAGACTTTGTATCAGTGATTTACAATTACTCAGATCTGAACCCTGACTGAATGGAGCTTCCCTTAACAACAACTTGAATTTATATAGTGCCTTTAACGTAATAAAATGTCCCAAGGTGCTTCACAGGAATGTTATGTAGCAAAATTAGACACAAAGTCACTGAAGGCGATATTAAGGCAAATGGCCAAAGGTTTGGTCAGAGGTAGATTTTAAACAGCGTCTTAAAGGAGGAAAGAGAGGTAGAGAGATGGAGAGGTTTAGGGAAGGAATTGCAGAGCTTAGGGCCTAGACAGCTGAAAGTACGGCCACCATTAGTGGAACATTAAAATTGGAGATGCTCAAGGGTTCAGAATTAGATGACTGCAGATATCTCGGAAGGTTGTGGAGGGGCGAGGCCATTCAGGGACTTGAAAACTAGGATGAGAATTTTAAAATCGAGGCGTTGCTTGACCAGGAGTCAACGCAAGTCAGCAAGCACAGGGGTGATGAGTGAACAAGACTTAGCTTGAGTAAGGACACGAGCACCTGAATTTTGGATGACCTCAAGTTTACAGAGGGTAGAACATGGGAGGCCAGCCAGGTGTCTGTTTGAATAGTCAACTCTAGAGGTAACAAAGGCATAAATGAGGGTTTCAGAATCAGGCAAAGTTACGGAGGTGGAAATAGACAGTCTTAGCGATGGCACAGATATGTGGTCGGAAGCTCAATTCAGGGTCAAATATGACACCAAGGCTGCGAGCACTCTGGTTCAGCCTCAGACAGCTGCCAGGGAGAGAGATTGAGTCAGTAGCTAGGCAACAGGGTTTATATTGGGACTAAAGATAATGGTTTCAGTCTTCCCAATGTTTATACATGTTATTTGGCCAGGAAATCCAGAGGCCTTATATAAACGAGGCCTAGCCATTAGAATCAGCATTTCCTGAAGTTGCGAACCTGTTACCTGCTTCTGTCATCAGTGTTCCTATCCCCAACTTAAAATTGGGGTCTATAAGTCTATTGCAATATGCCATTTGTGACTTTGCTAAAATAGTGTACACATAACTTTGACACTAACACACTAACAGCAGCACCTAACAAATTTCAACCGCCATGGTATTTTAAAATATTATTTAAAAGGCAACCTGGGAAACTACACTTTGTGTTAAATTTCCTCTATAATGAGGCATTCACTGCACATTTCCAGGCTGCCTCTAATTGACAGGTTTAAATCAAAGCATCGCATCAAGGGACAACTTAAATACACTGGTTCATATACAGATATCTTCCTTCACATTAGGGTTATGTTCAGTAGAATACTTCATTTTCCTTTACTACAATAAAATGTGAATGCTCAAAAATTTATGATGCCCTTACATCAATGTAATAAAATCTGATCAGAAGCAACCGATTTTGTAGGAAAGTACATTAAAGTGTTTGATAATACAGGATATTTACCATTTTGGCTAAAATAGTTGAAAACTTGCGATTTTAAAATCTGAAGTTGGCAAGTCTGATCTTTGTCCACTCTACCTATCTGCCTTCTCAGCAAATACCTAAATCTTTTCTCTCTCCAGCAGTGCATCCACAGTAGTTCATTAATCTATTTATACTATTCACTTCAATGCTCTCCCGAGTAACTTATTCCACAAGCTTACTACCATTTGGGGAAGGAAGTTTTACTAGACGTTTCTTCTTACTTTTAATTTCTTAGTTTTAAAAACTTATATTGTCTGGTATTTTAACCATTTGTAACAATTAACAATTTATGTGGATTTATTTTGTGAATCTACTCATAATCATGAACATTTCAATTAGATCCTCAAAAATTCCTCTTTTCCAAAACAAGTCCAACTTAGTGAACCTGTTCTTTAAACTCAGATTCATTTACAATTAAACTTTATGTCAATTTAAGGAGTCAGCCAGAACTGTTAAGACCATGAGGGCCACCAAAGCAGATGGTACAAATGGGTTCAGAAGACAATTAGGTGCATTTCTGGAGGAGAGATTGGATCAATAATCATGAGAAGGCAGGCAGGTGACACTGGAAAGTGAAAACGGAATGGGCTTGTTAGAGTCTCATAGCCTTTGCCAAAAAAAATGGTAGTATTCTTACATTGATTGCTTACATCTGTATTCTCGAGCAGTAATATTTGTCTTATGATTTGCATTCAGTCCAGCACCATATACAGCACTGATACAATCACTTTTAGTTTGTAGTCTAGCCCTCTACAATATAACACATTATTTGCAGTTTCATCCTCAATAACTCAGGTCGTCCTGGTAGCTTGATCTTTAACTTTTTTTAAAAATCTCTAGTTTCATTTAAAGCATAATCCTTCATTTGACTCTTTGCTCACATACTAGTTACAGGCGTATCTGCTTATTTGAAACTCACTCAATTGCAATTCCTCTTTTACACAGCCATCTCTACAGTCCCATTCTTTCCTCTATATTTCCAATTGTGAATGTTTCGGTTTGTTGCAATTCTCACTTTTATGCAAGTACGACATGCCGAAATCCCAATTTAGTAAGACTCTTCAACGAAACCAAGACTTGTACTTTGTAATCCGATTTAGGTGCGTTGACCAACAAACCCAAAACAGTCTGACCCGATTTCCGGTCTTCACTAATTTTTGTTAGTGTTGTGCATGTGCAGGAGGAAAAGAAGTTGAATTTCAAGATGGTTGAATAAGTGGCCTGAACAAGTGATGTTTTAAACAGTGTAAATGGAATGAAGGTACAACAGCTAGTCGCACAAAAATATACCATTTCTGAATCTAGAATTTTTAGAACTCTGAAAAGAAAATCACATATCTTGAAGAACTAGGAAAAATGAAAAACGGGATAGGAAATGAAAGCATGAAAGTCAGGTGGCTGGTGTTCATAAAGCACTGTTCACGTGATTAAATCCTAAAAGGTCCTGCTTGACAACTGTCTATTGACAACTAAAGCTGATGAGCTTCTCAAACTACTTGACTGGAATGCTTTCAAGCATCAAATAGATTCCTATGTCGCTGGAAAGTAAGACACAGCCTTGTTTACAAAAAGCTGTACAGGGAAAAAGTGAACAGTGACAAACCTACTGCTGATACATAGACTGAGGAAGTGTTGCTGCATTTGTTAAAGTACCCATCCAACTGCATTTATAATTGCAACAACACCAGACTATTCTTTTGTGCCCTACCTAATCAAAGCTACAAAAAAAAGAGATGGTGAGCAATGACAAAATGGGAAAACATTGCTCTGTGCCAACAAGCTCAGACAAGATGAAATGTCAAGATGTCCCTATAAAATCATCTCTCCAAGGTAAAAAATTTGTTTTCCAGTCCTGCCTCATAACTTCAAACTTTGACAACAGGGATCAGTCTCACGGATCTTCTCAGCACTGCCTCCACTACCTGAGTGTCTCAGTGACCCAAACTAGTCCCAATGCTCAAACTTGCAGTGTGGTGACCGCAGTGTGGTCTATACAGTTTGCTCACAACTTCCTCTGACTTGTATTCTAATATTATGGAAATATAGTTCAACTGTCTTTCAACTGTGTTTATTGATTGCTACTCTGCATTGGTCAGACTTATTGTGTGTCAAGTCTATTAAAACGCTAGGTTTCTTTCAAAGTCCATCCTTTCTCAAACCACTTACAGAATAACCTGTGTTGCTTATTTTTCCTTCCTATGTGCTGTACTTTACATTTATTTGTATTATATTTCATATGTTTTGTTCTGCCCACATACATATTTATACAACTGATTTAGGCAGGGCAATGGATTCAGAGGAGGCAGTTGGACATGTAAGTGAGCTGAAAAATGGCAGATGAAATTGAATTAAATGGCAGATGAAATTTAATTAGGCCCATGTGAAATGCTACACAGAGGAAGGAAAAATGGGCAGTGTGTGCTCTGTGAGTGGTATTGAAATAGTTACGAATGGAGTTGAAAGACAACCAGGATTCTTAGAAGATGTGATACTTAATGTCCAATTGATGTACAGTAATCAACAAAACCAATAGAATAATGCACAATATAGCTAAAAGAGGTACACTACAGGAAATCACAGTCAAACTGTACAGTGTTCTAGTTCAGATCACACGATAGGTTCTACCTATCAAGACACAGAAGAGACAGTCGAGGCTAGGAGGTAGTGCAGTGAAGGCCAACCACAGTGGTCCCCAGTGCTAGAGAGCTGAATGAAGAATGAACAAACTTTGGCTTTCAACTTCAAAAGGAGACAACTTAGAGGTGATCTTAAACAACATGGTAAAGATAAATCTGGAAAAAATTTTATATTGTAAAAGCGAGACAAGGAGGCACAAGTTCAAACTAGTAATAGGTAACTAAGAAGTGACAAAGTTCTTCTTCATGAAAACAGTGATTAAAACATGGAATGGACTTACAAGTAAGAGTAGTCAAAGGGAAAATCTGAAAAACATTTTAGAATCAATTGGATGCCACAGTGGGTCTTCCTGAACAGATGAACAAAGATTGTCAAATGGCCTTCGTCACCCTTAAATGTCTCGTCATCTCCATATTACCTAAAATTCTAAGATTCTCTTTACAACAGATTTTAAACCTTCGATAGTTTCCAGGTACATAGTGTGGAAAGTTATAAAATAAAGTTATCCACTTTGCAGTCTTCAAGAGTCCCTCCTAAATTGAGCAAACTTACAAAAATGCATGTTCAAATGTCACTCAATTCCAGTCCCCATTTCCTTCAAGACTGGGTACATGTTGTATAAAGACTGATTACCTTATCTATTTGAAAAATAGATAGTTTTCTTAAACATAGTTCTCCTTATTTAAAGGCTATCCATCTCAGTCTCTGCAGTTCCTGGGATATTGATGCATGCAGTTTCCTCTCCTGTTCCTCATTAAATGCACACTCTGGTTTTGTCACTCTAATTTACCATTCCCCAGTCCTTGCATTTCATTGACAGGCTATCCTTTCACCCACGACATTTGTGCCCTTTGAATTCCATACCAAAATTTCTTTGTCTCTGCCTTCTAAGGCATTTTTTAGACTGTTTTTGTTCTCCTAAACATCGCTTTTTGCTTAAGAGTTCAAGCTTCAATTTTTCCCTCAGGTTCTCATCCTCAACTGTATGTAATCTTCACACTAAAAACAGAATTCTTGGCAGAGACTTCACCTTGTTGGTCAGCCTCAGATTTCTACTTCCTGGACCACACCTTCAAAATGTTTATGATTCTGCAAGAACCCAGGTACCCAATTATATGGAAAATCATTTTTTTTTTTAAAAGCTGAACTTGCATGTTGCCAAGTAGCCATATCCTTCAAACCAAACTCAAAATGCTTGGTGTTTAACTCACACTTAAAAATCAGGTTATCACAAGTGAAATTAATCAGAATGCACTATTTCAATTTAAAATTCGCAGTATTTCCAGAGAAATCATTCCTCCACATGATTCCAATCATTGGGAGGGAGTTAATCGCTTGATTCTTCCTTCTCTCCCTCCCTTCTTTTGATTTCTTCCAACCTTACTACTTGCTTGCTAATCTTTCAGTTCAGATAAAGGGAACACAGTTAAAGGATTACTTTGGCTTCTCCCTTTAGGAATGAGTCACCAGGACACGCTAGAGGGAAATTTGCTTTGAACAACTCTGAAACTCACATCTCAGATTTTTCAGTGTGAACAACACAGTATCAGTATGTTTGCTGATATCGGAATCAACCTTCCAGTAGGATGAACTACAGAAAACAACACTCCTCCTCTTCCCCCATTTCACTGCCTCCCCTAACCACACCTCCCCCCTCCTCCCTTCACACCCTCTCCCCCCATCTGCTTACCCACTCCACTCCCCTCTCCCCACCTGCAAACACCCTCTCCACTCCACTGCCTCCCGTTTTACACCCCTCCGCTTACTTTCCCCATTCTGCGCCCGTTTACAGCCCCTCAACACTGCCCCCTGCTTACACCACTCACCTTTCCTGACCATCTGCTTACCCCCTACCCTATTCCCTGCTTACCACCCCTCTCCCTAATTCACCCCTCCCACCAATTCACCCATCCCCCTCCCTCCTCTTCCCTCCATTTCCCTCCATCACTTTCCCCACTCCCTCTCCAAAACCCCAACCTCCCTCCTCCAACTCCCCCACCCTTACCCCAACTTCTACCCATCCAACCCCCACCCTCCCCCCATTACCTTGTCCATCCCCCACTCCATTTCCCCCATCCATCCCCATCTCCCACCCCGACTATACCCCACCCTCTCCCCCCACTTCCCCTGTCCAACCCCACCCTCTCCCCCCACTTCCCCCTGTCCATCCCCCACCCCATTTCCCCCATCCATCCCCATCTCCCACCCCGACTATACCCCACCCTCTCCCCCCACTTCCCCTGTCCAACCCCACCCTCTCCCCCCACTTCCCCCTGTCCATCCCCCACCCTCTCCCCCCACTTCCCCTGTCCAACCCCACCCTCTCCCCCCACTTCCCCCTGTCCATCCCCCACCCTCTCCCCCCACATACCCCCAGTCCATCCCCCACCCTCTCCCCCCACATACCCCACCCTGTCCATCCCCCACCCTCTCCCCGTCCACCCCCCACTTCCCCCCAGTCCGTCCTGCCCCCCACTTCCCCCCACTTCCCCCCAGTCCGTCCTCCCCCCCCACTTCCCCCGCTTCCCTCGTCCATCCGCCATCCACTTCTCCCACCCAAACCCCCTCCCCCCATCCATACCACTTTCTCCCACCAGTTCCCCGTCCATCCCCCAGCCACTCCCCCCCGCTCTGTTTCCCCCCTCTCAATTTCCCATCTTCCCCAATTTGCCTCCTCCACTCCACTTCCCGCTCCCCATCTCCACCTCTCCACTCCACACCCCCTCCCCACTCCACCACCCCCCGGTCTCCCCTCCTCCTCCTCCTCCACCACCCCCCGGTCTCCCCTCCTCCTCCTCCACCACCCCCCGGTCTCCCCTCCTCCTCCTCCTCCTCCACCACCCCCCGGTCTCCCCTCCTCCTCCTCCTCCACCACCCCCCCGGTCTCCCCTCCTCCTCCTCCTCCTCCTCCTCCACCACCCCCCCGGTCTCCCCTCCTCCTCCTCCTCCACCACCCCCCCGGTCTCCCCTCCTCCTCCTCCTCCACCACCCCCCCCGGTCTCCCCTCCTCCTCCTCCTCCACCACCCCCCGGTCTCCCCTCCTCCTCCTCCTCCACCACCCCCCGGTCTCCCCTCCTCCTCCTCCTCCTCCTCCTCCACCACCCCCCGGTCTCCCCTCCTCCTCCTCCTCCTCCTCCTCCACCACCCCCCGGTCTCCCCTCCTCCTCCTCCACCACCCCCCGGTCTCCCCTCCTCCTCCTCCACCACCCCCCGGTCTCCCCTCCTCCTCCTCCACCACCCCCCGGTCTCCCCTCCTCCTCCTCCACCACCCCCCGGTCTCCCCTCCTCCTCCTCCTCCACCACCCCCCCGGTCTCCCCTCCTCCTCCTCCACCACCCCCGGTCTCCCCTCCTCCTTCTCCTCCACCACCACCCCCAGTCTCCCCTCCTCCTCTTCCACGACCACCCCCAGTCTCCCCTCCTGCTCCTCCTCCACCCCCGTCTCCCCTCCTGCTCCTCCACCCCCACCTCCCCTCCTGCTCCTCCTCCACCCCCGCCTCCCCTCCTGCTCCTTCTCCACCACCACCCCCGTCTCCCTTCCTCCTCCTCCTCTACCACCACCCCGTCTTCCCTCCTCCTCCTCCTCTACCACCACCCCGTCTTCCCTCCTCCTCCACCACTTCCCCCGCCTACCCTCCTCC
Source organism: Heterodontus francisci (assembly GCF_036365525.1). Taxonomy (NCBI): domain Eukaryota; kingdom Metazoa; phylum Chordata; class Chondrichthyes; order Heterodontiformes; family Heterodontidae; genus Heterodontus; species Heterodontus francisci. The sequence goes on from NC_090384.1 coordinate 62,865,652, forward strand.
TCCGCCTCCCCTCCTCCTCCGCTACTCCCCCTCACCTCCCCACTTCCCCCTCCCTACCCCACTTACCCCTCCCTACCCCACTTACCCCTCCCTACCCCACTTACCCCCTCCTCACTCCCTCCTCACTTACCCCCTCCATACCCCCTCTCACCTCCCCCTCCCCTCCCCCTCCCCTCCCCCTCCCCTCCCCCTCAGCTTCGTCCCTTCACACCTCCCCCTCCCTCCCACCACGTCTCTACCCCCAGCCCACACGGCGCTGCCATGGTAACCGAGCTCACACTTCAACGGCTCTGCATGGGGAAACATTCGCCCCATCAATGGCCGCGACACCAGCTCAGGAGCGAAATGAGAAGCCGGTGCCAGGGCCGGGTACTCACGATGTGCCTGTGTAGCTGAGCCGGTGATGGGGCCGCTTCCTCCCACTATCTCTCACTACCTCCCGGACACTTCGGCAAAACTTTCACCATGGAACCGCCGACGCTACGGCGCGGCCCGAGGCTCAAACAGCTTCTGCCCGGGACCGCAGCCAGTTCGCAACTCGAAACCTCCAGGTAATTGCTGCGTGTCACCGGCGCTGCCAAGCCACTGCGGCAATTGTGATGGACAGTCAGCGCAGCTCCCTGCCAGAGCTGAGGGCAAAAAAAACTTTCACCTTATTGTTATTCTTCACCACCACCACCGTTAACTTCAGGGATCGAGGGAATGTTAGAAATGAGAGTCAGCATCTCAAAAGAACCAGACACACTGCTAGCCTATTTAAACAAATAGTTGTGTTTATTTTGGTTACCTTTTTCATACCAAAATGAGTCAGCTCCTGAGTGACATTTCACGGGTCTCCTAGTTACCCTTTTCTTTTGGAACAAATTTATTTAAATACCATGGGAACAATATCTAGCACCTTTTATTTTGTTATATTATAATTGTTTTTAACTTGTTTTGCATTTAGGTTTCTGCATTTATTTTGTTTTCTTTTATGGCTTTGAAATATGTTTATTGTTGTTATGGGATTAATCATAGGGTTTTGATTCACCCATTCTGTGCCCCCACCTTTGAAGAACTGTAACACAAAATGTCAATTCACCAACTCAGAAACTTTTCAACCCACTTCTGGTAGGATAGGTAGATTTATCTTTATGTGGTATATTTATTTTCGATGAAAGTATTTTAATGTTTATTTTATCAGGTCCTTTACTCGTTTATAGTAATATTTTTAAACAATCATGAAGCATTAACTAAATGGCTCAGTAACTTTATCCTGTGAGTAGTCCAGCCATATTGACCAGGGACCCCAAGGTCTTTCCTTGGTCTGCTACAAGTCAACTGATGGCAGTGGAAATGCTACAATTGGGCTCCAGGGCCATGGGTTAAAGGTGGGAAAATAAGCCAAAGTTCATCTAGTTGCTATAAAAACAAGAAATGCTGGAACCACTCAGCAGGTCTGGCAGCATCTGTGGAAAGAGAAGTAGAGTTAACGTTTCGGGTCAGTGACCCTTCTTCGGAACCTGCTGAGTGGTTCCAGCATCCGCAGTATTTTGCTTTTATTCATCTAGTTGCTATGCTGATGGAGTTACACACATGGATCTTGGGTGAGGAATTCAAGCTTGACCATTTCACGTAAGGTGAAGTTTCATCATAAAATGTTTGTGCTTCACTTTGTTAATTTATTAATAAATTAAAGAACAATTTCAAGTTTAAAACACTTTGTTGTCTTATTGTGGGGCCATCCACATTTTTCTTGTAAGCTGTATTTATTTGTATGCAGAGTGAAGTTCCATTTCCATACAAACACATGTACCATATAACCTAAAACTTGTATCCTTTTGTTGTAATGTATGGGAATAGCTTGCCATAGGGTTAACAATTATTTTTCTAACCACAATATATTCTGGTTAGAATTAGCATTAACATTTATTTAAAAGATTTATAATTACCCAGAATCAAAAGGAACACCTTTCAGGTGATGACCTTTCACCAGAACTGGAAAATGTTACAGATGTAACAGGTTTGAAACAAGTGCATAGGCAGAGGAGGGGAGGAAAGGACAAAAGTGAAGGATTGTTTTAGGGTGGAAGGCAGAAATGATTAAATCAGCACAGCCGATTTCCCAGGCTAGGCCCAATCCCACATCTTTTCCAGGACCTTCATTGTTGCTGGTCCTGGGTGGGTACAGTTTCAGCTTGTCTGTGATCATCGTAACAGAATCATGCAGGTGTGTGCACGTTACCCTGGGAATTGTCATGATGCCTTCATTCTCCGAAACTCCCAGGTACCTGGACTTTTCAGCCCTCCAGATGAAGTGGAGGGATGGATACTTGGCGACAGGGGATATCCTCTGAAAACATGGCTCATGACACCAGTAAGGAATCCAAGGGGTCATGCGGAAGAACGATACAATGAGAGCCATGCAGCCACCAGAGTGACCATCGAACAAACTACAGGCCTGCTTAAGATGAGGTTTAGGTGTCTTGGCCGCTCAGGTGGAGCACTGCAGTGCGCACCTTCAAGGGTTTCAAGAATAATTGTCGTCTGCTGTGCCTTGCACAACCTGGCGATTGAAAATGGAGAGGCACTGGAGGAGGGTCAATGTCAGCGCGATGTGTCATCAGATGACGATGATGTTTCTGATGATGAAGCTGGATATCACTCACTTGATGCTCATGGAGAGGAAGCTGAATATAATTTGGCTCTAACTGCTCGAGAGACCAGGAAGTCTTTAATAGGCAGACGTTTCCATTGAGAGTGTGTAAATTTTCACACAATTGGGATTACCGTATGATGAAAAATTGTGAGGCTCCGAAAGGGCAAATTCACTCACCTTCACGGGGAGAGACAATGTGACGATGCAATCCTTCACATCATGAGGAACGCAACCCAAGTGTGAGACCTCACATGTTGAACTACTTTTGTTGAGCAACGATGTTGGACTTGACTTGTGGAAAGCCATGACAAAATCTCAGATAACCCAATTTATTGCAATATTTTGTAACACATTCAAATAAAAAACCTTTCAATTCACCCTGTGAACCAGTAGTGATGTTAAAGTGATTTCTTAATTCTTTTCCGAGTGCTCTTTCTGGTGTATGATCCCTCGCCACCAAACACACCAGAGACAGGTGGCTGAACTGTTTGCTGCCCTGCTCGTGATGACTTTGGCGGACGTCCTCTGCTTGCTTGCAGCTGTGAGGGCTCTGGCATCTCAAGGTTCTCCTGAGAAATCTCATGAGCACCCTGTAAAACCCTGGGATTTCGCAGATCACATGTCCCTGGAAGAGGGAGCAAGGAGCTGGAGGATGCATCAGAGGCGCCCTGAGAGGAGCTCCCATATGCGATCTGCTGCCCCGTGCCCTCGTGAGGCTCTGACGATCCTCAATGGTGACATCAGAGGGATGAGCGGCCTCGACCTGGCGCCATCACATTAGATTCTGCTCTCTGGTGCTCTGGTCCAGCGAGGCCACACTCAATCTGATGTCATGAATTGCAGCCAGAACTGGCCCCTCCACTGCAGCCGCCAATCTGTCAACGGAGGAAGCCAGATGTTCAATTGCTTGAGAGTTAGCAGAATTCATACTGTAGCCAGAGTCTGATTAATTGCACGTCGTGTCTCAGGCTACTCCGCCAGATTTCCAAGGACCGCTTGCTGCACCTGCAACATCTCCCGCCGAATGGATGTTCTCAAAGGCATGTCATCAGCTTGCTGCTCTGCACTGGCCTGGCCTCCCACACTCCTCCGACTGTGTGAGGCATCGGCCGATTCTGCCTCCGGTGGCTGGCCCGGCACCTGTGCTGTGCTGACACCTGGATGTGAAATCGATTCCACATACACGCAAATCCCAACCGAGGTGTCTGTATCTGCGCTGGTGCTTGGAGTGTCGCGAGGATGTGACGGTGTGCCCTCTGAGGTGCCCTCCTCAACCTCAGAGGTGGATGGTAGTACAATGGAGATGCTTCCTGTTCCATGCTGTTGATCACTTTTTGGGAACATCATATTGATCAGTTTGATCAGAAAGCCAGAGTCGAACACATGTATTTGGGTCCATTATGGTCACATCAGTTGGCCCACAACATTGGCCCACCAACACGCCCCCACCCTGCCCCCCCCCCCCCCCAATAAACACTAATACACCACTTTCCGGATCACTCACTCTCATGGCCATGTCCACTGGCCTCGCCATCTGCTACGGCTTGTCCTCCTTCCTCTCCTGCTATCATCTATGCGTCCTCCTCCATTCAACTGAGGAATGCAGGACAGGCCACGCCACCACCTGTCCGGGACCTCTCTCGGGCATTGTGTGCCCTCTTTTCCTAATTAAAGAAAAAAAATTAGTTCAAACATTTTTGTGGGCATGTTACACAATCATCCAAATGGGTTGATGTGGCATTTAACTGCTGTGCCATTGCTGAGCATGCCCTCAGCAATCCCTCCTCAACGTTCATCTCACATATGCCCATCTTGCATCCCAATGCAAGGAGGCAGCCAGGCAATGATCATGCAGGGGTTCCACATTGCATCATGAATACAAATACACCCTCCCTTGACAAAATAACGATTAGATGAATGAGGAATGTCCCTTACCCGCGCAGAGCGAAGCAGGTCATTGAGGCGCTTGTGGCACTGTATCCATGTGCGCCTAACGACGCCACAGCTGCTGACCTCCTCTGCGACCTCCAGCCAGACCCTCTTTGTCACTTTGGACGATCGCCTTCTACCGTCTGGGTTGAACAGGATCTCACGCCTCTCCTCAACTGCCTGAAGGAGAACCTGTGGTGATGCATCTGAAAAACGGGGGGCTGAGCGAGTGCTTCTCCCCTCCATGACTTCCTCCACCTGTCTTGAAATCTCTAAGTCCTTCTGCCCTAACAAAAGTGCAGCTTTTCAGTGCACCACAACTAATATAGCAGATTTACAAACAATGAATGACTACCTGGTCAATTTCATTGAACTAAACCTTTTTCAAGGGTTTACGTCAGACATTTCCGGATGTGGCCCCGCCCCCAATGATGTATATCTTCCCGCCCACACCAGCCGATTCAGGTCTCAGTTACGCAGCGGGGCCGCTAATTGGCTGCCCTGCGCGTGATGCCGGTGGATAGGAGACGCAGCGCGGGATCAGAGGCCGCATCCGTTTGAGTTCCACCCGTACCGGAGCCAGCGATTAAGGTAAAATTCCGGCCATGAGTTCAAATCCCACCATGGTATCTGGGGGAATTTAAATTCAATTAATTAATAAATCTGGAATAAAATGCTAGTCTCATTAATAATAATTACAATAATAATGGGCTTGTTTTAAAAACCAATCTGGTTCACTATTATTCTTCAGGGGAGGAAATCTGCTGCCCTTATCCCATCTGACCTATACATGACTCCAGACCATTCACTTGTATCAAACTGCCACAGAAAGCACTGTGGGTGTACCTACACCATATGGATTGCAGTGGTACATGAAGATGGCTCATCACCACGACGTTCTCAACAGCAGTTAGGGATTGGCAATAAATGCTGGCTTTGCTAGTGATATTAACGTCCCAAGAACAAATAAAAAAAAGAATTAATGTTGAATGGCAAGGTGCAAAATTATAAATTCAATGTTAAAACTGCTTTAAAAGTAATGTATTTCAAGACTGAATGCAGTTCTGGAGTTCAGGTAACATTGCTCAAGCATGTAAGCATATGAATGCCTCAGATGTGTTACAGCCGTGCAACATATTCCAAGCCTAGACAATACTCTATATTTGATCCAACTACTGTTGTGCTAAGAAAGATTGCTTCTGAGTGTAGTAATCTGTAACCAAATACCTGTGCATTCAACAGTAAACAAGTGACTACTTGCTGAATAGTTTCAGGCTATTGAGTTTAACAGTGTCATCTTAATCATTCAAATTAATTTCCTTCCCTTTTTTCTCCCCACTCAAACCAAATTTATGACAATGCCAAACTTCTTCCTTTACGAATGAACTTTGTCCTCAATTCTGATACCAGTTTATAAAGTCTAACTGCTAACTGATTTCATTTAACAGTATATGACTTCGAAAGTCTCAGCAACTGAGTACTTCTTGATGGAAGTAAGTTATTTCTCTTACCAAATTGTATTTGTTGTTAACATGAATGGACTTTGCAGTTTCTCCTTTGCTTGTTCCTAGAGCTCCACCAAATGGATGAGCAAGAAACTGTACAGGCACCAAACAACAACAGAAAAGGCTGAAAACATTCAGCAGGTCAGTCAGCATCTGTGGGGACAGTAGATGAGTTAACAATTCAGATGTAGATCCTTCACACAAATAATTAATATCTATTGATCTGTTGAATATTTATCACATTTTTCATTTTGGTTTTCAATTTCCAGCATCTGCAGTTTTTGGCTCCTTGTTCAGCATTGAAATAGTGCCATGATGAATTAATTGTGGACAACAGGAATATTTAGCCATTTGTTGTAGCTTAAACATGTATTTCATCTAAATTATTTACTTATAATCATTTCTAATAATTGGCTGTGTAATTAAAAAAGTATTGTTTCAGAAAGTTAAAATGTTATTAACATAATAAAACAGCAGCTGTTCCTAATTTTTACATATTCCCTAATTTTTGACATTGAAAAGTTTATACAGTAAAGTAAGTGATGAAATACCCAGTGTTATAATGAAGTCTGTCTTATGCAATGCTTTGGTATGGTAAAACTCCACCTTTAATCACATAAGTGCTTTTATGCACACAGTGTAAGCAAAGACAAACAAGAACATGATCTAGGTTTTCATCACTTTCGTTGTCATAACTTTTGTTTTCTGTCTCTTTTCTCTCTCTCTCATAATTCAATCTTTTGTTCCCTTTATTTCTTTCTCTTTCTGTATGTGATTTGACATTGAATTCACCCACTCTAACTTATATCTCCTTCTCAGTCCTTCAGTCGGCTTTATTTTCCTCACTGCAATGTTATCAGCTCGCACTTTCAGCAACTTGCCACAAAAAAAAAAATTAAAACCTAAAATGATGCACTGTTACAGCAAAATTCTGTCTGGTAGCTGTTTGATTCCTTCCCATATTGTTGAACACACTCATCCAGAGCAAAACAAAACAGGGCAGAATGAGTCAGTCAAATGGTTCAATGGGTTAGACTGACTTTCAGTGCTCACCTGAGAGATAAATTCAGTTTGTCTAAATTATTAGTCTCTACAGTTAGTCATCTTGTTAGTGTGCACACTTTGGGATGTTTCTAGAGTCTGGATTTTACCATAACAAATGGAAAAATGAGGGAAGGTGTTTGGTTTGCACAACAGATCTGAATGCTTGATAATGTTTTCTTTCGTCAGCTTACAACATATTTTTGAAAGTGCTTTTTGTTTTGAAAGTCCTGTAGAATAAATTGAAATTATTTCTTCAATTTCAAGGTTAAAATATCCATTTAACAAATAAAATCACAAAGTGCATTGGTGACAATGTACAATACAAATTGTTCAGAATCTATGGAATGGTTTGAAGTAATCTCCCCCAACTGCAGAATTAAGATTCTGACTCCTGATGTTGCATTTTTTAATGATTACTATTCAACATATCATCTGAGATGATTATAAATAAATATTATTGATTGGAAGAATATTTAACGTACAGTTGGACTCTAGGCATCAAGCTTGCCATATTTACATAAATAATCCTGTTACGACCAGGTAAGAAAGAGGTCTAGGGTTCCCTTTCAGCCTGCACCTGGTCTTACCATAACAGGGTTTAATTTTAAACACACCATGTTTTAGCTCCCCTTTGGTGAATCATTGTTGTCCGCTTTCCAATTATAAGGCAAAGAAACCAGCACAAACAGGTTTTCTTAGGTTTAAAGAAGAAAAGTTGAAATTTATTAAACTTAAACTCTAATTCGGTTCACGCCTATGGATACATGACATGCCCCACGCTAGCATGCATATGCGATACACACATGCAAATAGAGACAGAAAGGAGCAGAAGAAAAATAAAGTGGAAAAGTTTGAGGCAATATCTGAAGGGTTTTTGTTATGGTTCTTCGAGCTCGCTGTAAACTCCTTGAATGTAGGTAGTTCTTGCTTTTCGTTGGGGCCCAGTATTCTTCTTAAACCTTGTTCGCTGTAGGAGACTTTTCTTTCTAGTGGTTCATGTGTCTTCAGTGGATTCAGAGGCTTGTGAGAAAGAGATGGAGCAGACAGGAGAGAGATCTTCTTAGTCCAGGAGCAAACAGACACTCTGCCTTCAAACTCTCTGTGGCCAGTTCAAAAGGAAACCCTGGAATGCCCAAGTAGTCATGTGACCAGCTGGTCTAACTAGTCCTGGTCCTTGTGGATTGTATCCTCCTTAGCAGGCCTTGGAATGCGCTTCCTCTCCTTCGTTGTCTGTTAGTATGTAATTCTTTTTTCAGCCGCGGCTGATCTGTTTAACAAGTCATTTCCGCACTCCAACAACAGTTAAAAATCAATGTTCATTACAAAATTGATGTGCCTGATTCTTGGCAGGTGGGGGCCTAGCATGACAAATCCCAATGTTACTCTGCTTCGAGCAGTACCTTTGCATCATTTCTTGTAATATAAAAAATAAAACTTTGATGGCAACCATTACTTCCTTTTATCTAAAGAAAAGAACATTATACAATTATACTTTTTTTTAAATCTAAACAACCGAAGTGTAGGACTCTACTGTAGGACACCAGCAAAATTGAAAGCTGGTAAAGAAGTGATAGAAACTATTGATTAGATAGGTTTTAAAAGCAGCAGAGGAAAGATGAAGCACATAAGGAGTTCTACAGTTTTAACATCTTTTAACATGTGATGTTGAACGAGGAAAGCAAGTAACATAAATACAGACTGTGAAATGGAATTAGTTCTGACCCCAGCAGTTCTCCTTAATTGGGCACAAAAATAGCTTAGCTTTATTTAAAGCCAGACAGGTTAACACCGTAATCTTTATACAAAATTAGTCGCATCACTTTGTTAAACTTTATATATGAAATAGCCTTGAAAAGATGTTAAGCAGGGTTTATATTCATTTTTTAAGCATTTCTTAAGCACTCCATACCCAATTTCCAAGGCTGAAGCACAAACCTATCATGATGAACTTCAGTGTCGACAAAGGTACAAGAAATTCGCTATACAAGGTCTCTGAAAAACGCAGGATCCTTAATTAGGAAATCATAGTTTGTTGCTATAAGCCTGATGGGATTTCTGAAAGTGTGATATCCATAATGTGAATTCTGAAGCAAACATAAGTGATCTTTCAAAATGATCTTGTTTCTGAACACAGAAAATTATTCCAACGAAACCAAAGCTTATTCTCATCAAAATAAAGGCTCAGACTTTTCCTACCTCCTTGACTATCCTTACTTTGACCTTCAAATATATTTCAGTTGCATTCAAAATGAATCCTCTATTTGATTAATTTTCAGTTACTAAGGTGCTGTGCTTGGCCATTGGAAAGCAATTGGCCATTTATATTGGATCTGGGTGAGCAACACAAGCATCTGCAGTAGAATTCTAAATTATTTCTGTAATTTTTCAACTCCCACATCTGACATCCAGTCTGACATAATCCCTTTTGACATCTCATGGCTATTGTTCTTCATTGGCAACAGGTTCCTCACTAATGTGCTTCAAGCTATTCTAACTTCAACCTTGGTACATTTTCAGAATAAAGCAAGAGAACAAAGGAATTTATGACAGAAAACAATGAATGGTCAGGAATAAATTAACAACATTTATTGTTCAAGGCTTCTGCAATTATTCATGTGATGCTCGTGCACTTATTGGCACCAAACCATCGCCAGCCCACATGCTTTGCTGCATTTCCACCATTGATTACCCATAATTTTTCAATATACAAGAGTGTGTCCTGGTCTCATTGCTTTTATACTCTCTGGAAGCACTAACTCATGTTGGACCAAGGAATCATTTTTCATCTGAAAACTGAGCATCAGCAGTTTTTTTGACTAGGTCCGATTCTCATCCAATGGTCACACATTAAGTACTTTCCAAGAGTCTTTTAATAGCAATGAGAAGCAAAACCTAAGCTTATTTTTCCTCTCTCTGGCCCAAAGGTGCTCATGATAATTGTAATTATGAATGGCCAATTTGCCCAAGGTCAGTTACCTCAACACAGGCTGGACATTGAACTTGTGGTCTTCCTGAAATGTTTGGCTCAGTACCACACTGGGCCATGCACTTATCGACTAAATGATTCATAGAAGCACTGACAGTCAATTTAACATTAAGAACAACATCACTAAGAGTAACGACACCACCTTCCAGATTCATTTGCTTCTGCATTCACAGTTCCACTTCCAATATGATTTACATCCATCTTCAGCCAGAAGAGCCGAGTGGATGATCCATCTCAGCCTCCCCACCATCACAGATGCTAGATTTCTGCCAATTAGATTCACTCCACATGATATCAAGAAACAGTTGAACGCACTGGATGCAGAAAAGGCCACTGGCCCTGACAACATCCCAGCTGTGGTGCTGAAGACTTGTAGTTCAGAACGAGCTGCACCTCTAGCCAAGCTGTTCCAGTACAGCTACAACATCTACCTGACCGTGGAAAATTGTCCAGAAATGTCCTGTCCATGACAAAGACAATTTCAATCTGGCCAATTACCGCCCCATCAGTCTACTCTCAATCATCAGCAAATTAATCGACAGGGTCATCAACAGTGCTATCAAGTGGCATTTACTCATCAATGACCTGTTCAACAAATGGCTAGCAGAATGGGCAGACAAGTGATAGGTGTAATTTAATACAGGTATGAGGTGAAGCATTTTGACAGAAGGGATAGGGTGAGGGAATATAAATTTAATGGTATGGTTCTGAAGACTCTGCAGGAACAGAGGGACCTGTGTGTGCATTAACATCAATCTTTGAAGGTGGCAGGACATATTGAGAGAGTGGTTAGCAAAGCATATATGATTTTGAGCTTCATAAATAAAGGCATAGAGTAAAAAAGCAGGGAAGTTATGCTAAACCTTTATAAAGCTCTGGTTAGGCCCCAACTAGATTATTGCATCAAGTTCTGGTCACCACACATTAGGAAGGATGTGAGGGTCCTTGAGAGGGTACAGAGAGGATTTACCTAGGTAACAGGTATGGGGGATTTTAGTTAGAAGGTTAGGTTGGAAAAGCTGGGGTTGTTCTCCCTGGAGCAAAGGAGATTGACGGAAGGTTTGATAGAGGTGTACAAGATTATGACATTATAAGTTAGACAAGGAAAAACCATTTCCATTACTAATGGGATAAGGACTAGGGGACACAGATTGAAGGCTTTGGGTAAAGGTTGTGGTGGAATGAACATAACATAAGAAATAGGAGGAGGAGTAGACCATACGCCCTGTCGAGCCTGCTCTGCCATTCAATATACCATCTTGGGCTTCAACTCCTCTTTTCTGCCCGTTCCCCATATCCCTTGAGTCCCTGAGAGACCATGAATCTGTCTGGATCATCCATAACCCTTTGGGGTAGACAATTCCAAAGATTCATAACCCTTCAAGTTAAGAAATTTCTCCTCATCTCAGTCCTGAATGATCAGCCCCTTATCCTGAAACCAGGCCCCCTTGTTCTAGATTCCTCAGCCAGGGAAATAACGTCGCAGTATCTACCCTGTCAAGCCCCTTATAATCTTGAATGTTTCAATGAGATCACCTCTCATTGTTCTAAACTCCAAAGAATATAGACCCAATTTACTCAGCCTCTCATCATAGGACAACCCTCTTGACCCAGGGACTAATCTAGTGAACCTTTGCTGTACTGCCTCCAATGCAAGTATATCCTTCCTTAAGTATGGAGACCAAAATTGCACACAGTATTCCAGGTGTGGTCTTACCAAAACCCTGTACAATTGTGGCAAGACTTCTTTATTCTTGTACTCCAATCCTGTTGCAATAAAGGCCAACATGCCATTTCCTTTCCTAGTTGCTTGCTGTACCTGCATGCTAACTTTTTGTAAAAGCAAAATACTGCAGATGCTGGAAATCTGAAATAAAAACAAGAAATGCTGGAAATACTCAGCAGGTCTGGCAGCATCAGTGCAGAGAGAAGCAGAGTTGACGTTTCAGGTTAGAGACCCGCTCTGAAGAAGGGTCTCTAACCTGAAACGTTAACTCTGCTTCTCTCTGCACTGATGCTGCCAGACCGCTGAGTATTTCCAGCATTTCTTGTTTTTATTGCTAACTTTGTGTGTTCCTTGTACGAGAACACCCAAGCCTCTCTGAACATCAACATTTACAAGTTTTACACCTTTTAAAAAAAATTCTGCTTTCTATTCTTATGACTGAAGTGAATAACCTCACACTTCCCCACATTTTGCTCCATCTACCACCTTGTTGCCCAGTCACTTAACTTGTCTATATCTCTTTGCAGTCTCTTTGTGCCCTCCTCAGAGCTTGCATTCTCACCTAGCTTCGTATCGTCAGCAAACTTAGAATCATTACTCTCTGTCTCTTCGACTAAGTCATTAATATAGATTGTAAATAGCTGAGGACCCAGCACTGATTCATGTGGCACTCCACAAGTCACAGCTTGCCAACTTGAAAATGCCCCATTTATCCCTGCTCTCTGCTTCCTGACTGTTAACTAATCCTCTATCTATGCCAATATATCACCCCCAACTCCATGTTCCCTTATCTTGTGTATTAACCTTTTTTTTCCCCCACCCACTACTGCTCCCAGAGGCAGAAGAATAAAATTCAGCCCTATGACTATCTACAAGGCACAAGTCAGGTGTGTGGTGGAATACTCTCCACTTGCCTGGATGTGTGCAGCTCCAATAGCACACGTGAAACATGACACTATCCAGGACAAAGCAGCCCACTTGATTGGCACCCCATCCACTATCTTAAACATTCCCTCCCTCCATCACCAGTACACCATGATTACATGTGTATCATCTATAAAGTGCACTACAGCAACTCCTCAAGGCTCCTTTGATAGCACTTTCTAAACCAGTGACAGCTCCTACCTGGAAGAACAAGGGCAGCAGGTGTATGGGAACACCATCACCTGCAAGTTCCCCTCCAAGTCACACACCATCTTTGCCTGGAAATATATCACTGTACCTTCCTAGTCAAACTCCAGTAACTCTCTGCCTAACAGCACTTTGGGAGTACCTTCACCACTCAAACTGCAGTGGTTCAAGAAGGTGGCCCTCCACCTTCTCACAGGCAATTGGGGATTGGCAATAACCTAGTCAGTGACACCCACACCCCACAAAAAAATAAAAAAAATAGTTCACATACTCAGAGATTCAATTCCACACATTTAAACATAATTGGCGAGACTTTCAATGGGCACAAAGTGGGCAAGGCAACTATGTTGCTTGCCCGATGACGTCACCACGAGGCAGAAATTCCTTTCATATAAATTTGATCAGCAAGCTCAGCAAATATCACACCAGTAATTGGATATTTCGCCCATTGGGAGTGCTCAATGTCAGTTCCTTGTGGCATGCACCTTTTAAAGGGGAGGTGCAGTACTCATTGTGGAGCTGAACTGAAGTTTGCTTGTGTACTGGAAGGCAAAAAAATGTCAACTGGGAGAGCAGCAAGATTCTCCCGACAGTTTCAGGTAGATGTACTTGACACCTAAAAGCCCCGATTCAAAGTTGCAATGGACAAATACTGTGTGCAAAACAGACATGCGAGATCATGAGCCAATGCTCAGTGCCTTAATGCTCAATTTTTGGCAGTAGAACAGGCCCTCAAGTTGAAGGTTCTTCTCTCCTATTGTTACAATACAACTCAGCTCTCAGCATTAGGACTCTGAGGGGGTCGGTTATATTTAAGTTATTTATGAATATAACCATAGTTAATACTTTCTTTTGATATTCAGAATTTTCCTGAAAATATGGTAGGTATGGAAGGCCCATTTATTTGTTAATGACTCATCCATACCTTGGCAGCAGACCTTGGCATTCATTGGCTCATTGTGGGTGCGACTTGCACATGAGCCATATGCTAAATAGAGCTGGGATGAGGAGCCATTCATAATTGTCAACAGTTTCAGAAGAGTACAAACAGTACTATAGAAGAGATAGGGGTAGATGCTTTATGTGCACTCATGTATACAAAAAGTGATCAATTTCCATTATTTTTATATTATGTTTAGGAAGGGTGTAAGCAGAGAGTACACTTTTTGTTTGTGAAGATAACTGTTATGAACGTCTGCTTAGTTCTTGACATATTCTATGCCCTCACAGTCATTATGAGCTGCTTCATGATTTGTGAACAATTCTTGATGATGTGAATAATGTTGTGTGAAATTGCATGTGAGATTTAAAGTGGTTCCTGCTGCTTCATACATTTTTATTATGGCTGAAAGGTATGACCAATTTTCAACCAGTTTTATCCGTCAGATTTCTGGAAATTTCAAGCAAGAAAGGCTCTCAGAAATGATTTTTAAGATGTTTAGCAGTTATGTTGGATTGATTTCCATTATGTTTCAACTACCTGAATCTAAAGTCATTTTACTCTAAACATTAAGAGTTTTTTGAGAGCCTCATTGTTATTTATTATCACTGACAAAGCCATTGAAATTCAAGAGAATAAAGAACATTTTTTAGGTTGCAGGCAAAATTATTACTGAAAGAAAATGTCACCTCCCAATTTAGATGAAATTTCCCAACTAAGGTGGCAGCCAGAAAACCTGCTCACAGAGTGCTGACATTGCTGCTTGTAACCAACAATAAATGTGCTCCAAAACAACCTGAGTTATTCACATATTAACAACACCCCACACCCACCCCACCAACACTGAATGAAGATCACTGCCCTCAGTGAGTGTAAATGACAGCCCCTCCAGTGCAGAAATATTACCTCCTTCCCTGTCCAGCCAGGAGTGCATTGGAATCGTCAAGTCTAGAGCTAATGAAGGTATGATTGAGAGTTTCAGCAGCAGATGAGCTCAGATGCGGCGAAGTTGGACAATATTATGGAGGTGGAATAGGCAGTCTTAGTGACGGCAAAAATATGAAGTCGGAAGCTCACCTCAGGGTCAAATGCGACACCAAGGTTGCAAACAGACTGGCTTAATCTCAGACTGTTGCCAGGGAGAGGGATGGAGTCGATGGCTAGGGAACGGAGTTGGAGCAGGGACCCCAAACAATGGCTTCATTCTTCCCAATGTTTAATTGGAGGAAATTTTTGCTTACCTAGTCCTCACTTACAAACAACTCAGCACCACCTGCACTGTGGGCTAAAATCCTGATATGTCCGCACTCCCACCCACTCAACAAGAAAATGTGCCTACCTGAGGATCCTGGCTCAGTGCCACTTGACACCCTTTCCCCATCCACTGTTGCTCCATCTCCAACAACCCCTGTTCACCTTCCTCTTCCTTCCTTTCCCTCCATCTCCACTGGCTCCACACCCACACACATTATTAAAAAAAATAAGTCCTGGACAAGTGGCATGTGCTCCATTGTCTTCCGTTATTCCGTTTCCTCCACCTGCCCCTGCAGGTGCCATTCCCATCCAACTTCAAACTATCCTCCTTTCCAAGACACTCCCTTCCACATTTCCCTCACCTTGGATCAGGTTGTATCATTGTCTTCTGACTTGCTTGACCTGAATCCTGGATTTGGTTTTAACCTCATCCCACATGTGCTCCCCATTCCCTTGCACCTTCTGTTGCATCTCCCACATTCCCCAACCATGCCTTTCCCTGTTCACAGAGTAGCCACATCATTCCCATTCCCTCCTGTTACAGTTTACCACTCCCACCCTAAACACCTATGCTTTTCCCAACAAAAATTCTTTTACCAGGTTCTTGACCATGATCCAGGAATTGGCAGACAACTTACATGGAGCCCAATATATTCTCATGATAGAGAATCCTGGCTATCCATCAAAGAAGACTACAGACAATCAAGAATCCTGTACTATTCTCAAAGGTTTCAGATTCAGCTATCAATCAAACACCACTCTAGACAGCTTGATTCTTTAATCTGTGCCAAATTGGTTTCGGAACATCATTACAATGATGTTTAACGAAAGAAATATGATCCAAACCCCTTTTAAGTTATAATGAAACAAAAGCAAGTAGACAAATGCATTCCCCTTAATTCTAGTATGTCAACATCCATTTAACAATGCTAAATGGATAGCCATTCTTTGACAATTTCCAGGATATTTGTGATTGAATATGATGACTTTAATGAATTACAATCCACACTTTAGACAATCCAATGTTCTTGCTATAAAAACTTGCACTTGTGAACCCCTTGCAGTCAGTCTGTCTGGATCCTGACCCAGTAGCTTTTTCTGTGGATAAGTACCTTAGGTATTGACACCTTACATGCCATTTCTAACAATACAAAATGCATGTTAAAAATACAACACAGCAAAGGTAAATTTTTGTCACAATATATTTATATCAGGATTTTTTTGTGTGAGCGTCAGCTCAAATGTAAAAAACCACTTGCACGATGCAGCATTATATAACATATATATAGTGCTGTGTCTAGTGCACGATTATCACACAAGTGAAGTGATTGCCACGTAAAAATCCCAATTGGATCCTGCAAAATTTAAATCAGTGTATACAATAAAAATCTTTCTCTCAGTTTATCCCTCACAAATTTCTTTCCAGTTCCTTTTAAGTGGTCATGTGCACTATTCCTCCACCCTAGCAACGACTGTTGGTGATACGTTTGGAAATTTGCTCCTGTTTTTTATAGAAACATAGACATAGAAACATAGAAAAATAGCAGCAGGAGTAGGCCATTCGGCCCTTCAAGCCTGCACCACCATTCAATACGATCATGGCTGATCATCTAAACTCAGTATCCTGTTTTCGCTTTCTCCCCATATCCCTTGATCCCTTTAGCCCTAAGGACTATATCCAACTCTTTCTTGAATATATTTAATGACTTGGCTTCAACTGCTTTCTGTGGTAGAGAATTCAACAGGTTCACCACTCTCTGGGTGAAGAAATCCCTCCTCATCTCAGTCCTAAATGGCTTACCCCTTATCCTTAGATTGTGACCCCTGGTCCTGGACTCCCCCATCATCAGGAAGATCCTTCCTGCATCTAGTCTGTCCACTCCAGTTAGAATTTTGTAGGTTTCTATAAGATCACCTCTCATTCTTCTAAACTCTAGCAAATACAAGCCTAATCGACTCAATCTCTCTTCATACGTCAGTCCTGCCATCCCAGGAATCAGTCGCTGCACTCCCTCCACAGCAAAAACATCCTTCCTCAGATGAAGTATTACACTGTAATGCAAGGCTCATCTTCCAAAACTGTGCACTTGTTGATTGTCAAACAGGCCAAAGCCATTGCTGCTGTTCATTTTGTTCAGAGAACATGTGTTCATTTGTGTTTCTAATGCCTTCATTTGTTTCAAAGAAAATTGTCACCAATATTTAAATAACTTCTTTCTTCCACTATCTTTAGGTATCCTGGTACCACACAACAAACCTCAATCCCAAGGTATTCAAGCCCTCCTCATAACTCAGGGAGTTTAAACTAGGTATCCGCTGCACCTGAATACTACAGTTGGTCTTGATTGCTTGTACACCATGCCACAGGAGATTGGCTGGTAAAAGTTTACATTTTGAGAGTATTTTCTCTTGTCACAAATTAATAATACTTTGTGGCACCTAATATGCCTGGAGTTAAAGCCTGATTTTATTATTTTTAATAATAACATTGTAACATCTGTTATTCAGATATCTCCATTACTGGTAGCCATGGAGAGTAGCTCCGGCTTGTCCACCATTTGCTTTTGCTATTTCAAAGTAGGTAAATTTTATACTTTGCATTTGCAATTTTGCGTTTTGAACCATGCAGTCTCTCAGGGCTGAATTTTACCTTAGGTGGATGGGACTTTGCCACCGACATAAATGTCAGTGGCGAACCCGCTTCCGCCTAGCCCGGGGATCTGACCTGCATTTTACGGGTTCCTGGGCTTTAATTGTCCCAAGGTGGGACTTCCACCCACTTGAGGGAGGAAGTCCCGCCTCTGTGAGCTGTCGGCCAATCATCGGGCTGGCAGCTTGTAGTCCCAGCAGTGCCACTGAGAGTGGTGGCCACTGCTGGGACTGCAGCCCAGCCGACCAAGGAGGATGCCATGGAGCAGGGACTGCACCTAAGTTGGGGTTGCCTCGCTGGGGGGGTGGGGTGGTGATTGGTCGTGCCGGCGAGGCAAGGGTGGTCATTTGCGGGGGGGTGCGTCCTGGGTCCCAGGGATGGGTTGGGAGGCAGGGGCGGCACTCAATCGGGCACCCTGTGCCCAACTGCCGTGGCACCACCCCCCACCCCCCGGGATGCGGAAAGGCCGGCAGCTATCGCTGGGCAGCCTTTAAAGTCCCAGCATGCCCGCTTGCCACTGGTAAAATATCCGTGGAGACAGGCAAAGACCCTTAAGTGGCCATTATGTGGCCACTAAAGGGCCTCGATTGGCCTGGGGCAGGTGGGCCATTTCTTCCCTCACCTCCCTCCCCAACCGCCGTAAAGGTGGACGGAGGCGGGAGCGGAGCGGGAAGGCCTCCCGGAGCCTCCCGCACAATTTTACGCCATCCCCATGCCACCATCTGTCCCACTGGGGCAGCATAGAATTCAGCCCTCAGTCTCAGCTTGTCTAACTGCTAGTTATATAGATCCTGGGAATGTTTTAGAACCCTCTTTTCTATTGGTAAACCAATAGGACACCTTTCTTCAAATATGCAGCAACCTGTGCATACAAACCTTGTCTTTGTTCACATGAAGGGACTTCTTAGACTTTGTTTCCTCACATACACTGCCTCACAGGTTTATGATATCTTATTTTACACCAGATGCCAGGCTGAGCCAGCGAGGGGCCCACACAGCACATGATTACTGGATTTTCACACATTCATACAAATGTTGAAAAGTTATACATGCATCTGTACATCTGCACAAACAACTTTTGAGGGATCTGTCATGCTAGGCCCCCATCTGTCAAGAATGAGGCACATTAATTTTGTCATGAACATTGACTTTAAACTGTTACTGGAGTGAAGAAAGTGGAGTTAAACAGATCAGCCATGG
This sequence comes from Heterodontus francisci, assembly GCF_036365525.1. NCBI lineage: Eukaryota > Metazoa > Chordata > Chondrichthyes > Heterodontiformes > Heterodontidae > Heterodontus > Heterodontus francisci. The sequence continues at coordinate 62,884,655 of NC_090384.1, forward strand.
CTGGAAAATACATTTGCCTATTAACAGACGGTGATTGGAAGGACAAAGGACCATTCCCTTACACATTCAACCCACAATGGACCTTGACCACCAGGTATTGTGTGTAAGAGGAGCATTCCAGAGACTGCTAAGGTGATACAACCCAAGACATGGTCAGACCAGTTAGTCACCGAACTAATCTGCTTGGCAACCTGGGTTTTTCTAAGTTGTACAAACAGTTTGAACTCATAACGCCTGTTTGCTCCTGAACTGAGAAGATCTCTCCTGTCTGCTCCCATTTGTTTCTCACAAGCCTCTGAATCCACTGAAGACACATGAACCCTAAGAGAGAAAAGTCTCCTTCAGCGAACAAGGTTTAAGAAGAATACTGGACTCCAACGAAAAGCAAGATCTACCTACAATCAAGGACTCTACAGTGAGCTCAAAGAACCGTAACAAAAACTCTTCAGATATTGCCTTAAACTTTTCCACTTTATTTTTCTTCTGCTCTTTTCTGTCTCTATTTGCATGTGTGTATTGCGTATGCATGCTAGCATGGGCGCGTCATGTATCCGTAGGTGTCAACCAAATGGGAGTTTAAATTTAAGTTGAATAAACTTCAATCTTTCTTCTTTCAATCTAAGAAAGCCTGTTTGTGCTGGTTTCTTTGCCTTATAATTGGAAAGCGGTGAACAAGGATTCACCAAGGGGGAGCTAAAAACATGGTGTGTTAAAAACCCTGTTACAGTAAGACCAGGTGCAGGCTGAAAGGGCAGCACAGTGGCGCAGTGGTTAGCACCGCAGCCTCACAGCTCCAGCGACCCGGGTTCAGTTCTGGGTACTGTCTGTGTGGAATTTGCAAGTTCTCCCTGTGACCGTGTGGGTTTCCGCCAGGTGCTCCGGTTTCCTCCCACAGTCAAAGACTTGCAGGTTGATAGGTAAATTGGTAAATTGCCCTTAGTGTAGGTAGGTGGTAGGAGCATTGAGGGAAGGTGGGGATATGGTAGGAAATATGGGATTAATGTAGGATTAGTATAAATGGGTGGTTGATGTTCGGCACAGACTCGGTGGGCTGAAGGGTCTGTTTCAGTGCTGCCTCTCTCTATGAAAGGGAACCCTAGACCTCTTTCTCACCTGGTCGTAACAGATCCAAAACCTTTATTCAGAGACTCAGCTCAAAATTAAATAAGAGTACAGTCCTTTTAGAATGTCCTGCTTTTAGATTAATTCCTTTTCTGTTGGGTATTTTTGAGATATTTCTCAAATACACAGTTATAAAAGAAATGTAGCTACTTCGATGATTTGTAATATATTACAAAATATATGAACATATATCTGGATATGATTCTGACCATTGTTCTTTTGAACAGTGTTTCTTTGAAACTGTGGAGTTTAAATGAGCATTATTGAGAGACCACTCATACTCATAATGTCAGCAATTTAATGACTAATCTGTGGTTCACAATGTACATTAGAGTCATCGGCCACACTTTTATGTTGGACAGGAGGTCCTGCCCACCAGCCAAAAATTCAGGGGCGAGCCCGCCTCCACTGGGCTTGGGGAACCTCACCAGGATTTCACCCTCCCTACGCCCTTAATTGACCTTGAGCGGGGCTTCCGCCCCTCTGAGGCAGGAAGTCCCGCCTAATGGAGCTGCCGGACAATCAGCGGTGTCCACTGCTGGGACTGCACCCAGCTACTGTGGGATCGTGGACGTCGCCTGGAAAAGGTTTAAGTCTCTGGAGCCTCGCCAGAGACAATCAGCCAGGCCCTGGCTAGGCAAGGGGGGTTTGTTGGAGGCAGGAGTAGTGTTGTACAGTGAGGGCAGTTGGGCCTTGGTGGGGGGGGGGGGGGGATGCCCTCCCTGGGCAACAGAGTGCCCGATCAGGAGGGTTTTCTCCCCAGTTTTACCTGGTGCCACTCTGGGGGCCGGAGCCACCCTCCCAAAGCTGGTAAAATACAAGCGGCCATGGGAGAGGAGGTCCTTAAGTGGCAGGTAATTGGCCGTTTAAGGGCCTTGATTGGGTGGGCCATTTCTTGCCGCCATTGCCTCTCGTAAAATTGCAGTGGGGGTGGGAAAGTGTTGTGAAGCCCCCCCATGCCCCGCACCTCGCACTCAACGTTTACAACCACCACCACACCCCACCCCCACCACCATCCCGCTCCTGTGGGGGGGAACATAAAATTCTGGCCATAGAGTCATTTATGGCATAGAAGGAGGCCATTTGGCCCATCGAGTCCATGCCGGCTGTCCACTGAAAAATCCAATCAGTTCCTCTCCCCCGCTTGATACCTGTATCCCTGCAAGTTTATTTCCTTCAAGTGCCAATCCAATTCCATTTTGAAATCATTGATCATCTCCGCTTCCACCACCCTTGTGGGCAATGAGTTCCAGGTCATATGAACATAAAAATTAGGATCAGGAGTAAGCCATTCAGCCCTTCGAGCCTGCTCTATCATTTGATAAGGTCATTGCTGATCTGATTGTGGCCTCAACTCTACTTTCAAACAAAGAACAAAGAACAGTACAGCACAGGAACAGGCCATTCGGCCCTCCAAGCCTGCGCCGATCTTGATGCCTGCCTAAACTTAGACCTTCTGCACTTCCGGGGCCCATATCCCTCTATTCCCTTCCTATTCATGTATTTGTCAAGGTGTCTCTTAAACGTCGCTATCGTATCTGCTTCCACCACCTCCCCTGGCAGCAAGTTCCAGGCACTCACCACCCTCTGTGTATAAAACTTGCCTCGCACATCCCCTCTAAACTTTGCCCCTCGCACCTTAAACCTATGTCCCCTAGTAACTGACTCTTCCACCCTGGGAAAAAGCTTCTGACTATCCACTCTGTCCATGCCACTCATAACTTTGTAAACCTCTATCATGTCGCCCCTCCACCTCCGTCGTTCCAGTGAAAACAATCCGAGTTTTTCCAACCTCTCCTCATAGCTAATGCCCTCCAGACCGGGCAACATCCTGATAAACTTCCTCTGTACCCTCTCCAAAGCCTCCACGTCCTTCTGGTAGTGTGGCGACCAGAATTGCAAGCAATATTCTAAGTGTGGCCTAACTAAGGTTCTGTACAGCTGCAACATGACTTGCCAATTTTTATACTCTATGCCCCGACCGATGAAGGCAAGCATGCCATATGCCTTCTTGACTACCTTATCTACCTGCGTTGCCACTTTCAATGACCTGTGGACCTGTACGCCCAGATCTCTCTGCCTGTCAATACTCCTAAGGGTTCTGCCATTTACTGTATACCTCCCACCTGCATTAGACCTTCCAAAATGCATTACCTCACATTTGTCCGGATTAAACTCCATCTGCCATTTCTCCGCCCAAGTCTCCAACCGATCTATATCCTGCTGTATCCTCTGACAATCCTCATCATTATCCACAACTCCACCAACCTTTGTGTCGTCCGCAAACTTACTAATCAGACCAGCTACATTTTTCTCCAAATCATTTATATATACTACAAACAGCAAATAGTCACATCCCTCCATTCAGAAAAGCACCCATCCACTGATACCCTCTGTCTTCTGTGACTGAGCCAGTTCTGTATCCATCTTGCCAGCTCACCTCTGATCCCGTGTGACTTCACCTTTTGTACCAGTCTGCCATGCGGGACCTTGTCAAAGCCTTTACTGAAGTCCATATAGATAACATCCACTGCCCTTCCTTCATCAATCATCTTCGTCACTTCCTCAAAAAAGTCAATCAAATTAGTAAGACACAACCTCCCCTTCACAAAACCATGCTGTCTCTCGCTAATAAGTTTGTTTGTTTCCAAATGGGAGTAAATCCTGTCCCGAATCATCCTCTCTAATAGTTTCCCTACCACCGACGTAAGGCTCACCGGCCTATAATTTTCTGTCAACCCCCTATAACCTTTGACTTCCTTGTCAATCAAGAATTTATCTAGCTCAGCCTTAAAAATATTCAATGACCCTGCCTCCACTGCTCTCCAGGGAAGGGAATTCCACAGCCTAACAACTCCTCCTCTCCATCTTAAATGGGAGACCCCTGGTTTTAGTCTCTCTCATAAGGGGAAACATTCTCTCAGCATCCACCCTGTCAAGTCCCCCCAGGATCTTATATGTTTCAATAAGATCACCTCTCATTCTTCTGAACTCCAATGGATACAGGCCCAACCTGTCCAACCTTTCCTCATAACCCCTTCATCCCAGGAATCAGTCGAATGAACCTTCTCTGAACTAATGCAATTATATCCTTTTTTAAGTAAGGAGACCAAAACTGTATGCAATACTCCAGATGTAGTCTCACCAATGCCCTGTACAACTGGAGCAAAATTTCCTTACTTTTGTATTCCATTCCTCTTGCAACAAACAACAACATTCCATTTGCCTTCCTAATCACATGCTGTACCTGCATACTAACTTCTTGTGATTCATGTACCAGGACGCCCACATCCCTCTGTACTGCAGAGTTCTGCAATCTCTCTCCATTTAAATAATAAACTGCTTATCTATTCTTCATACCAAATGTACAAGTTCACATTTTCCCACATTATACTCCATCTGCCAAATTTTTGCCCACGCACTTAACCTATTGAAATCCCTTTGCAGACTCCTTATATCCTCCTCAAAGCTTACTCTCCTACCTATCTTTGTGTCATCAGCAAATTCAGCAGCCATACATTTGGTCTCTTCCTCCAAGTCATTGATATAAATTGTAAATAGTTGAGGCCCCAGCATTGATCCCTGTGGCACTCCACTGGTTACAGCTTGCCAACCCAAAAATGACCAATTATTCCTACTCTCTGCTTCCTATTGGCTAACCAATCCCCTATCCATGCTAAAATATTACCCCCTACACGATGAGCTCTTCTTTTGAGTAGTAACCTTTGATGTGGTGGCTTATCAAAAGTCTTTTGGAAATCCAAGTACACCACATCTACAGATTCCCCTTTATCCACATTGCTTGTTACTTCCTCAAAAACGCTAATAAATTAGTCAAACATGATTTCCCTTTCACAAAACCATGTTGATTCTGCCTGGTCACGTAAAGATTTTTTAAGTGCCCTGCTATAACCTCCTTAATAATAGATTCTCGCATTTTCCCTATGATAGAAGTTAGGTTAACTGGCCTATAGTTTCCTTCTTTCTGTCTCACTCCTTTCTTGGGTAGAGGAGTTACATTCGCTATTTTCCAATCCGATGGGACCTTTCCAGAATCCAGAGAATTTTGGAAAATTACAACCAATGCTTCTACTATCTCCACAGCCACTTATTTTTAGACCCTAGAATGAAGTCCATCGGGTTCTGGGGACTTGTCAGCCTTTAGTTCGAATAGTTTCTCAGTACCCTTTCTCTGGTGATTGTAATTGTTTTAAGTTCCTCCCTCCCTTTCACCTCTTGATTTACAATTATTTCTGGGATGCTATTTGTGTCTTGTATAGTGAAGGCAGATACAAAATATCTGTTCAACGTTTCCGCCATTTCCTTATTTCCCATTATTAATTCCCCAGACTCATTCTCTAAAGGACCCACACTCACTTTTGTTATTCTTTTCCTTTTTAAATACTTGTAGAAACTCGTACCATCTGTTTTTATAGTTCTAGCTAGCTTTCTCTCATATTCTAATTTCTCCATTTTTAAAAAATATATCTTTTTGATTTTTAAGTTCTGTTCAATCTTCTGACCTACCACTAATCTTCACAGAATTGTACACTTTTTCTTTCAATTTGATACTTTCTTTAACTTCTTTAGCATCCTTCTCCTTGCGTCTTTCTTTCTCACTGGAATGTATCTTTGCTGAGTGTTATGAAATATCTCCTTAAATGTCTGCCACTGCATCTCTACTGACCTATACCTTAACTTAATTTCCCAGTTCACTTTAGGCAGCTCAGTCTTCATACCTTTGTAATTGCCTTTATTTAAATTGAAAACCCTAGTCTTAGATCCATTCTTCTCTCCCTCAAACTGAATGCAAAATTCAATCATGGTAGGATCACTGTTGCCTAGAGGCTCCTTTACTTTGAGGTCATTAATTAATCCTGCCTCATTGCACATAACCAGGCCTAGAATAGCCAATTATATTAATTCCTGAACTCAGGAATTGGAAATTACAAGTTCAGCATTTGCAGGCAACATGAAACTGGGGCTGATGGGGCAATATAATTAATACAAACAAATGTAACAAAATACAAGAGGACATTAATAAGCTTGCAGAATGAGTGTGTAATTGGGAAATTAATTCCAATATAGAGAAGTGTAAAGTGATACATTTTGGTGGAATAATAAAGGGGCCAAATACTGCTTGGATAATATCTAAATGAGATCGAGAGGGATCTGGGTATACAGATATACAAGTCACTAAAAGTAGTGACACAGGTTAATAAAACATTTTAAAAAACACACGCACTGGAGCTCATTTCTGGAGGGATAGAATTAAAACACAGAGAAGATATGTTAAACTGGTTTTGAACCTTAATTAGACTACACTGAGTACAGTGCACACTTCTGGTCTCCATATTATAAAATAATATAGAAGCACTCAAATAGGTGCAAAAAAAGGTTCACAAGGATGATACTGGGGCCCCTTCAAGGAGTGGGAAAAAGAGGTCAGTACTGTTTCCGGGTTCCAAATCAGCCACTGGGGAGGGGGTGGGGGGGGGGGGGGTGTGGGGTGAGGGGGTGCGTGGTGGTGATGGTTGGAGGAAAGCAGTCACTCATTGGGATTTTAAAGGGGGCACCCCCTTAACTGACCTGGAGAAAGGTTTGCTGTCCAATTAAGGATGATGGGCAGGCTCTTGGAGCTGGAGGGCCAATCAGAGGCACTCCAGCTTGAAGGGAGCAGCTGTCTGTAATGGAAGGTTAGTAAGAGAGAGGGTGCTTCAAGATGGCGGTACCCTCTCTCCAACTTTTTAAATCTTTAATTAAAGAATGGGTTTTGCAGCCAGGCCATCAGTGGGGGGGGTGAGGTGGCGGGGGGGGGGGGGGTGGTGGTGGGGTGCGGGGGCTGCAGTAGGGCAGGGAGAGAGCCCCTCTAAAGGGCAGCCTGTAGCTGCTCCTACACCCAGGCAGGCAGACAGGACCTCTAGGCCTGCCCGGAGAGCTGACACCCCAGCCTGCCACCAGCCAGCCACCTCTTGGCACCTAAACGAATGCCCACGCCTGCGGGAAACTAGAGGCTGACTGGAATTTTCTGGTCGGCCTCCTTTAATTGCCCTCAATTAGGCTCTCAATGAGCCTGGTCGGCAAGCTGCCATGTGCAGCTGGGTAGCCCTTCCGGCCCCCAATCCCACCTCTGAAAAAATGGCTTAGAGGCAGGATGGAGCCGGAGAACTGACATGTTGGCCGTTGGGCTATTTTTTGCTCCTGCCTGCCTCCGAACCTGGCCCCAATGGGGGCTGAAAATCCATCCTCAGACTGAAATGATATACTTATCAGGAAAGGCTGAACAGGCTAGGGCTCTTCTCTATCAGGTGACCTGATACAGGTCTTTATGATAATGAAAGTGTTTGACAGGGGAGATGTAGAAAAATGTTTCCACTTTGAGAAGCCATAACTTTAATTAGTTACTAATAAATCCAATAGAGAATTCAGGAGAATCTTCTTTACCCAAAGAGTGAGAGAATGTGGAACTGCCTACCACCAAGAGTAGTTGAGGCAAATAACATAGATGTAAATAGCATAGAGGAAGAAAGGAATCGAAAGACATGCTGATAGGGTTACATGAAGATAAAGAGGAAAGGAGGCTCGTGACGATCATAATTGCTGGTGTAGACCAGTTGGACCTGGTTCTGTAACATGATGTAACCTCAGTATGCTTTGTGTCGCCATTGTGTGATCTATATCCTCATAATCTGCAACAGCCTGCCCCCATTATCTCAAGCAACAATAAAAAAGTAACCTAGGCACTCTAATATGTATTCATGGTCACAGTATAATATTCAAGCCATCCAGTTGTTAAACAAACTGATGGTCTTTTAAAATAACACCAAGTCTCAGGCACATTTGGGCTTTCTGGTTGCCTGAACGGTCAGTGAAATATTTGATAAGCGAGTATTAAATTTGCATGTTTTGCTAGTGCCCTGTCAGAATCATTATTTGATCAAATAAACTGATCGTAAGTCACAGTCTTAATTCAAAGCAACCAATGGGCAGATGAGTGGCTGATGAAATTTAATGCAGAGAAGAGTGAAGTGATTCATTTTGGTAGGAAGAACGAGAGGGGGCAATATAAAATAAAAGATACAATTCTAAAAGGGGTGCAGAAGCAGAAGGTCCTGGGATATATGTGCACAAATCATTGAAGGTGAAAGGGCAGGTTGAGAAAGCAGTTAAGAAAGCATATGGGATCCTGGGCTTTATAAATAGGGGAATAGAGAACAAAAACAAGGAAGTTATGATAAACCTGTATAAAACACTGATTCAGCCTCAACTGGAGTATTGTGTCCAGTTCAGGGCACCACACTTTAGGAAGGATGTGAGGCATAAGAGAGGGTGCAGAAAAGATTCATGAGAATAGTTCCAGGGATGAGGAACTTCAGTTATGTGGATAGATGGAGAAACTGGGGCTATTCTCCTTGGAGAGGAGAAGATCAAGAGGAGATTTGATGGAGGTGTTCAAAATGATGAGGGATCTGACCGAGTAGATAGGGAGAAACTGTTCCCATTGGCGGAAGGGCCTTGAAACAGCGGACACTGATTTAAGGTGATTGGCAAAAGAAGTAACTGTGACAGGAGGAGAAACTCTTACACAGTGAGTGTTTAGAATCTGGAGTGTACTGCCTGAGAGTGTGATGGAGGCAGATTCAATCGTGCTTTCAAAAGAGAACTGGACAATTATCTGAAGAGAAAAAAATTGCACGTCTACAGGAAAAAGGCTGGGGAGTGGGACTATGTGAGTTGCTTTTGCAGAGAGCCGGCACAGACACAACGGGCCAAATGGCCTCCTTCTGTACTGTAACCATTCTGTGATTCTAATTGAAGCAAGCCTGCAATAACTGCTGAATTGATAACCTGAATTACACCATACACTCAAACTCACTCACCCTCATTAGACAAGCATAATCTGATCTTAATGGTCCATTCTCTGTAGCACAGGTTCCCGTTCATAGTAGTTCCAACTGAGGCAGGTGCAGATATGGATGGAATGAATTCCTTTGCAAGAAGAGACAAAAAATAATGCTGGGCATATCATCCTGTAATGTTCTCACATACCTGCTAATGGGTGGCTACAGAATGCAATAGGCAAAAGCTTGGAGGTTATCCATGCACTCTCTCACATAGAAAATGCACAATAGCACAGGGGAAACCTAGAGGAAAGAGCAACGCCAGCTATTTTGGAGCTCTATGCTCCAGTTGATGCATTAAGCAGCAAGAAGGACCACCCCTCCCCCAAAAACTAGTGCTTTAAAAGGGACTATCAACTACTTAGAGTTTAGTTGCTTGTTGATTTCTTCTGCCTATTGCTGCAATTCTACACATTTTTGGTGCTTTATATAGTCGTTGCAAGTTTCAGGAGTCTACTAGGAGTGCTGTGACAGGTACTGAAGGACTTCTTGCTGACTTCAAGGCTTCTGCACAACCAGGTGCTCCCAGACGTGGGTGCACTAGAAGGCCTTTCTCTTGGTATTGAGCATGCCTATGCGAATGACCAGAGGTGACACACAGAAGGACAAGCTGCTAGAAGAGGGAGGAGGAGGCGGAGAAGGGTTCTCAGCATGCGGGCATATCCACCCAGGATGTTGAGGGAGCAATTTTCCTACCTGAACCTCGGCAAGTACCAATGTTTGAGATGCCTCCACTTCACTAAGGAGTTTGTCAACCCCAATTCCCCATTCATCAACAGTCCCACATTCCTCACATTCTCTGATATTGAACATTTAGGGCGGCACAGTGGCGCAGTGGTTAGCACCGCAGCCTCACAGCTCCAGCGGCCTGGGTTCAATTCTGGGTATTGCCTGTGTGGAGTTTGCAAGTTCTCACTGTGTCTGCGTGGGTTTCCTCCAGGTGCTCCGGTTTCCTCCAACATGCCAAAGACTTGCAGGTTGATAGGTAAATTGGTCATTATAAATTGCCCCTAGTATAGGTAGGTGGTGGGGATGTGATAGGAATATGGAATTAGTGTAGGATTAGTATAAATGGGTGGTTGATGGTCGGCACAGACTCGGTGGGCCGAAGGGCCTGTTTCAGTGCTGTATCTCTAAATATAAATAAAAAATATAAATCACAGCGTCCACTTGACCACGATGCAGAAATAAAAGCCACCACAAAATAAATATTCCAGACCAAATTTATCATGCCATATTGAATACAAAATGAAACTAATCACCCTTGTCTTCTGTGTGCCTTTGCCTGTTGTACTGCTCCTACACAGTGCACTTCTTCTTCTTAGGCAGTCCCTCGGGATCGAGGATGACTTACTTCCACTCCGGTTTGATGGGTTCTGAGATGGCTGATAAGTCCAATGTGTGATCTGCAGACTCTGCCACATGAGGGGCAGGTGGTGATTGAAGGATCAGGCAGTTGAGTAGTTTGGAAGTTTGTGTGCTCCCTCCATTGCCTCGACTTAACCTCCACATATTCCTGAAGAAGTCCCTCGAATGTATGATGCCTTCCCGAATAAGCTTTCTCCATCTAAGACGGTCATGAGCCAGGGACTCCCACGAATCGATGGGGATGTTTGATCCCTTCAGGGATGCTTTGAGGGCATCTCTAAATATTTCCACTGTCCTCCTGGGAGTCTCCTGCCATTCTGAGTAGAACATCTGCTTCATGAGTCTGGTGTCAGGCATGTGAACATCATGTCCTGCCCAGCAGAGCTGGTTTCGGGTGATTAGCGCCCTGATGCTGGCTTGGGAGAGGATGCTGCTGTTGTATCTTCTTTCCTGTCACCAGATTTGGAGGTTCTTGCGAAGACACCTCTAGTGCTACCTCTCCAGTGCTTTGAGGTTCCTGCTGTAGGCAGGAGCATACAGGAGCGCAGGGATCACGGTTGCCTGGTAAACCATGATCTTAATCTCAGGTTTGAAATCCTGATCCTCAAATACTCTGTTACTCAGTGGGCTGAAGGCTGAACTGGCACATTGGAGGCAATGATGAACCTTGTCGTCTATATCTGTCTTCTCCGAGAGGAGGCTCCCAAGATGTGGAAAATGGTCCACATTTTCCAGGAACTTGCCATGGATCTTGATTGGCAGGGGGAGGTGTTGTGCTGTGGGAGCTGGTTGGAAGAGGACTTTCATTTTCCAAGTGTTTAGATTGGCTTCTTCACTAGGAAACATCATGACTGGTTTAATGAGAATGACCAAGAAGTACAGAACCTAACTGAGCTTAAGTGCAACGTTTGTGCAGATGGGAAACCACCACACACCCAAGGTAAGGCAGCCACCCTACAGGTTCCTGAAGACAGCGGTGCAGCATAAAACCTGGGACATAAAAAACAAGTGGTGAGTAGAAAGAGCACAAGAGACCCAGCAACTTGCAGACAACAAAGACATGCACAGTTTCTTCAGCGCTGTCAGGGTGATCTTTGGCCCAAGCACTCATGGGCCCACCCCACTGAGATCCAAGCATGGAGGAGAACTCATCAAGGACAGGAAGAGAACCTTTTGAAGAAGTCTCAACTGAGACTCTGTCTTTGACTTGAATGTCCTCAATTCCATCCCTCAACGCCCTGTCCGGCTCAGTCTCGGTGCTACCCCAGTCTGGAGCAAGGTTGAAAAAGCCTTCCAACAGCTGAAGAACAACAAGGCCTCTGGAGCAGATGGAATCCCTGCTGAAATCCGGAAACATGGCAGAGATATCCTCCTGGCATGACTGCACAACTTCATATCCCTCATCTGGGATGAAGAGTGCTTGCCAGGGACGCTGTGATCTTGAATGTATTCAAGAAGGGAGATAGGACCAATCGTGGCAATTACAAAGGAATCTCCCTGCTGTCTGCCACATGGAAGGTCATTGCAAGGATCCTCCTCGCTAGTGGCTGAAGAGCTCCTTCTGCAGTCGCAGTGCAGTTTTTCCTACACAGTGCTACCCCAGGGGCTGCAGCATGGCTGATGGAAGGCTTCTGACATTCAGTGGAGGAAATTGCAGCTGGCCTTGGGGGATGACCCAACTTCCGACTGCTCCATTTCAGTATGGGTGGCAGCAGTCTGGGCTAGCTGGCTGACTGGCAACAGAATGGGCATTGGCAGAATGGCAGGGGAGGGATCACTATTCCTGAGAGAGGGCAGCAGGTTCATACTCCATGGAGCCACTGCCACAGGGCAATGCCTCAGCAATCCTAGTAGTCTGTTAGAGGACATATTGCTGAACTGCTGTGACACCATGGAAGAGACTTTGAATACTGGTATCCAGAGCCATGATGTGCTTCCATGGCAGTAGTCTGAGCTTCCATGGCAGCACTTAAATTAAGCTGAGACATGAACCATCAGATGCTGCATCATGGTTGGCTCCATTAGTGTGTTGATGGAGGTAACCATTAGTTCAATGCGAGAAAGACAGGCTCCAAGCTCTGCACAAAGTCTTGTATAAAGTTGGTGCTGGACTCCTCCATACCCCTTGACATTAAATGGAGGCTTTGTGCTAGACTTCCCAATGCAACAAGCATTTCGGTGTGTACCACCATTAGCCTTTTTAGAGTCATAAAGTCATTTACAGTATAGAAGGAGGTCATTCAGCCCATCAAGCCCGTGCTGGCTCTCCACAGAGTTATGCTGTCAGTCCCACTCCCCGGCTCGATCCCCATAGCCCGACAAGTCTATTTCTCTCAGGTGGCCATCCAACATCCTCTTGAAGTCATTGATTGTCTCCGCTTCCACCACTCCTGTGGGCAGTGAGTTCCAGGTCATTACCACCCACTGTGTTAAAAAGTGCTTCCTCATATTCCCCCCTGCATCTATTGCCTAAAACTTTCAATCTGTGTCCCCTAGTCCTTGCACCATTTCATAATACTATTTTCTGTAGTCTGGCCCATCCAAGACCTCATCTGAGTCTTCTGCAGCAAAACCCATGTGCAACCTCATCCTCCAGTGAGCTGACACCTGCAATATCCTTGCCCTCTGCCCTGGCTGCAGTACACTTGTGTCCAGTGCCTCACCATGTACAAATCCTGCCTCTATGCTTACCTGTAAAATCACATGCAGTGCCGGTAACAGAACAGGCAGCTGTCTGTATGAAAGCAAGTGATGGCATGTCTTCATCATCGCTACCATCATGGTCTTCCTCCACTGCCTGGCCAGGTTGCAGTTTTCATGTAGCTGGAAGAGAAAAGGGACAAGAGTTACATTATGGGTGCAGGAAGGGTAAGAGGTGCATGCTTACACCTCAGCAGCTTCACAGTCCGAAGAGATTGGGGGAAGTGGGATATGAGAAGGAGAATTAGGTAAGAGGATACAGTGGTTTGCAATGGACTTAGCCCTGCCTCTGGCCACCGTCTCATCAATGGCCTTTTTCATAATGGTGAGCACAGTTTTATCCAAGGGGGCTAGGACATGCAAGCACATCTCTCCCCCTCCAGTTAGCTCTTTCTGCCTCCGGTTGTGCGCTACCTCCTGCAAGAGAGAGGGAAGTATGTCAGTGAGTGTTGTGGAATCTGTTTGGGTGATGTGGCTGTCGTGGTTGTATAGCTGGCAATGTGTGCAAGTTCTGAGCTGTGGGTGTGAGGCTTGTAATAGTGCTAAGGGTGAAGGGAAGCATGTGAATGTTAAGTATGAGACCTGAGTAATAGAGGTTATAAGGTGGGTCATTTGAGTGTTCTGACTTGAGCAGTGGCTGAGGCTAGATGTGCAGTTGGTAGGATATGGCATTTAAAGATGTATTCACTAGCCTTGAGGACTCATCTAAGGTCATTAAATTTCTTGTGATACTCCATTCAGGTCCTTGGGACAAAACATCTCCTATTTATCTTTGTGTCTATCTCCTCCCACTGCCTTCTCATTCTACCCCCACCTCCCTCCTACCCACCACCACCACCCCCCACCCCGCCCCTGTAGGTACAGGCCATCTCTACTCATTTCCACCTCCTCCACCAAAACCTTTAGTGCAGCATCAGAAAACATAAGAAATAAGAGCTGGAGTAGGCCATTTGGCCCTTCAAGCCTGCTCCACCATTTAGCAAGATCATGGCTGATCTTCCAGTTCAATACCACCTTCCCACATTATTCCCATATCCCTTAATTCCCTCAGTATCCAAAAATCTATTGACTTCTGTCTTGAATATACTCAATGCTCTCTGGGGTGGCAATTCCAAAGATTCAAAACCCTTTGAGTGAAGAAATTTCTCCTCATTTCAATCCAAAAATGATGACCCCCTTATTCTGAGACTGTGACCCCGTGTCCTAGATTCCTCAGCCAGAGGAAACATTTTCTCATCATCTATCCTGTAAAGCCCCTTAAGAATTTTATATGTTTCAATTAGATCACATCTCATTCTTTTAAATGCCAGGGAATATAGGTCTTGTCTACTCAATGTCTCCTCATAGGACAATCCCCTCATCCCAGGAACCAGTCTAGTGAACCTATGTTGCACACTCTCTAGGGCAAATATGTCCTTCTCTTCTGTAAGGAGACCAAAACTGCACACACTATTCCAGGTGTGGCTTCACCAATGCTCTTGTTGCATGCTCTCGGTCCTGGTCAGCCATTGTTCTTTGTTGCACAGCATTATTCCAAATGATGTCAGAACCTCCACCAGCCACAATGCCTTTCCTTTTTGCAGTGCAGGCTAACTAAGTAGTACTAGCAAGTCACAATATTGCCCCCACCCCCCCCCCCCCCCCCACCCTCCCCCCACTACTGATGCATGCAGCTAATGAACAGTATGGTTAGCACTGGCTGCATGCAACAATCATGACAATAGCGAAGCTGACATGCTGCCTGCATTACATTGAATGGGCGCAGGGTAATTGCACATTGCAATCCCCGTGCCCATTTTCAGGGACTATCCAATTTAGCTTCCTATAAGTTTTAATTTGAGAGAATTAAAGACGAAAATGTTGTTGGCAATTATTAAAAATTGAGCATGCTAGTTGCAGGTGAGCTACCCAGTACCAGTTTGTACTGCCTCACAATTGCTGCTTGAGGTTCAAACATGCATGACTGAATGAAGCACTTTAAAACGACTTTTCTATGATGTTTTGTAGCCAGCAGACTAAGTAGCTGCCCCTCTTCATACAAGTCACATGTGGTGAATTCATGTTCAATGTTTTTACAGTTGCTCTGTGTTTATTTTTCTTCACAGATTGGCCTGAACTCCTACCTTCTGGGTCACTATCCTGAGGGGTAACCAAACACAAAATGATTTTGTTCTCTTTCCACAAATACAAAGTGAATCTGGCACAAAATCCCACTTTGGTAGATTTTCTTATTTTGTTAAACTACTTTACAGTATAACACAAGGCTAGAGTTATATCTAAAAAGCATCCAGCAGTTGTGCAGCAGGTTACTACAGTAACATTGGTGGATTTCAGGTGTAAGATAGCCTATTTGTTTATATATATGTATATATGTGGTTTAATCTCATATGTTTAAGGTTTTTGCTTTCTTTGTACTTATAACTGGCTTGCGGATTTGTACTGTAGCTAGAAATAACAAAATGATTAGAGTTGTCATTCCCAGGATGCTTTAGGGTGTCAGGTAACAATTTAGCTAACTGTGTTGTTAAGCTTCTGCCGAGGTGCAGGATGTTCGATTTATGCCTGTTGACATCTTTTTGTTATCATGTTGTGAAATGAGATAGCAAGATGGTCTTGAGGAAAGGAAAGGGGACAATAAGCTCAGGATGATTAGTTACATGCTTAGATGATAAACAGATTGACCATCAGGAGGTTTGTAGGAACACTCTCATTTCTGGGAGTCTTGTTCACAATCACACTTTTCATGCCATAATGAATCGGCAAGGACAGTGTGCATGTCTGGAGACCTGTAAAGATCTTGAGCTTTCCTTAATAAGTTCTCGAGAGAGTTAGAATCAGAAAGATCAATGGAGGTTATGGGCTGAATTTTACAAGTGTGCAGCAATTCACGGCGGCACACTTTGATGGCAGTTTGCATCACTCACGGGATGCGCCGTCCCTGAGCCCCTGCGATATTTTGTGCAGGGCCTCATTTAAATGGAGGGGGTGGAGAGGCCGCCCCCGATGACGTAGAGGGGGCAGCTGCTGCGTCCCCGGCAACGGCGTCCGGTGCCACCTCAAGGGCCCCAGAGCCATTTTTAAAGGGCTTCAAGCCCTGACATGTCATTTAAATTCTTAAAGAGAAAGGATGATGGAAATTTAAGTTATTCATGTTATAACATTCTCACTCCCTTAACGCACATTCCCAAGGAAGAATCAATGGATTAATTGGACATTCCCCGCCCCAAAACATTTGTGCTAATCCCGATCTTCCCCACATCCTCCCAACAACCTTTAGCAACTTTAAACTTTGGCCCCTTTCCACCATCCACCAATTAAAAGTGTTTTCCCCGCTTGTCCCCCAACCCTGAAATTTGCACTCCTTCCCTCTCCCCACCAGTGTCTCGTCTCGGAATTCCGTATGGAGTTCCGAAGGCGCGTGAGTTGCTGCTAGCACCTGTAATATCGCTGTGGGACGGCCGTCCGGTCCAGGTAAGTTCATTACCATTTATTTTAATGCATTTTAATATTTAAATGAAGGCCACGCGACAAGGTCTTGCCGCCGCTGGTAATATGCTGCGGGGCCTTCTTGGCGTTGTGGGGTATTTTACAGACATTCCCCCCCCCCCCCCCCGCCACAATCCACAACATCGAGGGGCTGGTAAAATTAAGCCCTATGTCTCTACCCAGGGGAAAAATGGGGTAATATAGTCTCTTTCTCTGTAAGACCAATGCTTAGAGACATTGCATGTGCCAAAGGCTTGGCCGAACACAATGAAAGAATTAAGTTGCAAACCATACATTTGGTTGTCAGATTCAAATGTATTTACACAGGAAGTAGATTTCTAACTTGTGATCCAGGCATTAAATTGGGCACCCATTTTAAAAACTGCCAAATTTTCATTTCTATTCATTTTACTAGAAATTAAAATTGGACAATTTCTATAAGGGACAGCTGATCCACGGCATCACCTTTACACTGGATGAAAAGTTGAAAATCTGACACTAGCATTCATCCAACTTCCTGTGTAATTCTCAACATTATGATTCATGGATTATCCTACCTGACCAAACTTGGCTTCTCTGAAGTGGTAGTATCCCAATGGAATGTGGAAATCCCTACAACATAGTGTACTTAAGACTTCCAAAAGGTGATTGACAAAATCCCCTGTGAATGACTATTCATTAAACTCAAAACTGTGGACATTCAGGGTATGGATATTCTGGGAATGGATAAGAAATGCCTGAAGAGCAGAAAGCAAGAAGTGCTCATTAGAGGAGTGGGGTGAAGTACTGAGTGGGGTATTCCAGGGCTCATTATTGGATGGACTAATATTTCTGATTTACCTAAATGCCCTGGAGTCAGAAAATCAAAATAAAGTGTTCAAATTTGCTGATGATAGCAAATTGGAAACAGCTGTGGAATTGAAGGAAGCAGCTCAGAAATCAGTGAATTGAATAAAATAATTATATGGACAGATTAATGGAAGACAGGTGCAAAGCACTACATGTAGGATAGAAAAATAAGCAACACACATACTCCATGAATGATGTTGAAACAGCAATGGAGGAAGCTGAAACAGATCCAGGAGTCTTAGACTCGACGCTAAGTGACCAGGTGTTTCCTCTACATTTACACCCAGAGTCATGCATAATCTGAGCACTAACTAATTATGCAGCTTAAAAGATTGCTGAATTTTGGATGTTAATGATTTATATACATAATTACAATATGCCTGAATCTCCTTGATCTTTTACAACTGTCCATCAAATCCTATATCCAAATGAATCAACCCACAAAACTGGCCACATCCACAACTTTCAAATGCGAGCATCGTCCAGTTGCATATTTTTGCAGGGTGTCATCTCATTGCGACCAGATTTTCAGTCATAACAGGAATGAAAGTAATTCTTCTGGAGAGCACTTCTGGAAAATATTTTAGACATTAAAACGTAAAGAGGTGGCTAAGATGGGTCACACGAACATATGAATTAGGAGCAGGAGTAGGCCACTCGGCCCCTTGAGCCTCCTCTGCCATTCAATAAGTTCATGGCTGAACTAATTACTCCACATTTCCACCTACCCCTGATAACCTTTCACCCCCTTGCTTATCAAGAATCTATCTACCTCTGCCTTAAAAATATTCAAAGACTCTGCTTCCACTGCCTTTTGAGGAAGAGAATTCCAAAGACTCACAACCCTCAGAGAAAAAAATGTCTCCTCATCTCTGTCTTAAACGGGCGACTTCTTATTTTTAAATAGTGACCCCTAGTTCTAGATTCTCCCACAAGGAGAATATCCTTTCCACATCCACCCTGTCAAGATCCCCTCAGGATCTGATATGTTACAATCAAGTCGCCTCCTACTCTTCTAAATTCTTAAGCTGTAGCCCCAGTTTAGCCCATGTTTAGTGCAAAGTGTCACCTTAGTAAAGGAGTTGAAGACTGTGCTAGAAATAAATGCCTGGAGGCTTGTTAAACAGCTGATTGCCACTTAGAATGCTTGCGAGCATTCATTAAAGAGGCTACATGACATTTTGCTGACTAGCACTTCAACCAATGCCCTCTGCTAACAGCAACCAGTTGCTTAGGAGTAAATATGGCATTGATGTTGATTTCAAGCATTACTTAAAATGATACCACTTCAAGGGCTACTGATCATTTCACATACATTGCTGTTGCAGCTGTAAAGAAGAACTCTGAAACACATTGGGAGACTTTCGAGGAAACTTTGTCAAGACTTTACCAATGCTCTAGCAACTATTCTGAAGGGTCTCTTAATAAAAAAAAGCAAGTGCTGTGCTAATTTGGTCATCATGTTGCTAGGGGTCCACCTTGGTTTGAACAAGGAATGCGAGAAGGATGCGAGGGCAGACAGAGCAGCACCAGCTGCTGCAGAAGAGAAAGACAGCAGGACAAGGTGGCAAGTACAGGACATCCATCCTGCTCTGGGCCTCCTCCACCAGGACCTCCAGTGCCACATCTGAGAATGCATGCATCTTCTCACTTGGTCCCTGTGCCATCCTGCAAGGTGCTGCTGTGCGCCAGCCAGAGCACTCCACACCTTCAGTGGGCGTGGGTGCGAGGAGACCACATGTACTGCTCCATGACAATTGCATCTAATCAACACAAGTGCTGAACCTTCAGATTTCTGATTTAGCACCCCCAGACAAATTCAAAATAATCTTCATTTTTGTTTCCTTCAGTAAAATCAGTGAATTAAAATATATGTCATTAATTAAATGATACTTTTAAAGGTTTATTTTTTCTAAGACTATAGTGTTAAATGATATTTGTACAGGTATCATGAAAGCCCAAGAGTGGTCTGACACCCCCACCCCTCTCCACTGTTCTGTAAGGTATGAACTAATGTCCTGTATACACAATGGCAGAGGTACAGTAAATTTGTTGTACCTGCCATAATTAAATTATCAAAGACTACAAATATAATCATTGTCTGATCACGACGGAAGACTGAAAAAACAATTTCAAACATAAAAGGTTTCAACTTTTCTCTTTTAAAAATTGGCACTTGGAGATATTCGTCCACAAGCAGAATAATTGAGATTGCAACACATTTAGAATTATTTCTTTAATCAATCTCTCTTCTATCACATCCAGATCGCATGTATCACCTACATGCAGTCTTCTGAAATATTATTAAGCTGTGTGAAAGGGTGTTCCAGGTTAACTTACCCTCCAATTTTGCATCTGTTGTGTGTAAGAGTGCTTTTCCTGCAATGTGCCATTTCCAGAGATATTAGAAACTCACTGTGGATATGAACTCGCACCCTACCACATCATGTGACTTCAAAATGTGGCACATTCATACATCACAGTCCACTCCCAATGACAGGGTGATCATTGCAGATGAAAAGATATGCATTTTGCAGTTAATTATAAGAATGCAGACTCAGCCTGGGCCTCTTCAATACCTCTGTGGTTTTTCCATTTGACATCCATGATTACCTGAATACAGAGAGGCTAATTGATTTGTTCTTCAAATCTGCTAAGAAAATGGATACTCCTAAAATACTTACAATAGGCCAACATAATGAGATTGAATCCTTTGGGAATCTTATATATCCTGAGGCTCAAGCAGAGTAGATTGAAAAAATATAAGTCTTGCTTTAGATTTATTAAAATGTTATTTAGGTTGCAATTATTCCAATCCAGTAGGATGAAATTCAGTGCCTATAGATAATTGAAAAATCTTTTTAAATCAATGATATGTGGGGAATATTCCTTGACAGCTCAATATTGGATTTGTGATTCACCAAATGATGACAATAATTTTCAAAATGGCTTAAAGGTGAAGATTACTTGGGCCACCATCCATCGCAACACAAAACTATTTTTGTACTACAAGGAAAGGATCAAACAATCTTTCTCTAATTGTTTCTGATTTACTTGGTAGCAGGACAACAAGAGACCTCTCTTTTGTCTTGCCTTTTCACTGAGCTTTCTCCTCATTCTAGGTGACTTCAATCTTTACAAACTCACATGCCCCTTCCTCCACTAACCCTCAAATTCTCTGTTTGGTAATCAAGAGCTGCATGAGCCAAAATGTCTTGCCAACAAAACCAAGGCCAACCTCTTCAGCTGCTCTCAGCACTTTCAAGACTCTGGCCTTGAGTTGATCAATGTCTCCGAATGTCATCTCAAACTGAGTAAGGAAGTTTAAAATTTGGCATATTATTCAAACCAAGCTTACGTTCCTCCCAGAACAACTATGCCAATCATCACTTCATATTTGACTTCTCCAATACCCTTCTACATAAGAACATAGGAAATAGGAGCTGGAGTAGGCCATTTGACCTTTTCAGCCAGCTCCACCATTTAAGAAGATCATGGCTCATCTTCCACCCCAACTCCACCTTCCCGCATCAAAGCCAACACACAAGCTTCAGCTCATCCAAACATTACAACTTACGTCCTCAAATTATCCTCATATCCCATATAAGCCTCACTGAGCCCCAGAATGTTGATTTCAAAATTCTCTTTATTTTCTAATCTCTCTATGGCCTGCCCCACACTAGCTTAATGATCTCCTCCTGCCTTGTTGTTGCACATGCCTCTGCTTCTTTAGCAATAGAATTGTCACCTCCTGGCATATTTTCAAAAATCTCCTCAAAACTCTCCACAGTTCAGTTTCCCACGTTATAATCTCTTCCTTTCCTGTCGCCCCATACCCAATATTTCCCTGTCCTCATCATGAAATGCTTTGAGACATCTTCCTGCATGTGAGAAATGGTGTATAATTTCAAGGTTCTTTTTGGAAATAACCAAGGCAAGGACAAAATGGTGCGGAAAGGAGGAAATGTTTTAATTTCTGTGGACTGACTGCCGATCAACATTTTTAAAAACTTGGTCATTCATATAGGTGCTGCAGGAATAACTTTCATAAGGCCTAATCATGTTGAAAGCTCTCAAAGTGGGTTGTATAATTAATTACTTCTTTGAATCCAACGGCTCTTGCTATCTCGGCAAATGTGCAGCCATTATGTACCAGTAAAATCTTGCAATCATGAAATGAATCAGTGAGGAAGGAATGTTAGCAGTGGCACCCTTGTACTATGGAATCTTTTACATTCGCCTAAATTGATTGAATATCTCATCCAAAGGATGTCATTCCTAACAATGCAGCAGTGTCTAACGACTACAGTGGAGCTTCAACCGAGATTACAAACTTAAACCGATGCAGGGCTTGTGCCTGCACCTTCCGATCTGGAACTGGGAGTTCTACCAACTGAATGGAGTTGGCAAATCATTACAAATAAAGAAGATTACAGTAACAAAATTAGAAACACCCAAGGTATAAACATTTAGAAGCTATCTTTTTTCTAGATTTTTACTTAAGCTCTTGTTCGCCTATCCAACTCTCCCACGAGAGCTCAGCATCCTTTTATCCTTTATCCTTTTGTAAAGCACTATATCAAAGATGCGATATAAATGCAATTTATTGCTATTGATTATCCCAATTAGTATCCCCAAGATCAATCTGCAATACTTTTAGAGAATAATGAATACTCCAGATCACCGTAGGAAAAGGAGAAACAAAGGCAGACCCACACAATGCGCAAGATTTTCCGTGCTACCTTCGGGACCCTGTCATTAGACGCAAATGGGGGTCAGAGGCCACTCTGTGGCCAGAATCTTCTTCTGCCGCCACCGACCTTGGCAGTGGGCAAAGGCGCTGCATGTTGATGAGTCGCCGCAATCTTCAGTGCTCCGGCTCATTTGAATAGACAGGGTGGCCCGCCCACCTGCCGCTGCCCCCCCCCCCCCCACCCCTGATCATCTGGAGGGAGCGGCCCATCCGTCATTAACAATGGCGTCAGCTGCCTGTGCACAGGCGCTGATGCCATTTTTAAAGGGCTTTGAGCCCTTCCGGCAGATTTTAAGATTTTGGAAGACAATAATAAAAACAGTTAGATGCAGTACTTTTTGCTCTCTCCCACTCCCCCTACCCCACCCCCCCACCATGATCATAAAATTGTATGGTTGCCCTCTCCAGCCCAAAACACTTCCCTTTTGCAAATGACCTTTCCCCTCCTCAAATTGCATAAGCTATAAACTTTACCCTTTCCTACCTTCCCCTCCACCAATGAGAAGCCTATATCCCTGCTCCCCCGTACTCCCGCACAGGAAAAATGACCTCCTCCCTCACACCAACCAGTGTGGCGCCTCAACTCCCAGGACGAAGATCAGAAGGCGCAGGGGTGCTGGCCAGCGGCACGAAGATCGCAACAGGATCGGAGGCGGCGGTATGCATGCAATTAACTCAGGTATGCAAGTGTATTTAAATATGTAAATACTGGGCCCATCACCAAGTGGCAGGGGGCCACCTCGAGGCCTCCCCACCTCTGTGAAGATCGGGCCGGGCCCTCACGCCGTCGAGGTCGGAGGCGGGCCTTCTCCGGAGCGATCTTCAGGCCACCCCTGCCACACACCCCGACACCTGGGGGGGTGGGGGTGGGGGGGAGCTAAACTCAGCCCTGTGTGGGCAATAATCACTCATCTTTTTGCCTCGAGTTGGCCAATTAGTGGCCAGAAGACAGGCTCGCTGTCCAATTAAGGATGGCAGGTGGGCTCTCGAAGCTGAAAGGCTTATAGGAGGCCCCCCAGCACTAAAGCAACAACAGGATGCCTTTGTAGGTATTTTAAAATTTAAAATAAAACATCCCCTCAGCAGCCTGGCCACCATTGTGCAGTAGGGGGAGTGGTGGGAGGGAGCCCCTCCACAAAGTGGCCTGCAGCTGAAGGCAGGCAGACAGGTAGGGCCTCTAAACCTGCCTGGAGCGAGGGCCCCTGGGCTGCCACTGGGAGACCATCACCAGGCAACTGCCCTGTTCCCGCCACCTCCAGGGGCCTGGAGGCCGACTGTAAAATCCTTGTCAGCTTCCAACAATAGGCCTTAATAGGGCTTTAATCAGTTAAATCGGTGTACTGTTGTAGTGTTTTGAAATTGCAATTGCATTGTCCATTGTTTACTCTAGAGGCTGCTGTAGAACACACATGCCAGAACACACACACAAGAGAAAGTGAAAGTAAGACAGAATAAAAGGAGAAGCCTTTATGTTCAGCTGTGGCAGTCTTTGTCTCTCTGTCTTTGCCTCATATCCTATACCAAACTCAGCTAAACCTCACTCAAATCCCAAGGACATCACAATCGGCTACCCGACCCACACCCACACTTTCTGCAATACGTAACTTATTATCATGGACATGACTATTAAGTCAAGCCTCATATAAGACTTGACTTGTAAGTGCTATCAGTAAAGATCTAGAACTGATTACGGTTCCTGAAATTTGATAAGGATTGTGATGTGAAAATACGTATTTCTAAAAGATGAAATTGTTCTTGTTAATTTTGTTGTATATGTAGTCCCTTCTTCCCCATCCCCACCCTGCCTAAGGGAAAATGGTCCGGGGGCGGGATGGAGCCAGGGAACCGACATGCCAGCTGGCAGCGCAAAATACTGTGCCAGCCCGCCTCCATGCCCACCCTTAGCAGGGCCGCACAATACAGCTCAATATATCGAGATACACAAGTAATGTAAAGCCTGAAAAGGCGAGTGAATGTAACAGCAATTTTCCAAAAATTGCATCTTACACTGAAACACTCGCCCAGTTAAAAGAGGCATTTTGGTGGGAGAAGGGAAGGTTATGAGAAAGGAGAAAAAATATCCATATTAAAAGAAACATCTCTTAATCACTACAAATTTCTCACAATTTTATTATGAATAATTAGGGCAATGGTATCTGGAGAATTATTCTAACAAAGATGAATATTCCTTTTTCATTTTGTGACAGGGAGAGATCCTCTACTGGGCTGTATATCCCCATTCAAGAAGAATTTCTTATCTGCATCTTTTGTTTTTTTAAGTGTTCCTCATTTTCTCCATTATTGCTTAGCAAATGTTGCTCCCATGTGACGCCTGAAATTGAGGCTACCGTTTTGATCTTATAGAAAGGAATCTTTGTCCTTTATCAGACAGAATACTAAAAAAACGTTCGAAAGTACTAAAGAAAACTTTGGGTAGCTGGGATCTGCAGCATAGCAATGTAAAGTGTTAGCACTGACTACCAAAATCTTTATGTCAACAGGTCCATGACAAACTGGTTACTAGAATAAAAAAAGCGAATCAAATAAATCTAGGGATTCCAAAAGAGCTATTTATTGTAAAAGGAAAAAGAAAATAAAAGTAAAGTTAGTGATTTTCCCATTTATAAGCCTCAGTTTATTGGGGAACCACGAAGCTGGATTTCTCAATAAAACAGTGTCTTCTTTTTGGCATTGCTGGTTTAACTACAGTCCAACACTGTTTGTAAATGTCTTTAACTTAGCATTTTTAAACTGTTGCATCCATTTTAACACTATGAATACAGAATTGTATGTAGAGGTCAATGATTCAGAATGCTTTTCATTCACAGCAAGGAGGAAACAATAGTGTTTGACATGCTTTTCACTAAAATTGCCCTACATTGATGCATGGAATGTATTTTCCCATGAAAAGAACGATAAAAGTCATTATATGAAATTAATCGTATAAATGGAAGTTTCAAAAAGGACAATTTACCACATAATAAAGATTCCAATGATGCAGCAGCATTGAAAAAACCTGAAAAAAATAATTTGTATGTTCTATGTTATTCCAACTTCCCTGGCAAAGGTAGCTCTAATTTTTGGTGTGGTTTAAATACCAGACATTCTGAAGAACTGGGCTGAGCAACAGGAGGTATCATTCCACACAGCCAAGAGATGAGGCAAAGGAAACTTGTTCTGTACCGTACCTTCCACAATGGTTCATTTATTCACACACGGTGCTGTGCAGCATTGCATGAGTTAGAAAGTACATTTCACAGGATATTTCACATCATTTCTTTGATCATTTCAATCAATGGAAACAAAATAGAAATTACTTAGCACAAATATAGTTATTTTAAGCAATAGTGATGAAAGTTTTAAAGCATGACTTGGGAATAGCTATATTGTATTTTATCATGTTTTGAGTATCAACAGTTGGATAGTTAGCTCCCTTGCTGACTTATTACATTTTTAAATCTGGCCTCTTTTTAAAAATATTGTTAAAAAAATCTTCACTCTTGTCCAACAGTAGAAAACTAAACTCTTAGTTCATGTTTTATGTGTATGTTTTTATATTAATGATAGCAAGCATAATTCGTCTGTTGGCAAATAGCCAATGTTTGCAAGTACTTCACCAGTCAGACTCTGCAACCCATCAGAAAATGTTCCCCTTTGTGTTCAGTAGTTGAAATGAAACAAATGATGGTAACAGTTTGTTCAATAATTTCTCTGTTTACTTTAAAACAGTCAGTACTAAATGTATCACCAAGGAAAAGTTATTAGGAGGAGTTATTGAACCCATCAATGTGAGAGAATTGAACAAATGTCTTATAATCATTAATTCAGGATGCTTCAGCTCAACTGTACATATTAACCCCCCCACAAAGCCAGGATCAGTAACCCATCCCTGTTACCAACAGTTACCATTGAAAACAAAAATATTCAAAACAAGACAGCAATTTGCACTTGTTTAGTGCCTTTAATGTAGCAAAGCTGTTTCACAAAATGTGAGCTGTATCCAAGCAGAAGTAAAAAGACGAAATGGGGAGACAACTAAAATATACAAACGTTAATCATAATTTTAAAAAGATCCTCCTCTTCATTCTGAAGTTTAGAATTGACGTGAGAAATTGTGCATGTTATCTACAATTCTATACTGTTAGTCTAAATCCAATTTTGCACCAATATTCATTGGGCTGGATTTTAAACAGTGGCAGGCGAAAAAAATTGCAGCCCGCAAGTGGGGCCACGCGCCGTCGCGATCTCCCACGCGAGGACCAGGGAAAAAGCGCCCTAGAGTAACTGATATTATTGGAAATTAAGATCTTCCAGAAGGTTTAATTTAATTTAAAGGTTAAGTCATGGCAGGAGAGTTCAAAGCCGTGGTGTGCTCCTCGTGCTCCATGTCGGAAGCCTGGAACAATTTCAGTGCCCGGGACCAGCATGTGTGCAGGAAGTGTGTCCAGCTACAGCTCCTGGAAGCCCGGGTTTCGGAACTGGAACGGCAGCTGGGGACACTGTGGAGCATCCGCTAGGTGGAGAGTATCGTGGATAGCATGTACAGAGAGGTGGTCACACCGCAGGCTCAGACACCACAGGCAGGAGGGGACCACCAGGCAGAGCAGCAGGACTAGGCAGGCAGTGCAGGAGTCTCCTGTGGCTATTCCCCTGCAAAACAGTTATACTGCTTTGGATACTGTTGAGGGGAATGGCCTCTCAAGGGAAAGCAGCAACAGCCCAATTCATTGCACCAAGGTTGGCTCTACTGCACAGGGGAGGAGTAAAAAGTTTGGGAATGCAATAGTTATAGGGATTCAATTGTAAGGGGAATAGATAGGCGTTTCTGCGGTTACAGGACATTCTGAAGTGGGAGGGTGAACAGCCAGTGGTCGTGGTACACATTGGTATAAACGACATAGGTAAAAAAAAAAGGATGAGGTCCTAAAAGTAGAATATAGAAAGCTAGGAAGTAAGTTGAAAAGTAGGACCTCAAAAGGTAATGATCTCAGAATTACTACCAGTGCCACGTGCTAGTCAGAGTAGAAATAGCAGGATATATCGGATGAATACATGGCTGAAGAAATGGTGGGAGGGGGAGGGTTTTAGATCCCTGGGGCATTGGGACCAGTTCTGGGGGAGGTGGGATCAGTACAAACTGGACGGGTTATACCTGGGCAGGACCGGGACTCATGTCCGCGGGGGAGTATTTGCTAGAGTGGTTGGGCAGGGTTTAAACTAAAATGGCAGGGGGATGGGAACCTTTGCAAGGAGTCAGAGGAGGGGGGATCAAAGACAAGAACAAAAGACAGTAAGGGGAATAAGAAAAGTGATAGGCAGAGAAATCAAGGGCCAGAATCAAACAGGGACACAGTAAAAAGTATCGGCAAGTGGACAAGTAATGTTAAAAAGACAAGCCTTAAGGCTTTGTGCCTTAACGCACGGAGCATTCGCAATAAAGTGGATGAATTAATCGCTCAAATAGATGTAAACGGGTATGATATAGTTGGGATTACTATGGCTGCAAGGTGACCAGGGATGGGAAATGAACATTCAGGGATATTCAGTATTTAGGAAGGACAGACAAAAAGCAAAAGGCGGTGGAGTTGCATTGCTGGTTAAAGAGGAAATTAACGCAATAGTGAGGAAAGATATTAGCTCTGATGATGTGGAATCTGTATGGGTAGAGCTGAGAAATATTAAGGGGAAAAAAACTTCAGTGGGGGTTGTATATAGACCCCCAAACTGTAGAGGTGATGTTGGGAATGGCATTAAACAGGAAATTAGAGATGCATGCGAAAAAGGAACATCTGTAATTATGGGTCACTTTAATCTACATATAAATTGGGCAAATCAAATTAGTCACAATACCATAGAGGAGGAATTCTTGGAGTGTATACGGGATGGTTTCCTGGACCAATACGTTGAGGAACCAACTAGAGAACAGGCCATCCTAGACTGGGTATTGTGTAATGAGAGAGGAATAATTGACAATCTAGTGGTGCGAGACCCCTTGGGGACGAGCGACCATAATATGATTGAATTCTTCATCAAGATGGAGAGTGACGTAGTTGATTCTGAGACAAGGGTCCTGAATCTTAGTAAAGGAAACCATGAAGGTATGAGGCGTGAGTTGGCCATGACAGATTGGGAAAAGTTACTTTAAGGGATGACAGTGGATAGGCAATAGCAAACATTTAAAGAGCGCATGGATGAACTGCAACTATTGTTTATTCCTGTCTGGTGTAAAAGTAAAACAGGAAAGGTAGCCAAACCATGGCTTATCAGGGAAATTAGAGACAGCATTAGATCCAAAGAAGAGGCATATAAATTTGCCAGGAAAAACAACAGACCTGAGGATTGGGAGCAGTTTAGAATTCAGCAAAGGAGGACCAAGGGATTGATCAAGATGGGGAAAATAGAGTATGAGAGCAAGCTTGCAGGGAACATAAAAACTGACTGTAAAAGTTTCTATAGGTATGTGAAGAGAAAAAGATTGGTGAAGACAAATGTAGGTCCCATGCAGTCAGAAACAGGGGAATTTATTATGGGGAATAAAGAAATGGCTGACCAACTAAATGCATACTTTGGTTCTGTCTTCACAAAGGAGAACACAAATATCATACCAGAAATGTTGGGGAACACAGGGCTTAGTAAGAGAGAGTGGAACTGAAGGAAATCAGTATTAGTAGAGAAATGGTGTTAGGGAAATTGATGGGATTGAAGGCCGATAAATCCCCAGGGCCTGATGGTATGCATCCCAGAGTACTTAAGGAAGTGGCCCTAGAAATAGTGGCTGCATTGGTGGTCATCTTCCAAGATTCTATAGACTCTGGAACAGTTCCTACAGATTGGAGGATAGCTAATGTAACCCCACTATTTAAAAAGGAAGGTAGAGAGAAAGCAGGGAATTGTAGACCAGTCAGCCTGACGTCGGCAGTGGGGAAAATTCTAGAGTCCATTATCAAAGATTTTATAGCAGAGCACTTGGAGAACAGTGATAGAATCAGACAGAGTCAGCATGGATTTACGAAAGGGAAATCATGCTTGACAAATCTACTAGAATTCTTCAAGAATGTAACTAGTAGAGTTGATGAGGGTGAGCCAGTGGATGTGATTTATTTGGACTTTCAGAAGGCTTTCAACAAAGTCCCACATAAGAGATTAGCGTGTAAAATTAAAGCGCATGGGATTGGGGGCAGTGTATTGCAATGGATAGAAAATTGGTTGGCGGATGGGAGACAAAGAGTAGGGATAAATGCGTCTTTTTCCGAACGGCAGGCAGTGACTAGTGGGGTACTGCAGGGATCGGTGCTAGGACCCCAGCACAATATACATAAATGATTTAGATGAGGGAACTAAATGTAATATCTTCAAATTTGCAGATGACACAAAATTGGGTGGAAGGGTGAGTTGTGAGGAGGATGCAGAGAGGCTTCAGGGTGATTTGGACAAGTTGAGTGAGTGGGCTAATGCGTGGCAGATGCAGTATAATGTGGATAAATATGAGGTTATCCACTTTGGTAGCAAAAACAGGAAGGCAGATTATTATCTGAATGGCTATAAACTGAGAGAGGGGAATATGCAGCGAGACCTGGGTGTTCTCGTACACCAGTTGCTGAAGGTTAGCATGCAGGTGCAACAGGCAGAAAAAAGGGAAACGGTATGTTGGCCTTCATAGCGACAGAATTCGAGTACAGAAGCAGGGATGGCTTGCTGCAATTATACAGGGCCGTGGTGAGGCCACACCTGGAATATTGTGTGCAGTTTTGGTCTCTTTATCTGAGGAAGGATGTTCTTGCTATAGAAGGAGTGCAGCGAAGGTTTACCAGACTGATTCCTGGGTTGGCGGGACTGATGTATGAGGAGAGATTCAGTCGGTTAGGATTATATTCGCTGGGGTTCAGAAGAGTCAGGGGGGATCTCATAGAAACCTATAAAATTCTAATGTGACTTGACAGGGTAGATGCAGGAAGGATGTTCCCGATGGTGGGGGGAGTCCAGAACCAGGGGTCATAGTCTAAGGATACAGGGTAAACCTTTCAGGACTGAGATGAGGAGAAATTTCTTCACCCAGAGAGTGGTGAGCCTGTGGAATTCACTACCACAGAAAGCAGTTGAGGCCAAAACATTGAATGTTTTCAAAAAGGAGTTAGATATAACTCTTGGGTCTAAAGGGATCAAAGGGTATGGGGCGAAAGCCGAAACAGGCTACTGAGTTGGATGATCAGCCATGATCATAATAAATGGCGGAGCTGGCTCGAAGGGCTGAATGGCCTACTCCTGCTCCTATTTTCTATGTTTCTATGTTTCTTTTTGCGATGGCTCATTTAAATACTGCGGTCGGCCTGTGCCCCCCACAATCACATGGAGGGGGCAGGCTCTCCTATGCCAGCAATGCTCAGCTGCCTGTGTGCAGGATCTGGTGCCTTTTTTTAAAGGGCAGCCAGCCCTGTCAGTTAACATAAATTTTTAAAGAGATACCCCGCGCTCCACCCCCACCCCCACCCCCCCCCCCGCCACAATGTCCTGAATAAAATTCTAACGTCCCCTTCACGCCCCCAATAACAATAAAGTTAAGTATCTGCCCTTCCCCCTCCAAAAAAACACTTACCTTTCTGATAAGACCTTCCCCACTCCCCCACCAGACTGTACAAAGTTCACAGTTCACCCCTTCCCACCATACTCTACATTGGTGATAATAATTTGACCCCATTCCCCCCACCCCCCGCCTCCACACTAAAAGTCTTACGTTCCCCATTCCCCACCAGTGTTGTACTTGCTTTCCCCAGACAGGGAAGTGAAGGTGCGGGCGTGCCAGCTGCCACTCTGCAGATCGCAGCGAGACCGTAAGATGGCAGGTAAGTGTATTTTAATGTATTCACTAACATATTTAAATACAGGTTCCTTTGTCCAGCAGTGGAGGGGGCGGGGCAGGGGGAGGCACCACAGAGCCTCGCTGCCGCTGGGAGGATCAGGCCCGGCCCTCCTGGCAGCAGGCTCGGTGGCGGGGGTCTGCTGGAACGATCTTCCGGCCACCACCGCCACAGAGCCCGACATCGGGGGCCCTGTAAAATCCAGCCCATCATGTGTGTTTTTAATTTTAATTCTTTATTTTATTATATTTTATTTTTAGAACTCACAGATAATTGTTAATTGGATCCCTCAGATTTTGAAGCTCACATCTTGGGATTGTATTCTTGCTGATATTTATTTTGTTACCCTGTGATAATCCCATAATTTGACCACCGATCCGTCAATATCAATTCAAGTCTCTCCAAAATCAGCATTAGTTTTGTAACCAGCAATCCTAAATCTAAAAATCTAGCTCCATAAAGATTAATTTTAAAAAATACATAGCTCTCAAATATTATCATCTTTTAGCTTAAATTTAACTTCATTATGGATTTAATCAAATCACTTGAACACGTCAACATTTCCACAGAATATGGTCTACTATAATCATTTTATATGTCACAGCACCAGGCATTGTGGTAGTTTCTAACACCTAAAGATAAATCCTATATGGAATATAATGAGTCCGACTAACCACTCTAAAGACCTTAATTAGCTGTGAATGAAGCAATAATAATTTATTTTTCAATTAGTCAAATATAAGTATTCTAAATATAGAAGACCTTTTCTCTCCCTTCCCACAAATTTTATTTTTTCACCTATTAATGGGTAAGAAATCAATTACGGTTGAAGTAGAGGGCCCATGAGGACTATAAGAATAATAGTGAATAAAAACTAAAGAATATCAGAAAAGATATTAAGTGCGGGATAAAGAAAACTAAGAGGAGGACAAGGCAGTTGTTTCAAAAAAACATTAAAAGTGACAGTAACAAGAAATGCTGGAATCACTCAGCAGGTCTGGCAGCATCTGTGGAAAGAGAAGCAGAGTTAACGTTTCGGGTCAGTGACCCTTCTTCGGAACCTGCTGCCAGACCTGCTGAGTGATTCCAGCATTTCTTGTTTTTGTTTCAGATTTCCAGCATCTGCAGTATTTTGCTTTTATTAAAAGTGACAGTACCATATTTTAGAAATTCATCCATTAAAAAAGAGTTGTTGAAAGTGAAGTGGGACCCAGGAAGAAAGGATGATCAATTTGTGATGATCAAAAAATGGCCAAGATAGTTAATGAGTACTTCACATTGTTCCTTATTAAACAGAAGGAGATCAGAGCAGGGGTGAATCCTGTGTGGCTGAGAGCAAGATGAGTGATACTATAACAAAAGCAAAATACTGGAAACGTGAAATAAAAACAGACAGTGCTGGAAACCTTCAGCAGGTCAGGCAGCATCTGTGAAGAGAGCGAAACAGAGTTAACAGTTCAGGTCAGTGACCTTTCACCAATTTCTGTTTTTATTTCTGAGCGAGCGATACTATAATAGATAAAAGGAGAATTATGGATATAGGAGCTTCTGTGTGCACCAATTGTCTGCCAAAGCAAAGCATGTTCACCTCAGTCGGCAGGTCCACGTACCACTGGGGTGGGCACAGAGCACCTCGAGTACAGCTTGAACTGTCAGGGATTACTTTGTTAGTCCTCATTTTCTTTCAAATATGTCACATAGGGGAATTTCTACTGGAAAACTCATGCAATGCCAGTAATGTTGATGAAGACAAAAAAAAAACTAATTATGCAAAAGCTCATGAGATTCTAGCTGTTAGCAGCAAAAAAGAAAAAATAGCTGAAAAATACTTACCTTAACATTACTGTGTACTTCCCCTGACTTCCTGTATATTTACTCCAGCCTTGCAATGTTAGATGCCCCTATCACATGGGTGCTACTTACATCTGATGCCCTAAAGAGCTGTCAACAATTGAGTGTTGCAGACTGGCACATTTCCAAGGTCCAGGACTATGTGCTGAGGGACGCACTAAAGCTTGGTGCAGCCACCTCAAAAGGTCAATGGGGAAAGGCCTTGTCTCAGGCCCTCCCACCATATTATACTGAGGGGCAGGAAACCATATAAAACCCTTCGGGCTGTATGCACCAGAGAATGTTTAACATGAAATGTAAATGTACATTGTAAATATTACCTGTAATGGCAAGAGTAGTGAGGCACTGCATGTATTGTATTGAAAGAAATTGATCTGTATTGCACTTTATGTAATGTCAAATTTGAACTGTTATGTAATGTACCTTTAAAAATTTTATGCATAAAGTATATTTTTGGAGTCCTGTATACAAGGTGGTAATTGGATGCAGGATGGGAATGCCGCAAAATTAATACCTAAATGTCCCCTTACCCACTGGTATGAGGAGGGTGCATGTCCCACCCCTGCCTAAATTTATGCCGCCAGAGAGTGACTGGCAATGGAAAGTCCGGGTCAGAAGCCACTTCCAAAAAATACAGCATCAAATGAGAAGCATCGATTAACAATCAAAAATAACTAACAAATAATTAAAAACAGGCAAAAATGTTCAATTATGGTTGGGCGGAAGGCGGTAGAAATGGACAACAAATCCCTGCCAAGCAACTGAAGGTTAAGAAGGTGCTGAACCTCGAGCTCCAGTGCTTTGACACAGAAATGAAAGGGCAAGGTCTGTAATTATTGTGATGAAGGGTTTTAAGGTCGGAAAGATTTGAAAAGGATACAGTGTTGAACTACTGGAATACTGGAGATGGCCTGGG
This sequence comes from Heterodontus francisci, assembly GCF_036365525.1. Taxonomy (NCBI): domain Eukaryota; kingdom Metazoa; phylum Chordata; class Chondrichthyes; order Heterodontiformes; family Heterodontidae; genus Heterodontus; species Heterodontus francisci. The sequence goes on from NC_090384.1 coordinate 62,918,456, forward strand.
ACTTGTTTGTGTGGGTGGTTTTAGTATTTGGGAAACTACAGTTCTAAACCTATGGGTGTCATAATTGTATGTGTGAGCTTGAGTATTAGAGACTATGTGGTACTTGGAAGTGAAACTGAAGGCGGCATTGTGCTTTGCAGAAAACACCTGACCTGGCGGTTGTTGTAAGTTCAGATAGGCTTGGTAGCCACAGTGAGCTGCAGTAAGCAAGAACTCTTTAATAAAAGCTTATTAAATCTTTGTTAAAGTTAAACCTGTGACTTTCATCCTGAGATGTGACATTGGAAATGAGGTTATAAAGACAAACAATATAGAGGTAAATTCAGAGATATTTAGGATTGTATCTTGGCATTTGCTGGAGCTGAAATGTCTGCAGTCTGGGAAATTGAGCCGTTTGATGCAACGGGTGATGCCAGTACTGTCAGCGTGAAATGGAAAGCATGGCTGGAGGAGTTTAAAGCATATGTTGACAGTCACGGTTTGTTTTTGGATGGGCGACGGAGGTGCAGAAAGCATAGCGACAGGCCTTATCGCTGTTCAATACGGGTGCGTCGGTGAGGGAGACTTTCAAGACGTTGTCTGACACAGGGGAAAAGGCAGACTATGAACGTGCAGCGAAAACCTTGAAGGACCATTATGTGGTGATGCCAAATGCCACTTTCCAAAGGCATGTTTTCTGTCAAATGAGACAGAAAGTGAGGTGGGGAGGGGTGGGGGGGGGGGGAGGGGGCGGAAACAGTAGCCCAATTTGTGACTCATTTGAGGCCGGCGTCAGATGAATGCAATTATGTTGCGACAGATCTGAATAACCAGATAATGGATCAGGTGGGCCAACATTGCAAGTTGTATAAGTTGAGGCGTAGGCTGCTGGAAGGAGGAGGTGACTTAACGTTGGATGACACTTTGAAAATAGCGGCTGCATTGGAAGCAGTGGATGGACAAGTTCATAGCACGAAACTTGGTCCCATTTCCACCATCGGCACAACAAAATCTGAGGTTAATTGAGTGACACAATGGAATCCAAGTACACATGAATGTAAATAGCAAAAGACTGAGACAGACTGTTTCAGATGTGTCACCTTGGGGCACTATGGAAGAGATGATTGGTGCCCTGCCAATGGAAAGATATGCAGAAAATGTGGGGGAAGCAAAGTTGAACAGAGTGGGAAGCCTGGCAAACCATGTAAAGGAAAGAGAGATGGAAGTAGTACAACTGTGTGATGAGTTGGAGAAGATGCAAAGAGTGAGGACATGAATAGCAATCGTGGATATATGTTTTCTGTCAATGGAAGCAACAATGAGAACGTTTCAGTGATTGTTGGGGGTGTTGAATTGAGCGTTATTGTAGATTCAGGCAGTGACAGTAATGTCATCAGCAGAGCACTGTGGCAGGAACTAAAGACAAAGAGAATCAACTACACATCGCAAAAATGCATCAAAAAGCTTTATCCTTGCACATCTAAAACCCCACTTCAAACTTTGGATGTTTCATTGTCAGAGTAAGAGCTGAAGATTGGAGCGTGGAGGCAGAATTCGTAGTGATTGAAGAGGATAGTGACCCTCTTCTGAGTAGAGAAACTGGCCAAGCCTTGGGGTTGCTACACATTGGATTGAAAGTGAATTCTGTGAAATCCTATGCAGAGCTTCAAGAGGAGTTTGGATCAGTGTTTCAAGGAATTGGGAAGTTGCACAACCACCAAGTCAGATTAACTATTGACGAGAATGTGAAGCCTGTAGCTCAGCTTGTACGTAGAACAGCTTTTAGTCTGAGAGGGAAAGTTGAGGCAAAGATCAAGGAACTGGTTGATTAAGACATCATAGAGCCAGTTGAAGGACAAACACACAGATCTTCACTCGAGAAGGAAGCTGGTTTGTGGCAGTTCATGCTACACCCAGAGAAATGACAACTAGAAAGGTTGAGTCAAAGATCCAGAATTGAATGACATCAGACAGAGAATCCAAGCTGGAAATTGGGAGAATTGCCCATTCAAGATATACATCGTTATATGAGATGAACTGTGCACAATTAGGAAGTGTATTCTCAGAGGTAACAGACATATAATGCCTCAAAAGTTTAGCCCTAGACTGGTGATGCCAGCTCATGAGGGTCATTGGGAGTGATTAGTACTAAGCAAAACTTATGAACCAAATTATGGAGGCCGGGGATGGAGAAAGATATGGAGCAGTTTGTCAAAACACGTCATGGATGTCAACTTGTCAGTGGACCCAATCCAGTAAGCAGCACAGTATTACCAGCTGGACCATGGGAGGATATACCAGTTGACTTCTTCGGGCCATTTCCATCAGGAGAGTCCATACTAGTGGTGATTGACTATTACAGCCCTTATTATGAGTGTGTGGTAATGAAGTCCACAATGACAGAGAAAACAGTGTTTGCATTGACTGAAATATTTGCAAGGCACGGGCTGGAATTTTACGTTGGACAGTAGGCCCCACCCACTGGCCAAAAAGTCGGGGGCAAGCCCACCTCCACAGGGATTTTTCACTCCCCAGGCCCTTAATTGGCCTTGGGCAAGACTTCCACCTCCTTGAGGCAGGAATTCCCATCTAATGGAGCTGCCGGCCAATCAGTGGGCCGGCAGCTGTTAGTCCTAGCAGCGCCACTAGGAGCTGTGGTCATTGCTGGGACTACAACCAGCCAATGGAAGCAAGACAAAGGACGGCCCTGGAACTAAGGTAAGTTTTTGGGGCCTCACTAGGGACAATTGGCTGGGTCCGGCAAAGCAAGGGGGACGCTTAGGGAGGTTGGGGAGTGTTGTCCAGTGGGGGTGGTTGGGCCATGAGGGGGACCCTCCAAGGGGCACAGAGTTCCCAATCATGAAGATCCCCAGGAGGAGGCCCTTAAGTGGCAGTTAATTGGCCACTTAAGGGCCTTGATTGGCCTGGGCAGGTGGGCTGTTTCTCACCGCCACCACCCCCCATCAAATTGCAAAGGGGGGCGGGAGGGAGTCAGGAATGCTTCCCCCCTGCATCCCATTCAGTTTTACAGCCTCCATCCGCCACCAGCCCGCTCGTTGGGGGGGCCGTAAAATTCCGGCCATGGTCTACCAGTCAGTTTGTATTCAGACAATGGGCCACAATTCATTTCACAGACATTTGCAGATTACATGCAAGTCACAGGTATTCACCATCTCAGAATAACACCTAAATGGCCACAGGCAAATGGGGAAGTGGAAAGACAAAACCAATTGTTACGATCAGGTGAGACAGGGGTCTAGGGGTTCACTCTCAGCCTTTGCCTGGTTTAACCATAGCAGGGTTTAGAGAAATGGATGAGGATTGCTCAGGCTGAGGGTAAAAACTGGAAGGAGGTGTTGTTTTCATATGTGACCATGTATAGAGCAACTACACACACAACAGGAAAGAGCCCAGCTGAGTTGTTACTTGGATGCAAAATATGCACCAGGATACCAGAGCTGAGGGACAGTAGAGTTGATCAGGATGTTCAAGATCATGATGCTGAGAAAAAGGGTGCGGCAAAGTTTTATGCAGACCACAGAAGGAGAGCTAGACAGTCTGATGTGATGCCGTATTGCTGAAACTGGAGAGTCCGAGTAAGTTGGATACGCCACATTATCCCAAGCTGTACACTGTTATTGCCTGGAAGGGAAACAGTGTGACTGTGCAGTCACCAGAAGGAGTACGGTATGACAGAAATTCTTCATGCGTTAAAAAATATCATGGTGACAAAGACATAACAGCAGATGAACGAGATGTCGGAGCTGAGGCGAAGCTGACATCCAGCAATTCAGAAGTCCAAGCCAGTGATGCTGTTGGCAGGCAGACAGTTTGCTATCTAGAGGGAAAAACATCGGTTCCAGAGGGGCGAATGACATTTGCTAATTCTGACGTGGTGACCAGAATTCCTGAGACAACAGGAAGACCACGGTGTGAGAGGAGACCACTAAAACGATATGAAGATTTTGTGTTGTGATTATGTTCAAAAATCATGGACATGTTTTAGTCTGATAAGGGAGAAATGTAATGATTGCATGTGTGGGCTTGAGTATTAGAGACTATATGGTAATTGGAAGTGAAACTGAAAGTGCTTTAGGGAAAACACCTGGACTGGGGTTTGTTATAAGGTCAGATAGGCTTTGTACCCACAGTAAGCAGCAGTAAGCAAGAACTCTTTAATAAAATCTTGTTACATCTTTGTTAAAGTTAAATCTGTGACTTCAAATGTGATTTTTCTGCCTGAGATATGACAGTGGGGAGGGAAAGAGGAAGATTTTCAGAAATTGTCTCTCCTTGCCCAGAAGGTCTAGATCGAGTAGTTCTCCAACATTGAGCAACCAGTCCCCTTTTGCTTGCTTAAAATGCTTCACACACTTATGTGACATGGCTCCTGGCTCAAAAGCCAGCAATGGAAATCTGCTTTTATCCTAATGTTCCTGGGCATGGCTTTACATCCTTTAAAGCACTTATTGTGATAGTAACAACATTAGCAGTTTACAAAATTGGGATAGGTGCTGGGTAATCTCCAGAAATGCAGCAAAAAGATGTTTTTTGCTGTGGAAAAAGGTTGGAGGTAGACAGCAATGGAAGGTGATATCTATTGGTATGCTAGCGGGAACGGTGGCATAGTACTTATGTTGCTGGACTCATAATCCAGAGCTCTGGACTAACGATTGGAGGAATGAGTTCAAATCCCACTACAGCAGCAAGAGAATTTAAATTCAGTTATTTAAATAAATCTGGAATAAAAAGTTGGTATCAGTAATGATGACCATGAAACTACCCAGCTGGTCCACTAAGGCCCTTCAGGGAAGGAAATCTGCTATCCTTACCCAGTCTGGCCAATATGTAACTCCAGATCTACAGCAATATGACTGTCTCTTAACTGCCTTCTGAAATGGCCAAGCAACCAACCAAGTTGGTTCAAACCACGATGAAAATATCTTAAGAATAATAATACCAGACAGAGCACCTGGCATCAACCAGGTTCATGGATTCAGACATGACAAAGGCCGAACCAGACCAATTGATCCTGCAAAGTCCTCCTCACTAACAGCTGAAGCCAAGGTTGAGAGAGCTGTCCCATAGACTGGTAATGCCCGCCATTCTTAATTCCTCCAAAAGATGGTGCTGTTACCCCTACAAAAAACAGCGTCAATTTTGATTCAGGGAGGCAATCGTGCTGATAGGAGCCAAGACAGGAAGCAAAGGAGCTGAACCTTGGTAGCATGATGCCCAGGATCCTTTAACTCCTGCACCTCAGATGCAGTCAGTCTCCTGCCAAAACAGGCACTATAAGGAATGTCAAAAAGTAAAAACACTTAGCATTTTGGGCCTGTTCTGTCTTTGACTGCGCTTCCCCCTTTAATGGCCTGGCAAGAAAGCTATAGCAGCTTTCCCACACAGACTTCTGCTTAAAATAGCAGTCAGGGCCTGATGATCTCAATCTGCATATTTAAAGACGGACCCTGCTGGTTTCTGTCAAACAGCAGGTTGCAATTAGAACCCTTGGGAACAGCGTGGGACTTTGGTGGATATTAGGAACTTTAACACACATTTCAGGAACTCCTCTTATTCTGAATTCCTCCAAAGGTAATGCTGCAACCTCTTTGTCTTTTAGCTCTGTTTATTTCAACAGACTAAGAGGTGTGTTGCACAGGATTTGCCTCAGAGCCATGAGTAGCATCTGATGAAGCTACCAGGATTTCATGGGGCAGCTCCACTGCATTATCCATTGGAGGATCCATTGGTGCAAATCCCATGTTAAATAGGAATAATGTGATGAGAGTGCTTGAAAATTAAAACACAGCCTTTAAAAATCACTGTGGTAATGTGGGGAACTACAACAGCAAATGTGCACACAAGATCCTACAAACAACAATGAGATAAATGACCAGATAATCTGTTTTACTGATGTTGGTGGGATAATTGCTGACCAGAATTCTGGGAGAACTCCCCTGCTCTTCTTCAAATGGTGCCATGGGATCTCTAGTGAATATCCAAATAGTCTGCAACAACCAATTGACTGCATGACTGATATTTTAAAAACTTGGAGAGAGATTCTCTACAGTTAGCAGTGTTACGTCAATACTTCAAAGTGTTCAAATTACAGCTGTTAGTCCAGTTGGAAATCCCATCATATAGGGTCATAAAACTTGGTTCAGTTCCATTATGTGTGACTCATGTTTTATTTATACTGCTGAAACGATTTAGCGACAGAAGCTAATTACTGCACCATTACCATAACCCCATCATTAGACTCTAGGAAAGAGAATTTCAGAGACCTCCTAAATTTCTAACAGTGATGGGTAAGTTAAGCTGCTGCACCATGGTGTTACATTTCAAGACAGCGTGCAGCTCATATACTTGTGAGCAGTGCTGCACATGCAAGTTTGCACTGGACAGACTACATCATCTCAGTAGCAGCTAACAGGATTGGAAAATGCTTGACTGCCAGAATTAACAAGACCCAAAAGGATCAATAAATGAGAGTACATTATCACCCACTTTTGAAATTTGAGATTTTCTCAAAATGTGATTTCGTTAGCTGGAACTAAAAAATCCTAATCTTTTAGCATTTCTCAAGCAGCTAGCAAGTAATAATTGGTGTAAATGTCTGAAAGTTAATTAGTTCCCGCTGAGGAATGTGCAATTTTGGTGCAAAATAACTCCATGAAAAATGAGGAAACACAATTTACTCAGGGGACAGTGAAGGCACATATCCACTGTCTTTTGACAAGTCAGATGCAAGTTAGACAGCTGATGATAAATAGTGTACACCTTCAAATTTCCCAAAACTACACTGCACAATTACAAAAAAAAAACTGATTTTAGCATGTGTAACATAAAGACTAATTTTTGTATGAAAGGTATATACCACTTGATATGTAAGGAAAATAAAGTTTTGCAGATATTGTTTGAAATGGTTTTGCGCAAACCATATAATCAGAAGTAGTGGGGTAGATTTTCTGCATTCAGCGTTCGGGTGGAAGGATGCTGTGGCCTGTGAACAGGTGGCTGCAAAGAAAGGTTGACCACAGCATGAGCTCCCAGCATAGAATCTGCTGCTGGAAGCCTGCTCAGTAAGGGGCATGTAGCTTCTTGTGCTGCAAATGCATAATAGGACAACAGCAGCTTTAAAAAGAGAATGTCACCATTTTATTGGAAGTGGTTAATGTGGAGGGTGTAAAACTTATGCCTGCAAACCTAATGAAGATGAGGAGAAAATAAAGGTTGGCCCAAGCCTCTGGATTGTAAAAAAGATTGCATGAGCAGGAAAGAGAGTCTCTGGTTAAGTAATGGAGCAGGGCAGGATCTGAAACCCCCTTTCCCCCTGTTTGATGGATGATGAAGTGGAAGTGGTGCTGCATTTGATGCATGTGAGGAAGATTGCTCTGTTTGCCACCCAGGTCACCCTCCCCAGAAGACAGAAACATAGGATGCCTGGCAATAGGTTGTGGGCAAGATAAATAATACATAGGCTACACACAAGACCTAGGAATAGACGCAAAAGAAGACAGCAATGGCCCATTATACCTGCTGCAAAGTGTTGTTGCCTTCCTGTTGTACATTTACTGTGAGCCCATACCTTGCTCTCAAGATAACCTTACAATTCTTTGGTTGCTTACCCTACATGGGTGCATGCTGCAATTTACAGCCAAAGCCTTGGCATGCTAAGTATAGTGCTCTTTGTTATTCAATATTTACTTTTTTCATTACAGTGAACAAACAAAGGAAAGTATGTGAGTGTTCCATTTTATTAAATAAACTAGTATAAACTACTTTAAAAAACTGCATTTCAAATTACAAGTTAGTTACACCAGAAGGGTAGTGTAACTCACAAGATCTGTGTGCTCAGCACAGATATGGGGGTTTTACCCCACTGTGCTAGTCAATCATACTATCATCCATTAGGGAACTATCCAAAAGAACAGAGTCTGATGAACAAAGCTAAGCATGAATGTGCCTTTACAGTGGCTGGCTTCATTCATGTCAATTAATTAATCCTTTACTTTTCTGTCAATTATTTAATGAATTGATCCAAATAAATGCATTAGCAAAGCTCTACTTTTCTAACTCTTACATTAAGTCCTTTGCTAAATAAGCAGGATAATTAGTTTTTCCTTCTGAATAAAGCTGATAACTGAGTAGATTTACAAAACACTGATTGAAGATAGGATGATACTCCCACCACACATGTCCCTGCCCCACACCCCCGCCTCCACTGCAAGGGCAACACAGGGCTGAATTTTAATCGCACACTGCGCTCCACGGCGGAGTGCTTTCAACTCGGCGGCCTTCCGGCATGGAAGTGCCATCGCACAGCCCCCGCAATATTACACGCAGGGGCTCATTTAAATAGAGGGGGTGGAGCAGCTGCCCCATGATGACATAAGGGGGCAGCCGCCATGTCCCCGTCAATGGTGTCCGGTGCCTCTGCCATTTTTAAAGGGCTTTAAACCTTTAGAATTACTTTTAATTTTTAAAGGTTCTTAAATTCTTAAATTTTTATTAACAAATAAGAAAGATGTAGATGGCCTTTCCCCATACTCTCTCCCCCACCCCCCCAATGGTCATTTCAATACCCAAAATGACCAACACATGCCTTTTTCCCTACCCGAACTTCCCCCCCAACCTTCTAACCTTTGCCCTTCAACCCCTTCCCACCATTCCCACATCCCAAAAAAAAGTGTTTCCCCAGTCCCGCACCCCTCCTGCCCTGAAAATTTTATTCCTCCCCTCCAGGTTCTCACCTTGGCACTCCATGCGGCGTTCTGAAGGCGCGCAAAGGCCGAATGGCGGCCGTAAAATTGGCATGGGACGGCTGTCACCTGCAGATAAGTTTATTTGCATTTCATTTGTTGTAATTTGCATATGTATATGAAGGGCCCGCCGCCAGGCAGTGGAGAGGGGGAAGGCTGCACAGAGGGTCCCCCGCTGCTGGTAATATGCGGCGGACCCTTCTCGACGTCGCGGGTTGAGGCAGGCCTCTGCCCGCAGAATTTTACCGGCCCCCACACCACGAGGGGATGGTAAAATTCAGCCCAGAGACTTTGAGTCAAGCCAAATGCAATGTTAGATGTCGCCCTATGCGTCTTTGTTCAGCTACTTCCTCTTCACCCACCTTCCATATCCACTGATGCATACCACACAACTAGTGTCATTGTATCTCTGCAGGTACCATGTGAACAAAATATACATTTCCATCAATATGCAAACCAGTGCAAAACTCTTCCATTTTAAAACCAGAAATCATCAGGTAAGTGAATCAATACTTGCATTTCATACTTAAACAGGTCAATGTACAGGGATCTGAACAGTATTCATTTTTAAATTATATTACTAACAATCATTAGTCGGCTTTGCTCGGGTCAGAGAAACTTACAATATGTGGGATTAATGCTTCAACAATTAAGCTATTCACTCATTCATCAATTAATATGATTTTGCAACATTGTTCAGCTAATTTTGCAAAGGACTTGAGCTGGTGAGACATGGACTGTTTCTCCTGCTAACAAATTGCTCAGCACTCTACACCCCTGAAGGGGTGGTAGAGGCAGGAACCTTCACAACGTATTTAGATGAGCACTTGAAACACCATAGCATACATGGCTATGGGCCAAGTGCTGGAAAATAGGATTAGAATAAATAGGTGCTTGATGGCTGGCACAGACACGATGGGCTGAAGGGCCTGTTTCTGAGCTGTATAACTCTATGACAAGTACTGAATCAGATGCTAGAGCAGGGGTACATGCTCTATATGGTAACTAGGTCATGATCTTGACAACTTAAGTGCCAAAATAATTCAGTCAAAGCAATTAAATCTTATTACATTGAGCTTACCGCCTTCCTTTACTGGTAGTCATGATTGCATTATGTACTGATGGATGTAAAGTATCTGGCTTATGTTAGTCTTGATGTCAAGTGGAATTTGAATTATGCTTTGGTCTAATAACCTTATTAATATGTCACACTAAGATCTTCTTGCATCTATCGAATTCAAAATCTACTTGTTTTATTTATTCAGCTGCAACTGATTTTAGCTAAGGTCAGAGTTAGCTGTGAAAACATATGGGGGCCTGTTGTTCTTCCTCTGCCTTCTGACTAATCTTCAGATACATTTACACTTTCACTAGGGTTCCTCAACCCATTTAAAAATCAGTAACTCATTTTTACCGCAACTATTCAGCCAAAAATATTGACAGAGACATATTTTCTTAATATTACTTCCATGACAGAGAGAAGTCAACTCAAGGATATGTTAAATTAGGCCATGCTGTTTCTGTCAAGGGCTATTAATGTACACTGGAGTCTCTTCTCCCACTCAGTTTGACAGCGTCATGTCATCTGAAGAGGAGGAAGAAGTGAGCGAGCCTGCACCGTCAAACCAGACAAGCGCAGCCTCCACCAGCACAGACACACTCACCTCAGTGGGGCCTCATGCGATCTTAGAATGGGTGGCACAGGGTGCACAACACTTCAGAGGTGAGTGGGAGGAGGTGAAGAAGGCAGAGGCTGCTGTGGGCAGTCCCCCTCGGAGGATGGAGGGCAGACACAGCTATGTTCAGCAGGGCGGAGATGCACAGCCTCAGCAGTCACACACAAAGTGGGTATTCCTGGACCAGCAGTGTGAAATCTGTGCCAGCATGTCGGAGTTCCCGGAGACAGTGCAGAGTCCTGGGCACAGAAAGGAGGAACCCAAAAATCACAAGTGTTCCGCCATGTCTCAGGCTTTTCAGTGCATAAGTTCCTCCTTTGAGAGAGTGGCAACCTCGCTGCAAGCCATATGAGGCATCACTCTGAATGAATGCAGGAACAGCACACTAACATGCAGAGAATGTATGACACATTCTGTAGCATTGACCAGTCAATGGCACTAAAGTCCAAAGATGCATGGAGTGGATGCCAATTGCACCCCAAGTCATGGGAACCACAATCATTCCCTCTGATGATCAAGCACTCCAAGAAATGGCTGAGGGAGTCAGAGGTGATGTTGAGGAGACCACCCCTCATGGGCACAGTCATCATCATCTGCCACATTAGCCCTCTGACTGAGGAACATTTACACAGCAAGGCCCTGTGACAGAGGCTGCCCCAGCGATGATGCCAGTGCAGCAGCCTGTGGAAGTGCCCCCACTGGCACCTCCAAGACAAGGATGTGCGCCACGGACATCTCAGCCACATGCAGACTCAAGCGAGCAGGTACCTCAACCTCATCCCCAGCCATAGCAGCAGCACTCCTTAGGAGCGGTTGCGAACGCAGAGCTCTGTGTCTTTAATTTCACTTTGTGATTCATTTGGGTGATGTGTTGTGTTTGTGTTTGTGTTAAGTAACAAGGACTCAATAAAATGAAAATATTGTTGTTTGAACCCAGACTTGTGTGTTTCCAATATTTGATGACATCAAGGCAAAAGATGGACGGAGTGGGGGAATGACGCAACGTGTGTGTTTGAGGTAAATGTGTGGCTGCTGGAGACTTGTCTTTCATTCAAAGTGGGGAACAATGGAAGTATTCTGTGTTGTGTGCATGATGAATGCGCTCTCTCATTCAGTTAAAGGTGGGTATCAGAGCCAAGTTTTTCCAGGATGGGGCGCCCTCAAGAGAAACAAGTCCGAATTAGAGCGGCCCAAGATTCCCTGCCACTCTGATCAATGCCTTGACTGCTGATCGGAATCTGTAGAATGCCTTGCAACACATGGGCACCATCCTCCATAGCCTGTTCTTCCTCCTCTTCTGAGGAAATGTGCTGCTCCACCACTTCTCCCTTTTCAAGGTCCACACCTCTCTGAAGGGCCATGTTATGGAGAGCAAGCAGACCACCACAATGACCGAGACCCTTGAGGGAGGGCATTAGAGGGCTCCACCCGACTGGTCAAGGCACTGAAACCGCATCTTCAGCCTGTTTGATAGGGATCCTTGTGATGAGATGGCATTGGTTGTAGGGCCTCTGTGCATCTGTTGCAGGGTCCGACATAGGTGTCAATAGCCATCTTTTCAGGGGATATCTCTTGTCCCCTAACAGCCATCCATGGAGTCTCTCAGATCCAATGGAGAGCTGTGACACCTGAGACTGGCAGAGGATGAAGGAATCATGGCAGCTGCCAGGGTACCATGCAGACACATGCATGAAACACTTGTTGTAGTCACAAATGAGCTGGATATTTAGGGAGTGAAATCCTTTCCTATTGAGGAATCTCCCCGGCTGCTCAGTCGGTGCCTTGATGGCCACATCGGTACAATTGATGATCCCCTGCACCTGAGGGAATCAAGCGATGGTGGCAAATTCCACTGCCCTCAGTGCCTGCATTGCCTGATCTGTTTGGAACTCCATGTAGTACGCAGCCCTTTCGAATAGTGCATCCATAAACCGCCTGATGCAATGATGGGCAGCTGCTTGAGCAATGCCATCTAGGTCAGCAGCCAATCCATAGAATGGCCCAGATGCAAAGAAGTTCAGAGCCTCTGCGACTTTTATGGCTACTGACAGGATGTGCCCACGAGATCTGCAAGGCTTGAGGTGATCCTTAACGAGGGCACAGAGGTCAGAAACCAATTTCCTGGATAGGCGCAGCCTCTTGTAGCACTGACACTCTGACATCTCTGGGAAGCTTATTCTTTGTCAGTACCCCCTATGGTGAGGGCATCGCCTTCATTGCCTCCCAAGCCCTCATTCCTCATCTCTGCATCCCTCATGCACAAGGGTCTGCATCTGCTGCTGCTGAGGCTGCTTGTCTCCAATTCAGAGTAGCTAATCTCCATTTCCAGAAATGGCCTTGCTTCCCTCCACTACACTATCACAGCTCCCTGAACCCCACTGTCCCTGCTATGCCCCCGTGATCCCTGTAGACTCATACCCCCCCACGCCCCCCCAACTGTCCAGCACTCACTGATCAAACTCTTAGGGAGAATTGATCACATGATGTGCCAATGCATGAAGTGATCCCTGAGCCTTCCCCCTCTTATACTGTGTTCTGAGTAGCAAATGCATTCACGAATGGCTCCCTGCTGTGATACTGCTTCCTCCAAGTGGAAGGGCTCGAGTCCCTGCGTGCTTTTCATGTTTCCACTCAAAATTTGCAAGCTGCTCTTCACTGAGCTTACAATTAGCTTCTTTGCATGCTCAGTTACAGACCCACCATTTTTGACTCCTTTTCAAAAAATGTAGCATGTTGGAACTACACTAGGGATCTATCACACCACTTGAAAGTGCAACTTCCCTGGCATGTCCATCGACGCTCCTGCCTCTGCTCTGCTACAAAAATTCAGCACTCCCAAGTCTAATCCTGCCAGAACATTCACCACCAAACCACATGGAAGAAGTTATGTGGCAGATCAAGAACAAGCTTGGATAACAGCATAAAAGTGCTCCTTAATAGCATGGGCCTTAATTCCGATGAGGCACAAATGAGAGCCCTTAGCCGTAACTGTGGAAAGAAGTAGGTAATGGTGTTATACTATCTGTTGTTATGACTGAGGCAGGAGGAATGCACTGTCTTTTCTAGTTCCACTTCTCCATAGGTCACAACATAGATTTAAATGTTTACCCAGTTACCGATGCGATCAATCATATACTCTACTCTTTATCCCGGAATAAAACAAACCAACCAGGTTTCTTTAATAAACAACAAAATTATCAGTTTATTAGAAAACAAGACATAACCAGTAATGAAACAAAGCATTAACACACAGAATGAAATATGAAAGCACACACACACACACACACACACACACACACACACACACACACACACACACATGTGAAACAGCTCAGTTACAAAAAAAGACGAAAAAGAATGCTTTAGCCAAATACTTACTAACTCTTGAAGAAAAAAAGAAAAGGTGTGGAAAGATGTCAGTTGTCCCTTTTTTTTGGTATGGCATCTCAAATACGTGTAGACGGCTGTTACTGGGATGTTTCTAGAACAGTTTCTTCCAGGTGATGTTGAAGATCAGTTTGGCAGGTTTTCCCAGTGAAATGTGACATCAGGGATTTCTGGAAGGCCTTTCAGGAGGAATGCAGCATCAATTTCTCTATTTCTTACACTTGCTTCAAAGAGCTTCTCAAAGAGATGGAAAAGGCTGAGCTAGAGTGATTGCTCTCAGCTTTTTTTTTTAAAACTCCTTTCAAAAGACTCCACACCCCAACTCACTGTCCAAAGCAAAACCAAATACAACATCTCAAGATCAAGCCTCCTGATCCCTATAAATTTTGACCTGTCACTTCTCTGTAAACATCTTCCCCAGGTCAAAAAAGCCCCCTGCTGGGTATTTATCTGAAGATAGGTGACTTCCAGCAAATGCCATTTACAAACAAAGTCCCCTCAGTGTCCTTTCAATGACTCCAGTGAAAAACATCCATGGAATCCTTTTCAGTTTTCCCAAATCAAACAATGTCCATAATTCTAAAATACATGAGTCCTCAAAAAAACTTAACAACAATTATAGAAGCACCATCATAACACTGTAAAATGCTAGGAACTAATTAGCTAGGAACTAATTGTTATGCGTAAGTGTTCCGGGGGGGGCACATTCACAACTGCACTAGAGTCATGTGACATAAAACAGGATACCAGCTTAATGCAGTCCTATATCAAGCAGCATGAAAGCTGAATGTAAAGCAAGAGCTCCAGCCTTGACAAGTCTAAAGTATGATTATTTCTAAAAAATGTGAATCAGAAAACAACCAGGAGACATAATATGGTGGCAGCGAATGTCTGTGAGTAAGCCTAAAACATTTTAAACAAATTTAATACTGAATTAGATAGGGAAAATTGACCCAAATTAGAGCCAGAGAGATAGAAAGAAAAACTGCATGAATCATGTGAAAATGAAAAACGAAATGTCGACCGGAACAGCAATAAATACATAGCTACAGTCCATAATGAATTGGGAAGCTGATGAAGTTGTAGAGGCATTTGAGAAGTTTAAACAAAAGTGCAGATTAACATTCAGTGGTTTCCTAAAAGGCACTAGCGAAGAGGAGAGGGTCAGCTATATCCTTCTGTGGGCAGAAGATAAAGGATTAAATTTATTTAACAGCTGGGTGCTGACTAAAGAGGACAGCAGAAACCCAGGAGAAATTTTTGAAAGATTCAGCACTCATCTCCAGCCAAAATCAAATCATCGGATATACCAATATGAATTTCAAGGCCTCAGACAGGAATTTGGTGAGCCCATTGACAATTTCATAAGATTAAAAAATGCAGCCAGAAAATGTAAATTTAAGGACACAGATGAAAGGCTGAATGATCAGCTCATTTGGGGGTCTGCATAACCTGAAGTACAGAAAACTCTAATTGGAAAGGACAAGCTTACAATATCGCAGGCTGTGGACACTGCCAGAGCACATGAAGCCACAAGCAGACAGATGAAGACATTCACGACCCAAACAGCTAACCTTCAGTTAAGCCAAGAGAAAGGCAGCAGGGTTGATGCAGTGAAACAAAAATGAAATAACATAAACCAAACAGAGAGGAAGAAGTGCAGGAGCTGTGGATGACCACATGCATTCACAGGCAGAAAGAAATGTCCCACAAACGGATCAATCTGCAAAGCTTGTGGAAAGACCAATCACTGGGAAAAGATGTGCAGAACAAGAGAAGGTGGTAGGCGAGTCACCAGAGCCAGAGTAACAGGGCAAATGAGTAGTGAAAGAAACCAAAAGATCCATAGCCTGGAAGATGACGATGGGTTTGAGAACACGATAGACATAGGAACCATACAATTGCACGAAATGTCTGGATGCAACAGTTCCAAGAGTAAAGAAAATCACATGACCATTTAGATCAGGAAGAGGGTGAGAAGTAAGCCCACAACGATAAATCTGAAGGTGAAGATTGATATTGGAGCACACAGCAATATCATCCTGCTCAGACTGTACCAAAAGATCTTCCCTGAAAATTTGGAAGAAAATGGTTATCCATGCAAAAGAGGTCTGAAACTGAAAAACATCATACTAACGGCATATGGAGGAACTGAGATTCAACAGTTAGTAACAACCCATTTCAGGGGGGCACACAAAGGAACAGATGTTAACTGTGTGTTCTATGTCATTAAAACAGATGGTCCTGCTATCCTGGGGCTGAGCAGTTGTGAAGAGCTGCAGGTTATCTCAGTAAACCATGAGGTGAAGGAGGCGACACTGAGGGTTGAAGATAGTACACCCTTGAAAAGCGCCCTGCGATAAGAAGCAAAGAAGATCTGGTACAAATGTACCCAGAGTGTTTCGATGAGATGGTTGGATGCTTTGACAATTTTGAATATCACATCACTATTGACCCAGCAATGAAACCAGTGATTCATCCCCCAGTAGAGCAAGGAAAGCTTGAAAGAGAGCTCCAAGAAATGGAAGAAAGAAGGTGATCGCCAGAGTCACAAAGCCTTCAGATTGCGTAAATTCTATCATGGTAAGAGAGAAGCCAAATGGATGGCTAAGAATTTTTCTAGATCCCAAAGATCTTAACCAAGCAATAAAGAGGAAACACTACCCTATTCCGACACTGGAAGATATCACACCAGCACTGGCAGGGGCAAAAGTTTTTAGCAAGCTTGATGCCAGAAATGGCTACTGGAATGTGAAGCTAAATGTGAAATCTTCGCTGTTGACAACATTCAACACACCCTTTGGATGGTACAAATTCCTGCATCTACCTTTTGGCCTCAAAGTGAGTCAAGATGTTTTCCAACAGAAAGTAGACGAGACATACAGGGGATGCAAAAGAGCAGTCGGCATAGCTGATGATATACAGATATATGGTGTAGATGGAAAAGATCATGACAACCATCTACATGAAGCCATGGAGAGAACCAGGAAAACTAGGATCAGGCTAAATGCAGACAAATGCATTGTGAAAGTGACAGAATGCCAGTTCTTCGGAATGGTGTACACACCTGACGGAGTCAAGCCAAGTCCTGAAAGAATCTTATCTATCGCTGGGATGGAAACCCCAAGAGATAAGAAAGAGTTGAGAAATTTCCTTGGCTTGATCCAATACATGAACTCCTTCATACTGCACATGTCAGAATACACAACAAATCTGCAGGAGTTGATGAAAGAAGATGTAGAGTAACAGTGGTCAAAGTCACACGACAGGAGTTTCAACAAACTCAAAAAGGTAGTATGTAAGGAGACAAGTCTGTCATACTATGACAGAAAGAAACTTGTCACTCTGCAAGTAGATGCTTCCACAAAAGGACTGAGAGCAGCCCGGGTACAAAGAGGAAGCCAATAGCATTTGCATCAAAAGCTTTAACATCAGCTGAGACAAGATATGCCAACATAGAAAGAGAGCTTTTGGCAGTCATGTATGGATGTGAGAAGTTCCACACGTATCTCTATGGGAGAAAGTTCTTAATGGAGAGTGATCATCGTCTACTGGAGCAGATCTAGAAGAAAAATCTATGTAAAGCACCAGCATGACTGCAGAGGTTACTCTTGAGGCTTCAGAGTTACAAATCACTCTGAAATACAAGCCAGGAAGAGAAATGGTGCTGGCAGACACCCTATCTCGGTTGTCGCCACAGGAGAAACACGAGATAGAAGATCTAGGTATAAAGATGCATCACCTAGTGAATGTAACACCACCAAACTGAATCAAATAAGAGATGAGACCAAAGACAAGGAGTTACAGATGTTCTCTCAGCAAATGATCTTGGGGTGGTCTGATATGATAGACCAGTACTGGCTGTGTTTGCTGTATCAGAGATGACATCTCACTAGAAGATGGTGTTCTGCTGGCCGGATCCAGAATAATTGTACCCAAAACAATACAGAAAGAACTTCTCCAAAAGATACATGAAGGCCACATGGGAATGGAGAAGTGTAAACTCAGAGCCAGATCAGCTGTGTACTAGCTAGGCATATACAAAGACATCGAAAATATGGTGCCTACATGCAATGTATGCCAGAAGTACAGAAACTCACAGCAGAAAGAGATGATAGCTACTGAGGTACCACCCAGACCATGGCATACCGTAGGAGCCAATTTATTCACACATAACCAAGAATGGCATCTCATAGTCACCGACAATTACTCAAAATTCCCTTTTATCTGAAAGGTGAAAGACCTGAGAGCCACAACAATCATCTCAGCAGTACGAGTTCTGTTTGCTGAGCAAGGGATTCCTGAAAGGTTAATATG
Organism: Heterodontus francisci; assembly: GCF_036365525.1. Lineage (NCBI taxonomy): Eukaryota > Metazoa > Chordata > Chondrichthyes > Heterodontiformes > Heterodontidae > Heterodontus > Heterodontus francisci. The sequence goes on from NC_090384.1 coordinate 62,936,577, forward strand.
TGACAAAGGCACCCAATTTACATCCAGAGGATTTAAGGAATTCGCTGACCAGTATGGGTTCAACACCATCGCCTCATCACCACACTACCCACGGGGACATGAATTTATCGAAAGACACGTCCAAACAAAAGAACCCTTGTGAAATGTCAAGAGATGAAGGAAATCACAAACCCGGCCTTATTGTCACTCCGATACACACCTCTCAAGGCTGACATGAAATCATCTGCAGAGTGGTTGAATGGAAGAAAATATAGGACTACTCTGCCAAGCAAAATACATCCTCCAAGTGGCTAGCAGGAAGTGAGACAACAACTCACTGAAGCACAGGTAAGAGGAGAGCAACACTTCAACAAGCATGCTAAATCCCTTCTAAGCTGTTGAAAGGACAAACTGTACATGTACAGGATCCAATCATGAAAACCCGGAGCCCAGCAAGAGTTGTTGGTGAAGCTGAGACTCCGAGGTCATATATCATTGAGAATGAAACTGGTAAGCAAATAAGAAGGAACAGAATCCATATTCAACCTACACCTGAGCTGGAAAAACAGAAAAGACCATGAACAACACCAGAAACGTCACTATTCAGCGGGACAACATCAACAAGGTCACCAGCGAGTGACACAACATTCGCAACAGCAAGCACAACTCCTACAACACCAGGAACAACAAGCACAACATCACCTGTGCAACATGCCAACTCACTACTGAGAGCAATGAATACCAAATCTACAAGATGGAAGCACATCTTTCCACCTAAATGATACCATGAATAATATTTTTAGAAAAGAATACATGCTATATAAGACTCTAAAAGAGGTTCAAGAAAAGACCCTGTGAAGTCCACTGTGTCGACTCATCTCACTTCCTGTATTTCAAGAAAGCGTGCTAAAAATAATTCTCAATGCCGCCTGAAGAGAACTGTTCTAAAGGTTTCCATGACCTGCCTGCGTATGCCCAGAAGTTAGACTGTATGCCAGTTTGGAACAACATATCTCATCTACTGTTTCCTTCAAAAACGAGCAAGTAGTTAACCCAAATACTTTTTGTCTGTAACAGAGCACTGATCTAAAAATTCTTTCTTATCTTTTTTTGGTCAACCGGTGTATATGTGTATGTGTGTGTGAGTGTGAAGGGTCTAAAGTAAAAAGGGACTTTAAAATTTGGTTAAGGTAGAAATGGGACTTTTAAAATTTAATGTTGGATTTTTAAAAATTTGATCTGTGTGATATTGTTTTTACTTCATTACGAGTTAAAACTTGTTTTACAATAAATTGTTAATTTTGTTGTTCAGTAAAGAAACCTGGTTAGGGTGATCAATTCTGGGAAAAATAGTGTATCTGATTGACTGTTTCAGTAAGTGAGAATTTTTTTAAAAATATGTTGTGACCAGTGGAGATGTGGGACTGAATTAACAGTGCACTCCTCCTACCCCAGTCATAACAATAGTTTAACATCACCTTGTGCTTTTTTTAATTGAAAGAAACAATAAGTATGGTCAATTTTATGCACATATTCCAGATTTGTGTCTTTTATTCAAAGAAATTTTGAAAATGTTGTGCAAGTTTTTTTTTTAAACAGCAGCTTGCTCTTCTTGGTATATAAGTATTACTGTTCAATGAATAATCAATATGGCTCAGATCCGGCAAGTGGATTTCTGATGTGAGACAAGAACGTCAGGAATTTTATTCTTCCAGTCATTCCACTGGAACCTGTCTTCTGCGAACATCTATTAAATGGATGTCACTAATGCAGTTCATGATTTTAACAAAGGCACCAACAAATGAAAACAACACAGCAGCTAGCCAATGTAATACATTAAAGCATACTATACCCTATCAGATAAATGTTTCAGAAGATCCAGTGTTTGGATACAGGTATAAGGTTGTTCCGAGTGAAGGAGTGTCTTGACGTTTACATACTGCTGTGTGTCAGGAATGTTCTGGAACTGAGGGCTGGTGATTGAAGCATTCTTGTTAAGTTGGAAAGCATTCACAGTTTTAAATTCCTGTGGGATCCTGGACATTTTGAATAATTCTGTGTAATTCCAACAACACTTAATTAACATTCTTAGTTCTTTCATGGAAAATATATAAACAGTTCTCTATAGGGAGTAGTACTGCCTTTTTCTCGTTGACCATGAAAGTGCATGATTCTACCCCAGGTTGAAGATACATTTAAGTAACACCAATCTTTTAGTTGCTGTGTACCTGTCAAATTTTAAAATATTCTGAGCAGAAGTAAATTGGACAATCTTAGAATGGGTTGTATTTGTGATTCAGGTTCAAGCTCACTCTTAACACACTACAATTAATGACACAACGATGTAACCACATCAACCATCACCTTATTGTAAATTGCTCTGTTCACAAATTTGCAGAAATATCTTACAATCCACTTTAACAAATTCAGTCCTTTTGTAATTTCAGTTACCATGGAACCCAAAACTTTAATATATTATCATTAATATCAACATCTTACATACTTCAGTGTAGATTATGTAGCATAGTAAAACTCCTAATCAGATTTAATTCAGTGTCTTCTTGGCTTATGTTGGGATTTGACTAGATTTATATTTCACCAAAATGCCTTAAGGAGTCAGATTCTGAAACACAGCTGTAGTAATTTATTCAATTGCAGTCAGTCACTAATTGAATCATTCCATAGGAGAGTGTTCTGTTCATTGCAAATTGAACATGCTCCTGGTTGACATTAGTGAATGGTTGTTGTTATTGATGAACAAGGTAGACATGGTTCAAGATGAATGGCAATCAAAGTAATGAACAAATTTTACCACACAATCTTCCTGTAATTATCTCTAAGAACCATTGCAAAGAGAGTTAATTTTTTAGTTTGATCAATGTAGTATATAGTGACTGAAAATATAACTGTTTTAGAAGCAGTTTTCAAAATTCTACCATAGAATTTTTTTAAAACCTTAAGGTTTGGTCTATTTTTATGTGTATACATACACATTACATATATGCAATAAAGCAATTACAAAATTAAATACAATCAGTCATATAATAAAGGGAATTTAATATAAAATCCACAACACAGAATGCCATTTGGCCTATACCAATAATTATTCTCTACACAAACTCCCTCCTATCCTATTAGCATTTTTTGTAATCTAGTGTAGTCTTCGGCCAATGTCTATGTGCAATGTGAAAGTTTGCAACCCCTGTATAATTAACTGAATAGGCAGCTCTTCAACTTCTGGTTATACTTCAGCCCCGCTCTCCTTTTCTTTCGCCAGCTGATGTGAGGCAGGTAAGTGAGAGAATATTCTCGTGGACATTCTCCTGGGCCAAGCTAAAACAACAATTGTAGGTCTAGGACTGCCAGGGCCAGGAAAATAGGAACATAGGAGCGGGAGTAGGCCATTCAGCCCATCGAGCCTGCCCCACCATTCATGCTATCATGGCTGATCTTCCACTTTAGTGCCTTTTTGCCATAATATCCTCATATCCCCTTATGTCATTGGTATTTAGAAATCTCTGCTTTAAACATACTCAATGACTGAGCTTCTCTGGGGTAGAGAATTCCAAAGATTCACAACGCTCTGAATAAAGACATTTCTCTTCATCTCTATCCTAAGTGGCTTCCCCCTTATTTTGAAATTGTGTCCCCTGGTTCTAGACTCCCCAAACAGGGGAAACATCTTAGCTGCATCTACTTTATCTATCCCTTCAAGAATTGTGTAGGTTTCAATGAGATCATCTCTCATTCTTCAAAACTCTAGAGAATACAGGCCCAGTTTCCCCAATCTCTCTTCATCGGACAGTCCCACCATCCCAGGAACAAGTTTGGTGAACCGTTGTTGCACTCCCTCTATAGTAATAATATCCTTCCTGAGGTAAGGGGACCAAAACTGCACACAGTACTCCAGGTGCAGTCTAACCAAGGTTCATTACAATTAAAGCAAAACTTCACCACTGCTGTACTCAAATCCTCTTGTGATAAAGGCTAACATACCTTTCGTCTTCTTAATTGTTTGCTGCTTCTGCATGTTAGATTTCAGGGACTTATTGACAAGGACACCCAGGTCCCTTTGTACATCTATACTTTCTAATCTCTTACCATTTAAGGAATACTCCACACATCTATTCCTCCAACCAAAATGGATAACCTCACATTTTTCCATATTATATTCCATTGGCCATATTCTTGCCCACTCTTTAAGTCTGTCCAAATCCCCTTGAAGCCGCTTTGAATCTTCCTCACAACACACATTCCCAGCTAGTTTTGTGTCATCTGCAAACTTGGAAATACTACATTTGGTCCCCACATCCAAATCATTGATATATATTGTGAACAGCTGGGGCCCAAGCACTGATCCCTGCGGTACCCCACTAGTCACAGTCTGCCAATGCGAGAATGACCTCTTTATTCTACTCTCTGCTTTCTGCCTGTTAACCAATCCTTAATCCATGCCAGTATATTACCTCCTATCCCATGTGCTTTAATTTTGCTAACCAACTTCCGTGGGGGACTTTATCAAAAGCTTCTGAAAATCCAAGTATTCTACGTCCACCAACTCCCCTTTATCAATTCTGTTAGTAACATCCTCAGAAAACTCCAACAGGTTCATCAAACATGATTTCTCATTCATAAATCCATGTTGACTATGCCCAATCAGATCATTATTATTCCAAGTGTCCATTTATCATATCCTTTAGAATAGATTCTAGCATTTTCCCTACTACTGATGTAAGGCTAACAGGTCTGTGATTTCCTGTTTTCTCTCTTCCTCCCTTCTTAAATGGTGGGGTGACATTTGCTACCATCCAATCTGCAGGAACCGCTCCAGAATCTATAGAATTTTGGAAGATGAACACCAATGCATCTATCATCTCCATAGCTACCTCTTTCAACACTCTGGGATGTAGCATGTCAGGTCCTGGCGACTTATCAACCTTCAGCCCCATTAATTTCTCCAATACAACCTTCTTACTAATAATAATTTCCTTCAATTCCTCATTTCCCCTAATCTCTTGGATCTCTAATTCTGGGAGATTTCTTGTATCTTCCTCAGTGAAGATAGACACAAAGTAATCATTTAGCTTCTCTGCCATTTCTCTATTCCCCATTACAAATTCTCCTGACTCTGCCTGTAATGGACCCACATTTGTCTTTTTTACATACCTATAGAAGCTTTTGCAGTCTGTTTGTATATTTTTTCTAGCTTACATTCATATTCTATTCCCCCTTTCTTTATCAGTTTCTTCATCCTACTTTGCTGTATTCTAAAATCCTCCCAATCCTCAGGTTTACTACTATTTCTGGCAACTTTATCGGCCTTTTCTTTTAATCTTATACAATCCTTAACTTCCTTTGTTATCCACGGTTTACTGCCTTTACCTTTGGGGGTTTGATGCCTTAAGGAATGTATAGTTGCTGTAAACTGTGTAATATTTCTTTAAAGACTATCCATTGCCTCTGTACTGTCAGACCTTTTAATGTACTTTCCCAATCCACCTCAGCCAATTTGCCCCTCATACCTTAATAATTTCCTTTGTTCAAATTTAACACTCTGACTTCAGATTGAACTACCTCACTTTCAAACATAATGTAAAATTCTATCATATTATGGTCACTCATCCCTAAATGTTCTTTTACAACAAGATTATTAATTAGCCCTTTCTCATTACATAATAATAGATCTAAAATAGCCTTTTCCCTAGTTGGTTCCTCAACATACTGCTCTAGAAAACCACCCCTAACACGCTTCAGAAAATCATCCTCCACAGCATTAGTGCTCATTAGGTTTACCCAGTCTATATGCAGATTGATGTCACCCATGTTTACTTGTATTACCCATGCCACATGCTTCTCTTATCTCCTAATTACTACCATGTCCCACACTACCACTACTGTTCGGTGGCCTATAAACAACTCCTACCAATTTTTGTTGCCCCTTGCTGTTTCTTAGCTCCACCCAATGGGGGGGAGGGGCTGCTCTGGCTGGCTGCCTCTCTTCCATGGTCTTGTCCATGCCCAGATAGCCCTGAGAGAGAGCAGTGTCTACTGTTATGCTTGTTGCCTTGCATGACTAATGGACACTGCAGAGCACAGTGTGTCTTGTAGACATTGGAAATAACATTTTGATTTAGTTGGGAAGGTATCCTTTTTTTTGGTGGGACTGGGTGCTTGTTTTGGCACCTTTTAGTTTCATTGGATCATCCTGTATTAGTGGTGGATTAAAAGGAGCTCTTGTTGTGCTGGTACTTGTTTTGTGACCCTGGAGCAACCCATTGTCATGAACAACAACTTGCATTTATCTAGTGCCTGTAAAGTAGTAAAACATCCCAAAGTGCTTCAAAGGAACATTATCAAACAAAATTTGATGCCAAGCCACATGAGAAGATGTCAAAATAGGTGACCAAAAACTTGGTCAAAGAGGTAGGTTTTAAAGAGCATATTAAAAGAGGAGAGATGGACAGAGAGATTTAGGGAGGAGAGGGATGTAGTGGGATTTGGGAAGGAAATTCCAGAGCTTAGGGCCTAGACAGCTGAAGGCCCGGCCATCAATAGTGGAGCAATTAAAATTGGGGATGTGAAAGAGGCCAGAACTGGAAGAGTGCAGGGATCTTGAATCTTGAAGGAGGTTACAGAGATGGGAGGCCAGGGAGGGATTTGGAAATAAGAGGCAGGATTTTGCCTTTTGGGTCGCGACCCTGATGTTGGGGGTCAAATGGAAGTTTCAATAGCTGTGTCGGGAGCAGTGACCCAGAAGTGATTTTCCCTGAATTGGCCATTTGTTTGCCAGAGAGTATGCTCACCGTCCAATTACAGGCGGCGGGCAGACTGTCGAAGCAGGACATCCAATAGCAGGTCCTCCAGCACAAAGGGGCTGAAGCCTGCCATTGCACATAAGGGAGAGGGTGCCTCCCTCTTGAGGAAACCTCTCGCACTTTAAACATTTTTCAACTAAAGATGGCCACAGCTGCCAGGCGACCATTGTGGGGGGAAACTACTCCACAGGGTGGCCTGCAGCTGCATCTGTGGCCAGATAGGCGTAGAGGGCCTCAAAACCTGCCTGGAGCGCTAGCCAGTCCTGCCACCGAGAGGCTGCCTCCAGGCAGCTGGTCTGTTCCTGACATCGCAGTGGGCCCGCAGGCCTTAATTGGCCTGTTACTTACCTTAATTATCCTCAGTCCTGCCCCTGGGAAAATGACCAAGGAGCGGGATCGTGATTGCAAACCAGTACGCCAGCGGTCCAAAATTATGCGCCCGCCCACCTCTGTTCTCACCCCCATATTGGGACAAAAGTTCTGCCCAAGGATAAGAGTTTTAAAATCAAGTTTATGTTTAACCATAAGCCAATGTAGGTCAGTAAGCACAGAGGTGATGGATTGGGATATGTAGCAAAGTTTTGGATGAGTTTAAGTTTATGTAGGGTGGAAAATGGGAGGCCAGTCTAGAGAGCATCGGAATAGTCAAGTTGAGAAGTAATGACAGCAAGGATGAGGGTTTTAGCAGCAAATGAGCTCAGATAGAATAGGAGTCGGGTGATGTTACAGAGGTGGAAATAGGTAGTCTTGGTGATGGAGCAGATATGTGGTCAAAAGCTCATCTCAGGGTCAAATATGACACCAAGGTTGTGAATGGTCTGGTTTAGCCTCAGATATTTGCTAGGGAGAGAGAGATGGAGCCGGTGGTTAGGGAACAGAGTTTGTATCAAGGACAAAAAAAAATGGCTTTGGACTTCCCAATATTTAGTTGGAGGAAATTTCTGCTCATAGCACTACTGCATGTCAAACAAGCAATGTGATAAATCAGAGATAGTGGCGGGGTTGAGAGAGGTGGTGGTGAGGTAGAGCTAGGTATCTTTAGCATATATGTTGAACCTAACATGTTTTCAGATGATGTCATCGAGGGACATCATGTAGATGAGAAAGAGAAAAGAGCCAAGAATAGATCCTTGAGGGACTCCAGAAGTAACAGTGCAGGAGCAGGAAGAAACGACATTGCAGATAGCTGGACTTTTAAGAATGAATCCAGGTGAAGGCAATTCCCCCCAGCTGGATGATGGAGGAGAGGTGTTGCAGAAGGATGGTGTGGTCATCCATGTCAAAGGCTGCAGACAGGTTCGAGAAGGATGCGGAGGGATAGTTTACCATGTCACAGTCACATCGGATGTAATTTGTGACTGACAGGAGCTGCTTCAGTGCTGTGTCACCCTTATTGGTCTGTCAAAAAGGCCCGTTCTAAATACCTCTTCCCACCCTGTCCCCATATCCCTTTCCCTTATATATGCCTCAAGTATCCCCTAAACATGTCAATGCTATTCACATCAACCACTTCATGCAGCAACAAATCCCACATTCTCATCACTCTCTGTGTAACTCAATGTCTCCTAAAATTCTTTCTTTGAATTGTTAATGATTATCTAAGACTTATGCTCCCTTGTTCTAGACTCAAACAAATGGAAACAGTTTCTCCACATCTACCCTATCAAACACCTCCATAATTTTAAGGACCTCTCTCAGGTCTCTTCCTTTTCTGGAGGAAAATGCCCTAGCATGCTTAGTCTTTCTTTACAGTTGAATCCTCTCAACTTCAAAGAATTTGATGTAGCTAAGGTTTGTAATGAGGATGTGTTAATTTGGGAGACTTTTGTATAAAGTTTTAATTGATCATAGATATATAAATGGTAAATTTGTTTTCGAAATAACTACAGTTATGATGGACGCTCCTTTCTTTATTAAACTTTGAAGTGGGGATCGGAGTGCAGCTATTTGTAAGTCGCAGTCAAGTTCTTTCATCTGTAGATTCGCCAAGAAGCTGAAGCATGGTTTAAGGTGCTGATTAAATTACTAATCATCTGAAGTCCAGTTTGTATTTTATGTGTAGATTCAAAACCATGCTAATCAGACTAGGGAAGTAGATGAAAGTCATTATCTCAAATCACTGCTCCAGCTAGACTGCATTTATATTAATATTGTAGTACTGATACAATGCAGCTCTCGTGATAGTCTAAAGGCTCTTCAAAATGAATCAGGTGTCAAAAGCAAAATGACCACCTGATGGTCAGGAGATGACTGGTTACACATTATCTACTTAAGTATTAGAAACATCTTAATTTCCTGGGCATTGAAAGGAATTAAGGTGATCAGTAAATATGTCTGCTTTAATGTCAAAATAAAGACAAATATATAATTGAAGAACAACCTGGTGGTCAAGTTTCCTCCTTTGCAGGAGCTCAAGGAGGAAAGGTGCAAAGTATTGGATGGGATAAACATTGTAAGAGACAAAGTATTAAAAGGTTTGACGTCTTTGAAATAGATAAATCACCAGGCCTGGATGAAATATAGCCCAGGTTGTTAAAAGAAGCAAGAGAGAAAATTGCAGAGGCACTGACCATATTTCAATCCTTCTTAGCTACAGGAGTGGTGTCAGAGGATTGGAGGACTGCAAAGTTGTACCGTCGTTTAAAATGGGAGGAAGGAATGATCTGAATAATTATAGGCCAGTTAGACTTAGGTTGTGGGAATATTATTGGAATCAACTATGAGGGACAGTATAAACTTTCATCTAGAAAGGCATGGATTAATCAAGGAAAGTCAGCAAGGATTTGTAAAGAGAGTATGTTGTGAAGAGGACATAAGGAGCTTGCAGACCGATATAGATAGGTTGAGTGAGTGGGCAAATATCTGGCAGATGGAGTATTATGTGGGAGAATATGAAGTTGTTCAATTTGACAGGAAGAATAAAAAAGCAGGGTATTACTTAAATGGAGAACGACTGCAGAACTCCGAGATGCAGAGGAATCTAGGTGTTCTAGTGCATGAGTCACAAAAAGTTAGTATACAGGTGCAGCAAGTAATAAAGAAGGCTAATGGAATGCTATCCTTTATTACAAGAGGAATAGAAAATAAAAGTAAGGATGTTATGATTAGATTAGATTATTTTTTTAGATTAGAGATACAGCACTGAAACAGGCCCTTCGGCCCACCGAGTCTGTGCCAACCATCAGCCACCCATTTATACTAATCCCATATTCCTACCAAACATCCCCACCTGTCCCTATATTTCCCTACCACCTACCTATACTAGTGACAATTTATAATGGCCAATTTACCTACCAACCTGCAAGTCTTTTGGCTTGCTTTGGTTATACTTTGGTTATGCTTTGGTTATACAGGGCATTGGTGAGACCACATCTCGAATACTGTGCACAGTTTTGGTCTCCTTAATTAAGGAAGGATGTGAAGGCATTGAAGGCAGTTCAGAGGAGGTTTACTAGATTGATACCTGGAATGAATGGGTTGTTTTATGAGGAAAGGTTGGACAGACCGGGCTTGTTTTCACTGGAGTTTAGAAAAGTGAAGGGAGACTTGATTGAAGTATATTAGATCCTGAACCGTCTTGACAAGGTGGATGTGGAAAGGATGTTTCCTCTTTTGGGGGAGTCCAGAACTAGGGGGTACTGTTTTAAAATTAGGGGTCGCCCTTTTAGGACAGAGATGTGGAGTGCTATGAGACTTTGGAACTCTCTGCCTCAGAAGGTGGTGGAGGCAGAGTCATTGAATAATTTTAAGGCGGGGTAGATAGATTTATATTAGGCAATGGAATCAAAGGTTATCAGGGGTAGATGGGAGTGTGGAATTCGAGACACAAACAGATCAACCATGATCTTATTGAATGGCAGAGCAGGCTAGAGGGGCTGAATGGCCTACTTCTGCTCCTAATTCGTAAATTCGTATGTTTGTAGTGTCCCAGAGGACATGGGACAGATTGGGGGGGGGGACCCTCCGAAGTAAAGGAAAAAGGGAAGGTAATATGCCCTAAGGTAAACAACACTTGTGACAGCCACAAGAAAAATAAAAGTGAGGTCAGGGTGGATTTGCCCAATGAAGAATCAAATGGTCAGGTTCTAAATCCAAAATGAACCGAACTCAGCAAATTAAATTCAGAACCCACTAAGGACTAAGTGCAGGAGGAGAACCCAGACTCCTCACAGGGGCTAAAAACAGTCTACCACCCGCTGTCACTCTAGATAGTGCCAGAACCTGAACTAATAAAGCCATGTGTTGCAGAAGCAGTAGTTAAGGGGTTAAGGCCTGTACAAACAGTAAAAAGTGACAACAGCCAGGAACAATGCAGGAATGGAAATTTTCATATTAGAAACCTTGGAAAAGAAAAGATGTCTCGACAGCAGCTTATGAAATTCGATCCCTTCAAGTCAAACTTGAGTTCCCACGTAGCTCAAAATTCACCAAAGGCCACATGTCTGTTGGTATTAAAATTCCAAAAGTACTGCAAACAAATGCTAGAGAAATCCAACCCTGTTCACACCACATAACTGGGATTTAAAAGTGAGAAATGGATAGAAGGCACCCAGTTTTCTAAATAGAAGCCTTCTTAGCGTCAAATTTCAATGCTAAAAAAGAAATTCAATCATAATTGTGCCTCATCCAAAAAAGGGGTGATGAGAAACTCAAACCTGAAATGGCTGTTGCAAACAATGCCAGCTGTAGCAGTTGCAAGATTGAGCAATGGATGTCAAAATGAGTGCAGAATGTGGTTTCATGTTTCTCTTACCATACCTTGAAAACAATGTAAAAAAACAAGTAATCAAAATTCCATTTTTTTTATGCGGCCAGGGTGTATCATGCCTTGTAAAGATAGGTCATATTCCTAACTTTTAAGATATAAACTTTATTCAATGTAGACTCTTTGAAATTGGCTTTTTCTTTAAGAAAAGTGGTCAAGGTGCTGCAAAAGATGACCACCAAATGTCAGATGACCTGGCCTGTGTATTCAAACACTGCCTCACAGTCTTGAAAGGACCAAAGGATATATTCCAGACAAAGAGGTGTTGACTACACCCATCCTGAAACCATCAAGTGAGATTCCTGAATTTAATGGTTTTCTTCTGAGACAAAGGTGTGAAGTAGCCACATCTTAACTGAATGATACTCATCCAGACATCAAGAGATAACCATGGATTCCGCATCCTGGTCCATTGTGTGGTCACACCAGGCGAGAAAGCCATACGTCAAATAACAGAACTGCTAATATGATGGATTGTAACCTTAAAAGGTAACCCTCCGTAGAGGGAGAGAGTGATCACAGCAACCTCAAAGAAGACAGTCCAGCTGAGGGCTGTGGAAAGACCCAGCCTAAAAAAGAAGCCCTGCTGCTAATTCTACACTTCAACTTGGGGTGTAGTAGAGAACTGAAAGTGACTGTCACCTCCCGTTTGAAATCTTAGCCACCAGGAATCTACAACCCCTCAACAAGCTCAAGACTACAAATACCCAGGCCTGCACCTTTAAAAGAAACTGTCCTCTGAGGAGAATCAACAGGTTTATCGCAAACCAAGAACACCTACCACACGTTGAACTCTTACCCTTTACCTTCTATCTTCTTTTGATAGTGCATGTGAGAGCGAGTGTGTGCGTGAGTAGTGTTGCAAACATTTAGGGGAAGAAGATTGTTTAATAAATAGTTAAACTTCTGTTTTAAATCTACAAGGAAACCTGTTGCTGCCTGTTTATTTGGTAAGTAAAACACTCAGGGGCTAACTCAAAACAAAACACAATTAGTTGTGAGGTGAACAGTGGGAACCACCCACATACCTTACCACCTGTCCTCAGATCCTTAAAGGTAGCAGGGCAAGTCAATATGGTGCTTAAGAAGGCATATGGTATGCTTTCCTTTATTAACCGAGACATAGAATATAAGAACAGGGAGGTTATGTTAGATCAGGGTTGTCCAACATACAGCCCACGGGCCAGTATCCGGCCTGCAAAAGGTTTCCATCTTGCCCACGGCTGTATGTCAGAGATGAGAAATTTTCCATTGGCTTCTTCTTTCAGACTGGCTTTTTAAATAAAAATTGCAGTTTCACAGCTGACAGGGCTGACATCAGGAACAGTGGCTTCCCAACTTCAGACAGATTCAGGGTTTTCCGGCAGGTTCCGACTTTTTTTAAAAGCCTGCCGGAAAAACTGACCAACCACAAAGCTGTTGTGCTAAGTCTCTCAATCCCTACAACTGTCAGAGAGAGAAAGCGGGGCACAGAGAGAGAGGAGGGGACAGAGAGAGAGGGGGCTCAGAGAGAGAAAGCAGGGAGGCCTGAGAGAGAAAGAGGGGAGGAACAAGAGACAGGGAGGGGTGCACCAAGAGAGAAAGAGGGGGGCACAGAGTGAGATAGGGGAGGGAGAACAACACAGAGAAGGGGGAAACAACACAGGGACACAGAGAGAGGGGAGAGAGGAAGAGAGAGAGAGAGAGAGAGTGAACAAGATCACTCCTGACAGATGGACATCTATCCGGAATACTCCGCATCACTACAACAAATGTGTGAACAAACATTGATTACTTGTGCAAGCAAAAAAATGCCAGGTATCTCACTAAATCATTGTCCAATATAGTGATGAGAAAGTAAGTCAATAAATTAATCTTCTCATTGAAAGCTTATTCACAAAAATGCACCTTTGTTGTTGTTTTGATTAATAGCAAGATAAATTTGTAATGCCTTTATCTTTCCAAAATTGTTTCACCAGCCCCCTATCTAAGACAAAAACTGTAATGTGGCTCCCCACACAAAAAGGTTGGATAATCCTGTGCTAGAGCTTTATACACACTAGTAAGACCACAGCTTGTGGCTGAATATTTGAGAGCCTCCTCCCCGAAGCCAGTGGTCAACGTATCGTTTACAGGACGACCAATCCTGGTGCCAGCAATGTTAACCAAGGTGGAGGGACAGCGGGACAAGAATCCCACTCTCCTCCCAATTAAGGCCAATTAAATTAGTTAAAAAGCAAATGAAGAGCTTGTTGGAGGGGAGGGTGGAATATTTAAAGTGGCACAGAGGTTTCAGGAGCTGTCAACTTCTGATCAGTTGATGGGAAGTGGGTACAGAGTAGGAGGTGGATACAGAGTGGGGAGCCAGGCAAGGCTTCCCCAGGGCATCACACCGGCTCCATAAGAGGGTCAGTGGGGCAGAGGAGTCTCAGCACTTGGTAAGGTGACTTTGGCACTGTGCAAGTGGCAGGGAGAGTGAGCACTCAGCGCTCGGGCATCTAACAGGGTCATCACCCCTGACATCACAGGGGCAGAAGAGCAGGGAGAAAAGCTGCCAATCACAATAGGGCAGCTACTTGTCCAAAAGGAAGGCTACAGCTGGCATTGAGGCATGACTGTCAGATTTTGGGCCCAGTGGCGATGAGAGACAACACACTCTGTAGGAAGAGCGCAATCCTGAACAGCAGGAGGGCACTGATGAGGAAAGAGGGATGGGAAGGAAACAGAAACCATACCCTCAACACAGGAGCTACTGCTGAAGACGGAGCTACCTGGAGATGACCAAGACACAGTATAGCAGGACACTGCGATTTTCCAAGCAAATGATCGTAGACATCTCTTTGCCGAAAACCTTGCACCTCACAGCAATGGTTGCCATGTCCTGTCAGTGGCCGTCAAAGTCACTGTGGCCTTTAAAGTTTTTGCTTTTGGCTTCTTCCCAGGATCGGTTGTGGACGTTGGTGGCATCTCGCAGGTCACTGAAGTCCTCTTTGCCAGAGCTGGACAGCATATTTATTTCATGACAGACACAGCCTTGCATGGACAGAGGGTATTGGGTCATAAGATCATAAGAAATAGGAGCAAGAATAGGCCATGCGGCTCCTCGAGTCTGCTTTGCCATGCAATAAGATCATGGCTGATCTGACTGTGGCTTTAACACCAGTTTCTTGCTGAGCCCCCAAAACTCTTAGCTCTCTTGTATCTAACTCTGCCTTGAATATGGTAAATGACCCAACCTCCACTGTTCTCCGGAGAAGAAAATTCCAAAGAGGAATGACCGTCCGAAAGAAGAAATTCCTCCTCATCTCCGTCTTAAATGGGAGACCCCTTATGTTTAAACTGTGCCCCTGAGTTCTATGTTCCCTCATGGAGAAGATACTGAGGGATAGGATCTATTCCCATTTGGAAGAAAATGAGCTTATCAGTGATAGACAACACGGTTTTGTGCAGGGAAGGTCATGTCTTACCAACTTAATAGAATTCTTTGAGGAAGTGACAAAGTTGATTGATGAGGGAAGGGCTGTAGATGTCATAGACATGGACTTCAGTAAGGCATTTGATAAGGTTCCCCATGGTAGGCTGATGGAGAAAGTGAAGTCGCATGGGGTCCAGGGTGTACTAGCTAGATGGCTAAAGAGATGGCTGGGCAACAGGAGACAGAGAGTAGTAGTGGAAGGGAGTTTCTCAAAATGGAGACGTGTGACCAGTGGTGTTCCACAGGGATCCGTGCTGGGACCACTGTTGTTTGTGATGTACGTAAATGATTTGGAGGAAAGTATAGGTGGTCTGATTAGCAAGTTTGCAGACGACACTAAGATTGGTGGAGTAGCAGATAGTGAAGGGGACTGTCAGAGAATACAGCAGAATATAGATAGATTGGAGAGTTGGGCAGAGAAATGGCAGATGGAGTTCAATCAGGGCAAATGTGAGGTGATGCATTTTGGAAGATCCAATTCAAGAGTGAACTATACAGTAAGTGGAAAAGTCCTGGGGAAAATTGATGTACAGAGAGATTTGGGTGTTCAGGTCCATTGTTCCCTGAAGGTGGCAACACAGGTCAATAGAGTGGTCAAGAAGGCATACGGCATGCTTTCCTTCATTGGACGGGGTATTGAGCACAAGAGTTGGCAGGTCATGTTACAGTTGTATAGGACTTTGGTTCGGCCACATTTGGAATACTGCGTGCAGTTCTGGTCGCCACATTACCAAAAGGATGTAGATGCTTTGGAGAGGGTGCAGAGGAGGTTCACCAGGATGTTGCCTGGTATGGAGGGCGCGAGCTATGAAGAGAGGTTGAGTAGATTAGGATTATTTTCATTAGAAAGACAGAGGTTGAGGGGGGACCTGATTGAGGTGTACAAAATCATGAGAGGTATAGACAGGCTGGATAGCAAGAAGCTTTTTCCCAGAGTGGGGTATTCAATTACTAGGGGTCACGGGTTCAAAGTGAGAGGGGAAAAGTTTAGGGGGGATATGCGTGGAAAGTTCTTTACGCAGAGGGTGGTGGGTGCCTGGAATGCGTTGCCAGCGGAGGTGGTAGACGTGGGCACGATAGCGTCTTTTAAGATGTATCTAGACAGATACATGAATGGGCAGGAAGCAAGGAGATACAGACCCTCAGAAAATAGGCGACATGTTTAGATAGAGGATCTGGATCGACACAGGCTTGGAGGGCCGAAGGGCCTGTTCCTGTGCTGTAATTTTCTTTGTTCTTTGTTCTTTGAAACATCCTCTCAGCATCTACCCTCTCAAGCCCCCTCAGAACCTTATGATTCAATAAAATCACCTCTTATTCTTCTAAACTCCAATGAGTAAAGCCCAAGCTGCTCAACCTTTCATCAGAAGGCAACCCCTTCATCCAGGAATCAGCCTAGTGAACCTTCTCTGAACTGCTTCCCATGTAAGTATATCCCTCAAATAAGGAGACCAAAACTGTACACAGTACTCTAGGTGTGGTCTCACCAATGCCCTGTACAGTTGTAGCAAGACTTCCCTACTTTTATACTCCATCCCCTTTTGCAACAAAGGCCAACATTCCATTTGTTCTCCTAATTACTTGCTGTACGTGCATGCTAACATTTGTGTTTCAAGTACAAGGATACCTAGATTCCTCTGTACCACAGCATTCTGCAGGCTCTGTCCATTTAAATAATATTCTGTTTTTCTATTCTTCCTACCAATGTGGACAACCTCGCAACTTCCCACATTATGCTCCATCTGCCAAATTTTTGCCCACTCACTTAACCTATCTATATCCCTTGGCAGACTCTTTAAGTCCTCCTCACAACTTGCTTTCCTGCCTATCTTTGCATCGTTAGCAAATTTGGTTACAATACACTCAGTCCCTTGAGCCAAGTCATTAATATAGATTGTAAATAGTTGCGGCCCCAGCACTGATCCCTGTGGCATTCCACTAGTTACAGTTGGCCATCCTGAAAATGCCCATTTATCCCGACTCTGTTTCCTGTTACCTAGCCAATACTCTATCCATACTAATATATTACCCCCAACATCATGAGCTCTTATCTTACGTAGTAACCTTTTATGTGGCACCTTATCGAATACCTTTTGGAAATCCAAATACACTACATCTACTGGTTCCCCTTTATCCACCCTGCTTGTTACATCCTCAAAGAACTCTAATAAATTTGGAAAACATGATTTCCATTTCATAAAACCATGTTGACTCTGCCTGATTGAATTATGGTTTTCTAAATTTCCTGCTACTACTTCCTTAATAAAGGATTCCAGCATTTTCCCAGTGACAGATGTTAGGCTAACTGGCCTATAGTTTCCTGCTTTCTGTCTCCCTCCTTTCTTGAATAGAGGTATTACATTTGCGGTTTTCCAATCCACTGGGACCTTTCCAGAATCTAGGAAATTTTGGAAGATTGCAAACAATGCATCCACTATCTCTGCAGCCACTTCTTTTAAGACTGTGGGATGCAGGCCATCAGGCCCAGGGGACTTGTCAGCCTTTAGTTCCATTAATTTTCCTGATACTTCTTCTCTACTGATAGTGATAAAACAAAATTCCTCCCTCCCTTTTGCTTCTTCATTTTCTACTATTCTCGAGACGCTCTTTGTGTCTTCTACTATGAAGATGGATACAAAATACTTGTTCAAAGTCTCTGCCATTTCCTTGTTTCCCATTATTAATTCCCCAGTCTCATCCTCCAGGGAACCAACATTTACTTGAGCTACTCTTTTCCTTATTATATACTTGTAGAAGCTTTTATTGTCTGTTTTTATATTTCTTGCTAGTTTAGTCTCATACTTTAATTTCTCCCTCTTTATTATCTTTTTAGCCATCCTTTGCTGGTTTCTAGAATTTTCTCAATCTTCTGGCCTACCACTAATGCTTGCAGCATTGTATGCTTTTTCTTTCAATTTGATACAATCCTTAACTTCCTTAGTTAGCCACAAATGGTGCATCCTTCTCATGGGGTCTTTCTTTCTCAATGGAATATATCTTTGTTGAGAGTTATGAACTATCTCCTTAAATGTCTGCCACTGCTTCTCTACCGTCTTACTTTTTAAGCTATTTTCCCAGTCCAATGTAGCCAACTCTGTCTTCATACCTTTGTAATTGCTTTTATTTAAATTTAAGACACTAGTTTCAGACCCATATTTCTCACCCTCAAACTGAATGTGAAAGTCTATCACGTTATGAGCACTCTTGTCTAGAGGATCCTTTACCATGACGTCATTAATTAATCCTGTCTCATAACACATTACCAGGTCTAAAATAATGTGCTCACTGTTTGATTCCAGAACATATTGTTCTACGAAACTGTCCTGAACTTTCGCCACCATCGCTGGATTGCCCCAGGTACAGGATTGCATCCATGTAGCTATCAAGGCACCCAGCGACCAGCCACTTAGATCCATCAGCAGGAAGGGCTTCCACTCCCTCAAATGTCCAATTGGTGTGCAACTACAACAAGAGCTTCCTGCAAGTGCGCACTCACTTTCCTGGCAGCTGCCATGACTCCTTCATCCTTCGCCAGTCCAGGCTGCCTCAGATCTTCACTCCAACCCCCAAAGTGCATGGATGGATCCTAGAGCACAAGGAATAGCCCTTGAAATCATGGCTACTCACCCTTCTATGGAAGCCCCAGACAGAGGCACAGAGGCACTACAGTCAATGCCACCTACTCACTAGGGCAACTACTGAGCAGGCCATCAGGCTTCTTAAGATACAATTCCAATGCATGGACCAGTCAGGTGGCACCCTCCAATTCCCTCTGCAAGGGTCTTGGTTACCAAGGTGGTCTGCTGCACTCTCCATAACATGGCCCTCTAGAGAGCTGTGGACCTTCAGGACGATGATGCCCTGACAGGAGCAGGAGCAGGAGGTGAGACAGGAGGAGGAAGAGGAGGCAGAGGGAGATGTTGCTGAAAGGAAAGGTGATCGTGCTGCATGTTGAGGTGGCCTCCCCTTGCCACCCGCCGGGAAGAGGACCTCCCTCCTCTCCCTCATGCCCTCCAGCATTAGATCCAGATTGGTATCAATGAAGCGAGGGACAACATTGCTCCAGGTGCCAGGCTTATGCTTCTCCTGTGGCATCTCGCTTCTCTCTGGAAGACTTTGGCACAATCAGCAGATTTCTCACTTAGGATAACCAGCAGCTCAGTGATGGCTGCTGTGGGATTCTAAATCAGTCCCACACTTCATCTGACCCACCTCCATTCCCGCCCCCACTGGCGCTAAGTGGACAATTAAGGGCTTCCCCACACGAAAATCTTAACTTTAATCAGTTTCCCACCAGAGGTAGGTTTCTAACCCGCAAACAAACCCAGCTCCTGTTTTCCACCTCCATAGCGAAGATTTAACCCTTTGTTTCTGCATACAGTTTTGGTCACCATATTACAGGAAAGATGTGATTGCACTGGAGAGGGTACAGAGCAGATTTATGAAGATGTTGCCAGGTCTAGAAAATTTTAGCTATGAGGAAAGATTGGATAGGCTGGTGTTGTTTTCCTTGGAAGAGGGGGCTGAGGGGTGACTTTTTAGGTATATAAAATTATAAGGGGCCTAGATAGAGTAAATCGGAATGACGTATTTATCTTAGGAGAGGGGTCAAAAACCAGAGGGCATAGATTTAAAGTAATTGGTAGAAGGAATGGAGAGGAGATAAGGAAATATTTTTTCACCCAGAAGGTGGTAGGGACCTGGAACTCACCGCCTGAAAGGGTAGAGACAGAAACTCTCACCACATTTAAAGAGTACTTGAATGTCTACTTGAAGAGAGGTGACCTGCAGGGCTATGAACCTAGTGCAGGAAGGTGGGATCAGGTTGGGTAGCTCTTTGACAACCAGCTCAGGCATGATGGGCTGAATGGCCTCTTTCTGTACCATAAATTTTTTATGATGCTATGAAATACATATAAAGATCTATAAGGTCATAAGAATTAGAAGCAGGAGTAGGCAATGCAGCCCCTCGAGCCTGCTCCGCCATTCAATACGATCATGGGCTGATCTCATCTCAGCCTCAACTCCACTTTCCTGTCCATTTTATGTGCTCCAATTTCACAATACATCTGGACTCTCACTTTAACTTCTAAACAGTTTAAGATTTTTCCCTTTCTTTACCTTCAAGTTAATTTTCTGAGTTACAGAAATGTATATCCAAACATCATTTAATCAAGCTTGTATATTATGATAATTAGTTTATTCTAAAGCACTGTACCACTGGAAAAGCAGCCTAAGAAGCATTGAAAACCAAACACATGAATCAATGTCTTACTTTATTTAATATTGTAACATCTAATACTGTAATATTAGATTAATTTAATGCAAGCATCCTTCATTTCTACTTACATATGTCTTTGTTCCTCAATGTAGCAATGTGTGTATAGGGAAAACAGAGGGACATTTTCATTGTGGCATTATCAAGGTAATAACTAGGCCAAAAACAAACAACTGCAGTTGCTGGAAATCATGAAAATGAAAAAGCAAAAGTTTGGAAAAGCTCAGCACGCCAGACAGCATCCGTGAAAAAACCCAGCTTTCAATGCCAAGACATGAGGAAGGGTCAACGGCTTGAAACATCAACAGGTGATCTTCCACCGATATTGCCTGGCATGCTGATTGTCATCAGCTTTTTCTGTTTTTATTTACAATAATGAGGTTAGCGCCATCATTTTTTCGATGGATGCTGCTCAATCGAAACTTTGTATATTGTGGAGGGGATTTCCTTTGCATCTATTAGTCCAAGTAGAATCTGGTTTCAGTTTTATACAGTGCCTCATTCTTGCATGACATCGGATGGAAAGGAATTTCAAGTTACACGTCAACTGCAAATTATGTTGCTCGGGGACTGGGGATCAAAAATGTAGATGATATTTTAAACCTAGCCATTGCTGTGAACCTGAAATGAATCAACCTGGCATTTAGGCAGTCTGGGGCTGTTAACATGACGTGTACATTTTTACTCTGCACAAATAGATGCAAATGATTTATTCTGAGTACATTTCAATTCAAAACAACTCCCTGTTGACATCTGCCATTTAGCTGGATCAATATCCAATACCACAAAAAGAAAACCTTTTTACATGATATAGTTTAAAACAGAATACACAGCCACAGTGGTGGTGTTCCATATATCCTTAAGTTTAAACTTACACTCTGATTTTGTACAGTATGACAGGAGAATAACCAAAGCAACCGATCCCATAATCATAACCTCTCTCCACAGATAATGCACTTAGTTATACAGATTTTCTTCTCTTCCCAAATACATTGTTAATGAACTTGGCCATTGACTTGGACCCACTGTACCTCCTCTTGTCTGCCTTGTTCTTCAGGCAATCCCCGGCAGCATGAATCAGTTTCAGAAACATACTGAATATTTCTTGGTAATGCTCTGCCGCAGATACTTCCTGGAACTGGCACTTCTTGTCAATGGCGAGTAGACGGCCTTCTTCTTCACTGACCTCTCTGGCATGACACAGATCCTGCTTATTGCCAACAAGGCTTATAACAACCTCCGCATCACTGCAAGTTAACAGTATTGGAAAAATATATTTGCTGTTTATGGCAATTTTTTTATAAACAAAAATAATCTCGATTACAGGTTTGTAATTCCAAAGATTTAGCTTCACATTCTCAGAGCAGGAAACTGAGGCCTTCTCAATGAGAAATGTTAAGAGCGACGACTGAATTAAGTTCTCAAGTTATCTAATCCCCAGTCCGTGTTCAGGGAACAAATTTCATACTTGGCTGCCTTAGGGGTTGCTATAATTTGGCCTAGAGGTTAAGGAGGAAAAGAAATAGCCAGTGTTTCCATTGCTGACTTCCATCCAAAAACTCCTCCTGAAAAGTCTGTGAATATAAAACCAAATTGACCTTCCTGTGTTGCCCTTCATCGTTGAATAGCCAAGTGACAGTCACTGTCCAAGATCACAGATATAGCATGGCCACTTGGCAATGCACTGGGTGGGGGTGATTGAACAGACAAGAATTCTCCAGCTACTGTACAATAAATATCAGAAAACAGTATAAGCTGAAATTCACTATTGGAAGATTGGTTAACTCACTGTGTAGTTTACCTCCAAGACCAGATTCAGTTCAGATCCAGTCTAGACTAACAGAATGAAACACACATCTCTCACCTCTCTGTAGCTCATCTCCATGGGACTGCCCTCACGAGGTCCCGCTCCTACCTATCCCATTTGAGGCAGTACATCTTCAGCAACAGCCCCTCCCTAACTCACACACAGTTACCTCTGAGCTTCCCAACAATCCATCCTTCATCCCCTCTTCCTCATGTCCTTCTCCTCAGTGCCATCATCTGTAGATACGGGGCAGGATTTTCGGGCCCTGCTGAGGTCAGGAACGGAAATGGACAGGGCCCAAAAGTAGTGGCACAGACCGGCATACCAGTTTCCTGGCCCCGTTCCCGGTGTCGGCCATTTAGGCGAAGGAGGGGTTGGGGCTGGCTCATTAAAAGCCTTGTTAAGGGTAGGTAAAGGAAGCCAACGGGGGTAGTTCAATTGCCTGGAGGCGAGCATCCAGCAGCAGTTCGGGGTGCCAGCACTCCTGGCAGGCTCTCCCTACCTGCCTGGGTGGCAGTGCAGCCAAAGGCCGCCCTGTAGAGGGATTCTCCCACCCCTTCTCACCCATTACTCCTCCTACAGAGGTGGCCTGACTGCTTTTTCTATTTTTAAATTAAATTTTTTTTAAAGTTGCAAAGAAAGTTGCATCCTCTCAGTTACTTATCATTCATTACAGGCTGCTGCTCTCCTGAAGCTGGAAGACCTCTGATTGGCCCTCCAACTTCGATAGTCCACCCACCACCCTTTATTGGACAGGGAACCTGTCTCCATGCCAACTAAGGGCATGCCAACCTGATCAAAATTCCAACGAGTGACTGTTTCCCTTCAGGGGTGGGCTCGGGACCTGGAAACAGTCCCGGCTCCCGCTTTCCGTCCCCAAAGTCAAAATTTAGACATGGAGTCAGCTTCCACATGTTTGCTAACAACGTCCACCTCTACATCTCCACCATTTCCCTCAACTCCATGACCACCACAACACCATGCTATCAGACTGTTTGTCATATATGAGTCAGAGATTTCTCCAATTAGGCAGGAAAGACCTGAGCTGTTAATTTTTTGCCATTGCTAAAGACTCTACACATTGTTATCATCTTGGCTTCTCACTAAGGCTGAACTAGGCTGCACACAAACTTGGATTTCTGATCAAATTCCAGAAAACTGGACTTTAAAATTCATACATCATTTATCCCAAAGACCACAAACTTCCATTGTTATCATATTGCCTGTTTCTGCCCCTAACTCATCCTCAGTATTCCGTAAACCCTTGTCCACACTTCCATCTACTTGAAATTCAACTTCGTAATGCAAACCATGCCAACCTTTTGCCTTCCAATCACAGTAAAATCTTTCTCTTCTTGTAGCCCCATTCGCACATCGCACCTGTTCCCACTTGACCTACATTAACTCCCATCAGTTTAAACTTAAAATCCTCATCCTTATGTGTAGATCTCTTCATGGCTATGTCCCTACTTGTTCCTTGTGCAGGTCTCTCTGGCTCAGCAGCCCTCTTTAGCCCAACATCACTTCCCAGGCCAGGCATCCCTCAAAGTCCGGCCTTCTATGCATCCCTCTGCTCCATTCAATGCAATATGTAGGTGGCAGAGCCTTCAGCTATCCCAGATGTACTCTCTACAAACCCGTAAAATCTTTCTCAGAACCAGTCTCTTCAAACAAGCTTGTGTTCATATTTCCTAATCCTCTCGCAGAAGCTCAGAGACCATGATGTGCCTTGGGAGGTTTTTCTGCATTAAAAGTGCCAAATAAACATAAGTTGCATGTGTTATCCTTGTTGTCATGTTTCTTCTTAAAATAGCATTTCTTTAAAAGGAAATACTAAGTAGTCACTAGCACCGAGCAAATAGATTCCACAATGGGCTGAATTTTCTGGCCCCGCCGAGGACGGGAACGGAGTCAGAAGGGGCCCAAAAATACTGCCTCAGGCCAGTGTGGCAATTTCCTTACCCCGTTCCTGGTGCTGGTTATTTTTGCCAACGTGGGTTCAGGACCCCCACAAGGCGAGCAGCCAATTAGGCTCAATTGGTCTAATTAAGATCCTTGTTAAGGGCACTTAAAGGAAGCCAATTGGAATTTTCCAGACGGCCTCCAGAGTCCTGAACTGACAGGGGGCAGTTTAACTGCCTAGAGGTGGGCACCCAGTGGCAAGCCTGGGGGCCAGCACTCCAGACAGGCCAAGAGGCTCTCCTTGCCTGCCTGCGTGCAGTTACAGCCAAACTCTGCCCTGTAGAGGGATTCCACCTGGCTGCTGTTTCTGTTTCTTATTTAAAGTTTTAAAAACGTTGGTGAGAGGGCACTTCCATGTTGAAGCGCCCTCTCAGTTACTTACCCTCTATTGCAGATTGCTGTTCCTCTCAAGCTGGAAGGCCTCTGATTGGTCCTACAGCTTCAAGAGCCTGCCCGCCACCCTTAATTGGACACAAAACCTGTCTCTATGTCAATTAAGGGGGTGCCTCAATGAAAATCCCAGAGAGAGACTGTTCACCCTCCTCTAACACACCACCCCCCACCCCCCTCACCCCTCAGGGACAGGTTCCAGACCTGGAAATAATCGCAACTCCTGTTTCCCATCCTGTAGGGAAAATCCAGCCCCATGAGTCCCTCGACTGGACTTAAATGAACCAGTCTTAAATCATGATATATCAGGCTTGCACATTCTGTATTTGAGCTTTTCAACATTCACACGTGTGTTTACTGCTGGGATTATATGATAGCAATCAGAATTGAAGCACCAACTGGCATTTTCCCTTCCCTGACACAGGGGCACTGAGGCCAAATGTAGTGCATGAACTGCCAGAAAAAGCAGAGCTCAACTAACTCAGGTCAAACTTGGACTTTCCTGCTCAGTACATCAGTGCCTCTGCCCATTAAGCTACTGGGGGCTAGACCGTGTTCAACAGGCAGCCTCTAAAATAGCAATCTGGAACCACCTCTATGAGTCTCACATAGGGTATTGCATTCCTGACAGCAAGGTAAAGGATATCGCTGAACTAGTGCAAAACATTTTGCAGTGGGGGGTTGGGGAACAGCCAGAAGTTGTGGTCCATGTTGGAACTAATGACCTCGGTAGGTCAAGGTTTGAGGTCCGACAGACAAGAGTTTCTGGAGCCAGGAAGAAGTTAAAGAGCAAGACTTCAAAGGTAGGAATGTCTGGATTACTCCCCATGCCACGCGCTAATGAGTATAGCAGCAGTAAGATGACAGGTTAACATGTGGCCACATATCCCTTGGGCATGAAGATCTGTACAAGATGGATAGGTTCATCTGAACAGGACTGGGACCAATGTCCTTGCAGGGAGGTTAACTAGTGCTATGGGGGAGAGTTTAAATGAATTAGAGCATTAGAGAGAAGATATAAGGCATATAGAGGACTGGGAGAGCCAAGCAGGATTAGTATAAAGTAACTCAGAAAAAAGAGGGATCAGACAGGGGGCAATGCAAGACAGACTAAGATGGATTTAGAGTGCATGTGCGTAAATGCATGGAGTGTGGTAAATAAAATTAGTGAGCTGTAGGCATAAGTTGCCACATGGGACTATAATATAGTGGCAATAACAGAAACTTAGCTCAAACAAGAGGAGGAATGGGCTCTAAATACTCCTGGCTACAATATATTCAGGGAAGATAGGGTAGGGAAAAAGTGAGGGGTGAGGGTGGCAGTGTTGATCCCAAAAATACTGTTGCAGCACAAGAAAGGGATGATGTACTTGAGGGTTCAAAGACAGAATCTATTTGATTAAAATTAAGGAACAATAGAGAAGTTGTTACACTGCCAGGTGTATACTATAGGCCATCAAATCAAGGGAAGGAGATAAAGAAGCAAATTTGCAGACAATTTGCAGAGAAATGCAAGAACTTTAGAGTAGTGATAATGGGGACTTCAATTATCCTAATACAGGCTGGGAAAATAACATTGTAAAGGGAGGGAATTCTTGAAATGTGTACAAGAGAACTTCATTGATCAGTATTTTTCCAGCCCAATGAAGAAGAAAGTAGTGCTGAATAAAGTTCTGGGGAATGAAGTGAAGTATGTTTCAGTGCTGGAGTGTTTAGGGACACAGTGATACCTTTAGATTTAGAGTTTGCCTATGGCAAACAGGTGAAGGAGAACGCAGACTGGTTTCAATCTCATTTTGAAGAGTTGGAACCTGTCATAGCCGCTAAGCGCATTGCACTGCTGAACTACAAGAAAGCCCCCAGCGAGTTAACATCCGTAGCACTTAAAGTAGCCAGAAGTGCTGCACAAAGAACAGCCAGGCGCTGCGCAAATGACTACTGGAAACACCTATGCAGTCATATCCAGCTGGCCTCTGACACCGGAAACATCAGAGGAATGTATGATGGCATTAAGAGAGCTTTTGGGCCAACCATCAGGAAGATCGCCCCCCTCAAATCTAAATCAGGGGACACAATCACTGACCAACGCAAGCAAATGGACCGCTGGGTGGAGCACTACCTAGAACTGTACTCCAGGGAAAATTTTGTCACTGAGACCGCCCTCAATGCAGCCCATTCTCTGCCAGTCATGGATGAGCTGGACGTACAGCCAACAAAATCGGAACTCAGTGATGCCATTGATTCTCTAGCCAGCGGAAAAGCCCCTGGGAAGGACGGCATTACCCCTGAAATAATCAAGAGTGCCAAGCCTGCTATATTTTCAGCACTCTACGATCTGCTTTGCCTGTGCTGGGACGAGGGAGCAGTACCACAGGACATGCGCGATGCCAATATCATCACCCTCTATAAGAACAAGGGTGACCGCGATGACTGCAACAACTACCGTGGAATCTCCCTGCTCAGCATAGTGGGGAAGGTCTTCGCT
Organism: Heterodontus francisci; assembly: GCF_036365525.1. Classification (NCBI taxonomy): domain Eukaryota; kingdom Metazoa; phylum Chordata; class Chondrichthyes; order Heterodontiformes; family Heterodontidae; genus Heterodontus; species Heterodontus francisci. The sequence goes on from NC_090384.1 coordinate 62,963,512, forward strand.
CGAGTCGCTTTAAACAGGTTCCAGAAGCTGGATGAGTATGTCTACCCTAAGGCACAGTGTGGCTTTCGAGCAGAGAGACCCACCATTGACATGCTGCTCTCCCTTCGCCAGTTACAGGAGAAATGCCACGAACAACAGATGCCCCTCTACGTTGCTTTTATTGATCTCACCAAAGCCTTTGACCTCGTCAGCAGACGTGGTCTCTTCAGACTACTAGAAAAGATTGGATGCCCACCAAAGCTGCTAAATATCATCACCTCATTCCATGACAGTATGAAAGGCACAATTCAGCATAGCGGCGCCTCATCAGACCCCTTACCTATCCTGAGTGGCGTGAAACAGGGCTGTGTTCTCGCACCTACACTGTTTGGGATCTTCTTCTCCCTGCTGCTCTCACACGCGTTCAAGTCTTCAGAAGAAGGAATTTTCCTCCACACAAGATCAGGTGGCAGGTTGTTCAACCTTGCCCGTCTAAGAGCGAAGACCAAAGTACGGAAAGTCCTCATCAGGGAACTCCTCTTTGCCGACGATGCTGCATTAACATCTCACACAGAAGAGTGTCTGCAGAGACTCATTGACAGGATTGCAGCTGCCTGCAACGAATTTGGCCTAACCATCAGCCTCAAGAAAACAAACATCATGGGGCGGGACGTCAGAAATGCTCCATCCATCAATATTGGCGACCACGCTCTGGAAGTGGTTCAAGAGTTCACCTACCTAGGCTCAACTATCACCAGTAACCTGTCTCTCGATGCAGAAATCAACAAGCACATGGGAAAGGCTTTCACTGCTATGTCCAGACTGATCAAGAGAGTGTGGGAAAATGGCACACTGACACAGAACACAAAAGTCCGAGTGCATCAAGCCTGTGTCCTCAGTACCGTGCTCTACGACAGCGAGGCCTGGACAAGGTATGTCAGCCAAGAGTGACGTCTCAATTCATTCCATCTTCGCTGCCTCTGGAGAATCCTTGGCATCAGGTGGCAGGACCGTATCTCCAACACAGAAGTCCTCGAGGTGGCCAACATCCCCAGCATATGCACCCTACTGAGCCAGCGGCGCTTGAGATGGCTTGGCCATGTGAACCGCATGCAAGATGGCAGGATCCCCAAGGACACATTGTACAGCGAGCTCGTCACTGGTATCAGACCCACAGGCCGTCCATGTCTCCGCTTTAAAGATGTCTGCAAACGCGACATGAAGTCCTGTGACATTGATCACAAGTCGTGGGAATCAGTTGCCAGTGATCGCCAGAGCTGGCTGGCAGCCATAAAGGCGGGGCTAAAGTGTGGCGAGTCGAAGAGACTTAGCAGTTGGCTGGAAAAAAGACAGAAGCGCAAGGGGAGAGCCAACTGTGTAACAGCCCTGACAACCAATTTTATCTGCAGCACCTGTGGAAGAGCCTGTCACTCTAGAATTGGCCTTTATAGCCACTCCAGACGCTGCTTCACAAACCACTGACCACCTCCAGGCGCTTACCCATTGTCTCTCGAGACAAGGAGGCCAAAGAAGAAGAAGAAGAAGAAGAAAGAAGATTTAGAGTAGTTATGGAAAAGGACAAGGAAAAATCAAACGGAATAATACTCAACTGGAAGAGGGCAAATTTCAGTGAGTCTGAAATGGACCTGGCCCAGGTGGATTGGAATCAAAGATTGGTCGGTGAAACAGTAAATGGGCAATGGGGCTCTTTCAAAGAGGAGGTGGTTCAGGTATGGACTACACACATTTCCGTGAGGGGGAAAGGAAGGGCTTCCAAAACCAGAGTTCCCTGGATGGCTAAAGATGTACAGATTAAAAAGAAACAGAAAAAGGAAGCTTATGATAAATAAAAGCAAAATATTGCGGATGCTGGAAATCTGAAATAAAAACAAGAAATGCTGGAACCACTCAGCAGGTCTGGCAGCATCTGTGGGAAGAGAAGCAGAGTTAACGTTTTGGGTCAGTGACCCTTCTTCGGAACATGGGTCACTGACCCGAAATGTTAACTCTGCTTCTCGTTCCACATATGCTGCCAGACCTGCTGAGTGGTTCCAGCTTATGATAAATGTTGGCTTCATAAGTCAGTAGAAAACCAGCTGAACACAAGAAATATGGGGGAGAACTGAAAAAGGGAGGAAAAGGAGCTAAGATAAAAAGTATGGGAATAGATTAGTGGGTAAAGGGAAAAGGGAACCCATAAGTGTTTTATAACCATATAAATAGTGAAAGAGTAGTCAAAGGAAGGCAAGGTTGATTAAGGACCAAAAATGAGACGTTTTTAATGGAGACAAGGGACATGGCTGACATACGAAATGAGCACTTTGAATCTATCTTTACTGGAGAAGAGGATGCTGCCAATGTCACAGTAAAGGAGGTACTAGAGAAATTGGATAGGATAAAAACAGATAAAGAGGAGGTACTTAAAAACTTTTGCAGTGCTCAGAAAGTTCACCCAATCTGATTGGTGCACATCCCAGGTTGCTGAGGAAAGTAAGGATGGAAATTGTAAAGGACTGCAGGATTGCAAATGTTACACCCATGTTTAAAAACATGGAGAGGGATAAGCCCAGCAACTACAGGCCAATTAGCCTGACGGTGGTGGAGTAGCTTTTAGATACAGTAATCCAGGACAAAATTAATTGGCACTTGGAAAATATGGGCTAAAGGCAAATTGTGTTTGACTAACTTGCTTGAGTTTTTTGATGAATAACAGAGTGTGGATGAGGGCAATGCAGTTGATGTTGTGTACATGGACTTTGAAAAGGCATTTGATAAAGTACCACATGATAGAATTATTAGCAAAATTGAAACTGATGGGATTAATGGGGCAGTGGTTGCATGGAAACAACATTAGATAAGGGACAGGAAACAGAGAATAGTGGTGAACGGTTGTATTTCAGACTGGACAGAAGTGTGCAATGGTGGCACCAGAGGTCAGTGCTGGGACCACTGCTCTTTTTGATATATATTAATGACATAGTTTAGGTTATACAGGGCATAATTTTAAAGTTTGCAGTAGGCACAAATCTCAAATGTAGTCAACCGTGAGATGGATATTAGCTGACTTCAGGATGATTGGGCCGGATTTTGTTCCCAGCCTGAGTCAGGTTTCGTGGTGGGGGTGCCGGAGAATCAGAGTGGCAGCGACTGCCATGGAATGGGACGCCAGGATTGCCGGGCCTGCTCTTCCCGGCGGTGGGGAAGCTCCAAGGCTGCCCCTCTGCCAATCTAGGATGGGACCCTGGTTTAAATTTTTAAAATACCTATCTGCATGCATTACCATATCATCTGCTGCGATCTTCCCATCTGTTCCCGATCTTCAGCGCGATACATGGCACTCGTGCCTTCGCTTTCCTGTCCAGGAGACTGAGGAGGGGATGAAGTCACCACTGCATTCTGAGTATAGATGATGGAGTGTGGGGGCCAGGGGGTGGGGGGAGGGGGGGGGAGAAAGGGGTCAACTCTGCATTATTTTGAACTATTTGCAGGGCTGGCAACCTTTTGAAAATGGTGCCAGCACCTACTCCATGAACGATGTCACCAATGCCACCCCCGCCACGTGATGAGGGGGGCGCTGGCCGCCATCAATATGTTAAGTGGCCACCCGCCACGTAATTGCAGCAGCGCGGCCCCCATGCAGGGCGGTCGCCATTTTCTGCACCTGCTGCCACTCCTGGCGATGGGACAATAAAATCCAGCCCGTAAAATGGGCAGAAACATGGCAGGTGAAATCTAACAGATAAATGTGAAGTGATACATTTTGGTAGGAAGATGAAGGAGAGGCAATATAAACTAAATACTACAATCTGAAAGGTGTTGCAGGAACAGAGTCCTGGGGTGAACATATACAAGTCTTTGAAAATGGCAGAACAAGTTGAGAAGGCTGTTAAAAAGACTTACAGGATCCTTGGCCTTATAAGTAAAACCATAAGCCCCAGTATTTACTGGGGTGTGCTTTTGGAGCAGGGGATCTGAGTTATGGATGGGAAACCAGAATGCCCTGCTGCTTTAACTACAGGGTGTGTTTGAATTTTCTTTTCCAGGTCCCCCACCAACAACTGGCTTGACTGTCAGTTGGACAGGGAAGGCTGCGGCAGGTAGGTTTAGTAAAAGTGGGAAGGGCGAACTTTCGGGTTGCTGCATGGCTGCACAGCTTACAGGGAACATTGGCAGTAATTCTAAGAGAATTTAAAACATACAGGGTGTGGATCTAATTTTGATTCTTTATCAATGAAGAATTTAAATCACGTTCAGAGAATCATAGAATACAGCACAGAAGGAAGCCATTCAGCCCATCCTGCCTGTATCTGCTCTTTGCAAGTGATAACCAATTAGTCCCACTGCCCTGCTCTTCCCCATAGTCAGCAATGTTTTCCCTTTCAAGTATTTATCTAATTCCCTTTTGAAAGTTATGATTGCATCTGTTTTCAACCCCCCTTTCAAGCACCGTATTCCAGATTGTAACAATTCGCTGCATAAATTTGTTTTCCCTCATGTTGCCTCTGGTTCTTTTGGCAATTATCTTAAATTTGTGTCCTCTAGTTACCAACCCTTCTTCCACTGGAAACAGTTTCTCCTTATTTATTCTATCAAAACTCTTCAGGATTTTGAACACCCCCACTTTGAGAACATCCTTTAACCTCTAAGGACAACAACCCAAGTTTCTTTAGTCTTTCCACATAACTTGATCTTTCATCCCAGATACCATTCTAGTAAATCACCTTTACATCTTCCCGAAGGCTTTGATATCCTGCCTAAAGTGTGGTGGCCAGACTGAACACAATACTCCAGCTGCAACCTAACGAGTGTTTTATAAAGGTTGAGCAAAACTTCCTTACTTTTGTAATCTATGGTGATAATTTTAACCCCCCAAACCAGGTGGGAAATTAAAATTTCTAAAATCTCAAGCACAGCCACCATTTGCCTTGAACCCGCCCACTTCTGGTTTCAATGGAGATGTAACGGTGGCAGGATTACCAAACTGCTCTCAGGAGGTGGGTCAGTCATTGAAAGCTCATAGGATGGCTGCATGGTTCCATTTTAACAAGGTTTCTATTTCATCTGCTTTCATTGGGTTTCCTGGATCTCTACAAACTCTGCAATTGAGGAGATGAGAAGGGCTTTAAGTGGAGTAAGTCCCTTTATAGCCCTGCTGTTGTTCCTCCCCCATTCCAACAAGCTAACCCTGTAAACTCCCACTCCATCTGCAATCTATCCACCTCCCACCTCCACCGCCATCCCCCCCCCCACCCCCACACACAACCACCCTCCTGCGATTGCTGGTCCCCATCTCTCCTCAGGTTTGATGTCATTCCCCCCCCCCCCGCCCCCCACCTCATAATTTGTTATCTTCCCAACCCCATCACAATTAGATTAAACAATTGACCCCCGCCGCCACATCACTGTGCACGAGTTGGCCCCTTTAAGTTATCATGAGTACACAGCCGTGCAAAAAAATGTAAAGGGGCCATGCATTTAAAGAAGCGCATTCCAAAAAATAATTAGATGGTACGTTGGTTACTGCCGTACAATTTCCTCAAAACATAAGTTACCTTTTGCACTGTTCCATTCGTGCTTCTTTAATCTGATGAATAATATTTTTGGCAGTCAGGAAAGAAGCTCGGTCACTGATATTATAAACCACAATGAAGCTGTTGGCCCACTCCAGCGGTTCAATCACGGGATACTGATTTTCATCAGTCTGGTAAAAGTGGAAGAATAATTATGTGTTATACGGTTACAAACAAGTAGCAGCTATTAAAGATTCTAAGGCAATATTTCGAATGAACAAAACTAAAACGTACAAATGCAATAGATAATTATTTAAAATGCTGTTTGAGTGTGAATTACTGTATTAATTCCAATAAACCAAAGCGTTCAAAGAAAGTATTAACAGCTGAGAAACTTAAGAAAGGAAGCGTTTTGACTTGCCTGAAGGCACAGTGGGGCACTAAAATGACTTGATCTCATGTTATGGGGCAAAGTGAGGTCACTTGGTAATGGTGAGTCCCTCAGGTACAGTGGGCCAGGCAATGTTGCCAGGATTGTATTCTCAGCCCCACTGTGTCTTCATACAAGTCAAAACACTTCCCTTCTCTAGCACAGGTTGGATGGTGAAGGGCTGCTGGCTGCTTGTACTATTGGTCCCTTGCTGGGGACTGCTCAACTTGATCTTTGGAGGTGAAAAATACAATAGCAGCAAACAAGCTGGACCCTATATTAGACAGAGGATCACCCAGGAGCAACAATTCTCCTCCACCCCCCTGACACCACTGAAGCACCTATTCCAAAAGGGGAATTAGCATCTGAGGCACTGCTTAGACCCCTAAATATCAATAAATGGGAAGGCCCATTCATTTAAATTTGAACTTTAAATGAGTCTTGTGTACATTTCTTCCCACAGGCTTCTAGCCCCCTAAATGCCAGCCTGCCTCCATGATTGAAAGCATCAGTGGCCTGACTGCAAACTGTGATTTGGTTATCCATTGGTATTGGCTTAGCACAATTCCCATGTAACAAGGAAGTGCTGCACTGGCAGGAATGGAAATTACCTTTAAAGAGCCAAGAATGGATGAGGATTTCAGCAGCAGGCAGGTGGTGAACATTCTGCAAGACTGAGGCAAATATGTGTGCAACACATGGCTCGTGAATCACAGAATTGTTATAACGCAGGAGGAGGCCTTTCAGCCCATCATGTCTGCACTGGCTCTCCGAAAGAGCAATTCATTTAGTGCTATTCCATCATCTTCTCCCTGTAACCCTCCACGTTCGTCCTTTTCATATAACAGTCTAATTCCCTTTTGAATGCTTCAACTGAACCTGCCTCCACCACAATCTCAGGCAGCGCACTTCAGACCTTAACCACTCGCTGCATGAAAAAGTTTTTCCTCATGTCGCTTTAGCTTCCCTTACCCATTACTTTAAATCTGTGCTCCCTTGTTCTCGATCCTTTCAGGAGTGGGAATAGTTTCTCTCTAACCATTATATCCAGACCCCTCATAATATGTACAGTTCTGGTCACCACACTATAGGAAGGATGTGATTGCAATGGAGAAGGTGCAGAGGAGATTCACCAGGATGTTGCCTGGGCTGGAGCATTTCAGTTATGAAGAGAGACTGGATAGGCTGAGGTTGTTTTCCTTGGAGCGGAGAAGGCTGAGGGGAGACCTGATTGAGGTATACAAAATTATCAGGGGCATTGACAGATAGATAGGAAGAAACTTTTTCCCTTAGCGGAGAAACTAGGGGGCATAGATTTAAGGTAAGGGGCAGGAGGTTTAGAGGGGAGTTGAGGAGAAATGTTTTCACCCAGAGGGTGGTTGGAATCTTGAACACACTGCCTGAAGAGGTAGTAGAGGCAGGAACACTCATGACATTCAAGAAGTATTTGGATGAACACTTGAAACGTTATAACATACAAGGCTACAGGCCAAGTGCGGGGAAATGGGATTAGTTAGGATGGGTGCTTGATGGTCAGCGCAGGCGCATTGGGCCGAAGGGCCTGTTTCTGTGCTGTAAAACTCTATGACTCTCTAATTTTGAATACCTCTATCAAATCACCTCTCAGCCTTCTCTTCAAAGAAAACAGTCCTAACTTCTCCAATCTATCCTCATCCCTGGAACCATTCTCATGAAGCTTTTCTGCACTGTCTCCCATGCTCTCACATCTTTCCTAAAGTGCAGCGCCCAGAACTGGACGCAATACTCCAGCTTAAGCCAAATAGTGTCTTATACAAGTTCAACATAACCTCCTAACTCTTGTACTCTATTCCCCTATTAATAAAGCCCAGGATACTGTATGCTTTATTAACTGCTCTCTCAACCTGTCCTGCCACCTTCAATGACTTATACACCCAGGTCCCTCTGCTCCTGCACCCCCTTTAGAATTGAATCCTTTACTTTTGCATTGTCTCTCCATGTTCTTCCTACCAAAGTGAATCACTTCACATTTCTCTGCATTGAGCTTCATCTGAAATTTGGTGGCATTTTAAAAACATGTCTTCTAGTGCAGGACGGGGCAGATGCATTCAAAGAAGGGAGCAGGGCATTAGAAGGGTCATAGAGGCATAGAGATATAGGGCTGGATTTTATGCTCCGTTAGAAGGCAGGTTTTTTGGCGGCGGGGGTGGGGGGGGGGGGGGGGAGGGGGCCTGTGCAGAGAATTGGCACGGAGTCGTCCACCACGGAACCCAATGCTGTGATGTAGGTTTCCGATTTTCTCAGAGGCGGCGAAGTTCCATGGCAGCACCTCTGCCATGATGCAACAAGATTGTAATTTAAATCTGTTACATACTGTTTTTCATGAATTTGCATCTAATTCACTGCGATCGTACCAGGCATTCGTCAATCTTATGCATGACATGTGGCACTCACGTGCCTTCACTTTCCCATCTTTGAACAGCTGGTACCACCAAGGTGAGTGTCATCAGTGCCTGCAAAAGTTAGGTAAGTTATCCGTTGTTACCTTGTGGAATTTTTTTCCCATCGGACATTGTTGCTGAACTCAATCTGCAGATGTGAGGGAAGGAGGGACTTCTGCAAGTGGATACTGTTGGTGGGGGAGGGGAAACTCTGCAATCCAACATCAACAATGGCATCGCCATTGTTGTCCCTGCCACATGATTGGGGAAGAAGGCCACCACCGTTATGCAAGATGGCCGCCCGCCACGTAATCACGGCGGCCCGGCTACGAACATCACAGGCAGAACCGCCACCATTTTGCACATCCACCGCCAAGAGCAGTGGCGGGATAATAAAATCCAGCCCGGAGAGTCATTTACAGCACAGAAGGAAGCCATTTGGCCCATTGAGTCCATGCCAGCTCTCCATGGAGCTATACAGTCAGTCACACTCCCCTTTGTCAGACTGGATCCTGGCCTGCAGGCCATAAATTGGACTACCCTGTTCTAACGCAGGGTCATCTCCATTAATCTCAGTTGAGATCTCATTTATATCACTCCACTTTCTGGGATTTTAGCACATCAGCTCTAGGCCCCCTCATTTGCAAATGCTTAAAGTAGCTGCCTGCAGAATCAGCAGGCACATTGCAGGGAGCTCTGGACCTGGTCACAAATCAAACTGCTGCCACTACCAGGTTGAATCCGAACAGTCACAGGTCTCGTGTCAGAATCCACTGCTGATATTGCCAGTGGGGTGCAATAGTGCCCCAGAAACATCATAATATGGCAAGTAATTTCAGGACCACTGTCTTCATCATGAGATGTAGATAACAGGAGCACCACTGACAGCAGTTCCAACAGCTTTATACATAAACACAATAACATCTTACCAACAAATGACATCTTATCAGCAAAAGTAGCAATGATCCAAACATCTAGAAAAACGTGTGATATCTGTGAACTTTCAGGCAGTTTAAAAAAATGTGAACTTTAAGAAGTTCAAAGTGAAGGATATTGGTACTGGGCAATGGAAGACTTCACAATACAGGTATCAAGTACTCACAGATCAGGTTTCACATTGCTAAATGCAGATTAGCGCTCCCTCTACCACTTCATACTGAGCCTGACAATGTTTATTTTCTGCAGCAGTCATCCTAGCACTCCACTGAGTGAGATTGCCAATTTAGTTTCAATTGGTGCCAGATTTGGAAGAGCTCTATGCAACAGACATATTGAAAAGGATCCTGTACTCACATCATGTCCACACATTCACTTTACCAAAAGACACTGGATAGGGATGAGGAGTAGGAATCTGGCTTATTCCTCCATCCTGGCCCAGGGATACTAAAACCAACTGTAGCAACTCAATTGCTACCTTAGCTGAGATCAGCAAAGAAATTCCTTCTTTTCACAAAGGTACAAAAACACAATATTCAATGATACCTTCTCAAATATTTTATTTAAATAACTTCAAGATTTGAATACCACTGATGCTGGAATAGTACAAGCTCTCACAAACAAATGGCAAAAGTTGGATGTTCTTCCACATAGAGGATTTGAATTCAAATTTGAATATATATGTAATGATAGACTCCCATTAAGAATTTGAAACAAAATTTGAACTATCCCAATTTGTGAACTCAGGGAGGTAAGGGGTGAGATTTTGACCTCACTCAAAAAACATCCACTTGCAGAGTTAAAATCGGGCCCAAGATTTCACCATGGTGTTATTCTCAAACCAGCACCAATTTAAAAATGTTATTTTACAAGTCTCTAAAAATAGAAAGCATGAGAAATGGGAATGTCACAGAAAGGCAACAGGAAAATGAGACAATGTAGGTGAGCAGCGCTTTTCAATAGGTACAGACCATAACTAACCTCTGCATGCTGAAAGCCATCATTTGCTGAGGCTCCCCTGATACGTAAGTGAGCTTATCCTGTCAGTGGCTGAGCTATTAAAAACTGGAAGGTTGCAGTACAATCTTTGGTACATGCGAGTTATTTTATCTCAACTAGGGTGGCCACATGTGGTTGGTAATTGGCCCGAGTGCCCATGGGCTAGGGAGGAGAAAACTAGCTAGGATTCCCATTTCTGATCTCTACTCAATGTCTTCCATTTAAACCATGTGTATAATAGATGTTGGATAGGATAAGCTTGGGCTCAGCTGTGATATGTCCTCTCCCCATCGCCAAGTCTTTAGTCTGCCAATAGTGTCAAAGCACACACTGAAAGAATAAAAGTTGGCCAAGACTCCAGAGAGCAACCAACATTATTGGAATCTTCCTCAGTAAGGAAATGAAAGCCATCATTGACTGTAAGGAGATAAAATATTTCAACTGTCAAATGTACATAATCATAAGCTCAAGAAGAAATAAATGTTAAAAATGTTTAAATAAATAAAATATCTACAATGAATTAAAGTAATTTTACATTTACTCACGCACCTGGGAACAAGGTTCAAATATCTCCAAGTTCAACTGTCGACCATCTATTAAAAGTCTTTTCTTATACAGGAAAACTGCAACATTTAAAAGGAATATATAAGAAGTAACTATTTTTCGTATGTTTACATAGTTTTGGAGGCAGTTTTTAAACATTGACTACTTACAATAATGTTTTCAGTTATCAGAGTCATAGAGTCATAGAGAGATACAGCACTGAAACAGGCCCTTCGGCCCACCGAGTCTGTGCCGACCAATTATTAGTGATAGAATGCAAGCAGCTTCCACTTTACCAAACCTCAAATAAAAACAAGAAATGCTGGAAATACTCAGCAGGTCTGGCAGCATCTGTGGAAAGAGAAGCAGAGTTAACATTTTGGGTCAGTGACCCTTCTTTGGAACTGACAAATATTAGAACTGTCAAAGGTTATAAGCAAGTGAGGCGGGGGTGGGGCAAGAGATAACAAAGGAGAAGGTGTAGATAGTACAAGATAACAGAATAGCTGACCAAAAGGTCATGGAGAAAAGGCAAAAAATATGTTAATGGTGTGTTGAAAGACAAAGCATTAGTACAGATAGGGTGTTAACGGACTGAAGATTGAACAGCAGCAAGTACAAACATGAAAAAAACAGTGGGTGAGCAAACTGAATGAACTAAGATGAAATGAAATAAACATACAAAAAAAATTGTTAAAAATGTAAAAAAGAAAAAATAACTAAAAATAAAAGTAAAATGGGGGGCCCGTCATGCTCTGAAATTATTGAACTCAATGTTCAGTCCATCAGGCTGTAGTGTGCCTAATCGGTAAATGAGATGCTGTTCCTCGAGCTTGCGTTGATGTTCACTGGAACACTGCAGCAAGCCCAGGATAGAGATGTGAGCATGAGAGCAGGGGGGAGTGTTGAAATTGCAAGCAACCGGAAGCTCAGGGTCCTGCTTGCGGATTGAGTGGAGGTGTTCCGCAAAGCGGTCACCCAGTCTGCGTTTGGTCTCCCCAATGTAGAGGAGACCACATTGTGAGCAGCGAATACAGTATACTACATTGAAAGAAGTACAAACAAATCGCTGCTTCACCTGAAAGGAGTGTTTGGGGCCTGGGATAGTGAGGAGAGAGGAGGTAAATGGGCAGGTATTACACCTCCTGCGATTGCAGGGGAAGGTGCCATGGGAAGGGGACGAGGTGGTGGGGGTAATGGAGGAGTGGACCAGGGTGTCGCAGAGGGAACGATCCCTTCGGAATGCTGACAGGGGAAGGGAGGGGAAGATGCGTTTGGTAGTGACATCACGCTGGAGGTGGAAGAAATGGTGGAGGATGATCCTTTGGATATGGAGGCTGATAGGGTGGAAAGTGAGGACAAGGGAAACCCTGTCCCAGTTCTGGGAGGGAGGGGAAGGGGTGAAGGTAGAGGTGCGGGAAATGGGCCAGACACGGTTGAGGGCCCTGTCAACAACAGTGGGGGGGAATCCTCAGTTGAGGAAAAAGGAGGTCATATCAGAAGCACCATCATGGAAGGTAGCATCATCAGAGCAGATGCGTCGGAGACGGAGAAACTGGGAGAATGGAATGGAATCCTTACAGGAGGTAGGGTGTGAAGAAGTGTAGTCAAGGTAGCTGTGGGAGTCGGTGGGCTTATAATGGATATTAGTAGACAACCTATCCCCAGAGATGGAGACAGAGAAGTGGAGGAGGGGAAGGGAAGTGTCAGAGATAGACCATGTAAAGGTGAGAGAAGGGTGGAAATTGGAAGCAAAGTTGATAAAGTTTTCCAGTTCGGGGCAGGAGCAGGAAATGGCACCGATACAGTCATCAATGTACCGGAAGAAGAGTTGGGGGAGGCGGCCTGAGTAGGACTGGAACAACGAATGTTCGACATATCCCACAAAAAGACAGGCATAACTAGGGCCCATGCGGGTACCCATAGCAACACCTTTTACTTGAAGGAAGTGAGTGGAGCAAGCCTTATAAGCAAGCCTCACTTGCTTATAACCTTTGACAGTTCTAATATTTGTCAGTCCCGAAGAATGTTCACTGACCCGAAACGTTAACTCTGCTTCTCTTTCCACAGATGCTGCCAGACCTGCTGAGTATTTCCAGCATTTCTTGTTTTTATTTCAGATTTCCAGCATCCGCGGTATTTTGCTTTTACCAAACCTCAACATGGCTTAGGAATTCCCTGAATAGCCAATAACCCAGTGTTCCTCCCAGCACAAGTAGGACACATTGTTTGACAATGGCAATGTACAATATTATAAAATAATTGAAGATTTCCTTTCAACCTGTCATATTTGGCTAGGCTTAGGGTATTATTCATGAAGGAAGTGTGCATTAAATGCTTTTCCATTAAAGTTTAATTTTATGTTTTCACAAGATTCAACTGATGAACTTCATCTAAATTTTATAGGGTCAGTGCCTGTGGGAGATGTGAAGAAGTATTTGTATTCCTGTCTCCCATCCTGACAGTGCTCAAAATATTAAAGGCTTCAGAAGAATCATTGAAAATACATTGATAAAGGTCCCCCAGTGGCTCAGTGAGAAATAAACCACATGCTGAGCCATCGCATCCAAGAATTAGATAGAATGTACAGCACAGAAACAGACCATTTGGCCCAACTGGGCCATGTCGATGTTTAAAAACCTACTTGACCTTGGCCTCACTAATCTACCTGTCGCAGATGCATCTGTCCATGACAGTATTGGTAAGAGTGACCATACGACCATACGAGTTAGGAGCAGCAGTAGGCCATTCGGCCCCTCTAGACTGCACCGCCATTCAATAAGATCATGAGTAATCTGTTTCTGTATCGAATTCCACACTCCCATCTACCTCCAATAACCTTTGATTCCCTTGCCTAACAAGAATCTATCTACCTCCACCTTAAAAATATTCAATGACCCCACCTCCACCACCTTCTGTGGCAGAGAATTCCAAAGTTGCACAACCCTCTGAGAGAAAAAATTTCTCCTCGCCTCTGTCCTAAAAGGGTGAGCCTTAATTTTATAACAGTGTCCCTAGTTCTGGACTCACCCACAAGAGGAAACATCCTTTCCACATCCACCTTGTCAAGACCATTCAGGATCTAACATACTTCAATCAAGTCTTCCCTCACTCTTCTAAACTCCAGTGAAAAGAAGCCCAGTCTGTCCAGCCTTTCCTTATAAGACAACCCACTCATTCCAGTTATCAATCTAGTAAACCTCCTTTGAACCGCATCCAACGTATTCACATCCTTCCTTAAATAAGGAGACTGAAACTGCACACAGTATTCGATATGTGGTCTCACCAATGCCCTGTATAACTGAAGCATAACATCCTTACTTTTATTTTCAATTGCTCTCGTAATAAAGGATAGCATTCCATTAGCCTTCTTTACTACCTGCTGTACAAATTTTTTGTGAACACGAGAACACCTTCTGCACCTCAGAATTCTGCAGTCGTTCCCTGTTTAAGAAATACTCTGCTTTTTTATTCTTCCTGCCAAAGTGAACAACTTCACATTTTCCCACATTATACTGCATCTGCCAGATTTTTGCCCACTCACTCACTCAACCTATCTAAAGTGGTTTGCAACCTCCTTATGACCTCTTCACAACATACTTTCCTACCTACTGATAAAAATTGATTAAAACACTAATTAACTAATTAATAAGTAGAGTAACTAAACCAGAGGGAGGAGTTTACTGTATTTAGTTAGCATTTAGTATTTATTGTAGAAATCTAGCACTAGGGACCACATAGTTAAGTGGACCATAATTTAGTCAGGATTTAATAAGTATTTATTTATTTTATATTAATTAAATAATTAGTGCTAGAAATGACAGTTAGAGGGGTAAAGTGCTTCACCTGTGAGATGTGGGAGGTCCGTAACGCTTCCAGCGTTCCGGGCGACTACATCTGCAGGAAGTGTACCCAGTTGCAGCTCCTCACAGACCGCATGGATCAGTTGGAGCAGCAACTGGATGCACTTAGGAGCATGCAGGTGGCGGAAAGCGTCATAGACAGGAGTTTTAGATAAGTGGTTACACCCAAGGTGCAGGCAGATAGATGGGTGACCGCTAGAAGGGGCAGGCAGTCAGTGCAGGAATCCCCTGTGGCTATCCCCCTCTCCAACAAGTATACCGTTTTGGATACTGTTGGGGGGGATGGCCTATCAGGGGAAAACAGCAGCAGCCAGAGCAATGGCACCATGGCTGGCACTGTTGTTCAGCAGGGAGGGACAAAGTGCAGAAGAGCAATAGTAATAGGGGACTCTATAGTCAGGGGCACAGATAGGCGCTTCTGTGGACGTGAAAGAGACTCCAGGATGGTATGTTGCCTCCCTGGTGCCAGGGTCAGGATGTCTCTGTCTCTGAACGGACAGGGGGAATTCTGAAGGGGGAGGGTGAACAGCCAGAGGTTGTGGTACACATCGGTATGAATGACATAGGCAGTACGAGTGATGAGGCCCTGCAGGGGGAGTTGAGGGAGTTAGGTAGTAAGTTAAAAAACAGGACCTCTAGGGTTGTAATCTCTGGATTACTCCCTGTGCCACGTGCCATTAAGGCTAGAAATAGGAAGATAGTGCAGCCAAACGTGGCTGAGCAGCTGGTGTAGAAGGGAGGGTTTCAGATATCTGGACCATTGGGCTCTCTTCAGGGACAGATGGAACCTGTACAAGAAGGACGGGTTGCATCTAAACTGGAGGGGCACTAATATCCTGGCTGCAAGGTTTGCTAGCGTCACTCGGGAGTGTTTAAACTAGTTTGGCAGGGGGGTGGGAACCAGAGCAGTAGGACAGCTAGTGAAATAAATGAAGAGGACGTAGTAAATAAGGCCAGTAGGACTAAGAGGAACAGCAGGCAGAGAGATGTTGCTGAGCACAGCAGGACTGGTGGTCTGAAGTGCATTTGTTTCAATGCAAGAAGTATAACAGGTAAGGCAGATGAACTTAGAGCTTGGATTGGTACTTGGAAATATGATGTTGTTGCTATTACAGAGACTTGGTTGAGGGAAGGGCAGGATTGGCAGCTAAATGTTCCAGGCTTTAGAAGCTTCAGGCGGGATAGAGGGGGATGTAAAAGGGGTGAGGGAGTTGCATTACTGGTTAAGGAGAATACCACAACTGTACTGCGGGAGGACACCTCAAAGGGGTCATGCAGCAAGGCAATATGGGTGGAGCTCAGGAATAGGAAGGGTGCAGTCACGATGTTGGGGGTTTACTTCAGGCCTCCCAACAGCCAGCGGGAGGTAGAGGAGCAGATATGTAGACAGATTTTGGAAAGATGTAAAGGTAACAGGGTTGTGGTGGTGGGTGATTTTAACTTCCCCTATATTGACTGGGACTCACTTAGTGCGAGGGGCTTGGATGGGGCAGAATTTGTGAGGAGCATCCAGGAGGGCTTCTTGAAACAGTATGTAGATAGTCCAACTAGGGATGGGGCCATTCTGGACCTGGTATTGGGGAATGAGCCCGGCCAGGTGGTCGAAGTTTCAGTAGGGGAGCATTTCGGGAACAGTGACCATAATTCCATAAGTTTTAAGGTACTTGTGGATAAGGATAACAGTAGTACTCAGGTGAAGGTGCTAAATTGGGGGAAGGCTAATTATAACAATATTAGGCAGGAACTGAAGAATTTAGATTGGGGGCAGCTGTTTGAGGGTAAATCAACATCTGACATGTGGGAATCTTTCAAACGTCAGCTGATTAGAATCCAGGACCAGCATGTTCCTGTGAGGAAGAAAGACAAGTTTGGCAAGTTTCGGGAAGCTTGAATAATGCGGGATATTGTGAGCCTAGTCAAAAAGAAAAAGGAAGCATTTGTAAGGGCTGGAAGGCTAGGAACAGACGAAGCACTTGAGGAATATAAAGACAGTAGGAAGGAACTTAAGCAAGGAGTCAGGAGGGCTAAAAGGGGTCATGAAAATTCATTGACAAACAGGATTAAGGAAAATCCCAAGGCTTTTTATACATATATAAAGAGCAAGAGGGTAACCAGGGAAAGGGTTGGCCCACTCAAGGACAGAGATGGGAATCTATGTGTGGAGCCAGAGGAAATGGGCGAGGTGCTAAATGAGTACTTTGCATCAGTATTCACCAAAGAGAAGGACTTGGTGGATGATGAGCCTAGGGAAGGGAGTGCAGATAGTCTCAGTCATCTCATGATCAAAAAGGAGGAGGTGTTGGGTGTCGTGCAAAGCATTAAGGTAGATAAGTCCCCAGGGTCTGATGGGATCTACCCTGGAATACTGAGGGAGGCAAGGGAAGAAATTGCTGGGGCCTTGACAGAAATCTTTGCATCCTCATTGGCTACAGGTGAGGTCCCAGAGGACTAGAGAATAGCCAATGTTGTTCCTTTGTTTAAGAAGGGTGGCAAGGATAATCCAGGAAATTATAGACCGGTGAGCCTTACGTCAGTGGTAGGGAAATTATTAGAGAGGATTATTCGAGACAGGATTTACTCCCATTTGGAAACAAACGAACTTATTAGCGAGAGACAGCATGGTTTTGTGAAGGGGAGGTCGTGTCTTACTAATTTGATTGAGTTTTTTGAGGAAGTGACGAAGATGATTGATGAAGGAAGGGCAGTGGATGTTATCTACATGGACTTCAGTAAAGGCTTTGACAAGGTCCCGCATGGCAGACTGGTACAAAAGGTGCAGTCACACGGAATCAGAGGTGAGCTGGCAAGATGGATACAGAACTGGCTCGGTCATAGAAGACAGAGGGTATCAGTGGATGGGTGTTTTTCTGAATGGAGGGATGTGACTAGTGGTGTTCCGCAGGGATCAGTGCTGGGACCTTTGCTGTTTGTAGTATATATAAATGATTTGGAGGAAAATGTAGCTGGTCTGATTAGTAAGTTTGCGGACGACACAAAGGTTGGTGGAGTTGTGGATAATGATGAGGATTGTCAGAGGATACAGCAGGATATAGATCGGTTGGACACTTGGGCGGAGAAATGGCAGATAGAGTTTAATCCGGACAAATGTGAGGTAATGCATTTTGGAAGGTCTAATGCAGGTGGGAGGTATACAGTAAATGGCAGAACCTTTCGGAGTATTGACAGGCAGAGAGATCTGGGCGTACAGGTACACAGGTCACTGAAAGTGGCAACGCAGGTGGATAAGGTAGTCAAGAAGGCATACGGCATGCTTGCCTTCATGGGTCGGGGCATAGAGTATAAAAATTGGCAAGTCATGCTGCAGCTGTACAGAGCCTTAGTTAGGCCACACTTAGAATATTGCTTGCAATTCTGGTCGCCACACTACCAGAAGGACATGGAGGCTTTGGAGAGGGTACAGAGGAGGCTTACCAGTATGTTGCCTGGTCTGGAGGGAATTAGCTATGAGGAGAGGTTGGAAAAACTCGGATTGTTTTCACTGGAATGACGGAGGTGGAGGGGCGACAAGATAGAGGTTTACAAAATTATGAGCGGCATGGACAGAGTGGATAGTCAGAAGCTTTTTCCCAGGGTGGAAGAGTCAGTTACTAGGGGACATAGGTTTAAGGTGCGAGGGGCAAAGTTTAGAGGGGATGTGCGAGGCAAGTTCTTTACACAGAGGGTGGTGAGTGCCTGGAACTTGCTGCCAGGGGAGGTGGTGGAAGCAGATACGATAGCGACGTTTAAGAAACATCTTGACAAATACATGAATAAGAAGGGAATAGAGGGATATGGGCCCCGGAAGTGCAGAAGGTGTTAGTTTAGGCAGGCATCAAGATCGGCGCAGGCTTGGAGGGCTGAATGGCCTGTTCCTGTGCTGTACTGTTCTTTGTTCTTTGTTCTATATTTGTGTCATTTGCAAATTTAGTTACCATGTCATCACTCCCCTCATCTAATTCATTGATATAAATTGTGAAAAGTTGAGGCCCCAGCACAAACCCCTGCAGGGCTCCACTCGTCACATCCTGCGAATCAGAAAAGGACCCACTTATGCATACTCTCTGTTTTCACCCAGCCATCCAATCTTTTATCGATGCTAATATGTTACCCCCTACACCATGAGCTCCTACTTTGCGCAACAACTTTTTATGTGGCAACTTGTTAAATGCCTTTTGGAAATCCTAGTACAGTACGTCAACAGGCTCCCCTTTATCCACAGCGCATGTTACTCCTTCAAAGAACCACCACACAATCCTCGTGAAAACAAAGTCCTATCTTCATACTGAGGATACCCTCCATCGTGTTGTGTGGCACTACCACCAGGCTAAATGGAACAGAGTCAGAATAGATCTAGCAGCTTAAAACTGGGCATCCATGAGGCACTATGGACCATCAGCAGCAACAGAATTGTATTCAACCATAATCTGTAACTTCATGACCCAGTATATCCTTCACTCTACCATTACCATCAAGCCAAGGGATCAACCCTGGTTCAATGACAAGTGCAGGACAGCATTCCAGGAGCAGCACCAGGCATACATAAAAATGAGGTGTCAACCTGGTGAAGCTACAGCACAGGACTACTTACATGCAAAACAGTAGAAGCAGCATGTTATAGACAGAGCTATGCGATCCCACAACCAACGGATCGGATCAAAGCTCTGCAGTCCTGTCATATCCAGTCATGAATAATGGTGGACAATTAAACATCTGACTGGAGGAGCAGGCTCCTCAAATATCCCCATCCTCTTTGATGGAGGAAATCAGCACACATCAGTGCAAAAGAAAAGGCTGAAGCAATTGCGACCATCTTCAGCCACAAGTGCCATGTGGATTATCCAACTCGGCCACCTCCTGAGGTCCCCAGCATCATAGATGACAGTCTTCAGCCAATTCAATTCACTCCACGTGATATCAACAAACGGCGGAAGGCATTGGATACTGCAAAGGCTATGGGCACTGACAACATTCCAGCAATAGTACTGAAGACTTGTGCTCCAGAAATAGCCACGTCCCTAACCAAGCTGTTCCAGTACAGCTACAACACTGGCATCGACCCAGAAATGTTGAAAATTGCCCAGCTATGTCCTGTACACAAAAAGCAGGACAAATGCAGCCCGGCCAATTACCGCCCTATCAGTCTACTCCCGATCATCAACAAAGTGATGGAAGGGTCATCGACAGTACTATCAAGCAGCATATATAGCAATAACTTGCTCACCAATGTTCAGTTTGGGTTCCACCATGGCCACTCAGCTCCTGACTTCATTACAACCTTCGTCCAAACATGGATAAAAGAGCTGAATTCAAAAGATGAGGTGACAGTGACTACCCTTGACATCAACACAGCATTTGACTGAGTATGGCATCAAGCAGCCCGTGTCAATGGGAATCTGGGGGAAAACTCTCCACTGATTGAAGTCATACCTAGCACAAAAGAAGATGCTTCTGGTTGTTGGAGGCCAATCATATCAGCCCCAGGAAACTGCTGCAGAAGTGCCTCCGGGTAGTATCCTAGGCCCAACCATCTTCAGCTGTTTCATCAATGACCTTCGCTCCATCATAAGTTTAAAGGTGGGGCTATTCGCTGATGATTGTAGGATATTCAGTACCATTCGCAACTCCTCAGATACTGAAGTTGTCTGTGTCCATATGCAGCAAAACCTAGACAACATTCAGACCTAGCCTGATACGTGGCAAGCAACATTCACACCACACAAGTGTCAGGCAATGACCATCTCCAACAAGAGAGAACCTAGTCATCTCCCCATGACATTCAATGGCATTATCATTGCTGAAACTCCCACTATCAACATCCTGGGGGTTACCATTGACCAGAAACTGAATTGGAGCAGCTACAAAAATACTGTGGCTGCAAGAGCAGATCAGAGGCTGGGAATTCTGTGACGAGTAACCCACCTCCTGGCTCCCCAAAGCCTGTCCACCATCTACAAGGCACAAGTTCGGAATGTAATGGAATACTCTTCACTTGCCTGGATGAGTGCAGCTCCAACAGCACTCAGGAAGCTCAACCCCAACCAGGACAAAGCAGCCCACTTGATCAGCACTCCATCCATAACCTTAAACACTCACTCCCCCCACCAGCAATGCAAAGTGGTAGCAATGCGTACCATCCACAGGATGCACTGCAGCAACTCACCAAGGCTCCTTTGACAGCACCTTCCAAACTGCGACCTCTTCCACCGAGAGGACAAGGGCAGCAGGTGTATGGGAGCACCGCCACCTGCACATTCCCCTCCAAGCCACACACCATCCTGACTAGGAAATATATCACCGTTCCTTCACTGTCATTGGATCAAAATCCTGGAACTCCCTCCCTAACAACACTGTGGGTGTACCCACACCAGATGGTCTGCAGCGGTTCAAGTTGGCAGCTCACCAACACCTTCTCAAGGGCAATTAGGGATGGGCAATAAATGCTGGCCTAGCAATTATGCTCCAAATGAGCCTCCTCCCACCCATCTTCATCTAACCCCATCAGCATAACTTTCTATTCCTTTCTTCCTCACGTGTTTACCCAGCTTCCTCTTAACTGCATCTATGCTATTCAGCTCAACTATTCCTTGTGGCAGCGAGTTCCACATTCTAACCATGCACTGGGTAATGAAGTTTCTCCTGGATTTCCTACTGGATTTATTTCTGACCATCTTATATTTATGGCCCCCTAGCTCTGGTCTCCCCAATGAGTGGAAGCATCTTCTCTATGTCTACCGTCTTTCAAGTCTATCAGGTCAATCCTCCGCTTTCCCTTTTCTAGAGAAAGATGGAATAGCCTGTTCACCCTTTCTGATAGGTATAGCCTCTCAGTTCTGGTATCTTCCTCGTAAGTCTTTTTTGCACCTTCTCCAGTGCCTCTATATCTTTTTTATAATATGGACACTGGAACTGTGCAAGGTACTTTGTGTGCTGTAACCAAGGGTATATGTAGGTGTAACCTAACTTCACTGACTTTCAATACTGTCCCTCTAGAAATGAACCCCAGTGCTTTGTTTGCTTTTTTTTTTGCAACTTTATTAACCAGTGTCACTTCTTGTAGTGATTTGTGTATCTGTAGTCCTAGGTTCCCCTGCTCTTCTACCCAGTTTAGCCTCTTATTTTCCAAGGTGTGTGGCCTCCTTGTTCTTCCTTTAAAAAAATGCATTGTGAAGTCCAATTACAGTTTATAGTTTCTGTGCCAAGTATTTTAAAATACATTTTTTATTACTTTGACATTTAGTCTACACTACAATTTGCACCACATTACATTGTCCCATAAGTATGAAAGCTAAATATAGCAACATAGTTTAGCAATCAAATGGAAGGTCCAATGCTATGAAAAGTGGCAGCTCAAATTCTGAGTCAAACAACACACCATGCGGTGAGTAATTGTTTCATTTTGCGGTGCTCATGCACAATTCTTTACTCATAACTCATGAAAGTTCCCTCAGTTTCTGATCAAGGGGCACTTGCTGCAATTGAGGACAGTCCTATGTGACTCCCTGCTGCAGAGATCAGTCTAATATAGCTCAGTAGAGTTCAGGAAGCAGTGTGAGATGCTGGCTTTATTCTGTTCAGATCTGATGAAAGATTCCAAAGATAATTTAAAATTAAATTCAAAAGTTATTTGAAATTAGTTGCAATAATGAGCATGTTGTCATAGGGTCAACTGAGATCATTACTTCAATATATTCCAAGAAAGCAGATTAAGTGAGGATAAATGAAAATTAGTGAACAGTCTAGAACAGGTATCCAGAAGAACTTCTTCACTCAAAGAATGGAAGTGTTTGGAGTAACCGACCAAGTTAAGAAGTTATGTAACTGAGGCAGAACATGAGTATATTCAAAATACAATCAGATACCATGATGGGCATGGTTAATACAACAGAAAGATTGTCTTTGTTAGGTCTTATGGCATTTTCTCATCCATGGTTTTTCTTGTTTTCATGTAACTGAGAAGTTTGATTGGAAGTCTTAGCTTCTGCAGTTTCTGTTCTTGAATCAGGCTGCACTTCAGATACTCAGGCACTCAGCCATTAGTTCTTAACTAAGAATCTGTTATCAAGTCTCCTATTCTGAAACCACCATGAAGTGAGAACATTTTTTTAAAAATCCAGCAGTATTCTTAAATCAAATATCACACAATGTCAAAGGGTATATGAAATAGATTCTACAAAATTAAATGAATGACATCAGCACTAGATTCCTCTACAATACAGCAATTCGAAAATCGTTTAGCATCAACATTTTTAGAAAATGTGGAATGTCCCTACTTGCACTTCTTCGATATACCAGTGAACTATTGGGCTAAATTTCTTACAAAGATCTGCTTTGTCTGTACAGTATGTCTCAACTTTGCAAAAGCTGAACGCTTTTGAAACAGATTCGTTTCCCCAGCATTTTATAAATTATTTTATTTCATTTTCATCATCCATATAGAAAATTATCATTCGTGCTGGTTTCTTATAAAATTCACGATAATTGAATGAAGTGCCTTTTTAACCGTGTTTTGAAGTTCCTATTTTAAAGCTGCAACACGGGTGAACTTGAATTTTCTCAAGGGAAAGGGGCAACAAAGAACAAAACACACACAAACACTAATGACGAAGAATTGAGAGTTTTTTAAATCAAGCCTCTAAACTTAGTGGGAAAGGATGCTGCAGATTCTCTGGAGCGGAGGCAGCTGAAAGGTGTCTCTGGGTTGTTTTCCAATGCAATGCACAGTTCACATTTGCAGAACACAATTGTAGTAAACTGCATAATAAATCACAGTTATAATATTTCACAATTTTTCAGTAAATGTGAACTTGAGATATGTACACTAGATTAAAAACAATCATGTAATTAACGTCGACACTACATTATCAAGTCTCATTACAGGGTCATATTTGGATGTGGCGTAACAGCCACTTAATATTCTAGTTTATAAATGGAATCCCTAAAAAACGTTTTCGATTCTTCTGGTATAGTTTTGGGCACAGAGCAGTTTACTCACTGGAGTTTGATGCATACTCCCCGATGAATCTCTTCGTTAAAAACCGCACAAGAAGAGCTAAGAAAAGTCAAGAAAACAAGTGATTATCACCAACTGGTTCTTTTCGACATGGAAGGGAAGAAACATTCCGGGCTCAGACATATCTAAACCCCAACACAATCTCCGACGGGCAAACATTTTTATTTTAATTTCTAGTATGGATCCACATATTTCTCATTTCGTTGTTTTTTTTGTCTCGCCTTTCCAGCAGAGGCACAAATGACAAGACTGACCTACTTAAAACAAACTCCTAAATTCTAAACTACAACTCCCACTACGACCTCGTCAGGGGTTCGGTTCTGTCTGGATGAGGTGTTTTACCATCTAACAAATTCCGACAAGAAGTTTAGAACGCTGAACAGATATAAATCTTTTTTTTTAAACGCATTGTAACACCCACCAAACCTGGCAGCTCCCCTCTGTCTGATCCAGAACATTTAGTTGGCAAATATTGAGAGGAACTCAAATTCTCTGTTCACAGGAAAATAATGGCACTGTACCTCCAGCCTCGAAACACTTACCGGATTTGCCAACTCCCTCGCTGCCTAAAAGTGCGATTTTAATTTCGTTCACCGTCCCCATGCTGATTCCTCACGGTCCCACCATAGACTCCAGCGCCCAAACCTTAATTAGACTTGGCGACTCAGGGAATTCCGCGCTGAGACAGCGAGTAGACTGCAGCATCCAAACACTTGCTGTGAGAGGGCGGCTGCCATGGCGGTGACCCCAACTTCACCCCCCTCTCCAGTTTATACAAAAAGCAAAAGGGTAAACTCTGCAAAGTCTGGGTTACCTTAAGGTCAACTGTGATATAACACACGCAAAAACAACGATACGCACGCACACATGTTCAAACATCCATGTTGAAACTGACCCATCTATAGATGCAAAAACAGACATTTAAGCACATATGTACACAGACGTGCAAGCACTTGGAGAAACAAACTCACATAGATCCCGACTTAGGGCTGCCAGTTAGCGTGTGATTTAAAATAACGCCAACGGTGCGGGTTCAGCCCCCATCCCGGCTGAGGTAGATTTAGGAACCTGCCTCTGTTGGCGGAATACAGATGTTAGTCTGTGATGCCAGCATAACTGAAGCAGAAACACATTGACGTTATTTACTGTATACACACAGGAGTGTATGTCTTGTGCAAATTCGATGATGTGCTGTGTTGGAAGGAGAGGACTCTTCTACCATGTAATGCACAATGGCCCAAATTTTACATTAATAATAAATGAGGCTAATAGTGCTCGCCATTATTATGGACTAAAACAGACAGCAACTTCCAGAGTACTCATGCGCAGTTAAACACAGAAATCTGGAAGTTGCAGTCTCAGTTACCCTGCTCCTCTACAGGCTGCTCATTGGTGGTGCCTCACCGATAGCGCTCAGCATTGAAACACATGCAGCGGCGTGAAGGTGTGCTACTTAGCCTTGGTTACCCACTAAACATGCAGAAAAGTTTAGGGCTGGTGCATTTAGGAGTAAGCACAAGACTGAAGCGTTTGGAACCATCTTCAGCCAGAAGTGCCGAGTGGATCATCCATCTCAGCCTTCTCCTGAGGTCCCCAGCATCAGAGAAGCCAGTCTTCAGCCAATTCAATTCACTCCACTTGATAACAAGAAACAGATGAGCACACTGGGTAAAGCAAAGGCTATGGACCTTGACTACATTCCGGCTGTAGTGCTGAGGATTTGTGCTCCGGAACTAGCCACTCCCTTTGCCAAGCTGTTCCAGTACAGCTACAACACTGGCACCTACCCGACAATGTGGAAAATTGCCCAGGTATGTTCTGTTCCACAAAAGGCACAACAAATCCAATCCAGCCAATTACTGCCCCATCAGTCTACTCTCAGTCATCAACAAAATGATGGAAGGTGTCATTGACAGCTATCAAATGACACTTATCAATACCTTGCTCACTGATGCTCAGTTTGGGTTTCACCAGGACCATTCCCCTCCAGACTTCATTATAGCCTTGGTACAAACAAGGACAAAAGAGCTGAATTCCAGATATGAGGTGCCCTTGACATAAAGGCAGCATTTGAACAAGTGTGGCATCAAGGAGCCCAAATAAAATTGAAGTCAATGGGAATTAGGGGTTAACTCTCCACTGGATAAGGTCATACCTAGCACAAAGGAAGATGGTCACAATTGGAGGAGGCAAATCATCCCAGCCCCTGGACATCACTGCAGGAGTTCCATGGAGCAGTATCCTAGACCTAATCATCTTCAGTTGACCTTCCCTCCATCATTAGGTCAGAAGTGGGGATGTTGGCTGATGATTGCACAATGTTCGGTTCCATTCACAACTCCTCAGATACTGAAGCAGTGCATGCCCGCATGCAGCAAGCTCTGGACAGCATCCAGTCTGCGGTTGAATACTGCGGCTACCAGCAGGTTGGATATTCTGTGATGAATGACTCAACTTACCTCATGGCTCTCCAAGCCTTTCTACCATCTACAAGACATAAGTCAGGAGTGTGATGGAATACTCTCCACTTGCCGAGATGAGTGCAACTCCAACAACACTCAAGAAGCTTGACACCATCCAGGACAAAGCAGCCTGCTTGATCAGCACCCGATCTTAAATAGTTACTTCCACACATTGTGGCTGCACTATGTACCATCCACAAGATAAACTGCAGAAATTCACCAAGACTTCTTCAATGGCACCTCCCAAACCCATGTCAACCCTCCACTGTCTAGAAGAACAAGGGTAGCAGGCACATGAGAATACCACACCTGCAAGGTCCCCTTCAAGTTACACTCTATTTTGACCTAGAAATATATTGCCATTCCTTCATTGTCAGTGGATCAAAATCCTGGAACTCTCTACGAAACAGCAGTGTAGGTGTACCTTCACCACACAGACTGCAGCGGTTCGAGAAGACGGCTTACCACCACCTTCTCAAAGGCTTTAAGGAAGGGACAATAAATGCTGGTCTTGTCAGTGAAGCCCATATGCCATTAAGCAAAAAAAAGGGAATTTTTAAGAGCGTGATAAATGAATCACTGTCAAACAATCTCTCAGTCCCTGAAAAATTAATTTTACAAATATGGAGTCTCTTTCCTTCAGAAGTTAATTAGTGTTGGAGATTAAAATAACTCAAAATTTAAATAATTTTGGGGAAAAAATTGTGTTTCTTGTAAGTTTCAGGTGGATGTTACCTCAATAGAGGTGAGACAGAGGATACCCATCCCATCTCACCTTGGGATTCTTGACCAAGATAGACCCATAAGGTGCAGACTTACATTCTTTAATCAAGTTAGAGAGTTTATTAAGTTCAACAAAGATTTACAAAGTTATACAATAGGTATACAGCTGCAACTGAGCACCAACAGTTCATGCTTCTGAGCTTGCTGGGTCATGGTCTTCTCTCCTTCTCTTGCTGTGTTCTGTTGACTGTGGTCTATCTTCTTCTTCTAAGTGTGCCAACAATGTCCTGTAACCCCCATCTATTTTAATCTTCTTGGGGTGCTAGGATCTTACCATATGAAGTTATGAATTGTTCCAGGTATCCTAATTGGTCCCGGTTGGCATCGTTGTTAGACCCTAGTTAGTTAATAGCTCAACAAATACTTTAAAGATGTTTCCTGTTTCTTTCAATTTTAGCAAGAATCCTAAACCGATTTCTGCAATTCTACAGTTTCAAATTTATCTCATCTCATCTCACCCCACTGCAAGGAGTGCTAAGGTCTTCAACCCATCTCTCCCATTGTTCTTACACAAAGCTTTAAACAGAGTATAACCTTGAAAAAACATTTCATAATAAAGCAAGCATTAGCTCTAACAGACTTCAATATATCAGTGCACATAGCATATAATTAGTTCTATAATAATATAAAAGCAAAATACTGCAGATGCTGGAAATCTGAAATAAAAACAAAAATATTCAGCAGGTCTGGCAGCATCTGTGGAGACAGAAACAGAGTTAACGTTTCAGGTCAGTGACCTTTCATCAGAACTGGCAAGTTTGGAAATGTAATAGGTTTTAAGCAAATAACGAGGGGGTGGGGCAAAAGATAACAAAAGGGAAGGTGTTGATAGGACAGAGGGTCACAGACAATAACTGACCAGAAAGTCATGGAGCAAAGTCATGTTTCCAGACTGAGCAAAGGTGTTCCGCAAAGCGGTCACCCAAACTGCGTTTGGTCTCCCCGGTGTAGAGGAGACCGCATTGTGAGCAGCGAATACAGTATACTAAATTGAAAGAAGTACAAGTAAATTGCTGCTTCGCCTGAAAGGAGTGTTTGGAGCCTTGGATAGTGAGGAGAGAGGAGGTAAAAGGGCAGGTATTACACCTCCTGAAATTGCATGGGAAAGTGCCATGGGAAGGGGATGAGGTGTCAGGGGTAATGAAGGAGTGCACCAGGGTGTCACGGAGGGAATGCTCCCTTTGGAATGCTGACAGGGGAGGGGAGGGGAAGATGCGTTTGGTAGTGACATCAGGCTGGACGTGGCAGAAATGGTGGAGGATGATACTTCGGATGTGGAGGCTGTTTGGGTGGAAATGAGGACAAGGGGAACCCTGTCGCGGTTCTGGGAGAGAGGGGAAGGAGTGAGGGTAGAGGTGCAGGAAATGGACTGGACACAGTTGAGGGCCCTGTCAACCACAGTGGGATAATCCGCGGTTGAGGGAAAAGGAGGACATATCAGAAGCGCTGTTGTGGAAGGTAGCATCATCAGAGCAGATGCGTCGGAGATAGAGAAACTGGGAGAATGGAATGGAGTCCTTACAGGAGGCAGGGTTTGAAGAAGTGTAGTCGAGGTAGCTGTGGTAGTCAGTGGGCTTATGATGAATATTAGTAGACAGCCAATCTCCAGAGATGGAGACAGAGAAATCAAGGAAGGGAAGGGAAATGTCGGAGATGGACCATGTAAAGGTGAGAGAAGGGTGGAAATTAGAAGCAAAGTTGATAAGGTTTTCTAGTTCGGGGCGGGAGCAGGAAACGGCACTGATACAGTCATCAATATACCGGTAAAAAGGTTGGGGGAGGGGGCCGGAGTAGGACTGGAACAAGGAATGTTCGACATATCCCACAAAAAGATAGGCATAACTAGGACCCACGCGAGTATCCATAGCAACACCTTTTACTTGAAGGAAGTGAGTGGAGTTGAAGGAGAAGTTGTTCAATGTGAGAACAAGTTCAGCCAGGTGGAGGAGGGTGGTGGTGGATGGGGACAGGTTGGGCCTCTGTGCAAGGAAGAAGTGGAGAGCCCTCAAAACGTCCTGGTAGGGGATGGAGGTGTGGAGATTGGACGTCCATAGTGAAGAGGAGGCGGTTAGGGCCAGGAAATTGGAAACTGTCAAAATGACGTAGAGCGTCAGAAGAGTCACAGATGTAGGTGGGAAGAGACTGGACTAGGGGAGAAAAGATAGAGTCAAGAGAGGAAGAATTAAGTTCAGTGGGGCAGCAACAGGCTGAAATGATGGGTCTGCCAGGACAGTCCTGTTTGTGGATTTTAGGAAGGAGGTAGAAGTGGGGTTGCAGGACTATGAGGTTGGAAGCTGTAGAGGGAAGATCTCCAGAGTTGATGAGGTCAGTGATTGCACTATGGACAGTAGCTTGATGTTCGGTGGTGGGGTCATGGTCCGGGGGAGGGAGGAAGAAGTGTCTGAGAGTTGGCACTCACCCTCTGCACGGTAGAGGTCGGTACGCCAGAGAACAACAGCGCCACCAGTGTCTGCAGGTTTAATCAAAATTTCAGCGTTAGACCTGAGAGAACGGAGTGCAGCAAGTTCAGAGGAAGACAGGTTAGAGTGAGTGAGGGGAGCAGAGAAACTGAGACGCCGATGTCTCGCCGAAGTTTTCAATGAAAAGATCAAGAGTAGGTAAGAGGCCAGAGGGAGGTGTACAAGTGGAGGGAGAATGCTGGAGGCGGGTGAATAGGTCTGCTGTGTCGGGAATAGCCCTGAGAGAAAGGAATGCAGCAAGTTCAGAGGGAAACAGATTAGAGTGAGTGAGGGGAGCAATTAGTTCTATTAGTTTAGCTGCTCCATCGTTCACAAGTATATAACATGTTATGGCCTACAGCCCCTGCAATGTGTTCCCTTCTCTCATCTGTACAACTTTCCCTTTGCAGTGTGGGCTACGTGCCACTCCACACACACACACATATATATCTCAACATTGAGAAATTGACATATTTCAGTAAAGCTGACCATCAGGCTTTGCAGTCAAGCCTCAATACTAAAGTTTCTTGCAGTAAGAGTATTACAAAGTTATCCATAAAAGTAAGCCATGAAAATTCTCTAAACCCGACATTCTTTTATATCTCTCTTTCTTAATCCCATCTGTCTTTCCCAATCTTTATTTTGCTTTCTGTGCACGATTTAAATCTAATTTATACTTCCTGTATTAGACTCCATGGTTTAGACTCTGTGTGTTTCAGTGAAGATTCTTTAGTCTGATTGGTTGAAAAGCCTTGGTATTTCTTGTCCTGCTCACAGACACCAAATATACCCAAGATAGGGTGTCATACATGGATTAGAGCAAGTTGCTGTGCAGATGCCCGCAAAAACTTCATGGGCAGCTGTCAACAAGGTGAACATTGAACGCTGTTCCTTCGCCACTGTCTGCAAAATCAGGGCCAATGTATTGTTCTTCTGCCAAAGTGAAGTTGTGTTCTTTCAAGGCATCAAAGTCTAATTGCTATTCTATGAGCACTGTGAGTTCATACACAAGTCGATTGAGCACCTGTCGACATTATAGTTCCACTATTTTCTTTTTCAAAGTGACTACTTTTGCTTCTTTATTCTTTTTTAAAGTGTGATCCTTGAAGTGACAGACCAAGTGTATGCTATCTTAACTGTTGCATATAACATAATACTGCTTTATTACATTATAAACAAATCTTCCATAGCGTTGCTCATGGTAAGACAGAACATTACACCCTGTAAAGCATAAAGTATTATTCTGCTGCTTATATTGTAGGCTTATATCCCTTTAACACTACCGAGTCTACTTTATTTTAAACAGTGAGTGAGTTCATACACAGGTCAAATAAGAGCCTGCTGACACCCTGGCTCTGACATTTTGTATTTCTAGAGATTCCAGCTGCCTTTACAATTTTGTAATAATGACAAATATATTAATCATTCTGCACATGCTGTCTAGCGTGTGACAGACAGAAAAAACATTGTCATTCTTGTTTTTTACACTAATCACTGCTTACTGTAAATCAAAGCATGTACTGTTTTATAAGGACAGGAGCATTATGTCATTTCAAACATACAAATGCATTATTTTTCTATCAAATTGCAGGTATCTGTAGATGATCCTTCAAGGAGTATTTACCAGGAAAACCATAATTAAAACATGACTGCAGCATCATATTATTGTCACACCCACGAGAAGTGCAGTGATGAAAATACAGAAACAAACAGAAAAGTTGTGGAAAATTAGAATAATTTTAAAAGACTGGTGCACTTGCTGTCAACAAAATGGAGGGCAAGTCACCTGACCCATATCACCCGCCCCCCCCCCACAAACCTCACTAAAATACACTTCCAATACTACTAGAACTAGAACCAATTACTAAAACCGTCTACATGGAAATGAGACAACTTATCGTACATGGGTGTGAGTTATACACAAAATGAGCTAAAACAAAGACACTCCCAGATTCTATGTCTTCAGCTACCTTTCACCACAATAGAATGTGAACAGCCCTCATATTATCAAAATGGGGCCATCAAAAGTTATTGCACAGCCCATCAGGAACTGAAATCTAAAGTCACATGGGAAAAACTGATACTTAATGAGTTTACCTGTAAAGGTAATGGTTTTGAAGAACAAAGGAGTCTTTCCAGTTCATTCATCAAGTATCAACATCAGTCTAGACTCTCTCCAGCCACATGGTCAACATCAAAAGCCATCTTGAATTCCAGCACAAGGCTGAGAGAGATCAGTTTCAGTAAACTGCAGCAGAGAAAAGAGAATGCTTTTGAAACAACTCCTCCACTTGTGAAAACTGACCGAAGAATATCAGCACCATCTTCAAACTGAAGTGAACTTCCAGAAGCCTTCAGCAACCCAGCAAATTTAAGACAACCAACAAAACAGGCCTGCAACTTTAAAACTTACCTTCCGAGAGAATCCCACAAGTTTTTCTGAAGCAACAGACCTGTACACCTTGAACTCTTAACACTTCTTACCCTTTACCTTCTAGCTATCTCTTCTTGAGTGTGCTTTTGAGAGTGAATGCATGCATGAGTGGTGTTGCGATCATTTTGGGTGATTAATATTGTTCAACAAATATTTAATCTTCTGTTTTAACCTGCAAGAAAACCTTTCACTGTCTGTTTATTTGTCAAAAAAGGCACAGGGGCTGAAACATTAATTTAAACAAAAACACTATCTGTGGTCAGTTGGGAGGTGAACAGTGGAAACCAGCCACACCATCACCCACCTGGCCATAACAATTGGGCACTCTGAGCTGGGAATTTTGAAACATCAGATAAAATGAGAGATTAGGAAACACGAGGAAAATTGACCTCTAAATCTGTAGGAAGTTAAACAAACAGATTTTCTTGTATTTTTATTTTCTTCTCTATGATGCTAGAAACAAAATAAATGGCCATATTTAATGCTAAGGACCTTGTAAAGCAGTTAGATTTATCCCATGACAAATTAAATCAATTAAATATTGAAGATGTCAAACCCTAGCTGCTCAGGTAGGAATCATGTTCAAGCTGAAAGCTAAAAAATCTGAAATAGTGGCCAGCATTTTACGCCACCCCAACGAGCAGGATGGTGGCGGGGCGGGTGGCATAAAATGGACCGGGCGGCTCCGGGAGGCCTTCCCGACAAGCATCAGCCTCCATCTCACTTTACGTAAGGCGGGGGGGGTGATAAATGGGCTGCCCGCCCTAGGCCAATCAAGGCCCTTCAGATGCCAATTAATGGCCACTTAAGGTCCTTTGCCTGCCTCCACGTGGATTTTACATGTGGCTAGCGGGTGACCTGGAGCTGGGAAAGGCCACCTGGGAAAAGCTGGCGGCCTCTCAGCGACCCGGGGGTGGGCCCTGATAATCGGGCACAGACTGCCCGATTGTGGGCTGCCACTGCTTCCCCAACCACCCTCAGGACCCAAGACCCCCCCCCCCACTCCAATGATTGCCCTTGCCTTGCTGGGGGCCAACCGATTACCCCCGGCGAGGCAACCTAAAATTACCTGGACTCCTGGCTCCATGTCCTCTGCTGGGTTGCAGTCCCAGCTGTGGCCACCGCTCCTGGTGGCGCTGCTGGGACTAAGAGCTGCTGGCCTGCTGATTGGCCAATAGCTCAATGAGGCGGGACTTCCTCCCTCAAGCTAGTGGAAGTCCTGCCTCGAAACAATTAAAGCCTGGGGACGCGTAAAATGTGGGACAGATCCCCAGGCTAAGCGGAAGCAGGTTCGCCACCGACTTTTACGTCAGTGGCCAGCTCCCATCCGCCCAACATAAAATCCAGCCCAGTGAAGAGTTTAGCTAGCTATTTCAAGCTTACCTCTGAACCAGAAGAAGAAAACATGGTATCTGAGTCTGAGAAAATAACCCTAGCTAGTATGCAGTTGAAAAGAGAGGCGATGCAACTTCAACAGGAAAGAGAAGAAAGTGAGTCCCAGATGAAAGGAGAGGAAGTACAACTGACAAGAGAAAAAGAAGAAAGAGAGGCAGCTGCGACAAAGGTTGAGTTAGAAAAGCTGCAAGTATAAGGCGAGAATGCCGCCAGCAATTTAAACAGTATCCACAATTTGGAGCAAAACTGTGGCGTTATAGCCAGGATTTTATGCTTGCAACTGGGGTCTCGATGTCCGGAAAAACAACAGCAAGAACCCCGCGTCACCTCTTTTCCAGAAGGCCTGCCAAATCTAGTGCTAATCCGGCACTTAAGTGGACAGCGGCAGGCCTTCCACAGGATCAAGGATCCCTTGGCCGGAAGTCCCACCCTTGGACAGCTGCTGGCCAATCAGAGGCCAGCAACTATTCCACTGAGCAATGCCACAGCAAAGGTGGTGGATGTTGCTGGAGGAACACCTACCGGAGGCCCAGGACCAGCACTGGACCCAGGCCACAGGTAGGTCAGTAAAGGAAGGTTCTCGCGGAGTGGAGGTTGTGGGGGACGGAGGCTCTAGGGGGGCCATTAGCAAGGGCAGAGGGTGGCTCTCAGCAGTACCCCCCCCCCCACTTCCCAATGCCAGGTCCTTCATTCAGGCACTAAGCCCATTTTAACAAGGGGACCCCCCCCCCCCTCCTCCGCCCACCAGAGCTGAGAAGCAGCCTGCACAGTTTTTGTGCCGTGCTTCCCGAGCAGCGACAGGGCTGCCTGCCGCAGGGCTATTTGCAGAGATGGGATGAGACCCTTTATTGGAGATTAATTTCCCCATTAAGGGCCTCAATTGCTGGTGGGGTGGGAAAGCCATTCACAGGCCTTCCCGCCTGGACTAAATTTTGGTGGAGGCGGGAACTCCACCCTCACCCCCCCAACACCCTGTCACCATCCCAGCTGATTTTATGCTCCCCCCGCCTCCAAACCTGCTACAGGGAAGAGCTTAAAACGACCCCCATGAGACACTCAAGACTAGTGCCAAAATAGCTAATAGACTAAAATGGCCAAAAGAACATTGGACTATCCTCCAGCAAGGCAAATTGGTAGGTACAGTTTGTGAAGCTTTTCTCTGTTATCAGAAAAGAGGTCTTCTGTCTATGAACAAACTAAAACAGCAATTTTAAATGCATATGAGTTCGCACCCAAAGCCTATCGACAGAAATTTAGAAGCACTAGGTAAAGACCTACCCAGACTTTTATTAAATTTGAAAGAATTAAACATATGGCTTTTGATTGCTGGATATGATCTTTAAAGTTAGACCCATCATATGAAAATTTGAGAGAGGTGATTCTATTAGAAAAATTTAAAAATAGCATCCCAGTTCATATAAGAACCCATATTGAGGAGCAAAGAATTACAAAGGCAAGAGAAGCCACAGCCATGGCAGACGACTATGAGCTTACTCCTAAACCCTTTTCAAAGCGAAAACCCTTCCAAAATAATTTTCAGAGGTTCGGAAATGGGATGGTGATAAAAATGAGATAGTAATAAAAAGATGAGGTGTTAGCAATAGGGAAATAACAAGTGAA
The DNA here is from genome assembly GCF_036365525.1 of Heterodontus francisci. Classification (NCBI taxonomy): domain Eukaryota; kingdom Metazoa; phylum Chordata; class Chondrichthyes; order Heterodontiformes; family Heterodontidae; genus Heterodontus; species Heterodontus francisci. Next base: position 62,998,355 of record NC_090384.1, read on the forward strand.
AACGCAAGAAGCCCTCCACCATTAAGGAAAGGAAATGCAGAGGGCAGGAATGTATACCACAGACCTGTGTGTTCCCATTGCAGTAAAGCAGAGCATGTGAGAGCTAACTACAGGAAGTTAAAGGGAGTTAATTTTGGTGGAGTGCACAAGGATAGCAAAGTAAAGGTACCCAAGCAGGTAGCAAGACAGAACCACCTGTGGCCCTAACTGTGGTAAGGAATCCCGAAAAGTATACCACCATAGGTGTGGCAAAAGTAGAGGCTATCAGGATTTTTTGTTAAAAAGAAAGGTGTCCCCATACTCCTCTAGAGTGACAGCAAACCCATTGTCCTACTTTGAAACACAGGGGCCACTCAATCGCTCATGCTGGGTAAAGGAATGACATTCCCACCAGACAGCTCACTAAACGCAAAGGTTCTGATAATAGGGATTGAGGGGGAATACAATTCTGTACCCCTGTATCGGGCCCACTTGCAGTGTGACCTCATTTCTGCACCGGTTACCGTACGAATTGTCCCCAGTGTACCTGTGGCCGGAATAGACTTGCTAATTGGTAATGATTTGGCCGGGGGGAGGATGGTCTTATACCATGAGGCCAGGGAGACAGAAGTCCCTGAAATCTTTCCTGCCTGTGTAGCAACCAGGGTCATGGCCAAGCAAGCTCCCTCAGAGTGAGCTGAGCCAGTAAATCAGTCAGATGACCCAGAGGTCTGCCTGGCTGAAAAATCTTTTGGAGATGTAGGGGAGGTGTACAGTAGACCATCCTTAATTGAAGCCCGGCATGCAGACCCTGATATAAAAAAGATAGCACAGACAGCCTATTCTGTTACTATATTAAAAATGAAATCCTAATGAGGAAATGGAGACCCCATAGCGACCCGCAGAGAAGGAGCAAGCAGTAGTTCACCAAACTGTAGTTTTTCCTAAATATTGTAGGAAGATTTTGAGGATTGCCATGAAATCTATATGGCCGGGCACATGGGTATCAGAAAGACCCAGGCCTGGATTAGCGAACACTTTTACTGGCCACAAATCCACAAAGATGTGGTTAAATTTTGTCAGACCTGTCATACCTGCCAGGTTGTTGGGAAACCACAACCTACAATCAAAACCTGCTCCACTGATCCCCATTCCTGCTTTCCAGCAACCTTTTTTTAGAGTTCTAATCGATTACCCAAAACCAGGACAGGTTATCAATACATGTTGAAAAGATACCAGTCGGGAACTGGACAGATCAGTAAGTGCGTGCCAGGCAGTAGAGAAGCAAAACAGTAGTGAGGGCGAACTGGACAAGGAAGAGAACACCAAAATTCTAAAATTGAGCTCCTACCGCCAAATTGGAAAACACTGAAATTCTAAGGAGATTGGACACAATGCTTGACTATCTCTTTGATCAGCAATGACAGGAGCTAGCCACATTATTACAGGATTTCAAGGAAGTCTGTAAGGACAAACTGGGTTGCACACCCTTAACAATACATGATGTGGATGTAGGGGAGACCCCACCAATAAAACAGAACCCCTATAGATTGAACCCCAGTAAGCTAGCTCAAGTCTGCAAAGAAGTCCAGTACATGCTGGAAAATGATTTAATTGAACCCAGCCAGAGCAACTGGAGTTCTCCTATAGTATTAGTTCCCAAACCTGATGATTCAACCAGACTCAGTATTGGGCGTGGTGTACAGACCACCTAACATTAACCACACTGTAGGACAGGCTATAAAGGAAGAAATAATGGCAGCTTATCAGAAAGGTACAGCAATAATTATGGGGGATTGTAACCTACATATCGACTAGAAAAATCAGATGGGCAGAGGTAGCCTAGATGATGAGTGCATAGAATGTTTCCAGGATAATTTCTTGGAACAATACATTCTGGAGCCAACTAGAGAGCAGGCTATACTAGACCTGGTATTGTACAACGAGATAGGATTAATTAATGACCTCATAGTTAAGGCACCCATAGGTAGCAGCGATCATAATATGATTGAATTTTACATTCAGTTTGAGGGAGAGAAGAGTGGGTCCAAGACTACGATTTTAAACTTAAATAAGGGCAATTATGAGGGCATGAAAGCAGAGTGAACTGGCAAATCAGCTTAAGGGATAGGTCAATAGAGATACAGTGGCAGAGATTTAAGGGGATATTTAAGAATACACAGAATAGATACATTTCTACGAGAAAGAAAAATTCCAAGGGTGGGTCCTGCCATCTGTGGTTAACTAAACAGTTAAAGATAATATCAAACTTGAAGAAAAAGCCTATAATTGCGCAAAGATGGGAGGCAAGTCAGAAGATTGGACAGAATATAAAAATCAGCAAAGAATGACTAAAAGATTGATAAAGAAGGTAAAATTAGAGTACAAGAGAAAGCTGGCTAGAAATATAAAGACAGACAGTAAGAGCTTCTATAGATATTTAAAAAAGAAACGCGTTAACAAAATGAGTGTTGATCCTATAGAAAGTGAGTCTGGGGAATTAATAATGGATAATAAGGAGTGGGCAGATGAATTGAACAGATATTTTGCATCGGTCTTCCCTATTGAGGATACAAGTGACATCCCAGTATTAGCTGTAATTCAGCAAATGGAAGGGAGGTAGGAACTGAAGAAAATTACAATCACCAAGGAAGTGGTACTGAACAAATTGTTGGATATGTAAGCTGACAAGTCCCCAGGTCTTGATGGACTTCAGCCTAGGGTGTTAAAAGAAGTGGCTAGTGAGATAGTTGATGCGTTAGTTTTAATTTTCCAAAATTCCCTAGATTTGGAGAGAGTTCCATTAGATTGGAAAATATTTTTCAAAAAGGGAGGGAGACAAAAAGCAGGAAACTTTCGGCCAGTTAACAACATCTGTCTTAGGGAAAATGTTAGAAACTATTATTAAAGATGTTATAGCAGGGCATTTAGAAAAATTCAAGGTAATCAGGCAGAGTCAACATGGTTTTTTTTATTTAGAGATACAGCACTGAAACAGGCCCTACAGCCCACCAAGTCTGTGCCAACCATCAACCACCCATTTATACTAATCCTACATTAATCCCATATTCCTACCACATCCCCACCACCTACCTATACTAGGGGCAATTTATAATGGCCAATTTATCTATCAACCTGCAAGTCTTTGACTGTGGGAGGAAACCGAAGCACCTGGCGAAAACCCACACAGTCACAGGGAAAACTTGTAAACTCCGCACAGGCAGTACCCAGAATTGAACTTGGGTCGCTGGAGCTGTGAGGCTGTGGTGCTAACCACTGCACCACTGTGCTGCCCCTTTATGAAAGGGAAATCATGTTTAACCAATTTATTGGAGTTCTTTGAGGGAGTTACATGTGCGTTGGATAAAGGGGAACCAGTGGATGTATTGTACTTAGATTTTCAGAAGGCATTTGATAAGGTGCCACATCAAAGGTTATTGCAGAAAATAAAAGCTTATAGTGTAGGGGTAACATATTGACAAGGATAGAAGATTGGTTAGCTAACAGGAAACAGAGAATAGGGATAAATGGGTCATTTTCTGGTTGGCAAGATGTAACGAGTGGTGTGCCACAGGTATCAGTGCTGGGGCCTCAACTTTTTACAATTTATATAAATGACTTAGATGAAGGGACCAAAGGTATGGTTGCTAAATTTGCTGATGGCACAAAGATGGGTAGGAAAGTAACTTGTGAAGAGGATATAAGGAGGCTGCAAAGGGATATGGATAGGTTAAGTGAGCGGGCAAAGACCTGGCAAATGGAGTATAATGTGGGAAAGGGTGAAATTGTCCACGTTGGCAGGAAGAATAAAAAAGAAGCATATTATCTCTGAGATGCAGAGGGATCTGGGTGTCCTAGTGTATGAATCGCAAAAGGTTAGTACAGCACATAATTAGGAAAGCTAATAGAAAGTTATCATTTATCACAAGGAGAATTTAATACAAAAATAGGGAGGTTATGCTTCAGCTATACAGGGCATTGGTGAGACCACTGTGCACAGTACTGGTCTCCTTATTTAAGGAAGGATATAAATGCGTTGGAGGCAGTACAGAGAAGGTTTACTAGACTAATACCTGGAATGGGTTGGCTGTCTTATGAGGAAAGATTAGACAGGCTAGGCTTGTATCCACTGGAATTTAGAAGAGTAAGAGGCAACCGGATTGAAACATATAAGATCCAGAGGGGTCTTGACAGGGTGGATGTGGAAAGGATGTTTCCCCTTGTGGGAGAATCTTGAACTAGGGGTCACTGTTTAAAAATAAGGCGTCGCCCATTGAAGACAGAGATGAGGAGAAATTTTTTCTCTCAGAGGGTCATGAGTCTTTGGAATTCTCTTCCTCAAAAAGCAGTAGAAGCAGAGTCTTTGAATATTGTTAAGGCAGAGGTAGATAGATTCTCGATAAACAAGGGGGTGTAAGGTTATCGGGGGTAGGTGGAAATGTGGAGTAATCTGTTCAGCCATGAACTTATTGAATGGAAGAACAGGCTCGAAGGGCCAAGTGGCCTACTCCTGCTCCTAATTCGTATGTTTGTATGTTCGTATGATTACCGCAAGGTCAATGCAGTCACCAACACCAATTCATATCCAATCCCTCATATCAAAGACTGCATAGACCAAGTAGGACATTCCACCTACATCAGTAAAATAGATTTATTAAAAGGATACTGGCAAGTTCTAATGCCCCAGCAAGCAAAGGAAATCTCAGCCTTTGTCGCCCCCAATGGCCTATTTCAGTGCAAAGTAATCCCATTCGGTCTGAAAAATGCCCCAGCCACACTTCAAAGATTAATGAAGCAGGTGGTAGCTGGCTGAAACAACTGTGTTGTTTACCTCAATGACTTGTTAGTTTTCAGCAACACCTTTAAATCATTTAAGGGAACTCTTTAAAGGTCTGCAGAAGGCACACCCAGTGGCTAACTTGGCAAAAAGCGACTTCACCAGAGCCAAAGCAATCTATTTAGGCCACATTGTGGACCAAAGTCAAGTGTTGCCAAGGACAGCAAAAGTGCAAGCCCAAGTAGACTTCCCAATTCCAAAAACCAAGAGGTAAATCATGCCTTTCCTGGGAATGTATGGGTTCTACTCTAAATTTGTTCCCAATTTCAGCACCTTACCTGCTTCCTTAATAAAGCTGTTAAAGAAACGTGAAAAAGTGGTGTGGTCAGAACAGTGCCAGCTATCATTCGAAAAGCTGAAGGCAATTTTAACAAATGACCCAATATTGGCAGCCTCAAATTTCAACAAACCTTTTAAGATGGCTATTGACTCCAGTGATGTTGGAGTACGCGCAGTTGTACTCCAAGATGATAATTCAGGCTTTGAGATACCAATTGGCTTTGTTAAAAAAAACTAAAAAGACATCAAAAGAAAGGAACTTAAGCAAGGAGTCAGAAAGGCTAAAAGGGGTCATGAAAAGTCATTGGCAAACAGGATTAAGGAGAACACCAAGGCTTTTTATACGTATATAAAGAACAAGAGGGTAGCCAGGGAAAGGGTTGGCCCTCAAGGACAGAGGAGGGAATCTATCCGTGGAGCAGAGGAAATGGGCGAGGTACTAAATGAGTACTTTGCATCAGTATTCACCAAAGAGAAGGACTTGGTGGATGATGAACCTAGGGAAGGGTGTGTAGATAGTCTGGGTCATGTCGATATCAAAAAGGAGGAGGTGTTGGGCGTCTTGAAAATCATTGAGGTAGATAAGTCCCCAGGGCCTGATGGGATCTACCCCAGAATACTGAAGGAGGCAAGGGAGGAAATTGCTGGGGCCTTGACAGAAATCTTTGTATCCTCATTGGCTACAGGTGAGATCCCAGAGGACTGGAGAATAGCCAATGTTGTTCCTTTGTTTAAGAAGGGTAGCAAGGTTAATCCAGGAAATTACAGGCCGGTGAGCCTTACGTCAGTGGTAGGGAAATTATTGGAGAGGATTCTTCGGGACAGGATTTACTCCCATTTGGAAACAAGTGGACTTATTAGCGAGAGGCAGCATGGTTTTGTAAAGGGGAGGTCGTGTCCCACTAACTTGATCAAGTTTTTTGTGGATGTAACGAAGATGATTGATGAAGGAAGGGCAGTGGATGTTGTCTACATGGACTTCAGTAAAGCCTTTGACAAGATCCCTCATGGCAGACTGGTGCAAAAGGTGAAGTCACACAGGATCAGAGGTGAGCTGGCAAGATGGATACAGAACTGGCTCAGTCATAGAAGACAGAGGGTAGCAGTGGAAGGGTGCTTTTTTGAATGGAGTGATGTGACTTGTGGTGTTCCACAGGGATCAGTGCTGGGACCTTTGCTGTTTGTAGTATATATAAATGATTTGGAGGAAAATGTAGCTGGTCTGATTAGTAAGTTTGCGGACGACACAAAGGTTGGTGGAGTTGCGGATAGTGATGAGGATTTTCAGAGGATACAGCAGGATATAGACCGGTTGGAGACTTGGGCGGAGAATTGGCAGATGGAGTTTAATCCAGACAAATGTGAGGTAATGCATTTTGGAAGGTCTAATACAGGTGGGAAGTATACAGTAAATGGCAGAACCCTTAGGAGTATTGACAGGCAGAGAGATCTGGGCGTACAGGTCCACAGGTCACTGAAAGTGGCAATGCAGGTGGATAAGGTAGTCAAGAAGGCATATGGCATGCTTGCCTTCATCGGTCGGGGCATTGAGTATAAAAATTGGCAAGTCATGCTACAGCTGTACAGAACCTTAGTTAGGCCACACTTGGAATATTGTGTAAAATTCTGGTCGCCACACTACCAGAAGGACGTGGAGGCTTTGGAGAGGGTACAGAGGAGGTTTACCAGGATGTTGCCTGGTCTGGAGGGTATTAGCTATGAGGAGAGGCTGGATAAACTCGGATTGTTTTCACTGGAACGACGGAGGTGGAGGGGCGACATGATAGAGGTTTACAAAGTTATGAGTGGCATGGACAGAGTGGATAGTCAGAAGCTTTTTCCCAGGGTGGAAGAGTCAGTTACTAGGGGACATAGGTTTAAGGTGCGGGGCAAAGTTTAGAGGGGATGTTCGAGGCAAGTTTTTTACACAGAGGGTGGTGAGTGCCTGGAACTTGCTGCCAGGGGAGGTGGTGGAAGCAGGTACGATAGCAACGTTTAAGAGGCATCTTGACAAATACATAAATAGGATGGGAATAGAGGAATATGGACCCCAGAAGTGCAGAAGGTTTTAGTTTAGACAGGCATCGTGATCGGCGCAGGCTTGGAGGGCCGAATGGCCTGTTCCTGTGCTGTCCTGTTCTTTGTTCTTTGAAATATTCCACCATAGAAAAAGAAGCATTAGGATTCCTCCTAGCTCTTCAACATTTCGAAGTCTGTGTGACAGACACAAAGAGATTCAAATTTACACTGACCACAATCCGCTCACATTCCTGAAAAATTCAATGTTAAAAATGCCAGGCTTTTTCAATGGAGTTTGCTCCTCCAACCATTCAATCTAAAAATTATACACATAGCGGGAAAAAACAATGTCCGAGACAATGCACTGTTCAGGATTTGAAGAAAACTGTATCCACAAAAGCTTGTACTAGGAGTGTATGAAATGAATCTGTGTAGTGATGTGACCCTATATCTTCTTTCTTCCTTTCCTACTAAGCTACCAGAAACAAACAAAATGAACTCAAGGCATTTCATTTTTTCCCTTTTTGGGGAAGGTATCACACTCACGAGAAGTGTAGCGATGAAAATATAGAAACAAACTGGAGAGTTATGGAAATTTAGAACAATTTTAAAAGACTGGTTCATTTGCTGTCCACAAAATGGAGGACAAGTCACCTGATCGATACCACCTCCTGCTCTAAAATACACCTCCGTGTATAATAGAACTAAAACCAATTAACCCAGTCTACTTGGAAATGAAACAGCTTATTACACATGGATGTGAGCAAAACATAAATTGATCTGAAACAAAGATACTCCCAGACTCTATGTCTCCAGCTACCCTTCACCACAACAGAGTGTGAACAGTCTTCATATTGTCAAAATGGGGCCATCAAAAGCTATTGTACAGCTCATCAAGAACTGAAACCTGAAGTCATATGGGTAAAACTGACATTTAATGAGTTTATCTTTAAAGGTAATGGTTTTGAAGAACAAAAGAGTCTTTCCAGTACAGTCATCAACATCAGTCTGGACTCTCTGCAGCCACAGGGTCAACATCGAAAGCTATCTTGCCATCTTGAATTCCAGCATAAGGCTGAGAGAGAAGGCGACCAATTCCAGCTAAAACGTTTGAACCCTGCTGAAACAAATTGAAAGTCAACTGCAGCAGGGAAAAGAGAGTGCCTTTGAAACAACTCCTCCACCTGTGAAAACTGAACTAAGAATATCAGCACCATCTTCAAACTGAAGTGAACCACCAGATGTCTTCAGCAACACAGCAAGTACAAGACAACCAGCAAACAGGCCTGCAACTTTAAAACTTACCTTCTGAGACAATCCCACAGGTTTTTGTGAAACAACAGATGTTTACACCTTGAATTCTTCACCTCTTACCCTTTACCTTCTATCTCATCTTGCATGTACTTGTGAGAGTGAATGCATGCGTGGGTGGTGTTGCGATCATTTCAGGTGATGAATATTGTTCAATAAATATTTAATCTGTTTTAAACCTATGAGAAAACCTGTCACTGTCTATTTATTTGGCAAAAAAACACAGGGGCTGAAACACTAAACAAAAACACTGTCTGTGGTCAGTTGGGAGGTGAACAGTGGAAACCAGCCATGCCATCACCCACCTGGCCCTAACATTATAATGAAACAGTCACCAACAGCTGAATCAATTAATCCAATTAAATTTAATCATGATTAAAGCAGACAATTTCTAGTGACTCATCTAAGTGTTACATTGCATGTTTAACACTCATTACCTCTACCATACTTACTAAGAGAGGAGCATTGTTAGGGCAGATGTCCACTTCAAGGCACAGAGGACCAATGTTATAGTTTCATACAGTTTCATTGGGAAGAAACTATGCAAAACCAAGCGAAAATTAAAAGAAATTGAAGAGCAGAAAGGCAGTTCAAGATTTGACTCCACGAAATGAAATGTTCTTTGCCCAGAGAATGTTTAGAATGTGGAGCTCACTACCACAAGGAGCAGTTGAGGCGAATAGTATTGATGCATTTAAGGGGAAGCTAGACAAATACATGAGGGAGAAAGGAATAAAATGTCTGCTAATAGAGTTTGATGAAAAATGGTGGAAGGAGGAAACGTGTGGAGGTAACAGTTGGGTGGAATGGTTTGTTTCTGTGGTATATATTCTATGTAATGTTATGTTGTAATTAAATAACCCATTTCTGTATGTGGATAGCTTACTATCTAAATAGGATAAAGATCACAATATCATGAAGACCCCACCTGCCAAGAATGAGGCATATTAATTTCATCATACAAACATCAATTTTAAACTGTTGCTAGACCAAAGAGATGACTTGTTTAAAGAGATCAGCAGCGGCTGGAAAAATTTGCATTCTAAGAGACAGTTGCATAGGAAAAACCAATGGAACCATTGAACCAATTACCCAAATGGATTTTGGGTCACCAGACATTGAGTGTGGAACAAGCCAGCATTCCATTCCCACCCATTGCGGGTGTCTGCTAAGATGAAAGGACTCCACAAAAATGCAGGAGAGCTTGTTAAAAAAACCTAGTCACATGACTAATCTGCTGGCCAACTTGGAGTTTTGAATTGTGCTCAAGGACAGTTTGAAGACAGAGACTGCTTTGAAGACAAAAGAGAAGGGAGAACTCTCTCCCTGGTTCTCTCGCTCTCTCTCACAAATTTCCAGATCCAGTGAAGCCACTTAAACCTCAAGAGAGAAGACTCCTACATTGAAACAAGTTTGAAAGTGTGCATTGGGCCCCAACGAAATGGCAAGATTTAATTGCAATCAAAGACTTTACATTGAACTCAAAGGACAGTAAGTGACCTCCAACTATTGCTTCAAACTTTTCCCCTTTATTCTTGTTCCTTTTCTGCCTCTATCTGCATGTGTGTTTATCGCGTATGCATGCTAGCGTGGTCGCGTCACTTATTCATCATAGTTTTAAGCGAGTTAGAGTTTCAAGGCTAATAAACTTACACGTTTCTTGTTTAAATTGAAGAAAACCTGTCTGGTTGATTTCTTTGCCATACAATCGGAGAGCAGTGAACAAGAATTCACTGAGGGGGAGCTTAAAACACGGTGTTTTAAAAATTAAACCCTGTTTAGGTCAAACCAGGCAAAGGCTGAGAGGGAACCCCTAGACCCCTTTCTCATCTGGTTATAATAACAAACATATGTGAAACAGTTCAACCACAGGACCTTGTTTAAAAGTCCATAAACATTATGAATGTTCAGGTGTTCCTAAAAGGCTACTTACCCCATTCACTGGTCAAGTGGGACTATAAAAACACCATTTGCAATCCCTCAGATACAGAAACAGTCAGTGCCCATATGCTGCAAGACCTGGACAACATTCAGGCTTGGGCTGATCAGTGGCAAGTGACATTCGTGCCACAAAAGTGCCAGGCAATGAACATCACCAACAAAAGAGAATTTAACCATTTCCCATTGATGTTCAATGGCATTATCATCACTGAATCCCCCACTATCAACATCCTGGAGGGGGGGGGTTACCATTGACCAGAAACTTAACTGGACCAGCCATGTAAATACTGTAGCTACAAGAGCAGGTCAGAGGCTGGGAATTCTGCAGCGAGTAACTCACCTCCTGATTCCCCAAAGTCTGTCCACCATCTACAAGGCACAAGTCAGGAGTGTGATGGAATACTCTCCACTTGCCTGGATGGGTGCATCTCCAATACTCAAGAAACTCAACACCATCCAAGACAAAGCCTGCTTGATCGCCACCCCATATACCACCTTAAACATTAACTCCCTCCACCACCAGTCCACAGTTGCAGCAGTGTGTACCATCTACAAAATGCACTGCAGCAACTCAATAAAGCTCCTTCGACAGCATCTTCCAAACCCTCAACCTCTACCATCTAGAAGGACAAGGGCAGCAGATGCATGGGAACACCACCCCCTGCCAGTTCCTTTCCAAATCACTCACCATCTTAACTTGGAATTATATTGCCATTCCTTCATTGTTGCTGGGTCAAAATCCTCGAACTCCCTCCATAACAGCACCATGGGTGTACCTACACCACATGGACTGCAGCAGTTCAAGAAGGCGGCTCAGGATGACATTCTCAAGGGCAATTAGGGATGGCCAATAAATGCTCGCTTAGCCAGTGATGCTCACATCCCAAGAACAAATAAAAAATATTCTGAGTTTTTATATTCCCCCAACTACACCAATGAAGAGCCAATGCAAGCTCTCACTAGACTACCAATCACTGGGTAATTAATTTTGTAGAATAAGAATATTATTGTGGAATGAATAGCTATCACAGTAAGAGAATGTTCAGTATGATATGAAAAAACATTAGATGCTATTATAAACCACAATTGTACAAACTGAACAAAATCCAGTTTAGGTTATTTTGGAATTTCAATTCAGTTGAATACCAATGAAAAATATTTGAGTGATTATATCCTAGCTAAAACTTTGAGGTGGATAAGATGTGGCTGAAAGAGACGAAACAGCAGGTACCAGTTAGGGGAGTGATGTCAGACTGGAAAGGTGCATTGACTGAAATGCCCAAAGAATCAATGCTGAGACACATATCGTTTTGTTTTTATATAAATGAACTGGGTCAGAAATAAAATTGCAGATGATGCTAAAATGAAAAAAGGTATAATTATTAATCCTGGTCAGAAGTGTAAACTAATCTGAATCAAATCAGTTCAAACAAGATTGGGTTTTGTTTTGTTCAAATCCATATAAAATAGGAACTTAAAGAAAAATTGTGGGGATCTTCCCTCAGTGGCTTAGTGAGTTTATCCATTACAGTCCAGTAAGGTGTGAGGTTTGAACCCTGGTTAGTGCTGAAGTCTGTCAATCTGGGTCATAGTATTGCAATTGACCTGAGCCTTCCCTAAGAAGCAGAAAGTAAGTAAATCTTCCTGGACCTGCTTATATCAGGAAACTCTTACTGGAAGTGAACAGACGTGGTTGGCGAGTAAGGCGAAGATTAACTCGGTTGTGATGCCTTCTGGAGTTTAGTACACTGTGAAGGCACAGCCTTGAATAATCGTTGTGCAGGGTACTGGAAGGAAACATACTCGAAGAGGAGTTAACATTGTTCGGAGAGGAAATGGCGGGGTGGGGCAACCAGCAGACGAAAAATTAAACAAAATAAAATGTTGCAGAGAGGGGCAGAAACAAAAAAGGCTAGAAACTTCCCTTGGTAGAAAATTCATCTCACCAATTGACTCAACAAAGTGGCTTCTGTGATGTGGGAAACGGATCAATTCAATTCCTTACACTCTGGAAGTCCTTATTTTGATCACGTTCTGTCACAAACTGAAGGGTGTTGAGGTCTTTTGTAGCAAGCTAGCCTCTACTTTTTACCTGGACTATCAGATCTCAGGGCTATGCCTAATTTGAGCAGTTTGAAACTTAATATATATAGAACTAATAATATCTTAACCAACTTTTACCACAAGTGCAGGAAACAGCATACCACAGAACACAGCCGGTTGCAGTATGTAACCTATTTAGATATCCTGTCGCAATACTACATGTACTGGAAGCTGTGCTGATGATATCTTGTTTGTTTTCATCTTTTATACTCTTCCTATTTTAGGTGCATAGTCTGAAACGACATGAAACTACGAAGAATGAGGGCCAATCTATCACCACCATCACTGTTTCATGATCCAGAGATTCTCTTCTAAAAGCAGCATGAGTTTATCTAATTTCATACTTTAAAAACTGTGACTTTCTTTAACAGCTATCTCAATTGCAGAACAGACAAATTCTCTCAGAAACCATTCTTTTCTGATTATGTTCTAGCAATGGCCTGAGGTAGGCAAATCAAGCTCCAGTGTTAATCCAAGCATAGTCAGCATCACCATCTGATGTTCAAATTTGCTTGTAAGTAACTTTGTGTCCCCTTGAATTTCATGAGATGGACATTTTTATATAACTAGTAAAGCATTTTGTCATTTCCTTTGAAGTACAGTGTCTAAATATTGATCTATCTGTATAAGCAAGTTTTGTGTCAAAAGTATTTTAAAAAAGAGAAAAATAACCACTGTGCAAGTTGATCATTGCAAATTGTTTTTTTTCTCACCTGAAGCTGAAAACCAATAAGCTCCTGATAGTCCACTATCTTCCCTCACTGACACAAAACTCACAATGTCCTGTATAGACCACAATTATAGTAATGGGATAGGCGAGGTTAAACACATTAGCAACAGAATAATGCATTGTGCATTACACGGTGTAATATTTCTCTCGCGATAAAAGAATATCATCCCATTTACTATGTTCAATGCCATCGGAGATCTGATTGTTAATAAATATCCACACACTTCACTGCAGCAGCAATCATTCAAATATGTTCATGATAAATAAAATGCAATTAGTAGTCTTTTAGAAGTTTTCCATCTGCATGCACCTTCTGGTCTGACGTTTTTATGTTCAGTCATCATTCTAGAAATTCAATTTTAATAGCAGCTTCTTGCTAGAAGAGGCTGTGTGTGTACGTTTAATTAGCAGAGAATTGTCAAGCAGGATAACTTTGTTTTCAAGATAAATGGCTATCTATTCTTTAAACATAGTTGATTTAAGTTTCTGTGCAATTGGATAACTGGGTAAGTAATTATAAGGAGCCTTCTATGTTTGCCATGAGTCTTGGAAAGGAGGCAGGTTTTGATCTTTGTAGTCATACGTACACAAACTGAGATCTTACGAATTAACATCAAAATCATAAACACAAAACATTGATACCAGCGTCATGCTGCAATGAGGTAAGTTAGCCACTGGAGGGAGATATTGAATCTTCTGTGCGTAAATGTTACTGATTGTTCCACGTGTGTAAAACCCATTGGTTGTTAACATGACGAATGTTTCAACAAGTTAGAACTACAACAGTTTTGAACCTTTTTTTAAAAAAAAATCTAGATCCACAGATCTGTAAATAAAGTTAAGAATTTTGTATAGTTGATTGAAACTCCAGATATATATGATTTACAGAAACAATGGTAAAACTGAACATTTTAGGAGAAAGAGGTTCATCTGGATCAGGAAATTACCACTCACTTCTAGATATGACAGCCACAATTCATTTCCAAACTGACACACAGGGCAACATTTTTTTTTGACTTAGTCCTTGCCGAAACGACAGGACAATTAGAGAGTAGGGAACATGTTGGAATCTCGAGCTGACTTAACTGAGGCTGTTTAACTGAGCCACTGCATTAGCAGCCCACCTCCAGTTTGCCCGACCAATCAGGCAGAGCGGGCAGGATGACACGCTGAATCATTCATTGAAGGATCTCTATTTAAAAGGATCCTGGCAAGGAGGAAACTCTCATGATGGAAGCAAGATGTGGGAAGGTTCTCGGACTCGTCCCTGGAGGTAATGAAAGATGCAGTCAGGGCCAGGAGAGAAGTCCACTTCCTTGAGGATAGGTGGGAGAGGCCAGCCAGACTGACTAAGAAGATGTGGCTGGAAGTAGCAGAGGCTGTGAGCAGCAGGAGTGTGATGCCCAGGACTTGGATTCAGTGCTGGAAAAGGTTTCACAACCTCACTAGTTCCGCACCATGCAGTTGGGCGGCGCTGTACCACCTATCCTTCGTGGAGCAGTTTCTGCGGAAAAACACCTTTGACCACCGGTCCATCAGGCAGTGGTCTGCACGGAATGTCCTCAAGGCCCTACGGGAAAAGGAAACGGTGGATCCTGTCGGATGGTTCCCCGAGCAGACCGTCAAAGTCATTTGGCGGAATGCCTCATCACCAGAACTTTCAAACAAGCACCAAGACGTAGCTTGGCTGGTGGTGAGAAGGGCCCTCCCCGTCAGATCCTTCATGCACACCCGAAGTCTCGCCCCCTCCGCACAGTGCCCCCGCGTTGGCTGTGGTGGGGAAGAGACGGTCGCCCACCTCCTCCTGGAATGTGCCTTTGCAAAGCAGGTGTGGAAAGAGATGCAGTGGTTTTTGTCAAGGTTCATCCCAAGCAGCTCTGTAACACAGGAGTCTGTGCTCTACGGGCTGTTCCCAGGGACGCACACCGAGACAAACATCAACTGCTGCTGGAGGACTATCAATTCGGTGAAAGACGCCCTTTGGTCTGCCCGAAACTTGCTGGTCTTCCAGCGCAAAGAGTTGTCCACCACCGAATGTTGCAGACTGGCACATTCCAAGGTCCAGGACTACGTGCTGAGGGACGCACTAAAGCTTGGGGCAGCCGCAGCAAAGGCTCAATGGGGAAAGACCACAGTGTAAGGTTCCCCCACCAAGCTAGACTGAGGGGCTGGATCCATGGGAAACCCCTCGAACTGTATCGTTAATATTCTGAATTGCTGTAAATGTAAAACTGTAATTGACATGACAATTGTGAAACGGAAGGGTTGGGAAGAAACTCATGACAGTATTGAAGGAAACTGATCTCGCTTGCAATGTTTGTATTTTTTGGTGCTGTTTGGAAACTGTTTGGCAATGTAATTTTTACAGATTTTTATGAATAAAGTATATTTTGAAAAAAAAAAAAAACCTCACTAGTTCCCACATCCAGCATTTACAGAAACCTGCAGAGACAGAGAACAACCTCTAGGGGGCAGAGAAACCACAAGGGTGATGCCACGCCTAGTTGAAGTGCCACAGGGGAGTGCAGTAGAGTCAGCACAAATACCTGCAAGCAGGAGTGTCCCAGAGGACAAAGGGGAGAGTAGCAAAGAATCCTCCCCCACAGTCAGGAAAAAAAGCTAACCAACCATCCCCTGAAGTCAAAAGCCTTTGCATGATTCAGCAAAGCACTGAAAGAGAGTTCAGGATAGACCCGCCCACTACTGACTCTCCTGAAAAACAACATTCCAATTCAGGGCTAATTAAACCTAATGATCTCAAAGATTCTAGGCAGCTATGGAAATGGTAAAACTGAAGAAAAACTTCCCCAAAGAACCACATGTTTATTGGGATGCCAAAAAGGGGGCAATTTTAATAAGTTTTAGGATATGTGAATGAATAAGAGGAAATGCATGTTTTTTTTTCTGTATCTTATATTTTCTCTTGACCCTTTTATTGAAATGCGCTTTTCTCAAATCACATTTTATTTCACTGAGTGTGGAGGTGTCATGCTAGGCCCCCACCTGCCAAGAATGCGGCACATTAATTTTGTCATGGACATTGATTTTGAACTGTTGCTAGAGTGTGGAAATGACTTGCTAAACAAATCAGCCGTAGCTGGAAAAGACATTTGCATAGTAACTGACACTGCTTGGAAGGACAAAGGACCATTCCCTGACACATTCAACCCACAATGGACCTTGATCGTCAGGTATTGTAAGAGGAGCATTCCAGAGACTGCTAAGGTGATACAATCCAGGACTGGTTAGACCAGCTGGTCACATGACTAACTTGCTTTTCCAGAGTTTTTTTGAACTCGCCACAGAGAGTTTGAAAAAGAGAAAGACTGTTTGCTCCCGGACTGAGAAGATCTCTTCTGTCTGCTCTCATCTCTTTCTCACAAGCCTCTGAATCCACTGAAGACACATGAGCCCCAAGAGAGAAAAGGCTCCTACAGCAAACAAGGTTTAAGAAGAATACTGGGCCCCAATGAAAAGCAAGATCTACCTACAATCAAGGACTCTACAGTGAGCTCAAAGAACCGTAACAAAAACTCTTCAGATATTGCCTCAAACATATGAACATATGAATTAGGAGCAGGAGTAGGCCACTCGGCCCTTCGAGCCTGCTCCACCATTCCATAACATCATGGCTGAACTGATTACTCCACATTTCCACCTATCCCTGATAGCCTACCACCCCCAAACATTTCCACTTTATTGTTCATCTGGTCTTTTCTGTCTCTATTTGCATTTGTGTATCGCGAATGCATGCTAGCATGGGCACATTGTGTATCCGTAGGCATCAATCGAATTAGGGTTCAAGTTCAAGTTTTTAAAATTTCAACTTTTCTTCCTTAAATCTAAGAAAACCTGTTTGTGTTGGTTTCTTTGCCTTATAATTGGAAAGCGGTGAACAAGGATTCACCAAGGGGGAGCTAAAAACAGGGTGTTTTAAAAATTAAACCCCGTTACGGTAAGACCAGATGAAGGCTGAGAGGGAACCCTGGACACCTTTCTCACCTGGTCGTAACAATGTACACAAGCTAGTTCTCAGGTATAAAAAGTAAAGAAACAACCTATGGAATGTTGGCTTTTATTTCAAGCGGATTGGAATTTAAAAGTGAGGAAGTGATCCTTCCATTGTATCGACCTTTGTTTAGACTGCATCTATCGTATGGCGTTCAGTTTTGGGCACTGAGAATTGAGAAAGATATATTATCTTTGGAAGGGATACAGCACAGCTTCACCAGAATGATACAAGGACTTAATGGGTTAAATTATGAGGACACGTTGCATATACTTGGCTTGTATCCCCTAGAGTTTAGGAGGTTGAGGGGTGGGGTCTGAATGAGCTGTTTCAATGATAGAGAGATTCGATAGGGTAAACACAGAGAAACAATTTCCTCTGGTAGGGGAATCCAGAACAAGAGGGCATTATCTAAAAATTAGAGCGAGACCATTTAGCAGTGAAATCAGGAAGCACTTTTTCACACAAGGAGTAGTGTAACTCTGGAACTCACCGCAAAGGGGTGTGAATGCAGGGTCAATTGAAATTTTCAAGACTGAGATTGATACATTTTTGTTGGGTAAGGGTATCAAAGGATATGGCAGGTAAAAGGGGTTAAGATAAAGATCAGCCATGCTCTAACTGAATGGTGGAACAGGCTCAAACAGCTGAATGACCTACTTATATTCCAATAAATTATTGTTTTGGCCTCAAAAAAGGAATTTGGTTGGCGGGCAAAATGTTTATGGTGCAGCAGCTAAAAAAGCAACACTCAGCAATGAAAACAAAATTTGTCTGAAATTTGTTTGAATTATATATCGGGTTTAATTTTTAACTGCATGTATCAAGACGTGTTGAAAGAGCAAATTAAAATATTAGCAGCTGGGAGTGGCAGTAGTGGAAAACCACTGAATAAGAGCAAACCTGTCAATCATTATAACATGAAAGATGGAGAGCCTTATAGGATCATTGTACCCATTTCCCTATAATACTGCCTAACACCATGATAAGAGCTCGAAGTGTGTGGCGAATAGGGATGAATAAAAATAATATGTTAGGGGACAGCACAAGGTAAGTGAAACAGATATATACAACATATATAAATTTCATGAGGACAATCTTCATGCAAAGCAGTTTCACTTTTTAAAATTTAGGGCAGGAGATACACTAAACAACATTTACTACACAATACCACATTGATGTATCAGCCTGGTTTATTTGGTGGTATTCTGACCTCTGATTCAGCAGATTGTGAGTTCAAGATTTACTCCAGGATTTGAGCATATAATGAGAAAACTGTTTTATAGTAATAAAAGCAAGATACTGCAGATGCTGGAAATCTGAAATAAAAACAAAAAGTGCTGGAAATACTCAGCAGGTCTGGCAGCATCTGTGGGGAGAAGCAGACTTAATGTTTCAGGTCAGTGACCCTTCATCAGAACTGTTTTATAGTGTCAGCTGTGGCTCAGTTGGTAATGCCCTTGTCTTTCAAAGTTAAAAGGTTCTGGGTTTAGGTCCCAGTCCAGGACTTGAGCACAAAAATCAAGGCTGATACTTCAGTGAGGCACTGTCTTACAAAGGAGGAGGTGTTGGAGGTTTTGAAGCACATTAAGGTGGATAAATCCCCAGGGCCTGACCAGGTGTATCCTCGGATGCTATGGGAAGGAAGGGAGGAGATTGATGGGGCCCTGGCAGAGATTTTTGTATTATCGTTAGCCACGGGTGAGGTACCGGAAGACTGGAGGATAGCTAATGTTGTTGCTTTATTTAAGAAGGGCAGCAGGGATAAGCCAGGGAACTACAGGCTGGTGAGCCTTACATCAGTGGTGGGAAAGTTATTGGAAGGTATTCTGAGAGATAGGATTTATATGCATTTGGAAAGGCAAGGTCTGATTAGGGATAGTCAGCGTAGCTTTGTGCGTGGGAAATCATGTCTCACGAATTTGATTGAGTTTTTTGAGGAGGTGACCAAGAGGATTGACGAGGGCAGGGCGATGGACATTGTCTACATGGACTTTAGCAAGGCCTTTGACAAGGTCCCGCATGGTAGGCTGGTCCAGAAGTTTCGAACACATGGGATCCAGGGTGAGCTAGACAATTGGATACAAAATTGGCTTGGTGATAGGAGGCAGAGGGTGGTAGTGGAGGGTTGTTTTTCAGATTGGAGGCCGGTGACCAGTGGTGTGCCGCAGGGATCAGTGCTAGGCCCTCTGTTGTTTGTCATATATATTAATGACTTGGATGTGAAGGTAGGGGGCATGATTAGTAAGTTTGCAGATGACACCAAAATTGGTGGTATAGCGGAAAGTGAAGAAGGTTGTCTAAGGTTACAACAGGATATAGATAAACTGGGAAAGTGGGCAAGGGATTAGCAAATGGAATTTAATGAAGACAAGTGCGAAGTGATGCATTTTGGGAAGTTAAACCAGGGCACGACATATACAGTGAATGGCAAGGCCCTGGGGAGTTTGCTGAGCAGAGAGACCTTTGGGTGCAAGTACATAGTTCCCTGAAAGTGGCAACACAGGTAGACAGGGTGGTGAAGAAGACATATGGCATGCTTGCCTTCATCAGCCAAGGCATTGAGTACAAGAGTTGGGACATCATGTTACAGTTGTACATAACATTTGTTAGGCCACACTTGGAGTACTGTGTGCAGTTCTGGTCGCTGCACTACAGGAAAGATGTGATTAAGCTAGAGAGGGTGCAGAAAAGATTCACAAGGATGTTGCCTGGGTTTGTAGGGCTTGAGTTATAAAGAGAGATTGGATAGGATGGGTCTGTTTTCCCTGGAGCGAAGGAGGCTGAGAGCGGACATGATTGAGGTATATAAAATTATGAGAGGCATAGATAGGGTAGATAGCCAGTGTCTATTTCCCATGATAGTGATGACTAAAACTAGAGGGCATAGATTTAAGGTAAGAGGGAGGAGGTTAAAAGGGGATCAAAGGGGTACATTTTTCACACAAAGAATAGTGGGTATCTGAAATGAGCTGCCAGAGGAGGTGGTGGAGGCAGGAACAGTAGCAACATTTAAGAAGCATCTGGACAGGTACTGGAATGAGCAAGGCATAGAGGGATATGGAATTAATGCAGGCAGGTGGGATTAGTATAGATAGACATTATGATCGGCATGGGTGCGGTGGGCCGAAGGGCCTGTTTCTATGCTGTACGACTCTATGACTCTTTCAGAAGAGACCTTAAACCAAGGCCCTGTCTGCCCTCAGGTGGACGTAAAAGATCAGGTGGCACTATTTTGAAGAGCTGTGGAGTTATCCTGGTGCCCTGTGCAATATCTATCCCTCAATCAACATCACAAAAATAGATTATAGTCATAGTCACAGAGTCATAGAGAGATACAGCACTGAAACAGGCCCTTCGGCCCACCGAGTCTGTGCTGACCATCAACCACCCATTTATACTAATCCTACATTAATCCCATATTCCCTACCACCTACCTACACTAGGGGCAATTTACAATGGCCAATTTACCTATCAAACCTGCAAGTCTTTGGCGGTGGGAGGAAACCGGAGCACCCGGCGGAAACCCACAGGGTCACAGGGAGAACTTATCTGGTGTTTTATCACATTGCTGTTTGTGGGAGCTTGCTGTGCACAAATTGGCTGCTGCATTTCCTACATTACAACAGTACTTCATTAGCTGTAAAGTGCTTTGAGACATTCAGTGTATGTGAAAGGTACTATATAAATGCAAGCTTTCTTTTTACTGAAAGTGCTGTATTGTTAAGATGCCACCCTTCAGGTGAGACATTAAACTAATGCTCTGCCTACCTGTTCAGGTGGATTTTAATAACTCCATGGCATGATACAAAAGATCAGGGAGCTTTTCCAGTGTCCTGGCCAACATTTACCCATCAACTAGTACCACCAAAATAGATTAACAAAATGGCTAATTAACAACAGTGACTGCACGTCAAAATAATTCATTGTGTATGAAGCACCTTGAAATATTTGAGTGGCATGATACATGAATGCAAGTTGCTATTAATAGAGTGAATCAATTAAATGCCAACTATTTAATTGCATTATATATTAGATAACAAAGAAAACTGCATTAAAAAAGTCCAATGCCTTCAGTATCTTCCTGGTTATTGGCTAGTTTGTTGAAATATCAGACATTTGGTTGCTGCACTATAATTACAATTCTTCAAAAGTGCTTAACTGATTCATTACTGGATTTTACATTTTTGAAGTTTTAAAAAATTACAGGAAGGAATGATTATTGGTACATGTTATGACCAGGTGAGAAAGGGGTCTCTTTCAGCCTTCACCTGGTCTATTTGTAGCAGGATTTAATTTTTTAAACACACTGTGTTTTGAGCTCCCCCTTGGTGAATCCTTGTTCACCACTTTCCAATTATAAGGCAAAGAAATGAGCATAAACAGGATTTCTTAGGTTTAAAGAAGAAAAGTGAAATTTATTCAAACTTAAACTGAGACTCTAATTCAGTTAACGCCTCCGGATACACACCGTGCCCCATGCTAGCATGCATACGTGATACGCACATGCAAATAGAGACAGAAAAAAGCAGAAGAAAAATAGTGGAGGTTTGAGGCAATATCAGAAGAGTGTCTTGTTACTGTGCTTCGAGCTCACTGTAGTCCTTTTGTAGGTAATTATTGCTTTTCACTGGGGCCCAGTATTCTTCTTAAACCTTGTTCGCTGTTGGAGACTTTTCTCTCTTGCGGTTCATGGGTCTTCAATGGATCTTCAGTTCCATGAGAAAGAGATGGGAGCAGACAGGAGAGAGAGGTTCTCAGTGCGTGAGCAAAGAGCTTTCTGAGTTCAAATTCTCTGTGGCAAGTTCAAATTCAAGAAACTCCAACAACCAGTTAGTCATGTGACTAAACTGGATTGACCACGTCTTCTGTGTATTGGGGTAGCAGAGACTGGTTCCTTTGTTCCAACACAGTCTGCTAGTATGCAAAAAAAGTCTTTCTGGCGAGGGGCCTGGCAATTCCTTGTGATAGGCTCTCTTTTCTTCCCAGCAACAATTTTAAGTTTTAATGTTCATGTGGAGAAATTAATGTGTCTCATTCTTGGCAGGTGGGGGCCTGCATGACAGTACATCATAAACATAAATATAGCAATGATTGTTTAAAAACTGCTTACATTTTTGTATGTCTACACTAATCAATGAAAGTACTTCAAAAATAGCAGATGATTCATTAGTTATTATGGTTTTACTGGGTGGTTGATGATTAGGTCAGAAAACATCTTAAGGTACTTCAGAAAGGCAACAGGGAAAAACAAAGGACACCAGGCCAATTAGAAATGGGTGAACAAAAGATTAGTCCAAGAGGTAGATTTTAAAGAGGGGCTTATAGGTGGAGAGCGAGATGCACAGCAGGATTTTTAGGCCCACATGGGGGCGAGTGCAAAAATCAGGAGGGCGCGAAAATTCACGCCACTGGTTAATACGCTGGTTTGCCAGGCTCCATGTCATCCCAGGGCCATTTTCCTGGAGGTGGGATCAGAGTTGGCAGGGCTATCCGCCTGCAAGGCCTATTGTCAGAAGCCAGCTGGAATTTTCCAGTTGGCCTGCAGACCCCCAAGGCGTCGGGCACTTGGCCAGCTGCCTGGAGGCAGCCTCCTGGCAGCAGACACTGGGCCAGCGCCCTGACCTGACTGCCTGGCCTCAGCTGTGGCTGCAAGCCACGTTGTGCAGCAGTTCCACCTCCACAATTTGGCCCGGCCGCTGAGGGCATTTTAAAATTTAAAAGTTTAAAAAGATGGAGAGAGGGCCCTGTCTCATCTCAGGCTGAAATGAATCACACTTGAAATCACACAGCTTTAACTTTAACAAGATTTAACAAGTGTCTTATTAAAGACTTCTGTAGAGTTCTTGCTTACTGCTCTCACTGTGACGACAAAGCTATTTGACCTTGCAACAACCCCCAGGTCAGATGTTTTTTCCCAAAGCAACTTTCAGTTTCCCTTCCAAGTACCATATACTGTCTAATACTCAAGCCCACAAATACAATCATTACATCCCTCCCTCATCAGACTAAAACATGTCCATGTTTTTTGAACATAATCACAACACATAATCTTCATATCGTTTTGGTGGTCTCCTCTCACGCCGTGGTCTTGCTGTTGTCTCAGGAACTCTGGGCACCACGTCAGGATTAGCAAATGTCATTGGCCCCTCTGGAACCGATGTTTCTCCCTTTGGATAGCAAACTGCCTGCTAACAGCATCACTGAAATAAAAGCAAAATACTGCGGATGCTGGAAATCTGAAATAAAAACAAGAAATGCTGGAACCACTCAGCAGGTCTGGCAGCATCTGTGGAAAGAGAAGCAGAGTTAACGTTTCGGGTCAGTGACCCTTCTTCAGAGTTCCAGCATTTCTTGTTTTTATAACAGCATCACTGACTTGGACTTCTGAATTGCTGGACATCAGCTTCGCCTCAGCTCCTACATTTGGTTCATCTGCTGTTATCTCTTTATCACCATGATACTTTTTAACGCATGAAGAATTTCTGTCATACCGTACTCCTTCTGGTGACTGCACAGTCACACTGTTTCCCTTCTTGGCAATAACAGTGTACAGCTTGGGATAATGTGGTGTATCCAACTTACTCAGACTCTCCCGTCTCAGCAATACTTCATCACCTGGTATCACGTCAGACTGTCTAGCTCCCCCTCTGTAGTCTGCATAAAACTTTGCAGCAGCCTTTTTCTCAACATCATGATCGCGAACCTCCTGATCAACTCTAATGTCCTTCAGTTTTGGTATCTTTGTGTGTATTTTGCATCCAAATAACAGCTCAGCTGACACTTTCCCTTTGTTGTGTGTATAGTTGCTCTATACATTGCCATAAATGACAACAATGCCACCTTCCAGTCTTTACCCTCAGACTGAGCAATCCTCTTCTGTTTCTTGAAGGATTAGTTTTGTCTTTCCACTTCCTCATTTGCCTGTGGCCATTTAGGTGTTACTCTGTGTTGGTGAATACCTGTGACTTGCATGTAACCTCGTTCCAATGAGGTCACCGGACCCAGCACCAAGAAGAGTAGGGACTGGTTTGATGAAAATGACAAGGAAATTCAAGTTCTGCTAAAAAGGAAAAGGTCAGCTTATCAGGCTCAGCTGGCTCAGTCGGCCAGCCAAGCGAAAAAGACAGCCTATCATCAAGCATGCAGCACCCTTCAATGTAAACTGAGGAACATCCAAAATGACTGGTGGATTGCACTTGCGGAATAAACTCAACTGTACGCTGATACTGGCGACATAAGTTTCTATGAAGCACTGAAATCTGTCTATGGACCAGCATTACAAACCCAAAACCCCCTGAGGAGCGCAATAGCAACATCCTACACACCGACAAGGATTCAGTCCTGGATCGCTGGTTGGAGCACTTTGAAACTCTCTTCAGTGCCAAGTGCACAGTGCATGATACTGCATCAATCGCATCCAACAACAGCCTGTCAAAGAAGAACTGGATGAGAGCCCAACCCTGGAGGAAACTGTGACCCCCATCAACCAGATGAAGAACAACAAAGCCCCCGGAGCCGATGGAATTCCACCCGAAGCCTTGAAGCATGGTGGCCCTGCCGTATACACCAAGCTCCATGAGTTTTTCCCGGCCTGCTGGGAACAGGGCAGGATTCCACGAGATTGTCGTGATGCCGTTATCATTACCTTGTACAAAAACAAAGGAGAAAAATCAAAGTATTCCAACTACCATGGGATCACCCTCCTTTCTATTGCTGGGAAGACCCTGGCTAGAATATATCTGAACAGGCTTGTGCCTACCATGCGGAAGAAAACCTCCCAGACAGCCAGTGTGGTTTCAGAGCAAACAAGAGGCACCACAGACATGGTATTTGCACTCAGGCAATTACAAGAAAAGTGTCATGAGCAAAACAACGGCCTGTACGTCACTTTCGTAGACCTCAACAAGACATTCGACACTGTGAGCAGCAATGGACTTTGGAAAATCCTTGAAAAACTTGGACGCCCCCCCCCCCAGGTTCCTGGCCATGGTGAAGAAGTTTCATGAAAATCAGTACAGATAAGTCAAGCAAAACAGCGACTTCTCGAGTCCCTTCCGAATCTCCATTGGTGTGAAGCAGGGATGTGTGCTGGCCCTGACCCTATTCATCATCTTTTTCAGCACGATGCTGCAACAGGCAACGGAAGACCTTAAGGAGGGCGTTTATGTACGCTTCTGGACTGCTGGAGGCCTTCCGGCGTCTTCAGGCTCACACAAGGACACAAGAAAAACTCATCTGTGAACTTCTTTTTGCCAATGACTGTGCTCTCCTGGCCCTCAGTCAGACCTGCAACGTATAACAACACATTTTTCCAAGGTGGCAGAACTCTTCATACTAAAAATTAGTTTAAAGAAAACGGAAGTCCTGCATCAGCCTGCACCGCAAGAAGAATATAGACCACCAAGCATTGTCATCGAGGGAATCGAGCTGAATGCCATCAAGCAATTTACTTATTTGGGGAACATCATCTCATTTGATGCCACCATAGAAAAGAAAGTGGACAATAGGGTCTCAAAAGCAAACAGTACACTTGGCAGACTCTACAAACGTATGTGGAGTAACCACAGCCTCAGAGCATAGACCAAGCTCAAAATGTACAAAGCCGTAGTCTTCAACACCCTTCTGTATGGTGCTGAGTCATGGGTCCTATACCACCGTCATGTACGCCTTCTAGAGTGCTTCCATCAGCGCTGCCTCTGCAGCATCCACATGATCCGTTGGCAGGACTGCATCACAAACATTGAAGTCCTGGAAACAGCCAACATCACCAGCATTGAGGTCATCCTCCTGCAAAGACAATTGCGTTGGGCGAGTCACATTGCCCGGATGGATGACAGTCGCCTGCCCAAGATCGTGTTGTTTGGAGAGCTGACCACAGGTAAAAGGAACAGAGGGGCCCCAAGCAAACATTTCAAGGACTCCCTGAAGAAGTTCCTCTCTGTGTGTCACATCGATCATCACCTGTGGGAAGTGCAGGCCATAGATCGTGATGCTTGGAGATTCTACATCAGGAGGGCTACAGTCACCTTTGAGACTGAGTGAAGAACCAGCATGAAAGAGAAAAGGAGGAGAAGGATAAATCTAATTGCCCCCCACCCCCCAGTGACTACACCTTCACTTGTACCCACTGTGGGAGAATCTGCCGGTCATGGATAGGCTTGACTAGTCACCAGCAGGCCTGCAACCGATGACTACAACCTTCCCAAAATCTTCGTCCACGAAGAAATGCCAAGACAGACAAGGCATGTAACCTGCAAAAGTCTGTGACATGAACTGTGGTCCATTGTCTGAATACCATGCCTTGCAAATATTTCAGTCAATGCAATCATCGTTTTCTCTGCCATTGTAGACTTCACTACCACACACTCATAAAAACAGCTGTAATAGTCAATCAGGGCTTTCCAATGGAAATGGACCTAGGAAGTCAACTACTACATCCTCCCATGGTCAAGCCAGTAACAGAGTACTATGTACTGGTTCTGGTGGATTAGGTCTTTTGACAAGTTGACATTCATGATATGTTTTGACAAACTGTTACACATCTTTCTCCATCCCTGGCCACCATACTTTGTTTCATAAGTTATGTTTAGTACTAACCACACCCAAGTGACCCTCATGAGCTAGCATCACTGGTCTAGGCATAAGCTTTTGTGGCACTATAAGTCTGTTACTTCTGAGAATACATTTTCCAATTGTGCACAGTTCATCTCATATAACAATGAATGCTCTGAATGGACAATTCTCCCAATTTCCAGCTTGGATTCTCTGTCTGATGTCATTCAATTCTGGATCTTTGTCTGACTTGCTTTCAATCTCTTATTATGAAGATGCCTCTGTGTTTTCTAAATATATTTCTTGAGGATTCATTTGGATTCATGAGGGTTGTAGATTGAAGAAATGTTAAACTTTGGAGTTTCAAAGGGGGTCATGCAAAGGTCACTCGACTTTGAAAAACAGTCCCTGGAAATGTTTTTTAAAAGGGGCACAGAGAGGTCTTGTGAGGAAAAAAGCCTTTCCGGGAAATCACCTGACTTCCAGCAAAAACAACAAGCCTTTCTGGGAGACCACCTGTCTTCCAGCTCAATAAACAACAGAGAACTTTTGACAGTTGGAGAAGTTGGTTACAAAGAAGTGACAGGTCAGGATTGAAGGAGATCAAAAGGTTGACCTCCTGTTGTTGTTTATGTTTCTGAATTGTTTTGTGTTGGAGTCGAACTGTATAAAAAGGGAGAGAACTTCCAAGGAGAGAAGAGAATTTCCAAGGAAGGAGAGAAGACCACAGCTCAGCTCAGCTTTCCAGCACCTCTCTAAAAGACCCGGAGAAGTCCACTGTGTCAACTCATCTCATCTCCTGTCTTTGAAGAAAAGCCTGCTAAATTAATTCTTAATGCCGCCTAAAAATAACTGTTCTAAAAGATTCCAGTGACCCGTCAACATGTACTCAGCTCAAGTGTTTTTTTTGTCTGTAATAGAGCTCAAAAACAAAAATGCCTTTATTTTTCCGGTTAACCGGTGTATGTGTATGTGTGAGTGTGAGGGGCTAAGGTAAAAAGGGAACTTTAACATTTCAATCTTTGTGTTTGTGCTTTACTTCATTACTGGTTAAGACTGGCTTTATAATAAAGTGATAATTTTGTTGTTTATTAAAGAAACCTGGTTGGTATGTTTTATTCTGGGATAAAAATAGAGTCTATGATTGACCATAACGGTAAGAGGGAAAAATTTAAATATATGTTGTGACTCGTGGAGAAGTGGAACTAGAATAAACAATGCACTCCTCTCACCTTGGTTGTGACACTGTCTAGTTGTAACTGCTCTCGGTGCAGCATGAACTGCCAGAAACCGCACAAATGATTCAGCTTCCTTCTGTAGTGAAGTTCTGCGTGTTTGATCCTCCCTCAGTCACCGTATCAGCGAGTCAGCAATGTTCATCTTTCCAGCAATGTGAACCAACTTGTACTTGCATTGCTGGTGACTCAAAACCCATCTTTCGATTCTGGCACATGGTTTGGATCTGGAAGAAAAAAATCATCTGTAATGGTTTGTGATCTGTCATTAATTCAAACTTGATGCAAAACAAGTATGCATGGAATCTTATACATGCGCACACCAATCCTAGAGCCTCTTTCTCTATCTGAGAATATCTCCTCGCCACATCTGTCAGAGATCTGCTCGCATGAGCAATGATTCTTGAGCCCTCAGCGCTCCTAATCCTACCGGACGAGCATCTGCAACGATGTTCACTGGTGCTTTTGGATCATAGTATCCCAGCGTTCAAGCACTTGTCAAGCAGTCTTTCGAAGCTTTGAATGTTGCTTTTGTTCTTCATCAAATCTGATTAACTTCCTCAATGGATCAGCCAGGGTAGTGAAGTTTGGGAAATACCTCGCACAATAGTTCACAAGTCCCAGCAAACCTCTCACTTTGTGAGTGTTTGGTGGTTCACATGCTTCTGCTATTGTTTCTATCTTGTCTTTGGCAGCATTGATTCCACTGCTTGTGAGTTTATGCCACATGAACTTTAGTTCTGTCATGCCCAGTAAGCACTTGTCTGCATTTACCATAAGTCCTGTTAACTCCGATCTAGCTAATACTAATCACAGCCTCTTGTCATGTTCCTCTGTATTTGCTGCAGGAATAATGAGCTATTGGCTTTTCCTGGAATCCCTTGTATTGTAATGCATTTGGATATCTCTTGTATTTTTGTTATGCTGTGAGACATTTGTTAATATCTCCTGTTTTTCTGTTCATAAGTAAATGTAACCAGTTGTGGTGTGGACCAGCGTGTGGAGCTTACCAGTTGGTGAAGACGTGGAGGCGAAGGACATCGGAATGAAGGGAGAAAAATTCTGATCGAAGACGTCATTGCTAGGGTTTATATTGGACTTTTTAAAAATAAAAGACAATATAAGTGAACTAGGACCCCCATATATGCACACACAGACAGACAAATCAGAACATGCCACTGATGTGATAGCCTGGGTTGTTAGAACATCAAACAGCCTGTCTACAACCACACTCAGGGACAATGGCCTTTTGAAATTATGTGTGAATGGTTTCGTTCAAGCATTATCAAGATGCAGATATCACATCCATGGGTGGCAGGCACCTAAGACCCCCCCTGCTGAGAGCAGGATATGACCACATGTAGGTGGTCTTGCATAGCCAGGGTGGGACTGATAAAGCACTGAAACCCAATCGGATGACTCAATTCAAAACATTACCTTATATGTCGAGGGGCCAGGGTCAGAAAGGGGTATAAAGCCACAGCTCACAGCATATTGTTGTTGCAGCTGGGAAATGTGACTTGGTCAGTCACAGAAAGTCCTGCAGAAGACATCGTTCAGCAGAGCTGACCACCTAGGAATGAGTTTCTGTATGGGTCTACTAAGCAACTGGTCTTGTAAGAATATACCACCCACCCTCCTCCTCTAACCAAAAAAAAAGGACTCTAGGGTGTTGATAAGGTAAGCTTTTTATTTAAAACTTCAGTCCGTCGGATTGCTAAGCGAACAAGTTTTGACTTTTTTTTTCGTTTGGTTTTTCAGTAGATTTATTGGGAATCTAGAATAGTGGGAATGGAGGTAAAGGCAGTTGTATGTTCCTCCTGCAGAATGTGGGAGGTAGGGGTCGCCAAGAGTGTCCCTGCTGACTGCATCTGCGGGAAGTGCACCCAACTCCAGCTCCTCGCAGACCGCGTTAGGGAACTGGAGCTGGAGCTGGATGAACTTCGGATCATTCGGGAGGCGGAGGGGATTATTGACAGGAGTTATAGGGAGGCAGTCACACCTCAGGTAAAAGAAGTAGGTAGATGGGTTACCGTCAGGGGAAGGAAAGGGAACCAGCAGGCAGTGCAGGGATCCCCTGTGGCCGTTTCCCTCAACAACAGGTATACCGTTTTGGATACTGTTGGGGGGGACGACTTACCAGGGGTAAGCAATGGGGTGCAGGTCTCTGGCACAGAGTCTGTCCCTGTTGCTCAGAAGGGAAAAGGGAAGAGGAGCAGAGCATTAGTCATTGGGGACTCCATAGTTAGGGGAACAGATAGGAGGTTCTGTGGGAACGAGAGAGACTCACGGTTGGTGTGTTGCCTCCCAGGTGCCAGGGTACGTGATGTCTCCGATCGTGTTTTTGGGATCCTTAAGGGGGAGGGGGAGCACCCCCAAGTCGTGGTCCACATAGGCACCAGCGACATAGGTAGGAAGAGAGATGGGGATTTAAGGCAGAAATTCAGGGAGCTAGGGTGGAAGCTTAGAGCGAGAACAACCAGAGTTGTTATCTCTGGGTTGTTGCCTGTGCCACGTGCTAGCGAAGAGAGGAATAGGGAGAGAGAGGAGTTGAACACGTGGCTGCAGGGATGGTGTAGGAGGGAGGGTTTTGGTTTCCTGGATAATTGGGGCTCTTTCTGGGGTAGGTGGGACCTCTACAAACAGGATGGTCTTCACCTGAACCAGAGGGGTACCAATATCCTGGGGGGGAGATTTGTTAGTGCTCTTCGGGGGGGTTTAAACTAAATCAGCAGGGGAATGGGAACCTAAATTGCAGTGCCAGTGTACAGGCTGTTGAGAGTAGTGAGGTAGGGGATAAGGTTACAGGGACGCAAGAGGGCACTGGCAAGCAAGAACTTGGTTTAAAGTGTGTCTACTTCAACGCCAGGAGCATCCGGAATAAGGTGGGTGAGCTTGCAGCATGGGTTGGTACCTGGGATCCTGATGTTGTGGCCATTTCGGAGACATGGGTAGAGCAGGGGCAGGAATGGATGTTGCAGGTTCCGGGATTTAGATGTTTCAGAAAGAACAGAGAAGAGGGTAAAAGAGGGGGGGGTGTGGCATTGTTAATCAAGGAAAGTATTACAGCGGCAGAAAGGACGTTTGAGGACTCGTCTACTGAGGTAGTATGGGCCGAGGTTAGAAACAGGAGAGGAGAGGTCACCCTGTTGGGAGTTTTCTATAGACCTCCGAATAGTTCCAGAGATGTAGAAAAAAGGATAGCGAAGATGATTCTCGACAGGAGCGAGAGTAACAGGGTAGTGGTTATGGGGGACTTTAACTTTCCAAATATTGACTGGAAATACTATAGTTCGAGTACTTTAGATGGGTCTGTTTTTGTCCAGTGTGTGCAGGAGGGTTTTCTGACACAGTATGTGGACAGGCCAACCAGGGGCGATGCCACATTGGATTTGGTACTGAGTAATGAACCCGGCCAGGTGTTCGATTTAGATGTAGGTGAGCACTTTGGCGATAGTGATCACAATTCGGTTAGGTTTACCTTAGCGATGGGCAGGGACAGGTATATACCGCAGGGCAAGAATTATAGCTGGGGGAAAGGAAATTATGACGCGATTAGGCAAGATTTAGGATGTGTAGGATGGGGAAGGAAACTGCAGGGGATGGGCACAAACGAAATGTGGAGCTTATTCAAGGAGCAGCTAATGCGTGTCCTTGATAAGTATGTACCTGTCAGGCAGGGAGGAAGTTGTCGAGCAAGGGAGCCGTGGTTTACTCAAGAAGTTGAAGCGCTTGTCAAGAGGAAGAGGGCGGCTTATGTTAGGATGAGACGTGAAGGCTCAGTTAGGGCGCTTGAGAGTTACAAGCTAGCCAGGAAGGATCTAAAGGGAGGGCTAAGAAGAGCAAGGAGAGGACACGAGAAGTCATTGGCGGATAGGATCAAAGAAAACCCTAAGGCTTTCTATAGGTATATCAGGAATAAACGAATGATAAGAGTTAGAACAGGGCCAATCAAGGATAGTAGTGGGAAGTTGTGTGCGGAATCAGAGGAGATAGGGGAAGCGTTAAATGAATATTTTTCGTCAGTATTTACAGTAGAGAAAGAAAATGTTGCCGAGGAGATTACTGAGATACAGCCTACTAGGCTAGATGGGATTGAGATTCACAAGGAGGAGGTGTTAGCAATTTTGGAAAGAGTGAAAATAGATAAGTCCCCTGGGCCAGATGGGATTTATCCTAGGATTCTCTGGGAAGCCAGGGAGGAGATTGCAGAGCCGTTGTTGTTGATCTTTAAGTCGTCATTGTCGACAGGAGTAGTGCCGGAGGACTGGAGGATAGCAAATGTTGTCCCCTTGTTCAAGAAGGGGAGTAGAGACAGCCCTGGTAATTATAGACCTGTGAGCCTTACTTCGGTTGTGGGTAAAATGTTGGAAAAGGTTATAAGAGACAGGATTTATAATCATCTTGAAAAGAATAAGTTCATTTGCGATAGTCAGCACGGTTTTGTGAAAGGTAGGTCGTGCCTCACAAACCTTATTGAGTTTTTCGAGAAGGTGACCAAACAGGTGGATGAGGGTAAAGCCGTGGATGTGGTGTATATGGATTTCAGTAAGGCGTTTGATAAGGTTCCCCACGGTAGGCTATTGCAGAAAATACGCAAGTATGGGGTTGAAGGTGATTTAGAGCTTTGGATCAGAAATTGGCTAGCTGAAAGAAGACAGAGGGTGGTGGTTGATGGCAAATGTTCATCCTGGAGTTTAGTTACTAGTGGTGTACCGCAAGGTTCTGTTTTGGGGCCACTGCTGTTTGTCATTTTTATAAACGACCTGGATGAGGGTGTAGAAGGGTGGGTTAGTAAATTTGCGGATGACACGAAGGTCGGTGGAGTTGTGGATAGTGTCGAAGGGTGTTGTAGGGTACAGAGGGACATAGATAGGCTGCAGAGCTGGGCTGAGAGATGGCAAATGGAGTTTAATGCGGAGAAGTGTGAGGTGATTCACTTTGGAAGGAGTAACAGCAATGCAGAGTACTGGGCTAATGGGAAGATTCTTGGTAGTGTAGATGAGCAGAGAGATCTTGGTATCCAGGTACATAAATCCCTGAAAGTTGCTACCCAGGTTAATAGGGCTGTTAAGAAGGCATATGGTGTGTTAGCCTTTATTAGTAGGGGGATCGAGTTTCAGAGCCACGGGGTCATGATGCAGCTGTACAAAACTCTGGTGAGGCCGCACCTGGAGTATTGCGTGCAGTTCTGGTCACCGCATTATAGGAAGGATGTCGAAGCTTTGGAAAGGGTGCAGAGGAGATTTACTAGGATGTTGCCTGGTATGGAAGGAAGGTCTTACGAGGAAAGGCTGAGGGACTTGGGGTTGTTTTCGTTAGAGAGAAGGAGGAGGAGAGGTGACTTAATAGAGACATACAAGATAATCAGAGGGTTAGATAGGGTGGATAGTGAGAGTCTTTTTCCTCGGATGAGGATGGCAAACACGAGGGGACATAGCTTTAAGTTGAGGGGTGAAAGATATAGGACAGATGTCAGAGGTAGTTTCTTTACGCAGAGAGTAGTAGGGGCGTGGAACGCCCTGCCTGCAACAGTAGTAGACTCGCCAACTTTAAGGGCATTTAAGTGGTCATTGGATAGACATATGGATGTAAATGGAATAGTGTAGGTCAGATGATCGGCGCAAGATCGAGGGCCGAAGGGCCTGTACTGCGCTGTAATATTCTAATTCTAATTCTAATTCTAATTCTATTGCTTGGTGAGTTAATAAAGGTGTTCCACATAAA
Organism: Heterodontus francisci; assembly: GCF_036365525.1. Lineage (NCBI taxonomy): Eukaryota > Metazoa > Chordata > Chondrichthyes > Heterodontiformes > Heterodontidae > Heterodontus > Heterodontus francisci. Next base: position 63,032,080 of record NC_090384.1, read on the forward strand.
GTGGAAATTATATCCAAAGTCTGTTTTGTGCGATTGATACTCAGTACAGGGTCAGTACCTTACAGGGAAGTGAGAATCCCTTTTTAAGAGTCTTACAGTATCACCTTATGAATTTCCTATTGATAAATCTCTGGTGCCGCATTGACGCTAAATAGCAATCTCTTATAAAGGTAAAGTCCACAATGAGTGACAAAAGTTGTCACCTTCCTTCAATCAGGATGAAGCTCCAGGTGGTGGTATCGCCATTTTAAATCTAATTTGGAGAATACCTTGCTTGTTGACAACTCTTGAAAGATTTTATCCACAGTGGGAATTGGATGATGTTCTCTCACGACTGCTTCATTTACCTGTCGCTTTTCAACACAGAGTCTGATGTCACCATTTGGTTTAGGGACTACCACAACAGGTCTCACCCATGGTGTTGGCCCTTCAGCTGGCTCTATGATGTCTTCGTCAACCAGTTCCTTGATCTTTGCCTCAACTTTCCCTCTCAGACCAAAAGGTGTTCTGCGTGCAGGCTGAGCTACAGGCTTCACGCTATCGTCAATTGTTAATCTCACATGGCGATGTGCAACTTCCCAATTCCTTGAAACATTGGCCCAAACTCCTCTCAAAGCTCCATATAGAATTTCACAGAATTCACTTTCAATCCAATATGTAGCACCCCCAAGGCTTGGCCAGTTTCTCTACTCAAAAGAGGCTCACCATCCTCCTTAATCACTATGAATTCTGCCTCCACACCCCGATCTCCAGCCCTCACACTCAAAGTGAAACATCCAACAGTTTGAAGCGGGGTTTTAGATGTGTGAGCATAAAGCTTTTGATACATTCTTGCGATGTGCAGTTGATTCTCTTTGTCTTCGGTGCTCTGCTGATGACCTTACTGTCACTGCCTGAATCTACAATAACGCTCAATTCAACACCCCCAACAATCACTGAAACTTTCTCATGATTGCTTCCATTGACAGAAAACATGTAACCATGATTGCCATTCATGTCCTCACTCTTTGCATCTTCTCAACTCATCTCACAGTTGTACCACTTCCATCTCTCTTTCCTTTACATCAGGGTTGTCCAACCTTTTCAGGCAGAGGGCCGCATTACAATTTTTGCTTGGCCCGGGGTGGGGGGTCAGTCAGCAAATTTCGAAAGATAAAGGCATTAAAAATGTATCTTACTAATAAAAACAACAACAAATGAGCATTTTGTGAAGAAGCTTCAAATGAGAAGACTAATTTAGTGACTTACTTTCTCATCACTATATTGAAAACTGATTCAGTGACATTATTTTTGCTTGTATAAGTAGTCAATCTCTGCCCGCACACTTGATGTAGCAATGCAGAGTATTTTGGATAGATGTCCATCTTTCAGGCAAGATCTTGATCTCTCTCCCCCCTCTCCCTGCACTGTGTGTGTGTGTGTCTCATTCTCTCTCCCCCTTGCCCCCTCCCCTCTAGGACTAGGGGACACAGATTGAAAATCTTGTGCAAAAGGTGCGGGGGGAATATGAGGAAGCACTTTTTTATGCAGTGGGTGGTAATGACGTGGAACTCGCTGCCCACGAGGATGGTGGAAGTGGAGATGATCAATGACATCAAGAGGTAGTTGAATGGCCACCTGAGAAAAATAGACCTGCAGAGCTAGGGGAGTGAGCCAGGGAGTGGGACTGACTGCATAGCTCTGAGAAGAGCCTGCATGGGCTCGATGGACAGAAATGGCCTCCTTCTGTGCTGTAAGTAAATGATTCTTTGACTCTATCTCCCCCGCCCTCTCTGTCTCTCTCTTTTTCTCCCCCTCTCTGTCTCTCTGTCTCCCTCTCCCCTTCTCTCTGCTCCTTATCCCCCCTCTCTGTCCCTCTCCACCCACCCTCTCTCTGAATCTCAGCCCCCTCTCTTTCCACCCCCGTGTCTCCAGTGTTCCCCACTCCCCGCTCTCTCTTTCCCCCCTCGCTCTCCCCCCCGCCTCGCTCTCCCCCCCCCCCCCCCGTCTGCTCCTTCTCTCTCTCCCCCCTCTCTCTGCTCCTCCTCTCTCTCTCCCCCCCTCTGTCTGCTCCTCCTCTCTCTCTCCCCCCCTCTGTCTGCTCCTCCTCTCTCCCCCCCCCCCCTCTCTCTCTCTCTCTCTTCCCCCCCACTCTCTCTCTTACACAGTTGCAGAGAGTGGATGCTGAGCAGATGCTTGGTCAGTTCTTTTAAAAACATCACGCTGGCAGTTTCAAGCCGACAGCTGCTGACATCGAGAACAGCCGTTTCCCAGCAGCACTATGGGTTTACCGGCGGACTTTTTTTTTTAAAAGTGAAAACCGGCCGGAAAACCCCAAGTCTGTTGGGAAACGGCTCTTCCCGATGTCAGCAGCTGTCGGCTTGAAACTGCCCGCATGATGTTTTTAAAAAGGCTGCTCTGTAAGAAGAAGATAAAGGGAAATTTCTAATCTCCAGTCATGGTGAGGATGAGGAATGGCCCCAGGAACAGGTTACATCCGTGGGCCGGATGGAAAGGTTTGGCGGGCCGGATCCTGGCCCGCAGGCCGTATGTTGGACAACCCTGCTTTACATGGTTCGCCAGGCTTCCCACTCTGTTCAACTTTGCTTCTGCACTCCTTGGCACAATGGTTTCTGCTCCCACATTTTCTGTTTATCTTTCCCTTGGCAGGGCAGCAATCATCTCTTCCATAGTGCCCCAAGTTGCCACATCTGAAACACTCTCAGACTTTCGCTGTTTACATTTACGCGTACCTGGATTCCATTGTGTCACTCGATTAACCTCAGTGCCAATGGCGGAAATGGGGCCAAGTTTCAGACTGTGAACCTGTCCATCCACTACTTCCAATGCAGCGTTATTTTCAAAGTGTATGCAACGTTATGTCACGTCCTCTTTCTAGCAGCCTATGCCTCAACTTATTCGACTTGCAATGTTGGACCACCTGATCCATTATCTGGTTATTCGGATCTGTCGCACCATAATTGCATCCATCTGACGCCGGCCTCAAATGAGTCACAAATTGGGTAACTTTTTCCCCCCTGGAAAACATGTCTTTGGAATGTGGCATTTGGCATCACCACATAATGGTCCTTCAAAGCTTTCACTGCACGTTCATAATCACCTTTTCTCCCACGTCAGGCAACATCTTGAAAGTCTTCCTCACCGACCCACCTGCAATGAACAGCAATAAGGCCCATCACTGTGCTTTCTGCACCTCTGTCGCCCATCTAAAAACAAACCGCAACTGTCAGCATATGCTTCAAACTCCTCCAGCCACTCTTTCAATTTCACACTGACAGAACTGGCATCATTCATCAGATCAAACCACTCAATTCCCTGGACTACAGACATATCAGCTCCAGCAAATGACATGGCACAGTCCTAAATATCTGTAAATTTACCTCCATATGGTTTAGTTATATAACCTCGGCGCCAATGTCATATCTCAGGCTGAAATGAATCACACTTGCAATCACACAACTTTAACAAGATTTCTTGCTCATTGCTCTCACTGTGACTACAAAGCTATTTGACCTTACAACAACCCGCAGGTTAGATGTTTTCCCCAAAGCACAAAGCTACCTTCAGTTTCCCTTCCAAGTACCATATACTCTCCAATACTCAAACCCACACATACAATCATGACAGGCCCCCTCAAGATGGAGGTGCCCTCTCTCTCTTACCTGAACTGCAAGCTGTTGCTTCTTCAGTGCTGGAGGGCCTTCTATTTGATGCTGAGTGTACCGTCTGCCCACTAATTGGCCAATTCAGGGAAAATCACTACCCCCACGAAGTGCAGAGTCATGACCCCCATTTTACCTCGACGTTGAGTTCCCGACCCAAAGGGCAAATTCCTGTCCGGAGAATCGGAAGCGTTTAGGGAGGAAATTCCAGAGTGTTAAACCTTAGTGGCTGATGGCACAACTGCTGTTGGTGGTATGAACCGAGTGGGGAATGCACAAGGGACTGAAATCAGGGGAAAAGAAAGTTTGTGTGTGGTGGGGGTGGGGGGGGGGGGGGTGGTTGTTGCATTGGGGAAGGCTACAGAGTTAAGGAGAGGGCAAGGGCATGGAAGGAATATAACACAAGGATGACCACTTCATATTTGAGGTGTTTATGGACCAAGAACCAGCAAAGGTCAATGAGGACATGGTTGATGAGTGAGTAGGGCTTGGAGTGGGATAGTGTATGGGCAGCAGAGTTTTGCATAATTAGTACTGACTAACAAAATAGCTTCTTCCACATTTTAATTGAAGGAGTCACATTGAATAAAACATTTATTAGTTCTGAAATTTTGCACAGGAAAGGGATTTTCTCTCTTCATTATCAATAACCAGATAGCAAAGACAGTTTTTTAAAATCATATTTTTGACAGTTCACAGAGGAAATCTTTTTCCCAAATGCCTTTAATATGCTTGCAAATATGGTAGAATATATGATTTATTAGACATTCTCGCAACATTTTGTGATAAGTCAAAATGTTAGTTTGATTAGATTAACTGGCTTTCCAAGTTCTGCTGTCTTTGATTCTATTGTGTCATTGGAACATTGAGCATCAGTTAGATACTTGGATGCATGGGTGACCTAATACCTTATGTTTAATGTGTAGTGATATCAGCCTGCAGAGTAGTAGTTATAAGTTCTACTTGAACAGGATTGGCAGCTCAGCAATGTGCTCCAGAATTGATTTGCCAAAATCTTACCATGTGTAATGGTGAGAAAATAGACGACTGACTGTTAGGTATTGGGATGTCCTAGGTTCTAAGAATTACTATAATTAGCATATCTGGTAAAATAAAGATTGTTCTTCATCCCTGTTCTAATTAAATGTACAACAAAGTGTAGATAGAAATTGCAGGCATGTTTTCATTTTCCAACGTCTTCGGCTATTTTTCTTGCCTTTCCTTCTCCTCTCCTGAGACAAAGTCCTACGAAACACCAGTGCCCTTCAGTGCCTCATCCAAGTTACCATTCTTCAGGCAGAAATCTTAACAGTGGTAACAAGCTATTCAATTTTGGGGGCATTGTAGCCAAACGTACAAATGTACATTTCCAGTCGGGAGTCATTCGATCACAAGTTGGAAATCCTGCCTGATTTTCTCCACAGGGATGCTGAGGATAATTGTAGCACCCTAACTCAGCACAAAGTGGAGAATGATTGTGGGATTCAGGGTGGCGCAATGGTTAGCACAGCAGCCTCACAGCTCCAGCAACCTGGGTTCAGTTCTGGGTACTGCCTGTGTGGAGTTTGCAATTTCTCCCTGTGACTGCGTGGGTTCTGCCAGGTGCTCCGGTTTCCACCCACAGCCAAAGACTTGCAGGTTGACAGGTAAATTGACCATTGTAAATTGCCCCTATTGTAGGTAGGTGGTAGGAGAATGGTAGGGATGTGAGGGGGAATATGGGATTAATATAGGATTAGTATAAATGGGTGGTTGATGGTCAGCACAGACTCGTTGGGCCGAAGGGCCTGTTTCAGTGCTGTATTTCTCTATGATCCCACTTGTCTTATGGTGCAGTTACTTGCCGTCTTACAAAGTTGAGTCATCAGAGAGGCATAGGAACGTTTTCTTAGAAAAGGCAAAGGAGAATCTATGAAACCATTTAGCTGTAAGAAGGAGGAGGAGGGAGAGAACGTCATGGACTAATTCTATATGAGTGAAAACATTTTCAGGAGAGGTTATAAAGGTTTTCCTTCAAAACTGCAAGGTTTAAGATGGTGCAAGTGGGGATTATGTCATGATTGTTTAAAAATGATTTTGTCAGAAAGCCTCATTCATTGCTTCCAGATTGGTCATTCGTACCTTTAAATACTTCATACTAGTGTAGAATTTATATTCTTATGAAATATTATAAAGTATTTGCAGCACAGAAATGGGCCACACCAAAACCAGAACATACTGGAAACACCCAGCAGGTCAGGCAGCATCTGTGGAGGGAAAACGAGTTAACATTTCAGCTCTGTGATCTTTCATCAAACAGTTCTTTTATACTGTTAAAGATCTCTACTAGGTTACCCCTAGGGAAAGTAGCCTCTAGACAAAAAAAGCCCTAGCCTGTCCAATCTTTGCTAATGGTTAGAACTTTTCAATTTAGGGTCATTCTAGTTAATCTTTTTTGCACCTTCTCGAGTGCCTTTAAATCTTCTTTATAATAGGGAAACCAGAACTGTTCACTGTATTCCAAATGTAGTCTAGCCAAGGATCTATACAAGTGTAAGATAACTTCTTTGCTTTTTCCATTCTATCCCTTTAGAAATGAACCCCAGTGCTTTGTTTACTTTTTTAATGGTCTTATTATAACCCGTGTCACAACTTTTAGTGATTTGTGAGATCCCACTGTTCCTCCATCCCATTTATACATTTATTTTCCAAGGTGTATTCCTACTCCTTCTTCTTCCCATCAAAATGTACCATCGCACACTTAACTATATTGAAGTTCATTTGTTATTTACAGGCCCAATCTGTAAGTTTATTAATGGCTTCCTATATTTTGTTGCAGTTAACTACAACTACAAAATTATGTTACTAACAGAATTGATAAAGGGGAGTTGGCGGACGTGGTATACTTGGATTTTCAAAAGGCCTTTGATAAAGTCCCCCACAGGAGGTTGGTTAGCAAAATTAAAGCACAGGGGATAGGAGGTAATCTACTGGCATGGATTAAGAATTGGTTCACAGGCAGAAAACAGAGAGTAGGAATAAACGGGTCATTCTCATGTCGGCAGGCTGTGTCTAGTGGGGTACCGCAGGGATCAGTGCTTGGGCCCCAGCTGTTCACAATATATATCAATGATTTGGATGTAGGGACCAAATGTAGTATTTCCAAGTTCGCACATGACACAAAACTAGGTGGGAATGTGTGTTGTGAGGAAGATGCAAAACGGCTTCAAGGGGATTTGGAAAGACTTAGTGAGTAGGCAAAAACATGGCAGATGGAATATAATGTGGAAAAATGTGAGGTTATCCACTTTGGTAGGAGGAACAGATGTGCAGAGTATTTCTTAAATGGTAAGAGATTCGAAAGTGTAGATGTACAAAGATACCTGGGTATCCTCATCATGAAGTCACTGAAAGTAGACATGCAGGTGCAGAAAGCAATTAAGAAGGCTAATGGTATGTTAGCCTTTATCGCAAGAGGATTTGAGTACAGGAGTAGTGAAATCTTGCTTCAATTGTATAGTCCGAAAGCATGACCCTGAGCTTCTGGTTGCTTGCCATTTCAACTCTCATGCTCACATCTCTGTCCTGGGATTGCTGCAGTGTTCCAGTGAATATCAACGCAAGCTCGAGGAACAGCATCTCATTTACCAATTAGGCACACTACAGCCTGCCGGACTGAACATTGAGTTCAATAATTTCAAAGCATGACGGGCCCCCCATTTTACTTTTATTTTTAGTTATTTTTTCTTCTCCTTTCTCTTTTTTTTTGTGTATTTTATTTTATCTCAGTTTGTTCAGTTTGCCTACCCACTGTTTTTTTAATGTTTGTGCTTGTGGCTGTTCAGTTTTCAGTCCATTAACACCTTATCTGTACTAATGCTTTGTCTTTCAACACACCATTAACATATTGTTTGCCTTTGCTCCATGACCTTCTGGTCGGTTATTCTCTGTGACCTTGTCCTATCTACATCTTCTCTTTAGTTATCTCTTGCCCCTCCCCCGCTTTACTTGCTTAAAACCTTTCACATTTCTAATATCTGCTAGTTCTGAAGAAGGGTCACTGACCTGAAATGTTAATTCTGCTTCTCTCTCCACAGATGCTGCCAGACCTGCTGAGTATTTCCAGGATTTCTTGTTTTTATTTTATTTCAATTGTATAGAACCTTGGTTAGACCGTAAGTGGAGTACTGTGTGCAGTTTTGGTCCCCTTACCTTAGGAAGGATATTATCTGCTCTGTTCCTACCTACAAATTCCAAGTTATTGAAAAGAGTACATGGAGATCCTTTCATGTGTCAGACATTATTGTTGGCTGTATGCTTATTGTGTTTGGGTCTTTTTCAGACACTTGAATTCCTAATCTAATCTTGATCTTGTTCACATATCTTCCAGTGACAAGTAAACACCATAACCCGGACAGTAATGAAAGTTTAAACAACTTCACAGAAGGTACAGCTATTTGGTTCTTGTATTTAATCTGAAGCAAAGATTTATAGATCTCTTGATTAGCTTAGTACTGTTGAGCAATTGCCAAAGAGGGCTACATTATCAATTTGAGCTGTCACAAATCCATAGATAGTTATGGCATTTTGGTTAAGTCAATAAAGAAGAGGACTTCATCTCTACCTATGTCCAGTTTACCAAAAAAAGCCTTCTTGGATCCCCACTGATAGTTTATTTAAGAATATGTGTTTCAGGCAGGAGGCTGACAGACAGTAGAGAGAAGAGATCATCTGCATTTGCTGCACTGTGTCTTTCAGATGAGACATTAAACAAAGGCCCCGTCTGCACTCTCAGGTGGACATAAAAGATTCCATGGCAATATTTCGAAGAAGAGCAGGCCAGTTATCCCCCGTGTCCTGGACAATATTTATCCATCAATCAACATCACAGAAACAGATTATCTGTCATTATCACATTGCTGTTTGTGGGAGCTTGCTGTGCACAAATTATCTACCACGTTTCCTACATTATAACAGTGACTGCACTTCAGAAGTACTTCATTGGCTGTAAAGTGCTGATGGATATGAAAAGTGCTATATAAAAGCAAGTCTTTCCTTTTATCCTTTATCTCATCAATTCAGTCCAGGTTCAAAGCCAGGACTGAGAGTTAAAAAAGCAATATTATGATGTTTGAGCTGCTGGCAGTCTAAGGTTAATAGGTTGCACATTTTTTTTAAAGCACCGATTATTTGCAGAGGTGTAATCCGAAGGGATCCATCCAATTTATCAATCGGGAATTGTTTCCGCACAGATACTAAAAGGGAGAAATTGACACCAAACCAAGAACAAAATAGCATCAAAACTCTTGATGAGAAATAATTTGTCTTGGCTGTCACATGACAAAATGTTTGCGCTGAAGATAAAAAGTAATTTTTTTTTATAAGAAATAGGAAATAGCTCAGGAAGGCACTGAGAAGGTTTATTCTCAGCATGCTTGAGGACATTCTTTGCCTTTTGCTTACAAATCAAAGACAACATAAAAGTAGAAAAAACAAGTCTACAGTAATCAAAAAAACTTTGCTAAGGCAGCACATCTTCCCATAGGAAAACACAATGACAGTCATTTTGATGACATTATGTGTTCGGTTGGCAGCTGTACAAAAGATACAATGAAAGATTCTCCATTATAACAAAATGTCAACTACAGAGCTGCAATTTATGGACACATTATAAATAGTTTGTTAAGTATTTATATGAAATACCATAAGTGCATTATCAAAAGTAGTAGTAGAATGAGTATCCATTTTTTAATGACAGATCATTTGTAATCTTAATATATATTTTTCTTCTCCAATGCCTCTCCACTGTCGTCCAGCTGAATGAGACTGCTCTCACCTGGTTCCGTTCTTATCTCTATAATCGCAGCTAGAGAATCACTTGCAATGGCTTCTCTTCCTGCTCCAACACTATTACTTTTGGTGTCCCTTAAGGATCTATCCTTTGCCCCCTCCTATTTCTCATCTACATGCTGCTCCTCAGCGACATCATCTGAAAGCACGGCGTTTGTTTTCACATGTACGCTGATGACACTCAGTTCTAGCTCACCAGAACCTCTCTCGACTCCTTCACTGTTGCTAAATTATCAGACTGCTTATCCGACATCCAGTACTGGATGAGCAGAAATTTCCTCCAATTAAATATTGGAACGACTGAAGCCATTGTTTTCGGTCCCCGCTCCAAACTCTGTTCCCTAGCTACAGACTCCATCCCTCTCCCTGGCAACATTCTGAGATTAAGCTAGTCTGTTTGCAACCTTGGTGTCACCTTTGACCTCAAGATGAGCTTCCAATCTCATATTCATGCCATCACTGAGACCACCTGTTGTGTATTTCACTGAGTGAGACTACGGGACGGATTTTATGGGCCCCCCCAAGACAAGGTTGGAGGTGAGTGTGCCTATAGAATCGCAATGGGAGGCAGAGGGCATGTCGCTTCCCCATCTCCAAACAATTTTGTAGGGCGGGTTAGGCTGGCAACGTCCTTCTCGCCCACAGGTGAATTGAGGCCCTTAACTGGCCTATTAATGGCCATTTAAGGGCCTCTTCATCCCATTGCTGGGATTTAACCAGCGGCAGGGGGTGATTCCACCATGGAGGGACGCTGCCTAAATATGAGACACCCTGCGGGCTTGGTGGGGGGGGGTGGGTTCTCTCCTCCGTGGATATTCTGTGGCCCATGGAGGACGCCCGCTGGCAAAAACTGCACCTTCCTGAACACCCCTCCCCCTGCACTTCATGACCACCCTTCCCTCAATCACCGGGACTTTTGGACTGGCTCCGGTGACCCCATCTCACTTACCTGAGGTCCGGGGTTCCAGCGCTGGGCCTGGGTCCAAGGCCTCTGCAGTACTTGCAGCGGCCATCACTCCCGGTGGCGATAATGATACTGCTGAGTTGCCGGCCTTGTGATTGGCCGGCAGCCCTTAAGAGGTGGGATGCCCATCTTTAACGGAACAAGTTCTCGGCGCTGGGCACTAAGGTTCCGGAGGTAGCTGGTAGGGAAATATAGGGAGAGGTGGGGATGTGGTAGGAATATGGGATTAGTGTAGGATTAGTATAAATGGGTGGTTGATAGTTGGCACAGACTCAGTGGGCCGAAGGGCCTGTTTCAGTGCTGTATCTCTAAAAAAAAAACGTAGGATAGCGATGTGGGACGGGGGTGGGTTTCGACAAAACTGTGGTGGAGCACCCCCCGCCTTTTTGGCCCAGTGTCAGGAGCCCTGCCGACACCACAAAATCCAGCACTACATGTGCACTCACAGCAAGCAGCTATTATTCAACAAACTTTATTAACACCTCCCCAACAGAGAGGGCAATATAACAATATGCTCAGCTATAACAATATACAAAACTGCCTATTTCCACATCCGTAACATCACCTGACTTTTCTCCTCTCTCAGCTCATCTGCTGCTGAAACCCTAACTCTAGACAACTATTCCAATGCAATCCAGGCTGGTCTCCTCCATTCAACTTTCAGTAAACTTGAGGTCATCCAAAATCCTGTCTTAACTCTGTCACAAAAGGTTTTTTTTTTGCATTCAGAATTTCGAATTCTGTGTGTTTTAAAAGCTGAGAAAATGATTTTTTGCTCAGTGGACATTAACCTGCAAATAGTTGGAATTCCTGCAATGTTTTGAAAGGAAGTCATAACAACAGTTGAACTTTTTGGGTGCTTTGAAAGGAAGTTGAACTTGTACAAGGACAGGAAAGCCATGAATTTCAAGGAAATCACAGGGGTTTCACCTTTCTTCAGAACAGCTTTTGAGTGTCAGGGAGTGACACTGTGTCTGGACATGTCACCATGTTCAAGAATATTCTGTTTTCACCTTGGACCCTTTAAAAAGTTTATGAATTGGACAAATGGCAGGCATTTGAAATCTTTATTTTAACCTGCCTGGAGCAAGAGAGAAAAGACCCAGAAATATGTTACCTCTCTTTGTAAAGGAGACTTGCATCTCTTTAAAAGGAATCCTGCATTTGAAAGGTGGCAGATTCCTGTTGCCTCCGGTTTCTGAAGAATTCTTGCATCTAGTGAGATTCCTGCTGCTTCCTGTATTCTAAGAAATCCTGAAATATGAAGTATTCTCCTACTACTAGACTGATGCTTCAAAACACAAGCAGATCTGTAGCTACACACCTGATGGAAGACCTTTGTGATGCCTGCTGCAGTTAAATTGCCATGAATGCCTACCCATCACAGGCTATTCATCAACCGTGCCTGGAGAGACTTTGACTATTCGACTAAAGGACACCTCACAGTACCAAAAACATTCTATCAGAATATGATAAACTCAATTATTTTTATTATTCCTTCTATTCCTAAGATACAGCTGTAAACCAAAAATCCTTTTTCCCCGGTTAATCGGTTTCTTTTTGAATGTATGTGTGTGTACATAAGGGTTAAGGAAATAAAGGGGTTTTTCATATATATAGATTTATCGCATTAGAAGTTAAGACCTATTATTTATTTTCTAATAAATAGTTAATGTTGTTATTGTTTAAAGAAACCTGGTTTGGTGTGCCTTATTCTGGGGGAAAAATACTATGTTTAATTTGGCTATTCTTCAGTAGCTGGGAAACTTTATTTTGATCTGTTATGACCTGTGGAGTAATCGGACTGAACTAACAGTGCATTACTCCCGCCTTGGTTGTAACAACTCACACCAAGTCCCATTCCCCATCAACCCCTGTGCTCTATGACCTACATTGCCTCCAGGTCAAGTAACATCTTGATTTTAAAATGCTCAGCCTTATTTTCAAATCCCTCCATGGCCTCATCCCTCCCTATCTCTGTAATCTCCTTCAGCCCCACAACACTCGAAGATATTTGCACTCCTCTAATTTTGGCCTCTAGTGCATCCCTGATTTTAATTGCTCCACCTTTGGTGGCCACGACTTCAGTTGCCTAGGCCCCAAGCTCTGGTAATCCCTCCCTACACCTCTCTATCACTCCACTTTGCTTTCCTCCTTTAAGACACTCCTTAAAACCTACCTCTATGACCAAGCTTTTGGTCTTCTGATCTAATATCTCTTTTTTTCATTCAGTGTCATAGTTTGTTTTATAATACTCCTGTAAAGCACGTTGTGTTGTTTTATTACATTAAAGGCACTATATAAATATAAGTTGTTTTTCGTTTTCTATCTGATCATTGGTCAGCTGGAAACAATTAGAAAACATTTCAGGAACACATCAAGGCAGGATAGAGTTAACAGATCTGTTACTGTTACTGTTTTGATATATCCCAACCCTACCTTCTCACTGTAATGTGTTCTTTATGTTACCTAGTGCAACATAAATGAGATGTGTGGAGTCCAGTTGGCTGAAGATCTCAAAAAGGTTTATTACAGCTAAACTATTATATACAGTATAGAGCTAACTATTTACAGAACCTTCCTGTAGGTGTTACAGTTGCAGAGTGGCTCCGGTATGACTGCATCCTAGTACTTAATCATTAGCATACTAAGAGCTTAAAGGCAATCATGCAACATCCCCTTTCTTTCCAAAGATAAGTCTCGTATGCTAAAAGTAAAAACACATGACATTAGATCACATAATCTTGATCACGTGCAACTAATTTTGATAAGATTTACAAGTATGGGGATAAGAATTGTGAAATTTACAAGCTTAAAAGTCCATATATCGTCTCAGTGGTTTGACAACTCTTGCTCGGGGAATTTGTGCCTCTTCTGTTGCTGTTCTTTCTGAAGTTTCTCCCTCTCTGCATTCAGTTTCTGTTGCTCTGCCTTCAACCTGCTAACATACTCTGTTGCCTTTCTCAAGATGACTGCTTTTGAGGCCTTGTCATTCTTGGGAAGTTCCGGCACTTCATCTTGAAGAGGTAACAGATAATGCTTCAACTCATTCCTTCTCTGCTTCTTCAGGACATTGCGTGTCCTTTGCCTCGTCTCATCCTCCATGTCTGAAGGCCTGGGACTCAAGGTCAAGGACTTGTTGGGGGAAGAGTACTTGGTCTCATGGAGGTATCTGTCCATTCTGGCTCCTTGTGGTGCTGGCGGTTTTCTAGAGAGCAGAAGTAAAGGTGCGGTATAGTTGTGCTGTTACTGGGTTTCCAGACTGCACCGTTTGATGCTGATCAGAGTCTGCGAGCGCGTTCCGGTCCTTGGAGATTTCCCCTTGGCAATGCTCTCGTGGATAGTTATGATGGTGAAGTCATTACACGCTGGTAGTCCAGCACTGCTGGTCCGCTCGTGTCTACCAGGGAGAATATTTGTGATTTCCGTGCCGACTTGCCATAGCTGCAATGCATTGTCAGTGTGTCACTGCACGGAATAGGCGACCCATTGTACACTGATAACTTTGTAGTTGTCAGTTGTATCATTGATTTCCAATAACTCCAGTACATATCCTTCAGGATTCAGACTGGTAGGATATTTGCACTAGCTCCGGTGTCAATATTAACCCTGAGTGTATGTTTGCCAACTTTCTTTGGGCATGTGATGTTAATGGTAACAAAAGCTTCTAGTTGTTTGACTTCATCAACATGGTGGGCTGGATTTTATGTCGGGCGGTTGGGAGCTTGCCACCAATGTAACAGTCGGTGGTGAACCCACTTCCGCCAAGCCTGGGGATCTGTCCCGCATTTTACAGGTCCCCACGCTTTAACTGTTCAGAGGCGGGACTTCCACCCGCTTGAGAGAGGAATTTGCACCACCGGAGTGGTGGTCACTGCTGGGATTGCAGCCCAGCCGAGGACATGGAGCCAGGAGTGCAGGTAAGTTTGGTTTGCCTCGCTGGGGGTAATTGGTCATGCCCCAGTGAGGCAAGGGTGGTCGTTTGGGGGGAAGGGGGGGGGGTATCGGGTTCTGAGGGTGGTTGGGGAAGCAGGGGCAGCCCTCAATCGGGCACCCTGTGCCCATTTGTCAGGGCCCACCCCTGGGGTGCTGAGAGGCTGCCAGCTTTCACCGGGCAGCCTTTCCTGGCTCCAGGATGCCCGCTTGCCACAGGTAAAATCCCCGTGGAAGCGGGAAAAGGCTCTTAAGTGGCCATTAATTGGCAACTTAATTGGCCTTGATTGGCCTGGGGCGGGTGGCCTTTTTTGCACAACCCCCCACCGCCCTACGTAAAGTGGGGTGGAGGCGGGAGCAGGTCAGGAAGGCCTCCCTGAGCCTCCCACTCCATTTTATGCCACCCCCACCACCACCAACCGGCTTGCTGGGGTGGGGTAAAATTACAGACAGTGTGTCAGATTCCCAATGTAAAACGCTTGCTCGTCTTCTGACTGAGTTTTGTCTCAGGTCTGTTTCGCTATGGACTCCGTGTAGCGACTTGCATTTACGCAGGTCTCTGGTGCTTTCCTTGCTGCTGTTGCCCTGTTGCTGCATTTGTCTTTTGTCTGTTTGTTTGTGTCCAACCGCGATGTCTGGCTGCGTCTTTGGAGTCAGGTTTCTTGCATTAGATGGGCCTAGTGTCCTTTTGTACCACTCGCCTTGCACAGGTCTTGAAATGTAGGACAACTTTGCAGTGAGTGGGACAAACCACACTTACCACACAGCTTGCTTGCTTTTCTGGACCTGGTTATCGTGCCGATACTATTTGCTGCACCTGGTGCTTGCAGGTGCTGTTGTCCAGCTACAATGCTTCGTTTCCTCCTGCCATCTTCAAGCAGTGCATTGATGCTGTGACCTTTCATTTTCCCCAAGAAGTCTTTCTGAAATGCTTCAATGATTGCTGATACAATCACCAACTCCATTATTCGGTCCGACAGTTCAGTTTCTGAAAAATCGCATTTGTTGCCCTCGCTATGGCATCCACTGATGAACTAGTCTATTGTCTGCAGGACATCAATTCCAGAAGGTGAATTCTAAAATTCACTCTTAATCGGAGTTGATCTACGAGTACTTTCCATATCTTTATGAGTTCTTTCTGGTCTTCTTCAGATAAGCCAGAGGTATTGATTCTATGAGATCCCTTATTTCCAAGTGCTATTAGTATTTTTAGAGCCTATTTCTTGGGTTAAACAGTCGCTTGGTCGGTAAAGCATAACTGCATTCTTTGTTTAAAAATTTGGAACTCAGATAGGATATCCATGGCCTTGCAGTTCATGCTGGGAAATTTGGTATCCATCTTCCTGCTGTTCTTTTGCTTAAAACTTGCTTGAAAACTTGTTCTATAACTCTGCACTGTTTCCCTTTTAAGAAACTGTTATTTAGATTAGCTGCTTGGATTGAGAGGAGCAGGTGTTTGACAGTGCTCTGTGTTTATCTTGCTTATAGCACTTAAGCTGTGTAAACAGACAAGCTTTTCACTAGGCAGTTCAATTGCTTTTTTTTTGCTAGAATTTTTTTTTGCAGCACTTAAGCTGGTCTGTTTACACAGCTGTTCACTAGGCAGTTTAATTGCTTTTTTTGCTAGAGGTTGTTTAAGTTGTTCAACAATGAGGGTTTAATGGTTTTTTTTATAGCTGTGGCTTTGTGAATGGAAGCTCTTCTTCACACTCAAGTGATTTAATTCGTTTTTTTAAAACTATGGGTGCACGAAAGGAGACTCTGCAGTGCGGTTTTCCCGCACTTTTTGCAATCGGACACCTCCTGTAATGGCATTGACCTCGATCAGCCTGAGCGAGGAGTTGGCTCTTCCCCTTTTTTCCAGAACCTTTAGAAATAATCAATCTTTTAAGCACTTCAAAACTTGTTTTTTTTTAAAAAACCATCGGCACAATGACTCAGTCAATTTGCTTGCAGCCTGTCGTTCTGAGCTCTGTCTTCTACAGCTTGAGGTAAGTTCTTTTTTTCTTCACTGTTGGAGCCATTTACTTTCTCTCTAGTGGCTGTAGGAAGCTCGTTTTCAAACTGTTTTACCTGTGGTCTTCAACTTATACTTTTTTTTCTCACCACTGCTGTCACCAAATGAATTCTTTATGTTGTCTAGTGTAACATAAATGACATGCATGGAGTCCAATTGGCTGAAGATTTCAAACAGGTTTTTTAAAGCTAAATTATTATATACAGCACAGAGCAAACTATTTATAGAACGTTCCTCTAGGTGTTACAGTTGCAGAGTGGCTCTGGCATGTAGTCATATGACTGCATCCTGGTACTTAGCTCATTAGCATACTAAGATTTTAAAGGGACTTCACTCTTAAAGGCAATCATACAACACTTAACATATCCTTCAAATATCATCACTCTTCAGAAAAATATCTATTTGCCTCCTGAACCAATGTAGATGATTTGCTGAAGGTTTAATTTGGCATAACATTTATTTACAAGTCTCTTTTGGTAGTAAGATGGAACATGTTGTAATTTCTTTTTTTGATTATGCTGCTCCCTATACTGGAAAAAAATAAGTTGCATCTATCCACTACAGTGAAACCCTATCCCTCCCACTATGAATGCATAAAGCAACTTTAGGACATGATGTATGACCTCTGCCGAGAGTTCAGCACATGTAAAGCAGTCTAGATTCTCCTTCCTGGAGGCACACACCACATGTCCCCTCCCAACAACAACAACTTGTATCTATATAGCCTTGTTAATGTAGTAAAATATCCCATGGTGCTTCATAGGAGTGATTATCAAACAAAATTTGACACGGAGCCACATAGAGATATTAAGACATGTAACATAAAGCTAGGTTAAAGAGGTACATTTTGAGGAGCATCTTAAGGAGGAGACAGAAGTACAGTGCCAAAGGGGTTTAGGGAGGGAATTCCAGAGATTAAAGCCCAGGCAGCTGAAGGCACATCTACTAATGGTGAACAGAAGAACATCGGGGATGAGAAGAGGCCTGAATTAGAGGAGCCCAGTGACCTTGAAGGCTGTTAGAGCTGGAGGGAGTTTCAGAGATAGGGAGGGACGAGGTCATGGGAGGATTTGAAAACAAGGATGAGAATTTTAAAATCAAGACATTGCCAGATTGGAAGCCAATGTAGGTCAGTAAGCACAGGGGTAATGGGTAAACGTGACTTGGTACAAGTTAGAATACGGACAGCAGAATCTTTGATAGTCTCAAGTTTATGGAGAGTGCAAGGTGGGAGGCCAGTCAGAAGACCATTGAAGTAGTTGAGTCTAACAAAAATATGGATGAAGGTTTCAGCAGCAGAGGAGCTCAGGCAGGGGTCGAGATGGGTGATGTTATCCCACAACACATCCGTGCAGAGGGAGGAATGGGTTAATGCCATACAGGTATTGGGCACACATTGCTGCACAGGGAAAGTGACAGGTCCACAGCTACACAGGGAAAGTGACTCATTCACCTGTACAGTATGAGTGACCCAATTCAAAAGCATTGCTAGAAAGGACAGAATTGCTCCTGTGCTCTTATGTTCCACTGTGTCACCATCCTACCCTAACCATAAGCATATTAAATACTGTAAAACATGTACAATTATGCCACCAATGGTCTCCTGTAAATGCTGAGAAATTATACCTTGATTTGTACCATACTATACCAAAACCAGTCTATGATTTTTCACTTCTGCAAAATGTTTATACCATTAATTATCAAATGTTTGCCTATTTACTTATTTCAATTTGTAAACCTTTTTTTGCATTTTTATAGGATTATTTTCCTACTCTCCTGCTTCAATTATCCATTTTCATGTCTGCAACAACTTCGCTGAAACAAAAAAGGAAAAATACATTCCACATTAACGAGAGACAGATTCAGGCACCATCCTTCAAACAAGGATATATATAGAAAAGGATTGACAATCATCCTGAGACACTAGGTTTACACACAGTTCTTCACTCGACTGCAAATTGTTCTCAACCCATTGGCAAGGTTACTATTCTTCATGTGTTGAAACTGGACGGTGAATGTCGGCACATTATTTAGTCTTGCTGGCATATTATAATCAACCCTAATCCTGTTCTCACATCTTTAACACGTATTAGATTAGCCTGAAAATAGCCCAGCATTAAACACACTGCTGAGTAGCTGCATGCCTCAGCAGAGGGCCCAATATTTTGCAGGGCTAGCGCCACTTAAGGCTAGTCTGCATTACTTAAAGTCAGTCTGTACTGATTAAAGGAGAGGTGTATTCTGACTGCAGCAGGTCCTGGAAATGGTTGCAGAAGACATTCTGAGCAGGAAGAAGAGTGAAAATGGTGCAACAGGGCAGAGACTGTGCTCCAAGGTTCTCTGACACAGCACTGGAAGCCCTGGTACAGGAGGTGGACAGGAGAGGTCCTCTCTCCACAGGGGACCAGGAGGCCGTTCAGACAAACTCGGAGAAGGCAATGGGAGCAGATAGCCATCCCTATCAATGCAAGCAGTGTAGCCCTGAGGACCTGGATGCAGTGCAGGAAGAAGTTTAATGACATCACATAACAGGGCTGGATTTTGTGCTGAAGGCAGGACTCCTGACAGCAGGCTGCAAAGGCAGGGGGAGCCCCGCCTCTGCATTTTCTCGGCCCCTCCCCCTCCCCCCCAGAGCGATCCTACGGTCTTTTTAAATGTAAGTTTCAGGAGACGGGATCCCAGCCCCATTAATGGCGGGGGTCCCACCTCCATGAGCTGCTGGCCAATCAGTGGGCCAGCCGCTCAGCAGTATCAGCAGCACCACTGGGAGTGGTGGCCACTGCTGCTACTACAGAGACCTTGGACCCAGGTCCAGCAGTGGAACCCTGGACAAGAGGTAGGTGAGGCAGGGTCACCGGGAACAGTCCATAAGGCTCCAGCAACAGTGGGGGGGGGTGTTGGGGGGGGCGGGGGATGTGGTTTTGCAGTCCGGGGGAGTGGGGTCCCAGGGACAAATTGGTTCCCGGTGGGGGTTCTCCATGGGTCACAAATTGCCCATGGAGAAGGGACTCCCTAAGCGCGCAGAGAGGGCTCCTTGTTTTACAAGGCATCCACCCCACGCAGTGGAGACATCCCCCGCCGCTGGTAAATTCGCAGTGCTGGTGGGAAGAGCCCCTTAATTAGCCGTTAATAGGCCACTAAGGGCCTTAATTGGCCTTTAGGCAGGAAGGCCTCATTGGCCTATCCCGCCCCCAGGAAGATCACTGGGTGACAGGGAGGTGACGGGCCATCTGCCCCGCCGCCCCAGACTTACTGTCGCGGTACACTGTTACCCACCCCACCCCCCCCCCCCCCCCAACCCCTACCCATCTCCAATCCCACCTCAGGGGAATGGGGGGGGCTGTAAAATCCAGCCCATGTGATCAAAGTCAGTGAAAGCATCTTTAAATGTCATAACCTTACAAATGAACCGCTAGCCTCTCCAACTGCTCCATTCACCAACCCCACTTAACTCACCTACCAACATTCTCTATCAAGCTAACATTCATAGCCTTACCTCACTCTCATACACTTCGAACTGCTGTAAGCCTCACACCCACATCTCTCAGCTTGCACACACTGGCAGCTATTCAAATATGCCAGCCACATCACCCAAACATATTGAACCACACTCACAAACACACTTCCCTCTTAAGACAAAAAGACACATACCACAGAGAGCAATACTTAACCAGTGAGGGACAGGCATCAGGCACTGCTGCATGTCCTCACCCTGATAGAGGAGACACTGCTGGTAATCATTGATGTGACCACAATTGAGGCCGTGACCAGCAACAGGGTTGAAACCATAGACAATGGCAGTATATTCCTTCCTAATCCACCTTTCCACATCCCACTCTCCCCTCATTCCACTATTCCACAAAGTCACATGACACATACACGAAAATACTCATCCATGTCTGCTAGACCTGAAACTCATTCACCCCATCTGCTTTGAAATTAAACAGCTCATCACACATGGATGTGAGCTATCCACAAAGTAAGCTAAAACAAAGGCATTAACAGACACTCCATTTCCAGCTAC
This sequence comes from Heterodontus francisci, assembly GCF_036365525.1. Lineage (NCBI taxonomy): Eukaryota > Metazoa > Chordata > Chondrichthyes > Heterodontiformes > Heterodontidae > Heterodontus > Heterodontus francisci. The sequence goes on from NC_090384.1 coordinate 63,052,509, forward strand.
TATCACTACAATAAGGTCTGAACATCCCTCATTTTATCAAAATGGGCTGAGAAGCCATTGTTTAGCCCCTCAGAAGCTGAAAGTCACATGGGTGAAACTAACACTTTATAAATTTATCTTTAAAGGTAACCTTTTTGGAGGACAAAGGAAGTCATAAGTCATTAGTCATCAAGTCATCAGAACATCAAGATCATCAGTCTAAGATCTTCAGCCAGAGAGAGAACATTGAAAGCCATCTTGAATTCCAGCACAAGGCTGAGAGAGAGAGAGAGATCAATTCCAGCTAAGACAGTTGAACCCTGCTGAGACGAGCTGACAACCAACTACATCAGAGTAATAAGAGAGTGCTTTTTAAACAGTACCTCCACCTGTGAAAACTGAACTGAGAACTACCAGCACTGTCTTCAAACTGAAGTATTGACTGCCAGAAGCCTTCAGCAACCCAGCAAGTACAAGGATAATCAGCAAACAGGCCTGCAACTTTAAAAACTTACCTTCCAAGAGGATCCCACAGGTTTTTACTAAAAACAGCAGACTTTTACACCTCAAACTCTTAACGCCTCTTACCCTTTACCTTTTATCTTTTCTGGAATATGCATGAAAGAGTGAATGCATGCAAACATTGTGTTGCAAACATTTTGGGTGATTATTATTCAATAAATATTTAATCTTTTGTTTAAACTCACAAGAAAACCTGTCACTGTCAATTTATTTGGATAAAGGGACTGAAACACTATTTTAAACCAAAACACAATCTGTGGTCAGTTGGGAGGTGACCAGTGGAAACCAGCCACACCATTTCCCACCTGTCCATAACAATAATCTGCTTGATGTTTTGTGTGGCAGTGTGTCACTCCTGTTGTGTGAATGCTGGCCACGTGCGGTTGGGTCGCGCAGCAGATTCATGTGTCAGGTGTTAAGTAGATAGTGCTTGTTGCCCAGCAGCCACCCTCTGGTTTGACATGCTGGCTCAAATACTGAAAGCACAATGTACTGGTACAGAATAAAGGCATCATGACTGCTGCCAGGATACTGGGCATTCACCTACAGGATATGCTGAGCATGGTCACGCACCAACTGCACGTTCAGGGAGTGAAATCCTTTGCAGTTGTGGTACATCTCTGCATTTAGATGTGGTGCCCACATAGCCTGGTGTGTGCTGTTGACGCTATCCTTGCAAAGCCATGTGCATTTTTCGTCTGCTTCTCTCTGGTCAGGGAGAACATAATGTACTCCCCTTGCACAAAGAGCATCAGTCACCTTCCTTTTGCAGCAGTCGATGGCAATCTGAGAGATGTTGGAGTTATTGCCTATTTCAGCCTGGAAGGATCCCAATGTGAAGAAATTCAAGGCCATGGTCACCTTCACAGCCACTGGCAGCGCTGCCCTTGCCCTGCTCTGAGGCTGCACGTCTGCCTGCAAGAGGTGGATGAGCACATCCTGACTCAGGTTGAGGGAAGACCCTGGGTAAATATGGCCTCCTGCTAACCGCCTTCTTCCTCTCCTCCTCTTTCCCCCTCTGTGAGGAGCTTGACCTTGCCGTGCCACCTCTGCTCAATCTTCTTTTCATGCTGCAGGGAGGAGGATGGTATCAACAACATCCTTGCCATCAGAACAAAGGCCTTCACCATGTGCAGCACTGCCCTGTTGTCTTCGCCAACTTCAAACAGCAGGAGAAAACTCACAGTAATTCGACAAACTCACACAGAACCTGTCGAAATCAATCAGCAAATAATCTGGAAGTAGTTGATGATCCTTTTATCAGGGCTGGTGTGGGGGGGGTCCTTCCTGATACTGGACACATGTTCAAGAGTGAACATTGGCTGGAGCAGCGAGGCTGAAAATAGCAGCGCTGGCATCAAATCAGTATCACATGCTGGCTGACGTCACGATCTGCCTGTTCTGCATACTTCCAGTGTACACACCTAAAACCCATGCTAATGCCCTCACCAAAATGGTGTGCAGTGCATGCCACACCAGAAGTGTGCATGCATGGCATGAATGCCATTTTGGTACCTAAATGGCACCCATAGCACCAAAACTATGGGCGCTATGGAACTGAATTTTGCAGCCATGCACTTTCTAACAAGGATCCCTGGATAGTGACCAAGGGGCAGCAAATTTCACTCAGCATGAGAGAGGAAACTTCCAGCCAGTTAAGAGGTTTTCTTCACACCTTAACAAAGAATATGATAAACTATGATGCTGTTATTCTTCCCAACCTTCAAAATAAAAGCTACTCCCAGAAGACAATTACAAAGTTGAGTGCAATATGCCTCCCTCAGTTTTACCCCACTATTTGCTTTCTTTCTCCTGAACTATCCAATAATTTTTGGGTGCAGGTCTATTGGAAATCATTTTGACCACTGATACCTCATTGTAGTGGTCATTCTTTACAATAAAGAGGGTAAATTTGGGAGCACCCATTTTTGGGCATCTCATCCGCATAGCGTCAACATGTCACATTGGGAAGTCTTCAGAGCCCCAGATTTTGGACATCGGACATCCTCATAAAGTTGATGGCGCTGAAGTAGGAGTCTTTAACAGGTTAGTGCTCCAATTTCCAGGTAAGTGATTGGGTTGGATTGCAGGGGTCCGAAAAAGGAATGGAGTTTGGGATCAGGGTTCCATTGAGGAAAGGCATGATGATCACAGGTCTTGGGAGTGCTGTTGCGCGGGATAGGGTTGGGAATGCTGTTGGGGATCAGGTAGGAAGATTGTAGATCTTCAGAGCATTGCTGTGGAGGTCAGTGGTGATTTCGAGGTGCGTCGTGGTTGGGGTGATGGGCGGGCAGGTGAAGGGTCTGTAGGTTGTGGCTGGGAGGGAGGTTGGGGTTCTCGTGACTGGGAGCGACAGTGATTATGGCAAGTGCTTACCTTTTATATATTTTTTTACTTATGTGGTGTTAAGAATGTGTTTACCCAAAGGCTATCAATACTGATGCTGACCTCAGAACCAACTTAAGTTGCAACAGGGACCAGAAGTAGGGGTTAGGCCACTCATTTGCAAATTGACTACTGCCTGCTTCAGATGTGGATAAAGGATACTTCTTGTTTGTCCTTTACCAAGATGGCATCCTGCTCACTGTCTCTCAGAAATGTGCACAAGCATTTCGGACCCCATTTTGAATCCTTTTGTGGTTGTGTAGCAAATGGGCACTATATGGCATAATTTAGCTCTCAAAGTGTCAAGCAGGCTATTCAACTATGACGTATTCTAGCTGAGCCAATCCTGTCTTCACCTCAAATTGACATACAGACACTTCCATCACTGGATACTGATGAGAAGCAGGAACCCTGATTAACATTACCCTCTCTCGAGGCATTTAACACCATCATTCTCATTCGGACTGTGATTGCCTAACTCAGTACACATTAAAATGAAATTTCAACACCTCAGCTACCCTCTAGACGATACCAGCTGAGCCATTGGGTAACCTGAGTAAAGTGAAGTTCACATTAAAAGAACCCAGTCACTGCTCCCAACCTTCCCCACCCAGCCTCCAATCACCATCGCCATCACTACCGATCCCCAAAACTTCCCCCACCGGTCTCCCTACTACAGCCCCCTGACCCGACCCCCCTTAACTGAGTGCCAGTGTGACAGTTTTTCTTCATCCTTCCTCAGTTTTCACAGACAGACTATTGCACTGTGTCAGCTCTACAGCAATAAGGGCTGAGATCCAATATTTTGGGAGCCTTGGACCTCACCATTCTGCTGCAGGGTACTTACCCTCTGCCCTCCGAATGCCTGAAATGAGGCCCTCCTGAATTTCTAGGCCTTTATATTTTCTAATAACTTGTGAAAGGCACACATTGAAAATAACTAATTTTTAAAAAACTTTATTCAGCGATGTTAACAGGCTTTATTAAGGAGTACGTGATAAGAATGGATTGAACACAGTACTTTTATAAAGTCAATTTAATGATATCCTTCTGACAATTTATGCATCTACTGTCATGTACAACGGTGAAATGTATAATTCTCATTGAAAGACAGGCATCAATGCCGGTAAAGCCATTTCTATTCTACATCTGGCATTTTAAGTACAGCTCTTGAATCTATTGAAAACCTATTTTTCCTACTATTACTTTAACAGTAATCGAATTGGAGGTCTCACATTCAAATAATGGTATTGTGTTGACATGTATGGTTATTTTGTTCTTGATACTGATCAATCTAAGACTATTGTAGCCTTCATTTTAAAGAATGGGCCTCATGCTGGTGCTCTCCATCTCTCTCCGGAAGGTCACTCACGATAAACTGACAACATAGCTCCTCCATTCTTTTTCTATTAAACAGCTAACACTGCAGGTCAATATGCTAGCTTCGATCAGAAATCAACAATTATGACTATAACTTAATCACATAATTACCTGCACAAATCGCTCCTCCTCCAAGGTTTCTTGAACCCATCATTATCATTTTTCTTTTCAAAGAAACATATAAAATTCAACAAGAAGAGGGTTGTAAAAAGCACTGTTGGCAGCATTCAGCCAATTGCAGTTCTCTGGATGAGTGAGCATTTGTGAACCAACAAAATTCCTAAAAGCTTTACAATCAAAATCTCTGCGATTTAACAAGTTGAATTTAAAAAAAAATGTGCACAGTTGACAAGCTTCTCTTCAACAGTTAATAGAAAAATAAAATCCATCCCAAAATAAACCAATAGTGATTCCAATCACTACACTCAGGGAGGCAACATTTTTTGTTCTAATTTGCAATAATCAATACTGGAAAATAAAGACTGAAATTGATATTCCTCAAGCAACTCACTACAGGACACCATACAATCCAAAAGATATCCTGACAAGAATATCAGAAGTTAAACATTTACTTAAAAAACACAGCCCACATTCTACTGACTGAGGGTGGAATTTCTGCAGGGGTTCACCATTTACGCTGTTTCTTAAAGGGCCCCTTTAAATCTTCCACCAAAGTTGAAGTGGACAATCAGGAGAACCCCAATGGAAATTGAACCCTGAATGTCATTTTCATTGCACAGGCTTTCAATTGCACAAGAAGAAATGTGAATAGATCATCAATTAACTCTCTGCATTCCACAAATATAGCTTAAACTAACCAGCTAAATTAACTAGAGCAATGCCCCATAACTTTCAGAGAATATGACCAGTTATGCTGTTTTATGACAGTTCCCTCGCCCAGCAGTGATGCAAACTTAGGCAAGTTATACAAGTCCTTCACACAAAGGATGGGTCTATAATTCACCACACCTAGCCTCATTCAGTGTAATCACTTTACAACAAACTATGAAAAGAACTGGTTATTGCCGGGTACTGTTTTCACTTCAGGGAAGCTGATATCCACATTCCTGAGAGGTCCAAAATTATTATAGAAAACATACTGAAGTTTTTTTTTAATTTCAATGAAAGAGCAATGTACTTACTGAAAAGAGAAAAAAGAAAGGAAAGAGGATTGATTTACATTTCACAATATTTATACATTCAGCCAGCAACACCATTTAAAGTCTATTATCCTTATGGTTGTGGCTTCCACCATTCCTGCGTCTTCTCTTTGGCTTCACGTGCTCCTTTCCCTCTGTTGGCCAAGTAAACCCATTGATAGTAACTGTGCCACTTTCATTATCAATCTCTTCATAGTCAGAATCTTCTTGGGTTGTTCCTGCCAAGTTCTTGTCAGGATAAATTTCTTTTAGTTTTTCATCAAAGCATGTTTCTAAGCTTCTCCCAGCTTGGGCAACCTCTGAATCTGGCTATTAAAAAAAAATTGCACATTAAATAAATAAATTCCAGACTTAATTGTTTTGCATATACACAAAAATCAACACAGCATTCTCTTATAACATGCACTCAATGCCTTCCAACTGATAATGTTCAAAATCTGCTTTATTACATAAAAAGATTTGGAATTGCATAATGTAGTATGAGGAACGAACTAGTTTGGACTAGTTTGAAATTTCTCTACTTTAACAAATACTTCAATCCATCAAATAGTTTAAAATAGTAGACAAAAGAATTTAATACAATGCATTAACATGTTCATCATTAGTATCACACAATCAATAATAATAATCAGTTTTATCTGACTGGACTGTTTTGATCGATCAGTTTAAGGGGTGCATCTGTTGGTGCGCTTATTTGGTGGGCGGTGCCTGGGTACACTCAGTACCCGAATGTTACAATAAAAGTTTAAAATACCTAATTAACCAACTGCCATCCCACAGTTGCAGAACAACAGAGTTCTTCAGAACAACCTCACCAGACATAAAGCACTCTGCAAGAGGGGGTGGGTGGCATGGGGTGGCAGTATGGGATGGGGAGGACAGCATGGGGGTTGGAACTCATGGTAGGTATGGAATGGGGGATGGGATGATTATGGAGGGATGGAATGCAGGATATGGATGGCATAGGAAGAACGGGTGGGATGGGATGATATGAGAGGAATGAAAGGAATGGAAAGGGTATGGCATGGGAAGGATGGAATAGCATGGGATGGGGATTTAAAGAAGTACTGTTGTAATAAAGATACTAATTTCACCACAAATGTTTTGTAGGTCAGGAAGTACAGAAAGTCCAACAACGAAGTTACCCTGGCTGGAAGGATTTGTGGGGGGTGGGGGTAGGAAATGGCATGGGGGAGAATGGCATGGGAGGGGGTAGGGCGCAGAATGGGAGTGGGAGGGGGTATGGCGGGGGGGGAATACAAGGAAGTGTGGAACGGTAATGAGGAATAGAGATGGCATAAGAAGGGGTGGGATGGGGATTGTATGAGAGCGATGAAAGGAATGGGATGGGTCTGGCATGAGGGGGATGGCAGGGGAAGGATGCAATGGTATGGAATGGGGATTTAAAGAAGTATTGTTGCAATAAAGATACTAATTGCAATGCAAATGTTTTGCGCGTCTCTGCTAATAGATATTAAAAGCAACAGTCTTTCAAAGACATATGTAAATAGATGAAGTCCATTGAAGAGATACATGAGCCAACCAATTCTTTTATGGGAGCAGCTTGCTGTTGAGGGGGTGGGGTGCGAGAGGGGTGGGTGGTGGGGGAGAATAAATCATTAACTAAGTCAAGAGCAGGAGCCATGCCGATTTCTTGATCCTCCCAGCCCAGGGGGCACTAAGGCCAATTCTATAAGTCACCTACTGTCCTGGCTGAGTTCAGGTAACTCAGCTGGCTGGGCATTGAATTTTGGACATTCCAGGCTCATAAGTATTCATATTGACGTCACCAGTTTGTTCGAGAGCTAAAGTTTAAGTTAAACTAAACAGCAATAATTTCACCTCATGGTATCCTGGGAAGGCCCCTTTGCCTCTGGATTTAATAGGGAAACCAGGCTTTAAGAATCGTATATTATAAAAATCATTTTCACTGTATAAAATGTCATGAAATTATGAATGCCTGTATTGAGTTAAAAAGTGCAGAGCTTTGCAAGTATGTTGGTGGCCTGATGTTATCAACTATTTCTTACTCAGTACTTGATGGAAATGATGCAACTACATTCTCTGTGACAAGAATTTTTAAAATTCACATGTGGAGGGGAATTGACGAAGTTATTACAATATTCTGCATGCAGCTAACAAATGAGTAGCTGCTGTGAATACATCGTCTAAATTCAGAGACCCAGGCAAAAGATCAAGACCTATACTGCAGGACTTCACAAAAAGAAGGAAAAATGATGAGATAAATCAAGCCATAATTGTGGAGTGACATCAAGACAGGGCTGAAAAATACATGAGATTGTAGAAGGAAGGAAATATTGAGGAGTGTAGCAAGTTCTAGGACAGTGCCATTTAAGGTCTGATAACACCAGTATCATAAAGATATGTAAATCTTACATAATTAAATTTTGCACAATTCATAAGCATGAGATGAATATCAGAAATAAACTCTTCTGGTGTGTAGTAATGGAGGGGACTCTTTTTCTGAAGTTTTGCCCTGACTGTAGAAAGGTCCATTGGCCTTTTGATAATCTGGTAGTAGTGACGTGCCTAAATAAAAGCAAATGCTTATTAATAAGTGGCAAAAATTAGAAACTTAAGAAAAAATATTAAACAAAAATTTAAAACATTTAAAAATGTGCATATTTTATTTTCATTTTGTCATTTAATCACTCCTTCTTTCCAGCCCATCACAGACCTTGCCTTTTGTTCTTTCCTCCTCTTCCCACTTTCCCTGCATCTGCACTTGCTTAAAACCTGTTACATCTCTAACTTTTTCCAGTCTTGTGAAAGGTCATTGAACTGAAACATTATTAACTCTGTTTCTCTCTCCACAGATGCTGCCAGGCCTGCTGGGTACGTCTAGCGTTTTCTGTTGTTATTTCAGATTCCAAGCACCCACAGTATTTTGCTTTCATATTTTATTTTTACCTGATAAGCTGAAGCATTGCCCTGAAAACATTTCAACAATTCTGATATTAAAAGCAATTTTTAAAAATCCCTTTCTCCCTGCCCCGGTCCCAAATGCAGACACCAACTCATGCTGGGGTTGGCAGGCTTTTAGCATCTTGCAAAGTTGTCCATAATCCTGAGGTACCTGAGCAGTGTTATCAGGCTACTTGATTCTACGATGGCGGAACCTGAACCTCTTCTGACCAATCACCCACACAGGCACATTTGCCAGTCAAAAGTTGGAATCATGTCTCATGTTTCCCCTTCCTAATCCATAAGGGCAATTTAACACAGTTAATGCTGGATATAGAGGTGACACAATTAGCTCTTATTTTCCAAAATTCCCTAGATTCTGGAATGATCCCAGAAGATTGGAAGTTAGCAAATATAACATTGCTGTTCAAGAAAGAGGGGGAGAGAAAATGGGGAACTACAGGCCACTTAGCCTGACATCAGTCATCAGGAAAGTGCTGGAACCTATTATTAAGGAAGCCTTACAATGAACTTAGAAAAGCATAGTATGATTAAAACAAGTCAACATGGTTTTACGAAAAGGAAATCATCTTTGATAAATCTTTGAGTATTTGAGGATGTAACTAGTAGGTTCGTTAAAAGGGAATTAGTAGATGTAGTAGACTTGGATTTCTAAAAGGCATTTAATAAGATGCCACACAAAGGCTAATACACAAGATAAGGGCAGATGGAGTTGGGGTGATATATTAGCAATGGATAGAGGATTGGTTAATGGACAGGAATCAGAGAGTAGTGATAAGTGGGGGCATTTTCAAGTTGGCAAACTGTGACTAGTGGTATGCCACAAAGGTCAATGCTAGGGCCTCAGGTATTTACAATCTATATTAATGACTTAGACAAAGAGACAGAGAGTAATGTATCTAGGTTTGCTGACAAAATTAGGTGAGAATGCAAGCTGTGATGAGGACACAAAGAGGCTGCAAAGAAATATACACATGTTAAGTGACTGGACAACAAGTTGGCAGATGGAGTTGAATGTTGGCAGTGTGAGGTTATTCACTTTGGTCTTAAGAATAGTAAAGTAGAATATTTTTTAAAAGGTGTGAAAGTTGTAAATGTTGATGTTCAGAAAGACTTGGGTATACTCGTACAAGGAACACAAAAAGTTAGCATGCAGGTACAGTAAGCAATTAGGAAGGCAAATGGCATTTTGGCCTTTATTGCAAGGGGATTGGAGTACAAGAATAAAGAAGTCTTGTTACAATTGTACAGGACTTTGGTGAGAGCCCACCTGGAATACTGTACGCAGTTTTGGGCTCCATATTTAAGGAAGGATATTCTTGCATTGGAGGTATTATAGTGAACCTTCACTAAATTGGTCCCTGGGTTAAGCGGGTTTCCTATGAGGAGAGGCTGAGTAAATTGGGTCTATATTCTCTCGAGCTTCGAAGTATGAGAGGTGATCTCATTGAAACGTACAAGATTCTGAAGGGGATTGACAGGGTAGACACAGATTGTTTCCGCTGGTCGAGGAATCTAAAACATGGGGGCACAGTTTCAGGATAAGGGAATGATCATTTAGGACTGAGATGAGGAGAAATTTCTTCACTCAAAGGGTTCTGAATCTTTGGAATTGTCTACCTCAGAGGGTTGTGGATGCACCATCATTGAACATATATAAGGCTGAGATAGATTTTTAGTCTGTCAAGGAATCAAAGGATATGGGGAGCAGGTGGGAAAGTTGAGTTGAGGCCCAAGATCAGCCATGATCATACTGAATGGCGGAGCAGGCTCGACAGGTCTACCATATGGTCTACTCCTGCTCCTATTTCTTATGTTCTTATGTATTTCTACTTTTCATGTGGAATGCTAGAAAAGAACTGGCAGAGTCCATCCAAACCAAGCTAGCTAGGATCAAGGATTAAAATATCCTGACCATTTAAACTTCTTTTTGAGAGTCAAATGCTTAAATTTACAGGAGTACTTGGATATTTTGTTTTCACAGTATTTATTACTGCGACGTTAATTTTTTTGTGGGGGGGTGGGGGTGTTGGTGGCGCAGCAAACAAGCAAACTGACATGCTGCTCACAGGGTTCTGCTTTTGTATACCAGGGCATCGATGGGTATGCAAGATAGACCCAACCTGTCTCAGCTTGTGTTTACTGCACCCTCCAATAGGGAAATGCCAGGCCTTTTCTCAACAGTCCAACGAAGAGAGGTGCTCACCATGGCAGAAATCACAAATACGTTTCATGAGACCTGAAAGGCTAACTCTGTTTCTCTCTCCACAGATGCTGCTTGACCTGCTCAGTATTTCCAGCATTTTCTGAATTTATCTCAGACGGCCAGCATCCACAGTATTTTGTGTTTATATAAATCCAAGCTGTTTCTACTCTTTCTTTAAATCTCAAATGCATTTAGTCGTGTATCTATGCCCCCTTGTTCTGGACCCCTCTAACTACCGGAAACAGTTTGCTCAAAACTTTCACATCTTCCAGGAATGATACATCACTGTCCTTCCCTGTGCTATTTTTAGGTTGAGAGACTTTGTTCTACTTTAAATTGAATAAGTCTCAGCTTCGGCTCTGTGATCGTACTCTTGCTTGTGAGGCAGAAGGTTGTGGGTTCAAGCCCCACTCCAGAGAACTTGAGCACATAATCTAGTCTGACATTTCTGAGGGAGTGCCGTCTTTCAGATAAGTTAAACTGAGGACCCCATTTGCTCTCTCAGTTGGGCATAAAATATCTCATGACACTATTCTAAGAAGAGCAGGGGAGTTATCCTTCAATCAAGATCACTAAAACAGATTATCTGATCACCTATTTCATTCATTGCAGGCTGTGGGATCTTGCTGAGCACAAATTGCTGCTGCATTTTCCAACATTACAATAGTCACTCCACTTTAAAAGTACTTAATTTGCTATGAAGTGCTTTGGAAGATTCTAATGCCATAAGATACTGCTGTGTATAAAATGCAAGTTCACTATTTTTTACTTGCAAATAATATCAACTGGTCTATTTAGCACTTCCTTCCCCCTCTGCCCCTACTTCCCCCTCTTCCCAAATTCCTGTTTTAGAAATCCATAGTTCCACTTGATTCCCACCGCACTCTGTAATATCCTCATCGCTCAACCCGAAGCTCTCATGACTACTTCTTTATATACCATCAGACACAAACCAGTTTGAAGTGGTCATTCAGCCCACAACTACACAAAGTCTAGTTGATACCTGGCCAGTGACCTATTTACAGTTGACTTGTAGTTACACAAGTTAAAATCTAAGCTTAAATTTTGGTACAATAAAAATTCTGTACTACTTAATACCTTTAACTGTGAAATTGGCCTAATATATAGACCATTGGAAGAAAGATGCAGCCAGCTAATGGCAGAATCCATTCAGTAACATTAGTGCATCACCATCTTGGTCCAGACAATAACCTGCAGCCATATTGGTGGTTTCCTTCAGTGCAGAAAGTTAATTGCTAATATTTCATAGAATCATAGCCTATACAGCACTCCAAATGTTGAAAGGATAAACAGATGCAACACCACTATGTCCACGCCAAACATTGCACACACTCCTCTAAATGAAATATAATAGCAAATGACAGCAAACTATGCTCACCAGTGGACTGACGGGCTCGTGGAATGGCAGGCTTAGCGGATGGCAGTAAAGCTGCAATGCCAGTTTCTCACATTTCTACAGGTAACACAGTTTGCAGTTATTAAAGCAGCTCTTTGATGTAATACAGTTACAAATTACTAATTTCCATTTTATTTGGATAATTCAGGCAAGATATTAAATATACTGAATGTTAAAGAGGAAGGTAGTTGGAGGGTTAGTAGGTTTCACTTGCAGGCACTGCCCCTACTCTTAACCTCTGTTTAAGGACATAACACCTCTATCTTTAACACTTAGCACTCAGAACAGGAATATTGAAAACACATCTCAAACTTTCGAGGAAGTCATTATAAATGCAGAAAATCAGAGAATATTACAAATAACTTTCTAAATACAACTACAAAACAAAAGCAAAAACAGAAATTACATTTCTAAAAGTATCCTGACTTATTTTAAGAAACTCAGCATCAGATTGGTGACAGGCAAATGATAATACATCTCAAAATGCATTATTTTCAAATACTGGTTCAGTAAAGATATAATGAACTGAAGTTCTGCTGCTCACCCTTTGATCACCAATGGAGAGACCCTGTAATGTTCTTATCCCCCTGTTTTCATTGATATGCCGTGCATTTTCACAATCATATTCCACTTCTGGCATCACGACATTCCGACACAATGTACACAACCACTCACCCCTGGAAATTAAAATTTTGAATGCACCCATGAACAACTGGATTGAATTTTAAAGGGTCTTATTATTAGTAGGCGTTTTAAAAATCAGTTATAATGGCTCTCTGCTATGGCCTGATTGCGAAAGGGACTGCCCGGTGTGGAACAGAGATATACAATCCAGAATGGTCTGAGTTCCATTTCCTAATCAATGTCATGTTATGTAAGGCAGTCACAGTGGTGCTGCTGGGCAGGAAAGGTTAGGTATTATGCTTCTGTATGCTATCCAACAATGTGTGTGTGGAGCGAGAGTGTGGACAGGATTGGGCTCAACTCTCATGCCTTAATGGATGAATAGCCTGCGAAGACTCATCACCTAGCCTCAAATGAAAGTAAAAACATTTGAATGAGATATTGGAAGGAAGCTGGTGTCCATTGGTCTAACACAAATCTGGATTCAAGACAGAAAATTGGAGGGGAAAAAAATTGTAATCCATAATTAATTAACAAAGTTCCTGATATTACCTGTTATACTTAAGTGGGCTTGAACTTCAGAAAATTCTTAAACTCTTTGTAAAATCCTATTTTTAACCTAATATACATATGATTTTTTTTTATAAAGCTAGGCAGCATCTTAAAATCTCCTTCACTTAAAATAAAATTACTCTCAGATATATTGGCTACTATCTGTCTATGCCAAAACTGCTGTTGATTTCCTAGCTCACATGAAGAATAGGGGAATACTTTCTCTGGTTCCTAATATTTGCAGCTTTGTGAACAGAGCGGGACAGTTTCCTGATCTGTATTTCTAGCAAAACCAAAAATCCATTCTTTCAGAATGTTTTCATAACTTTTATGGAGTAGTGAAGATAAGAGATAGTCCCTTTATGTTTATGATGGCACTAACCTAACCACCAGGAGAAATCTTGTCATCTAAAGTCCTCAGATTGCATTTTTGTTATAGCCTTGGGGAAAGAAAAGCATTGGAAAGAGAAAAACTAAGCTCAAAGAGGCCTAGATATACCCCACAATATTGTACAAAATGTATTTGTTTCTCTTCGTGTCTTCAACTTGTGCATGATAGCAGCTGGGAAAGCCCATTACATTGCTAAACTCCATCACAAGGTTACAACACAAAGGAACTTTAGATCAAAGTTCTAGACTTTGCAATAGTCTAAAACGTTCAATAGCAGAAGGACAAAATGTTCAATGTGCATCCTAGCACTGAGGTTCCACGGTAGTTTCCCTGCAGAAGTAATTTTCTTCTGCTTAAAGTTAAGTTTGAAAATAAACTGAAAGATACAAACATCTGCAAGAACAGATCCAGCTGCACTGATTCTGAAGATATGAATTAAAGTACGCAACACAGTAATGTCATTTTGGTTACCCTAATCTCTCAAACCTTTGAAACTAATCTAGCAATTTATCACTGAGTTTTTTTTTGTTGCACCCCATTTTATACTGGTATCAGTAAACCACAGCATGTACACTATGAAAAGAATAGCTACATATCATTCAGAAAATATTGGAATAAATTTTTCTGACTTTCATAATTTTTGCCTCCCAGCACAAACACATAGAATTAGAGAATTTTACAGCACAAAGCAGGCCATTTGGCTCATTGCACCTGTTAATTCTCTGAAGGAACTGTTCACTTAATCTCATTTGCCTATCCACTTCAGTTTTAAAAGCTATTATCAATGATGCTTTCTCCATTATTTCTGATTTCATGTCCAAACACGACTTGGGATTAAAAATATTCTATCCCCTTCCTCCATTCTTTTGTATGATCTTAAATTTATGGCCTCTAGTTACCAATTCATTGACTAATGGAAATTTTAATCATCTCGAGCAGATCTCAGACCTGAAGGAGTATGGACTTGAGCGGAGGTGGACGTCTATATTTGACAAATCCAAAAACAACAACAAAAAAAATCAAGGAGTGATGGCACAGGAGAGCAGGATGGTGATTGGTCGCTGAGTAAAACTGTTGTCTTTTTTTGTCCCTAAGTTAGGGGAACAGGATAAACCAATAAATGTAGTCATTGGTCTATTAAATAGAGGCATGGTAGGGCACCTCAGTCCTGTTGAATGTACATCCTGTGATTGTGAGAATTCCGGGATGCTTCTCGTGTTCCTGGACAATCCCATGTGCAGGAAATGTCATGGGCTGGAGGAGTTCGAGCTCTGGTGATCCTCTCACAGCTTAAGGGCGTGCAGGCAGAGAGGGAATGGGTAATTGCCGGACAGACCAGGATGACCAGACAGGTAGTGCAGGAGTTCCCTGAGCGCATTCTCTCTCCAACCAGTATTCAGTACTGAGAAGTGTAGAGGAACAGAGGAACCCTGGAGTGCATGACCACAGATCCCTGAACAACAGGTAGATAAGGTGGTTAAGAAGGCATACGGGATACATCCCTTTATTAGCTGAGGCTTAGGATACAAGAGCAGTGTTATGCTAGAACTGTATAAAAACACTAGTTAGGCCACAGCTAGACTACTGCGTACAGTTCTGGTCACCACATTACAGGAAGGGTGAGATCGCACTAGAGAGGGTACGGAGGAGATTTACGAGGATGTTGCCAGGACTGGAGAATTTTAGCTACAAGCAAAGATTGGATAGGTTGGTATTATTTTCTATGGAACAAAGGAGGCTGAGGGGAGATTTAATTGAGGTGTATAAAATTACGAAGGACTAGATAGACTGGTTAGGCAGGATCTATTTCTCTTAGCAGAGAGGTCAATAATCAAGAGACATAGAAGTAATAAAATTAGCCACAGGGATTAGAGGAGATTTTTTTTCACATACAGGTCTGGAACTCACTGCCTGAAAGGATGGTAGAGACAGAAACCCTCATCACATTTAAAAAAATATTTGAATATACATTTAAATTTCCTTAACATACAGGGCTATGGATCAAGAGCTTGAAAGTGAGATAAGGCTGGATACTTCTTTTTTGGCTGGACTGGGCACAATGGGCCAAATGGCTTCTGAATGTGCTGTAAATTTTCTATATTTTGTTGTTTCTACCTCACCTCAATCTTCTCTGTTCTAAAGAAAGGACTTCCAGTTTCTTGAGCCTTTTCTCATCATGAAAGATTCTCATCCCTGGCATCATTAATTAATCTTTTTTGCAGCCTCTCCACGACATTTATTTTTGTCAATAATACTCAAAATTGGACATACTATTCTAACTGCAGCCAAGCCAATGATTTATATAAATTTAGTATTATTTGCTTTTGTACGCTACACCCTTATGTATAAGACCTCTAATTCTATATGCCTTTCAACTTAATCACCTTGTCTTCCCATTTTAACAAACTCCAAGCTTCTCTGCTACTCCATTTGAAATTCTACCACTTGATATATATTCCTACAATTTTTTCTTCCTCCAGAATGCATGACCTCATATTTCTCTGCATTAAATTCCATCTTGCATCTACTTGCCAAATCTACTAACCTCTCTATATCTTTCTGAAGTTGCTTATATTTAACCACACTTCCAATTTTTGTCTCTGCAAATATTGATATGGGGGCATATACAAACGACCAGATCATTCAAAACAGAACAGCAATGATTTCAACACTCACCCTGGCAGACAAATTCCAAGTTTGTATATTCCTAGTCTAAAACACAAAATTAACTGCAGCTCTTTCCTTTAAACTCTGACTCTCCTCAGCATTCTAAATGCATGTTGTCAGGGTGCAATATATTTAAATAGTGCGGTCAATATTTTGCTAACTATGTCCAACTGTACCTTTTCATCCTTGACCAAAATAATTGAAAAAAATTCATCTCAACCTCATAATCAAATACATCATTCACTAACAGACTAAAAAGATCGCAGTAACTAAAAGCTAGCTTTACATTGGGAAGCTGAGCAGAGAAGGCACATGGCAGCCAAGATGGAACACCTTCGGACACCGATCACAACACAATAGCTCCCCGCCGTTCAAACAGACTGCGCAATAATCTTCGTTGTCGTCAGTAGCACATGCTGCCATTGGGGATATCTGAGGTGATGTTCCTGTGACAGATTTTTCAGAAGGTTTGTCATCCGAATGAAATGGGGATGCTACAACATCGGGAGACAGGTTCGAAGTAACCGATGTTTCATCCAGCTCACTTTGTTGCGGGGGAGGAGGGTTTGAGTTTGGAGGAGTGAGTGTGCTGTCCAACGTAATGTTCTTTAAAAGAAAAAGTGGAAAAGTAATAACATTAATATACAGCAATTTACAATGTGAATCAAGGAAAGGGAGTTTCTATTAACATTCCATAATTTCTAATGTAAAATAAAACAGACTATGCAAACAATGGCGGTCATGTTTATTATTACAATAGGTTAACAATTCAGATCAAGCCTTGCCTCATTAAATATTAACTCAGATAAAAGCAAATTACTGCAGATGCTGGAAATCTGAAATGAAAAAGAAAGTGTTGGAAGTACTCAGCAGGTCTGGCAGCATCTGTGGAGAAACAAACAGAGTTAACTGTGACGGACTGTCACAGTTAACTCTGTTTCTCTCTCCACAGATGCTGCCAGACCTGCTGAGTATTTCCAACACTTTCTGTTTTTATTCAAGTATTAACTCAGTTTGCCTTCTGAGAGATTGAAGAAGTGCATGTGAGAGGTCACAAGTATTTGGTTCAGATCACAGTGGGGTACCATTGTTACACCCCTGGCTTATGTTATTGTGCAAGCAGAAAAATGAATTCAAAAAGGTATCTATGGCTGTCCCAAACTTATAAGACTGTCATTGCCTCTCCCTATCACAAGAACAGTAGCAACCCCCAAAGCAAACGATCGACCAGTTAATCATTACATTCAGAGTGGCAACTGGAAATACTAAAGTGACTTCATGTGTAAGAGAGGGAAATAATAAAACTTAAATGGTAAATGGGGTAGTTGAAAGAAGTTCAAGTTTCTCAACACAGGTCCGAAGCTCATGTCCTTTTTATTTAAGAAGAGGGAACATCTGCAGAAATCTGACATATTTATGAAAACTGAAGAGTGTATATTACAAGGTGTTGTCAATTTATTTTCCTTTTTCTTGTCAGCCTTGGTTCAGTTGGTAGCACTCTCACTTCTGAGTCAGAAGGTTGTGATTCAAGTCTCACTCAAGGACTTGAGCACAACAATCTAGGCTGATCATCCATGCAGTATCGAGGGAGTGCTGCACTGTCATAGGTGCAGGCCATCAGATGAGACTTGAAATCAAGGCCCCGCCTGCCATTTCAGGTGGACTTAAAAGATCCCATGATACTATTTTGAAGATGTTATCCCCTGTGTCCTGGCCAATATTTATCCCTCAATCAACATCACAACACATTATCTGGTCATTATCACATAGCTGTTTGTGGGAGCTTGATGTGCGCAAATTGACTGGCGCATTTCTTACATTATAACAGCGGCCACACTTCTTTGGCTGTAAAGAGCCTTGGGGCATCCGGTGGCCACAATAGGTGCTATATAAATGCAAGTTAGTTTAAAGCAAAATATCTTTCTGCTCACCCTTGTTGCAGTTTGTGAAGTCTGATTGTCCATCAAAAGGAAGCTGCCTTGCTCTTCATCAACATCTGGCTGCAGTTTGAAGAAAGGAAGCTGGCCAGTGGATGGTGTACAGATCTGTAATCGCTCTAAGCGCACATAAGGGACCTTCACCCCATCAATCTGAGCCCTGTAGTCAGAAGATTAAATCGGATAAATAATAACAGCAGTTACAGAACATAGCTTTGTGGGTTATCAAAACACAAGGGTTTAGTTTTAAGTTTCAGCGCAAAACGTTCCCTCCAAGGCCTGTTTATACCACTGATGAGGCTCGAGCTATTTTGTGGCCCTGGCCTCAGTTGTGTGCAGCCAGCGAGCTCCAAGGTAGCTCATCATTTGGAGAGGATAGGTTATCAAGCAGTTCCAATGCAGTCAGAACTTCTGGGTGGGAAAGTGAACTGCAAGGGCGTGGGAGGTGGTCATGGGTAGGACACATATGGGCTGGCAGCAGGCATTCCACTTGGCCCCGCAAAAATAAATGTATACGAAGGACCATTGGTTAGGCCACTGAATGGCAAATGGCAGCGCACACTCTGCCCATTTCTACCTGAGATTTGCTAGTGGAGTCCCGTGTAGGCAACAGAATAATTATTTGCATACGATGATTGGCTTCCTGCCTGAAACAGGAAGGTGCTGCAGCCACCCTACTCAGCAGTGTACCCGATGGTGGCAGCCAAAGTGTCAGCTTAAACCTGTGGTAAGTGTCATTTTCATGCTTTTTGTTTGTTCATTCTTGAGATGTGGGCTTCAGTGACAAGGCCAGCATTTATTGCCCAACCCTAATTAAGAATGAGGTGGTGAGCCTCCTTCTTGAAACGCTGCAGTCCAGGTGGTATAGGTACACTCTCAGTGCTGTTAGGTAGGGAGCTTTAATTTTAGCTATCAACCTCATTTGTGCAACCTTATCAAATGCCTTCTTGAAGTGATGTCAAGAAATGACTGAACACACTGGATACAGAAAAGGCTGTAGGCCCCGACAACATTGCAGTTATAGGGCTGAATCTTCTGCTCCCGCAACCGAAGAGAACAGCAGCCCGCCCATGCGGGCTGCATGTCACCGAGCCACCACAATCTTCCGTGCGGTGGATCATTAAAATAGCCGGGGCGGGCCGCACCCCCCGATCACATCAAGAGTGTTGGCTGTGTGCAGGTGCTGACACCATTTTTAAATGGCTTTGAGCCCTACCGATAAATTTAAACATTTAAAGTGCAAGTAAATAAAAAAGACTTTTTTTCTGCCCCTCTCCCACCTCCCCAATAACAATTTAATTAATTATTTGCTCTCTCCCCCACCAAAGCACTTACCTTCCTCCTCAAACTGAATAAACTCCAAACTATAACCCTTCCCACCATGCCCTACACCGATGATGTAACTTATCCCCCCCACCCCTGCACTGATAAACCTACCTCATACCCCTCCCCACCAGTATGGAACCTCGTTTCCCCGAAGGGGGATCCGAAGGCGCGGGAGTGCTGATCATCGGGCTGAAGATCAGAGCAGGAACCCAGGCGGCAACATAGGTATCATTAATGCATTCATTTTAATTTATTTAAATGTGCAAATAGGGGTCCCGTCGCCGAGCGGTCACCATGAGGCCTCACCGCCGCCAGTAATATCAGGCCGGGCCCTCCCAGCGTCGGGGTATGTGGTGGCCCTCTCCCAGAGGCATCTTCAGGCCTCCCCACGCCCCGTCACAGTCACCTATGCCTGGGTGAGAACTAAATCGAGTCATAATGTTCAAGACTTGTGCCCCAGAACTAGCTGTGATCCTAGCCAAGTTGTTCCACTACAGCTACAACACTGGCATCTATTCAACAAAGCAGAAAATTAGCCAGGTATATCCAATTCACAAAAAGCAGGACAAATCCAATTCAACCAACAACTGATCCATCAGTCTGCTCTCAAT
Source organism: Heterodontus francisci (assembly GCF_036365525.1). Taxonomy (NCBI): domain Eukaryota; kingdom Metazoa; phylum Chordata; class Chondrichthyes; order Heterodontiformes; family Heterodontidae; genus Heterodontus; species Heterodontus francisci. The sequence continues at coordinate 63,072,612 of NC_090384.1, forward strand.
CATCAGCAAAGTGGTGGAAGGTGTTGTTGACAATGCTATCATGAGGTATTTACTGAGCAATAACCTGCTCACTGATGCCCAATTTGGGTTCCACCAGGACCACTCAGTTCCAGGCCTCAATACAGACATGGTCCAAACATGGACAAAAGAGCTGAATTCCAGAGGTGTGGTGAGAGTGACTGCCCTTGGTATCAATGCAAATTTGACCAAATGGCTAGGAGCACTAGAAAAATTGAAAACAATGGGAATAGGGGGAAACCTCTCCAATGGTTCAAATCATATCTAGCACAAAGGAAGATGACTGTGGTTAATAAAAGCAAAATACTGCAGATGCTAGAAATCTGAAATAAAAACAAGAAATGCTGGAAATATTCAGCCGGTCTGGCAGCATCTGTGGAGTCAGAAGCAGAGTTAATGTTTCAGGTCAGTGACCCTTCATCAGAACTGGCAGAGGTTAGAAATGTAATAGGTTTTAAGCAAATAAAGTGGAGGTGGGGCAAGAGATAACACAAGTAAAGGTGTTGATAGGACAGGGTCACAGAGAATAACTGACCAGAAGGTCATGGAGCAAAGGCAAACGATATGTTGAAAGATAAAGCGTTAATGCAGAGAGGGTGTTAATGGACAGAAAAATGAACAGCCCTGGCCCAAAGCACAAACATGAAAAATACAGTGGGCAGGCACATGGTAAGAAAAACAAATGATGAAACAAACTAAAATAAAATAAAAATAAAAAATAAAAAAGAAGAAAATAACTGAAAATAAAAAAAGGGGGGCCCATCATGCTCTGTATATTATTGAACCCAATGTTCAGTCCAGCAGGCTGTAGTGTACCTAATCGGTAAATGAGATGCTGTTCTTCAAGCTTGCGTTGATGTTCACTGGAACACTGCAGCAAGCCCAGGACAGATATGAGGGCATGAGAGCAGGGGGGAGTGTTGAAATGGCAAGCAATCAGAAGCTCGAAGCCATGCTTTCGGACTGAGCAGAGGTATTCTGCAAAGTGGTCACCCAGTCTGCGTTTGGTCTCCCCAATGTAAAGGAGACCGCATTGAGAGCAGCGAATACAGTATACTAAATTGAAAGAAGTACAAATAAATCGCTGCTTCACCTGAAAGGAGTGTTTGGAGCCTTGGATAGTGAGGAAAGAGGAGGTAAAAGGGCAGGTATTACACCTCCTGTGATTGCATGGGAAGGTGCCATGGGAAGGGGATGAGGTGTTGGGAGTAATGGAAGAGTGGACCAGGGTGTCACGGAGGGAATGATCCCTTCGGAATGCTGACAGGGGAGGGGAGGGGAAGATGCGTTTCGTAGTGGCATCACGCTGGAGGTGGCAGAAATGGCGGAGGATGAACCTTTGGATGTGGAGGCTGGTGGGATGGAATGTGAGGCCAAGGGGAACTCTGTCGTGGTTCTGGGAGGGAGGGGAAGGGGTGAGGGTAGAGGTGCAGGAAATGGGCCGAGAATGGTTGAGGGCCCTGTCAACCACATTGGGGTGAAATCCTCGGTTGAGGAAAAAGGAAGACATAGCAGAAGCGCTGTCATGGAAGGTTGCATCATCAGAGCAGATGCGTCGGAGATGGAGAAACTGGGAGAATAGAATGTAGTATTTACAGGAGGCAGGGTGTGAAGAAGTGTAGTCGAGGTAGCTGTGGGAGTCAGTGCGCTTATAATAAATATTAGTAGACAGCCTATCCCCAGAGATGGAGACAGAGAAATTGAGGAAGGGAAGGGAAATGTCAGAAATGGACCATGTAAAGGTGAGAGAAGGGTGGAAATTGGAAACAAAGTTGATAAAGTTTTCCACTTTGGGGTGGGAGCAAGAAACGGCACCAATACAGTCATCAATGTACCGGAAGGAGAGTTGGGGGAAGAGGCCTGAGTAAAACTGGAACAAGGAATATTTGACATATCCCACAAAAAGACAGGCATAACTAGGATCCATGCAGGTACCCATAGCAACACCTTTTACTTGAAGGAAGTGAGTGGAGTTGAAGGAGAAGTTGTTCAATGTGAGAACAAGTTCAGCCAAGCGGAGGACGGTGGTGGTGGATGGAGACTGGTTGGGCCTCTGCTCAAGGAAGAAGCGAAGATCCCTCAAACCGTCCTGGTGGGGAATGGCGGTGTAGAGAGCTTGGACGTGGTTGACCGTCGTTGTTGGAGGACAATCATCTCAGCCCCAGGACATTGTCGCAGGAGTTCCTCAGTGTGCTGTCCTAGGCTCAACCATCTTCAGCTGCTTCATCAATCCCTCCATCATATGATCAGAAGTGGGGATGCTCACTGATGATTGCACAGTGATCAATTCCATTTAGAAATCCTCAGATAATGATGCAGTTCATGTCCGCATGCAGCAAAACCTGGATAATATTCTGGCTTAGACTGATGTGGCAAGTGACATACGGACCACACAAGTGCCAACAAGAGTTAATCTAACCATCTCCCTTGACATTCAACAGCGTGCCATCACTGAAACCCCCACCATCGAAGGTGGGGGGTGGGTGCGGTCACCATTGAACAGAAATTTAACTGGACCAGCCACATTAATATTGTGGCTACAAAAGCCGATGAGAGACTGAGTATTGAGGTGAGTAACCCACCTCCTGACTCCCCAAAGCTTTTCCACCATATAAAAAGGCACGTCAGAAGCATGATGGAATATTCTCCACCTGTCTGGATGTGTGCAGCTCCAACAACACTCAAGAAGCTGAACGTCATCCCAGACAAAGCAGCCAGCTTGACTGGCACTTCATCCACCGCCTTAAACATTCATTCCCTCCACCACCGGCGCACCATGGCTGCAATATGTGCCATCTACAAGATGCACTGCAGCAGCTCGCCAAGGCTTCTTCGACAGCACCTTCTAAACCTGCGACCTCTACCACCTAGAAAAACAAAGGCAGCAGATGCATGGAAACACCACCACCTGCAAGTTCCCCTCCAAACCACACACTATCCTGACTTGAAAATATATTGCTGGTCCTTCATTGTTGCTTGTGTCAAAATCCTGGAACTTCCTAACTAACAGCTCTGTGGGTGTACCTGCACCAGATGGACTGCAGTGGTTCCAAGGCAATTACGGATGGGCAATAAATGCTGGCATTGCCAGCGACATCCACATCACATGATCGAATTTAAAAAAGCCTATGTAAACGATATCTATAGACATTCCCACGTCTACTAAAGTTACTTCCTCAAAAAATTCAATTAGTTTCATTAGACATGACCTACCCTTCAAAATCCATGTTGGCTCTCTCTAATTAGCTCAAATTTCTCTAAGTGCTCAGCCACTCTCTCATTAATTATAGATTTCAATAAATTCCTCACAATAGATGTTAGGCTTAAAAGCTCAATAACTTCCTGGTTTTACTCTCTCACCTTTCTACTGTTAGAATCTAAGCTAATGTTCCCACACTATATTTCTGAACAAACATAGCAACTGTCTTACTGGCCCAGATTTTGCTGGAGTAGAGCATCTTACAGCATGCTCTGTTAGTTACAGTTGTTCGTGCATGCTTAGATTTTAAAATTTTTTGCCCACAGAGTCCCTGGGAGTGCAACCTGATAACAGTGCAGCGAGGGCAATAAGGTATCTGCGACCTTGGTGAATGATCGTACAAACAGGCTATCTCCTGAACTAATAAGATTAAAGGAGTGCAAAATAAACAGAAGGACTGAGAAAGGAGGTGTCTAATCAGGTAGAAAGAGAAATATAGGGTGGGAAAGCAAAATTGGATTGAGAGAGAGAGAAAAAAGACACAGAAAAAGTAAACAAGTTAAATTTAAAATTTACCATTTCAAAATCACCTAAAACAGTTCTTAACCTGAAGGAATGGGATTCTACACTTATAATTCTTCACTTTCTGTGCAAGAGTGTTTGACTGGCAGTCATTAACAATTACCATGTCACTGAAAGGGTACTTATGCTGTCAATTACTAGACTTAGCTTTCTGTGGTGCACTTAATAGGCAATTAATATGTAAATGCAGCAACTTCAAGAAAATCACTTGGAGGTTAAGTGTGAAATGCCAGGCTAGATTTTGTCCCCAGAACGGGGGACCTGATGCCAGGCGGAAAAAGCATGGTGAACCCTTTTACCAGCTATTACTCAGTGACCTCCACATGGCAGAAGGGCCCCCCAACCCCCACCGAGCTCTGGTAAAATACCAGCGGCGGCAAGGAGAGGCTTTTAAGTGGCTCTTAAGTGCCCCCCCCGTCCTGTCCCTGGAAGGCTGGCAAAATCTAGCCCAACCCTTGGGGACCTTTCCCAGCAATTTGTGAGGGGGGAAGTGGGGGCTGATTCAGTGCTCAGGAGAGTGGGGTTGTCGGCAATTGAAAGAGGTTGACAATCAGGAAAATGGGAGGTCGGCATTCAGGAGAGGGGAGGTCAGTAATTGAATGGGTAGGAAAGGAGGCTTTGATTGTGAGGATTAGGGGAAGGTTGCCAATCAGGGCTGGGGGAGGCCAAAGGTTTCCTTTAGAAGCCTGGGGGAGTACTCCTGCTTTTACTGGCTCATTAAGAGTGCTTAACAAGCTTAAACCTTGGGCAGCCAGCAATTCCTGTTTGTTTCACTACCAAGTGTCCCAATCCCAGTGAAATCTGTGCAGCAGCAGTTAACATCAAATCGGGCTCCCAATTTAAATGTTTTATTTAAGTGTCCTCCCACCTCTCCACGGCAGGACACTTAGATGCCCCGAAACCCAACTCTGGTAATGTGGGTTGGGGTCGCATTTAGTGGATTTTACTTTTTAACCTCCAACTCTCCCTTACCCATCATGGGTGGATTTAATATAGAGGCCTATAACCTAGCATTTTTGATTTCCTAGGTATAACCAGATTATTCGTATTTCAATTACCTCATTCATTTGCTTCAATACATATGCTTCCAATTCGAGAAACCAATTTATATACTCACAATATTATCACAAAAATGCTCACCTTTCCCATCCCATTAATTATTTCTCCCATCTCCTTTTCACTCCTTCTTGCACCACCCACATTTCCCTGCCCCGCTTTTACTGGTTGGCACTTTAGGATTCAAATATTTCCTCTTATTACTACATTCACTACATTAAAGACACTACATTAAAGACGCTGTATAAATGTAAGTTGTTGTTACTATTAGCACACACAAAAGATTTAGACAACTAGCTTTCTGTGTTAGTGCTAGGCTACCTGCCTCAGCATGATTAAGAAGCAGTCCATCAATCGTACATCATCATCCTGATTAATCTCTAAAACAGGTCTAATTATAAGTCCACACTTTACAAATAGCACTATCCAGCCATCCCTTATTTACCTCAAAATTATATTCATGAACTCTGGAAAAAAAATGCAGCTTTATATCCTTTATCTTTCAGTGAAGATTCCTAAATGTATTACTGAGCACCAACAATTCTCTCTTTCTCATGTTTCCCACTGTGTGAGAGTTAATGAGTGAAAAAGAGGGGGCAAAAAAAGAGAAAGGGGATTAGAAAAAAAAAAGAGGAAAGAGGGGAAGAGAGAGAAACTCTGACTTAATCCATCTGACTTTCTCCCACACCTCATTTGATTCACTCTCACCCACATCAGAATCTGACTGCCTTACGCATTTCTCATGCTCTGCCTGCTTCTTGACTGACTACATATCACTCATCTCTCTCTCCCTGCTTAACAACTTCACACTCATTCCCATCTGTCTCTCTCTCTCTCTCATTTGACTGCATCTTTGTTCCTTGATTATATAAGTCCCTTTCTCATTCTGTCATCTGATTCCTGTATGATTGTTTTTATCTCTCTCTCTCCCCCCTTCTCCCTCTCATTTGTGGTGTGTATATTCAACTCACTTGACTCTTGTGTAACTATTAACTGTGTAACCATTAACTGCACCTTATTTACATTTTTGTCATCTATTACTTTTTACCTGGTGTTTGCCTTGTCATGTTGTGCTCCATCCAGTGAATCCATTGTCAAATCATGAGATCCATTAACCCCAGGATCTAGTCAACAGCAACAGCATTATTAACAGTCCACCAAACAGAGTAAATTACTATCATAAAGCTATTTACAAAAACCTTGAGTCATTTAGTTGTTTTAGTGTTTGTCAAAATACTGTGTCTTATGCATAACTGCAAATACAAGTAACACTGTAATGTAATTTGTCAGAGTGCGTTTTATAATTCTCCCCCCTCCCCATCTCTGGATCTCCCTCCCCTTGGTGATACGAATTAGGAGCAGAAGTAGGCCCATTCGGCCCCTCGAGCCTGCTCTGCTATTCAATAAGATCATGGCTGATCTGTTTGTCTCAAATTCCACACTCCCATCTACCTCCGATAATCCTTGATTCCCTTGCCTAACAAGAATCTTTCTACCTCTGCCTTAAAAATATTCAATGACCCTGTCTCCATCATCTTCTGAGGCAGAGAGTTCCAAAGTCGCACAACCCTCAGAGAAAAAAAAATTCTCCTCATCTCTGTCCTAAAAGGGTGACACCTAATTTTAAAACCATGCCCCCTAGTTCTGGACTCACCCACATCCACCTTGTCAAGACCGTTCAGGATCTTATATACTTCAATCAAGTCTCCCCTCACTCTTCTAAACTCCAGTGAAAACAAACCCAATCTGTTCAACCTTTCCTCATAAGACAACCCACTCATTCCAGGTATCAATTTAGTAAACCTCCTCTGAACCGCCTCCAACACACTCATCCTTCCTTAAATAAGGAGACCAAAACTGCACACAGTATTCGAGATGTGGTCTCATCAATGCCCTGTATAAGTGAAGCATAGCATCGTTACTTTTACTGTGTCTCTTTCATAATGTTTTGTGAGAGATTCTCCAGTGATTTAAGTTATGGTTGCTCCATCTAGTGTGGCAGGGAGCCACACAGACCAAGAGATTCTCAAAGTTGATCTGTCCCATGACCTTGTTAAGGTCACTGACTTTGATCCCAGTTAGGAAGAAGTGATGAAGAGAGAAGAATAATGTCATCTAAAAGGTCCTGCTTCTGAACATTGTGGAATGATTCTTGCAGGAAAGCACGTGCGTGTGCGCATCAATGAATAACATAATCAGACTTAGCCACATTGCTCTAACAAATGAATAGCTTGCCAAAACTCACTGCCCATGTTCATAAATAAAGCAGCAAGTTAACACGGTTAATGCCATCCATTGGATTGTACCCTTACATGAGTCACTATCTTCAGGAAGGGAGGAGAAAGGAAACTGCACACTTAAGTTGTCCATTTTATTAACTATAGCAATTCTGATATCTATTTGTTCCTTTAGCCCAGGAAATGGAACACACTATTTTTGCCCTTTACATCTCATTCTGTTGTGTCACATGGTGGTCTGTGATACTATCTCCGCTTTACATGATGTGCCTTATTCATCTGAGACAAGGGTGGGGCAGTAATGCTAACTGACAGCGAGGATAGGGAAGACAACTTACATCCAACGTTAACAGAAAGGTTCATCGGTTCTTTGAAACTATTCTCTTCGAAAGGGACTGGCTCAATTTCTACTGATTCCTTTGGTAATTTGGTGTTACTGACTTCAGACTATAAGAAAGAATAAAAGTGGGAAGAGGTTAGTTCTTCAGCTGTTGATTACAATAAACAGTTGTAGAAATCACTTAAGGTTACTCGATAGCAATTCGCACTTTCTGAAATACCTCTCTGTTTTAATGATGTAATTGAGAGAAAAGTGAAGCATTTGGAGCTGTGATAGCATCTTTAATTCTGCCATGGATGTAAGGAGTTAAAAACCAGTTTCATTCACAGAAATCATAGGCTGAATTTTCCGGCAGGTGTTGGGACCATACGCAAGTCCCGGCCCTGATGGTGTCAGAGTCCTGCCTGACTTTGCGATGTTCCTGCGGCAGCCAATTAACAGGCGGCCTCCGGGAGCACCATCCAATTAGGGACAGTGGACGGGCTGCACAGGCATGAGGGCCAATGGGAGCACCTGAGAGGGTGGCCGGCAGCCCCACCGGGAGTGGTGGGTGCTGGCTAATGGCTGATGCATGTAGGGGACCGCAAGGCACCTCAAAATAGAGGCAACCCTCTGCAGACTTCGGAAATATTTGAAAATATGTGAGGCCACAGCTGCCAGACCATCACTGTGGAGGGGTAACCCCTCCACAAGACGTCCAGCGGTGGCAGCTGTGGACCGCTGATCCCTGCGGCTCGAAGTGCAGGGATTTAAAGGAGTTTTCGTTAGCCCCCCCACCCCCGGCCTGCAACAGGGAGGCCACTTCCTGACAACAGCGGGGTTTTGGCTTCAGCATGGGGCCCATGCGCTGTTGGAGAAATTGAGATGTGAGGAAATAGACCACTCAATTGGTTTAATACTGAGCCTAATTGATGTTCCTCTGCTTCCCGGCGGGTAGCCCTCCTCCCCAAGATGTACATCGGATGACAGGCACACAGCACTCCTACATGAAATTGCCGGCACTCCCACCTCCATGGCAAAATCCAGCCTCATATCCTGGCTTAACCTAATACAATGTTACGACACTGCTTTGCTGACAAGTTTGCTTGATGGAAGAACCAAGCCACCAAGCACAGTGGCGCAGTGGTTAGCACCGCAGCCTCGCAGCTCCAAGGACCCGGGTTCGATTCCGGGTGCTGCCTGTGTGGAGTTTGCAAGTTCTCCCTGTGTCTGCGTGGGTTTTCTCCGGGTGCTCCGGTTTCCTCCCACAAGCCAAAAGACTTGCAGGTTGATAGGTAAATTGGCTATTATAAATTGTCACTTGTATAGGTAGGTGGTAGGGAAATATAGGAACAGGTGGGGGTGTTTGGTAGTAATATGGGACTAGTGTAGGATTAGTATAAATGGGTGGTTGATGTTCGGCACAGACTCGGTGGGCCGAAGGGCCTGTTTCAGTGCTGTATCTCTAATCTAATCTAATTTAAATACAAACGTGTTTTGATGGTAGTTATTAGTTTACAGTTCCAAAGCATTGAATTTGACCTGGAACTTAGAGAATGCTGTTGTTTGAGCCTCTATCTCCCTCGCTCCTGACCATTATCCACAATTCCTGCCACTCCCAACCCCTACTGACCATACCCACCCCACTGGCCTCCTCCCTTTCTATGTTCCCAAACATTCATAGGCTTTCACAACAGGGACATGTAGCTAGGGCTAATTGTCAGGTTTCAGTTCATAAAAATAAATCGTACCTTATATGCTGTGCTTTTTGGTTCCTGGTTTACAATTATGTTCTTTGCCAGAAGATCCTGAGTGTCACTGTCGGATCTGTGCACGGTCGATCGGGATTGCAATTCAATCAATGAAGGTGCAAGGTGGGCAGAATCCTCATTCACTGTTGGTGTGGATTTAATGTGGCCTGAAGCAGAACGCTGCAAGAGATATGCCATGCCGAAAATGTTTTAGTACTGCAACAACAACTACTTGTATTTATATAGTGCCTTTAATGTAATAAAACATCCCAAGGCACTTCACAGAGGCTTTATGAAAAACAAATGACACTGAGCCACATAAGGAGATAATTGGGTAGATGACCAAAAGCTTGGTCAAAGAGGTAGGTTTTAAGCAGCATCTTAGAGGAGGAAAGCAAAGTAGAGAGGCGGAGAGGTTTAAAGAACAAAGAAAATTACAGCACAGGAACAGGCCCTTCGGCCCTCCAAGCCTGCGCCGATCCAGATCCTCTATCTAAACATGTCGCCTATTTTCTAAGGGTCTGTATCTCTTTGCTTCCTGCCCATTCATGTATCTGTCCAGATACATCTTAAAAGACGCTATCGTGTTCGCATCTACCACCTCCGCTGGCAACGCGTTCCAGGCACCCACCACCCTCTGCGTAAAGAACTTTCCACGCATCTCCCCCCTAAACATTTCCCCTCTCACTTTGAACTCGTGACCCCTAGTATTTGAATCCCCCACTCTGGGAAAAATCTTTTTGCTATCCACCCTGTCTATACCTCTCATGATTTTGTACACCTCAATCAGGTCCCCCCTCAACCTCCGCCTTTCTAATGAAAATAATCCGAATCTACTCAACCTCTCTTCATAGCTAGCACCCTCCATACCAGGCAACATCCTGGTGAACCTCCTCTGCACCCTCTCCAAAGCATCCAGAACTGCGGCGCAGTATTCCAAATGTGGCCGAACAAAAGTCTTATACAACTGTAACATGACCTGCCAACTCTTGTACTCAATACCCCGTCCCATGAAGGAAAGCATGCCGTATGCCTTCTTGACCACTCTATTGACCTGCGTTGCCACCTTCAGGGAACAATGGACCTGAACACTCTGTACATCAATTTTCCCCAGGACTTTTCCATTTACTGTATAGTTCACTCTTGAATTGGATCTTCCAAAATGCATCACCTCGCATTTGCCCTGATTGAACTCCATCTGCCATTTCTCTGCCCAACTCTCCAATCTATCTATATTCTGCTGTATTCTCTGACAGTCCCCTTCACTATCTGCTACTCCACCAATCTTAGTGTCGTCTGCAAACTTGCTAATCAGACCACCTATACTTTCCTCCAAATCATTTATGTATATCACAAACAACAGTGGTCCCAGCACGGATCCCTGTGGAACACCACTGGTCACACGTCTCCATTTTGAGAAACTCCCTTCTACTGCTACTCTCTGTCTCCTGTTGCCCAGCCAGTTCTTTATCCATCTAGCCAGTACACCCTGGATCCCATGCGACTTCACTTTCTCCATCAGCCTACCATGGGGAACCTTATCAAATGCCTTACTGAAGTCCATGTATATGACATCGACAGCCCTTCCCTCATCAATCAACTTTGTCACTTCCTCAAAGAATTCTATTAAGTTGGTAAGACATGACCTTCCCTGCACAAAACCATGTTGCCTATCACTGATAAGCCCATTTTCTTCCAAATGGGAATAGATCCTATCCCTCAGTAACTTCTCCAGCAGCTTCCCTACCACTGACGTCAGGCTCACCGGTCTATAATTACCTGGATTATCCCTGCTACCCTTCTTAAACAAGGGGACAACATTAGCAATTCTCCAGTCCTCCGGGACCTCACCCGTGTTTAAGGATGCTGCAAACATATCTGTTAAGGCCCCAGCTATTTCCTCTCTCACTTCCCTCAGTAACCTGGGATAGATCCCATCCGGACCTGGGGACTTGTCCACCTTAATGCCTTTTAGAATACCCAACACTTCCTCCCTCCTTATGCCGACTTGACCTAGAGTAATCAAACATCTGTCCCTAACCTCAACATCCGTCATGTCCCTCTCCTCGGTGAATACCGATGCAAAGTACTCGTTTAGAATCTCACCCATTTTCTCTGACTCCACGCATAACTTTCCTCCTTTGTCCTTGAGTGGGCCAATCCTTTCTCTAGTTACGCTCTTGCTCCTTATATATGAATAAAAGGCTTTGGGATTTTCCTTAACCCTGTTTGCTAAAGATATTTCATGACCCCTTTTAGCCCTGTTAATTCCTCGTTTCAGATTGCGCCTACAATCCCGATATTCTTTCAAAGCTTCGTCTTTCTTCAGCCGCCTAGACCTTATGTATGCTTCCTTTTTCCTCTTAGCTAGTCTCACAATTTCACCTGTCATCCATGGTTCCCTAATCTTGCCATTTCTATCCCTCATTTTCACAGGAACATGTCTCTCCTGCACGCTAATCAACCTCTCTTTAAAAGCCTCCCACATATCAAATGTGGATTTACCTTCAAACAGCTGCTCCCAATCTACATTCCCCAGCTCCTGCCGAATTTTGGTATAGTTGGCCTTCCCCCAATTTAGCACTCTTCCTTTAGGACCACTCTCGTCTTTGTCCATGAGTATTCTAAAACTTATGGAATTGTGATCACTATTCCCAAAGTAGTCCCCTACTGAAACTTCAACCACCTGGCCGGGCTCATTCCCCAACACCAGGTCCAGTATGGCCCCTTCTCGAGTTGGACTATTTACATACTGCTCTAGAAAACCCTCCTGGATGCTCCTTACAAATTCTGCTCCATCTAGACCTCTGACACTAAGTAAATCCCAGTCAATGTTGGGAAAATTAAAATCTCCTATCACCACCACCCTGTTGCTCCTACATCTGTCCATAATCTCTTTACATATTTGTACCTCTATCTCATGCTCGCTGTTGGGAGGCCTGTGGTACAGCCCCAACATTGTTACCGCACCCTTCCTATTTCTGAGTTCTGCCCATATTGCCTCACTGCTCGAGTCCTCCATAGTGCCCTCCTTCAGCACAGCTGTGATATCCTCTTTGACCAGTAATGCAACTCCTCCACCCCTTTTGCCTCCCTCTCTATTCCGCCTGAAGCATCGATATCCTGGGATATTTAGTTGCCAATCATGCCTTTCCCTTAACCAAGTCTCAGTAATAGCAATAACATCATACTCCCAGGTACTAATCCAAGCCCTAAGTTCATCTGCCTTACCTACTACACTTCTTGCATTAAAACAAATGCACCTCAGACCACCAGTCCCTTTGCTTTCATCATCTGCTCCCTGCCTACTCTTTCCCTTAGTCACGCTGACTTCATTATCTAGTTCCTTACAGGCTTTAGTTCCTACCTCCTTACTGTCCACTGACCTCCTCATTTGGTTCCCATCCCCCTGCCACATTAGTTTAAACCCTCCCCAACAGCGTTAGCAAAAGCACCAGAATTCCAGAGCTTAGGGCCTAGGCAACTGAATGCATGGCCACCAGTGGTGGAGTGATTTAAATCGGGATGCTCAAAAGGCCGAAATTAGAGGAGAGGCGATAACCCGGAGGGTTGCAACGCAGGAGGAAATTACAGAGATTGGGGGGGGTGGGCGGGCAGGTCACGGATGGATTTGAAAACAAAGATGAGAAATTCAAAACCAAGACATTGCTTAACCAGGAGCCAGTGTAGGTCAGAAAGCACAGGGGTATTAGATGAATGGGACTTGATGCAAGTTAGGACACGGAAAGCAGAGTTTTGGATGACCTCAAGTTTATAGAAGGTAGAATATGGGAGGTTGGCTAGGAGTGTATTAGAATAGTCAACTCTGGAGGTAACAAAGGCATGGATGAGGGTTTCAGCAGCAGAGAGCTGAGGCAGGGGCCAAGTCAGACAATGTTAGAGATGGAAATAGGTGACAGCACGGGTATGTGGTTGAAAGCTCATATTGGGGTCAAATATGACATTGAAGTTGCAAACAGTCTGGTACAGCCTCAGACAGTTGCTAGGGAGAGAGATGGAGTTGGTGGTGAGGAGTGGAGTTTGTGCCAGGGACTGAAGACAATGGCTTCAGTCTTCTCAATATTTAATTGGAAGAAATTTCTGCTCATCCACACTGGATATCGGACAAGCAGCCTGACAAATTAGAGACAGTGGAGAGGTCGAGCGAGATGGTGGTGAGGTAAAGCTGGGTGTTGTTGGTGCCACTGGATGGATATGAAATGGAGATCAAATTAAAACAAGATTTTATATTATCAACTTCACTAATAAGCAACTGAAGAACACAGAGTGCAAATGAAAACTGGTTTAGTGATTATAGTAAGCAATGGATAAGCATATAACAATCCAGTACATCTATTAGGGCAGGGGTGGGGAATGGGGGGAGGAAACATGATCAAACATCTCTAGGATAGCAACTGCTTTGATTCCAAGAGCACAATGTGGTTCCAAGGGCACAATAAGATGAGATGAGATGAAGGAAATGGACTGCCTTGTTGCATGGGTGTCAAAGCTACATTCTTGGTTCACACACAGGTCATTGTTTTCAGGAGGGGTACAAACTGGAGGGAGGTGGGCAAGGAGTAGGAAAGAGGGGAAGAGAAAGAAAGGAAGAAAAATCTTATTGTACTAAGTTGCCATCTTATGATTTTAGAAGATGACGCGTGTTGACATGTAATTTGGCTGCAGAGGGCATTGCAGCCAAAGCCAATCCTATTCTTACCAAGTGTCTACCATGGATATTTCCCAGCAGGAGCCTCAGTGTAGCATTTAGGAGCGAGAACCCTGGCTGATTTTATCCAGTTGCTATGCTGAGAGGCTGATTTACCGTTGAGTTGGATACTATCAGTTAATTCAGTTTAGGTGGAGATCTTTCTATTCTGTAATGTTTATTGGATCAGGCAATGTACTTATCTACAGACAACATTTTAGGTGTTTTTCTGGATTCTTTTCATAACTTTGAGAAACGACTTTCAGATCATTACATTTACACCACATCCCAGAAGTCACAATGAGTTTCAGACACCTCTGTAAATGTTAATGGAAAATTCCATCCCTCCCTCTTACTGCTTTATAATATGTGTTCTTGGAAATTTGAAGATTGCTTTTCCAAAATTCAAGTTTACAGATAAAAGAAGCCAGGCCTGAAAACTGATATCAGTGGGCTGACAATTTCCAGCAGAAAAAAATAAACCACCACTGATAAATTTATGTGATGTCACTTAAAAGGAGTAGAACAACAATCTGAAGGATCAATTGGACACCAAGATTGTCTCTATCACAAGTTAAATGCTGCCCTTGCATTATCAGTTCCAGTTAATTGAGTGCATCCTAACTACATCACACAGCATAGACTAGGGAGATGGCTATCTAGGATTGCTGACTACGATTTTGCAATCTTTTGCCTTATTTACAGCTGCAAGAAATTTCTAAAGGATTCAGAAATGAATTACTAAAACCAGTGGACTGGATGGTGCTGTAACTTGAACAATAATCATTCATTTCTGGATGCAATTTTTAAACTAAGCCAGAATGATGAAATATCTTTAGGATCAAAAGTGAAATTCGTCACGGCAGTTTTAATTCAGTTCCTAGTGAATGCAGGCCCATTGTCCCTTATTCAGGGCTAAGATTCAAAAATTCAAAGGAGCTGTAATATGGTTACTGTGGGAAATGAAATGTTGGTTATTCATCTACCGCTGAAGGGAGGTCAGTTGAACAAATCATCTTTTCCAAATGAAGAACTCTACATGTAATTTTGCTTTCAAGAAAATCACTATTATAATGCACTTAACTGAACAGGATAGTTAAACATAAACAGATCACTTTATAGTTATTTATTGAGTCTGAACGGCTCTAGCAAAGCACAATATTTTGTAAGTTTTCAAAGCTTTTGCGATCTAGTTGAAGTAGATAAATGAAATTATATTGTTTCACCATCTTCCACCATCTCAAATGTCATGGCAACTTCCAAGAATGTTACTTCATTCCAGAAAGAGAAGCCCCACCCAGATCGAGTTGGGGAAAGATTTACAACATTGGCACCTGTCCCAGAGCTACTAATACTCAAATTACCAAGAAATCTCAAAAGGTTATTTACAATTAATTTTTTTATTTTAAAAAGTAAAATAACAGCCCATCTCTGGTTTCTCGAGAGCTGTTCCAAGTATGAAAAATATTTGGAAATATTGTCCCAGCACAATATAGTCATAAATAATCTAATCTCCCTGACTATAACATTTCAATATATATTTTCTGAATAGGCAGAACTCAACTCCTCCCTTTCATGTAATGCAGAAAGAATCTCCCAAATTCCCAGCTTCTAATTAGCAGTGACTCAGTGGGGTTTGGGTGTTCAAGCAGCAAACAGGGAAAAGCATCTCCATTTAATTAAACTAAAACACAAAGGGAAACATTAACACTACATGTACCAGATCATTACAACACACAAATAGATTCTATGTTAACTGCTGTCTGTGATACAAAATTCTAATTTTTCATTAGTAAAGACATTTTTTATTTAAAAAAGAAAGCCAATATGAGAACATGAGAAAGCTAAAATAAAAGCAGAGAATACTGGAACTGCACAGATCATCTGCATCTGAAAGAGAAAAAGATAACTTTTGATGGTTCTGATGAAGAATTACTTGCCAAGATACTGATCTACCTTTCTCTTCCAGATGCAGTCTGACCTCTTGTGCATTTCACAATTTTACATTCCTTTGTCAGGAGACAGCTGTTGCAATTTCCCTTACAGTGAGTTCCTGATTTTGGTCAAGTAAAGGTGTTCAGCAGAAGCCAGACAGTTCCCCACACATAACGAAACAAATCAAGAGTAGGTCCCTCTGCTGCTTCTCCACACTATGATAAGCAATTATTTAAAAATTTTTAGCAGTTATGCATAGAAGCATTGGATGTTCCCAGGGAATGTGTTTTATGTGCTGTGCTCCATTGATAAGACTGAATAGAACATCACACAAGGGAACTATACCTTTTTAATTTATAATTAGATACAATACAGGGAACTGTGTATATATCAAGTAGAAAACAACAGATACCCGATATGATGACGTGGCTGTGGCTTAATTGGAGAAGTCAAATCAAAGCATAATAGCCTAACTGCTGCTGAAACTCTCATCCTTGTTACCTTCAGGATCAAATATTCCAATGCACTTCTGGCTGGCCTCCCACCTTACACCCTCTGTAAACATTAGCCCATCCAAAACTCTGCTGTCTGTATTCTAAACCACACCAAGCCCAGCTCACTCATCATCTCTATGCTCGCTGACGTGCATTGCCTCCTGGTCAATTAACACCTAAATATTAAAATTCTCATCCTTGTGTTCAAATCCCTCAATGCGTCACCTCTCCCTATATCTGTAACCAGTCTGGCCCTAAAACCCTCCAAAACTTTCCATTCCTCAAACTCTAGCATCTTCTGCAACCCCCACTCCCTTCACCTCATAATTGGTGGCCATGCCTTTAGCCACTCAGACCTTAAGCTCTGGAATTCCCTCCCTAAACCTCTGTCTTCCACCTCTCTCTCTTCCTTTAAGACCCTCCTTAAAACTTACCTCACTAAGATTTATCTCAATTACCTCGTTGCCAATTTTTGTCTGACTACCCTCCTGTGAAGCACCTTGGGATGTTTTCCTACATTCAAGGCACCAAATAAATGCAAGTTGGTGTTGTTCTTGTTGGAAACAGGAAACTGAAGTGGTAAATAACGAAGTTCAGGATAGTACTTGAGGACAGAATGAAGGCGTTTGACAAAGTGGACACTAAATCTGCACTTGGTCTCATTAACGTAGAGGACAGCACACCATTTTAAATACTCTGCATCTGTAATATCTTCCAGTTTTGAAGAAGGGTCCACACCTGAAATATTAATTTCTCTGTTCTCTCCACAGTTGTTAACTGACATGCTAAGTGTTTCCAATATTCTCTGTTTCAGATTTCCAAAGACGCAACTAACACATGGCTTATTCTGCCTTAGAATCATTGTGCCATTACACAAAGCCATCCCAAAACGGCACATTCATCTACTTGCTGCCATCTTTAAAAATACATCTGCTTCAGTGAATAATTGTGCAATTGATGTTTGTGTCATCGAGCAATTCAGATGTTACTGAGCTACTAGTTTGATGAAGAGTTTAAATAATGGTCTCTTGATAAAAAAAAATAACGTTTTCCTCAAAGGAAATAAAATGCACTTTCCAACAATTTATCTGACTCCTGTCATGCAGGCCCCCATTTGCCAAGCATGAGGCATAATAAATTTCAAACTGTTGTTGAAGTTAAGAAAGGACTTGCTTTAAAAAATCAAAGTGATTACTGACAACGCAGCCGGCAGCTTACGCCATCCGACTGCGCCAATCTGCGCACATGCACAGATTGGTTCCTACCCTCTGCGCATGTGCTGCGTTCCGCAGTGCCAGGACTTGTTGGTGCATGCGCAGATGACATCATCGCGTAATGCGGGTAGATGGGGTTGGCGCATGCGCGGATGAAGTCATCGTAACACGGGCAGATGGTGGTGGGATCCGGGCCGGACAGAGCAGGGGTGGGGGAGAGAGGGTCTAGGGAGTGGGTAGAGAGCGGGTGCGGGGAGAGTGCGGCCGAAGACCTTGCTGGTGGCAGGTGCGCACTCCTCCTTTCCCCCGCCACCCACTCCCAACCCCCGCCACCCGCCTGCTCGCTCACCACCCCCCCTCCCGCTTGCCACAACCCCGACTGCTGGCTCACCCACCCGCCCGCTCGTTCACTGCCTGCCCTCCCGCTCACTCCCTCCCTTCCCCGGCCCGCTCGCTCCCTCCCCTCCGGCCATTGTGTGCTGCCATGTGTTTAGGTTGCCATTGTGTGATTACTTGAGCAGCGCCATCTTTAATCCTGGCAGCTGCCTGACGTCGCAGACTGTGACATTTTAGTGGCACAGGCTGCATTTAAGCATATGCCATTGCAGCACCATCTAGTGGTGGCGTTGTCAGAAAACGCAGCCTTAAACAATTGCCAGATCTTGGCTGGTAAGACATTTGCATATTAACAGACAGTGTTTGGAAGGACAAAGCAACCATTCCCTGACACATTCAACCCACAATGAACCCTTAGCTGGAAAGACATTTGCATATTAACAGACAGTGCTTGGAAAGGACAAAGGACCATTACCTGACACATTCAACCCACAAAGAACTTTTGATCACTAGACGTTGAAGGTGGGGGAGTTCGTATTCCAGGCTGATTGCTAAGATGGCCGAATACACATACGGACATGGTCAAACCAGCTAGTCACATGACTAACCTGCTGGGCAACCTGAGTTTTTTGAATTTGTACAAATAGTTTGGGCAGAAAGCAGAATGCTCCTGAACTGAGAAGATCTCTCCTGGCTGGCTCGCCACAGCCTCTGCTGTCTGCTTGCTCCATTCTCCTTCTCACAAGCCTCTGAATTCATTGAAGACACATGAACCCCAAGAGAGAAAAGTCTCCTACAGCGAACAAGGTTTAAGAAGAATACTGGGCCCCAATGAAAAGCAATCAAGGACTTTACAGTGAGCTCGAAGAACCATAACAAAAACTCTTCAGTTATTGCCTCAAACTTTTCCACTTTATTTCTTCTGCTCTTTTCTGTCTCTATTTGTGTGTATCGCATAGGCATGCTTGCGTGGGCGTGTCGTGTATCTGTAGGCGTCAACCGAATTAGAGTTTAAGTTTAATAAATTTCAACTGTTCTTCTTGAAATCTAAGAAAACCTGTTTGTGCTGGTTTCTTTGCCTTATAATTGGGAAGAGCTGAACAAGGATTCACCAAGAAGGAGCTAAAAAAAGTGTGTTTAAAAATAAAACCGTTACGGTAAGACCAGGTGAAAGCTGAAAGGGAACCCTAGATCTCTTCCTTACCTGGTTGTAACACTCCCCTTTAGGTCTGTGGATTAAGTAAAACATGTGTGTAGTTCAGCTTTAAGTGTTGGTGCTATAGGGAAATAAACAGACTATTCTCTGCAGACATTTACAATGCATACTGACTATATTTGATGCAGAGGAAACACTGAAAGAAAGAGATTGGATTTGATGTGGAAAACGCATAGCTGCAGCACTCAGAACAACCTGAATTCTCCCTGATATTTTTTGTGTTACACAGAGACATTTCTGCAAATGCTTATCATAGTTCTCAAGCTCTACTTTACATGTATAAGATATTCTTTCCCCCTGTAGCCCTGTGGTCCACTGAATTGCTGTTAGAGTTGTCTATTCCTGAGGGCAATGCAGCTGAGAAGCAGGTGTACTTACCCATTGAGTATATGTATACAAACCAAGTGTTATACTAATAAAGCCTATCATACACATATAAATGTTCTTACTCAACAAACACCAGCCGTGACAATTTACACCACAATCTATACTTTTCCTCCCACTAGTAAAATTCCTCGTCAAGATTATCACTGAGGTGAGGGGTGGGGGTGGCGTTGGAGAGGTGGGTGATGGTGGGGTAGATTAAAATGGTGGTTAGACATTTCCTGTTGTCTTCTGGTGCATTCACAGCCACTGCAATTTTAATTGTCAGGTTTTTGGAGGCTAACACAAATTTTTCTGAAGATTGTGGCTGTGACTTTCAGTGTTGTGCCTGGTAGGGAAACCTACCGGGAGATAGTATTGGGGCCTGAAGAGACCAAGGTGAGTTAATTTTTTTTTTAAGGTTTCCTTGTCGTTCAGGAGGAGCAAGTGTGCACCTTTGGGCTTGGCAAGGAATCCTTGAGCCTCCCATACTCAGGACTTCCCTTCCCCTCCCCTGACCCTAATTGCCTAGGGTCCCTTGGGTCCCCATGACACCCCATGCCACGCTGAGGCCTCTTTGATATTCCTACCAAGTTCAGGAGGGAATCCATCCTGGAATGTGGTAATTAGGCCTTGGAGTTAAAGCTGCTTGGGTACCAAGCCAGGGCCATTATTCTTTCATAGGATGTGAGCATCACTGGCAAGGCCATAATTTACTGGCCATTCCTAATTGCCCTTGCGAAGGTGGTGCTGAGCCACCTTCTTGAACCGCTGCAGTCCATCTGCTGTAGATACACTCCCTGTGCTGTTAGGAAGGGAGTTCCAGGTTTTTGACCCAGCGACTGTGAAGGAGCGACAACATAGTTCCAAGCTAGGATGTTGTGGGGTTTGGAGGAGTACTTGCAGGTGATGGTGTTCCCACATGCCTGCTGCGCTTGCCCTTTTTGGCAGTAGAGGTCACAGGTGTGGAAGGTGCTGTCAAAGGAGGCTTAACGAGTTGCTACAGTGCATTTTATATATGGTACACACTGCAGCTACCGTGCGCCAGTGGTGGAGGGAGTGTATGTTTAAGGTGGTGGATGGGGTGCAGATTAAGTGGGCTGCTTTGTCCCGGATGGTGTCGAGCTTCTTGAGTGTTGTTGGAGTCGCACACATTCAAGGCATGTGGAGAGTATTCCATCACACTCCTGACTTACACTTTTAGATGGTGGACAGACTTTGTGGAGGCAGGAGGTGAGTTACTCACTGCAATATTTCCAGCCTCTGACTGGCTCTTATAGCCATAGCATTTATTTGGCTGATCCAGATAAGTTTCTGGTCAATGGTAGCCCCCAGGATGTTGGTAATGCCATTGAATGTCAAGGGGAGATGGTTAGATGCTCTTTTGTCGGACATTATGGGCATTAACCGCCCAGCTTGTCTTCCACATCCTGTACTCACACTCAGAGTTAAAAACAGGGCTATAGTTTTGACAATTCATGAATAGAAGCATCAACAATTTAGCAAATATTCTTTCCAATTACTACCTTTCTTCTTTTTTGCGAAGTAGATGAAGACATCCTTTTTGCTAAGGACCTAGTAGTGGTTGATTGTTTCCCAAGTGTGTTACGTATTCCCAATAAATCCAGTGGTTGGACAGGAACGGTGTTTTCTCTGTGACAATTTACAAACTGCTGTTCCTCAGCATCAAGGTGATTGTGCAACTAGGGGAAGAAAAAATTGGTGAAAATTTTTTTTAAAAATCACTGCTGTAACACTGGTGGACATAAATCAGAGAAATCCCTCACCTACCTTACATTCCAGGATTATATAGAGATATTTACAATTTCCCTAGACATATGATAATAGGAAGTCACCTTAGAGTGTTTTATAAACAATGTATTTATAAGAACATAAATGCTCAAAAGGTCATTATTCCAACAGTTCAATCCCACAAATCTGCTGTCTCACTGTATCTCACAATCCTTTCTTTCTTCAGATGAACATTGATTGCCTTTCAAAACACAGTGCTACTGACCACTTCAGCGGTTAATCCTGGGAACATCCTTGTTAAGCCAATTACTTATACACCAAGTTGCTTCCAAGTTGAGCTGTATATACCTCCAGCAATCGTTCGATTCTCTCCCAAAAAATTATTGCTGACGCACATCAAGATTTTAGTCCACCTTCAGTTATATGGGTGGTTCAGATTGGGTTCTAGAATCAATAGGCATACTTACCACAACTATTGTTTTAAGTATACGCAAGCAATTAACACAGAGCTCTGACACACTACCAAAGCTGCTCTTTCAGAGAAGCTGATACATTATATGTATCATATAACAGTCTAGTCTGCATTGCATTGCAGTAGTACAAATTAGAGCAAAGCTCAAGCAGATTATCAATGCCATCTCAACTCTTTGATGTGTTAATATCGTGGAATGCACCCTGGAGTGTAGTATTTTTGCAATATATGCACAAATGTTAAGAATTATGTACCTTTCCATCATTTACCATTTTCATTTTTTACTGGCTGGTGTGTCGCAGTGAAAAGCAGTGGAGGACCAGCTTCCACTGATGCACTTCATAAGGAAGCCAGATGTCTGACTGCACCTCTTGATAAGGCTTGAGGTAACATCAGCATTTATGTTCAAATGCTGATACAGGAGAATGCTATACACATTGGCTCAGCCTTCGAGTATTGACTGGTACTGCTTTTTCATCAAACTACTTTTGATCAATTTATCAGTCGACAGCACCACTCTTCCAAATTCAAATTTTGGGAAAACAGCCAAAGCAACAAGCAAAATAACTGAACTAACAATAAACAAATGTACAACATAGAAACACCTCAATAAACTCAAACATATTAAAGTCTCACTACCCCACCACTTCTGCAATATCCATTCACTATAAAGATTCAACCTCAATGCCACCAGTTCGACTAAATCACTCCATAAACACGAGGTTCAATTGTGACACTAAAGGTAAATACAAGATGCTATTTCTACCATTGATTTGTTTTGAAATCTTTCAAAATGTTAATTAGCTCAGGCCCATTAATTTTCTTACATTTAACTACAGCCTAGCCTATGAGATAGTGATCCCTCATCCTCCTGCTATATGAAGTGTCAGAAGTTTAAACATAGAGTTATTATTGAATCAGAGTGGTCAGAGAATGCATTAGTCACTGGTTCCCCTCTGGTACTCCAATTCAATTTTTCTATGTCTTCCTGCCATCAGCATAATCAGGGATCAAACTTGAGAATCATTTGCCTATGCTGGATATATCTGGCTGCACCGTTTCTTAAACTATCTAATTCACAAATCATTTTTTTCATTTCAGACATCCAATATAAACATTATGCACTCATGTTAAAAAACTCCACAGTAAACAATGTGCCCCAACTTCAGATAAGTACGCCATACAGCCACCGTTATGAAGCATTGGCTGTTGAGTAGGATTCTAATTAATACTAATTTGGATCGTTTTGTACTGTGGACCAGCTCGATGAGGAATTATGCCCGCAAAAGAAGAATGTTTTTCTCAATAGTCTGAGTTGGATTTAAATGAATCTACAGAACTGCAAAGATGCTCTAAGTATATGTTGTGAAGTACTGTAGAGAATCAGAGTCAAATTATGCAAATATAAAAGTTATGATTAGTTTATTTTTACTTACTACCTTTACGATTTTGTCTAACTTCTAAACTTAGTTACAGGATAGGCAGCGCCTCCCTGTAGCATCACTGCTGCAATTTTGAGGAGTCATCACTTCCTAGTCACCAGCACTGAAGCCTTATAATCAAACATTCTATAACTTTATTGTGACTTTTGACAGCCTTTCAACAGCCGTGTCATCACTTTTTCCAAATCTTTTTGAGCCTTATCAGAGCTATGTAACAAGTAGCAGAGCACACATCAAAGCAGCACAGGTTTAAAGCTCAAAGGTTATTTCAAAATATCAAGAACAACATTTTTAGAAATCAAACTGGGAAAATAAAACTGGCATACCAAAAATAGATCAGTCTATGGACTGGAATTACTGTTATTTTACTTTTCTCTCCTCACATAACCACACATGCTTTTCATTTTTCTTGCGCAGTGTGCCTCAGCAGTAAGAATTGAACCCATCTACAGCTCTGGTGGGGAAGTTCTGACTGAAAAGATGAAAAGAAAAGGCACTAGAAAGAATAGGTGGAGATGGAGGGATAAATAGACAGACAGTAGATATAAAAAGACAGTACTGAAAGAGCAATCGTGTCAGTGTTATCCAAATAAATACTTCTGGAGAGCGAGAGAGATAGCAAGTGGAGAAAAATGAGACAATGTATGTGGGAAGGAGAGGTGTGTGCGTGCGCATGAGAGAGAGACTGGGGAGACAGCGAGCATGCACACATGCTCCAAGACAGAGAGAGAAATAGAGAAATTCAAAGACTCTTTAATTGATAATCTTCTTGGCTGGTTTCTTCTCTCTCAGGTCGATCACCTTGGCATATTCTCCTCCCTTTTTGTAACACATCTTTTCACAATAACACGTATTTATTACCTGTTCATTTTGTTTTTTGGCTACTCCCATGTTTAACTCAGTTTCAAACTTCATAATTTCTTCATTTGCTTACTATCTCAACAGCACTGGACTCAATTATTCTCTCTCACTCTTTCCCACTCTAAGCACTGTGACACCAAAACATTCAAACACAAGGGAATAAAAACTGAGAAATCATGCAGTGGTAAATGATGTCTCACACTCAAAGCTCCCTCACTCCAATTAAAAAGGATATCAGAATCAAGTTACAAATAATTTGTTGCTTATACTTAGCACAAAAATTGAGGCAGTCAACAACAGACCTTTACACAATACTGTCATGATCCTGAGACAAGTGATTTTCTTTCTTATGTTGATTTTATCTGACCTTTAAATAAAATATATGAAGCTGAATTTAGCGTTTCAACCTTTTTAAGTCTTTGTTAAAGTGCCTCAAGTGGGTGAGATAAAACCTCATTATGTATAAGCCCATCCAGCTTGCCCTGAATGTTTTCTTAATTTGCTAAAATAGCCAAGAACAATAAATAAAAACAAGAAATGCTGGAAGTACTCAGCAGGTCTGGCAGCATCTGTGGAGAGAGAAGCAGAGTTAATGTTTCAGGTCAGTTCTGAAGAAGGGTCACTGACTTGAAATGTTAACTCTGCTTCTCTCTCCACAGATGCTGCCAGACCTGCTGAGTACTTCCAGCATTTCTTGTTTTTATTTCAGATTTCCATCATCCACAGTATTTTGCTTTTATAAGTGTCTCCATCCTGGCTTAGGCTTACACACCTTTAGAAATGCTTTGTCTTGAAACTCTTCCCTGCACTAGACCATATTTCCAATGCACTTTTTTTTTAAATGGTTATGTTATATTATGATAGTTGTGATAAGCCTTGTAACTTGTTATCACGTGCATCTCACTTACAGTAACTTGAATGAGCACATTTAACAGTAATACCTGGTAATCACCACTCTGCTGGCCCAGTCCAGTCTGGTCCTGATCATTCACCACCACTCTTTGGAGACCAAGCTGCTGTAGTTCCACTGGCATTTCTTGTTTCTTTAGAACTGGTTGCCTCATAATAGAATTCTGCGCCAAGGTACCCTGCACATGCTGTGCATTCTGGTTAAATTGGTGCGATTGCTCCAAGAGATCCTTAAGGCTCACTGGTGTTTGATCTGGTTGACACGGTTGTTTAGTGACTGTGCTCTGTTGGCCTGTTTTCTCTGCATTAGGTTTGCCCTGTGCCTCTTCCACAGATGTTTGTTGTTGAATTTGCTGCAGTTGTAGTTGCTGCTTCACAGGATAGGGTTGCAATGCCGATGGTTTTGGTTGCTTCAAATGCTGTAATTGACAACGCTGCTTCGGTGGTTGTGGTTGGTGCACAAGTTGCTTTGGTTGCTGCAAGGCCACCACATGCATTGGTGTTATGCTTCTCGGTTGCTGCATGGTATATGCTGGGTGCAAACTCTGCAGGTGTTGTGCTTGTAGATGTCCTATCAAAACTGGGCTGTGCTCAAGGCCAGTCTGAGCCACATGCCACTGCTGCAAAGTTGGTATTGGCTGTATTGGCAATGGACGTGCGAAATATTTCTGTTGAGACCGACTCTGGTGCATGCTACTGTACTGCATCTGGAGCTGATGCTGCAAATGTCCTGGAATTTGGCCCAAACTTTGATGATGCTGCAAACAGTTTAAGGCCTCATGCTCTTTGTGAAGTGGATGCAAGTCTGGACAATGATTGTTACAGACTGAATATGGTTGGCCAGGGTTCTGGCACAGAAGAGATGGATGTAAACCTGGTCCATGGTTTGCAATATCACAAGGTACTGGTGATGGCCGTTGATGGAAGGAGGGCTGGCATTCCTGGTGTGTTGCATTTTCACAATCAAATGACAAATGGCCTGGAGATAAAAACCACAAACATTGCAATATATTTTTAAAAGAAATAAATATGACCAAGTCTTTTAATTTTCTAAACTTTCTCCTCTCTTCTTATTATGGTTAAACCAGGCAAAGGCTGAGGGAACCCTAGACCCCTTCTCACCTGGTCGTAACAACCTCCAAAGACCAGATGGAGTTAAGCCAATTGTAACAACCCTTCTGCTGCCCTGAATGAAAGCAGTTCACTCAGCATAGACCTGAAATTAGGGCTGGGATTAATTTAGCTCAATACCACATAGGATGGTACCTTTATCATGTAAGCTTCATGCCCAAAGATGTCCATGCTATTGAACTCAATGTAATCCCATTAAAGGGATATGACCTCTTCCATTATCAGGGGAGATCAAAGCCTCAACTTTAAAGAAGTTCACAAAATATGGAAGTTTCCACCCATAGGTAACAAATTCACATGACCAAAGCCAAAATAAAAATTCACTCCAATCTTCTAGCATTCTACTTAAAAGCTACCTGCTTCCTAAACACTGAATTATTGTCAGGCATTGGCCTGATGAGTGCAAAATATAGAGGAGAATCATTATTAGCTTTGATGAGTTAAGTTTGCAAAGAACAGGGGTGAGAAATTGGGCTCATTAGTAGCCATTTGTTGATTGTTATGAGTGCTCTTAGACCTCTAAAATGGTGTACATGGTACACACACACACATTACTGGGGTGAATTGCATGGGATGCCATAATGGTGCAAATGTCAGCACGCATGCAATGAATGTCCGCAGGAAGTATGCACAGCAGGCAGACCATGACGTGCAATGCTGATTTGATCTAGCAGTGCCACTGTGAAGCTCAACACTTCAGCCAACACCCTCTCTTAGCCTCTTTTAGTTGAACACACGCACAGCTTCAGGAAGGATCTCTACCCCACCAATGTGATTTGTTCAGAACATAGGAACAGAGATGAGCCCATTTAGCCTGTTCCGCCATTTAATGAAATCATGGCTGATCTGCGACCTAACTCAATGTTAACTCCTAACACCTAACTCCTTTTCCCCAAATCCCTTAATATTTTTGGCTAACAAAAGTCTATCAATCTCACTTTTAAACTTAACAAATGACCTAACACCAATTGCCATTTGTGGAGATGAGCTCCAAACTTTCACCACCCTTTGCGAAGAAGTGTTTCCTAAATTCACTTCTGAGAGGCTTGATTCTAATTTTTAGACTATGCCTCCCATTCCTAGACTCCCCAACTAGCAGAAATAGTTTCTCCCAATCTACCCCATCTGTTCCCCTTGATATATTGAATACTTCGACCAAATCACCCCTTAACCTTCTAAATTCCAGGAGTTAAACCAGAGTTTGTGTAATCTCTCCTTGTAGTTTAACCCTTGGAGTCCAATTGTCATTCTAGTAAATGTACGCCGCCCTCACTCTAAGACCAATATATTCTTACTAATGTATGGTGCCCAGAACTGCTCGCAGTACTCCAGGTGAGTACTCAGGGCTTTGTATAGCTGAAGCACGACTTCTACCCCCTTGTATTCTAGCATTCTAGAGCCAAAGGCCAGCATTCCATCAGCCTTTTTGATTATTTTCTGTAACCGTTCATGAGATCTGAATGATCTGTTTACCTGGACCCCGAAGTCTCTTTGGACCTCCATTGTTTCTAGCTTTTCACCATTTAGGAAGTACCTTGTTCTATGCTTTTCAGGTCCAAAGTGGATGACCTCACATTTGCCTACACTGAAATCCATTTGTCATAGCTTTGCCCTTTCACTTAATCTATCAATATCTCTTTGTAATTTTACACTTCCATTTACACTGTTTACAATACCATCTATTTTTGGGTCATCAGAAAATCTGGATATGTGGCTTTCTGCCCCGTCATCTAAGTTGCTAATGAATACAGTAAATAGTTGAGGGCCCAACACAGATCCTTGTGGGACACCACTAGTCACACCACGCCAATTAGTATAACTGCTGTGACAGAAAGCCCACATGCCAAATGGAAATATTAATTTCATCGTATGGAACTTTGCCTGAGACTTTTGCTGGACATTATTACAAATAACATTAAAACCAAGCACAGGGCAGCTAAAGATGGCCACGCACAATTTGCATATGAGAAGCCAAAGGCCGGCTGGAGACAGAGGTGATTACCCAGTCTCGCCAGAACAATGGGGGTGCTCTCTGATTAAATTACCTAGAATGGTTTTGTCAATGTTGATCGTCAAAAGCCATCGACATCCATTGACATTGAAAGGACACTGGGATTAAACTTCAGTATTTAAATTCCATATTTAGTAAGGACTCAACACCAACCTCCCAACTCTGAATTTCCCCTCTGTAATCTATTTGTGTGTATGTGTGCCTCTCGTGTAAATGTGATGGTGGATGCGTTGCATATTTTAGTAATTTTAACAGGTTTAGAGTGTTAACGCTAATAAATTTACATCATTCTTGTTTAATCTCAAGAAAACCTGTCTGATTGCTTCATTTGCAATTATAATAGAGGAACAGGAGCAAGTGCTCACTGAGCTGGTAAGTTAAATCACTGTGTTAAAAGAACAAACCCTGTTTCCGTCAAACCACAGAAGGGGAAAGGGGAGCCTGAGACCCCTTCCTCACCTGGTTGTAACACTGCCCAGTATCCCTGCTCTCTGTCTACTTCTGCTCAGCCAATTTTCTACCCAGGTCAATAATTTGCCTTCAAATGTACGAGCTTCAACTTTACTAAACAGTCGCTTATGAGGAACTTCATTAAATGCCTTCTGGAATTCTACATAAACAATATACATAGACATTTCCCTGTCGATACTTTAGTCACCTCTTCAAGAAATTCCATTAGATTTGTCAGGCATGATCTAACCTTTA
This sequence comes from Heterodontus francisci, assembly GCF_036365525.1. Lineage (NCBI taxonomy): Eukaryota > Metazoa > Chordata > Chondrichthyes > Heterodontiformes > Heterodontidae > Heterodontus > Heterodontus francisci. The sequence continues at coordinate 63,101,323 of NC_090384.1, forward strand.
CAAATCCATACTGGTTGATTTCTTCTGGCTGTTCCTAAAATTCTACAAGTGTTTGAAGCTTTTTATAGTTGTTTCAAGTTGCAAAAGTCTACAGAGAGTGGTGTGGCAGGTGCTGAATAACTTTTTGCTAACTTCAAGGCTTCTGCCCAATCCAGTTACTTGCAGAGATGGGTGTTGTAGACTTGGAGAATGAGGACAGACTATGCAGAGCAGGGCAAACTGCTGGAAGAGGGAGGAGGAGGAAGGAGAAAATGGTTCTCAGTAGGAGGCCATATCCACCCAGTGTGTTCAAGGAGCAGTACTCCTACTGAACCTCAGAGAAGAAAAATGTGCAAGTGGTCCGCACTTCAGTATGGACGTCCTCACTAAAATCTGCCATCTTCTGCAGTCACAACTGCAACCTCAGAACAGGGCAAGCACCATAATCCCAGTGGCTGTGAAGATGAACGCGGCATTGAACTTTTATGACTCTTGCTCCTTCCAAGCTGGAACTGGAGATATTTGCAACATCTTACAGTTTGCATAAGGGATGAGAGCCTAAGCACATTTTATTCTCTCTCGCCAGAGAGCAGCAGGCAGAGCGAGCATATGGCTTTGCTAGGATTGCAGGCTTCCCCATGGTGCAGGGTGCCACTAACTGCAAGTACATTGCTTTGCAGGTGCCACGTCAACCAAATGAGATTCTATTCCCTCAACGTCCAGCATAAGCAGTGAATCATGCAGCTCAATATCCAGTATCCTGGCAGCTGTCATGATGTCTTCATTGTGTGGCTGCATGCTGTGGCAGCTACATTTGAGCCACCACAGAAAACCAAAGGGTGGTTATTTGATGACAAGGGCCCTGTCGATGACATGGCTCATGACTGTGGTGCACAATTCATGCACACGTGCACAGCATGCATATAATGAAATCAATGCTGCCTCACAAAATGTAACAGAGTAGACCACTGGCATGCTGAAACAATGGTTCTGCAGTTTGGATTGCTCTAGAGGGAGCCCTGCGGTACTTGGCAGAGCAGGTGTCGAGATTCATGGTCATCCACTGCATGCTGCACAACCTCAGCATCATGGGGGGACAGCCCTTGCTACATGGTGAGCAGCTGGGAAGCAGGAACTGATGGAGGAACATGATGAGGAGGAAACAACTTAGATAGCCCTTTTCTGCTGGGCATCCATGAAGAACTCTTCCGAGTGCCAATACCAGTATCTGCAACCTCAATTCCCATTCACCAAAATTCCCACACCTTACCTCCCCTTAATCACAAGCCATCAATGCATCTGCTTGACCACAATGCAAAAATAAAAGATACCACAAAATAAACATTCCAAATCAAATTTATCAATGAAATCAAGTCATATTGCAAATGAAAGTCAACTATCGCCCTTGTGCATTTCTTTAGTCCCTGTCTTCTGTGTGTCTTTGTCTGTCCTAATGCTCCTACACAGTGCTACTCCAGTGGCTGCAGCACGGCTGAGTAGACTGGCAGATGGTTTGGAGGATGACCTCGAGCAGCTCTGGACCGAGAAGGCCCAACTGCAGGCTGCACCATTTTGGAGTCTTGGCTGACTGGCTGACAGGCAACAGCATGAGCGGAGTGGCAGGGGTGGGAGGATGAATGCTGTTATCATGAAAGAGGACAGCAGGTTTGTGCGCCATTGTGCCACTGTCCCGGGGGGTGCCTCAGCAATCCTAGTAATATGTTGGAGGATTGCTGAACTGCTGTGATTGCCGGCAACTCCCTTTGCACACTGTAATCCACAGCCATGACGACAACAGTCCGAGCTTCCACTGCAGCACTCAGACACTGGGCTGCTCCTGCTGGTGCTGCAATTGAAGCTGCGACATCAACCATCCTGGTTGGGTCCACAAGTGTGTAAGATGGCCACCACTTTCATGCTGGAAAGGATGGGCTCCAAACTGTGCAAAGCTGGATCTGGACTGCACCATTCTTATTGACCTTGACCACAGGCTTTCTGGTAGGCTTCCCAATGCACCATGCATTTCATTGTGCATACCCATCAATGTTCTTCTGTTGGCTGCCTCATCAAAGACCTCATGTGAGTCCTCTGCAGTGGAACCCATGTGTGATCTTACTCTCCAGTGAACTGGCACCTGCACTCTCCTTGTCCCCTGCCCTTGCTGCAGCCCACTCATGCCCAGTGTCTCACCATGTGTATCTAACCTATCCTCTAAAATATGGCGGTGTTCGCCTCTGAGCAGGTGGCTGTAAGTGTGAAATTGTGAATGTGCGGTTTTCTCATGGTCACGCTCTTGTTGGTGTTCCTCTACTGTCGCCTGGCCATGTTGCACCTCTTGGATATCAGAAAGGAAAAAAGGCACAAGGGTGAGGTTGTGGTGCAAGGAGGAAAAAGTAAAAGGTGCATGCTTACACCATTTGCAGCTTGTTAATCAAAAGAGAGTGTAGGATGAGGAGGAAGTGGGATGCCCCACTGCTGGCCAGGGCCTCAGCAACGTTCCTCCCAATAATGGTTAACACTGTCGCATCCATGGGGGGTTTAGAACATGCAGGTGCGCCTGTCCCCACTCCCTCCCCACCCCCCCAACCCCCCCGGTTAACTCCTGCTACCTCCGGTTGTGCGCCATCCTGTCTTGCAAGAGAAACAGAAGTACATTAGTGACTGGCGTGCAATCTGTTTGGCTGATGTGGCTGTCATGGTTGACTAACTGGCAGTGTGTGCAATCTGTGTGTGAGGCTTGCAGCAGTGCTAAGTGTGTGCGAGGAGTGAGGTGAAATATAAGAATGTTAGATATGGGGTCTGATTGATAGAGATTGTCAGTAGGTGTGTGATTTGGGCAATGGCTAAGGCTACAAGTGCAGTTCATAGGATATGACATTTGAAGATGCATTCACTGACTTTGACCACACATGAAATCATTGAACTTCTTGCAGCACTGCATCCAGGTCCTCGGGACTTGCCTCCTAGCGTTGCCCTCCACGGCTATCTGCCCCGACTGCCTTTTGACCTTATGTCTGGAGGGCATCCTTCCCCACTGCGAATTTCTCCTCCTTTCCATCCCTTCCACCAAGACCTCTAGTGCTGTATCCACAAACCTTGGAGCCCACTCTCTCCCCTGCTGTGCCTCACTCTATCCCAGGTCTGATTCTCTTCAACCATTGATTCCAGCCACAATGCATTTCCCTTTTAAGGGGCATGGGCTACCTTTAAGCAGTGCAGGCTAGCTTTCAGTGGTCCTAGCCACTTAAGTTATCGGCCTCTTGCTGATGCGTCCAACCAATAAACAGCATGATGAGATCATTCAAATGAACAGGCAGCACGAAGTTGGCGTGCAGCCTACATTGCAAACAACAGGTACAAGGTAATCACGCATTGCGATCCCTGCACCCTTTTTCAGGAGTTATCCAATTTAGAGGTGTTTTAGTCCCAGATACCTGTACATCATGAATTAAGTACATTTGGCAGTTGCTACTAGCCTGATGTGAGATAAACACAAAATGAAGTGGAAATATTTGTTAACTGTAAAAATTTATTGGGTCCAGAATTCATTTGGCGGATAGAAACAATATATATCTCCTTGAAAGGATCTATCATTACTAATGATGAGCCGTCTAATCTTTGTTCATAGGAAAGGGACATGATGTCTATTATGGAGTTTGTGTTTATTTTTCAAAGTGAGATGCAGTCAGATTTTCAAGTCAAAAAGAGTCTCTAAGGAAATGACAGAATCTTGGTTAATCTGTTGTTGGCCATGACTATTACTCGTCAGTCTTTACTAGAGCTCATTTGAAATCAAGTAGTAGACACAGAGAGCAAGTACCACACATAGTGTTTTTCGGCAAATGATCTTAAATGTGACAGGCATAAGCAAACAGATTCCAAATATGCCAAATGTTATGGAATGTTATCTTTCTAGTTATAGAAAAAAAATGCTAGAAGTAATAATATCCCTTAACAGTATTGCATTGAGTTCCATAGGATTGGGCACCCTTTATATGGAAAATGGTTAAAATTAAATGTGTGTGTGTCAAGGTGATTTCTGTATTCAGGTTATATTGGGATAATTCAAACTATAAGATTAGTTCTGCAACACTGAGGTCAGATTCCAACTCATCACGCAAAGAATCAATTCAGTCCATCTGACCTGTGCTGGCACCAACTCTTCAATTGGTGCTATCCACTTCAATCCCATTTCCCAGTTTCCTTTTTCTATATTTTTCCTTCAAATACTTAGCCAATTCAATTTTTAACAATGTTGTAGCCTCTGTCTCAATAGTCACTTGTGGTAAAGCATTTCACCCTCTCATAATCCTCTATGAAAACAATCTTCTAACTTTCCCTTTATTCTTCTAATTCTAGATCTGTGCTCCAATGTTACTGATGTGTCGACAAATAGAAGCAATCGTTCAACTGCTTCCCTTCTCAAAATCCTATGGAGCTGGATCAGTCCCACTAAAGCAATCTGATTCCATTACCTTATCACTGTCATAGTTTATAGCATCACCTCAACCCCTGAATGAGAAGTTAGCCTTATAAATCTGAATTTGATACACATTTCAACCTAATGGTTGTGGTTGCATCTGTGAAACACTAACACCCCAAACTGTGAACCCCCACAGAAAATGATCATTTTATTCTTCACTGCCAGCCAATCACAGACTATTCAAGCTCACCAATCTCATCCCAGAACGTACAGACTATTTTGAGAAAACACATCAGCCATTAACCATCAGTCATTCTGTGACACCAATCACTGTTCCTCATCATTAGCAACGCTCAAGAAAAGTTAGGGTTAAGAAATGGATATTTGGGCCATGGCATTAAGTAAATTAGTTCTCCAATCATGACAGTTACTTGAATTACTTTTCTTGATAGATTATCTCTAAGTAAAAACGCTTTTCCTGATATATGTTCTAAATTAACTACTCATTATTTTCCATTTATGTGCTGTGATTATTCTACTTTCTTGTTGTACTTTGAAGTAAGAATCTGGGTTTAACGCATTTTGCCATTTAATATTTTATACAAAGTGACTCCTGACAATGCAGCCAAGCACCAATGTCATCAGTGCGTTCCCAGCTGCACACGTGCGCAGAACTGTTTCTTCCTGCAGTATGGTCCTGCAGATGCACAGCCTACTAATTGCGCATGTCCTCGAAAATGTCATCACGTATTGGAATGTCACTGTTTGCCCAGCCGCCCCCTCCCCACCCCTCCCACTGGCCTAATGAGCGAGTTGCTGAAAGCAGTTCTTCGCACATGTGTCAACCTTCGGCGCAAGTTTATGAAAGCAGATTTGGATTGGAAAGAGGAGATTTTCCTTGTGGTCATAGTCATTCAGCTTTTCACTCATTTCCACAAAAGATTTTCCTTTCAAGATTGCTTGAAGGTGAGTTGATCTGCTATTGTTTGATCTGAGATACATTCCATTTCCATTGTCTGGGGCTGTATGAAGCCAGCACGTGTGCTCCAGTCCAGAAGAAGGAAATTGAACAATGAATAATTGAACAGCATTTTATGCTCAATTTAAAAAGAAATGTATTTCTTTTCTAGCACTCTAGATTCATTCCTGTTATTGGCCCTGAGAACAGCATTGAACCACCATGGGATAGGACCAGTAACATTATTCTGAATGAAGCCCTACTGCGGAGGTGGGTAATAAGTGTTGGATAAGGTTTCATCGGAGATGTTTTCAATAGATGCTTTTATTGCAGAAGTTAAGAAGCATGTTCAACAGTAATTTCATTCAATGGAAGCTCTGACACTAATGTTCTTTCTTTTCATGTAAAGCATGCCTTCGAGACTACAATCCTTTCTGGTGTTTGAAACTTAAGGACGGCATGGAGACAGTGCAGGAGAAGACACAGAAGGATGATCCCTAGCCTGCAATATCATGGTAAACACTGGAGACATGAGCGCTGCAAAAACCACACAGTGACAAGCTGCTTAGTCTAAATTTTGCACCATGTTCCATGCTTTACTCTTGGTGGAAATGGTTCTAATCTAACTTGCTAAGTGTGACATAATTTGATAAGTGAATTGCAGTGTTACTGAAGAAAGGAGGCCCAGATTCAACCTACATTTTTGATTGGGATAAGCAAGAGCAGGGGATAAGTGAGACGTTCCATTTTCCACTGATCTCTGCTGAGAGGCAGGATTGGGTGTGAGAACAATTCCTAACAGTCTTTGGTTTCTCTTCCAGAGAAAGTTTAGGAGAGAGGTCCAGTGTAGAACAGCGAATTAAATAGGCTCAATGTTCTGAGCAACCATTTGATGCTCAGGAGCTTGTCATGATCTGAAAATGAACCTTGCATTTTATGGATGAAGTGGACATTTGATGCATCATCTGTAGCCCAGCAACTACAAAAATTCCAAAAGACTCTGGCGATTTTTCACCAACTTTGCCTTCTTCACATGAACAATAAACTAGCGGATTAGAGAGCCCAATTTTCATTCGCCGCCAGGTGCTCCACAGGAACAATCTCTTCAGTTCTGCATACCAGAAACTCGGCCCATCCCTTTTGCAAGAATGTCGGCAAAGCAGAACTCATGTAACCATGCAGAGCAGTGCCTCTAATGCTTTGACACATCAATGGGGGCGTTTTCAAGTTTATGCTCTTGTGTTTGTCTGTACTTAATAATCCATTAAACTCAGAAATGTTGAAAATGTTGAGGTTACTTGGTTGATATTGTTCCCTACTTTTCAACTGGACTACACATATTCCAAGTGTCTAGTGCCAACTTTTGCGTACTCCTACAGGCAGTTTTGTTTTTAACTACCCCACTAAGGACCACACGTTTTGGCAATCATTGCAGTTACACATCAAAGGGCAACATATGTCTATGATTATGATTCCTTCCTCACATTAATGTGATGGATGAGCCTGTTCGCTGCACTTGAAATTGAGAGCAATGTATCATTCTCCCCGCACATACTGTCTCACTCAGCAGTTCCACTTCACAGCTCTCTCCCTACCACTCTCTCAGCAGCCCCACTTTGCAACCCCACAGTCTATGTCCCACCCACCACCCCCCCCCAACCCACACACACTCTCCCTCACTGACCCCAACAGTTTGACACCTCTGCTGATCCGATGCTCAGTCTAGCTCTGTATTAGCTCATGCACTGGCAGTGGACATTCTACCCTGACATTTCTGATCATTTGCAGAGGGGTTACTGTGGCCAGCCAACCTGATCTTTGCTTGCATGGACAGCCTGGAGGAGGAGACGCAGCGACCCCTCGTTAAAAGGGGTGTGTGACATCTTAGACCTGCGTTCGTCCCCCCACAGCTCCCCAACACCCACAGTCTCTTTCTGTCTGTTCCCCCTGTCTACATCTCCTCCTCCCCCAGTCTCTCGCTCGGAGTCTCCCTCCCCTCCTCCGCCTATCTTGTCACTTTCTCTCTTTCTTCCCTTCCCCCGTGCAGGGAAGAAAGGCGGCGATTATGGGAGGGAGCGGGGAGAGAAAGCAGGGAGAAGAAGCGGGAGGGAGCGGGGAAGCGGGGGGGGGGGGGGAAAAGCGGGAAGGAGCAGGTGGGGAGAGAAGCAGGAAGGAGCAGAGGCGGGGGGGTGGGGGAAGAAGCGAGAGAGAGCAGGGGGTGAAGAAGCAGCGGGGATGGGGGGGTGGAGAGGGTAAAACGCTGGCCACCGAAGCACAAGGCAGGGATCGAGCGGCCGAGGGGAGGAAGCGGTGAGGCCAGGAACAAGCGGCGAGCAGACAGGCGCAAGAGGGAGCGTTGAAGAGAAGTGCGATGGCAGCAGGGAGCGGGGCACTGTTGGGGGTGGGATGGAGGCGGCGATCACAGCCATTGAGTAAATTTGGGCTTAATTTGTTTTTTGTGATAAATTGAACAGCGACATATTTATTACGCCACTACGCCTGCGACATTGTAGACTGTGACATTTCAGTGGATGAGGCTGTATTTGCGCATGTGCCAGTACTGCTCCACCTAGTGGGTGCATTGTCTGCAAATACAGCCTGTATTATACACTTCAATGAGGGCCCTCCCTCACCCTCACCCCCACCCACCCCTTCAGTTAGGGTCAGGTGTTCCCTCTTTTCTGTACCTTTTCTGATATAAATGCATAATTAATGTAGCACAGCGTAACGGTCGAACCAATGCACTGGAAAGTTGCACAAGTTTGAAATATAGTATACTAGCATGCACCCTGATTATTTTTGCTATCATTAAGTTTATTGCAAATAAGTACCATGCAAGAAATTTTGAAACCTAGCTCCTCAGTGTGACTTCTCACTTTATTTGTTTCCAGCTATATACTTAAAATATCTCAAGCTCTCCCTCATTTCAACCACCCACCCCACACCACCACATGTCTTCAGTACTAAAGCTGGAATGGTGTCAGGGCACATAGCTTTTGCAGTATCCAGTGCCTTCAACCATTTCTTGATACCATTGGCTGAAGTCTGGCATCTGTGATGCTGGTGACCTCAGGAGGAGGTTGAGATGGATCATCCACTCGGCACATCTCGCTGAAGATAGATGCAAATGCCTCAGCCTTATCTTTTGCACTGATGTACTGGGCTCCTCCATTTTGGAGGATGGGGATATTTGTGGAGCCTCCTTCTACTGTTGGTTGTTTAATTGTCCACACCATTCACGACTGGATGTGGCAGGACTGCAGAGCCTAGAGCTGATCCATTGGTTGTGGGATCGCTTAGCTCTATAGCATGCTGCTTCTGCTGTTTGGCATGCAAGTAGTCCCGGGTTGTAGCTTCACCAGGCTGACACCTCATTTTAGGTATGCCTGGTGCAGATGCTGGCATGCCCTCCTGCACTCTTCATTGAACCAGGGTTGGTCCCCCAGCTTGATGGTAATGGTAGAGTGGGGGAATGCTGGGCCATGAGATTACAGATTGTGGTTGAATACAATTCTGCTGCTGCTGATGCCCCCACAGCACCTCATGGATGCCCAGTTTTGAACGGCCAGATCTGTTTGAAATCTATCACATTTAGCATGGTAGTAGTGCCACACAACACGTTGGAGGATATCCTCAATGTGAAGACAGGACATCGTCTGCACAAGGACTATGCGGTGGTCACTCCTACCATACTGCCATGGACAGGTGCATCTGCGATGGGCAGATTGGTGAGGACAAGGTCAGTTAGGTTTTTTCTTTCTTGTTGGTTCCCTCACCACCTGCCGCAGCTATGTTCTTTAGAACTCAGCCAGCTCAGTCAGTAGTGGGCATTGAAGTCCTCCACCCAGAGTACATTCTGTGCCCTTGATACCCTCAGGTGTTTCTTCCAATTATTTTTTACTTGTTCATGGGATGTGGTCATCGCTGGCTACGACAGCATTTATTGCCCATGAGAAGATGATGGTGAGCCGCCTTCTTGAACTGCTGCAGTCCATGTGCGGTAGGTACACCCACAGTGTTGTTAGGAAGGGAGTTCCAACAACAGTGAAGGAACTGCGATATCGTTCCAGGTCAGGAAGGTGCATGGCTTGGAGGGTAACTTGCAGGATGCGGTGTTCCCATGCATCTGCTGCCCTTGTCCATCAAGGTGGTAGAGGTCGCGAGTTTGTAAGGTGCAGTCTAAGCAGCCTTGGTGCATTGCTGCAGTGCATCTTGTAGATGGTACACACTGCTGCTACTGTGCGTTGGTGATGGAGAGAGTGAATGTTTGTAGATGGGGTGCCAATCAAGCGGGCTTTGTCTTGGATGGTGTCAAGCTTCTTGAGTGTTGTTGGAGCTGCAGCCATCCAGGCAAGTGGAGAGCATTCCATCACACTCCTGACTTGTGCCTTGCAGATGATGGACAGGCTTTGGGGAGTCAGGAGGTGAGTTACTCACTGCAGGATTCCTAGCCTCTGACCTGCTAATTGTAGCCACGGTATTTATATGACTACTCCACTTCAGTTTCTGGTCAATGGTAACCCCCAGGATGTTGATAGTGGGCAATTCAGTGATCGTAATGTCATTGAATGTCAAAGGGAGATGGTTAGATTCTGTCTTGTTTGAGATAGTCATTGCCTGGCACTTGTGTGGCACGAATGTTACTTGTCGCTTATCAGCCCAAGCCTAGTGTCTAGGTCGACGCTGGGTGGTCCGTCCGGTTTTATTCCTTTTCTTAGACTTCGTAGCGGTTTGATAAAACTGAGTGGCTTGCTAGAGCATTTCAGAGGGCATTTAAGAGTCAACCACATTGCTGTGGGTCTGGAGTCACATGTAGGCCAGACCAGTAAGGACAGCAGATTTCCTTCCCTGAAGGACATTAGGTGAGCCAGATGGGTTTTTACAATAATCGACAATGGTTTCATGGTCACCATTAGACTAGCTTTTTCATTCCAGATTTATTAATTGAATTCAAATTTCACATATCTGCCATCATGGGAATCAAACCAATGCCCCCAGAGCATTAGCCTGGGCTTCTGGATTAAGAGTCCGGTGGCATTACCACTACACCACCACCTCTCCCTAAATTTAAACCTATAACAGTATTTTTTTTTTAAAAGGAGGCTTTCTTAGTGTAAAAGAAAGATTATTAAATTGCCTTTTTCCACATACATGATGTGCATCATAATGTGGAATATATATTACATACACAATATTTGTCTGAAGCTAGTGTACAGTTTGCCTAAATGATGTTTGTATATGGAGTACATTGATGCATTATGGCTTCTTAGTACCATTGTTCTTGCGCCAGGAATAATGAAAATTTAAGGGTTGAAACAATGTTTTATTCTTGAGGCTTAGTTAGATTGGGAAACAATTTGGGTCTTACTACTGGCATGCTGGTTGGATTCGCTAATTTTCTGCATGAATGAGTGAGACTATTGCTGTATTATTTCCTCTCTTGTTTTGACTGAAACTCTTTACCAACATCTCAATTGCTGTGGTAACATCACTGTGTAGCACATTCAGTTCCATGACAAAATAAAATGCAGGAAAAAAATCCTACGACTTTCTAATAATCTAATTAAATAGCCTACAGGTTTCTCCCAGACCACCAACTAAGACTGCTTAGAAACCAGGCACTAGCAGGCTAACAGTGTGATTCACAGCAACTCCAACTTTCCCTCTTTCCCTGCGAGGAAAATGGTCTGATTTTCATTTAGTATATGTTTTTTTAACATTTCAGCAACCATTTCACGAGAACATAATTTATTTTTAAAATATATTTTATTTCAACAATCTAGTTAAGGATTGGCTTGTTCTTCAGGTATACAGAGATCAATGGTTAGCAATTATATTATAAATGTATAGATTTCTGGACAATGGACAGGAAGATAAATCAGTCATATTGAAAATGTATTTTAATACAAAGATAATCCTTTTTCATTGTATATTTATACATTTCCAACATGAATGAGTTATGTTCTTATCCTATAAATCTGTTACTGCATCTTTGATGAACATCAACTCAGGATACAAGATAAGAATGGGTCTGTTGGAGCAATGAAATAATGCAATTATTTATCTAGCATTGACTGGTACTGTTTCAAGATTTTCCTACCTAAAGTAGAGAGCTGTTTAGTCCATGTGGTGGAGTCCCAGCGAAACTGAATCTTGGAGGGACCCAAATCCACACTGCACTGCGTTTCCAGCAAACGACGCATCTGAAACATGATCTAAATAATGGAATATTAATATTGGTTATAACATAATCAGCCAAATATTCTATCTGAAACTGATATAAATATTAAATACTCTGCTATGCAAACTGTACATATGACAATAATTAATGCAAAGAAAAAGTCACTGGGCAGGATTTTATATCAGGATGGGGGACCCGATGACAAGCCAGAGGGTTGGTGGAGGGGAGGTGGTGAGGTGACCCCACCTCGGCCCTCTATCAATACCCCCGGCCGAATTCAACAGTAGGCAGGCTATTAACTGCCTACCATTGGGGAAGCCATCCCTTTAAGGGACAAAATCCCACCTCCAGAGCTGCTCGCCAATCGGAAAGCCGGCAGTTCAGCAGTCCCCGCAGTGCCACCAGGAGTGGTGGTCACTGCTGGTACTGCAGGAGGCCTGGAGCAGCGCCACTGGAGACGACCCTGGAACCAAGGTAAAGGGGGGGGGGCTCAGGGTTGCCGGGGCCAGTCAGGCATGTCCCTGGTTGGTGAGGTCAGGGGAGGGGGTGAGGATGAGGGTGGAGGAGGGGTGAGAATGAGGACGGGGGCTTCTCTGTGGGCCATGGATTTCCTCCAGAAGAGGGACCCCACCCCGACCTCGCTAGGAGGTGCCAGATTTCAATTAGTGGTGTCTCCACATAGCGGTGGGCCTCTCCTTTGCTGGCTAAATGCCACTGAAGGCAGGAGGAAGCCCTTAATGGGCCACCTAAGTGGCTTAATTGGCCTCCCAGTGGACTTCCTGTCCGTCATTGTGCCAGCTACGGACAAAATGGTATGGGGGCAGGGCAACGTTGGGCATGCCGCCTGATGCCACTCCACATAATTTTGTGCACCACCCCCACCTCCCACCCCATCTCCACGACAGATTCGTATACGGATTAGTATAAATGGGTGGTTGATGGTCGGCACAGACTCGGTGGGCCGAAGGGCCTGTTTCAGTGCTGTATCTCTAAACTAAATTCTACACTTTGACTTTGCCAGCATCAATGGTTGCCAAAAAGATGGCAATACACACTTACCAGTTCCTTGCTGAATAGGAATGGAATATCGTTCTTCTTAGATGCTGCCCAATTGATGAAGTTCAACACATGCTCTAAGTGCTTACACAAACCCATCACTGCTTGAAGCTGGTGCTCCAGTTTGTGCTTTCGTTCATTTGTGATTCTCTGTGTAATCAAAGGAATGTAACATCATGATCATCAAAAACAGCTTCCATCGCATCAGAAATGTAGGACAGACACAGTTACTAATTTTTCAAATAAGACAGAACAGGGGCAGAAGGACAGATTTAGTGAGCCTGGTGTGATGTTGATTTTGGTTCACGTCCTGTGGAAATCCTTATCAAGTAGATAGACGCTAGCATACATACTTGGGTAAATTCACTTATTCCACACTTCCAGTGGAGAGCTGAACTCAAGGAACAGCAGATTAGAGAATCAGGGCTGAAGTGCTGTAGTCCTATTTCAAACCTGCATTCTTTCAAGTGCGGCTGCCATTGGTTGATTGGAATTTTACACTACAGTCCATGGGCTCAGTGAATTTACATTCAAGTCTGTGCCCTCAAGCTCCAGCTAGAGGGTGGCAATCCAAAGGCGTTGATCATTTGAACAAAATATTCAAGGTTGGATGGGCCTGAGTGATCTGTGATTTTGTAGCATGTTTCTCTGTTACAGCTATTCAGTCAACTACCGATCCACACAAAGGGGAACAATAAGACTGAGCTCTTACAGTCGTTTATCACCAACAGTAGTTACAGCACTTTATTCATGGCACTGTATCCTATTCTCCTGACCAAACATTTTCAGTGTAAGGCGATAGTCTGTTCCAGGTGAATTTCTTCCCTTCAAATGCAAGCTGTTTCCACATTCAGAATTATCTGTTCAGTGAGGAGGAGGGGTGGCTATCCCCTCAAGCTTTAGTTATAAAAATCAATCTTCCCAATTCATAATACTTGTTTTTTAAAATAGCAATAGAACTGACAGTAGAATAGTGGAAAAAGGGTGTTGCACCTCCTTGGAGTGCATAAGCAAAATTCAAGCTTACAATGTTCTCAGTGCCAATATTTTGATTTAAACTGTGCTATCAGTACAAGATGTCGAGCAAAAAAGCCTTTGCCCATAAGAAAGGGAATATCAGAATGCAATTCATCCCCAACACCAATCTTGCCTGCCTCCTTCATGCACATTTGAAAGAAACATTGCCAGATGTGTTGAAGCAGATTGCCACATACGTGCCAACCTGGTTAAGAAATGATGCCTGGCTCTGGGAGAATTAAAGAGCAGGAGAAAACTATATATAAAATAACCACACAAAAAAAAAGCACACTTTCTAACCCCTCAGGAAGACAATCGGCAACGGTTTGTTAACAGTTTTACAGATAGTGGAACTGCTTAGTTGACATCTCAATTCTAATATGTGACAGGAAGTCAAATTGAAGGTAAGTTACAACACGTAATGCAATTCAGCTGTTTGAAGTGATGAACTCTCACTTGACACACATATACTGAAAACTGCTTCTAAACAAAACAATCAAAAATGAAACCACAAGAATAAAAAACACTTTGGCATTCACTGTATGCCATTATATTACTTGCCTGTTACACAGAAATAATCTACAAACCTGTAACTGGTGTGCAAGTACAATACTATCAGAACATGTCTCTTGAATATCCTTTCCTCTTCAAAGCAGGTTCAAACCCAACAAATGCCAATGACTGCAGCCTTGTACTTACACTACAATTGGGTTTCTTGAAATGGTTGTAAAAGTGAAAATAGTTTTGATGCATCACAGTATGCCTCACCTCCAGCTGGTCCATGAGAATATTCACTCGTTTATTTAATTCATTTATCATGATCATCTTTGCCATCTTGATCTGATTTTCTACCTTCGTCCGCACTTGTTTTAATTCATTTAACCTGCAAGACAGATTTTCTTCTCAGTAAAATTGTATCTGAATAGAATTGCATTTGCATCATTTTACTTGATTGGTTGAAGGGAGTAAATCACTATATTGTCCAATAGTACGAGTATCCATGTAAACCTTATAGGGGCTATGATTTTATCCTAATCCCACTAAAATATACAAACAGGTTTGGTGGGGGTGGGGGAGGGGAGAATTCTTCTATTTTTCGATGGATTTTCCACCCACACACATCCTCTCCAACTAAGAACAGACTAAAGATGAGCTTCCAGGCCTCCAGCAATGTTACTACACTGGCTGGAATGCTCGGTAGGCTGTCTTCTTGAATCTCTGTAGTCCATTTTTGTAAGAAAAATAAGGAGGTCACATATTACTTGCGAACTAAGAAACTAAGGCAGGAATTTTTCCAAGTGCCAGAATGTTCCACCACGCAGATGGATGGCGAAATGTTACCGGCAGCGACCAATTAGGAGGACCGCCGTTCAATCAGAGGGCCGGCAACTAGGCAGCCTCAACAGCACCACTGCTTGAGGTGGCCACTGCTGAGACTGCAGAAAGAGGAGGCCACCTACTCTCCTACATCTTGAGGCGCCCTCGAAGGCCAGGTAAGTTTTTTTTTATTTAGTGTGCCAGGGTCAGGCAGGCAGGCCCTGGCGAGCGGAGGGATGAACCCTCCAGCAGCATGCCAGAGCCACAGGGGAGGCCATTGCCACCGGGGGGGTGGGGGGGGGGCCTCCATGGGCTATGGAGCAGCCATTAAGGAAGGCCCCCCCATACCCCCCAGCACCCCATTGGGAGGTGGCGGTGATTTACCTGCCATTCTCCCCATGTGGTGGGAGCCCAATCGTCCCAATGCTAATAACATGCTGGCGGGGGTGGGAAGTGGCTGTTAATTGGACAATTAATTTGGTTAGTTGGGGCACTTGCGCCACTGCTGTTCCAGCTGTTCAGAATATCCCATGGTGCCGGGAAGACCTCGAGCTCCCCTCCCGATGACTTCAGCTGCCATTTTACGAGGCCTCTCGCCTCCCAGCCGATCTCCAGAGGGTTGGTAATATCCAGCCCTAAATGGAGCACAGGGATCTGGCTGTACAAATACATAAATCACAAAGTTACGTCGTGGGTCAATAAGCTCATAACAAAAGCAAACCAACGCTAGGGTTTATATCTACAGGGATAGAACTGAAAAGTAGAGACGTTTATGCCGAACTTGTATTGAACCTTGGTTAGAGCACATGTGGAGTGTTGTGAACAGTTCTGGTTGCTATATTATAAAAAGGATATACAGGGGCTGAAGAGGTGCAGAAATATTTACAAGGCTGATACCAGAACTATGAGGTGATGCATGTCAGGAAAGGATGAATAGGCTGGTTTTCTTTTCTCATGTAAAGAGAAGGTTGAAGGGTGACCTAATAGAAGTCTTTAAAGTCTTGGGGCGGCACAGTGGTGCAGTGGTTAGCACCGCAGCCTCACAGCTCCAGGGACCCGGGTTCGATTCTGAGTACTGCCTGTGTGGAGTTTGCAAGTTCTCCCTGTGACCGTGTGGGTTTTCGCCGGGTGCTCCGGTTTCCTCCCACAGCCAAAGACTTGCAGGTGATAGGTAAATTGGCCATTATAAATCGCCCCTAGTGTAGGCAGGTGGTAGGGAATATGGAATTACTGTAGGGTTAGTATAAATGGGTGGTTGTTGGTCGGCACAGACTCAGTGGGCCGAAGGGCCTGTTTCAGCGCTGTATCTCTAAAAAAAAAATTTTTTTTAATAAATAAGTATATGAGGTAATAGAGGATTGTGCTAATAGTTAGTTGAGGAAGGATGGGAGGATGCTCAACTGGAGCATAGATGCTGCCATGGACTAGTTGGGATGAATGGCCTGCTTCTGTGTTGTATATCCTATGTAGTCTGTGTGGTGAAGGTGCTAGCCAAAGCACAAGGCTAAATTCAAGATATTTCAAGCAAGAAAGTTTCAGTGGCATTACTCAGTTTGATGATTTGACATAATATATTCTATTCAATTATCTTCCCTCTATTCCCTCATTTGCTTTATTGTCAGCAGTTTCCAGAGGACAGACAGGTGATGTACCCGCAGGTTTGTAGCAATATCAGATTGGTGCCGACTCCTGGAAGGTGTGCAAGACCAGCAGGCCTGACCATTTCTATGATGTTCCCTCCATCCCTGAAGGCAAGCTCTTAGCCTCTGCTTTGTATCTGTACATAATGGCAAAGCTGAGATCAGGAACTCTACACAAGTGAAATTTTTATGTATGCTGGATAATTTTAGGAAGAGTTAGTGTGGGTGCCAAATGGGATTATTGGCAATAGGAACTTCCACCCCTCTGCATGGGAAATCAGAGGAACTGATTTACAGCACACCTTGGTGGTGTGTAGTATCACCATGCCAATTCTCACTTCAGTGGCAAAGAAGGCAATAAATAAATAGAAAGAATTATTGATCTTCCTCATCATCCTATTTAGTTTAATTTGAACATACAACATGGAGTAATCATTTAAATAGACTTTTTTTAAAGCAACAATGTCTTTATGTTCCTAGCCACTGTGCATGGAACCATACCTCAGTGAGGCAATCAACACCTTCAGATGGATGGGAAATGGAGAAAATTGGAGATTTTTTTTCATTCGCAGGTAGTCTCCGACTAGTGATTCCTCAGAAAATGAGCCTTTGATCTTTGTTGTGGCATCTTACAGAGGCTCAAAGTGAAAGTGAGACAGGTCTTTACAATGACTACACTTCAGCATACTTTATTGGCTGTGAAATGCTTTTGTAATGTCCAAAGGATGTGAAAGGCACTATGTAAATACACTTTATTTCTAACAGTGAAAGGTCTGTGAGGTAACTCTGTAACCACTCATATTTTTCTTTTAAGCACCATTTCAATGTTGGTATCACCAACACAGTTGCGGTCATAATTATTCTGTATAGGTAAGATATCAAGGCAACACTAAGCTTAATCTTCATCCAGTCAATGAATGACAGTAAACTAATATCAAAAGTAAAAATGCTAACATAGTTCTGTCTCATACTGAAGCAAACAATCTTACTATTATGTTCAGTTCTGGGCACTGCACATCAGGAAGCATGTTGTGGCCTTGGAGCGATGTGGTGCAGAATACCAGGGCTACAAGGGTTAAATTGCGAGGACAGATTGCATAGTCTCGGCTTGTATTCCCTTGATTAAAGGATCATCTAATAGATGTGTTTAAGATGATTAAAGGATTTGAAAGGGTAGGTAGAGAGAAACTCTTTCTTCTGGTGGGAGGAGTCCAGAACAAGGGGGCATAACCTTAAAATTAGAGTTCATTTGTTCAGGGGTGATATCAGGGAGCATCTTTTCACATGAAGGGTATTGGAAATTTGGAACTCCCTCCAAAAACCTGTTGAGACCAGTTTCAATTTAAAATATTGAAATTGAGATAGATAGGTTTTTGGAATAAGAAACAGGTAAATGGGGTTAAGTTACAGATGGAACAGGCTCAAGGGATTCCAATGGTCTACTCCTGTTGCTATATTTCTATTAATGTTCACTGATTAGAATTAAATACATTTTAAGTCTTCTTTCAGAAAATTGTTTTGTTCTTTATACCAATCATTTGGTAACACTGCTGTATTTTGTGCTTCTGATGCTCTCAGGGAACCTCCCAGCGAAATTTAATGTCTCCTCATTTACATAGTGCTAGCAATCTGCATCCTACACTGGCAGTACAAAAGCCAGAAGGAGCAAGATTTCCCGAACAGGAGCTGAAACATGAAGGCGGAGCTTCTTAAAGTGGCACCAGATTTCCTCTTGGTGGCAAAGTTTGAAATTGGATATTTTCTATTGTGAATTGTCCAGGGATGGAAATTACCTTGCAAATATCTTATGGTCTAGAAATTTGAGTGTGCCCATTTTTGGGCATACAGGAGGCTCAGGGACCAACCAATCCACATTGTCTGACTGGACTGGCCTAAGGCACACCCGATATTAGACCTCAGGCCTCCTGACCATCGAGCTGCAGACACCGAATAGGCATCCCAAGACCAGTGAAGAGGAATAGAAGATCACGCCACTGCAATGCCAGAAGCGGCCATCAGGGAAGTATTTACAGGGGATATTAGCAAATTTCAGAGCTAATTAATACAATATTTATCAAATCTTGTGACAAAAAATTACATTAAAAAAATGTAAAACTCTGGATTTTTAAAAATGCTAATATATTTGGTTTTACAGATTTAATTGAGTGTTTAGAATAATCACTATTGACTGGATATAAATGGGGCCCTTGTATTAGCAAGGCTATTGCCTTCTCGTGGGAACAGAATTGGGTAGCTAGATTTGGGGAAAACATTCATCAATCCTCAAATGATTTTTGATCAAACACAATTTTTTTCAATCTTGAACTGGCATTAGTAGCTCCATATGGAATAAATGATATAACATAATTATTTCAAACTGCTTTGCTGAACTAGTTTTAGTCTTGTGCTTATGCTTTTTTGAGTTAAAGTAGACCGTGTTACCTGTCCTGCGTTTGTTTTGCTGAGCTCTGGATGCTGACTTTTTTCTCTTCCACTTTCAGTGTCAACTCTTCCAAAATCATTTTCTGATTCTGCAAAGCGTCTTCTAGATATTTGAAACTGTGGGCAAGAAGTAGGAAAACCAGATGGTTAGAAAAATCAGCACTTCTGTAGCCACTGAAAAATTAGGCCCGTCCACTGATATACTTTACTAACAATCCACTCCCACCACCACTGAAGGAGTTTCTCCTCACACCCCAATGAGGTAGTGTTACATCCCCACTCCTGCTCCCTCCTCCATGCACCTCATTTCTTCACTCTTCTTCCCTTTTCCCTTGCTCCCTTCATCCGTACAATTTCATTCACCTTGGTCTAAATACTACCTTGCCCTCTAATCTTGTTTTTAAAATTTTTTTAAAAAGTAATCTATTCTACCAATAGATACAAAATTGATACCAGCATCCCCATAAATTTAAATAACTCTGGAAGCATTTATCCTGCATATTAGAAAGGGATTTTGAAATTTTGAAATTAAAAAGAATTAAAGCAGCTTTAAACCTGCAGGCACCTGGCCAGACATGCTGGAACATTGTAATTTTCCTAGCAGTGTGTGCAATGCTGAATGACTCTGCACCTCTTTTAGCTCCCTCCATCTTACCTATGGCCTTTGTGTTGTGTTAGTTGGCAATTCCAGCAGGCAAGCACATCGCAGGTCTCACAGAACAGCTTCAGCGGCTCTTTACTGTGCAGCGGACAAAAGAGAGGGAACTCACTGACTTCACTCTCATCACCTGCAGATGAAACACAATAACACACTCAAGTTTTAAAGTAATGCAGGATGCAAACACATCTGAAATTTAATTTCTAGCTGGTTTGCATCAATTGATTATGTGCTTTTTTTTTTAAAAAAAGCACTCAAGGGACAAGCATTCCAGAATCTTGCACACTCACGGAATCCAGAAAAAGGATATTCACAGAAATTAGCCAGGATAAGCAATCCATTGTTTTTAACATACTCTTCCTAGCCAAAAGATGCCAACTGTTCAAAGCCAACCATTCTGACTTTTCAAAGGTGTAACGATGCAAATGGGAAAGACCGCTAATGTTTGTAGACAGTGCTTCACCCAAGTAAGCAAGTCCGTAATGCCAAATTGCGAGTGTCAGCATACTGTTTGGTCACGTGGTGACCAAGAGCTGAAATCCATAGACACAAATCATTCAATAAAGTTGCTAGATTGCAATCAGGTGCAGGAATTCCAGAAACTATTTTCTGTCCTTAGCACAGGAATACGAAGGTCAATGATTCCCCTTATGATGATCAACTAAACCAGCAATTTGCTAGGGATCTCTGTATTTAAGGTAGAGGTAGGCAGATACTTGACAAACAAGGAAGTCAAAAGGTATCTGGAGTATGCAGGAAAGTGGAGTTGAGTTCACAAACAGATCAGCAATGATCTTATAGAATGGCGGAGCAGGCTTGAGGAGCTGAATAGCCTACTCCTGCTCCTAGTTCGTATGTTCGTATGTGACCTTCCTGGCCTGAGGTAGCTCAGTTATGCACGGAGCCTGAAGGGAATCCCACTTTATTTCTGTACCAGTTTAGTGCAACGAGTATTATAACTTACTTACAAATTGCACAAATGCTTTGTTATTACTCTGGAGAACCAGATTTCATTGTCTTCCTAATAGTTCAAAATACATCAGAAAATCCACCAAACTTGCAGCATTCAGCTGATTTCTAATTAGTGTGTGAGCAGCTGTATTTTAGCATATGTACCAAATACAATTGTTTGGAGTAACAGAAATAATAAAAATGGCCAACAGTGGATATATCAAAATCTTAGATTTAACAAATCTGCCAATATTATTGATAATGTCATTGGCTATTGTTATGAGTAGGAAGTAAAGCTTTGTTCCTGTGTGACCCAATTGATTAGCATCAATATCACAATGGAGTTTCCTAAAAACAAAGAAACTCTACAAATTTCTAATAACTTGCACTAATATAAATGTGGTAAAACGTCTCAAGGCACTTCACAGCAACGTTATCAAACAAAATCTGACACCAAAACATATAAGGAGGTACTAGGGCTGTAAAATCGGGCTCCATACCAGCACTACGGAAGTCGGAAACCACAAAAGTGTGGGCTGGGCTGATTCCATCAAGGCACATCCTGACTGTAAGGACACTAATGTGGGGAGCCATGCATGCACTGGAAGCATGTAGAGTGAGTGGATTCTGACATTAAATAGCCTCTAATGCTGATTTGGCATATGGTTTGCCATTTTGCATGAATCAGGTCCAGTTAGCACCCTCTCTTAAACACTCCCAGCTGAACAACTGCACAACAGACCCCCATTAGTGTTCAAATGCTAAACATCCAAATCTCAGGCCAACAGGTGAGGTGCTTTTGACTTTCTTTTGCCGATGCAGTTACTGGAAGTACAGTGTTCTGTATTATTGAAGTTTTGCAAAACTTTAGGATTTACAAGGGAGCAGTGCTGAATCTCGGCAAGGAGGTCAGCAGTTGGTAAGCCCATCAGGAGACAGCCTGCTTCAGTAATGGGGGCACAGGGAGAAGGAGGAGGGCTCTTAATAGAAGGCCCTGCCCACAGAGAGTCATTATAGAGCACTCCTCCTACAGCCAGGAGTAGTGTGTCAGGTGTCTGCATTTCATCAACGAAGTGCTGACCGAACTGTGTCATCCTACAACATGACCTGCAGCCATACAGCAGGGTGAGGATGGTGCTGCCAGTGGCAGTCTAGAAAAGCAGGGCCCTAAACTTCGATGCCAGTGGATCCTTTCAGATGGGAGCAGGTGACATTAGCAACATCTCACAGTTTGCCATCCATCACTGTATCAGGGAGGTGACAAAGCCCCTGTATAGGAGGAGAAGGAAAGTCATCACCTTCTTATTGACTAGAGAGAAGCAAGAGGAGAGAGCACATGGCTTTGCCAGATTAGTGGGATTCCCATTGGTGCAGGGTGCAATAAACTACACACACGATTCTATGGGCCCGAAATCTTAACAAGAAGATGCACTGGAAAAGCAAGATCTACCACTTAATTAACATCCAGTCGGTGGGCGGCTGTGCCCAGATGACACTCGGTGAATGCCCGCTATCCTGGCAGCAGCCGTATCTGCCATCTTTGGGCCACCACGAAGAACCAAAGGCCGGCTGCTCGCTGACAAGAGATACCTGCTCTACATCTGGCTCGTGACTCATCTCTGCCACCCAAACATGCACGGAAAGCATCTTGAAACAATGGCTGCACTGCCCAGACTCGGGGAGAGCCCTCAAGTACTCACTGGAGCATGTTTTCATGTCCATGGTGGTACGCTGCACCCTTCAAAACCTTCTAATCATGAGAGCTTAGGAAGGAGTGAGAAAACAGGGAACTGCAGGCCAGTTAGCCTGACATTGGTCATCATGAAAGTGCTGGAATCTATTATTAAGGAAGTCTTAACAGTGTATGTAGAAAATCATAGTATGATCATACAAAGTCAACACAGTTTTACAAATAGGAAATTGTTTTTGACAAATTTATTAGTTTTTTGTGAATCTAACTAGCAGGGTAGATAGAGAGGAACCTGTAGTATACTAAAGAGTTCAAAAAAGCATTTGATAAGGTGCCACACAAAAAGTTAATAAGCAACACAAGGCTCATGGAGTTGGGGGGGTTGTATATTAACATGGATAGAGGATTAGTTAACAAACAGGAAGCAAAGAGTAGGAATAAACAGGGCATTTTCAAGTTGGCAGGTTGTATCTAGTGGAGTGCCGCAAGGATCAGTGCAATCAATACTAATGATTTAGATGAAGGGACAGAGCATAATGTATCAAAGTTTGCTGATGATACAAAGTTAAGTGGGAATGCAAGCTGTGAGGAGAACACAAAGAGACTGCAAAGAAATATAGACAGGCTAAGTGAGTGGGCAACAAGGTGGCAGATGGAGTATAATGGGGGGAAAGTGTGAGGTTATTCACTTTGGTTGTAAGAATAGCAGAATATTTTTAAAAAGGCATGAAACTTGTAAACGTTGTGTTCAGAGGGACTTGGGTATACTTGTATAAGAAACACAGAAAATTAGCATGCAGGTACAGCAAGCAATTAGGAGGGCAAATGGCATGTTGGCCTTTATTGCAAGTGGATTAGAGTACAAGAATAAAGAAATATTGCTACAATTGTATAGGGCTTTAGTGAGGCCATACCTGGAGTCTTGTGAAGCATAGACTTGCATTGGAGACAGTACAGTAAAGGTTCACGATATTGATCCCTGGGATGAGAGGGTTATCCAATGATGAGAGGCTGAGTAAGTTGCATCTATATTCTCTGGAGTTTAGAAGAATGAGAGGTGATCTCATTGAAACATACAAGATTCTGAAGGGGCTTGACAGGGTAGACACTGTGAAGTTGTTGCCCCTGACTGGAACACAGGGGGGCACAATCTCAGGTTAAGCAGCTGATCATTTAAGACAGAGATAAGGAGAAATTTCTTCGCTTAAAGGGTTGTGAATCTTTGGAATTCTTTAACCCAGAGGGTTGTAGATGCTCCATCATTGAATATATTTAAGGCTGAGATAGATTTTTAGCCTTGGAGGAAATCAAGGGATATTGGGAGCATGTGGGAAAGTGGAGTTGAAGCCGAAGATCAGCCATGATCATACTGAATGGCAACAAACCAAATGGTCTACTCCAGCTCCTACTGCTTATGGAACAAATAGCCCTTGCCACCAGGCCTTTAAAGGCCACCTGTCTTACGGGTGCCTGTGCCCAACATAGTGCTCCGACGCAGTGCTACCCAGTGGCTGCAGCATGGCTCATAGAAGACCACTGACATTCAGTGGAGGAGACTGAAGATGGCCTTGCAGGATGACCTCAAGCAGCTCTGGTGTTGTGCGCCCGGCTTTGGTCTGCACCACGTCGTTATGGGCGCAGCAGTCTGGGCTGGTTGGCTGAAAGGTAAGAACATGGACCCTGGCGGAGTGGCAGTGGTGGAGCATGAATGCTGTCATTCTCAGAAGGGGTAGCAGATTTATGCACCTTGGAGCCACTGCCACTCCTCACAGTGTGATGCCTCAGTAATCTTAATAATCTGTTGGAGGACAGATTGCTGGACTGCTGAGAGAGTGTGCATTGCCCTTTGAGCACTGCCATTTGCAACCAAGATGCCAGCACTCTCAGCAGGCCAGGTGAGAGAGAGGAACAGAATTAACATTTTAGATCGATAACTTTTGTTGAGTTCTGATGGGCACCAATCTTTCCAGGATGCCCTGTACCAAATTGGAGCTAGACTCTTCATGCTCCCAGACAGTGATAAGAGGCACTTTGGCAGGCCTATCAATGCACCAGCATTTTCCTCTAAGCCACCCCATCAAAGTCCTCAGCTGAGTCCTTTGCAGAATTCATCTGCAAACTTGGCCTCCAGTGAGCTGGCACATGAATTATCCTTTCCCCTGGACTGGCGCAGCTCACTTGTGACTCACCACGTGCTGATCCCAACTCTATGCTACCCTCTAAAATGTGTGCGGGGCCAGTATCTGAGCTGGTGACTGCGAGTGTCAGATCAAGTGACGGTGCTTCTTCATTCGAACTTTGGTGTAGCCCTCACCCTTCATGACGAGGCTGAACTGGCTGGCCAGGTGGGAGTTTTTGGGTATCTGAAAGCAGAAATACAAAAGGGGAGGGTTAGAACATAACAAACAGGAGCAGGAGTACGTCATTTGGTTCTTTAAGCCTGCTTTACCATTCAATACAATCATAGCTGATCTTCTACCTCAACTCCACCTTCCTGCACTATCCCCATATCCCATAATAGCCAGAAATCTATCGACCTCTGTTTTGAATTTTGAATATACTTAATGATTGAGCATCTATGACTCTCTGGGATAGAGAATTCTAAAGATCCACAACCCTTTGGCTGAAGAAATTTTTCCTCATCTCAGTCCTAACTGGCTGACACACAGGCCCCCACCTGCCAAGAATGAGGCACATTGATTTCGCCACATGGACATTAAATTTCAAATTGTTGCTGGGAAGAAGAGAAGGCCTGTGACAAGGGGTTGCCAGATCCTGGCTGGAAAGACATTTTTGCATATTAACAGACAGTGTTTGGAACAAAGGAGCAATCCCCTGCTCCAATACAATCCACAAACAGATGTGGTCAAACCAGTTAGTCAAATGACTAACCTGCTTGGTAGTCTGGATTTTTTTCTGAATTATACAGTTTGAACGGAGAGCCTGCAGAAAGCAGAATGCTCCTGGACTGAAGCTGACCTCTCCTGTCTGTCTGTTCCCATCTCTTTCTCATGGAACTCCAAAACCCAGTGAAGACACATGAACCCCAAGAGAGACATCTCCTAGGTTGAACAAGGTTTAAGAAGAATACTGGGCCCCAATGAAAAGCAAGATCTACCTACAATCAAGAACTCTATAGTGAGCTCGACGAACCATAACAACAACTCCAGATATTGCCTCAAACTTTTCCACTTTATTTTTCTTCTGCTCTTTTCTGTCTCTAATTGCATATGTGTATCGCATATGCATGCTAGGGTGGGCGTGTCACGTTACCGTAGGCGTCAACCAAATTAGAGTTTAAGTTTAATAAAATTTCACCTTTTCTTCTTTAAACCTAAGAAAGTCTGGTTGTGCTGGTTTCTTGGCCTTATAATTAGACAGCGGTGAACAAGGATTCACCACGGGGGAGCTAAAAACACAGTGTGTTTAAAAATTAAACCCTGTTACAGTAAGACCAGGTGAAGGCTGAAAGGGAACCCTAGACCTCTTTCTCACCTGGCCATAACAACCTTATCCTGAGGTTCTGACCCCAGTTCTAGAATCTCCAGCCAGGGGAAGCATCCTCTCAGTCTTTACTCTATCAAGCCGCTTAAGAATTTTATATCTTTCAATGAGATCACTCTCACTCTTGTAAATTCTGGAAAATATAGGCCTCGTTTACTTCAGCTCTTCTCATAGAATAATCCCCTCATCCCAGAAATCAGTCCAGTGACCTTTCAGTGCATTTTCTCCAAACTAAGTATATTCTTCCTTCAGTCAGGAGACCAAAACCCCAGTTTCACTTAGGCCCTTCACTAATATTTTTTATTTGCTCATGGAATCCGGGCATCGCTAGCCAGGCCAGCATTTACTGCTCATCCCTAATTGCCTAGGAGAAAGTGGTGGTGAGCTGCCTTTTTGAACCGCTGCAGTCCATGGGATGTAGGTACACCAACAGTGCTATTGGGAAGGGAGTGCCAAGATTTTGACCCAGCGACAATGAAGGAACGGCGATAAGGGTCCAAGTTAGGATAGTGTGTGGCTTGGAGGGGAACTCGCAGGTAGTGGTATTTTCACACATCTGCTGCCCGTGTCCTTCTCGGTAGTACAGGTCGCAGGTTTGGAAGGTCATGTCGAAGGAGCCTTCATGAGTTGCTGCAGTGCATCTTGTAGATGGTATACACTGCTGCCACTGTGCATCAGTGGTGAAGGGAGTGAGTCTTGAAGGTGGTGGATGGGGTGCCAATCAAGTGGGCTGCTTTGTCCTAGATGGTGTTGAGCTTCTTGAGTGTTGTTGGAGTTGCACCCATCCAGGCAAGTGCAGAATATTCCATCACACTCCTGACTTGTGCCCTGTAGATAGTGGACAAGCTTTGGGGAGTTCAGGAGGTGAGTTACAGTAAGACCTCGTCACTCATTCCAATCCTTTGAAAGAAAGGCTAACCTGCCATTTGCTTTCCTAATTACTTGCTGTACCTGCATGTTAACTTTCTGTGATTTGTGTATAAGGGCACCCAGGCCTCTCTGAATGCCAACATTTCCCAGTCTCTCATCCTTAAAAAAAAAATTGTTTTCCTATTTTTCCAAGCAAAGTGGATAACTTCACATTTTCCCATATTTATCCACATCATATTCCATGTCGGTAAGGGAAGGGGTGTGGGTGGAAGCAAGAGGTCCATGGTCACACCATCTGCAGCTTGCACTTCATGCCCGATAGCAGGGTGTGCAAGATGGGATTTGAGAAGGGGCATTAGGTAGGAACATACCATAATTCTGATTGTTCTCCACGATGCCAGATGCAACAGCCTCAGCCACAGCTGGACCCACGATGTACAACACCATCTCCTCCAGAGGGCTCAGGAGATGCAGGCATGCCTGTCCCCAGCCAGTTCTCTGCTGCTCCATGAAGTTATGGGCCACCTTGTCCTGCAAGAGAGAGGGAAGATTGTCAGTGAAGTGTGTTGCAATGCATTTGGGTTATGTGCCTGGCATAGCTGAATAGCTGGAAAGTATGTGGAAGCAGTGAGAGATGGGTGTGAGGCTGGCAGCATTGGTAAATTCATGAGGATGAGGTGGTGTATCTAAATGTTAGGCATTAGTCTTGATTACTGATGGGTGAGTAATGGGACTGTGGTGCATTGAGCAGCGTAAGCGGTTAGTTGTGCAGTGGGTAGAAGATGCATTCACTGACCTTGACCACCCATGGGAAGTCACTGAGCTTTTCAAGCATGGCAGCCAAATCCTAAAGGCCAGACTCTGGGAATTAACCTCCCCGGCCCTTCTCAGAGTGTGCTTTGAGTGCCTTCTGGCTCCCTGTGGAAATATAGAGTCTCTCCTTCTTTCCACTTCCATCACTATGGTCTCCAGCGCTGCATCCAAAAAACCGGCAGCCTTCTCTTGAGTCTGTCGCTCCATTTTTTGTCAAGCTGTCCGAAAACTGTTGCAGCAGCTCATGTTGCATGAGTGCAGCTCCCCTTTAAGAGCGGCAGGCTGCCTTTAAGAGTCCAGGCTAGCTGTTCGTCATGCTCGTCATGCAAGCTGCAGGGTCCCCTGTAGAGCTTGCAGCCAGTCTAAAGCACATTTTGTGCTGGACTGTGTTACGACCAGGTGAGAAGGGGTCTAGGGGTTCCCTCTCAGCCTTTGCCTGCTTTAACCGTAACAGGGTTTAATTTTAGAAACACTGTTTTTAGCGCCCCCTTCAGTGAATCCTTGTTCACTGCTCCAATTGTAAGGCAAAGAAATCAGACAGGATTCCTCAGATTTAAACAAGGTAGAAGTTTATTAGTCTTAAACTCTAATCCGGTTAATGACTCGACCACGCTAGCATGCGTATGCAATAAACACACACACACACAGACAGCGACAGAAAAAGTAGAAAGAATAAAGGGGAAAAGTTTGAGGCAATATCTGTTAGTTATTTACTGTCCTTTGAGTTCAACGTGGAGTCTTTGGTTGCGGGTAAGTCCTGCTATTCAATGGGGCCCAGTTCATGCTTCAACTTGTTTCGATGTCGGAGTCTTTTCTCTCTTGAGGTGTATGGGTCCGGTGGCTTGGGGAGAAAGTGAGAGAGAGTCAGCCAGGAGAGAGGCTTGCTTGTTCCAGCTTCAGTTGCATAAGCCAAAACCAAGTTGGCCAGCAGGTGACTAACTGGCTTAACCACTTCTACGTTTGTGGATTGTATTATCTTAGCAGGCCCTGCAATGCGCTTCCTTACACCTTTAGTGTCTGGTGATCAAACTCCATTTGGGTTAATTGGATCAGGGAATAGTCCTTTATCTCCACAAGCAGCGTCTCTTAGTATGCCAATGTCCTTCCAACCCAAATGTCTGGTGATGTCTTTAACAAGTCATTTCTGCACTCCAGCAATAGTTTAAAATTGATATTTATTTGACAAAATTAATATGCCTCATTTTTGGCAGGTGGGGTTCTGCATATTACAATTATTAAAAAGAACAGGCAGCAGGAAGTTTGCATGCTGCCTGCCTCAATATGTATGGATGTAACATAATCATTTATCATGATTCCTCTACCCAAAAATGCACCTTTTTGAACTTTTCCCTATAGATCTCGTAAGAGATTAGTTCTGACGATAGATCATCAACCTGGAACGTTAACTCTGTTTCTCTCTCCAGAGATGCTGCCTAACCTGCTGAGTATTTCTAGCATTTTCTGTTTTTATTTAAGGAGATATTAGGACAGGTGACTAAAAGCTAGATCAAATCGGTAAGTTTTAAGGAGCATCTTAAAGGAGAGGCAAGAAGTAGAGGGACAGAGCAGTTATTGGAAGGACTTCCAGAGCTTGGGGCCTAGGCAGCTGAAGGCACAGCTGCCAATGACAAGCGATGAGAATCTGGGATGTACCAGAGGCCAGAATTGAAGCAGAACATAGATCTCGGAAGGTTGCAGGGCTGGAGGACATCAGAGATAGAGAGTAGTTCACAAGCCTTTTGTGCCTCAAATAATGCGATTCTAAGAATAGAGACACTTAGGAACATAGGAACAGGGAGTAGGCCATTTAACCCCTCAAGCCTGTTCTGCCATTCAATGATATCATGGCTGATCTACGACCTAACTCCATATATCTGCCTTTGCCCCAGAACTCTTAATACCTTTGGTTAACAAAAATCTATCAAACTCAAACTTAAAATCAACAACTGATCCAGCATCAATTGCCATTTGTAGCAGAAATTTCCAAACTTCCACCACCCTTCTACATGCAGAAGTGTTTCCTAATCTCACTTCTGAAAGGTCTTGTTATAATGGCTCTCTAGTCTTACACTTTGCAAGTAGCTGAAATAGTTTCTCTCTATCTACCTTATCTGTGCCCCTCAAAATCTGGAAAACTTTGATCAAATCACTCCTTATCCTTCTAAATTCCATGGAATACAACCCTAGTTTGTGTAATTGCTCTTCGTAATTTAACGTTCGGAGTCCAGGTATCATTCTGGTAAATCTACACTGCACTCCCTCCAAGGCCAACATATCATTCTTAAGATAATAAAAACAAGAAATGCTGCAAATACTCAGCAGGTCTGGCAGCATCTGTGGAGAGAGAAGCAGAGTTAACGTTTCAGGTCAGTGACCCTTCATCGGAAACTAAGATGTTCCTAAGATGTGGTGCTCAGAACTGCTCATATACTCCAGGTGTGGTCTAACCAGGACTCTGTAACTAAAGCATGACTTCTACCCCCTCGTATTCCAGTCCTCTAGATATAAAGGTCAGCATTCTATTAGCCTTCTCAATTATTTTCGGTACTTGTTCATGACATTTTAATGATCCATGCACCTGTACCCCAAGGTCTCTTTGGACTGCCACTGTTTCCAACTTTCGACCCTTTTTAGGTCCAAAATGGATGACCTCACATTTGCCGACATTGAAATCCATTTGCCACAGTTTTGCCCATTTACTTAATCTATCAATTTCGCTTTGAAATGTTACACTTCACTGCTTACAAAGCCGTCTATCTTTGGGCCCTCAACAAATTTAGATATGTGACTTTCTATCTCATCATCCAAGTCATTAATAAATTCGGTAAATAGTTGAAGACCCAACACAGATCTTTACAGGACACCACTAGTCACATTCTGCCAATTAAAGTACCTGCCCATTCTCCCTACTCTCCGTCTCCAACCGCTCAGCCAATTTCCTATCCAGGTCAACAGTTTGCCTTCAATTCCATGAGCTGCAACATTAGGCAGCAGTTCCTTATGAGGGACTTTATTAAATGCCTTCTGGAAGCTCATATAAATAACACCATTGACATTTCCCTGTTCACTGCTTAGTCACCTGATCAAAAATTTCAATTAGATTCATCAGGCATGAGTTACCCTTTACAAATTCATGCTGGATCTCTCCAATCAGCTGAAAAATCTCAAGGTGTTTAGTCACCCTAACTTTAATTATAGACTCTAGTAATTTCTCGACGACAGGTATTAGGCTAACTGCTCTATAATTCCCTGATTTCCCTCTCTCACCTTTCTAAAATAGTGGAGTGATATGTGCAATTTCCACTTTAAAAGGAAAGGTTCCTGACTCAAGAGAACTTTAGAAGATTATAGTTAGGGCACGTGCAATATTCTCACCTACTTCCTTTAAAACTGTGGGATGGAAACCATCTGGTCCTGGGGATCTTTCACTCTTTAGGTCCATTATTTTCTTCATCACTGTTACTTTGCTTACATTAAGCAACCCAAACTGAGAATTAGCCAGCAGGTTATTGCTGAGTAAGTGCTGCTTGATAGCACTGAACCCTTCCATCACTTTGCTGATGATTAAGAGTAGACTGATGGGGCGGTAATTGTCTGGATTGGATTTGTCCTGCTTTTTGCAGACAGGACATACCTGGACAATTTTCAACATTGGCGGATAGATGCCAGTGTTTTAGCTGTACTGGAACAGCTTGGCTAGGGGTGCAGCTAGTTCTGGAGCACCAGTCTTCAGTACTATACAACGGGATATTGTCAGGGCCCATAGCCTTTGCTGTATCCTGGGCATTCAGCCGTTTCTTGATATCACATGAAGTGAATTGAATTGGCTGAAGTTTTGCACTAATGTGCTGGGCTTCTCAATCATTGAGGATGGGGATGTTTGTAGAGACTCCTCCTCTGCTTAGTGGTTATGGGCTATGGGCCCTGCCTTCTGTACTCTTGTCACCTTTACTTGCTGTTTGAAGCCCATGCAGATCTTTGCTGCCTTCCATACTGCTGCTCCTGCTACTCATTTGGGAGCATCAAGGGTAAGCCCAGCAGCATGCCCATATTCAACAATTCTAAATAAGTACATTCAGGGAAACAGTTGTCGTCCTCCATAAAACTATTAAATAACCACAAGACTGCTAAAAACCTGACCCAGAAGCACTTCAGCAGCATAAAATAATTAACCACTTACTTTAATGTAGTTGAAGATTCCTTTTAATAGTGCTTTTGAAAGCTGCTTCTGACTGCTCCCGCCATGATGTGCTGGGTGAGTTAAGGAAGCGATGTTTCAGGTTTACACAGACACCAATTTCAGAAAAGGGCCCTGAATTGGGTACAGGATCCAGATTATAATATTCAAATGAGACCTGTATTTGTTGAAGGTTGCTGCCTGGGATGCCTATTGAGTGTCCACACCAATTTGATGTCACACGCACTTCCGGCGTTTTTCAGATGCGTAATGTAGCATTCCTGAATTTGGCTCCTCGGTGCTCGTTTCAAGCACTGAAACTGTGCAGGATGCATTGCAATTTCTACCCCTCTAGACTTTCATATAAAAAAAATTAAAGCTGGCATTGATAATCGAAAGGCTCAGATGGTTCATGGACGGCACAATGGATACATGCATATGATCACAAGTTTAATCTTAATTTAATAAAGAGATTGAAATTGTTTATGTCGAAATGAATGACATTTGTGATGGAAAATTCAGCCATTTAATCAGGTTCAAAGATTTATATAGAGTGTAATTCCTGGGAGTCATTGTAAGACGGAAATCTAATCGATGGGGTCTGATGACATCATAAATCACAGGAGAGGCTTGAATGATTTAAGCAGAAATCAAACCACAAAAAGAGATTACAGCCTTGAATTCATTCCTAGTTTTTTTAAATGTCTATGGGAGGAAGATAAATCTGAAACAGATACACCAAAGCAAATAAATTATGCATTTCAAAATACCTAATGCTGAAACAAACTCTAACATTGGCATGGCATTATGCTATTCAGCTAGCAGGAGTTTCTATATTAGTCATACACACCAGTATATTTATCAATTTTAAATAATATATTGCTCCTACTTTGCCTATCGTCCATTCATTCCACTATTTTCTCTATTCATTATTGTAATCTTCGTTTAAATTTTATTTAAATACCCTATTTTAACTTTTTTTTTTCTAATTTATTTTAAGATTAAGTAATTATCCTACTCATTTTCCCTATTTTCTATCCATTCATACATATTATGATGTAAAAGATTACACTTTGTGGGTACATTAGCTCTTGAGTTTGTTATTCTTCAGAAAAGCTAAGGGTTCTATAAAAAGTGCAGGCAAAGAACATGGTTAAATGATGTGATGAAATGGGCAGGTCTAACATCTCACAAAAAAACACCTGTAGCATGATTGGAAAATATGGAATGCAGTGACCACAGTTATGACCAGGTGAGAAAGGTGTCTAGGAGTCCCTCTCAGCCTTACCGTAACAGGATTTAATTTTTAAAACATTGTTTTTAGCTCCCCCTTGGTGAATCTCTGTTCACCGCTTTCCAATTATAAGGCAAAGAAACCAATACAAACTGGTTTTCTTAGGTTTAAAGAAGAAAAGTTGAAATTTATTAAACTTAAGCTCTAATTCGGCTGACGCCTACGGATACATGACACGCCCACGTTAGCATGCATACGCGATACACACATGCAAATAGAGACAGAAAAGAGCAGAAGAAAAAATAAAGTCGAAAAGTTTGAGGCCATATCTAAAGAGTTTTTGTTATGGTTCTTCGAGCTCACTGTAGAGTTGCTTTCGTTGGGGCCCAGTATTCTTCTTAAACCTTGTTCGCTACAGGAGACTTTTCTCTCTTGGGGTTCATGTGTCGTCAGTGGATTCAGAGGCTTGTGAGAAAGAGATGGGAGCAGACAGGAAAGATCTTCTCAGTCCAGGAGAAAACAGTCTTTGAGTTCAAACTCTCTGTGACCAATTCAAAAAAAACCCTGGAATAGCCAATTAGTCATGTGGCCAGCTGGTCTAACCAGTCCTGGCCCTTGTGGATTGTATCCTCCTTAGCAGGCTCTGGAATACGCTTACTCACCTTCAATGTCTGTTAGTATGTAAATGTTTTTTTCCAGCCATGGCTGATCTGTTTAACAAGTCATTACCTCGCTCCAACAACAGTTAAAAATCAATATTCATGACAAAATTGATGTGTCTCATTCTTGACAGGCGGGGGCCTAGCATAACACACAAAGGAAGCCAATAAGAGAACCACAGACAGCCACTGCACCACCTGGTACTAATTCAGACAATATTTTTCAAATTCATTGATAGCTGCACAATTTAAACCATCCAGGTTGATCTTATGTAAACCAAATGTTGAAATTTCCATCAGTTTGGATATATCATTTATTCTCAACCGCTGTATGCAGTAGTGATACACAGCTAATGGATATCTGGAATTTCCCAACTGTTATGATCCTGGAGTTTTTTATTGGGAAGAATGCAGTGTGCCTTTAAGGCTGGAAAAGGAGCCGTACTGCTTTAAGAACCAGAAAGCCTCAGGAGTTAGAGAAAGTGCATTTTGGTTACTGTTGGATACAACCATAGAGAGAGAGAACCAAACAGCTTCAAAGAATGCATCCTGGTTACCCGTCAACAGCCATTCAGAGACCAAGGACCGGATATACAATGTTGCAAAATCTTTTGAACTGGCTTTTTAGTTGAGACAGACTGTTCTCATGAGGAAATAAACAGACAGCTGTGTGTTAGCACATGAAAGGAGCACTCTCAGACCATTTAAATTGAAGGAAGATAATTTAGTGTATTTATTTATTATTCTCTCTCAAAATTCTAAAAAGTCAAGCCAGAACAGAGATCTCTGATAACTTAAACTGAAGGAAGGGAAGTTAGACTGTGACAATCTTTTATCACTCAAAATTCTAAAGCCAAATTGATTCATTAAAAAGTGTTTGCAAGTTGTTAATTGTTGAAATTCATCACTGGAGAAGGAGCAACTACTTCGACTTCTGAATTAGACTACGAACTGTTCTACTGTTGAAGAACCTTTTTTCCCCCGATCGGACGGCTATGAGGACTTCAAGCAATCTTCGACTGTTCCACATCCGGCAGGAACGTAAATCTGCAAGGAATCTAATTTTTTCTATTTTAAATGTTGTTTATATGTTAGTAGTGTTTAAGAATTTAGTTTTTCTAATTAAACAGTTAATTTGTTGATTCAAAGACACCTGGTTTGGTTAGCCTCATTACGGGGTTAATAGATGGTACAATTTGGCTGGGTCGTTCTTTAATTTGGAAAGTTTAAAATGATATGTTCGGTGACCTGTGGAGGGACGGGATTGAATTCACAGTGCGTTGCGCTCACCACAATTAGAATCGTAAATTTTGATTGGGGGCTTTGACTGGAGCGGTAGGTCGTAACACAACTCACACAAGCAGTTCAAGGACAAAATCCATAACCACTTTCTCAGGGCAACTGCAAATTTAGCCTTGCTAGTATCGCTCACATCTGGACCATGTTCTATATTTCAAACATTTTTATTTATATTTTGGTCTGCTTAATGAGCAAAAAAAAGTAGAACTTGGTGTGTGAAATGGGTATTTTCTTTCCTTATTTTGCTGATATTTGTGCCAATCAGAACAAAGACTGGAATGAATACCATGATGGAAACCATACCTGCCAAATGGAAACGTATTAATTTTGTCATATGCAACACTACTTAAATTTTTTACTCAACATTGAACATAACTTGTTTAAAAGGACCACAGAGCTGAATAGCTAAAACATGGCCGCACATTTGCATTCTGAGAGATAGTTGCATAGAGAGACAATGGGAGTGCCCCCTTATTCAATTAGCGAAATGGGTTTTGTCAATAGTGATGATCAAAGTACATTGAGAGCCATTTGTAAGAGACACACTTCACCCACCCACCCCCCCATTAAGTGTGTCTAGTAAGCCTTAAAGAATCAACAATCCTCCCCAGAAGATGCTGTTTCAAACAAAAAGCTGATCACACGACTTACCTGCTGGCCAGACTGGGAACTGTTGAATTCTGCCTCACAAAATGGTTTGGGGCAGACTGTAATTTGAAAGCCAAAGAGAAGGAAGGGCCCTCTCTCTCTGTCTCTCTCTCTCTCTCTCAAGAAAAGTCCCAGGGACCCATGGAAGCAGCATAAGTCTCAAGACAGAGGACCTCTTCAGCCTTCTGGTACCAGAGAAACAAGTTTGATAGTGTGCACTGCGCCCCAGCAAGAACTGCAAGACTTCAACTCCAATCAAGGACTTTACAGCAAAACTAAAGACAGTAACTGAATTCCATTTACTACTCCAACAACGTCCCCCTTTATTCTTTTTCCCCCTCTTTATCTATTTGTGCGTGTATTTATCACGTATGCATGCTAGGGTGGTTGCATCGCGTATTTTAGTAATTTTAACTGAGTTAGAGTGATAAGGTTAATAAACTTACATCTTTTTTATTTAAACCTAAGAAAGCCTGTCTGATTGGTTCATTTACAATTACAATTAGCACGCAGTGAGTAAGGACTCACTGAGGGGTTAAGCTAAAACACCGTGTTTTAAAAAGTTAAATCCTGTTACGGCCAAACCAGGAAAGGGGCCAGAGGGGAGCCTGAGCCCCCTTCCTCACCCAGTCGTAACAATAATTTGCAAGTTCTGATACCCAGTATCAGCACAAAGCACTCAGGTAAGGTGCAGTCTGGACTACATTGTTTCCACTGCAAAGCTTAACCTAAATCTCAACAGTAGCACCCTTTCTGTACTAATGCAATATTCTCGCTTTCCATCCTAGCCATTTGGGTAGTTTTGCTGACAAGACCACCAATTTAGTGAATTGAACTTGCCAATTCCTGTGGAACATAGTCTTAAGTTTAAAAATGATGCAGGTAAAGTAACTGCTATATCACATCCTCAAAGTGATTGGTTATTTCCTGTACTAAAACTTTTTTGCAGGACCGATGGATTTCTGCAGTACTCAAGAGCTGTGTGATACCTTACCTGCAGTATGTTCTGGGGTGGACAACTTATGATGCTTTGTATCTTTCCCACGTGCATGTTCTTCTGAGCATGTACTGCACAGCCACTTACTGCAGTCTGAACAGAAATTGAGGGCTGGTTTCTTTTCTTCACAGTCTGAGCAGTGCTGGTGAGAACAAACACTGTAAATTTAAGTAATTACTTCAAAAGTCATGTACACAAGTCCTCTAAAACTAGGTTAAGCTGCGGTATTACTCTTGACATGCATAAGTAGCAACTTACTGTGCAGAGACTGACATTTCTGGAACATTATCAACAGTTCTTGTAATTCAGGGATATGACAGAATGGTCAAGGTCACACATTTTGAGATTGCTTCCTTGAAAATATCATCACTTGTTTACATTTGTGCATTATTGGCTTCTGAATTTGCCATTAGTGTCCTTTAATACATAAGACTACAGCCTCCCTTTTTCAAAATGTTATTTGAAGGTTTTATACACAGTGCTAACAAGAACACGGCCACAGCTCTATGTAGCTGACCAACAGGAAATAGTGCACTGCAGTAATATATCACTTTCAGAAGAACAAATGATGATTAGAACCACAAAGAAACAAAGTCAGAGCAAAAGCTATAGTATTTTATAGTGGTATATATATATGCCGCTTTTGACACTTTTCTGCCTCTGATGCTCAAGGACTGGAAGGTGATAGCCATGCAGCCCAGTTTGCAAGATCAACTCTACAAGCAGATTGGGGCATATTCATTCATGTAGTGTGCTGTGTGCTCTTACAAAATCTGTAATGGAAGCCAAATAGAAATTCTGACAAATCTAACATATGCAAATTAAATTTCATTCAATGGTACATCCTTCATAAAGCTGGCTGATGATTTCTAATAAGATATTTTTGGAAAATTCCTCTGACTGGGTAAGGGTGAGGAGGTTAGTACTGAGGAATCAAACATTTTTCCATCTCAGTCACTCAGTGACAGCATCAAGCACTCTCAGTCAGGTATAACACAGGCCAGAGACAGAGCAAAAGCCCCTTTATCTTACTCCAAAAAGTGTCTTAGCCCAGCCAGAAAACAGCATCTCTTACTGCACCAGAGTAAATGTTCTCATTCACCATGACTTGTATCCTTAAGGTCTTTATGGGTAAGGATACTGACTAAGTCTCAACTCGTATTTTGTTGCAGACCTATGTCTATAAGGAATGGGATTGAGATTATCAATCTCACAGAATGTTATAACGCAGAACGCGTTCGGCCCATTGTATCCGCACCAGCTCTCCAAATGAGCAGTTCACCTAGTGCCATTCCCCAGTCTTCTCGCCGGAACCCTGCATATTCTTCCTTTACCGGTAACCGTCTAATTCCCTTTTGAATTTTTTTTTTAATTCATTCATGGGATGTGAGCGTCGCTGGCCAGGCCAGCATTTATTGCCCATCCCTAATTGCCCTTGAGAAGGTGGTGATGAGCTGCCTTCTTGAACCATTGCAGTCCATGTAGGGTAGGTACACCCACAGAGCTGTTAGGAAGGGAGTTCCAGAATTTTGACCCAGCGACAGTGAAGGAACAGCGATATAGTTCCAAGTCAGGATGGTGTGTCACTTGGAGGGGAACTTGCAGGTGGTGGTGTTCCCATGCATTTGCTGCCCTTGTCCTTCCAGTAGGTAGAGGTCGCGGGTTTGGAAGGTGCTGTCGAAGGAGTCTTGGCGCATTGCTGCTGTGCATCTTGTCGATGGTACACACTGCTGCCACTGTGCCTCGGTGGTGATGGGAGTGAATGTTTGAGGATTGGGTGCCAATCAAGCGGGCTGCTTTTTCCTGGAAGGTGTCGAGCTTCTTGAGTGTTGTTGCAGTTGCACCCATCCAGGCAAGTGGAGAGTGTTCCATCAGACTCCTGACTTGTGCCTTGTAGATGGTGGACAGGCTTTGGGGAATCAGGAGGTGAGTTACTCGCCTCAGGATTCCTAGCCTCTGACCTGCTCTTGTAGCCACGGTATTTATATAGCTACTCTAGTTCAGTTTCTGGTCAATGATAGCCCCTAGGATGTTGATAGTGGGGGATTCAGCGATGGTAATGCCATTGAATGTCAAGGGGAGATGGTTAGAGTCTCTCTTGTTAGAGATGGTCATTGCCTGGCACTTGTGTGGCGCAAATGTTACTTGCTACTTATCAGCCCAAGCCTGGATATTGTCCAGGTCTTCATGTATCTGAGGAGTCACGAATGGTGCTGAACATTGTGCAATCATCAGCGAACATCCCCACTTCTGACCTTTTGATTGAAGGAAGGTCATTGATGAAGCAGCTGAAGATAGTTGGGCCTAGGACACTACCCTGAGGAACTCCTGCAGTGATGTCCTGGAGCTCAGATGATTGACCTCCAATAACCACAACCATCTTCCTTTGCGCGAGGCATGACTCCAGCCAGCGGAGGGTTTTCCCCCTGATTCCCATTGACCTCTGTTTTGCTAGGGCTCCTTGATGCCATACTCGGTCAAATGCTGCCTTGATGTCAAGGGCAGTCACTCTCACCTCACCTCTTGAGTTCAGCTCTTTTGTCCATGTTTAAACGAAGGCTGTAATGAGGTCAGGGGTTGAGTGGCCCTGGCGGAACCCAAGCTGAACGTCACTGAGCAGGTTATTGCTAAGCAAGTGCCACTTGATGGAACTGTTGATGACACCTTCCATCACTTTACTGATGATTGAGAGTCGGCTGAAGGGGCAGTAATTGGCCGGTTTGGACTTGTCCTGCTTTTTGTGTACAGGACATACCTGGGCAATTTTCCACATTGCCGGGTACTGGAACAGCTTGGCTAGGGGCGCGGCAAGTTCTGGAGCACAGGTCTTCAGTACTATTGCCGGAATATTGTCAGGGCCCATAGCCTTTGCAGTATCCAGTGTCTTCAGTCGTTTCTTGATATCATGCGAAGTGAATCGAATTGGCTGAAGTCTGACATCTGTGATGCTGGGGACTTCAGGAGGAGGCCAAGATGGATCATCAACTCGGCACTTCTGGCTGAAGATTGTTGCAAATGCTTCAGCCTTATCTTTCGCACTGATGTGCTGGGCTCCCCCATCATTGAGGATGGGGATATTTGTGGAGCCACCTCCTGCAGTTAGTTGTTTAATTCTCCACCACCATTCATGGCTGGATGTGACAGGACTGCAGAGCTTAGATCTGATCCATTGGTTATGGGATCGCTTAGCTCTGTCTATCGCATGCTGCTTATGCAGTTTGGCACACAGATAGTCCTGGGTTGTAGCTTCACCAGGTTGACACCTCATTTTGAGGTATGCCTGGTGCTGCTCCTGCATGCCGTCCTGCACTCTTCATTGAACCAGGGTTGGTCTCCTGGCTTGTTGGTAATGTTAGAGTGGGGGATATGCCAGGCCATGAGGTTACAGATTGTGGTTGAGTACAATTCTGCTGCTGCTGATGGGCCACAGCACCTCATGGATGCCCAGTTTTGAACTGCTAGATCTGTTCGAAATCTATCCCATTTAGCACGGTGATAGTGCCACACAACACAATGGAGAGTATCCTCAATGTGAAGGCACACTTTGTCTCCACAAGGACTGTGCGGTGGTCACTCCTACTAATACTGTCATGGACAGATACATCTGCAGCAGGCAGATTGGTGAGGACGAGGTCAAGTATGTTTTCCCCTCTTGTTGGTTCCCTCACCACCTGCCGCATACCCAGTCTAGCAGATATGTCCTTTAGGACTCGGCCAGCTCAGTCAGTACTGGTGCTACCAAGCCACTCTTGGTGATGGACATTGAAGTCCCCCACCCAGAGTACATTCTGTGCCCTCACCATCCCTCAATGTTTCCTCCAAGTGCTGTTCAACATGGAGGAGTACTGACTCATCAGCTGAGGGAGGGTGGTAGGTGGTAATCAGCAAGAGGTTTCCTTGTCCATGTTTGATCTGATGCCATGAGACTTCATGGGGTCCAGAGTCAATGTTGAGGACTCCCAGGGCAACTCCCTCCCTACTGTATACCACTGTGCCGCCACCTCTGGTGGGTCTGTCCTGCCGGTGGGACAGGACATACCCGGGGATGGTGATGGCAGCGTCTGGGACATTATCTGTCAGGTATGATTCCGTGAGTATGACAATGTCAGACTGTTGCTTGACTAGTCTGTGGGACAGCTCTCCCAACTTTGGCACAAGCCCCCCAGATGTTAGTAAGGAGGACTTTGCAGGGTCGACAGGGCTGGGTTTGCCGTTGTCGTTTCCGGTGCCTAGGTCGATGCTGGGTGGTCCGTCCGGTTTCATTCCTTTTTATTTACTTTGTAGCGGTTAGATACAACTGAGTGGCTTGCTAGGCCATTTCAGAGGGCATGTAAGAGTCAACCACATTGCTGTGGGTCTGGAGTCACATGTAGGCCAGACCAGGTAAGGACAGCAGATTTCCTTCCCTGAAGGACATTAGTGAACCAGATGGGTTTTTACAACAATCGACAATGGTTTCATGGCCATCATTAGACTGGCTTTTTAATTCCAGATTTATTAATTGAATTCAAATTCCACCTTCTGCTGTGGTGGGATTTGACCCCATGTCCCCAGAGCAATACCCTGGGTCTCTGTGTTACTAGTCCAGTGACAATACCACTACGCCACTGCCTCCCCTATGCCTTGATTGAACCTGCCTCCACCACACTCTCAGGCAGTGCATTCCAGACCTTAACCACTTGTTGGGTTGGTTTTTCCTCATGTCACTTTTGCCACTTACTTTAAAACTGTGCCCTCTCGTTCTTGATCCTTTCACGAGTGGGAAATTTCTCCCTATCTACTCTGTCCAGAACTCCCCTGATTTTGAATACTTCTATCAAATCTGCACTCAGCCTTCTCCTCTTCTCCAAGGAGGACATTCCCAACTTCTCCATTCTATCTTCATAACTGAAGTTCCTCATCCCTGGAACCATTCTCGTGAACCTTTTCTGTACTCTCTCCGATGCCCTCACATCTTTCCTGAAGTGCGGTGCCCAGAACTGGACACAATACTCTAGCTGAGGCTAAATTAGTGTCTTACATAAGTTCAACATAACCTCCTTGCTCTTGTACTCTTTGCCCCTCTTAATAAAGCCTCGATAACTGAATGCTTTATTGACCACTCTCTCAATCTGTCGCGCCACCTTCAGTGACTTATGCACATATACACTCAGGACCCACTGCTCCTGCACCCACTTTAGAGTTGTACCCTTTATTTTAAATTGGCTTTCCACGTTTTTCTTACCAAAATGAATCACCACATTTCTTCACATTGAACTTCATCTGCCACTTGTCCGCCCATTTCACCAAGTTGTCTATGTCCTTTTGCACTTCTACACTATCCTCCTCACAGCTCACAATGCTCCCAAATTTTGTATCATCCACAAATATTGAAATTGTGCCCTGTACACCAAGGTCTAGGTCATTAATATATATCAGGTACAGAAAAGGTCCCAACACCAACCTCTGTTGAACTCCACTAGAAACCGTCCTCCAGCCCGAAAAACATCCATTAATCATGACTCTCTGCTTCCCGTCACACAGCCAATTTTGTATCCATGTTGCTACTGTCCCTTTTATTCCATGAGCTATAACTTTGCTCACAAGTCTGTTGTGTGGCACGGTATCAAATGCCTTCTGGAAGTCCATGTACACCACATCAACAGCATTACCCTCATCAACCCTCTGTTAGCTCTTCAAAAGACCTGAGCAATTTAGTTAAACATGACTTTCCCTTAACAAATCTGTGCTGGCCTTCCTTAATAAACCTGCATTTAGCCATGTGACTATTAATTTTGTCCTGAATTATTGTTTCTAGACGTTTCCCCACCACCGACGTTAAACTGACTGGCCTGTAGTTGCTGGGCTTATCTTTACACCCTTCTCTGAACAAGGGTGTAACATTTGTAATTCTCCAGTCCTTTGGCACCACCAGAGTCTAAGCAAGACTGGAAAATTATGGCCAGTGCTTCCGCAATTTCCACTCTCACTTCCTTCAGTATCCTTGGATGTAGCTCATCTGGTCCTGGTGTTTTATCAACTTTAAGTATAGACAGCCTATATAATACTTCCTCCTCATCAATTTTAAATCCTTCTAGTGTATTAATTACCTCCTCTTTCACCATGGCCTGGGTAGCATCTTCTTCCTTGGTCATCGAGGATGAGAAAGAGGTATTTTTAATCCAATTAGATTGGGTTGAAATCAGACAAATTGGTCAAAGTATACAAAGACAAAATACTGCAAATCTGAATTATACACAGAAAATGCTGGAAATATTCAGCAGGTCAGGCAGCATCTGAGGAAGAGTTGACATTTCAGGCTGGTGACTTTTTGTCAGAACTGGAAATGTTAAGAGATGTAACAGATTTTAAGCAAGCACAGAGGCAGGTGGAGAAGGGGAGGAAAGAATAAAAGGAAAGATCTGCAATCGGGTGAAAGGCAGGAGTGAATAAATGAACAGCAAAATCATTACCAGCACCTGCTGTCTGAAAATAAATTACAGCAACGGTTATGAGCTGAAATTGTTAAACTCAATATTGAGTCTGGAAGGTTGTGAAGTGCCTAATTGAAAGATGAGGTGCTGTACAAGCTTCTGCTAAGCCTCAATGGAGCAGTGTTAGAGGTCAAGGACAGAGAAGGAATGCAGCAGAGAAATGAAATTGGAAGAAACCAGAAGCTCAGAGTCACTCTCGCAGACTGAATGGGGGTGTTCAGCAAAGCGATCGCCCAATCTGTGTTTGGTCTCCCCAACATAGAAGTCGACGCATTTTGAGCAGCAAGTACAGTATATTAAATTGAAGGAAGTACAAGTAAGCCACTGTTTCACCTGAAAGGCGAGTTTGGGGCCCTGGACGGTGGAAAGGGAGCAGGTAAAAGGGATTGCATCTCCTGTGCTTGCATGGGAAGGCATGCATCACAGCATACAGTGTAGATTCACGAGGGTGATGCCAAAATAGGAAACTGCAGGTACGAGAAGAGACTTGGAATACCAGACACAATTTCTTTGGAGAAGAGAAGACCAAGATAATTTAATAGATGGTTTTAAAAATAAAGGATCCTAAGCAAGAAAATAGGGAAAGACTATCTTCTCTTATTATGGAGTCAGTGTTGAGGAGGTCATCAATTTAAAATGGCCATTGAGAGAACAAGAGAGGCTAGGAAAAAATGGTTCACATAGCAGATTGCTTGGAGCATGGAATGCTTTGTAACAGGGAGTGGATGAGTGAGAGACAATCATGCTTTTTTAAGGGAAAACTGGATAATTATCTGAAGCAGATGATAAAGGACTATGGAAAAGAAAGCATGGCAATGGGATTTGTCTTGGATTGCTCCAGCATAACAGGGACTGGCAGACACAATGGGCTGAGTTTTCCTGTGGGCATCGGGAACCTGACACTGGGACCATTTCTGGGTCCCGAGCCTGCGCATTTTGATAGTGCGCCTGCTGGCTTAATTTATGGGAGGCAGTCAAGTTGACTGCTTCCGCTTTTGCCGTCCATTTAGGGATGGCTGGCGGCACACACACAGGGGACGACCATTTGGAGGGGCCGAAGGGAGAGCTGGCTATCACCCCTGCCAACCGGCACCCTCACAGGGAAATGTGAGCACTGCTCAGGCTGACGCAGAGCGAGAGGTTGCTACAAGATGGAGGCATTCACGTAATGGTCCAAACGGTATCCTACTAATCATGGCCAGAACCATTTTGGGGTAGAGTGTGCAAGGGAAACTGCTCCAAATGCGTGCAGACGTGCTGCTTACAACCTTTCTGCTTATTTTTTTTTTACACAAATCGGCAAGATCATTTGATGGTGCCTCGACCTCCCACCATGAAGCCACCTCCGATACAATGCTGGGCTCCTGACACAGCAGTGCCAGATTAGGGGCTAATTGCCCTTTAAATACCTTAATTGGTCACCCGCCACTACCGGGCGTTACCACTGGGAGCCCACCTTTGGGAAAAGTGCATGGAGGCAGGAACATGTCGGGGAGCCAACCCGATGCACTGCATTCTAAATTTTCACACCTTCCCC
This sequence comes from Heterodontus francisci, assembly GCF_036365525.1. Classification (NCBI taxonomy): domain Eukaryota; kingdom Metazoa; phylum Chordata; class Chondrichthyes; order Heterodontiformes; family Heterodontidae; genus Heterodontus; species Heterodontus francisci. Next base: position 63,145,846 of record NC_090384.1, read on the forward strand.
ACTTCCAAAGCTGCCTCCACTATGCTGGTAAAATTCTGGCCAATGGATCAAATAGTTTCCTTTTGTGCTACAACTAATGTACCATTTTAGCTATATAATTCTATGGTAATATAATGAAAACATCGAGCCATTGTAGGCAATAGTACACATCTTGGCCATAGAAAGCCACTGATTTTGCACCATTCAGAACACAACCTTTCAAGTGTGTTTCACTGCTAAAGCAAACTATAAGCTGTAATTATAGCCAAACTCAACAGTTAGTGCCACAACATTAATGAGACTAGCTCTGCAGTCAGGCTTTCCTTTTTGTTTTCAGTTAAAATACGATTAGTGGAATTATCCAATATCGGCCTTTTTTTTTTAAACAAAAAAGCATTTGATTAAAACCCCATCTCTCTTTAGTATCCTTTTTTTAAAGCTAGTCACTGTACCAGGCATTGATTGAGAAACAGATTAAGGCTTCAGGAGTTGAAATGTAGAGTCACAGTTCCTCCACTCCAACTACAGTTCCCAGATGGCTACCTTGCATATCCTATAAAAACCCATTGTAATAACTATGCCTTCACATACTACCTCTGAACTGGAGGATACGACCCACACTGTTTTTAACAGCTTTTTTTTGCAAAAACCAATTCTTTTTTATTCGACTTTTGGTTTAGTGAACTGTTAGCAGTGTAACTGATTCTAACGCCACCAATGTTTATCGAGGAAATAGAGCTTCTTTGTACTCTAAAGGTGGCAAATAAATTAAGCATAACCTTTGCAGAATGGACAAGAGAATTCAAAAACCAAAACTTTCACTTAGAGAAGGGCAGTTCCACTCTGGTTCTAACTATTGGCAGTTCAGAACATCTGGAAAACCCTTCACAGAAACTGCAGGAAGCAGCTTATCTGACACCCCATCACAATTCCAAGATTTGGCATACAGTGGCCAGGTATATCCACCTGAGGGGATATAGATAGAAAATATTGTAGCAAGCACTGAGGTGAGTCACTGAATACAGGAGATCAGGAACACAAAGTGCAGAAGGAAGAAGAGGAGAGTGCCTCCTCTGACAGCTGCACAGGCAGCAGATCTTGATCTCTGTAACCCTGCTCTCAGGAGAAGAAAAACATTTTCAAACCAACATGCACTATTTCAGTTATTGGGTGATGTACCTGGTAGCTTCCACAACATGGGAAACAAGCATGAAGGATTTGACATCCCATATATGTGGGGTCCTGATGCATGGAACAGAAAGCATGGTCAATATCCTTGGAGTAAGTGGGTGCTCTGCAGCCATCTGTTGTTCAGTCTTCACACCTGAGGCTTCACTGTCAGTTTTGTTTTCTCTCACTAATGTTAAGACTTCTGCAATATAGGCCCTTAGCTGGATTGTGGCATACTCAGTGGACAGACCTATAGATAGGATTTCTCAAACCAGCAGGGAAAATGTGGCTGCGCTGCTCACTACCACTCCATTTTGCCAACTCTCAGATCAACAAGCCAAGGATGATACCAGCTCACAGTTGCTATTCTCCTGCCCTGGTCTTGCATTAGAGGAACAACTTAGACAAAGCACCAGATAGTTAATTGTCCACAAAAAGACAGGCACTGGTGGAAATAATTACATAAACAGCAGAATTTTAGATTTCTATGCAATAAATGCATGGCTGCAATAAATGATTATGCTGAGTGCAAAATCCTTTTCAAGTTCCTAGGAATTCAAGTTCCTTTGAATTGAAGTCATTGTGAAATGATGGTGACAAGGATCATGGCTAAATTCTGTGCAGGCTTTGCAGAGATGCTTCTATTACAGAGAAAAGTCAAGAGGAAGGGATGGAATATTAAGGGTCGTACTGAATGACATGTTTAAAAGCAAAATTTTCAAATGCACTATCTCTGGATTGTTCAGCCATTAGCAGCTCAACTATCCTGTGGTTTCTCAGGACCCTCATCTTCCATATCTGCTCCTCCTCCAAATAACTGATACAACAGAACCCCCATTATGCAGTTTTGGCAGTTGAGCTCACTAAAGCCAAGACTTGCAGGATATACAGTCCATTTAATGGCAGGAATAGTAAAAAAAAAGCAAAAGTAATCTTAGTACTGTAAAGTACCTATACTTCAAAATTCTTGCTGACTCAGGCCTCACAATACTCAGAAGTCTATTTGAGATAACTCCTTTTTATGTGGGCAGATTGCACACAACCCGCAATCGTCACAAAAACAGGAAATCAGGTTGCAGATTGTCCTAACTTCATAAATGTGACAATTCACTTTAGTTTACATTCGAGTGCTTACATCTGCTGCAGCATTGTGGATCTATAAAAATAACTTGGCAGAAAGTTCAAGGGCAGTACAGTGGAAGCAGCGACCATCAATTTCCTGTGCCTAGGCACTGCTGGGGCACAGTATCCGAAAACTGGCCTTAATGACTTTTCTTATGTAAAATGTGTGCCAGGATTGGACATAGATTTTAAGTGAATTACAACAAGCCAGCAGGATTGGAGATTCTATCCTTAGTCTATTTACAGTTAGGTCCTGATGGAAAGCCCAAATCACCTACACATCCAAAGTCAGAAGTGGGGGTAAGACATCACAGTCCTTGCTCCTGCTATCCAGCAATTCAAGTAAGAAGTGCATGTTCGTGGAAATGAGATCAGGACAGACTCAAGCTTGGTAGTGCTGGTCCTAGTCTAACAGCCCAACAACACTGAGTCCAAACTATAAATTGATGAATGGCAACTTATATAAAATACAGGAGAGCCATTACTGCTTAGGGAACTGTATTTCATCAGGAATCAGCACCTTCACCAAAGAAGCAAGCAGGAAAAAAAAGGAAAATTGAAAGACAAACCAACACTAATTGATATGGTATCACAGCATCATTTGAGTGGACTGATCTACAATGTGTAGTGCTGCAGAAATTAAGAGAGACTGACTTTGTAAGAACCAGCCTACCTGAGTCAATGGAACTTAGTCTTTCTCCAAAATATTTATACTCAACAGGTTAGTCCAACCTGTATCTGTCCCACTGAATGTACATTGCTCACCGGTGACTGAATATCTACAGCAGGTTATCTTGTTCCTCCAGCAGTCATATGCTATCTGTGCATTTCAAAAAATTTCTACAGACAATCTGATGCAATATGTCCAATCCATCCAATTCCCTTGGTTGTTTAATGCTACATATTTATTTTACCCACCTCCCCTAGCAGTCTAACATTCAGTCCAAGTAACAACTTCACCTAGGAATCCAAATCTATACATCTATATTACCTAATTCACTGTGTAGTCAAATGCTGCATGTGTTATTCAAGACATCATATTCCCTTCTGGACTAATAACTAACATTTACATGATCCTCTTTTAACCTATTGAATATGTTGTTATGGCATTCAATTCCCCTGACTTTAATAGTTCATAAGATCATAACACCATAAGAAATAAGAGGAGTAGGCCATTCAGCCCCTCGAGCCTGCTCCACCATTCAATAAGGCCATGGCTTGTGATGGATTGTGGCCTTAACTCCACTTTCCTGCCAGATCCCCATAAACCTGGACTCCTTCGTAGATCAAAAATCTGTCTAACTCAGCCTTCAATATATTCAATGACCCAGCCTCCACTGCTCTCTGGGGAAGAGAATTCCAAAGATGAACGACCCTCTGGGGCCTTTTATTTTGAAACCATGGCCCAATTCTAGATTCCCCCATAAGGGGAAACATCCTCTTAGCATGTACCCTGTCAAGCTCCCTCAAAAACATATATGTTTCAATAAGATCACCTCCTATTCTTCTAAACTCCCATGAATGTAGACCAACCTTTCCTCAAAAGGCAACCCCTTCATCCCAGGGATCAGCCTAGAGAACCTTCTCTGAACTGCTTCCAATGCAAGCATATTCGTCCTTAAATAAGGAGACCAAATCCATACACAGTACACTAGGTACAGTGACACCAATGCCCTGTACAGTGTAGTAAAAGGGTCTGAAAGGGTTAATGCTTGACACAGTGAGAGTAACCCCTCCCACTGTGATGATGATGCAATAGTCACATGGATAATAGGCTCAGAAGAAGGTAGAAGCATCAAGACAGGTGCTAGCTGGACATTCTTTACAAGAATGTATATAGTTATGTAAATACAATAAACGTGTTACTATTTAGACATATCAAGACTCAGACATCTGTAAGTAACGCTCAACCTAGCATCTTAAATGCTAACAACAATATATAACATGGTGGCAACACTGAACACAACCAGAGATTACTGAAAGACCTCACCTCGTATACTAGCGCCAAGAAGACTGTAGATCTTGAAGGGAGACTGCGAAGAGCTCCAGAGATGCTCCATAGTCAAAGAAAGACATGGACAGTTGGTGAGTCAGCTGCACAGACATTCAGGCTGCACCACAGAAGTGTGATGGTCTGTGAGAAGAATCTAGGTCCAGTGATCAGCTGCGAGTCACAGTCTAGGTGACGGTCAGGGATCAGGTGAGAAACCTTCTGAAAAAGGATGCAATCATAGTCTAATGGCGCACTGGGCAGGCAAAATGGAGGGGGAAAAAATCGATCCCTTACAAAGGGCAGGTCCGGTGTCAGCAGCCATTACTCGAGCAGACCGAAGAGCAAAAGCATGGGAACTCCACAAAAGAGCGGGAAACCTCTGAAAAATGCTGAAATTCCCAAAAAGAGCAGGAAATCTCTGGGAAGAGTGGGAACACCTCCATTAAAGCAAAGAGAAATTTCTAAAAAGGGAAATCCTAAAGAATTAGGAAAGAATGGATTTGAAATAATATGAATCCTGTAAGCTTCCAGAATTTGGAAGGATCCAATCAGATACAGAATTGGTCGATGTGGAGAAAAAGATTTCTGAGGGAAAATAATGACTCCAATCAGGCATTCTGGATGTCAGACAATTAAATCGATGACATATTACTAATTTCAAATTGGCCTCAGGAGCAAGTGTCGCAGTTCTGTCAGATCTAGAGCCACGGTTGTCGACACATTGCTTGCAACCAGCAGACACTCAGTTACATGGTCCAGGAGGGATTGAACTGAAAGTCAAGGGAAAGCTACAGGCAACACTCCAATACAGGGGAAGACAGATAATGGAAATCCAGTATGCTTTGACCTACATCTAATCACAGTGGCGCAGTGGTTAGCACCGCAGCCTCACAGCTCCAGCGACCCAGGTTCAATTCCGGGTACTGCCTGTGTGGAGTTTGCAAGTTCTCCCTGTGTCTGCGTGGGTTTCCTCCGGGTGCTCCGGTTTCCTCCCACATGCCAAAAGACTTGCAGGTTGATAGGTAAATTGGCCATTATAAATTACCCCTAGGATAGGTAGGTGGTAGGGAAATATATAGGGACTGGTGGGGATGTGGTAGGAATATGGAATTAGTATAGGATTAGTATAAATGGGTGGTTGATGGTCGGCACAGACTCAGTGGGCCGAAGGGCCTGTTTCAGTGCTGTATCTCTAAAAAAAAAAAGGCTGGATGAAATCAAACAGCCAGAGTCCAATTGTCGCTTTCAAGCAGACTTTCCAAAGCTATTTGCGTCTAGGAAGACTGAAGTCCGAGTATGGCATTACATTGAGAAGATGCCAGACTAGTATGTATCTTTACGCCAAGAAAGATACCACACCCATTGATGAACCAAGTTCAAAATCAGCCGGAAGAGATGACCAGGATGGGAGTAATTTCTCCTGTCACAAAACCAACAGAGTGGTGTTCAGCTATGGTTCCAGTTCCAAAACCAAATGGTACTCTTCGTATCTGTGTGGACCTAACGCAGATTAACAAAGCTGTGGCAAGGGAAATTCATCTGATGTATTCATAAGACAAAAGTTTGGCAAAGCTATCAAAAAGCATTACGTTCACTAAACTCAGCACGAATAGTGGCTTATGGCAAGTTCCTTTGGGCGACAAGTGAACATTACTGACAATATTTATCACTCTATTCAGAATATTTTGTCTTAATCACTTAGCATTCAGTATAGCATTGACACCCGAAATCTTCCAAAGAACAACGTCCAACATTCTGCAAGGCCTCAAAGAAGTAATATGTCACATGGACAACATCATAGTCCATGGGGAATCCATCGAAGAACATGACTTTGAGAGTAAATGTGGTTTTAAAATCATCTTCAAGAAGAAGGGCTAACACTTAATGAGAAGTGTGAATTCTCGAAAGCGTCTATTTGTTTCTTGGAACACACTGTAAGTAGCAAGGGCATAATGGCAGACCCGCAAAAAACGAGAACCATTAGTGAATTTCCAATTCCTACTTCTGTCCAACATCTCCAATGGGTCCTTGGGATGGTGAATCAGTTAGCAAATTTTTTACCCAATTTAGAGCATGTAATCAAACTATTAAGACATCTCTTGAAGAAAGATCAAATGTGGTGTTGGAATGCACATCAAGAGCAGGCATTCCGAAGAATCAAAGAAATGCTCATATCACCAGAGAAGTTAGCGCATTACAACGCTTCACTACCACTCATAATTGCACTAGATGCCTCATCTACAGGGTTAGGGGCAGTCCTCTTTCAAGAGTAGTTAGATGGATGTCGAAGACTGATCTATTATGCACCTAGAACTTTGTCTGAGACAAAAGACAAGGTATGCTGTCATTGAAAAAGAAGCACTCGCAGTCACGTGGGCTTGCGAGAGGTTCTCAGATTACATTATTAGCTTGAAAGTTGTCATTGAGACAGACCACAAATCATTAGTTTCCTTATTTGATGAGAAGGAAATCGCGAGGATGCCTTCGAAAATTCAGACATTCCGGTTGATGAGATATACGTACGAGACGGTATATGTTCAAGGATAGATGCAAACTTCCGCTGATGCTTTATCAGGAACAACTGTTGACTATCCTATACAACAGGATGTTAACTTCACCGACGAGATAGAGTCATATTCACAGTATCCTGCGTTGCATTCGCCGGCTAGTAGGCAGAAACTCCAAGAAATTTGTGCTCAAAAGCAGGATGAGGAATGCATTCGTATGTGCCAATATTGCACACAGACTTGGCCACAGGTGCATCCCTGTGGTAAGGTAATGAAAATTTTCTTCAAATTCAATAAAACTTCACAATTGTGGACAATTTGCTGGTGTAGAACAACAAACTGAACATTCCAATCGCTCTTCGATCAGATATCTTGGAAAGAATACATCAAGGCCACATGGGAATCACGAAATGCAGAGCATGGGCTCACTCCATCCATTTGGTGGCCAGAAATATCCAAAGACATAGAAAATATGATCTTGAACTGCCAGGAATGCGCAATACACAGACCAGACCAGAAAGAACCTCTTAAAATGATATAATTTCCAACCAGAGCGGATTTATTTATGTACAATGGAATATTCTGCATGATAAATGATCGATTAATTTTCAAGATGGAGCCCTACTTTTATACTCCATTCTCCTTGCAATAAAGGCCAACATTCCATTTTCCTGCCTAATTATTTGATGTACCTGCATGCTAACTTTTTTTTATTTGTTCGTGGGATGTAGGTGTCACTGGCTAGGCCAGCATTTATTGCCCATCCCTAATTGCCCTCGAGAAGGTGGTGGTGAGCCGCCTTCTTGAACCACTGCAGTCCATATGGGGTAGGTACACCCACAGTGCTGTTAGGAAGGGAGTTCCAGGATTTTGACCCAGTGACAGTGAAGGAACGGCGATACTGTTCCAAGTCAGGATGGTGTGTGGCTTGGACGGGAACTTGCAGGTGGTGGTGTTCCATTTTTTGTGATTCATGTATGAGGACACCCAGATCCCTCTGTACTGTAGTATTCTGCAGTCTCACTCCATTTAAATAATATTCTGCTTTTCTATTCTTCCCGCCAAAGTGCCAAATATTTGCCATCGCACTTAACCTATCTATAATCTCCTTGGGAGACACTGTGTGTCCTCCTTACAACTTGCTTTCCTCCTCATCTTTGTCTGCAAATTTGGCTACAATACACTTGGTCCCTTCATTCAAGTCATTAACATAGATTGTAAATAGTTGAGGCCCCAGCACTGATCCCTGTAGCACACCACCAGTTACAGTCTGACCACCTGAAAATGCCCCATTTATCCTAACTTTCTGTTTCCTATTAGTTAGACAATTCTTTATCCATGCTAATATATTACCCCCAATTCCATGAGCTGTAGTCACCTTTTATTTGGCATCTTATCAAATGTCTTTTGGAAATCCAAATACACGATATCTACTGGTTTCACTTTATCCATCCTGCTTACTACGTCCTCAAAGAATTTTAATAAATTTGTCAAACAGGATTTCTCTTTCATAAAACCATGATGACTCTGCCTGATTGCATTGTGATTTTCTAAACCTCCTCCAACTATTTCCTTAATAATGGATTCCTGCATTTTCCCAATGACAGATGTTAGTCTAACTGGCCTTTGGTTTCCTGCTTCCTGTCTCCTCCTTTCTTGAACAGAGGTGCACATTTGCAGTTCTCCGATCTGCCATTATACATCAACTGCAACTATGTTGCTTGATTGTCGCAGATACACATTTACAGCACACAGCTATATATAAATAGTAAGTAACCTCATGGTCTACCCCTCTCACCCCAAATAGTTTTTGTTTAGCCAGACTTCAGCAATGTGGAATATTGTGAAGTGTAAATCATGTTAACAAATTCAACCCAATACCCACTCTTCAAGTTATTAGGAAAGCTATTATTTTCCCCCCCATTACTTGGTACTAACTAGCAAGTTGTAATACCTGCATTGCCACAACATTTGTGATTCTGCAAACTTTAATATCCAGAAACCATGCAATGTGGGTTACTGCACTTGCTGTACTTACAGTACAGAAATAGACCATTTGCCCCTTTGTCCTGGCTCTTTGAAACAGCAGGTGTGCTTAGTCCCATATCGTCGCTTTTTGTCCGTAACCTTGTAAGTTGCTCACTCTGAAGTTCCTGCTCGACTCACTTTTAAAATGAGTTATGGAATCAGCTTCCACTACCTTTTCAGGTAGAGCATTCCAGATCCAGACAACTCTCTGAGTGAAAAAAAACTTTTCATCTCCCCTCTAGATCTTTTGCCAATGATTCTGAATCTATGGCCTATAGTTATTGACCCACTCGCCAGAGGGAATAGTTTGTCTCGATCTGCTTTATCAAAACCTTTGAGTCATTTAGGGCAGAAGGAGGCCATTCGGCCCATGTCCATGTCAGCTCTCTATGGAGCTATTCAGTCAGTCCCACTCCCCCATTCGATCCCTGTCGCCCTGCAAGTTTATTTCCTTCAAGTAGCCATCCAATTTCCTTTTGAAGTCATCGATTGTCTCCACTTCCACCACCCTCTGGGCAACAAGTTCCAGATCATTGCCACTCGCACATAAAAAAAGTTCTTTCATATTCTCCCTGCAACTCTTGCCCAAAACTTTCAATCCATGTACCCTAGTCCTTGTACCATCAGGTAATGGGAACAGTTTTTCCTGATCTTTTATCTTATCAAACACTTTCTTAAAATCCATATAAACAACATTCACCACATTCCCTTCATCAACCTTCTCTGTTACGTCATCAAAAAATTAAATTAGATTAGTCAAGCATGATCTGCTTTTTACAAATCCATGCTGGCTTTCCTTAATTAATTCAAACTCTCCACTTGTGTATGGATTTTTTCCCCTGATTATTGTTTCTAAACCTTACCCACCACTGATGTTAAAGTATCTAGCCTGTAGTTGCTAGGATTGCCCTTATACCCTTTCTTGAATAAGGGTGTCACATTTGCCACTCTTCAATTCTCTGTCACCTCCTCTGTGTCCAGTGAAGATTGAAAGATTATGACAAGCCCTTCCGCTATCTCCACCCCCACTTCCTTTAGCAATCTAGGATGCAAGCCATCCGGACCAGATGACTTATCTAACCTAAGTAAAGCCAGCCTTTTTAGTACCTCCCCATCTCAACTTTTACCCTCTCCATTGCCTCTACTCTTTCCGCTTCTACCGATATTTTGTCAGATTCCACTTCCTTACTGAACACTGATACAAAGTGCTCATTGAGTATTTTAGCCTTGTCTTGCACCTCTAAGTATATATTATCCTCTTTGTCCCTAATCAGCCCCACTCCACCTTTTACTATCCGCTTACTATTTACATGCCGGTCAAAAAATTTTGGGTTCCCTTTTATTTTGTCTGTCATTTTATTCTCATATTCTCTCTTTGCCAATCTAATTTTTCTCTTCACCTCCCCTCTCAGCTTATTGTATATGGCCTGGCTCTAACTTGAAGAATTCACCTGGAATGCATCATATACCCTCTTTTTTGTTTCACCATAATCTCTACATCCCTCGTTGGAATGTACCTAGCCTGTACCTGAAGCCTCTCTTCCTTAAAAATAACCCATTGTTCCAATACAGCTCTTCCTGTCCGACTTTGGTTCCATTTTATCCTGGCTAGATCCCTTCTCATCACATTGAAATTAGCCCTCTTCCAGTCTAGATGTTCTCCTTATTTGGTTCCTTGCTTTTCCGCATTACGAGTTTAAACCTTACAATGCGACAATCATTCTTACCCCAGTGCTCTCCAACAGATACTTGGTCCATTGGATTTCCTGGCACCAGATCCAGCAATGCATCCTTTCCAGTCATCATCTTGAAAACCTTTATTAGGTCATCTCTTAACCTTCTCTGCTCCAAGGAGAACAGTCCTAGCTTTTCCAACTTCTCCCCATAACTGAAGTCCCTCAACCTCCTCTGTATCCTTTCTGTATCTTTTCTGAAGTGTGGTTCCCAAAACTGTCCATTATACATCAGCTGAGGCCTAATAATCAAACATTAATAAAATTCTAGCATGATCTCTTTGCTTTTATGTTCTATGCTTCCATTCATAAACCCAAGTAATGCATATGCTTTTTTAAGCACCTCATCAACTTTCCCTGCCACCTTTAAGAGTTTGCATACATGGTCACCAAGGCCTCTCTGCTCATCCCATTTTTCAAAATTGTGCCATTTATCGAACACTGTCTTTCCATATTAGTCCTTCCGAACTGCATCACTTCACACTTCTCTGCATTGAACTCCATCTGCCTTGCTTCTGCCCATTTCACCATCCTGTCCATGTCACCCTGAAGTCCACAGCTGTTCTGATTACAATCTACTAAGTTGCAAAATTTTGTATCACCTGCAAACTTCATGATGCTGCTTCCTGAACCTGAGCCTAGGTTGTTTCTAAAGATTGGACAGTATTGGACCCAAAACTGACTCTTGGGGAACACCACTGCAAACCACCTCCCAGTCTGAAAAACATCCATCACTACTACCCTCTGCTTCCTGTCACTGAGCCAATTCCATATCCATACTGGCACTTTCCCCTTAATTCCACAGGCTTCCATCTTTTTAATAAGTCTCCTAAGAGGCACTTTGTTGAATGCCTTCTGAAGCCCAGATATACATCTATTGTACTGTCTTGATGAAACTTAGTCCAACAAGATCTGCCTTTAACAAATCCATGCAGACCCTTGTTACGAAATGCTTCTTTTTAATATGTTTTGAGGACTCATGTTTAAAAATTGTGGAAATCGATTCATTTGGAAGACTGAAGCAATTCCATTGATGCTGGACTTTTTTTTTTAAAAGAAAGGTCACTTGAAGGACTTTGGGACTATGTTTAAAAACACACTTACTGACTAGGGGAGTTGTTTACAGAGAAGTGATATGTCAAGATTTATGGTGGTCAAGAGTTGATTTCGTTTTGGATATCGGTTTGAGTCAGTTGGAGGTAAGCCTGCTAAAAGAGAAGCCACCAGCTTATCCTTTTCCATCTCTTTGAGAAACCCTGAGAATCCAGTGTGGCAAATAGAGAAACTGATGCCACACTTCTCCTGAGAGTTCCAATAACTTCCCCACCACTGATATTAGGCTGACTGGCTTGCAGTTTCCTGGTTTATCCCTCTCCCCTTTCTTGGATAGTGGTATATATTACATTAGCAACCCTTCAGTCATCCAGCATTACTCCTGTATTCAATAAGGATTGAAAGATTGTGACCAATGCCTCTGTTATTTCTACCTTTGCTTCTTTCAGTAACTCAAGATATATTCCATCTGGACCAGGTGGCTTAGTAATCTTAGTAATGCTCATTTTTTTAGTACAATGTCTCTATCTATTATCATCCTGTCCATAACCTCCCTCTCTTTTAGTGTAATCTTCATAACATCCACTTCCTTAATCACATCTGTCATTCTGTCTATATCCACATTCAAAACAAAAACAGGAAAACTACTGCTTTCTATTTGCACTGATGGCGTGACCTAGAAAATTCACTATCCTTTAAGAAATGTCATTTTTGCACATTTCCCCTGTATACTGCAACACTCACTAACCTTATAGCATGCAAACATTTCAACTTTTTTTTTTAAAGTTGTCCCTGCTGAACCACACACCAACAGGTTTACAAAGAAGATACAGGTCTTGACCTCAGGCTATGATCAAATATCATTTTCTCAAGTATAGCTGCTAACTTTGTTGCTGCTTTGGCTTCCTACCACCAAACCAACCTATGATCCTATTAGATACAATCACTTAGGTGCAAGGTTTCTAGATGAAGCTTTAAGGTTAGAAGAACTATGTTGCAGATTAATTTTCAATTTTCCTTTTTCATTTTTTCAGGAAAAGCACTAAAATAAAGTGAAGACTGTGTAGCTTTTGAAAGCCATAGCTAATTTTGCTTAATCCATAGCACTAAGTCCATGTCACAAATTGTAGTAGAAAGAGGACAGTAATTCAGTATAATAAGAAAGTAAGAGGTGAAGTTCTGCAATCAATAAAGTCATTCAAGGTGACAGTCACCTCGATCTATAGAAGATGAATATAAAATGCAGTTGCACAAACTAAAGATATTGCAATGCTATCTAGATATGGGCCAAAGCTCAACAAAATTTCCTTGAAGTTTGCAAATAATGTGATCCCATAGCATCAATCCGCCAAAAAATGTAGCACTGCATTCCACAGCCATAATTCTACAAGTCAGATGCTAGAATTGTCAGACTGGATAAGTGATTGGGCAAGAAGGTGTCAGATGAAGTATAATGCAGGGAAGTGTGAAATTGTCTACTTTGGTAGGGAAAATAGAAAAGCAGAATATTTTTTGAAAAGGTGAGAGATTGGTAAATGTTAGTATGCAGAGGGATTTGGGGGTCCTTGTACATGAATCAAAGTTAATATGCATGTATAGCAAGCAATTAAGATGACAAATGGCATGTTAGCCTTCATTGCAAGGCAGTTGGACTTTAAGAGTAAGGACGTTTTGCTGCAATTATATAGGGCTTTGGTGAGACCATACCTGGAAGTACTGCGTACAATTTTGGTCTGCTTACCCAAGGAAGGATATACGTGCCTTGGAGGGTGTACAATGAGGGTTCACTAGAGTGATCTCTGGGATGAGAGGGCTGTTCTATGAGGAGCGATTAAGTAGAATGGGCCTATATTCTCTGGAAGTTCCAAGAGGCGATCTCGTTGAAACATATAAAATTCTTAGAGGGCTTGGCAGGTTAGATGCCAAATGGCTGTTTTCCCTGGCTGTACAGTACAGAACCAGGCACTATAATCTCTAAAGGTGTTGGCCATTTAGGACTGAAATGAGGAGAAATTGAGGATTGTGAATCTGTGGAATTCTCTACCTGAGAGAGCTCTGCATGTTCAATTGATAAGTATATTCAAGACTGAGAGCAATAGATTTTGGGGTACCATGGAAATCAAGGGATATGGAGATAGGGCAGGAAAATGGAGCTGATGTAAAAGTTCAACCACGATCTCACGGTGGAGCAGGCTCGAGGGGCCTTATGGTCTACTCCTGTTTTTACTTCTTATCTTCTCACAATGGAAGATTATTTTGGGGGTTGGCTGCAATGTAAGGAAACCCTGCACTAATCACTGATGTAATATATGCAACATGACACACAAGTGCATAATACAGGAATGGCACTAGGTGAAATAGGCATCGCTGACATCATCACTAACACAGAAGTTGGCACTTCATAGAAATTCAAAGCTGTTGGCTTTATTTTAAGCAATAAAAGAAATTAAAGCCTCATTTGTAGCACAGACAATTCTAATTACCATTATTAATTTTTTAGTAACATAAAAGGTTCTCCTTCCTCAGAACTCTACCTTCCTGGTCACAGCCAGCACATCCAGAGTTAAATAAGTTAAAGGCCTGGTGTCCGCTCATCACCCACTGAGCAGAACACTATCTGGATCACCTTGCAAACTTGGGGTAGTTATGACATCACTGCCAGCACAACCATTATGCTAAACATACAAATGAAACAATATGATTCTGTCAGGTCTGAACAACAATGTCATTATACCAGAATGTTTATTCTTACTCGCTTCCTGAGGTAAGGGGTTAGAGCAGTTTGCAATTACTTTTATTAGATTGCACTTGTCGTCTCAACAATCAGCTGTTCTTTTCCACTCCAGTCAGTATATAAATTTAGTTAAGTAGAAGGGAAAAGAATTGTTTATACTAATTAAGCAGTTTAAATAATCTCAATCCTGCTCACCATAAAAATGAGGATATCACAACATTGGAACTTGTAAAAACATATATAGGTTTAAACACGAGATCATTCATAGACTTGAAAGTTCTTTTTTATTATTTGTTCATGGGATGTGGGCATTGCTGGCAAGGCCAGTATTTATTACCCATCCCTAATTGCCCTGGAGAAGGTGGTGGTGAGCTATCTTCTTGAACTGCTGCAGTCTATGTGGTGCAGATACATCCACAGTGCTGTTAGGAAGGGAGTTCCAGGATTTTGACCCAGTGACAGTGAAGGAACGGTGATATCGATCCAAATCAGGTGGTATGTGCCTTGGTGAAGAATTTGCAGGTGGTGGTGTTCCCATGCATCTGCTGCTCTTGTTCTTCTAAATGGTAGAGGTCACGGGTTTGGAAGGTACTGTTGAATGAGCCTTGGCAAGTTGCTACGGTGCATCTTGTAAATGGTACTCACTGCTGCCATTGTGTTCTGGTGGTGGAGGGAGTGAATGTTTAAGGTGGTGGATGGGGTGCCGATCAAGCAGGCTGCTTTGTCCTAGATGGTGTTCAGTTTCTCGAGCATTGTTGAGTGTCTAATGGGCACACGGAACAATCCCAGCCTAATGATGGAAGCTTGAGTATTATGAGAAAATGATCCTTCGGCCTCATCTAAATAATATGACGAGTTGCTGGCACCTGTCACACCTGAACAGGCAGCTCCCCTGACTGAAGAGTCCAATCTTGCTCTGCCTGCCATACTGGCAGTAGTTGGAAGGAGCACTCTACTTTTCCTGGCTCCATATCAATTAAAAAATAAATAAAACTTACCTTTCTGGTGGCGTCCCCAGGCTAGCCACATCCACAATTGGAAAACTGAGTGCAGCAGACCTGACAACTGCTCCACCTTAACACTTGTTTTACACAAACGCCCTGGGCACATAAAAAATGGCACAATTTTGGGTTGAACTTTTTCAGGTACCCTTGGGGTGCAGGACATTGGTCCCCAAAATTGGGTATCATTGTGCTTGTAAAACGAGTACAATGAGGTCCAATTTCTACCTCATAATCTCTGTTCTATGAATTAAACTCCCATTTCAAATAGGACCAATGGCATTTTTCAATAAGCAGTTTCTTCTCCACTTTGGAAGTTGTACAGACAGAATGTGAAATACATTTTTTGAAGTATGTATAAAAATCTGAATTACAGTTGCACCATGTAGTTCAAGAAATAGATACACTCGCATGAGCATAGTTTATACAAAAAAATTTGATCTGGTGAACTGATCAATCTTGCAGATTAGACAGCATACCAGGTGTCTGCTGAATAGCTGCTAATTTTTTTAGTTAAAAAAAATGAAATACAGATTATTCAAAATTTGATTTCAGGATTTGTACTGTGCTTACCTTTTCCATGTTTTGGGTTACTTGGGGATAGTCTCTGATGAATACGTTCTCCACTACATCGTCTGTGAAACACGTCTGCCTGCAAGCAGGGCAACAGATAATGCCTGAGGTAGCCGGAGCAGCAAAAAACATCAAATCAACAACAGGAAATGAGATTAACCACACATACAGCAGTAACAAATTCAGTTTGATCTCTTAATGTAAAAAATGCCTACTTCCAAAAAGGAAGTTAGCTTGCAATGCAGTGTCACAAATTTATATCTAGGAAAATAACAATGTGTTATTCATATTGATTGAATACTCAAGTTGCACAGAAAATTTTAACAAAATCTATATTATGGCCTTAGTTATGTCTTAATCTTCCTATGCAGTTTGTCACAGATGTATTACTTAAAGAGCAAATTTACTGATGGTGAACAATCTTGATTGTCCCCAAGAGACAGAGCATAAAGAGAAATAAAAGCAAAATACTGAGAATGCTGGAAATCTTAAATAAAAACAAAAAATGCTGGAAATACTCAACAGTTCGGGCAACATCTGTGGAGAAAGAAACAGAGTTAATGCGCTCGATTTTACGATGGGCGGGGGGACCCATCCACTGGCTGGAAACTTAGTGGCGATCCTGCCCCCACAGGGCCTGGGGATCCACACCAGATTTTACAGTCCCCAGGCCCTTAATTGGTCTTGGGCGGGACCTCCACCTCATTGAGGCAAAAGGTCCTGCCTAATGGAGCTACCGCCTCGTCCCAGCAGCAGCAGCGGGAGACTATAGCAGGATGAAGATGAAGGATGGCCCCTGAAAAGAGGTTCGTTTTTG
The DNA here is from genome assembly GCF_036365525.1 of Heterodontus francisci. Lineage (NCBI taxonomy): Eukaryota > Metazoa > Chordata > Chondrichthyes > Heterodontiformes > Heterodontidae > Heterodontus > Heterodontus francisci. The sequence continues at coordinate 63,162,556 of NC_090384.1, forward strand.
GGGCCTCTCTGGGGGCAACTGGTTGGGCCCCAGCGAGGCAACGGGAATCGGTTGGGAGGCAGGGGGGGGGGGTGCGTGTTGTGCACTGGGGGCGGTTGGGGCTTCGGGGGCAACCTTTCATGGGGCACAGAGTGCCCGATCAGGAGGGACCCTTCCCAGGCCGTCTGGTTATATCAGGTGTGTTTTCTGAGGCCTCAGCCACCTGCCAGCCAAACGTAAAATCCCCATAGCGGTGGGCAGAGGCCCTTAAGTGGCAATTTAAGGGCCTTGATTGGCCTTGTGCAGGCAGGCCATTTCTCGCCACCGCCCCGCGTACATTGGCATCAGAGGCAGGAGCAGGTCAGGAAGGGCCCCCCAGCCTCCCACTCCATTTTCCAACCCCACTCCCCCCCAACCCCACCACCAGCCTACTCTTTTGGGGGCGTAAAATTCCAGCCAGTGTTTTAAGTCGATAACTTTTCATCAGAACTGGGAAAATTTGAAATGCAAGAGATTTTGAACAAGCAAAAGTAATGAGGGTGGAAAAGAACAAAAGGGAAGGTCTGTGATAGGGAGAAAGACAGGAGAGATTAAATAACAAAAGAGTTGGTGGTACAGGGCCAAAGGGAGTGGTAATGGGGCATGTAAAGAAACAAAAGATATGTCTAGAGGAGGTGTGAATGGCAGAAGGATGAAAAGCTGCCACCTGAAAGCAAAGAGAAAAACACATTGGTAAAACTGAAATCACCAAAGAAAAAGGAAACAAAATGGGGGCACAGATTACAGTCTGAAATTATTGAATTCAATGTTGAATCCAGAAGGTTGTAAAATGCCATTCCTCAAGCTTATATTGAGCTTCACTGGAACACTGCAGGAAGCAGAGGACAGAGAAGTTGTCGGGAGAACAAGGTGGAGAATTAAAATGACAGGTGACCAGTAGCTCAAGGTCACGCTTGTGAACTGAAGGAAGATGTTCCACAAAGCAATTACTCAATCTGAATTTAGTCTCCCCAGTTTGAGCAGAACGCGAATACAGCATACAAAATTTAAAGTAGTACACATAAATCGCTGTTTCACCTGGACAGTGTATTTGGGGCCTTGGAGGGAGGAGGAAAATAGGCAGGCTAGCATGGAAAGGTGCCGCAAGAAGGGGAGGGGTTGTTGGGGTGATTGTGGAGCTGACCAGGGTGTCACGGAGGGAATGGTCCCTTTGGAATGCTGAAAGGGGAGGAGAGAGGAAGATGTGCTTGGACATGGTGGAAATGGCAGAGGATGACCCACTGTATATGGAGGCTGGTGGGGTGGAAGGTGAGGACAAGGGGAACCCTTTCATGGTTCTAGGAGGCAGGGGATGAGGTGAGAGCAGAAATGCGAGAATAGGAAGGAAACAGTTGAGGGTCTCACAGTGGGGAGGAATCCTCAGTTAAGGAAAAAGGAAGATATATCAGAAGCGCAAGCATGGAAGGTCGCATCATCAGAACAGTTGCAATGGAGACAGAGAAACTGGGAGAATGGAATGGTGTCCTCACAGGAAGCGGGGTGTAAAGAAGTGTAGTCAAGGTAGCTGTGGGAGTCAGTGGGCTTATAATGAATATTCATTGATAGCCTATCAGTAAAGGAGACAGAGAAGTCAAGGAAGGGAAGGGAAGAGTCGGAGATAGAGCATATGAAGGTGAGAGAAGGGTGGAAATTGGAAGCAAAGTCAATGAAATTTTCCAGTTCAGGATGAGAATATGAAGTGGCATCGATACAGTCATCAATGTACTGGAAAAAGATGGGAGGGAGAGGACGAGTAGAACTGGAACAAAGAATGTTGCACATATCCCACAAAAAGGCAGGCATAGGAAGGGCCCATCGGGTACACATAGCAACATAATTTCTTTGGAGGAAGTGAGTGGAGTTAAAGGAGAAATTAGTCAATCTCATACAGTCATAGTCATTTATGGCACAGAAGGAGGCCATTTTCCCATCAAGTCTATGCCGGCTCTCCCCAGGGCAATCCAATCAGTCCCATTCCCCCACTCTAGCCCCGTAGCCCTGCAAGTTTATTTCCTTCAAGTGACTATCCAATTTCCTTTTGAAATCACTGATTGCCTACAAGGGTGGTGGAAGCAGGGACAGCAAGTTCCAGGTCATTACCCCTCACTGTACAAAAACGTTTCGGTTGGAGACTTGGGTGGAGAAATGGCAGATGGAGTTTAATCTGGACAAATGTGAGGTAATGCATTTTGGAAGGTCTAATGCAGGTGGGAAGTATACAGTAAATGGCAGAACCCTTAGGAGTATGGACAGGCAGAGAGATCTGGGTGTACAGGTCCACAGGTCACTGAAAGTGGCAATGCAGGTGGATAAGGTAGTCAAGAAGGCATACGGCATGCTTGCCTTCATCGGTCAGGGTATAGAGTATAAAAATTGGCAAGTCATGTTGCAGCTGTACAGAACCTTAGTTAGGCCACACTTAGAATATTGCGTGCAATTCTGGTCACCACACTACCAAAAGGACGTGGAGGCTTTGGAGAGGGTACAGGAGAGGTTTACCAGGATGTTGCCTGGTCTGGAGGGCATTAGCTATGAGGAGAGGTTGGATAAACTCGGATTGTTTTCACTGGAACGACGGAGGTGGAGGGGTGACATGATAGAGGTTTACAAAGTTATGAGCGGCATGGACAGAGTGGATAGTCAGAAGCTTTTTCCCAGGGTGGAAGAGTCAGTTACTAGGGGACATAAGTTTAAGGTGAGAGGGGCTAAGTTTAGAGGGGATGTGCGAGGCAAGTTCTTTACACAGACGGTGGTGAGTGCCTGGAACTTGCTGCCGGGGGAGGTGGTGGAAGTAGGTACGATATTGACGTTTAAGAGGCATCTTGACAAATACATGAATAGGATGGGAATAGAGGGATACGGTCCCCGGAAGTGCAGAAGGTTTTAGTTTCGGCAGGCATCAAGATCGGCGCAGGCTTGGAGGGCCGAATGGCCTGTTCCTGTGCTGTACTGTTCTTTGTTCTTCCTCACATCCCCCCTGTATCTTTTGCCCAAAACCTTCCATCTGTGTCCCCTAGTCATTGTGCCATCTGCTAATGGGAACAGTTCTTCCTTGTCTAACTTATCTAAACCTGTCATGATCTTGTACACCTCTTATCACATCTCCTCTCAATCTTCTTTGCTCCAAGAACAACAACCCCAGCTTCTCCAACCTAACCTTGTAACTAAAATCCCTCATATCCCTGGAACCATTCTGGTAAATCTCCTCTTAAGGACCCTCACATCCTTCCTAAGGTTTGGTGACCAGAACTGGACATAATACTCTAGTTTTTACCAGAGCTTGATAAAGGCTCAGCATAACTTCCCTGCCTCTGCCTCTATTTATGAAGCCTAAGATCACATATGCTTTGCTAACTACTCTCTCAATAAGTTCTGCCACCTTCAACGATCTATGCGCATGCAGCTCCAGGTCCTTCTGTACCTGTACACTCTTTAGAACTGTGTCATTAAGTCTACATTGCCTCTTCCCAGCCCTTCTGCCAAAATGCATCACCTCATACTTCTCTGTAATAAATTTCATCTGCCACTTGTTTGCCCATTCTGCTAGCCTATCCACATCCTATTGCAGTCGATTTGTATTATCCTCACTATTTGCCACTCCTCCAAGTTTGGCATCATTGGCAAATTTTGAAATTTTCCCTGTATTCCAATATCCAAGGGAAAAATGGGTTTCGATTCATGGGGCATTGGCACCAGTACTGGGGAAAGCTGGAGCTGTTCCGTTAGGATAGGCTTCACTTGGACTGCGCTGGGATCAATGTCCTGGTGTGTCATATAACTAGGGTCGCAGAGAGTACTTTAAACTATAAAATAGTGGGGGTGGGGGGGGAGGGTTCACATGATGGGAGATTTAGAAAGTTAATGAGAAAAGACAAGGCAATACTGTAGGGTAGCGATATGGGTCATGATAACCAGAGTATGACAGGAAGGATAGAGCATACAAACGTAACAGTGCATCAGAAAATAGGGTCAGGCAAGGGAAAAATGGTAAAAAGACAGAATTAAAAGCTCTTTATCTGAATGCATGCAGCATGTGTAGTAAGATGGATGAATTGATAGAACAGAAAGAAATATATGGTTATGATATGATAGCCACTACAGAGATGTGGTTGCAGAGGGACCGCGGCTGGTAAATGAATATTCAAGTGTATCTGACATTTCAGAAGGAGAGGAGGAAAGGAAACAGAGCTAGGGTAACTCTGTTAATGAAGGAGATCAGTACAGTAATGAGAAATGACCTTAGCTCAGAAGATCAAGATGTAGAAACAGTTTTTGTGGAGACATGAAATAGCAAGGGAAAGAAGTAGTTTATAGGCCACCTAACAGTAACCACACTGTAGGACAGCGTACAAATCAAGAAATAATGAGGGCTTGTAAAAAAGGTACTGCAATAATTGTGGGCAATTTTAATTTTCATATTGATTGAACAAATCAAATTGGTAAAGGTAGCTTTGAGGGCGAGTTCATAGTGTATTCGTGGACAGTTTCTTAGAACAATACGCTCTGGAATCGACCAGGGAATAGGCTATTTTCTCTAATAGGCTATTTTAGACCTGGTTATGTGTAATGAGACAGGATTAATTAATTTCATAGTAAAAGATCCTCTAGACAAGAGTGATCATAACATGAAGGAATTTCACATTCAGTTTGAAGGTGAGAAACTTGGGTCTGAAACTAGTGTCTTAAACTTAAATAGAGGCAATTTACAAAGGTGTGAAGACAGAGTTGGCTACAGTGGACTGGGAAAATAAGTGAAAAAATATGATGGCAGATAGGCTGTGGCAGACATTTAAGATGATATTTCATAACTCTCAAGAAAACTACATACTATTGAGAAAGAAAGATTGTACAAGAAGGATGCATCATCCATAGCTAAGGAAGTTAAGCATGGTACCAAATTGAAAGAAAAGGCGTACAATGCTGCAAAGATTAGCGGTGGATCAGAAGATTGGGAACATTTTAGAAACCAGCAAAGGATGACTAAATAAAAGGGAGAAATTAGAATGAAAGTAAATTAGCAAGAAATATAAAAACAGACAGCTTCTACAAGTATATAAAAAGGAAAAGAGTAGCTAAGTAAATGTTGGTCCCTTGGAGGATGAGGCAGGGAAAATAAGAAAATGGCAGAGACTTTGAACTAGTATTTTGTATATTTTGCATCTGTCTTCATGGAAGAAGACACAAAAAATATCACTAGAATAGTAGAATATCAAGGGGCAAAAGGGAGGGAGGAACTTGAAACAATCACTATCATTAGAGAAAAAGTGCTGGGAAAAATAATGGAACTAAAGGCTGACAAGTCCCCTGAACCTGATGGCCTGCAAACTAGGGGTTTAAAAGAAGTGGCTGCAGAGATAGTGGATGCATTGGTTGTAATCTTCTATATTCTGGAAAGTTCCCAGTTGATTGGAAATCGGTATTCAAGAGAGGGAGACAGAAAACAGGAAACTACAGGTTAATTAACCTAACATCTGTCACTAGGAAAATGCGAGAACCATTATTAAGGAAGTAGTATATCAGGATATTTAGAAAATCATAATACAATCAAGCAGTGTCAACATGGTTTTGTGAAAGAAAAGAGTGTTTCACAAATTTACTAGCATTCTTTGAGGATGTAACAAGCAAGGTGGATAAAGGAGAAACAGTAGATGTGGTGTATTTGGATTGCAAAAAGGCATTCGAAAAGGTGCCACATAAAAGGTTACTACCCAAGATAAGAGCTCATGGTGTTGGGGGTAATATATTAGCATGGACAGAGGATTGGCTAACTAACAGAGAGTTGGGATAAATGGGGCATTTTCAGGATGGTAAACGAGTAGAATGCCACAGGAATCAGTGCTGGGGCCTCAACTATTTACAATCTATATTAATGACTTGGATGAATAGATCAAGTGTACTGTAGCCAAATTTGCTGACGATACAAAGAGAGGTAGGAAAGCAAGTTGTGAGGAAGCCTTAAAGAGTCTGCAAAGGGATATAGATAGGTTTAATGAATGGGCAAAAAATTGGCAGATGGAGTATAATGTGGAAAAATGTGAGGTTGTCCGCTTTGGTAGAAAGAATAAAAAAGCAGAATGTTATTTAAATGGAGAAAGACTGCAGCATGCTGTGGTACAGAGGGAGCTGGGTGCCTTCATACACAAATCACAAAAAGTTAGCATACAGGTACAGCAAGTAATGAGGAAAGCACATGGAATGTTGGCCTTTATTGCAAAGGGGATGGAGTATAAAAGTAGGGAAATCTTGCGACAACTGTACAGGACGGTGAGTTCACACCTAGGAGTACTGCATATGGTTTTGTCTCCTTATTTAAGGAGGGATATACTTGAATTGGAGGCTGTTCAGAGAAGGTTCACTAGGTTGATTCCTGGGATGAAGCGGTTGCCTTATGAGGAAAGGTTGAGCAGGTTGGGCCTATACTCATTGGCGTTTAGAAGAATGAGAGGTGATGTTATTGAAACATATGATACTGATGCGACTTGACAGGGTAGATGCTGACATGATGTTTCCCATCATGGGGGAATCTAGTACTAAGGGGCACAGCTTCAAAATAAGGGTTTCCTATTTACAGTCATTGAATATATTCAAGGCTGAGCTTGACAGATTTTTGATCTACAAAGGAGTCAAGGGTGACGGGAGGGCAGGCAGCAAAGTGGAGGTAAGGTTACAAACAGCCATGGTCTTATTGAATGGCAGAGCAGGTGCGAGGGGGCCAAATGACGTACTCCTGCTCCTATTTCTTACTTACATATATCAAAAAAGCAGTGCTCCTAGCACTGATCCTTGGGGAACACCACTGTCTACCATCTTTCAGTCTGAAAAACAACCATTTACCACAACTCACTGTTTTGTGTCCTTAAGTCAATTTTTTATCCAAACTCTAACCCACCTATTCCATGAATGTCAATTTTGTTACCCAGCCTTTTACGTGGTACTTTGTCAAATGCTTTCTTAAAATCCATATAGACAACACCCATTGCATTCCCTTCATCAAAAAATTCAATTAGATTAGTCAAGCACGATCTGCCTTTTACAAATCCGTGCTGATTGTGAGAACAAGTTCAGTCGAGCAGAGGATGGTGGTGGTGGATGGAAACTGGTTGGCCTCCATTCAAGGAAGAAGCGGAGAGTTCTCAGACCATCCTGGTGGGGATTGGAGTTGTAGAGAGATTGGATGCCCATGAAAAGGAGACAGTTAGCACCAGGAAATTGAAGAAGGGTATCAGAATAGTCAGAGATAAAAATGGGAAAAAACTTGACAAGGGAAGAAAAAACAGGCTGAAATTATACTTCTACTGGGGCAATCCGGTTTGTGGATCCTAGGAAGAAGATAGAGCGGGCTGTTTGGGATTAGGGGACTATGAGGCTTGAGGCAGTAGAGAGAAGATCTCCATAAGAGCTCAGGTCAGTGATAGTCCTGGAGATGATGGCTTGATGTTAGGTCTTTTTTTTTCCCCAATGGATGTGGACGTCGCTGACATGCCAGCAATTGTTGCCCATCCCTAATTGCCCTTGGACTGAGTGGCTTGCGTGGCCATTTCAGAGGACAGTTAAGAGTCAACCACATTTTTATGTGTCTTGTATCACATGTAGGCCAGACCAGGTAAGGACAGCAGACTTCCTTCCCTAAAGGACATTAGTGAAGCAGATGGGTTTATACAACAATCAATGGGACCATTACTGAGACTAGCTTTTAATTCCATTACTTTAATGAGGAAGACACTCAATCAATCCATGGAGTGCCTCAAATAGGGAGAACTGTCAAGGAAAATAGTACATGGAGAGTAACGGTCCCTCAAATATTGCTTCCTGAAGATGAAGCCCACAGGTCATATTAATCTAAATTAGAAATGCATAAAGAGGAGCTACTCTCTAGAGAGACTGGTGTATAATGCTTTTCACTGGTGGGTACATTTGGTACCAGTTTAGTGGTTTTAGCTGGCACTAAACAGGCTTGAACCAGTTTTTTTTTTTGGACATTTCATTTCATCTTTACAAAGATCAGGAATTAAATAGTTTTACATTTACATTTCAAGACTCTCAGAACATAAAAATAATCTCACTTGTTGAAAATGCTGAATACATAAAAGACAAATCTTCTGTTTCTAATAACCTTAATTTGAAGGTTTGCGGCTACAATCATCCTGTGTGTGGGTGTGAAGGCCAGTAGCTGTACACTAACTGAACTGTAAGAATGCTATTTTCCATAATCTTGCATATGCATTATTGTCAGTAATGAATTCAACTATCTGATGGAAAGTACAAAGGAATTATATAAATTAAACAGCTTAGTTTAACAACTGGATCTATTGCTATTTGTGGCTTAGTTTATGTTGCTGGCAAATGTATAAAAATAGCACATCACACTGACATGCAAGTCATACTTCAGAGAACAGCAGCCTCACATTTTCGGAAGATGAGACAGATTTGCAATTAACAAGCCTCAAGTAGCAGTAGAACAAAATAACTTTTCTTCTCCCAGTGAACAGCATAAGTGTGGAATAAAAAACAGTTGAGAATGGATCACAAAATAGGTTCTGATGAAAGCCCATCAACCCAAATAATCTTATGAGCCAGAGAAACAACCTTCCTATTACAGCATCCAGTTGTTTCTGAATTGAGTTCAGTGAGCTGGCCTTACTCATTCTGGCAATCCTTTCTAGCTTTATCATCCTCCAGATAAAGACATACATTAATGTCTATCCTAAATTTCTCCTGACATCTTGCCTTGCTACTCTAGCATATCGTAAAACACTGTTTTGCATTTCATTCTTTCTATCGCATCAAGTATCTCCAAAACTCTACAAGGTTCCATTCCTCATAGCTTTGTTGTGACAACAGGGTTCAACCTTGCCCTCTTCTGCATAGCATTTAGGATCTGAATCAGCCCATGAAATCATGGATACCACAACTGTAATAATGCATAATTGTGGCACAGCCAGAGCTTCAGCATGACCTCTGTGAACTTGGCCATAACTGATTTGGCAGCAAAACCCAGCATTCTACTGAAATAAAAGTTATTTTTCTCCACAGATGCTGGCTGACCTGCACTTTCTAGTATGATTTTGTTTTTATTCTGTCATCCTACTTGCTTACTTTATTGCAAACTCACATAGTTTAGACTTAATAAATAACGGTTAGGAAACATTCCAAAGTTTCTTGCACTTCTTCCATGACCATGTCTATCCCACCCATGAAGTATGCATATCTTCTCTTTTTACTTATGCTGAAATTATATGCTGAAATTTTTTTTTGTTCGTTTATGGGATGTGGGTGTTGCTGGTTAGGCCAGCATTTATTGCCCATCCCTAACTGCCCTTGAATGAGTGGCTGCTAGGCCATTTCAGATGGCATTTTAAGAGTCAACTACATTGTTGTGAGTCTGGAGTCACATGTAGGCCAGGCCAGGTAGGAATGGCAGATTTCTTTCCCTAAAGGACATTAATGAAATGAAATGAAAATAGCCACACACTTTAAACCAAAGAGAAGGGAATAGACCATGTCCATCAGATTCCAACAAATTATAATATAACATTCAGATGAATAAAATTTTAACCGAGTGATATAGGCTAGAATAATATCGTTACCAAATACATAAGATATACTCCTATATCTAATGTTCATTATCCACTTCGATCTTAATTTAATAAAGTTTGGAAAGGAACAATGTATATTGTATCTAGCGGGATAAAGTCAAAAGACATGTTTGTGACCAAGAATTTACTTTGAAATTCTCATATTTTTAACAGATTATGACAATGCAGTTTAAAATAGCATCAACCAGCATGGGTAACTAATCAGCATGACTGACTGCAAATAATTTTCATTATTTTCCGATTGATTAAGAGAACAGTGCCAAATATTCATCTGAGTTATCATTTGATTAATTTTGTCAAACTTCAACAGCAGAAATTTCAATGTGCATGTATGGGGTACTTCAAACCTGTCTAAATTAGGTTTTGGCAGGTTTTTAATCAAGAATGCTATAGTGGATAGACTGTTCAAAATTTGAGGCAAGTTAGCTTGGAGCCACTTCAGCCTCAAAAGAAAATGTGCTGTTTCTCTTTCCCTCCTTCCCCAGTGGCTAGTCCCTAGTTGGCCATTAAACAACTGACAAGCACAAGTTGAAGCCTCCTGTGAGCAGCAGCAGGTACGAACAGCACACTGAGCAGCAAGCCTCACAATAAAATGCGAGAATGCATGACCACAATCTTCCTGACCATAGCATAAACACACTTCATACCTCAATGAATGGTGGCTCCACCAGTCAGAGCTGTAAAATTCAGCAGCAGTTGCTTACCTCAATGTATTTCAAAAGATTTTGGCCAAAGGAGGTGGGAGAATGACAGACCAAGTGTTATTATAGATGCACATAATATAAATTACTACTTGTGCCTCTCAGAATCTACCAATAATCTCACTGCTATCAAAACTGAGATAAATTCAAATAAAGGAGCTTGAAAGAAAATCTCACAAAAACAATTAGCTATGATTTAAACAGCTAGACAGAAATACAAAACAAAAATACAACTGAATAAGTCAACAACATATATGTTGCAGCGGCCATTTATATTGGTCAACTACCACAGCCATTTTTAGTCTGGAGAGCTTATTTGTAACTATATAAATCTGAGAGAAAAAATTCCTATTTTGTCATATTGTCATAGAAGAAACAGGCAGGTACTGCAGAAGGGCCCTGAGTGCGTCTCACTCTCCAACAGATATTCAGTTCTGAATACTAAGGCAAGTAATGGTTCATCTGGGGAGTGCAGCCAGAGTCAAGGTCATGGCATCATGGGTGGCTTAGCTGCACGGGGCACAAGACTGGAAGAGTGATAGTGATAGGAGATTCAATAGTCAGGGGAACAGATAGGTGCTTCTGTGGCCGCAGACGTGAATCCAGGATGGTGTGTTGCCTCCCGGTGCCAGGGTCAAGGATGTCACTGAGCGGCTGCAGAGCATCCTGGTGAACTGCCAGCAGTCGTGGTCCACATTGGTACGAATGACATAGGTAGAAAAAGGGATGTGGTCCTGCAGAAAGAGTTTACTCAGCTAGGTAAGAAATTAGCAAGCAGGACCTCAAAAGTAGTAATCTCAGAATTACTCCCAGTGCCATGCGCAAGTGAGTATGGGAATAGAAGGGTAAGGCAGATGAATGCTTGGCTGGAAAGTTGGTGCAGAAGGGAGGGCTTTAAATTCTTGGGACGAAGGGACCGGCTCAGGGGAAGATGGGACCTGTACAAGCCAGACAGGTTGCAGCTTAACAGAGCCGGGACTGAGTTCCTTGCGGGACGTTTTGCAGGGGGGTGGGAACCTGAGGATAGACTCAGTCGGAACAAATTCAGAAATGAACATAGAAGGCAGAAAATTAGTGGATGAGTATGGAAGACAGAGGAAACAAAGGTCAGAAAATAAAAAACGGTTTGGCAGTGCTCAAGGATATCTACTTCAATGCAAGGAGTATGGCAAATAAAGTAGACAACTTGAGGGCACAGATGGACATGTGACAGTATATCATAGTTATTACAGAAACATAGCTTAAGGAGGGTCAGGAATGGCAGCTCAATGCTCCTGGTTACAGGGTTTTCAGATGCAATAGAGAAGGGGATAAAAAAGGAGGGGTGTGGCAATTTTGGTCAAAGAAACAAGTACAGTTGTGAGGAGGGACAATATTTGGAAGGTTCATCAAATGAGGCCAAATGAATTGAGCTAAGGAACAAAAAAGGGGCAATCACACTGCTGGGAGTGTACTATAGACCCCCAAACAGTCAGAGGTAGATAGAAGAGCAGATTGAGATGTACAAAATTGTCAGTGGCCTGGATAAAGTGGATGTGAAGGGCCCATTTACCTTAGCAGGGAGGTCAGTGACTAGGGGGCATAGATTTAAAGTGATTGGTAGAAAGATTAGAGGGGAGATGAGAAAAAAAGTTTTCACCCAGAGGGTGGTGGGAGGTCTGGAACTCACTGCCTGAAAGGGTAGTACAGGCAGAAACCCTCAACTCATCAAAATTGTCTGGATATGCATCTCAAGTGCCGTAACCTGCAGGGCAACAGACCAAATGCTAGAAGGTGGGATTAGGCTGGGTGGCTCATTTTTGCCTGGTGCAGACACGCTGGACCAAATGGCCTCTTTCTGTGCCATAAACTTTCTATGATTTGGTTTGAATCCAAGTATACTGATGGAATGAAAATCCTCCTCTGCCAGCTGTAATTATTCTATATGAAATGAGTTTGAATAACCTCAACAAATCTTAGCGGGCACAAGTTTATAGCATTAAAATGTTTAAACATTAGCAATGTCAGTCAGACAGGCCAAAGGAATGGGGAGTGTGGGAATTGTAAATTCACACCTTGTGCAGTAAGGAAATTCCTTTGAATTTAAATTATGGCAGATTATTGCAATAGACTAGATTGAGCTTCTTACTGAAAGTAATCTTTTCTGTACCCAACATGGGAGGAAGTAATTTTGATGCAAGGGATGCATTTGCCAGTCTGATCAACACAAAAAAACTGCCTCCTAAGAGATTAAAGGGGCTAATCTCCAGTAAACTTATCAGATCAAGGAATAGTCAAATGTCTAACTTGTCAATAGATGGAATTTTTCCTTTAGAAAGGAGGATGAAGAAGAGGTAAATTTACACACACAATTATGGAAATTCTAACAAGCTCATCGCAACCCCACAACTACTTTACATTCTAAGAGATAATTAAAGTGCACTTCCTATTACAGCAATGTCAATTATAGCAATCCTGAAAGTGATCCATCAACTAAGGTTTTAAACCTCTGGTATAAAGCAACATTCTAACTTAGGAGGATTGACAAGCTAAAATTATTCTAGGTGAACAAGTGATGTTGTTGGTTTAGCACCAAAATTCTTCTAGGGACCAATAATACTCAGGTTAGTATACATAGTTTCCGAATGTTCAAATAAAAACACAAAATGCTGGAAATACTCAGCAGGTCTGGCAGCATCTGTGGAGACAGAAACAGAGTTAACTTTTCAGGTCTGTGACCTTTCATCAGAACGGGGTTGTGGGCATCCGATGAAAAGTCACAGACCTGAAACGTGAACCCTGTTTTTCTCTCCACAGATGCTGCCAGACCAGCTGAGTATTTCCAGCATTTTCTGTTTTTATTTCATATTTCCAGCATCCACAGTATTTTGCTTTTCTAAATATGCAATTTTGCTCTGCCTCCCCTTTTACCGGGAAGGACGGCACCAGAGAATTAGACTTAATGGTGCAAAATATGACAAGGAACACCTAAAGGCAAGATCAGCGAAAGAGATTTAATTTACTCAGGGGTAACAGAGAACTTAAGAATGCACATTCCAATGACAGAATTAAATAAGACATGATAGCTATTTATAATTTTATCTCTGCAGGAGTTTAAAGTAACCTGAATACCCAGGTCTTCGATGGCTTTGTTGGACCACTGAAAATATACAGTTAGTATATAACTGTGGAAAACAAATATATCAACCCTTTGTGCCTATTTACTGCTTTCCAGTTAATTACACCAGATCAAGCAGATAAATCATATTTAATTCCTGAATCTATAAGAAAGATGATATATTTCTGGACGGAAACCCAGGCATGGAGTTTCTGCTCGATTGTGCTGGTTTTTTCGATGCAATTCCACCTCCCACCCATCAACCCCCACTGATAGCAGTGCAACCAGCACAAAAGATTGTGGAAATTTAAGCGGAAATTGCATTCAGCTCAATTCAAGTTTCTGCAATCTTTTGCACAAGTTCAAAAAACATCACGCTAGAAGCAGCCGTCGTTCACAAAACTGGTCATACCCCCCAGGATAAATTAAACACCATTGGGAGTTTTCGCTAATTAGATTCATTGATAGGCCTTCAAGGAAGCTCGAAAAATTAAGCTGGAACTTTTGGGTGCAAGAACACTAATAGTAAATTTTTTAAAAAACCTAAGAAACTCACCACTGTACCCCAAACTAAATAGAAAATAGTTTTGTATATTTTTTGAAACTCATTTTCAGTCATTTAAAATCAGGTTACTCACAGTTGTTGGATTGACCCTGATTTAAAATGCTTATTTTTTTTTGTTATAAACCCAATTTCAGCTGTCTTATCAAACTTTAACCAAGTTATCACTCAAGTATACAAAGAAATATTTTTAAAGCAATTTTTTTAAAATGGTACATATTAAACTGATGCCCTATTGTGTTGGTTCACGGTAGATTGTGTTTGGTGATATGCAAATAAATTTGTGTGGAAACTTGGGAGGGGTGGGGGAAGGTACTTTTCAAAATGGATGCAACTTGTACCGGAATCACCAACTGCACCCAAAGTAGAAACTCTACCTGATATTTACCGACACTGACCTATAGCTTCAGACTTGTGCTGCAAATGGCTCTCACTACAGAACAAGCAAAAATGGCACACCTGCCATGGCTGAAAGTAGTAGAAGCAGAGGCCTGGGTTTTACCGATTGGGAGTCCATCATCAGGAGACTTCCTCCAAGATTTTACCAGAGCGAAACAATTAAGTGCCAGCAGACAGGGGAGCCAGCCAATTAACTGTGGCGGGCAGGTCCTAGTGCCTGCAGCTTACATGCAGCAGCCATTTTTAAGGGTACATGTACAGTGTTCAGGCAGTTTGAAGACAAAGGGAGAAAGGAGGGGTCTACAGCAATGGCACAGCAGAGAAATGGCTTCAAAAACGCCTCCCTGGAGGCGTTCCTGCAGGCAGAGAAAGGAGAGATGTTCTATTTCCAACAGACAGGAGGACGAGGACAGCAAGCCTCAGCAAGAAGGCATGGCTGGAGGCAGCAGACATCATAAGCAGCCGAAGGGTCATTGCAAGAACCTGAATCCAGTGCAGGCACAGATTTAATGACCTGCTGCAGTCTGGAAGGGTGAGTGGCGTTAACTGGAAACTGCAAACTGGAAGACCAGCAGGAGTTAAAAGACGCCCATGAAATGTGAAACCAGGTGGTAGACTCATCCACATAGAGGCCGCCAGTTCACACATACCTGAACCCCACGATCAGTCATGGGCAAATGCTGCATTGCCACCTCACCATGCCATCCCAGTCGCATGGGACTGCACAATTACAATGCCTCAGAGTGACCAGCACAGATGGACCATGAAAAAGGAGTGACTCTGCATATGTCTGTAGTTGCAGGAGAAGCATATTCAGAATGCCAGGAATCGTCAACAAACCAGAGGTGGAATGCCTTTCATTGACATAGTAAGAGCAATGGAGGAGAAGGCCATGGAGATTGGATAAGTCATGGCAGGGCAGCCTATCGCTGAGGGCAAGGCAGATGTGGAAGCTACGGAGAGTGAGTAAGGCAACTGTTGCATCCAACATTCCCTAGACCCTGTGACACCTGTGTGGGCCTTTAATGCCACTGGAAGCTCCTGACCAAGGGGAGGCACTGGGGCTTGGTTGAAGGAGCAGCTGTTCCACTTAAATCATGTCTCTCCACTAGGTACAGGTGCAGATGAGGAACAGACCAGGGCTCCTCCAATGCTGGAAAGCTCAGAAGATAGAAAACCATCTCAAGACCCTCCACTCGTGCAGATACACTCACATCAGTGGGCTTTGTTGTGTACGTAGAACAGGTGGCAGAATCTGGTGAGCACTGCACAGACGTGCAGGAGGAGGTAACAGAGGCAGTGACAGCTGGAGGTAACGGAGGTAGTGACAGCTGTGGCCACTTACCCTCGGAGGAGTGAGGAGAGGTCCAGCGACGCTCAGCTCCATGCAGATGGTGAGCCTCAGGTGTCATCAGGAAAGCAGATATTCAGCAGCAGTGTCAATGTACGAACATTTGTCGGAGTTTTCAGAGCCAGTGACGTCCCATGCACAAACGAGGAGTTGATCCATGTCATAACTGGCTCCATATCACTGGCATGTGACTGCATAGCGTCCTCCATTGAGAGAGTGGCAACCTCCAAGGGAGAGTTAAACTCTGCCCAGAGTAACTAACAATCATCATAATGGGTTTGTACATAAAACTGATACTAGATAAATAGATCTATAAATTTTATTGAAGTCTAAAATCAGTTCTGAGTACTCTATATTAATATCTATCTGTTTGTCAAGGAACATCAGCACCACCACCTAAGACTAGAATTTCATGGATGCGACAATAACAGCAAAATGTTCCCAAACTCGGTTTTTAAAAGCAGAAGATAGGCTGTGGCAAACACTAAAAACTGTAAGTATTTACCTCTTTTATGTAAATCTATTTTTTAAGCTTGTAAAGAAGAATACAACATAGATCAGTTGTAGTTAAAAGAGCTAGGTCACTATTTAACACCTGTTGGACAACCATCTTTTTTAATGTAATATTTTAGCTTGTACAGGTGCCAAAGACAAAAGTTGAAACTTTATGATCAAAAACATCCAGATGACCATCCAATATCTGAATGTGCATCCCACCCTATTCTCAGATTTAAACCAACTTCCACAGTTCCTCTTGGTCCACATTACACTTCTCTGGTCACTGTATAAGAACTTCAAATCCTCATCACTCTCTTGCCTGCTTCCTACCTCACCACATTCTCTCTTTCCCACTCCTATGTTTTCCTCCTCAGTCTTACCGAGACAGAGCACTATTAGCATGCGAGAGGCAGACTGTGCTTTTTTATTTGCACTGAGAATAACAAGATCACACTGCCTCACTGCTGGAATGATTCACAGGGTGTCAGGAAAGGTAGAAGAGGAAACAGAAGCTTTAGAAGGAAATGTATGAGGCACCATGGACTGTTTCCATAGTACGAGATTAGTCAGAAATAAGCAAGGTACAGAGAGCGGATCAGGGAGGCGATAGATCAGGAAGGGATCCGAAGCAGAGATAGACAAAGAGGATAAATTCATTAAACAAATGTAGCAGTGGGAAGGGCAGGAGCATCTCAAAGATGTTGTCAGGGGAGCACGAGTGGACAGTTTTGAAAGATAGGGATGGAGGAGTATCTCGAGCTTGGAAATGATACACAGGAGATTGCAAAAACACCAAGTATTGGATGGTGGAGGACTGTCTAAGCATAGATTCATGCAGGAACGAGAAATGGCCTATATCATCATATTCAATGGAGAAACTGTAATCATGTTATATTACAGATACGGCTCTCAAATGTAGCATGTTACGCAGCTAGCAGAACCAAATTACACTGTGAGCTGCACATGGTACTCTCCCCAGCAAAGAGCTCAACTCACTGGTTAGTTACGTCTCAACCTTCAGAGGTTCCAAGCAGTAGTATCAGCTCCTTCCTAATTTTAGAAAGCACTGAAGATGAACTTTTAAGAGAACCTAGTACAAAGCGCAAGCAGTACTGTGTCAACTATGGCTCTTTTGAGAGCAGTCTTCCCTCTCAGTTAGAAGTTCTAGGTTCAAGTCTCACTCCAGAGACTCGAGCACATAATCCAGGCTGATATTCCAATGAAGTACTGAGGGGGTGGTGCTGCATCGTCGGAGGTGTCCTCTTTCAAATGACATGTTAAACCAAGGTCCTGTCTGTCGTCTCAGGCGAACGGAAACGATCCCATGACACTATTTCAAACAGGAACAGGGAAATTTTCCCTGGTGTCCTGGCCAATATTTACCCCTCAATCAACATCACTAAAAAACAGATTATCTGGTCATTATTACATTGCTGTTTGTGGGACCTTGCTGTGCTCATTTCCTACATAACAGTGACTATACTTTAAAAATATTTAATTGGCTGTTAAAGTGCTTTGGGACACCATGAGGTCAAAAGGGACTAAATAATTTATATTTATATAAATATAAACGTTCTTTCTTTACAAAATTACCTTCCAGAGACAGACCAACACCTCTTGCATTTAGTGTGGCAGGCAGCCAGGTTGTAGACTGCTTCCCAAATAACATTTCTGCTTTCATGTCAATGTTTACCTGAAACTGCCATTGGCGTGAAAGCAATTTTAGAACCATCAAGCAAGAGGAAGACCCATGAAAAAGATGGAGGAGTGATGTGGAAGGGCATATTAAAATTGATTAATATTAGGGTCAGCTGTTCTAATTGTGTTTCTAATTGCTATTTGAATGAATAGTTAAAAAAACCAATTTGAATAAAGTGTTCAAATAAAAATGTTAAGAATCACATAGAGGAATCCTTAGTGGAGCACTCAAGTTCATTTCCTCTGTGATGAGCCCTTATTGCAGGTCTTCTCCTATACGTCATCAATAAGAGCTGTCAGTTTTCAGACCAATCATCCCTTCTTCCAAGATGACACATAACAACCCCACCACTCTCCCAATTCCTAGCCGATTTATATGTAATATTGTAAATGATTTCGCTCTGCGCCATGCAGCTCCAATACAGCCTGTCTTTTTTTTTTGATTTAGAGATACAGCACTGAAACAGGCCCTTCAGCCCACCGAGTCTGTGCCGACCATTATCCACCCATTTATGCTAATCCTACACTAATCCCATATTCCTACCACATCCTCACCTATCCCTATGTTCACCTACCTATACTAGGGGCAATTTATAATGGCCAATTTACCTATCAACCTGCAAGTCTTTTGGCTGTGGGAGGAAACCGGAGCACCCGGAGGAAACCCACACAGACACAGGGAGAACTTGCAAACTCCACACTGGCAGTACCCAGAATTGAACCCGGGTCGCTGGAGCTGTGAGGCTGCGGTGCTAACCACTGCGCCACTGTGCTGCCCCAAAACAGATTTTTGCTTGAAGCTTTAACAAAGTGCTTGATGGGTTAAAGTTTTAACGGTAAATTACAGTTAGGATAGAAATAGGTCAACCCTCATGAGAGAACCTTTCTAGAAAAGTGGTCTCTAACCAGGCTGAACTCCAAGGAGTTCTGATGAAAGGTCACAGACCTGAAACATTAACTTTGCTTCTCTCTCCACAGATGCTGCCAGACCTTTTTTTTTTTTGAGAGATACAGCACTGAAACAGGCCCTTCGGCCCACCGAGTCTGTGCCGACCATCAACCACCAATTTATACTAATCCTACACGAATCCCATATTCCAATAACATCCCCACCAGTCCCTATATATTTCTTTACCACCTACCTATACTAGGGGCAATTTATAATGGCCAATTAACCTATCAACCTGCAAGTCTTTGTCATGTGGGAGGAAACCGGAGCACCCGGAGGAAACCCACGCAGACACAGGGAGAACTTGCAAACTCCGCACAGGCAGTACCCAGAATCGAACCCGGGTCCCTGGAGCTGTGAGACTGCAGTGCTAACCACTGCGCCACTGTGCCGCCCAGTTACCTGCTCAGTAACTCCAGCACTTTTTGTTTTTATTTCTGAATTCCAAGGAGCTTTTGAACCAGACTGGAGTCATCTTTTACCATAATGTTATACCCCACTAGGTTTTCAGTTTTGACCCAACAAATGTTGCAGAAAGATGAAAACACTTCTGGATATTAATCACAAGGATATGAAGCTAGAAAAGAGCAGCTGATAGTAACTCACCGATTTACACCCTTTTGTGAAAATCATGATTGTAATTTTAGTATTGACAGGAAAGGATATCAGCATTTTTTTCTGTTACTGGAATGTGGAAGATGCAGAACACCATTTAATGACATGGTTATCGTCCTGTTGTGTGATGTATCATCACAAAAGATAAGCATTCTTGTCTGTCAGGTTTAATCAAATTATGGTCAGAATATACGATAAGTGCTGTCCTAAATAAGTATTTTTGTAATGATCAAGTGATGCTTAGGCATTTTTAACCACCCCCTCCCCCCCCACCAATTTCTGAGTATACCATTTCTCATGGCAGTATCATACAGCTTCCATAGACAACTGGGTACTCCTCCCTTTGGTCATTCACTTGACTTAGTACAGCACCAATGCCACTGATGGATGTTTCATGGAGACTGCACGACCAGGGCTGTGTATAGCATTACAATTACTTTCACATCAAGGATCACCATACTACCTGGTTCAGCTTTATCCTTTGGACAAAATCCATTAATGGTACCCCTAAATGGAAGAGGAGGGGAAACGAACCTGCACAATAGCTGGCCAACCGGAACGCCTGTGCCTGTTTCCTGGTCATGGCTGGGCCCACCTTTGCTTACTCGTGTCACCATTTCCTCCCACCCACACAGTAGTCTAGGTACAATGGCATTGGTAAAGCATGAAAGGTGTTGTGCTCATATCAAGCTAAAGATAGTGCTAGTGAAGGGAGGAGGGGTGGTGCTGGCAATGCCCAAAATCAGGTGGGATCACAGTGGAGAATGACGGAAAAATTGGGCAGTGAGCAACGTTCCCTGTAATCTGCGCTGCAACATGAAAGTCCCTGCACAGGCAAAGTGCAGTCGGCCCCTGTAAGTTACCGCACCTGCTCAGCCACGCTGAAGAAAATTAAAGGGGCTGTGCTCTTAAATAAATCACCCACACATTTCAAAAAAAATTGGAGCAAACATTGGTGGTGAGGCCAACTTGTTCCAACTGATGATACACACATGAATCATCTGGATCAACTACTAAAAATTGTATTTTCGTATATTCATTAATCTCCTCACCTTCCCCTTCTAACCAAATTTTCCACATATCCTACATCTCCAGACCCAATTCTTTCAACATACAATTAGTCACTTTCTGTAATGTTGAAAACTCATGCTACAAAGCTATTGGTGACAGGTATCAGTTAAAATATTGCATGTTTTACTGTATTATAGTTAGTACAAAGGTCAGGATCTCTATGAGAATGCAGTCAGGGCTCTCACTGAGTGATAATACCAGTTTTTCTGCCCGTGTTCCATTTAAATTTCCTACCAGCAAGTCAAATGCCTCCAAAAGGCCTTCTACATGTCCCTAGCTAACATAGTTTTGGAATAAAATGGATTTATTAAGACAATCATACCAGATCATGGGAGGTCACCTTTCAACACCTGAGTGAACTGTGTTCACTGCAAGCTGTCCTGCTATGGTTTCTCCCTTTCTGCTGCATCCTTGTAGAGCAAGCCTCAGCAAGCTAGCATGAATGTTCATCCTCACGCTAACAATATTTTTTCTTTAAACCTACAGTGATCATCTGCATACTTTTGCTGCTCTTGCAGCGTCCCTTTTAAGCACATATTTATTCTTTCATGCTGCCAGTGAAGCTCATTCTAACTTGAAGTTAATATCCTTCACTGCCCTCATGCTCTTTTTTTGTCAAATTGCTGCACTTTTTAAACTTAATGTCAGCCAATTTGGTCTGTGAGGTATTACAAAAGCAAAATACTGCAGATGCTGGAAAGCTGAAATGAAAACAGAAAATGGTAGAAATGCTCAGCATGCCAGGTAGCATATGTGGAGACAGAAAGTGTTAATGTTGATGATCTTTCACCAGAACTGGTAAAAGTTAGAAACATAAGAGATTTCATGCAAGTATAAAAAGACAGGGAATGGTGGGGGATAGGGAAGAACAGAAGGGATGGTCTGTGATAGGGTGCAAGACAGGAGAGAGTAATTGACAAATGGGATGATGGCGCAAGGCAAAAGGGGATATTAATGGGCAAGTAAAGAAACAAAAGAAGGGTTCAGAGGGGGTGTAAATGGGAATCACAGAATTAGCAACAACTGTCATTCAAAAAAATGGGAGCTGAGGTTATGATCTGAAATTGCTGAAAGCAATGCTGAGCCCAGAAGGTTGTAAAGATGAAGTGTTGATCCTTGAGCTTACGTTGAACTTCATTGGAACAGTGTAGGCTGAACACAAAGAGATCAGAGTGAGAGTAGAGCAGAGAATTAGAATAACAGGCAAAATTTTGTTCTTTTCCCCTCCCCTTTTCCCTGCTTTTGTACTTGCTTAAAACCACTTACATCTCTAACCTTTTCCAGCTCTGACTGAAGGTCCAGGACCTGAAATGTTAACTCTTTGCTTCTATCCACAGATGCCGCCAGACCTGCTGACCATTTCCAGCATTTTCTGTTTTTATTTATGGTCTGTGATCTATGTTAGACCTACTTTAGGTGCCACCCATTGTTATGATTTATTGCAGAAACTTTTTGTCATGCCTATGCAAAATAGTCATACATTTTAAGGGCACTTTGTTTCCTTCCACCTTTGTTTCTGTAGCTGTCTCACCTCTTAAGCCAATATGTCTGTGCTCCCCTATGAGTGGTACTTTAAATTTAAACCGGATTGGGAAAGAAAAAAAAAGATAATCAATTTTTTGCCACAAGGGGCTCTACTGATATTATGTTGAAGGCAAACTGTTAGAACAAAGTAGAGGGACAAAACTAATCTGCGGGCATAGTGTATATTTTTACTGAACATCTGGCATCTCGTGCCACATTAAGCACTTTGAGTTCAAGTATAGCACCTTCTGCGTATAGCAGCTGCCTGCAACGAATTTGGCCTCACCATCAGCCTCAAGAAAACGAACATCATGGGACAGGACGTCAGAAATGCTCCATCCATCAATATCGGTGACCACGCTCTGGAAGTGGTTCAGGAGTTCACCTACCTAGGCTCAACTATCACCAGTAACCTGTCTCTCGATGCTGAAATCAACAAGCGCATGGGAAAGGCTTCCACTGCTATGTCCAGACTGGCCAAGAGAGTATGGGAAAATGGCGCACTGACACGGAACACAAAAGTCCGAGTGTATCAAACCTGTGTCCTTAATACCTTGCTCTACGGCAGCGAGGCCTGGACAATGTATGTCAGCCAAGAGCGACGTCTCAATTCATTCCATCTTCACTGCCTCCGGAGAATCCTTGGCATCAGGTGGCAGGACCGTATCTCCAACACAGAAGTCCTCGAGGCGGCCAACATCCCCAGCTTGTACACACTACTGAGTCAGCGGCGCTTCAGATGGCTTGGCCATGTGAGCCGCGTGGAAGATGGCAGGATCCCCAAAGACACATTGTACAGCGAGCTCGCCACTGGTATCAGACCCACCGGCCATCCATATCTCCGCTTTAAAGACGTCTGCAAACGCGACATGAAGTCCTGTGACATTGATCACAAGTCCTGGGAGTCAGTTGCCAGCAATCGCCAGAGCTGGCGGGCAGCCATAAAGGCGGGGCTAAAGTGTGGCGAGTCGAAGAGACTTAGCAGTTGGCAGGAAGAAAGATAGAAGCGCAGGGGAGAGCCAACTGTGTAACAGCCTCAACAAACAATTTTTTCTGCAGCACCTGTGGAAGAGTCTGTCACTCTAATATTGGCCTTTATAGTCACTCCAGGCGATGCTCCACAAACCACTGACCACCTCCAGGCGCTTACCCATTGTCTCTCGAGACAAGGAGGCCAAAGAAGAAGAAGAAGAAGAGAGCACCTTCTACTCTATCACAACAGTGCGCTTTAACCCTAACGTTTGCAGTATCACACTTTACTGCATTGGTGGGAATTTTCCCACATTACAATAACTATATGCGCACTTTGTTAACAATGGTCTGTTTGATCCAGTCCAATGTGAAAATGGGTTAATGCTGGCCAAACCAATTTCATGTTGGATCCTTTTGACTGTCAGCAATGAGACTTTGATTCCATCAAGTTAGATTGGATTTAAATCACATTACCTGAGGAAGTTAGAATATTCTAACTCACAATTCCATTCGACTGCTGGGGCAATTGTAGAGGATCAACAGCTGTGCCAAAAACAACTTTTCACCAAGCTATTGTGTACAGATGAAATTGAGTTAATAAGTAGAATTTTTTTGTATTAATATACTGTAGGAAATATTTTGTAAAGACTTTTGCATGTTATGTGAATTTTGTCTTAATTTTCTATCATCCTGAAGTGTTTACTTTGAAAAATACTGTAAGTTATCAGATCAAGAGAATGAATTAAACCTATCTGAATGATGCATTTTTAAAAATTCATTCATGGGATGCAAGGATCGCTGGCAAGCCAGCATTTATTGCCCATCCCTAATTGAACTAGAGAAGATGGTGGTGAGCTGCCACCTTGAACTGCTGCAGTCTGTGTCATAAAGGTACTCCCACTGTACAGTTAGGCAGGGAATGGCAGGATTTTGACCCAGTGACAGTGAAGGAATGGTGATATATTTCCAACTCAGAACGTTGTGCAACTTGGAGGGGAATATGGTGGTGTTCCCATGCACTTGGTGCCCCTGTCCTTCTCAGTGGTAGAAGTCAAGGGTTTGGGAGATGCTGTCAAAGGAGCCTTAGCATGTCTCTGCAGTGCATCTTGTAGACAGAACACACTGCAGACATGATGCACAAGTGGTGGAGGGAGTGAATATTTAAGGTGGTGGGTGGGGTGCCAAACAAGCAGGCTGCTTTGCCCTGGATGGTGCTTCTTGAGTGCTGTTGGAGTTGCACTCATCCAGGCAGGTAAACAGTATTCCATCACAGTCCTGACTCGTGCTTTTGTTACGACCGAGGCAGGAGCAACGCACTGTCAATTCAGTCCCATTACTCCACAGGTCATAGCATATTATTTAAGTTTTCCCACCCAACCGGAAAACAGCCAAATTAAACACTCTAGTAACACTCAGAAATAAATAGACTAAACCAGGTATCTTTAGACAACAACAAATTAACTATTTATTAAAAACTAACTCTTAAATACTATTAAGATATCCCTATGTCTAAAGACCTTATAACTTCTTATTTTAACCTAACTCCCCCATTCACACACATACACTCAAACATCACAGTTAACCAGTTACTTTTTTAAAAATGTTTTAAAAATTAGTTTTTCTTAAGAATAAATAAATAACTAAATTACTAAGTCTACGTGGGTTGCGTTCATGATTGGTGAGATATTCTAATGTGAAAATAATAAAATGACATTCGAAGTCTCCACGCGAATTTGATGAAATAGTCTCTCAGCAGATAGGCATTCAAAACAGTTCGGCTGCAGCAGGCATCAAATAGTTCTTTCAACGAGGAGCACAGCAACAGGTCAACTTGAATTTTAAACCCGACAGTCTCTCAGCTGAAACTTTACTTCAGCAATACGAAAGGTCTCTTCAAAGGATTTTTTCCTCCTTAGGCAATTAACTCGACCTGTAGCTCCTTGCAGAATTTTTGCTGAGAGAAATAAACAGCTCTTTTCTTCAGTAGCATGCTTCGTAGCTGAATCTCTCAAAACTGATTTCAGCTGATTTTTTACACACAGTTAAATTGTTACAGTACACCATGTGACCTCTCTCTCTCTCCCGCTGTGGCCTAGGTAACAAGTGCAGCTGGCACACTGTGCCTTAGAAATCCAAAAACTTCTCTCTCTGTCTGAAAGGTACACTAATCCAAGGAGAAAAAAAATATGGTTCCATGACACCTTATAGATGGTGGAAGGCTTTGGGAATTTAGGATGAGTTACCCATCACAAAATATCCAGCCTCTGACCTGCTCATAGCCATAGTATGTATGTGGCTGTCCAGTTAAGTTTCTGGTCAATGGCAACCCTCAGGATGTTCATGGTGGGGGATTCAACGATGCTGGGAAGGTGGCTATACTCTCTCTTATTGGAGATGGCCATTGCCTGGCACTTGTGTGGCACAAATGCTACTCACCACTTAATAGCCCAAGCCTGAATGTTGTCCAGGTCTTGCTGCATGCAGGCACAGACTGCTTCATTATCTGAGGAGTTGTGAATGAAACTAAACACTGTGCAATCATCAGCAAACATCCCCACTTCTAGCATTATGAAGGAGGGAAGGGTGCTGAAGTAGCATTTGAATATGGTTAGGCCTAGGACACTGCCCTGAGGAACTCCTGCAGCAATACCCTGGAGCTGAAATGATTGGCCTCTAATACTTGATTCTGAGATATGCCTTTGAACATTATGAATGGTTGCCAAATCTCATGGAACATTTAAATTAGATTACATTTGGAATTCCTCAGAATAAAGGTAAAATGGGTTCAATTTAAATTTCATTCCATGCTCAAATTTATACCATAGATAAAAAGCAGCTGAAAAGATGAGAGAAACTCAATTTGTGCTTGAAATTCCTTGATTTTTTACGCTGGCTTGGCCGATTTTGGGTGAATTGCACAAAACTAGCACAACTTGGTAGAAATTCTACTCCAGTATATTTAATTTGGGATTTCTTGACATTGATGTGAAATGGAAAATGTTCTTCCTTTGATTAGGACGCAAATTATAGTTGGTGAACCAGAACAAATTCAATATAATGTGAGGTGGTACACTTCGATAGGAGTATGTGCCTCTTTATTCTTCCTATGAAAAAAATGGGATAGAGGAACAAAGGAATCTGAGGGTAGGGATACACAGATTACTAAAAGTAGTGCCAGAAGTTAATAAGGCCATAAAAAAAGCAAACACAGCACTAAGGGTCATTTCTAGAAGGCTAGAATTGTAAAGCAAGGAAGTTATGTTAAATTTATATACAAAACTTTGGTAGACCACACTGGCAGCATTATGAACAGATCTAGTCCCCATATTATAAAAAGGATTTGAAAGGTGCTAGAGAAGGTGTGAAAAAGATTTACTAGAATGATGCTCGAACTGAGAGGTTATACCCATCAGAAAAGAGTGAACAGGCTGGGGCTTTTTTTCCCTAGAAAAGAGAAGACTGAGCGATGACCTGATAAGGACGTTTAAGATTAAAATTATGATAGGGTTTGATAGAGTAGAGGTAGAGAAGATGTTTCCACTTATGGGCAAGAACAGAGTTTGGGGCCATAAATATAAAATCGTCACTAATAAATCCAATAGAGTATTCAGGAGAAACTTATTTAAGCGGAGCGATTAGAATGTGGAACTCACTACTCCAAGGAGTAGTTGAGGCAAAAGCATTGATGCATAAGGAAAAACTAGACAAGCACATGAGGGAGAAGGAAAGAGAAGGGTATGTTGACAAGATTAGATGAAAAAGGATAGGTGGGGGCTCACGTGGAGCATAATTACTGGCATGGACTGTTGAATCAAATAGCCTGTTCAGAGTTTCAAATACCATGGATTGGATTTTCATTATGGAGGTGGGAAACAGGTTTTTGGTCTGAAACCTGCCACCTCGGGGAAGATGATTCAGATTGCAATTTTCAAGTGGGAATGCTTTAATTGGTATGGAAATGGGTTTCATGTCCTCTTAGAGACATTGGAATTGAAAATAGCAGTGGGTGAGAATAAGTGTGAGGCTCATGTAGACTTCCACGGCAGCCATCACTGAGGCTGCTGGTTGTCCTGAGGGAGAGATCTGCCTTCCATTGCATCAGAGAGAAGCAAGGTATCAAAGGGGAGCTGGAGGTCTTGGCACCCGGGGCAGGACAGACCCTCACTTCATTGATGCCCGCCTGGATGTAATGCTGGAGGCCATGAGGGAGAGGAGGGAGGTCCTCTTCCCGGAGGGTGGCAGGAAGAGGCCACCTCATTGTGCAGCAGGGGTACCTGTCTGTTCAGTGTTATCTCCCTCCGTCCCCCTCTTCTTCTTCCTCTCTTAACTCCTGTTGCACCCCCGATGAGTTGTCTCCTTCCAGGACCTCATTGTCCTCAAGGTCCACACCTCTCTGGAGAGCCATATTGTGGAGAACACATTAGACCACCACAATGATCGAGACCCTTGCAGGAGAGTATTGCAGAGTGCCACCCGACCGACCCAGGCACTGGAATTGTATCTTCAGAAACCCGATGGCCTGCACAATGATTAGCCTGCTGAGCAGGTGGCATTGGTTGTATCGCCTGTGTCTCTGTTTGGGGCTCCCATAGAGGGGTCAGTAGCCATCTCTTCAAGAGAGTTTTCCCTTGTCACCTTGGAGATAGTCATACACCTTGGAGGATGGAGTGAAGGACCGAGGCAGTCTGGACTGGCAGAGGATGAAAGAGTCATGGCAACTGCTAGAAAAATGAGTGCACACAATAAAAAGGAAGCTCTTGAGGCTGCAGACCAGTTGGACATTGAGGGAGTGGAAGCTCTTCCTGTTGATGGATCTCACTGGCCGGTCACTGGATGCCTTGGTGGCTACATGGGCACAAGCAATGATGACCTGCACCTGGGGGAATCCAGTGATGGAGGCTGAACACAATGTCCTCTGTGCCTGCGCAGGCCCATCTGTGTCAAAGTGGGTGCAGTCCTCTGCCCTCCTGAAAAGGGCATCCATAACCTGCCTGATGGCCTGAGATGCCAACTGCGAGATGCCACTTGGGTCCACAGCTGATCCCTGGAACAACCCAGTTTCATAGAAGTTCAGGGCAACAGAGACCTTGACAGCTGCAGGTAGGAGACTGCCAAGGGGGCAGTGAAGTCTCAGCTCATTGTGGATCAGAGCATGAGACCGAGACTATCTACCTTGATAGGCACATGCCTCGTACAGCACTGGCACTCTGCCATCTGCAGATAGCTGACTCTTGGGTGTGCACCCAATGTCTTGGGTAGCACCTTTGTCCCCTTGCAGCCCCCCGCTCAGCTCCTGCTGTCTGGGAGTTTGCATCTCCCGCAGCTCATCCTGGCTGCTCCGTCCAATGTCAGAGTAGACTGTGCCCATCTGGATTGCCTCAGCTGGGCTTTGTGTCAACACCAGGCTTTTGCCCGTCAACCCCAGCTGCCCAATTGATGCCTGCAGCTTCATGTTCCTCTCTGGTTTCCTGCCACTTACTGATGAGAAATTTAACTCTTCCAACTGCAGCAATGGCTACACTGAAGCACAGCGGAAGCTGAGCTTTATTTGCTGTGTCTTCTTTATTTCAATCAGCCCTTTCCATAACCCTCGTGGCCCTACACACTGTTCACATCTTCACAACCCTGTCATATTCTCCCCATGGCATCTTCCTCATTTCCAGCCTTTAAAAATTGTGAACGGATTCTGACGAGTCCGTTAATGAGCTCAACAAACAATTAAATAAAATCTTGCGCCCAACCCGTTCCCTGCTGCCGGTGTCCCTTTAAAAATGGCATCACGTTCCAGAGGCGGCAGGTCCCAGTGTCGACCTCCATGAACGTGATATTCAAATCGCACTCGTCTCTGCACCCACACTCAGCAGGCCTTGAAAATTTGTCCCTATGTAACTATATAAACATTTTCATAAGTAGTTTGACCCGAAGTACCCAATGCATGCAACACTGTTTCACATTTTTTAAACATATTAATTAAAAGTACTTTAAATCTGTTCCACCATTTGAGGTGTTTGCCAGATTCTTTTCTATTTTCTTTGGTTCTCCTACAATTGACTTCCTCTCATATTTATGAACATATTCTTGAACATTGTCTTCTTTTCATTCTCCCTAACCCCAACATTTCATGCCTTAGTTCTCAGCTATTATTTGACATTCATTCATTCTTTACCAGAACCCTAGAACTGTCGAACTCCTTACCTCCGTTTTCTCTATAACATGCAGGCTCAAATTTACTGCCACACTTCTGATTATAAATTATCATGCCACTGGAGCGTAACGTATATTACAAATACTACTATTGAGCTAAATTTAACTCTCGGGGGTTAAAGTAACAGAACAATAGGGTTAACAGACATTCCTGCTTTTTAAACACTGCGAGGTACGAAACTGGAGTTGGTCAGACAGCAAAAGGTTTCAAGGAAGATGAAACATAGGAGAGGGGAGGGAGGATATTAGCCTTTGAGTTAAGCTGGCCCTAGGAAGTGGCATACAGTGGCAAGTTCAACAATTTTTATGTTATTATGCAAAGTCACAAGTATTCAGTCCACATCACAATGATTAGCTATTGTTACATCTTTGGGTTAGACTATTGCACAAGTAGATACAGGTTAGTGAGTCCACTCTCATAAAATATGCTTAACTGACTTCACTGAACCAAAAACAGCTATCTCGAGCAGCCTCAAAAATTCATAACACTTGGAATCACCTACTACTACTACTTCTTGATTCATCATCTTAATCTTGTCTTCAACCATTTTAAAATCTAACTGTCCTCTACCTTGGGCACTGGCTCATTGAAAGCTAGGTTTCTCATAAGATAAGAACACAAGAAATAGGAGCAGGAGCAAGCCACTTAGCCTCTCGAGTCCGCTTCACCATTAAATAAGATCATGGCTGATCTGATTGTGGCCTTAACTCCACTTTCCTGCCGGCCCACCTTAACAAACGACTCCCCTGTAGATCAAAAATATCTGTCTAACTCAACATTGCATATAT
Source organism: Heterodontus francisci (assembly GCF_036365525.1). Classification (NCBI taxonomy): domain Eukaryota; kingdom Metazoa; phylum Chordata; class Chondrichthyes; order Heterodontiformes; family Heterodontidae; genus Heterodontus; species Heterodontus francisci. Next base: position 63,192,600 of record NC_090384.1, read on the forward strand.
TCAATGAGTCTGCCTCCACTGCTGTCTGGACAAGAAAATGTCAAAGATTAACGACCCTCTGAGAGAAGAAGTTCCTCTCATCTCCATCTTAAGTGGGAGATTCCTTATTCTGAAACTGTGCCCCTTAGTTCTAAATTCCCCCATGAGGGGAAATATCCTCTCAGCATCTACCCTGTTGAGCCCCTTCAGAGTCTTATATGTTTCAATAAGTTCACCTCTCATTCCTCTAAACTCCAATGAGTATAGGCCCAACCTGCTCAACCTTTCCTCGTAAGACAGCCCCTTCATCCCAGGAATCAGCCTAGTGAACCCTCTCTGAACTGCTTCCAATGCAGGTATTGCATAAGGAAGGAGACCAAAACTGTATGCAGTACCCTGGGTGCTGTCTCACCAATGGCCTGTACAGTGGTAGCAAGACTTCCCTACTTTTATACTCCAACCCCTTTGCATTAAATGGACTTTAGCCAACTCAGTCTTCATGCCCTTGTAATTGCCTTTATTTAAGTTGAAGACACTAGTTTCAGACCCAAATTTCTCACCCTCAAACTGAATGTGAAATTCTATCAATTACGATCACTCTTGCCTCGAGCACTCATTACTATGAGATTAATTAATCCTATCTCATTACACATTACCAGGTCTAAAACAGCCTGATCCCAGGTTGATTCCAGAACATATTGTTCTCAGAAACTATCCTGTATACACTCTATGATCCTCCAAGCTACCTTTGCCAATTTGATTTGTCCAATCTATAAGAAGATTAAAATCGCCCACAATTATTGCAGTACCTTTCCTACAAGCTCCCATTATGCCTTGATTTATATTCTGTCCTACAGTGTAGCTATTGTTAGGGGGCCTATAAACTATCCCACCAGTGACTTCTTTCCCTTACTATTTCTTATCTCCCCCCAAACTGATTCTACATCTTGATCTTCTGAGCCAAGATCATTTCTCACTACTGTACTGATTCCCTCCTTTATTAACAGAGCCACCCCACCTCCTTTTCCTTCCTTCCTATCCTTCCACAATGTCGAATAAATGTCACAATAATAATTGTCCAAAGATTGCACCAGAAAAACTATAGTTAATAACGATTTTGATATCTTAACTTAGATAGCTGATCTCAACCAGGTCAGTGATAGTGCAGAGAATTCCTCAGATTAAGGAGGGAAAACAAAAGTGAGTCAGGTTTCCACTCTTGCCAATACTCACCATCAAAAGTCACGTATAAAAAGTACAGCCGCTTGGGAATAGTGCGAGAAGGCAATAATTAACTAAGGCTCTATTTTAGGTGAAGCCAATCACTGCATTATTTTAAGAATAACTAATTGAAGAATTTAAGTTTAGTGCATCCTAGATGCACTATGTGCTGGCACATTCATGCCTTATGCAAAGGAGGGATGAGATGTAGAATCTTCCCCATAACTTTCTAATCTTAGCAAATCATTCTTGAAGAGAGCAACCCATTGGAAATTAGATGTTTCCACATAGGGAGGAAGAGATAATCTGGGCTGCCCACCTTTGTAGTCATGGATTTTTTTTATTTATTGAGAAAGGCAAAGAACAGGTATTGGATAGTACTAACGCTGAAAAGAAAAGCCATTGAAAAGAAGTGTTTGGTATGAAAGAAGAAACTAAGGAGGAGATGTAGGAATTCCATTTGGGCTCAGTAAATAGTAAAACTGACAATGTAGATAAATGAATAAACCTTATCAAAAAAGTGTAGAAAGTTAATTGGGAAGAAGAAATAATGAAAAACAATGTTGGTATTGAAGAAGTCACATGTCCAAAGTTTGTTGAGAGAGATCTAGTTACTAGCAAGCAGCTTTGACAATTCCTTTCAAGCTTCTGTCAGCTCATATAAATAATACTGTGTTGCAGCTGACACTTAGCTATGCTGCAATGTGAACATTGTATTCTCTTCCTGCATCCCCACCCTTTTCTGTTTTTTTTAAATTCATTCATGGGATGAGAGTGTCATTGGCAAGGCCAGCATTTGTTGCCCAACCCTAATTGCCCTTGAGAAGATGTCAGTGAGCTGCCTTCTAGAATCACTGCAGTCCATGTGGTGCAGTTACTGTAAGTGCTATAAGGAAGGGAGTTCCAGGCTTTTGACCCAAATGTTACTTGCCACATATCTGCCCAAGCCTGAATGTTGTCCCAGTCTTGCTGCATGAGAGCACGAACTGATTCAGTACCTGAGGAGTCGCGAATGGTAATAACAGTGTGTAATCATCAGCGAACATCCCCACTTCTGACCTTATGATGGAGGGAAGGTCATTGATGAAGCAGCTGAAGATGGTTGGTCCTCAGACAGCATGCTAAGGAACTCCTGCAGTGATATCAGGGGTTCAGATGATTGACCTCCAACAATTCCAAATATGTTACTTTGTGCTAGGTACGACTCCAACCAGTGGAGAGTTTTCCCCTGAATTCCCACTGACCAGTTTTGCTAGGGCTCCTTGATTCCACAGTCGGTCAAATGCTGCCTCGATGTTAAGGGCAATCACTCACACCTCACCTTTGGAATTCAGCTCTTTCATCCATGTTTGGACCAAGGCTATAATGAGGTTTGGAGTGGACTGGCCCTGGCGCAACCCAAACTGAGCATCGGTGAGTAGGTTAGAGTAAGTGCTGCTTGATAGCACTGTCAATGACACCTCCCATCACTGTGCTATGATTGAGAGTAGACTGAAGGGGTGGTAATTGGCCGGAATGAATTTGTCCTGTTTTTTGTGAACAGGTCTTAATTTTCCACAATGTCGGGTAGATCCCAGTAGATCCCAGGACTGGAACAGCTCAACTAGGGGCGCAGCTAGCTCTGGAACAGTCTTCAGAACTACAGTCAGGACATTGTCAGGACCCATAGCCTTTGCTGTATACAGTGCCTTCATGCATTTCTTTCTATCACGTGGAGCGAATCGAATTGGTCGAAGACTGGAATCTGTGATGTTGGGTTCCTCTGGAGGAAGCAGAGATGGATCACCAACCCAACATTTCTGGCTGAAGATGGTTGCAAATTTTTCAGCTTTGTCTTTTGTCCTGACATTCTGGGCTCCACCGTTATTGAGGATGGGGATGGTTGAGGTGCTTTTTCTTCCGGCTTGTCCACCACCATTTATGACTGGATGCGGCAGGACTGCAGGGCTTTGAGCTGACCTGTTGGCTGTGGGATTACTTTGTTCTGTCCATCTCATACTGCTTCTGCTGTTAAGCGTGCATGTAGTCCTGTGCTGGAGATTCACCAGGTTTGCACTTCATTTTTAGGTATGTCTGATGCTGCTCCTGGCAGGCTCACCTGCACTCCTCATTGAACCAGGATTGATCCCCTGGCTTGATGGTAGTGGTAGAGTGAGGGATATGCCAGACCGTAAAATTACAGATGGTGGTTGAAACAATTCTGCTGCTGCTGCTGATGACCCACATTGCCTCATGGATGCCCAGTTTTGAGCTGCTAAATCTGCTTTGAATCTATCCCATTTAGCACAGTGGTAGTGCCACACAACAATGCAGAATCAAGATTACAAATTTATTGCTGCAGCAATCATTATATCATTGCACCTACCTCTGGTTACAAAGAGACTAGGTGACTGTGCCCCTTCAACTGAACAAACAAAATTACTTGCACGTCGAACAGATAGGTACGGTATGTACATTTTATCAACCATCTGGAAACATTACATCATTGTTCCTTTTAGAAGCTACTTAATAGTCCAAGCAGCTGGCAGGGACATTCACTGTTTCTTCACAAAGGATTCCAGTGAGCTGTCACGTGACCACTATTCTAAACACCTCAGCCTTGAAACTGAGTCCCATGGCCTGCTGCCATTAAGTGTAGCAGAGGAGGAATCCCATAAACCCAATTGATAGTGAATGTCCCACAAGCAATTACCTAATTATATCTGGAAGCCCAGAAAATCTGGGGAACAGGATAGAATGAGGAATCTCAGTTTGAGGCAGATGATGCTCTTAAAAGCTAGACTGCTCACAAAATGGGACCAGGTAGGCACTTATATTACTGGACTAATAATCCCGAGAACCTGAGTTCAGATCCCACCATGGCAGTAAAAGTGATCATGAAGCTGACAGATTATCGTAAAAATCCACATCCTGACAATGAATAATGGAAAAAAGCTGAAAATCTGATATAAAAACAGAAGATGCTGGAACTAGTAAGTCAGGCATCTGTGGAGAAACGGTTAATGTTTCAGGTCATACAAACATACAAATTAGGAACAGGAGTAGGCCACTCGGCCCCTCGAGCCTGCTCCGCCATTCAATAAGATAATGGCTGATCTGATTGTAACCTCAATTCCATATTCCTGTCTACCCCCAACAACCTTTCACCCCCTTGCTTATCAAGAATCTATCTACCTATGCCTTAAAAATATTCAAAGACTCTGCTTCCACTGCCTTTTGAGGAAGAGAATTCCAAAGACTCAGACCTTCAGAGAAAAAATTTCTCCTCATCTCTGTCTTAAATGGGCGACCCCTTATTTTTAAATAGTGATGCCTAGTTTTAGATTCTCCCACAAGGGGAAATATTCTTTCCACGTCCACCCTGTCAAGACCCCTCAGTATCGTATGTTTCAATCAAGTCCCCTCTTACTCTCCTAATCTCCAGCGGATACAAGCTTAGCCTGTCCAACCTTTTCTCATAAAACAACCCCCAATTCCAGGTATTAGTCTAGTAAACCTTCTCCGAACTGCTACCAGCACATTTACAACCTTCCTTAAATAAGGAGACCAATACTGCAGACAGTACTCCAGATGGGGTCTCACCAATGCCCTGTATAACTGAAGCATAACCTCCCTACTTTTGTATTCAATTCCCCTCACAATAAACAGTAACATTTTATTAGATTTCCAAATTACTTGCTGAACCTGCATACTAATCTTTTGCGATTCATGTACTAGGACATCCAGATCCCTCTGCATCGCAGAGCTCTGCAATCTCTGACCATTTAGATAATATGCTTCTTTTTTATTCTTCCTGCCAAAATGGAAATTTCACATTTTCCCACATTATACTCCACTTTCCAGATCTTTGCCCACTCATTTAACCTATCTATATCCCTTTGTAGCCTCCTTATGTCCTCTACACAACTTACTTTCCTACCCCTATCTTTGTGTCATCAGACATTTTAGCAACCATACCTTCAGACCCTTCATCCAAGTCATTTGTGTAAATTGAGGCCCCAGCACTGATTCCTGCGGCACAACACTCGTTAAATCTTACCAACCAGAAAATGACACATTTATGCGTACTCTGTTTCCTGTTAGCTAGCCAATCTTCTGTCCATGCCAATATGTTACCCCCTAGACTAGGAGCTTTTATTTTCCACAATAAACTTTGGTGTGGCGCCTTATCAAATGCCTTCTGGAAATCTAAGTACAGTACATCCACCGGTTCCCCTTTATCCACAGCACATGTTACTCCTTCGAGGAACTCCAATAAATAGGTTGAACATGATTTCCCTTTCACAAAACCATGTTGACTCTGCCTGATTACCTTGAATTTTTCTAAGTGCCCAACTATAACGTCTTCGATAATAGCTTCTAACATTTTCCCTTAGAAAGATGTCAATGATCTTTCATTAGGGATGGGCAATAAATGCTGGCCTAGCCAGCGATGCCCACAACCCATGAATGAATAAAAAAAAATTAGAACATAATAGCCCGGAGGTGGGATTGAGCTGGGAAACCAGCACGCCGGCCGGTGGGGCTATTTTTAGCTTCTGCTGTCTCTGGTCCCTGCCCTGGTGGGGGCTCAAAATCCTGCCCCAGGTGATTGCTTCGCTGTACACATTCTTTCTGTCCACAAGTGGGATACTGAGTTTCTCACTGTTTGCTATTTCAAAACTTCAGCTGCACTTCCACTTTCACACAGGACTTTGTCTTTGCTCTTCTGCATTCTTCCACTGGAACTTGACACAAGCCACAGGAGAAGCATCTCTTCTTTTTATTAGCTGTCAATAATATTGACTTTAACAACTTCACCCTTTGTATTTATGTAATTGCTCTTCCATCAGAATTCTGGGCCACTGAGACTTAATTGTCATTCGCTTTGTTTTATAAATGTCTGATTGCTCTCATTTCACCTCCCTTTGACTCCAGTGTGTATAATTTTTGCTAGTTACATCAATGTCACTTCGCCACTTAAGCACGTTACAGATCATTCTATTTACTTTCTTGTCTGTATGGTTACTGTGTGCATTTTTAAAATTCTTCTTTTGCTCCCTTTCCACCTCCTTTTGTTGTGTTCATTTTTAAATGCTGTTTACCTGTAATATTTTCCAGTGCTCAGGAAGGATCCCATTCGTGAAATGTCAACTGATTTGGGTTCTCTTAAAAGAAGTCACCAATTCTTTCAGTTTTTGGTTCAGATTTCAAGCATTTGCAGTTTGTTGGTAAAGTTATGAGCCTCTATAGCAGCTACAGTTCATCTTTTAAGATCCCGGTATCAGAGTTCCAATGCTGCTGGTCTGTTACAATATATAACTTGCATTTTATATAGTGCCTTTAATATAGTAAAGCATCCCAAGTTGCTCCACAGGACCATTATCAAACAAAATTTGACACTGAACTAAATAAGGGAATATTAGCACAACTGACCAAAAGCTTGCTAAAAGTGGTACAGTTTTAAAGGAGGAAAGAGCTAGAGAGGCAGAGTTGCTGAGAGAGGGAATTTTAGAGCTTAGGACTTAGGCAGCTGAAAGGTACAACCAGCAATGATGGAGCAATAAAAATCAGGAAAACAAAAGAAGCCAGAATTGGAGCAGTGCAGAGATCTGGGAGGGTTGTGAGGCTGGAAGAGTTTACAGAGATAGGGAGGGATGAAGCCGTGGAATAGGTGCCAATGTAGATTGGTGAGTACATGGGTGATGGGTGTGTGAGACTTAGTGCAGGTCAGGATAGGATTAGCAGAACTTTGGATGTTAAAGTTTATGAAGGGGTGAAAATAGGAGGCTGGCCAGGACAGCAGTGGAATAGTCAAGTCTGGAGGTAAGAAAAGCATGAACAAGGTTTTCAGCAGCAGCTAAGTTGAGGCACGGGCTGAAAGAGGTGATGCTGCGGAGGTGGAAGGAGGGGGTCTTTGTGATAGACAGGATACAAGGTCAGGAGGTCAGATCAGGATCAAAAAGGACATTGAGGTTGAGTACAGTCTGGTTCACTCTCAGATTGGATTTTAAACTAATAAAGGCGGTTGGGGGGGGGGGGGGGGGGGGTGGCGGTAGGATTCAGGAAAAGGTATATTTAAAAGCAGCAATGGAAATGTCAAGGGCCTAGAGCAGAAAAGCATTTTTGCGTAAAAATGAGCAGAGTGGGTCAGGAAGGGACAAAAAGAGTAACAAAGGTAGTAGGGTATTAAGGTGATGTTAGGGAAAATTAGAAAAAGTCAAAGCTAAAGATAATGTACAAAGCATTCACAGCAAATTAGATCAATTAATTCGCACAGATAGGTTTCATCTAATAGCTGCGGAGACGTAGTTGCAAAGTGACCAAGGTTGGAAACTAAATATTCCAGGATGCCTTACCTTTAGACGAGATAGGCAAAGTGGAAAAGAAGGGGTAGCCTTGATGATAAAGGATGGGTTAAGGATAGCAGAGAAAAAGGATCCTAGCTCAGGGAATTAAGAAGTAGAATCAGTTTGGGTGGAGCTAAGAAACAGCAAGGGGCAGAAACATTTGTCGGAGATGTTTATAGGCCTCCTAACAGTTGTTATAGCATAGGGCAGAGTATAAATTAGGAAATTAGAGACACATGTAATAAGAGTTATACAATAATCATGGGGGACTTTAATCTTCATATAGAATAGGCAAGCCAAATTTGCAGTAATAGCATGAAGGACAAGTTCATGGAATGCATACAAAATAGTTTTCTAGATCAGATCAGTATGTTGATGAAACAACTCAGGAACGGGCTATTTTTGATCTAGTATCTAGCAATTAGAAAGGGTTAACTGTAGTAAAAGGGGCTTCTCGGGAAGAGTGGCCATAATATGAAAAGATTTTATACTGTGTTTGAAAGTTATTTTAGTAAGTCCAAAACTCAGGTCGTAAACCTAAACTACATAGGTATGTGGGGTGAATTGGCTAAGGTAGATTGGGAATTTACACTAAAAGATATGATGAAAGACAAGCAATGGCTAGCATTTAAAGAATTAATGCATAATTGCAAGAAATATACATTCAGTTAAGGCACAAAAACCCCACAGAAAAAAAGTGGACTAACTGTGGCTATCAAGAAGAATTAAAGAGAGTATTAGATCAAAGGAAGAGGCTTATAATGCTGCCAAAAAGTCGTAAGCCTGAGGATTGGGAGAATTTTAAAATTCAGCAAAGGAACAAAGAAATTGATAAGGAGAGAGAAAAGAAAATATGAGAGTAGACTAACATGAGATATTATAACAGATTGTAAACGTTTCTGTAAGTATGTATATAGTGTCACGAATTGCCAACTGCCATTTTATACATCATGTTTAAGTTTTTACTGCTACGTTCCGATTGTCAAAATGGAGGAGCGGTCAGGTGGGACAGCAACTTGAAAAGGGTTTAATTTTAGGACACAGGAAGCCCCTATCCAACCTGCCTGGACTTGAAACTGTAACAGTTTGAGGGTACAACCTGACTTCATTTCCACAGTTGCCTTTGGAGCAGATTTAGCCCAACTGCCTGCAGCTGCAGACTTCTCCCCGAGACCTCCCTGCAGGAAGAAGAACTGCCTTCAAGCTGCATTGACATCTCTCTAAGGCCTTTTCAACAAGAAAAATAAAAAGAAGCCACACTTTGAAAAATCCAGCAGAAAAATCAACAAGGAGACAAGCTGCAAAAACAGCAGAAAAGTCTGATTTCTACCAGTTTCCTCTCCGCCTAAAAGAAGGTGACTTCAGAAATTTTAGCTGCCTCCATTTATACCCGAGAGTGCCAGAAGAAGAAATTATAAGAGAAGAGGCATTCTCAGCGACTCCTTCCCCTACCCAGCATTTCCTGTAGGTGATCTCCATTTTGGACTTTTTATAATTTAAAAAGGACTCTAGTTTTAAATCCTAGTAGTTATGATAACTTTCTATTTAGTATATGCCATTGCCTTTTTAAGCCTTTAACCTTTCTCTGAATGTTTGCCAGTGTGCATGGCGAAGTTAAACGCATTCCTGAGTTTAAGAGTATGTAAACAAACCCTACTTCTTTGCTTTAACTTTAACAACAGCGCTGTTGTTGCTTTCATTTATCAGGGTTTAAAGGAAGGAAAAAAATTCAGTCACTAATCTATTTATGGACAGGTGGTTGGAAAAACAGGGAAATTTGTTCAGAGAGAAAAAAAAAATAACTACCTGTTCGTAACAATAGGAAGAGATTAGTGAAAGTAAACATGGGCCTATTGGAGGCAGAGACAGGTAAAATTTAAATGGGGAATAAGGAAACGGCAGAGACATGAAACAAAAACTTTTTATCTGTCCTCATGGTAGAAGATACAAAAAGCATTCTGGAAAAAGTGGGGAACCAAGGGTCTGGCAGGAATGAGGAACTTAAAAGAATCAGTATAAGATATAGCACTGGAGAAATTAATGGGAGTAAGTGGCAACAAATCCCCTGGACCTGATGATCTGCATCCTAGGGTTTTAAAAGAGGCAGCTACCAGGATAGTGGATGCACTGGTTTTAATCTTTCAGAATTCCTTAGTTTCTAGAACAGTTCTCAAGAACTGGAAGGTGACAAACCTAACCTTGCTATTAGAAAGGAGGAACAGAGAAAACAGAGAACTATAGGCCAATTAGCCTAAAATCAGTAGTAGGCAAAATGCTACACTATTATTAGGGACATGGTAACAAAGCACTTACAAAATCATAATATGATTAAGCAGAGTCAACATGGATTTATGAAAGGGAAATTGTGTTTGAAAAATCTGTTAGAGTTTTTTGTGGATGTAACTAGTAGGATGGATAAGGGGGAGCCAGTGAATGTAGTGTAATTGGATTTTCATAAAACATTCGATAAGGTGCCACATGAGGTTATTACACCAAATCAGTACACATGAGATTTGGGTAATATATTAATTAGCATGGATTAAGGATTTGTTAATGGACAGAAAACAGAGAGTAGGAATAAATGGGACATAAAAGGTTGCAGTGCTGGGCTGAAAAGTGGCAGATGGAGTTTAACCCTGAAAAGTGTGAGGTCGTCCATTTTGGAAGGACAAACACGAATGCAAAATACTGGGTTAACGGTAGGGTTCTTGGGCATGTGGAGGAGCAGAGAGACCTTGGGGTCTATGTGCATAGATCGTTGAAAGTTGCAACTCAAGTGGATAGGGCTGTGAAGAAGGCATATGGGGTGTTAGCGTTCATTAGCAGAGGGATTGAATTTAAGAGCCGTGAGGTGATGATGCAGCTGTACAGGACCTTGGTAAGGCCTCATTTGGAGTACTGTGTGCAGTTCTGGTCGCCTCATTTTAGGAAGGATGTGGAAGCCTTGGAGAGGGTGCAGAGGAGATTTACCAGGATGTTGCCTGGAATGGAGAATAAGTCTTACGAGGAAAGGCTGAACATTCTAGGCCTCTTCTCATTAGAACGGAGAAGGATGAGGGGTGACATGATAGAGGTTTATAAGATGATCAGGGGAATAGATAGGGTAGACAGTCAGAAACTTTTTCCCCGGGTGGAGCAAAGCGTTACAAGGGGTCATAAATTTAAAGTGAAGGGTGGGAGATATAAGGGGGATGTCAGGGGAAGGTTCTTTACCCAGAGAGTGGTCGGGGCATGGAATGCCTTGCCTGGGGAAGTTGTTGAGTCAGAAACTTTAGGGACTTTCAAACGGCTTTTAGATAGGTATATGGATAAAGGAGAATGATGGGGTATAGATTAAATTGTCCTTGACAGAGGACAAAGGATCGGCACAACATCGTGGGCCGAAGGGCCTGTTCTGTGCTGTATTTTTCTATGTTCTATGTTCTAAATGGGTAGGCTGTAACTAGTGGGGTTCTGTAAGGATCAGTACTTGGGCTTCTGCTATTTTCAATCAATATTAATGACTTAGATGAGGGGACTGAGTGAAACGTACCCAAGTTTGCTGGTGATATAAAGTTGGTGGGAAAGTAAACTGTGAGGAGGACGTAAAGAGGCTGCAGACAGATATTGACAGGTTGAGTTAGTGGACAAGAACGCAGCAGATGGAATACAAAGGGGTGAAGTGTGAAGATTTACACTTTAGTAGGAAGAACAAAAAAGCAGAATTTTTTGTATGGTGAGAGACCGGGAAATGGTTGCATTCAGAGGGACTTGGGAGCGTTTGTACATGAATTCCTGAGAGTTAACATCCAAGTAGTACAGCAAACAATTAGAAAGGCAAATGGCATGTTAGCTTTTGTTACAAAGGGAGTATAAGAGTAAAGAAGTCTTGCTACAATTATACAGAGAATTGGTGAGACCACACCTGGAGTACTGTACGCAACTTTGGTCCCCTTATCTAAAGAAGGGCAAACTTGCCCTAGAGGCAGTGCAACAAAAGGTTCACCAGGATGCTTCCTGGGATGAGGAGATTGTCCTTTGAGGAGCAGACTAAACCTATATTCCATGGACTTTAGAGGAATGAGAGGTGATCTAATTAAAACATAAAATTCTTATGGGGCTTGACAGAGTAGATGCTGAGAAAATGTTTCCCCTGGCTGGGGAATCTAGAACACAGGGTCTCTGTCTCAGAATAAGGGACTGGCTATTTAGGAGATGAGGAAAAATTTCTTTGCACATAGGGTTGTGAATGTTTCGAATTCTCTACCCCAGAGAGCTGTGGATGCTCAGGCATCGAGTGTATTCTAGGCAGGTGGTGGACAGATTTTTTGGGGTACCAAGTGGTTATGGGGATAGGGCAGGAAGTTGGATTTGAAGTAGAAGATCAGCCATGATCTTGTTGCGTGATAGAGCAGTCTCGAGGGGCCGAATGGCCTACTCCAGCTCCTATTTATGTTCTGTTCAGTGACAAGAGAGAGGGATGAAATCACTGACAAGGAAATGGAGTTTGTGCTGACGTTCAAAGAAAATGACTTTGGTCTATCCAATATTTAATTGGAGGAAACTGCAGTACATTTAGGACTGGATGCCAGACAATCAGACAGTACAGATGCAAAAGGGGTGTCAAAAGAAGGTGTTTGAGATAGAGCTGGACAAGTTAAGGCAGGTTCAAAGTTGGTGGAACAGCCACTCCACCCACCCAAAGTGGAATGCCCAAATAATTTTTGATACAGACCCTTTGGAAAGGTTCCGAAGAAGGGTCACTGACCCGAAACGTTAACTCTGCTTCTCTTTCCACAGATGCTGCCAGACCTGCTGAGCATTTCCAGCATTTCTTGTTTTTATTTCAGATTTCCAGCATCCGCAGTATTTTGCTTTTATTAAAATTTCATCGCCTGTTTTTGAGTGGCCTCCAGCTTGTGACGACAAAGATGCTGAGTATAATAGCAGTTGGGAAGCCGGAATAGTTAAACTCTTTGGACTGCCTAATAACTTCTAACATCAGACTACTATACTTGTGTGCAGCTGCAATGTACACATAAACAGTATGCAGAATAAAGCATTCAAAATCTGCTTTCACCTTTGACCCAAATGAATGGATTTAATTTTTGGATGAGACTTTCTAGTAATGGAATGCTGTTTTTAATGTTTTCTTTTAAAATGGTAAGGACCACGGGTTACCGTTTAATACCTTGAACAAATGGAGTTGGACCCCTATTTGCATATTACAATGACCTTTCACTGGAACAAGACAAACCTGTTATTGCCAATTTACAGGCTCACCTGAACATTGCAACAGGAAGACTTTAGTTGTCAATGGGGTGGCTACACTGCCTCCGCGCACCCCTCTCCCTCAAAGATTTTCAACAGCCTATTGCCTGGTCAAGTGAATAATGCCCTCTGTTGGCATCCTGATCAAAACTTATACTTTGCATGGCTGCACCTTAGCAAGGGCAGACTTATCGAAAAGACTCCTTCATTTCCAGTAAGATTTAGGATGGAACTGCAAGATGGCATAAAACCAACAAGTCACCTCCAGATTCCAGACCCTACCAGTTAGATCTGTCAGGTTTAGACCCTACCAAACCATCAGAATTTCTGGACCCACACATTTTGAAGGACTAAGAAATAGGAACAGGAATGTTTAATAACATTGAAAACTTTTTTGTAAACCTTATCAAGTAGGATCTGCTATAGTAAACACATACATTCTCTAGTTCCCTTAAAAAGGGAAGGATTATTGGCAAAAACAAATCTGCACAGTGGTTGAACATAAGTAAAAATGCAACAGCAACTGGAGGCACAGTTTATCCACAAAACCAGCTGCAGAATAAATCCATCAAAGCATCACTAAACAGCTGATTGAAATCTTTTCTTCTGCAATTTTCTCCCTTTCACTCCTGAAGACACCAACTCATGCCAATTATAATTTCACAGTGCCAACATCATTGAGCACTTTTACCAACTTGTTAGTCTTCGCGTATGGATCAAACAGGAACCGTTCCTGTTCACAACCACTGGAGATCACCTAGGTCAGTACAGACCAGGGATCAAACCCTTGGAACTTCCAGGTCTGTATGGTGCAGGAGCCATGGAGCTAGCTTCAGCTGCCTTGTTTTATTATACCATCTACAGTATTAACTCTATGTATTGCTCTATGGCAGCGAGGCCTGGACAACGTCAGCCAAGAGCGACGTCTCAATTCATTCCATCTTCGCTGCCTCCGGAGAATACTTGGCATCAGGTGGCAGGACCGTATCTCCAACACAGAAGTCCTCGAGGCGGCCAACATCCTCAACTTATACACACTACTGAGTCAGCGGCACTTGAGATGGCTTGGCCACGTGAGCCGCATGGAAGATGGCAGGATCCCCAAAGACACATTGTACAGCGAGCTCGCCACTGGTATCAGACCCACCGGCCGTCCATGTCTCCGCTTTAAAGACGTCTGCAAACGCGACATGAAGTCCTGTGACATTGATCACAAGTCGTGGGAGTCAGTTGCCATCGATCGCCAGAACTGGCGGGCAGTCATAAAGGCGGGGCTAAAGTGTGACACGTCGAAGAGAGTTAGCAGTTGGCAGGAAAAAAGACAGAAGCGCAAGGGGAGAGCCAACTGCGTAACAGCCCTGACAAACAAAATTTTCTGCAGCACCTGTGGAAGAGCCTATCACTCTAGAATTGGCCTTTTTAGCCACTCCAGGCGCTGCTCCACACACCACTGACCACCTCCAGGCACTTACCCATTGTCTCTCGAGATAAGGAGGCCAAAGAAAGTATTAAATACGCATGTAACATATAGAGAGTTAACATTAAGTTTAAAGTAGTAATCAAGTTCAAAATGTTATGATCAACAGAAAGTATTATTCCTGAACTTTCCAAAAAATTTGTTCTACATTCTTTATAAAAAAATAAAGACTTTACGGCTTGTCTTTAGCAGGCAGGTATTTTCACTGGAGCTATGTCAGCAGACAAGGATCAGAGTCAGTTGGAGAGCTACAACTCTGGCAAAATGTCACTACTATTTCTGGGATTTTCTGCAACAAGTGACAGGGATATAGAATAAGTCTGCTAAATATGGGGTGGCATATTCAAACTAAACAAAAATTACAGAAATATATGCACCTTGTTATTTGCATCCTAGAAATGCTGAATGCTGAATGCTGGCCTGTTCTCTGACTCCAGGACTGCAATGGCGGTACAGGTAGTTTAGAACTGAAGGGCTACCTTATCCAATGGAATCAATCACAGGACAACCATGAGTTGCATTTAAAAAAGCTGTATAAAAATTCAAGGGCTAGTCTCAGAGGACACCAACAACACTGTGCTGGAACCAAAAGTCAGGCGCTGTTACCGCCAATTTCCAAACTCATCCTACCCGACATGCTCCCTGACAAAGGCAGGAGTCTCAATGGGTGCCTACCAACAATAACCCAACGCTGAAAAGTTAATTGGTATCAGGAGCAGAGCAATGAGGAGCATGCAATGTTGACCACTTGCAGAGACTCCACTGAAGCAGAAAAACCCAGATGTTTTTTCTGTTTTTCTTTAATCAATACACTGAAGGGAAATCAACTCAAGCAAGGGATGGTGATGATATAGACGAATGGGCAATAAAGATCATGATGGCACATAAGTTGTATTGTATAACTGGTTCTATAGTAATAGCAATCACTAATATATACACATACCTCAATTTTTTTTTAAAAGAAGAGAAGACAGCCTTTTTATTAACTCAAGTTGTACTTTAAAAATTGTCTTTAGTTAGCTTTACAAGTTTGTCAAATTTGTAAAGTTTTGTTTAACAAAGTAGTTCTTATTCAGGTGTTTTAGAAGTTTGCTAAAATGGTGTAAAAGTTGTCAGAACATGCATTGCATTTATGTCAGAAGCAGATCATATGTGCACCATCTGTAAACATGAGATACACTGCTTAGATGACTGCTGTAGCAATTCTTTGGAGATGCTGGATGAGTGAACAGTTATATTTAGTGCACACCTTACCCCACTTACAACACAGGTACAGATATTACTCATGGACCTTACAGGATCAAATAACTGTTGGCTGTCAGGTTTACCCCAATTTGTACACAAATAAAAATTACAGGTTATATAAATTATGTCTCAAAAATGTGCATTTTAATTAATCCATTTCTAAAACAAAAAAAATGTAGCATCTCCTTCAAAAAGGAAAACAAAAGGCTTCACAGTACCTCCCTCTGTCTTTGCAGTACCAAAGCTCTTTTCCCCTTCAAAGCAGCACGCCTGGTAAAT
Organism: Heterodontus francisci; assembly: GCF_036365525.1. Taxonomy (NCBI): domain Eukaryota; kingdom Metazoa; phylum Chordata; class Chondrichthyes; order Heterodontiformes; family Heterodontidae; genus Heterodontus; species Heterodontus francisci. Next base: position 63,208,380 of record NC_090384.1, read on the forward strand.
CTCCCCTCCAAGCTGTACACCACTCTGGATTGTATTCCACACTGAAGCAGCTGTGTCACATTTCTTTGACCTTTTGCTGTATCACTTGACCATGTGTAAATTATCATAAACCCTCTAGTGCAAAACCTCATTAAGTATTCTTTCAAAGACATGTATTGTATTTTGTCACGACCCAATTGCTTTTTTTTGTGGGTGTTTGATAAATGGCAACAACTCACTTGATTTTTATCTCAGTTGCCCGAAGGCATTCAAATGATTAATTTGATATACCGTTTTTGTTTTTCAGGTGGACAAGAAAATGATGTTATGATGCAAGCAGAAATATTACAAAGTTATATTAAAAACGTTTCTCCAGAATTTTATGGAAGTTTGGTAGCGTGTTTCTGGTATGAGTCCCTCTGCTCAAATTGGACCCAAATGCTAATATAATTAGGGTGGTGCTGACCTTGTTCTGTCTGATGCTTTACAAATCACCTGGGTCAAGCTGCACCCTCTACTACTCACTCAATGTACCCTGCAGAATAGAACAGTGCATTCTTATTGTTACTATAACATTGCCAGCCAAAAAAAAGGGCAATAAACATGAAATAATAAAACTCTGGCTCTAACATCATGTCAATTTGCCAGAAAAAAAAACACATCTTCAAGTTGGACTGTTTGGTGTTAATATTTCTCCAGTGTCATATTTAGTAATTTGGTGGTCATTTTATAGTGACATCCACAAACAGCAAGTTGCAAATATCTGTTTCTGAATTGTGTGGTGCTCAATCAGATATGCACATGGAAACCATGTAAAATGTATCAAAGCACAAAATGGATAAAATATAATCTAATTATCACTCGGGAGCTGATGATGTTTTTCCACAACAAGGAACCCAATTTCCCAGAATCCTTACTTCTTCCCCTCACTTATCCAATTGAATGGTCATCTGCAGATGCTGGATTCCAGCGAGACTCAAATTTGGTTATCTGCCTGACGTCTGCATGAAAAGTTTAACAGTTTCCAGGGCGTATTCTGTGAACTGAAGGCCAGTTACAAGGTGTTCGAACTTCACATCAGTCTGGGCTTCCTGGAACTGAGACATCAACAGCGGAGGGGGTCACCTTCAGAAGAACATCTTCATCTTACATTAGAATGTAAGTTGCACTTAATGGTTTTACAGGGATTACAGTAACAAAGTAACAAGTTATTCTTGGAGTTTGCCCCTTTAAATCTTCATCTTCAGATGATGTGAGACCAAAGATGCAATCTGTGCTTATAGCCACAGTAAACACCTTATTTGTTTACAGCAATTTCAGCATCTCGTTCTCTTCAGTCTGGTCAGAGGCAGCTTACGGTGGCGCATTGGTTAGCACCGCAGCCTCACAGCTCCAGCGACCCGGGTTCAATTCTGGGTACTGCCTGCGTGGAGTTTGCAAGTTCTCCCTGTGTCTGCGTGGGTTTCCTCCGGGTACTCCGGTTTCCTCCCACATGCCAAAGACTTGCAGGTTGATAGGTTAATTGGCTATTATAAATTGCTCCTAGTATAGGTAGGTGGTAGGGAAATATAGGGACAGGTGGGGATGTGGTAGGAATATGGGATTAGTGTAGGATTAGTATAAATGGGTGATTGATGGTCGGCACAGACTCGGTGGGCCGAAGGGCCTGTTTCAGTGCTGTATCTCTAAACTAAACTAAACTAAACAAAACATGGTCCTTTCTTTTTGCATATTTACTGATCACAGCAAGAAGGTGGCGACTGTTTATTCAGGGTTGTGTTCAGCTGTACTGTAATGTTTACTGAAGTCGCTTTTCACCTTTGTTTCTGAATTAGAGACCTTCATTGCTGTAGGGGGTCTGTGTGCTCTGAACCCAAGAGCCAATGAGAGACTGGTATACTTACCTATTGACTTAGCAAGGAGGTGGATCTGCTGTGATCTAGGTTGACCCACCCCACCCAGGAATCACAGGTCTGTCCCTTTGACCCTCTGCTTTGTGCCCAGGGAATAAGTGGACCCCGAGTGCAAACCTGAGGAAAATTGGACCGATTTGTTTCACCTTGTATGCCTTTCCTGTCCACCCCTACCCTAGTAACTGTATTCAGTAAAGTAACTCTCTTCAAAAGGTGTCAGCTGTGGCTCAGTTGGTAGCATTCTCACCTCAATCACAAGATTCTGGGTTCAAGTCCCACTCCACAGCTTGAGCACCAAAATCAAGACTGCCACTCTAGTGCAGTACTCAGGGAGTGCTGCACTGTTGGAGGTGCCGCTTTTTGGATGAGACGTTAAACTGATGAATGTAAAGGATTCCAAGGCACTATTTCGAAGAAGAGCAAGAGAGTTATACCTGGTGTCCTGGTCAATATTTATCCCTCAATCAACATCACAAAAACAAATTATCTGGTCATTATCACATTGCTGTTTGTGGGAGCTTACTGTGCACAAATTGACTGCCACATTTTCTGCATTACAATTGTGACTACACTTCAAAAGTACTTCACTGGCCGGAATTTTACAGCCGCCCCACAATGAGTGGGCCGGTGGTGGGGTGAGGGGCCATTCCCATGCCATCCCGCCCCCGCTGCAATTTTATGCGGGGAGGAGACAGCGAGAAATGGCCTGCCCACCCTAGGCTAATCAAGGCCCTAAAGTGGCCAATTAACTGCCATTTAAGGGCCTCCACCCACTACGGGTAAAATACCCACGGCGGGCGGACAGCAAAGGCCCCAAAGAACACCGCCAGGTAAAACGTGGCAGCCTTCTTGCAGGCTGGGTGGGGGGGGGGGGATCCCTCCTGATCGGGAACCCTGTGCCCCATGGTGGGTCACCCCAAGGCTCTAACCGCCCCCTCCGCACAACACTACTACAGCCCTTTTTTAAAGACTGGAAGGACACTAAACCAGGATCTTTGCTGGGGATCTGTGGGAGGAAGAAAATGGTTAAAAAAAACCTTTACAGCCAAAAGAACCGAACCATAAAATCATTGTCAGAGGAAGATTGAAAAACACTAGTATGGAATTAACTCCTAGAATCAAAGAATGGCCTCTTTGTGTGCTGTAACCATTTGGCCCATCGAGTCCATGCCAGCTCTGTAAAGAACTATTTTGCTCGTCCCACTCCCCAGCCCTCTCACCGTAGCCCTGCAGATTTTTTTCCCTTCAAGAGCTTAAGCAATACCCTTTTGAAAGCCACGATTGAACCTGCCTTCACCAACCTTTCAGGTAGCGCTTTACAGAACCTGACCACTTGCTGCGTAATGAAGTTTTCCTCATGTTGCCTCTGTAGCCAATCACTCTAAATCTGTGTCCTCTGGTTCTCGACCCTTCTGCGATTGGGAACAGTTTCTCTCTATTTACTCTTGTCTAGACCACCCATGATTTTGAAAACCTCTATCAAATCTCCTCTTCTCTAAGAAGAACAACCTGAGCCACTCCAGTCTAACATGCAACTGAAATAGCTCATCCTTGGAACCATTCTCGTTAATATTTTCTGCACCTTTTCTAAAGCCTTCACATCCTTGTGCCCAGAACAGGACACAATATTCCAGTTGAGGCCTAAACAGTATTTTATAAAAGATTCATCATAATTTCCTTGCTTTTGTATTTTATGCCTCTATTAAAATGCCCGGGATACTGTATGCCTTAATAATCACTTTCTCATCTTGTCCTGTCACTTTCAACAATTTGTGCACATATACCCTCAGGTTGCTCTGTTCCTGCACCCACTTTAGAATTGTACCCTTTAGTTCACATTGCCTCTTCATTCTTCCTACCAAATGTATCACTTCACACTTCTCTGCGATAAGTTGCATCTACCACGTCCACCATTCCACCAGCCTGTCTATGCCCTCATGAAGTCTATCACCGGCCTCCTCACTGTTTGCAATCCTTCCACGTTTTGAGCTATTTGCAAATTTTGGAATTGCGCCCTGTACATCCAAGTCTAAGTCATTAATATAGACCAGGAAACAGTGGTCCTAGTACCGACCCCTAGGGATCTCCACCATATACCTTCTTCCAGTCCAAAAAACAACTGTTCTCCACTACTCTCTGTTTCCTACCACTTCATATCCATGCTGCCACTTTCCCTTTTATTCAATGAGCTTCAACTTTACTGAAAAGCCTATTACATGGCACTTTAGCAAACGTCTTTTGGAGGATCAAGTACACCACCTTAACCACACTGTCCTCATCAACCCTTTCAGTTACCTCCTCAACAAACTCAATCAAGTTAGTTAAACACAACTTGCCTTTAACAAATCTGTTCTGGCTTTTCTTAATAAAACCACATTTATCCAAGAGTCTGTTAATTTTGTCCTGGATATCATTTCTAAAAACTTTCCCACCACCACAGTTACATTGATGATTATATCGGTGCTGCATCCTGCTCTCACCCGGAACTGGAAAACTTCATCAGATTTGCTTCCAATTTCCACCCTTCTCTCACCTTCCCATGGTCTACCTCCAACTCTTCCCTTCCCTTTCTCGACTTCTCTGTCTCCAGTTGTGGGGATAGGATCACAAATATCCGCTATAAACCCACTGACTCCAACAACTACCTTGACTGCACTTCCTCACACTCTGCTTCCTGTAAGGACATCATTCTCCCAGTTCCACCAGCGCCGTCGCATCTGTTTTGATGATGCAATCTTTCGTTCCAGCATTTCCGATATGTCTTCCTTTTTCCTGGACCAAACATTCCACCCCCGCCCCTGTGGTTGACAGGGCCCTCGCCCATGTCCGTTCCATTTCCTGCACTTCTTCTCTCACTCTTTCCCCTCCCTCTCAGACCATCACAGGGTTCCCCTTGTCCTCACCTTCCACCCCACCAGCCTCTGTATTCAGTGGATCATCCTCTGCCATTTCCAGTGTGATGCCACCACTAAACACATCTTCCCCTCCCCTTTCAGCATTCCAAAGGGACTATTCCCTTAGTGGCAACCTGGTCCACTCCTCAATCACCTCCAATACTCCCACCCCTTCCATGATACCTTTCCATGTAAGCAGAGGAGTTGCAAAACCTGCTTTTTCATCTCCTTTCACATCATCGCCCAAGGCCTCAAACACCCTGTCCAGGTGAAACAGCAATTTACGTGTACTTCTTTCAATTTAGTATACTATATTCGCTGCTTGTAATAGTCTGCATGGGTTTGTTTGGCATGTTTGTCGCTTGGCAACAGGCCCGCCAGCCTCTGGGCTAATACCAGTGGTGGCAGCAGGATGAGGCCCTTAATTGGGCATTAATTTCCTACTTAAGGGCCTCAACTAGTGGTGGTGTGGGAAGTCCGTTCACAGGCCTTCCCGCTCCGGATTAACTTTGGCCACCATCACGCCCGATTATATGCTCTCCCCGCCTTCAAACCCAACGCGGAGAGAGCTTAAGATTTTCCCCCCTTTGTGTTCTCAGCAATCGCAAGGATTAAACCCAAGAACATTTGTTTTTGATATATTTGTCCCTGGCAGCACCTAATAATTATGCTATATAATCGAATTTAAAATATCCCTCCCCTTTTCCACACAAACTCTAGAATATTCATTGTGACCTTATAGGTATAGGGCTTGCCCTTCTCTTCATATGTAGAGTACTTTGAGATGAAGTGCTATGGCAACGGAATTCAGTTTTCAGAATAGGTTTTCAATTTTTTCCCCTTTTTCCTCCTGGCTGGAATAAGGAATTGTAGAAATAAGTGCAATTACGGGCAAACAGAATTGTATCCTCTCCTCATCCCTCCATTAGATCAGGTGAACCATGGCTAGTACAGTTTATATAGTTTACAGAAAATTATTTGAATATTCCAACAGGAGGAGTTTTGCAATTTTTTTGAAAGATAGAAAGTTACAATCAATAAAAAAAATCTTCTCAGTTTAAAATATTTAATTTTATGTACAGTCTACTGCTGATAAGTCACCCATTTGTTTTCTCATGCTAAACAAATTAATTATCCAATAACTTTAATTAAGGCAACATAAATCATTTAGAAAATATAATTTTATCAGATAATTTAAACTCAGCAGTCTTGAATTAAGACGTTGCTGGTTGGTGATGACAGGTGATAGAGTCAGAGAGTCATTTATGGCACAAGAAGAGGCCACTCGGCTCATAGAGTCCATGCCAGTTCTCCAAGGAGCAGTTCAGTAAGTCCCATTCCCTCGCTCGATCCCTGTAGCCCTGCAAGGTGATTTCCTTCAAGTTCCCAACCAATTTCCTTTTGAAATCATTGATTGTCTTTGCTTCCACCACTCTCATAGGCAGCGAGTTCTAGGTCAGGACCACTCGCTGCGTAAAAATGTTCTTCCTCATATTCCAGCTGCTTCTCTTGCCCAAAATCGTCAATCTGTGTCCCCTAGTCCTTGTACCATCAGTTATTGGGAACATTCTTTCACTTGTCTAACTTATCTAAGCCGGTCATAATCTTGTACACCGCTATCAAATCTCCCCTCAATCTCCTTTGCTCCAAGAAGAACAACCCCAGCTTTTTCAACCTAACCCTGTAACTAAAATCCCCCATCTATGGAACCATTCTGGTAAATCTCCTCAGCGCCCTCACATCTTTCCTAAAGTGCGGTGACCAGAACTGGACACAATACTCTAGTTGGGGCCTAACCAGAGCTTTATAAAGGTTCAGCATAACTGCCCTGTTTTTGTACTCAATGCCTCTATTTACGAAGCCCAAGATCCCATATGCTTTGCTAACCACTCTCTCAATATGTCCTGCCACCTTCAAAGATCTATGCAAATGCACCCCCAGGTCCCTCTGCTCTTGCACACTCTTTGATATTTCATGAAAAAAAATTAAATCTTTAGGATTTATAGAAGTCCCCATCCAGTGTCTGGTATACTGACTGATCCATTTTAGCATGGAGAATAAATAGTACGAATCAGAAAGCCTGCAGATATTTGGTCTGCACAAGTGCAGTCGCTCTCATACTTATTCACATTTTGAGAGGAGGAACATAACCATTATTCCCAAACCACCCAGGAAATGGTGAAAATCATCCCAAGAGCATTCTTCCTAACTATCTCTACTATCTTGAGAATCAATACATCAAATTTAGCTGGATGTTTGCATTACTTAAATTTTATCTAAATTGTACAATGTAAATACATTTTTAAAATAGGTTACATCAAAAAAATTCAGTAGCATGTGCCCTATATTGAATCAATTCCTGGACCAGTTTCTATTTAAAACTTATAGCAGCTCATATGACCTATTTTCATGTTTTTTATCTTTTATTATACAATAGTTTAATAATATGCTTTGAGTTATTTGCATTAAAGTGGCAAAGTGACATTTAGAAAACACAAGTAATTATAATAAACATGAATTGTAACATTGTTCAAAGTAGCCTAAAAAAAAATCAATATTCTGAAAGGGTAACTCATTTGTAATCCTAAAAATATTATGACAAAAAGCATAAGTATGGATTTCTTTTTACTGGGACCACTTCATTTCACAATGTAATGTAAAATTTATCAAAATAAAGTCACACTATCGTATTTAGATATGTCTGTCTCAAAGTACAATTTATGGGTAGAATATTGGGGTCCTGTCAAGGGCACGAACAGTGCCAGATGGGGCCCGAAAATATTGGCATCATCCAGTGTGCCGGTTTCCTGACCGTGTTGCCAGGGTCAGCCATTTTTCCCAAGACAGGTTTCGGCCGCAGGGCTATCTGCCCCCATGAGGCAGGCAGCCAATTAGGCTCATTAAGTGCCTTGTTTAACACACTTAAAAGGAGAACAATGGGAATTTTCCAGTTGGCCTCCAGCTCCCGACTCAATGGAGGCCCAGTTTAACTGTCTGGAGGCAGGCAGCCAGCAGCAGGCCAGGGGGCCGGTACCCCAGGCAGGCCTACAGGCTGTCCCTGCCTGCCTGGGTGCGGGTGTAGCCCAAGGTCGCCCTGTAAAGGGATCCTTCCCTCCACCTCCTACCGCTACCCGCCACTGCAATAGTATGGCTGCTGTATCTGATTTTTATTTAAAGTTTAAAAAAAGATTGATGAGAGGGCACCATGTTGAAGCACCCTCTCAGTCACTTACCCTCTACTGCAGGCTGCTGCTCCTCTCAATCTGGAAGGCCTCTGATTGGCTCTCCAGCTTTGAGAGCTCACCCACCTCCCTTAATTGGACATAGCAATTAAGGAGCGCCTCTGTGAAAATCCCAAAGAGTGACTGCTTCCCCTGGGGGTGGGTTTGGGACACAGAAACAGTCCTTACTCCTGTTCCCTGCCCTGAAGCAAAAATTCAGCCCTATGTCTTTATTCCTCAGACTACTAGCATCGAAAAGGAATATTATGTGGATAAGTTATCTACATCAATTCAGTGAAAGGTAAAAAAATACACTATTTTTTTTTAAAGCACGGAGGGAAAATATTTTGAGACTAGCCATAAAGTGAGCCATGCTCTGCTAAGTCTATAATTCTAAAAATAGGTATTCACTCAGATTTTCATGTCTGATATTGGTTTCAAAGTGATCTATTGGCCCTTTTTGTGTAGCATGCTTTCTGAGTATGATGCAGTGTAGCATTTACTTAATGTGCTTACATCCAGATATAGAACAAGAGTACTGTTTCAAGTGTCATTTTACCATTACATTGACAAGTTATCCAATTTGCATGATTTGGCCTCTTTCAATTGCGTCTTACTGGAACAGTAACTGATGAATGACTACAAAACAATATCACACTGATGCACAGAAACATACCTGTCTGTCTTTCCCACATCACATAACAGCATAAGAACATAAGAAATAGGAGCAGGTGTAGGCCATTCAGTCCCTTGAGCCTGTTCCCCATTCAATAAGATCATGGCTGATCTCTGACCTCAACTCCAACTTCCCGTACTATCCCCTCCACATATCTTTTGATTCCTTTAGCATTCAAAAATGTATCAATGTCTGCCTTGAATATACTCAACAACTGAGCATCCACAGCTCTCTGGGGTAAAGAATTCCAAAGATTCACAACCCTTTGAGTGAAGAAATTTCCCTCATCTCAGTCCTAAATGGCCAACACCTTATTATAAGACTGAGACCCCTAGTTCTAGGCTCCCCAGCCAAAGGAAACATCCTCACACCATCTACCCCATCAAGCACCTTCAGAATGTTATATGTCTCAATTAGATCACCTCTCATTTTTCTGAACTCTAGGGAATGTAGGCCTACTCTCTTCCACCACTCTTCCCACCCTGACAGATACTTCAACTATTCTGCAGATGCATTTAGAAATGGGGGGAGACAAATCTATAGAAAAAATAAAAACAATTTTAGCATTGCCAAGGTAAGACTACTGAAATTATTTTTTTTTTTAAAAGAGAAATCAATGTGGATTTAAAGCCCAGTGAATTAATACTTTAATCAAATCAGCACAGAAAATAAATTTTTTTAAACCCATTAACAGCAACCAAACTCTACAAATAAATGGCCAGAATGTGACAAGTAATGGGGAGAAAATATACATTGTCAGGCTTTTTGTAACAATATCAACCACTTCTCTTTCTGTAGTTGTACATAAGACACTACAGTCTTGTCTGTTGAGCAGTGGTTTGCTTTCTAAGATTCTTCTCTGAGAAACAAAAGAAAAAATTGTTATTTTGAAAGACCTGATTGCAAAATACAAACTTGATGCAGACAGGATGAGATAAGATGGCGAATACAAGATGAACAGGAATACACGATACCGAAGCTTTATGATTGGTTCACTGTCGAGTAAAGTCTCATCAAACTGCCCCACAAAGTGCATGACAAATATAGATATTTTGTTCTGTAGGACATATATATTCTGTGAATACTAGAAAATCTTCTGCAGCATTACTGATGGGTAGTCTTGTAACATTCAGTTCCTAACCTGGTCGGCGGTCTAAATAGATAAATTCAGCTATTTATCAACGTTCAAATCAGCGCAGTTGCATCAGCTTATAATTTTCAGGGTCCAGCCAGGCAGCATCAGGCCAGAGGTTCCATTTTGGTAGTTCTGAGCTGGGTGTACTCTGGTGAACAGTGTCATCCATCCCATCTATCTTGAAGATTAAACTGGGAGGTCTCAGAGAAACAAAAGCACCATCTACCTTTGAACCTAAGCTTGGATGACTCAGATACGGAGCTGAATTTTGTTTACTCGCCACTGTTCCTGGCAGGGGGCGAAAAAAATGGAGTCCCACATGCCGCCATGATCTTGAATGCAGCAGCTCATTTAAATATGCAGGGCGGCCGCTCCCCCCCCCCCCCCCCACCCCCAATCACATGAACAATGTCAGCTGTCTCTGTGCAGGCGTGGCACCATTTTTAAAGGACTGCAAGCCCTGCTCAGAGAATGCAGAGTTGCACCCCCCCCCCCACCCCATTACACTGAAAATAAATGTCTGCCCCATTTTCCCACCTCCCACCCCACTACACTAACATTGCAGAATGGGCCCCTTCTCCCCCCAACTGCACAAAGTGTAGAGTTCACCCCTTCCCCCCCCACCCAAAATAAAATTGCAGAGTTGACCCCATTTCTCCCCCCCCTCCACCTCCTACTACACTAAAAATGCTGGGTTCCCTCCTTCCCCACCTTGGTGGCGCCAGTTCTTCCTGGATGGAAAAGTGAAGGCATGAGTGCTGCCTGTCACACTGAAAATCCGGAACTGCTGGTAAAATCGCTGCGGTTTAGGTTTTAATGTGTGCAAACACCCTATTTAAATATTTAAAGTCGGGTCCCGTCGCCAAGCGGCAGTGGGGGGGCACAGCCACAGAGCCACGGCGCCACTGGGATGATCGGGCCCAGCAATCCCAGCGTCGGGCTGCTGCTCCGACCATCTAGCCCCCTCCGCCACAGAGCCCGACATTGGGAGCTGAACATAAAATTCAGCCCATGTTAACTGACTATGTAAGTTCAATCACAGCATACAAGTGTTACTAATGTTACAGCAGATCTAAACTGACTTATATTGTACATACTTATAAATAAAGTCTCTGATGTTCACAGCTAGGACGTTTTACATTCCACTGAGTGTGGTGAAACAGACAAAAACTCAAATCCCAATTTCTATCAGGCATCAAAACAAGGAAGCTATGATACCAACAGGAAGCCAGCAGTTGAAGCTATTATCACCATATCTATTGATGCATTAAAACAGTTAGCATGTGTTTCCCTGCATTACAACGGTGACTACACTTTAAAAGGACTTCACTGTCTGTGAGGACATGAAAGTATATAAATAAAAGTTAATTATTTTCTATAAGCAGCAGCATTCTGAAAAAGAATATAGTAATCTCTTGTGTGGTTCCATTTTTCTTTCCATGAATCGTCACCTTGACGTGGTGGAGAGGGGCTTGTGCGTCCCACTGATCCCTTGAGCAATGCCGTTGGGAGGTCCTTGCTCCTATGGCAACAAGATCAGACAAAATGCAGATCAAAAGAAGACCGCAACGGCAGAATAGGTAAAGGAAGACTATGCTACTCTTTGGCTATGAAGGCGGAAGAAGGCTGCAGCAGCAAGGAGGTGCTTCGACACATCACCAAAATCTGACTACGAAACCGTCAAGATCATGTGGATAGTGATGGCGTCCCAAGGTCACCAAGTTAAATGAAGTGCAGGCTTCTACCAGGGTTCACCTACCAAGTCCTAAAGGGGATGGAGGATTGACGACAGGGAATGGCTGTGAATCTGGGAGTCCCTAGTCAAGTATCAACGCACAGGTGACAGATGCATGAAGGTCACTCGATACCTGTGTTGGGACAGGAGTTGCCCTTTGGCAACAGCATCTGTGGCTGAGCAGTCCTCACCAGGACACCCTCTGCTCACCCCAATGGGAAGGGGCTAGAAAAGTTGCCCTAAAAATAGGCTGTTCCACTATCTCTTGGCTTTGAACCGCACCCAGTGGGATCACCAATTTTGCGATCGAAGAATGAAAACACAATTTTGCAACTTGGAATGTTTGTCCATGAGTGTTCTACCTCAAGAGCGACCGTCCAGAAAGAAGAACTGCAATCGTATTACGTGAACTATCGAGACTCTAAATTAACATTGCTGCCCTCAGTGAGACCCGCCTTCCTGGGGAAGGGGAACTGAAGGAACAAGCCAGGGGGGGGGGATACACCTTCTACTGGAAAGTAAAGGCTGACAGTTACCTGCGTGTCCACAGAGTTGGATCGGTTATCTGGAAAAGAATTTTGGATGCACTTCCAGAACTCCCAACTGCATAAAAGAAAGACTCATAGCACTACACTTACTTACAGCTTCACCATACCAATATGCTACCAACATCAGCACTTATACCCTGTCCCTTGACTCTGATGAAGACGTTACTGAAACGTTCTACTCTGAGCTTGAAGTCCCCACTGACTTCCCAAAAGAAGAAAAGAATCATCCTTCAGGGTTGGCCATTGCCCCGAAGTCTGGAGAGGAACCACTGGAAAAAATGGGGCAGGAAAAGCCAATGCAAATGGCATCCTCCTGCTGACAATGTGCGCTCAGCATGGCCTCATTATAACAAACACCCTCTTCCGCCAGTAGGACAAATATAAAACCACATGGAGGGATCCTAGACCAAAGCACTGGCACCACCTGGATTATGTCATTGTTCGGGTCAAAGATCTCTGTGATGTCTGAATCACTCAATCCATATGGGGGAATCGTGCCTGCTGGACAGATCACTGACTTGTTCATTCCATGAGGAACATCATCTAGTACCAAGACATTACAAGGGCCAAAAGTCAAAGAGGAAGATGATCAATGTCTCCGCCCTAAAAAGTTCAGCCGAAAAGAGCAATTCAAAGTGTAGCTTATGTTTGCTTATCTAGCAAAACTTCACATATCCAACTCAATTCGACAACAGGGAATCAAATAAAGTCAGCTATACCATACTCTTGTGCCCAGACCATTGGGTTTGGACATCTCCGTCACCAAGGCTGGCTTGACGAAAATGATGCTGAATTATGTGACCTCTTACAACAAAAACGAGCAGCCTTGATTGCCTGGCAGAACAATTCAGGATTGCAACTCAAGGAGACAGCATACCAACAGCCCAAAGACAAATCTGGACAATAAAGAACATATGGTGGGAAGAGAAAGCCCGAGAGATCGAACAGTGTGCTGATCATCATGTCATGTGAAGCTTTATTGAAGCCACTAGGACCATCTATATCTCTTGAAGTCAAGTGAACAAAACCCACTTCGTTCACAGGATGGCATTTCTCTTCTTAAAGATGACAATGCCATCCATAAAGCTGGAAAGAACATTTTGAACAACTCCTCAACCATGAATTCACAGCAGCAGCTGATACCCTCCAGACCACCCCCAGTACCCTCTGGTAGAATCTATGGGTGAATCACCATCGATGGGAGAGCTGCAACAAGCAATCAGATGAAAAACAACAAAGCCTGCGGCCCTGATGGTATTCCAGCTGAGGTCTTCAAAGCTGGTGAACTTTTGCTCACATCAAGACTCCATGCACTCATCCTATGGATTTTGGAGGAAAGAAAATTTCCCGACTTCAGGAATGTGACAATAGCACCTATCTTCAAGAAGGGAGATAAATCATGTTGTGGAAATTATCATGGTATTTCCCTCTTGTCCATAGCAGAGAAAATCCTGACACGCATTCTCCTGAATTATATAATTCCTGTGGTTGAGGAAATCCTCTTAGATATGGGCCGGAATTTATTCCTGCAATGTGAGTCCGGGCGGAGGGCCAGAAGGCGGGGGGAGATCCTGCCTCAGTCCTCCATTGGATCCCTGTTGCTATTTAATGGTGGGCAGCCAATTAACTGCCCAGTGTCAGGGACACTGTCGCTTTAAGGGACAAACTCCTGCCTCCAGAGCTGCCAGACAATCGGAAGGTCAGCAGCTCTGCAGTACCAAAGCCAAAGAGAGTGGTGGCCACGGCCATTACTGCAGGAGGCCCTGGTGAAGACCCTGGGAGAGATAAGTGGGGCCAGGGTCACCGGGGACATTCATGCAGGCCCTGGCGACGGGTTGGAGGTGGGGGCTTAGTGAGGGTGGGGGATCTTCCTGGGGCATGTGGCCATCACCATCTGGATTGCCCCCAAAGGAGGACCCCGACCCCACTAGGAGGCTGATAGGCTTTACCTAGCAGCGTTTCCCTGTGGCGGCAGGTCCCTCCGCATTCAATAAAATTGAAGTGGAGGTGGGAAGAGGTCCTTCAGTGGACATTAATTGGCCACTTAAGGGCTGCAATTGGCCTGGGGTGGGAAGGGCATCCTCGGCCTTCCCTGCCCCGGACAAAATGGTAGGCGGCCTGGGCAACATTGGGAACAGCACCCCCTGGCATTTTGTTTGCCCCCTCCCTGCCTATCTCCAAGGGCAGAACAAAATCCTGCCCATGATCTCTGTTGCCACACAAATCCAAGAAAAATGTTGAAAACAACATCAGGAACTCTTCACTACATTCATCAACCTGACCAAAGCATTTGACTCAGGGCTCTGTGGATTGTGCTCCAATGATCTGGATGTCCAAGAAACTTCGTCACAATCCTGAAATTGCTTTATGATGACATGACTGCAACTGGCTTGAGTGGGAGATCTGAAACAGACGCCTTCAAAATCCAGACTGGGGTCAAGCAAAGCTGTGCGATAGCCCCCGTACTATTTACAATCTACCGGACGGTGGCTATTCACCTCAAAGATCAACTGCCCCCTGGTGTCAGTATTAAATACTGTCAAGGTCGGAAAGCTTTTTAACCTCGGTCGCCTCTGTGCCAAAACTAAACTGACCATCATAGATATACATGAGCTACAGTTTGCAGATGACTGCAGTGTCATTGCCCACTCTGCACCAGATTTGAAAGCCACTCTCAACCTCTCCAATTATGAATACAAGAGACTCGGCATGTCCTTGAATGTTGCCAAAACAAAACATATCAACCCACACCTGGTCAGCCAAATATTCCACCTCCCATATACGTTGAAGGAGAGACTCTGGAGTATGTTGAGCACTTCTCATAGCTTGACAGTTCTCTCTCTCAAAAGGCCACCATTGAGGAGGGGATCTAGCACTAGATCAGCTGTGCCAGTTCAGCCTTCAACAAATTACTGCAATGAGTATTTGACAACAAAGGCCTCCACAAATCAACAGAAGTCTTAACGTACAGAGTAGTTGTCGTCACCACACTCCTGTATTGCAGCGCGACTTGGACTGTATATCAGTGACGCATAAGAGACTAGAGAAATTCCATCTTCAATGCCTTCACTGCATCCTCCGGATTCAATGGGAGGATCATCGTACAAAAGCTGGTGTCCTTCTTGAAGCCAGATCCACAAGCTTCAGGTAAAACTCCTGCAAAATCAACTCCGATGGGTTAGCCAATGTGTCCACATGGCTGAAAATTGTCTCACCAGCCAAGTCTTCTTCCTACAACTCTCAAATGGCCAACGTTCCAGGGGAGTACAAAAAAAACTTCAAAGAAACTCTGAAGCTCTCCTCGTAGCCCAGCTGCATTGACTTTAATGGGTGGGAGGAGCTTGCTACCAATCGCTCAGAATGGCGACAACCTGTCCATCAAGCTGTACAATTCTTCAAGTCCCAACACATTAATGATGAGCCGCGGCAGAGAAGGAAAGAAAAGGAAGCAAATCTTGCACTCCAGATCCCATGACCTCATGGGACATCCTGCCCCATCTGCCCAAAGATCTGCGTCGAAAACAGTCATGTGAAGACCCATGGCAGAAATTCAGGACCAGGAGACGGCTTCCTCAAATCGAGGGACAGCCAACGATTCAATTTCTTTTGTGAGGAACTGTACTGAATAGTACTTGGTTCTTCTCTCTGCTTCTGTAAATCACTTTACCTGCAAATAAATTCAAGCATGGAGTGTATGCAATAATCAATGTGGCACTTATACACCTGAGGTGACTGGAGAACATGGTGAGTATTCAATGGATTCTCCATGGAGTGGTTTACCATGAGTAAGGTCAAGTTTTATGCTAAACCATAATCCATTATTAAGGAAGAATAAAAGACCAGTTTTGGTTCATAATTCTGCTTATGAAAACTGTATTCTATCCATAAACACGAAAAAACCATTAGGCTAGGCAGAGAGACAAAAATAGAAAGATTTGAACTGTAATGGGGTTTTCACAAATATTAAAGCAGTCAACTGGAAATTCAACATAGATGCCTAGATTGTTGCTGTTGCTGAGATAATGTAAAATCCAGAAATTTTGTCTATCCTTGCATTTCCTTAATATTGAACCTCCTGATGGAGCACCCTCAATCCTCAATCCAACCACAACAACATAAGAACCACCATGTCAATGCAATCTATACTTATCCTTATAACAGTCAATCTCAGTTCCAGTCATGTATCAGACTCTTTTTTTGCAGCTTCACTGCTTTTGCTGGGAGTTTGTTTCTACATCTTCCACTACTTATGGGTTGGAGGGTGGAGAATAAGTTTCTTCGAACTTCAACTCTCCCATTTGGTTTATTATTTCTGAGTCTATCATCTAATTCAGCGTCACTTCATGGCAAATAATTTGATTAATTATATCTACATTATCCATGGCAGCACATTGAATTTTGTCTTTTCTTCCCTCTCTATGATTGGGAAAATGCTAGAATCCATTATTGAGGATGTAGTAGCAGGAGATTTAGAAAATTACAATTCAATCAGGCAGAGTCAACATGGCTTTATGAAAGGGAAATTGTGTTGGACAAATTTATTAGAGTTCTTTGAGGATGTAACAAGCAGGGTAGATAAAGGGGAACCAGTAGGTGTAGTGTATTTGTATTTCCAAAAGACATTCAATAAGGTGGCAAATAAAAGGTTACTCCACAAGATAAGAGCTCATGGTGTTGGGGGTAATACATTAGCATGGATGGCGGATTGGCTAACTAACAGGAAAGAGAGAGTCAGGATAAGTGGGGCATTTTTCAGGTTGGCAAACTGTAACTAGTGGAGTGCCATCAGTGCTGGGGCCTCAACTATTTACAATCTATATTAATGACTTGGATGAAGGGACTGAGTGTATTGTAGCCAAATTTGTGAATGATACAAAGATAGGTAGGAAGGCAAGTTGTGAGGAGGTTACAAAATGCTTCCAAAGAGATATAGATAGAATCATAGAGGCATACAGCACAGAAACAGGCCCTTCAGCCCATTGTGTCCATGCCGGCCATTAAACACCTATCTATTCTAATCCCATTTTCCAGCACTTGGCCCGTAGCCTTGTATGCTATGGCATTTCTAGTGCTCATCTAAATACTTCTTAAATGTTGTGAGGGTTCCTGCCTCTACCACCCCTTTAGGCAGTGTGTTCCAGATTCCAACAACCCTCTGGGTGAAAAAGCATTTCCTCAAATCCCCTCTAAACCTCCTGCCCCTTACCTTAAATCTGTGCCTCCTGGTTATTGACACCTCTGCCAAGGGAAAAAGTTTCTTCCTACTTACCCTATCTATGCCCCTCATAATTTTGTATACCTCAATCAGGTATAAGATAGGTTAAGGGAGTGGACAAAAATTTGCCACATGGAGTATAATGTGGCAAAACGTGAAGTGGTCCATTTGGCGGGAAGAATAGAAAAGCAGAATATTACTTAAATGGAGAGAGACTGCAGAATACTGCAGTACAGAGGCATCTGGATGTCCTTGTAAATAAATCATAAAAAGTTAGCATGTAGTTACAGCAATTAATTAGGCAGGCAAATAGAATGTTGACCTTTATTGCAAGGATGATGGAGTATAAAAGTGGGGAAGTCTTGCTACAATTGTACAGGGCATTAGTGAGACCACGCCCAGAGTACTGAGTACAGTTTTGGTCTCCTTAAAGAGAGATATAATTACATTGGAAACAGCTCACAGAAGTTTCAGCAGGCTGATTTCTGGGATGAAGGGGTTGTCTTACGATGAAAGGTTGAGCAGGTCGGGTCTATATTGATTGGAGTTTAGAAGAATGAGAGGTGATCTTATTGAAACATATAATACTCTGAGGGGGCTTGACAGGGTAGATGGTGAGAGGATATTTCCCCTTGCGGGGGAATCTAAACTAGAGGGCACTGTTTCAAAATAAGGGGTCTCAATTTTGAGATGGCGATGAGGAGGAATTTCTTCTCTCAGAGGGTTGTTAATCTTTGGAACTCTCTACCCCAGAGAGCAGTGATTGAATATATTGAGGCCTGAGCTAGACAGATTTTTGATCCAAAAGGGAGTCAAGGATTATGAAGGCAGACAGCAAAGTGGAGTTAAAGCCACTATCAGATCAGTTATTAAATGGCAGAGCAGGCTCGAGAGGGCAAATGGCCTACTCTTCCTCGTATTTCTTATGTTCTGTTCTCATGTACCAAGTCTGGGAAACAGCAATGCCAAGCTGTGGAGATAGTTAAAAACTCAGATATACAAGCAGAGAAAGTATCAGTGGTTAATGACCCATCATTACTAGCATTTACAGCTGCTTTCTCTTTTAAAATATAGTAATTCATTTTCTAGATTGAGAATTTCACTTGTAATTTTCTTGGGGGGATGCAGGAAAGAGAAAGAGCCTTGTCCATGTAGGTTATTTCCACAAAGTAAAAACAAACACAGCTGATATCAAACTTGAGGTTTGGCTGAATTCAAATGAAGCATTGGACCACAAATCAGTGTCTAAGTGATAATTCGGAGTCTGCTAATCAGAAAAATCAGTATTTTACAGTGAATCAACTAACAGGAACTTCAGGTTCCTGAGGTTCCTATTATTTATAGTCTTATCTAATTTGTGGCGTATAAATCTCGCTATATTGCTTCATATGTTGCAATATAAAGAGAATACTCTTGTGCCTACGTTTACATCCACTCAGTGCAGCTTTTTGAATACTGTCTTGTTACGTTTTCAAGATCTTGCTGGATATTGGATGGGAAACTGGGTTGGTAGACAATTCTTTCACTTGGAGAACCTAGGTTTCAATCAGTTCTGACTGGTGGGATGAAAAACTCTATTTCTTCTAGCTGCGGAGCTATTTTATCCAAACAGATTTTGAGCAACTTTAACTGAGTGGTCACAAATATGCACTACAAATGTAACATTTGATACTAAACTGGTAGCATTGTCGTTCAGAGGGACAGCAATAATGCTTCTGTTGGTGGTGGCGGATGGGCGGAGGTGGAGGGAGGGGTGGGCAATAAAGGAAAAGGTCACATTTCTGTGCTGTATATTTGTATGGTATAGTAAGGAGTGCTCTTCAGAGGGTAAATTTGAGCCTGGTTGTTGAAACAGAAAAGAAAGCTTTACTCAACATGAAGCAACTCCAGGTCAGGCTCACAGTTTCTAAAATGAAAAAAGTGGTCCATTCTCGAGCATTAACAATATTCATTGTTCTGAGCAGAAATACATTTTCTCCTCTCCCAAAATGAAAACAAAAATGCTCATGCAACACCAAAAATAGTGCAGGACAAGAAAATGTAGAGTGCTAATTATCTGCAGTGATGCTCTGCGAGGGTTTCTTTTCCCTCTCCTCTCAAGTGTCTGTCATTTATTTCCCTGCAGCTTTAGCCATTTCTTCTTTGTATCGCCTCTACTTCAGTTTCTTTCCATGTAGGTTTCTCCTGGTTTTCTGCTTTCTGTTTCCATGACTTATCTCTTTTCTCCCCACTTATGCGGCCCTCCCCGATTTCATCTGACATTCAGAACTAACACTAGCCTGATGAAAAGAAATCCTAAAGTATTAGCAACATCTATCACTTCTTTGCTCTGGCGACACAAGTGGACAGGCAGCTTTTCAAACCTGCCAAGGTACAGAAATGTGATGAAATTTCATAGAATGGGTGCACCAGATTTTGCAATACTATCTATGCATAGTGCAAGTATTACTGTGCATTGCTTGTTTATATAATATGTTTGTTTTCCTTGAAGTCCACAGGGAGCATGTTATGTGATGCCAGGCCAACACTTGACAAAGTTTAAAACCATCTCATATCTGAATTGTACCTATTTCACATGAATTTTGTTGATAACATGCTACACCAATTTGAAATTCCCTTGATGAAGAAAAAAGCATAAATGCAGTCGTTAGAAACTGAACAAGTTTTAAGAGTACCATGAAGTTGAATTTTCAAATATAGCAGTTAATATGAGGGAAAGCTACTACAGGTCTAACTCTAACAGTCTTTCATGCAGATACATTTTTCAAAATATTTTTAACGGCATTGGACCTTAAAATAAACAGGGTCACCGAAGCATTAAATTTAACATTTGCATGCGCTGATCACTGTAGCACAGCTGTGTTTCTGCACTGAAGGAGCAATATTGTATACAATGTAGAAAATGTTTATACATCAAAAGTTTCACGTCACTGAAAAATACTCATACAGTGATAGATGAATTTAGCAAGTAACCTGTGTGCAAATGAGACGACTTGCAAATCATTTGCTTCCTTTGACTATGAATTTTAAAATGTAGCTGTTTGATGGAACTGGATGGTACAGTAATTTAGCACACTGTTCTTTCCCCTCTGGACCTCAGTGAATCAGAGAGGAGATTTCATTCCATCAAGAGTTGTTTGTGGAATGAGTTTGATCAGTCCCAATCCAGTTCCAGTGGGCAAAGGATAATAACACAACATTTTCCATAATTTCAAACATGGCTAGCAGCAGTAACTCAGTGAGGCCAGGAAGACAGTTGGTATGGGAAAGGGATATCAGCAGTGCAACAACAGCAGATGGTCTTTGGAGGCTAGAATCAAGACACATCAGTCTAGAGGTTGAGCATGAATCTAAGTTTCCCTTGACTAAATCATTAAGACAGATTATTTGATCTAAAATAAAAACAGAAAATGCTGGAAATACTCGGTAGGTCAGGTAGCATCTGTGAAGAGAGAAAGACAGTTCATGTTTCAGGTCGATGATCTTTGCTCATCTTTAGTCATTATCTCATTGTAGCCTGTTGCCTTGTTTCCTACATTACAACGACTTTAAAAAGTACTACATTGGCTGTAAAGAGCTTTAGGAAATCCTAAGGTCATGAAATGCACTATATAAAATTCATTCACTATCTTTCATAATTTTGTGTAGGATGACTGGGCGGGGGAAATGTCTACATGTACCCTCATGGTAGAAGAGAACACTCATCTACTTTACCTGCCATTATAATAGGGAAGCTGCATCTGTATTGCCTAGCTATTTACAGAGATTGCTGATCAAGAGTCCTTCAGATTTACCACTCTCAGTTTTAGTTTAATGCACCTATGCAAATTTTGTCATTGTAAACTTTTGCCTCGGAAAGTGCAATAGTAACTGAAATAATTCAACAAGGTCATTGGTCAGACTTGGCCTTGCCAAACTTTGAGTACAATGATTAAGGAAAGAAATAGTATATACGGTCTTTGTGACTTTCAAAATGCACTTGTATTATTAAAAATCGGATTATTTTCTGCAAAATTTAATAGCTAAATGGAGTGCAATTGAACCTTATGATAAATTCTGCTAATGCAAGGTCTCACTCGAACAGTTACCCAAGTTAAAGCTGAAGTTTCATCATGCACTTAGTGGAGTAGTACAAACCCTAATTGGATGAGACTGCTGATAACTCAGTTTCTGAACTGTACAAGTTTGAAATAATGAAGTTTCAGTGAATAGTATAGAGAACAATAAAACATGTAATTTAGTCTTCTCAATAAAATAAATTGCAATCTCATATTCATTGTTTTACTGACTGTAACATTCCAGGTCTCAAAAAGAGAGAAATAAATGTATTTTTCCTGGAGTTGGGCATGGCTCTCGCTATTCAGAGTGTTAGGCCCAATTTTCATAAACTTTATAGTTAGTCATTGTCACATACCCCTAACATTCACATTGGGATTCTCACAATTCTCCCATCTCCTGAGACAATATTGAAATACAATATGCACATATTGTGCATCAGTGATGTTATGATGTTGATAAAGGAAGAGAATATACAGCAATCAATTACAAATAGATCTATGACTGTGACAAGGTAAAGCTTAATTATACTGTTGGTTATTAGGCCGTTGAGGCTCAGATATGCAATATTCCCAACAATCTTATTTGCAGGAAGGAATCACTGAGAAGTTTATAGAAAATAAAAGAGACTAGATTCAAAATTATTTTAATGTCTGAAATACTATTCTAAGTCTCAAAATTGATAAATAAATAGCTCATCACTGAATTTAGTTTCCATGGAGTGGCAATATAGATTAAATTACCAGACACATGTGTTTACAGGACCTCAGTTCAAAACCCTAAAACATGACAAACTCCATGCAAACTCGTCTGCTGTTTTGAAAATAAAACAGTTACAGGCGAAACAGTTACAATGACAATTTTTGATTTACAAGTCATAAATGATGACATATCTAAAAATTACCAAACTTGGCAGCTGTAGGAACAATTCCATGGTGCACACATTGGCCTCAAGAATGACAGTCTGTCATCAAATCAAAACCAAAGCCAAATTCAGACAAAGACCAAACCATTACATCACTCACTATTCACTCCTCAAGCTTAATAGCAAGGTAAAAACTTGACTGAACTCCAAATTTCCATTGCACAGAGGAAAAAACATCTATCCAAATCTGTAAACCTTGGTTTTTGGCTCATTTCTACCACGTGGCCCTGTTCAAGCTTAAATAAACATAGATTTGGAGCCTTGATTTTCTCTGATCCCAAAGGCTTAACATCTGCAAACAGACAGAATTTAAAAAAAAAACTAAAAGCAGATTATGCTTAAAATGGTGTAACTGAATAGTGATCCAAATTGATTAATTTTTATTCTGAGAACAATTTGTGCCAAATTGACATTCTCAATGTTATTTGTTCTGGGTAACAGATATTAGGGTTGCTTAATAATCTCTGTGGTAGGTAACATATTAGGATCACAGATCACAAAGAACTTTTCAATAATAGTCCTCCTTACAAGGCAGAAACCCCTAAATTTCCTTTGCTGATGCCCAATTTCTCTGTTCAAACACATTGTGTGATTATGCCTTTACAACCCACACCCGATTCCCACATATGTACGGATTGTAGAGATGTACATTTCTAAAATCTAGCCCGCATTCTTTGCTTGAGTGGGACCAGATTTGGGTTGCACTATATTGATGTTTACACATTCCCGGAACTAACTTTGAAATATTTGCACATCAGCACTGATCTCATTCAACAGTTGCTCATTATGAAAACTATTAGACACAATAAGCAGCATTTCTCACATGTACAAGGCCACATGTTTCCATACACGGAGCTTGGACTTGAGTCAATTAAGAAAAATGCTCTGACAATTCATTTATTTGCATATGGCTCCAGGCATATCTCTTCAATAATATCTTGCAATTTTAGAATTATTTTATACAGCTTAGATGTTCATGGCATTTGAAAGAATAAAAGTAGAGTTTAAGTAAAAGCACTATTTTCATATTGCCATAGAGTCAGTGAAGAATGCAGACAATAATATACAGATATTAGACAATACATCTTGAATTCTGAATTTCAGGTCAAGGTGACCTCAGCAAGGACTGGGTTTTAGGGATATTAGAAGCTTGTAGAACACTGCACAGTTCAAAAAGGGCATAAGTAAACAAAATTGTCATATTGCATTGAATAGATGAGAATTTTTGGGATCATTTATTGACTGAAGCTACCAGGGAACTTGTGATATAGAAATTGAATGCACTGTGTGCTAATTTTTTATTGTTATCTTTTCATGAAGAAGGTTCAAATTACCAGGAATTTAATGTTTTCACTGAAATCTCTATCCAAGGGATCCATGTTCCTTTTTTTTTACCCAAATGATATTCATTTTTTTGTCTTTCCCAGGAAAAAATATACAGTTACAAGCAGCAATTTCGAATATATGTGAAGAATAACCAACTGTTTCCATATTTAGCTGTGAAAGGAAGAGTGAAAAATGTCTAGCTGCCAACAAGAGGAAAAAGAAACTCATCAATGTAAAAGGACAGTTAAAGGGTTGGGATTATTCAAGAGATGAAGGGGCTATCTTCTATTTGAGAATGAGAGAACAGTAGAGACTTTGTAAGTATTTTGCCTCATATATGGTTATTGAACCTTGAATGCTTTACCACGTATAACCAATATGACTGACCACAATATCGTTTATATATTTGAGAGAGTTTTACCATAGTGTAGATAAATCCATTTGACCAGCTAGCATAGTGACTGCCTGGTGGACCCCAAATTGCCTGTGAGGCCCCTGCTGCTGCACCTACGCATACCCCTAACTTTGTCTCAGGATAACAGCTGGGTGCTGCTTTTAGGTTCAACCACAGCCTTTGCCTATCCATCTGCAGCTAGCTGAGGCAGTCCCCTTCGCTTGTTCTGTCCCTAGTCAGGTGGTTTACCACGTGGCATTCCATATCTCTCCCTTCAGCAGGTAAGACACAAAACATTTATTCTGCACCAGGGGTGTTGCAGACCTACTTCCCAAACACCTGCATTCCCCTGGGGAGTGAACACATGCTTGCAGGATACAGCACCTTTTAAATTCAGTTTGTGAGGTACAAGTTGAGTTTGCCTTTTTCCCAGCTCTTGAGGATGATTGGTCAGCGGCACCTCTCCAATCCCTCAGTTTGTCCTATTCAGCTTTGCTGAATAGTGAAACTCAATCTTAAATGCACACCAATTGCTGCTGTAGATTAACTTCAGTGATGTTTGGACCAAATGCAACATGCCTTTGCCTAAAAGCACCTCTGTCCTCAATTTTTCAAGTCTGGGGAGCACCAGAAATTGCGCAACTCAGCCAGTGATTTCTGCAGCTTCTTGTTGTCTTGATCAGCTTTTCTCTGAAGTCTTCGTCTCCAACCCCCCTTGGTATCTACATCATTAACTATTAAAATATGTACATGAGTAAATAAGCTACCCGTTCTATGGCCAAAATGCTCCAGCCAAGATCTGGTCAGAGGTGATACTTTGGGTATCCAAAGTTCCTAAATGCAAGCAACTTTGCCTTTTATGGAGGTACTATTGAAGTCCATCACTGAAGTGATGTTATTACACTGAAGGTTAAACAAAGAATGAGAGATCTTTGAACAAGCACAAAGTTACAGGCCAATTTTATGTATGTCCTGAAAGAAAGGCAATTCTTGGAAAGCACCAACAGATGCAGTGAACCACAATAGTTGGATTTTCCAAGTAAATTGACATTTAAAATTAGCAGATGGAATTAGCAATGTACGATAGTAAAGGAAACTGTAACTTTTGATTCTGGTTGAAGCCAGCACCTGCAATATTGCACATCAGGAACTACACACTTTGACAGCAAAATCAAGAAACTACAGGTTTCTATCCAATTTGCAAGGGATTTTGTTTTCTATTCACTATGTAGGGGATATTATTTTAAAGTTTTGGTTTGCAACAAGAAAAGTTATCCGATAATGAGAAGCTGACAAGCAAACAGGCTGGCTAGTTGGCTATCAAATCTGTGCATACATCTGTGTGCATGTGACTATTTAAGTACATAAGAACTTAGAGCAGGCGGAGGCCATTTGGCCATTCACATTTGCTTCGCCATTCAATATTATTGCTGATCTTCTACCTCAGCTCCACCTCCTGCAGTATCCCCCTATCCTTCAATTCCCTTAGTACCAAAAACCTATTGACCTTTGTGCTGAATATACTCAGTGACTGTGCATCCACAGCTCTCTGGGGTAGTGAATTCCGAAGATTCATAACCCTTTGAGTGAAGATGTGAATCCAGGATGGTATGTTGCCTCCCTGGTGCCAGGGTCAAGGATGTCACTGAGAGGCTGCAGAGCAGTCTGAGAGGGAAGGGTGAACAGCCTGAGAACAGTTCTGACGAAAGGTCACAGACCTTAAATGTTAACTCTGTTTCTCTCTCCACAGATGCTGCCAGACCTGCTGTGTATTTCCAGCACTTCCTGTTTTTATTTCAGATTTCCAGCATCTGTGGTAGTTTGCTTTTATTATAGTATCAGAAGGTTTAGGTTAGCTATGGAAAAGGACAAGGAACAATCCAGAGTAAAAATAATTAATTGTAGGAAGGCCAATTTCAATAGGGTGAGAATGGATCTGGCCCAGGTAAATTGTAATCAAAGAATGGCGGGCAAAACTGTTAAGCTCATATGAAATGTAAGCAGGAGTAAGCCATTCAGCCCCTGAAGCCTGCTCCGCCATTCAATAAGATCATGGCTGATCTGACTATGGCCTTAATTCCACTTTCCTGCTTGCCGCTCACCCCCATAACCCTTGACTCCCTTGTAGATCAAAAATCTGTCTAGCTCAGCCTTGAATATGCTCAATGACCCAGCCTCCACTGCTCTCTAAGGAAGAGAATTCCAAAGATTAATAACTCAGAGACGAAATTACTCCTCATCTCCATCTTAAATGGGATGCCCTTATTTTTAAACTCAGCCCCCAGTTCTAGATACCCCCACAAGGGCAAACATCCTCTCAGCATCTACCCTGGCAAATCCCCTCATATGTTTCAATATGATCAACTCTCATTCTTCTAAACTCCAATTAGTATAGGCCCAACCTACTCAACCTTTCCTCATAAGACAACCCCTTGATCCCAGGAATCATCCTAGAGAATCCTCTCTGAACTGCTTCCAATGCAAGTATATCCCTCCTTAAGAAACTGCACACAGTACTCTAGGTTTGATCAATGCCCTATAGAGCTGTAGCAAGACTTCCCTACTTTTATACTTTCGCCTTCCATTAAAGTTCAACATTCCATTTGCCTGCCTAATTACTTGCTATACCTGCATGCTAACTTTATGTGATTCATTTACAAGGACACCCACTATACCGCAGCATTCTGTCTCTTTCTGTCAATAATATTATGTTTTCTTATTCTTCTGGCCAAAGTAGACCACCTAACATTTTCCCGCATTATACTCCATCTGCCAAATTTCTGCCCACTCACTTAACCTATCTTAACCTTTGGAGACACTTTGTGTCCTCCTCACAACTTGCTTTCCTACCTATCTTTGTATCATCCACAAATTTAGCTACAATACACTCGGTCCCTTCAACCAAGTCAGTAATATAGATTGTAAATAGTTCAGGCCCCAGCACTAATCCTTGTGGCACTCCACTAGTTACAGTTTACCAACCTGAAAAATGCCCCACTTATCCCAACTCTGTTTCCTGGTAGTTAGCCAATCCTCCATTCATGCTAATACATTACCCCCAACATCATGAGCTCTTATCTTGTGTAGTAACCTTTTATATGCCACCTTATCGAATTCCTTTTGGAAATCCAAATACACTACATCTACTGGTTCCGCTTTATCCACCCTGCTTGTTGCATCCTCAAAGAACTCTAATAAATTTGTCAAACACAATTTCCCTTTCATAAAGTCATGTTGACTCTGCCTGATTGAATTGTAATTTTCTAAATCGCCTGCTACTACATCCTTAATAATGGATTCTAGCATTGTCCCAATGACAGATGTTAGGCTAACTGGCCTATAGTTTCCTGCTTTCTGTCTCATCCTTTCTTGAATAGAGGTGTTATATTTGCAATTTTTCAATCTGCTAAGACCATTCCAGAATCTAGGGAATTTTGAAAGATGACAACCAATGCATCCACCACCTCTGCAACCACTTCTTTTAAGACTCTAGGATGCAGAGGAACAATAGGCTAAATTTAAAAGAGGGGTTAGTTCGGATACAGTCGAGGCACAGTCCCAAGTTGGGAAAAGTTGTACAAACAAAGCCAGATATCCCTGGATGATGAAAGAGAAAGACGAAGCCAAAAAAGGATGCATACGACAGATGTCAGGTTGATCAGACAAGTGGGAACCAGGCTGAATATAGAAAATTCAGAGGGGAAGTGAAAAAAGAGAAGCAAAGTGAAAGTATGAGAAGAGACTGGCAGCTAACATAAAAGGGAATCCAAAATTATCCTATAGGCATAGAAATAGTAAAAGGATGGTGATAGAAGGAGTGAGACAAATTAGGGACCAAAAAGGAGACTTCTGCTTCAATGCAGTGAGCATGGCTGAGGTACTAAGTGAGTACTTTGCATCTATCTTTACCAAGGAAGAAGATGCTGCCAAAGTCATAGTGAAAGAGGAGATAATTGAGGTGCCGGCTGGGCAAAAAATTGATCAAGAGGAGGTATTAGAAAGGATCGCTGTGCTTAAAAGTCGATAAGTCACCAGGACCAGATGGGGTGCATCTGAGAATGCTGATGGAAGTAAGGATGGAAATTGCAGAGGCACTGTTCATAATCTTCCAATCCTCCTGATTTCCATGAAAAGGGTCTGCACTTCCTATATTGTCTCAGAAATGAAATTATTAGAGGCAAATAATGTTTTCAACCATGACAAAAAGTAAGAGGGTACATAATGTATAAAAATATGGTGTATAAAAATGTGGCAAGATTTCAAAGTACACTTGATTGATACATATACATGGATAAATGAATTGGCAGACCATTCATATTCTTACAGTTCACCACTACTTTCTTGTTTCCTGTCACGCTGCCAACTTGGTATCCATGCTGTCACTGTCCCTTTTATACCATGGGCTCTAATTTTTCTGATAAGCTTGTTTATGTAGCACTTTATCAAACACATTTAGGAAGACAAAGTACACATTCTCAACAGCATTACCCTCATCAACCCTATTACCTCATCAAAAAAACCCAATCAAATTAAACATGTATTGCCCTTAATCTGAGTTGGCTTTCCTTAATTAATCCACAATTGTCCAAGTGACTGTTAATTTTGTCCTGGATTAAAGCTTTCCAGCACTGAGGCTAAACTGACTGACCTGTAGTTGCTGGGCTTCTCCTTACACCCTCCTTTGAATAAGGGTACAACAACATTTGCAATTCTCCAGTCCTCTGGCGCCACTCCTGTGGTTTTTGATAAAGGTGTTTGATAAAGTACTACATGCACATGTATCAATCAAATGTATTTTGAAACCTTGCTGCCATATTTTATACACCATACTTTTATACATTATGTACTCACTTTTTGTCATGGTTGAAAACATTATTCGCCCCTAATAATTTCATTTATAAGACTACACAAGAAGTGCACACCGTTTTCCCGGAAACCATGTGATTCCCCCAGAGTTCAGAGTCTCGGAAATCATGTGGTCTCCCCAGGTTGCAGTGATAAGGCAGAATTCTTGGAAATCATGTGGTATCCTTGAGTTTCAGTGATAAGGCAGGATTCCTAGAAACCACATGATCCCAATTCCTGTAAAACACGGGGTCCCTTATCTCTAGAGAAAAAAGAGGTTGTGTAGTGGATAGTACTGCCCTAGGTGTCTGTCACTTTAAGAAACTGATAAGAAAGTGATCACTGCACCTGAGACCAATCAAAAGAACTGGGGAGGGTTGTTCGGTTAGGGGTGTAAACCTCCAAGAAAGGATTAAAAATCCGTATGTAGCAGCCTTTGGCACACAGATTTATTGAAGAAAAGAGGAAAGAAAAAGTAGTAAGAAGAGGCCAGAAGAAGCATCGCTCTGTTTCCAAGCGCTGTGGGAAGTAAAGACCATGTGCGACTTGTAAACTATCGCCTGGTTGTTAAGTATAATTTTGTTACTTAATAAATCCTCCAATTCATTCGATCAAAACTATTGTTTGCAACTGTTTTGTCTTATTCCAAGAACCCAAATAAGGTTCAGAACCACCCAGAACCTTTACAGAACGGTTATTTTTCAGACTGGAGGAGGTATGCAGTGGAGTTCCCCTGGGGTCGGTGTTAGGACTACTTTTTTTTAATTCATTCGTGCGATGTGGGTGTCGTTGGCGAGGCCAGAATTTATTGCCCATCCCTAATTGTCCTTGAGAAGGTGGTGATGAGCTGCCTTCCTGAACTGCTGTAGTCCTTTGGGTGTAGGTACACCCAGAGTGCTTTTCTTGATCTATATTAATGATCTGGACTTGGATATTGAGGGCATAATTTCAAAATCTGCCAATGATACAAAACTTGCAAGTATTGTGAACTGTGAGAACGATAGTGATGGACTTCAAGAGGACATAGAAAGGCTGGTAGAATGGGCAGACACGCAGCAGATGAAATTTAGTGCAGAGACATATGAAGTGATACATTCTGGCAGGAAGAACAAGGAGGGTCAAAAGAATTGTATCCTTTATTTTCGAAAGGAATTGCAGGAACAGAGACCTAGGAGTATATGTGCACAGATCACTAAAGGTGGCAGGGCAGGTTGAGAAAGTGCTGATGGGATCTGGGCTTTTGTGGGTCACTTTATCCAATGTTTTTTGAAAATTCACACAGTACATCCACGAGCTCCCCCTTATCCATCTTACTATTTATGTCCATATAAAAGCTCCAACTGATTTGTCAAACATGATTTCCTTTCATAAATCTTGTTGACTCTGCTTAATCATATCATCATTTAATAAGTGCTCCGTTACCACGTCCCTCATAATAGATTCTAGCATTTCTCCTGCTACAGATTTTAGGATAACTGGCCTGTAGTTCCCATTTTCTCTCTTCATCCTTCTTAAATAGTGGTTTTATGTTTGCTAAATGATTGTGGTTGTTGGAGGTCAATCATCTCAACCCCTGACATCACTGCAGGAGTTCCTCAGGGTAGTGTCCTCGGCCCAACCATCTTCAGTTGCTTCATCAATGACATTCCCTCAAACATAACATCAGAAGCGGGGATATTCACTGATAATTGCACAGTGTTCAGTACTTTTCACACTCCTCGGATAATGAAGCAGTCCATGCCTGCATGCAGAATGACCTGGACATCATTCAGGCTTGGGCTGATAAGTGGCAAGTGACATTCACGTCACACAAGTGCCAGGCACTGACTGTCTCCAACAAGAGAGAATCTAAACATCGCCCCATGACGTTCAACACCATTACCATCACTGAATCTCCCATTATCATCAACATCCTGGGGGTTACCATTGAACAGAAACTGAACTGGACCCGCCATGTAAATACTGTGGCGACATGAGCAGGTCAGAGTCTAGGAATTCTGCAGCATGCAACTCACATCAGACTCCCCAAAGCCATCCACCATCTACAAGGCACAAGTCAGCAGTATGACAGAATGCTCTCCACTTGTCTGGATGAATGTGACTCCAACAACACTCAAGAAACTCCACACCATCTGAGACAAAGCAGCCCACTTGATCAGCACCCCATTCACCACCTTAAACATTCACTCCCTCCATCACCAGTGCACAACGGCAGCAGTGTGTACCATCTGTGTGCACAAGATGCACTGCAGCAACTCACCAAGGCTCCTTCGACTGCACCTTTTACTCCCGTGACCTCCACCACCTGGAAGGACAAGAGCAGAAGATGCATGGGAACACCAACACCTGCAAGCTCCTTTCCATGCCACACACTATCCTGATTTGGAACTACATCTCCATTGCTTCATCTTCCAGGATTTTGACCCAGTGAACTCCCTCCTTAACACCACTGTGGGTGTACCTACACCACACGGTCTGCAACGGTTCAAGAAGTCGGCAGAGCTCCACTCCACCTTCTCAAAGGTAATTATGGATGGACAATAAATGCTGGTCTTGCCAGTGATGCCTACATCCTAAGAACGAATAAAAAAGAAACTCCACTGTGCTATCAGCCCGAGACCGACTCGTATCTCCTTCATTGTCTCGGTATCCATTTTGACGAATTACACATCTATGAAGCACCTAGGGATATTTTTCTACAATAGAAGTGCAATATAAATGCAAGTTATTGTTGAAAACACACCATTGAGCTCAACCTGTGCCACTGAGCCGCTCCTCAATAATCACTATCCATCCTCACAGATAAAACCTGCTTCTTGGGGAACATGTTGGAGGGTCATCTGTGCAATTTTGAATTATCGCTTTCAAAAAGGCAACAAGTGGAAAAGTAGAGAAAAACATCTGGCATATCATTCTAACAACACTGCCAAAACGGCATTATTTTTGCAGAATAACAATGTACAAATGAAGTGATGAAGGACATCAATGCAATTTTTTATATTTTCAAACAAATGGTAGAAGATTTGCTAAAGACTCTTTCAAGAAGACAATACCTCTTTGATATCCTTTAGTTCATTATCCATTTTTAGAAAATTCTGGGCCGTTTTCCCTTCAGTACTAATATATTATCCAGGACACTGGGTTGTCAAATACTGCTGCAATCAAGTACTTCAAATACCATGCCCCAGCTTCTGAGGCCCATTTATGCAGATAATTCTGTTATTAATGAAAATTAACAGTGAAGCTAAAAGGAGGCCAGAGGTTAAAGCTATGCTATAGTAGTACTAATACCCCTGCCAATGCAACTGTTACTAAGATCACATAGAACATTTTCAACCCAAAATTGTCAGTGCCACGACCAAATTGCAGCAAAAGAAGATAGCCTCCTTACACAAATCGCTTCACATACTGCATGGGGGGGAAGCAAATTCTCGAGAAGAAACCATTAAATATATGATTACTTTTTGACCCACAATACAAATGAAAAATCTTGTACCAGGGTCTCGTATAACTTCCATTAAACCAACAGTAATTCAAAGCTCTGCCTATGTGTTTCTCGATTTCAAATTGCATTCCCCCTTCCTCATTATCCATAATTACAATAGTTATCTCAAAGGGGCTGGATTACAAGAGAGGAAGTTATGCTGCAGTTGTGTCGAACCTTGGTCAGACCCAACCTGGAGTATTACATTCAGTTTTAGGCAGCTGGGGCTTAGAGGGTTACATTATGAAGACAGGTTGCATAAACTTGGCTTGCATTCCCCTGAGTATATAGGATTGAGGGGGTGATCTGATTGAGGTGTTTAAAATGTTAAAGGTTTCAAAAGGGTAGGTATAGAGAAACTATTTTGTTTGGTTGGGGAACCACGAACAAAGAGAAATAGTCTTCAAATTAGGAGTTAATCCACTCAGAAGTGAAATTATGCAGAACTTTTTCACACAAAGAGTAGTGGAAATCTGGAATTCTCTCTCCCAAATTCATGTGGATGCTAGAACAATTGGAGCTTTCAAAGATTGACACTGGCAAATATTTGTTAGGCAAGGGGCAAAGGTGGGTCAATGGACTGAGGTACAGATCAGCCAAGATATAACTGATTGACAGAGAAGGTTCAAATGGCTGATTAGGAACAGGAGTAAGCCAACGTTCCTATAATTGTAGGCAGGAATAATAAGTCAAGAATTTTTTAAAACAAAACTAGCCAAGAATTTATACAGTGCAAAACAACACCAACACAACACAAAGCTGTCCTGGCAAAATACAGAAAAAAAAAGTAGAAAGCCAGTTCAAAGTCTGTACAATTCAGAGCTGACATCAAATCTCCACATCATCTGATTATCCACAGAGAGTGATGTGCGCATTGACAGATTCGACCATAATTATAGTATCAGCTGTTCTTTTATAGTTTTTTGAAATAGGATTTGCACTTCCTTTGTCTGTATTCAGTGGTTGGGGTATACTAGAACCTGTTTCCTGAGCTAGTCTAATATCTATTCCCAGACATCCAACAAAGAACACATACACACAAACACACACACAGACACAAAGGTATGCTCATGTATTTTCAATCACTGCACTTTACAAGAACTCAACCTGAAGAGTTATAAAAATTGAATTTTCTTCTTAAAAAAAAGTGAATAATATGCTTCAAAATGGCCAATGGTCAAAAGGCCTGGCCTTGTATTTTCAAAACGGTCTGACAGTCTGGCAAGGACAGAAGGATACATTCCAAAGCTAAGGAGGTGTCAATTATACCCATCCTGAACCCATCAAGAGACATTTTCGAATTGAATGGGCTTTTCTGAAACAAAGAAGGTGTGAATTAGCCACATCCTGGGCCATTGTCCGTCACCACAGGGATGAAGATCTATGTGTCCCAACAGAGGGAAGATGTGAGAGACTTTTAGCTTAAAATGTAGCTCTCTGGAGAGAGAGAAAAAGATCAGGACAAACATCCCCAAAGCCTGTCCAGTTAAGAGCTGGGAGAAATCCAGCAAGGAGGTGCCCTGCTGTGAATTCTACACTTCAACTTGTGCAGAGAACAAGTAATCCCCTGTCTTCAGACTGAAATTTCAATCAACATAGAAATCTATGAACAACCCAGGACTGAAACTTGAAAGAGAAATTGGCCGCCGAGAAGATTCAACAGGTTTACCGTGAATCCTGAAAACTTAACTCACTTCAAACCTTTACCCCCATTACTCTCTATCTATCTCTTCTTCTGTGTATGTGTGTGCAGGTGCGGTTGCGACCATTTCAGGAGAGAATATTTACTCAATAAATAGTTGATCTTCTGTTTTAAACCTACAAGAAAACCTGTTGTTGTCTGTTTATTTGACAAATAAAACTGAGGGATTAAAACCCCAATAACAAAAACACTTGCTGCTGTCAGGTGGGAGTTGAACCGAGGGAACTACCCACATCCCTGATCAGATGGCTGTAACACACACACGAAAAAAAAAACTGTGTATGTGTCACTGTAAAATAATTGGTGACCGTATAATCATCAAAAGTATTAGCACTGTTTATTAACTACAATATACATAGCTGCGAATATCCAAAACTGAATTCAGGGCAGAAAAGACACCAGACGGGATTTTGAGAGTCCCAGAAGTAGGGAAGGAGGCCGGGGGGTGGGGAGCGGGATGAAGTATTGCAACGGGTGGTGGAGGGAGGGGGGGGGGGGGGCGGCAGAGAGGTGACGGGCCCGTCGCCCAACCATCTTCCCAGGGGTGGGATAGGCTAACGACAGCCTTCCCACCCAAAGGCCAATACAGGCCCTTAAGTGGCCAATTAATGGGCAATTAAGGGCCTCTTCTCATCACCACTGGGATCTTACCAGAGACTGGAAGGGGGGGGGGGGCCTCAGCCACGGGGGGAGGATGCCTTGGGGTTCCAAGCTGGGCCTGGGTCCAAGGCCTCTGCAGTACTGGCAGTGGCCACCGTTCCCATGGCACTGCTGAGACACCAGCCCTCCATTTGGCTGGCAGCTCATGGAGGCAGCATCCCCATCTTTAAAGGGACAGAGATTCCACCCCTGAAACTTTGATTCAAAATGACCAGAGGATCGCTCTGGGGTGGGGGAGGTCACGAAAAGGCAGAGGCAGGGTTCCCCCTGCCTTTTCGGCCCGACGCCGGGAGCTCCACCTCCAGCTCAAAATCCAGCCTACTGTCGTTCCCCAACACACCTTACTTTCACCTCTCAGGACCACTTTTATAACTTGTCCAAAACTACTGAGTATCTGCTAAGTATCTGCAATTTTAAATTAAATTCAAAAAATTTTACAAAGTACTAATTTTTAAAATGCAAAAAAGCTCATCCAAGTAAAAGATAGAAATAATATCTGATATACCTGTGTAAACACAAAATTGAATCTCCTTCAGCACCTTTTCAGTAATATTGGCAGAGAAGTCCCCTCCATAAAAATCTCACAGAAAACATAATATAAAAAGTGTCTTCTGTACTAGATTACCCATACATTTCTAAATTCTGTTAAGTTCTCATCAAATACTGAAAAATTTCACTGGCACTTGGAGGCCCATTGGTGCATGTGTTAAGTGTACACATGTAGAGCTCTCCTTTCTTTGAGCAGAGTGACATGAGGTTGGCAATAGACTCAACACTCTGTTCATACCACTCTCATCCTGATATCATTGTCAAACCAGTATTTGCAGGATAAAAGGAAGAGAAAGGCATAGTGAGCTTCTCACCTATCCATTGCACATGAGAAAAGTACTCAAGCTATGCTGCAAGAAAGTCAGGGTTGCTAGGGGAAGGTAGTATTCTGAGGGGAGACAGCAGAGTGACTGCAAAGAAAATTAGCATACAATGGAGTCTCACCCTGAAGTCAGGTTGGGGCATAACTTTTTATGGCACAAGTTTAGAGTTGTTATTTCACATGGATGCCAAACTTGTGGTATACACACACTAAACATAATCCAAAAAACTGACTTTACTAACTGAATGGTTATACTGGATTAAAGAAAACATGTTTTTCCCTTCTTGGGCTTAACTGGAATATTGTTAACGAATTGCTAATCTCACATATTTTAGGATTATGGAAAAACCAAGGAAGAATAAATAATACAAACACTTCACAGATGGTGGAGATTATCTGCACAATAATCCCTGTGATACAAGTCTATCCCAATTTTAAAAATGGATGAGCATTACTCTGGCAAGCTATATACTCAGTTTGTCCTGAAATTCATTTAAGAGCTACATGGAAAAAAAACTCAAAGAGGAGCACCTGACAAAATAAAATCACTTCCTATATCTCTATAGGTTAGACCACTAAAAAAAAAATCAGCTTGCTGCAGGTTTACAGGCAGGTTCATTAAAGAACATACACATAACACTACATTAAGGCAAGAAAAAAAGTGAGAAGCAAAACATTCTTCAATGGTGTTTTTCTCTGTGCAAAGTAAAAGTTAATTTTGTAATTAAATTGTTAATAGCTTAAAATGAGAGTTTAGTAAAATTAGTCATTCTTTGACAAAGATATAGCCCTAAAAATCTTTTCATACTACTTTTGGGAGTTTAAATTTAAAAAAAACTAATTTTCCCATACTTCTTCTAAACTTTCCAAATAAATTAAATTGCCAAATAGGCAGAGTTCAGAGCAACACAGTTCTTTATTTGAAACAAGTGGATCTGCACAAATATCAACAAGTTGGAAAGGAGGAGAAGTAAGTGCTGAGATGTGGTTCCTAACTGGTTTCTTAAAGAGATCAAATATGTACATCGGTATAGCTGGCTCTTCTGCTTTAGTATTTGCCGCACATCTATGACATTTATTGATTGTTTACAGTCTTTTTAAAAAGTAATTGTTTTGATGGAATATTGACTAAATAGTTATTAAAAATGTTGTTAATACTTTTATTTCTGCCTCCATCCCCAATGTCAGACAGGCCATAATGTACACAGTTCTGTCAATCATACATTACCAGATCTATCACATAATTTGCTCCCCCAAGTTTGTAACATCTATATCTGATGAAAACACAAGACCTCAGTAGATGTGAGACACTTGAACTCTCTCCCACCAGTTACGATTCCTGATTTTGGTTTCTGATAGAATAAGAGCTGCTATGTTTTGCACAGGGTTCATGGTGGTGAAGCCGGCACTGTAGTTGAGGATAAGCACAAAGGCATCGATCTACAACCAACTACCAACTGACAAAACTTGCATACTAATGTGCAACTACAAAAATTGTGATTTGCCCACTTAAAAAGAGATATTCAAAGGCTTGTAGGGTAGCATCAGCTAGCAAAACTCTCTCAGAATGACAGCATTCCTGCTCCCACGCCTGCCACTCTGCCAGTGCGCTTGCTGGTACCTATCAGCCAGTCAACCCAGATGGCTGGAGCCCAGGCAGAGATGATACAGTTATGAGGCCAGGCCATCTAGGTCCAGAGCTGTTCAGGGTTGTCCTCCAAGGCCATCTGCAGTCTCCTCAATTGAAGGTCAGCAGCTTTCCACCACTCATGCTGTAGCCACTGGGGTGGCACCGTGTAAAAGCACTGAGAAAGGTTAAGGTACATAGATGGCAGGAACTAACAGGATGCATCAGAGTGATTAGTTTAATTGTGCAAGCATCATTTAATGAGCGAATTTATAAAATTGGATTTGAATGTGCATTTTCTGGCAATTTTATGTTTTGTTTTGTTAACTAATTGAGTACTTTGCATCTGCCTTTACCAAGGAAGATGTTGCCAAAATCATAGTGAAGATAATTGATACAGGATGGGATAAAAATTGATAAATGTAGAGGCATCAGAAAGGCTGGTTTTACTTAAAGTTGATAAGTCACCAGGACTGGATATGATGCATCCTAGAACGCTGAGGGAAGTAAGGGAGGAAATTGCAGAGATACTGGCCATAATCTTCCTAAGATACAGGAGTGGTATTAGAGGACTGAAGAATTGCAAATGTTCCACCCTTGTTCAAAAAAGGGTGTGTGGATAAACCTACAGGCAACTACAGGCCAGTCAGTCAGTCAGTTTACCCACGGTGGTGGGAAAGTTTTTAGAAATGATCACCCGCGACAAAATTAACAGTCGCTTGGACAAGGGTGGATAAATTAAGGAAAGCCAGCACTGATTTGTTAAAGGAAAATCGTGTTTAACTAACTTGGTTGAGTTAGGTGAGGAGGTAACAATGAGGGTTGATGAGGGTAATGCAGTTGATGTGATGCATATGGTCTTCCAAAAGCATTTGATAAAGTGCTTGTCAGTAAAGTTGAAGCCAATGGAATAAAAGGGACAATGGCAGCATGGATACGAAATTGGCTGAGTGACAAGAAACAGAGCAGTGGTGAACAGTTGTCAGACTGGAAGAAGGTATACAGTGGGGTTCTGCAGGGGTCGGTACCAGGACTACTGCTTTTCTTGATCTATATTAAATGAACTAGACTTGGGTGTACAGGGTACCATTTCAAAATTTGCCGATGCCACAAAACTTGGAAGTATTGTGAACTGTGAGAAGGATAGGGATAGACTTCAAGGTGACATAGAAATGCTGGTGGAATGGGAAGACACTTGGCAGGTGAAAGTTAACATAGAAAGTGTGAAGTGATAAATTTTGGTAGGAAAAACAAGGAGAGGCAATATAAAATAAAGGGTAAAATTCTAAAGTGGGTGCAGGAACAAAGAGACCTGAGCATATATGTAAACAAATTGTTGAAGGTGGCAGGGCAGGTTCAGAAAATGGTTAATAAGGCATACAGGATCCTGGACTTTATAAAATAGAATCATGGAGAACAAAAGCAAGGAAGGTATGATGAACTGTTATAAAACAGTAGTTTGGCCTAAAGGCCTGCTCGGGTATACAATTTAAACCCGACCCAGGCCTGACCCGACCACATCTAACCCAAACCCAACCCCGGCCCTAGTCCTTTGGTTTTCTTCCCGCATCCGACCCAACCCGACTCGACTACTGGAAATTAATGACGCTTACTCTTACTTCCCTTTCTCTCCCTGACCAAAAGGCAGCATTGTCACTGTGTCTGACCCGGCCTGACCCGACCCGAGCCCGAATGCCGGACCCGGAAGAACGACCGATCCGACCCACACACGTCGTTGGGTCCCGTCAGGTTCAGTTCAGGTAGCTATGCTCCAGTTTGGCCTCAACTGAATTCTGTCCAATTCTGGGCACTGCATTTTAGCAAGGATGTGAAGGCTTTAGAGAGAGTGCAGGAAAGATTTACCAAAAATGGTTCCAGGGATGAGCGACTTCAGTTGCGTGGATAGCTTGGATAAACTGGGGTCTTCCCACTGGAGAAGAGAAGGTTGAGAGGAGATTTAAGGTGATAGGCAAAAGGAACAATGGCAACATGAGGAAGAACTTTTTTTTAAAAAAAGCAGCGAGTGGTTAGGATCTGAATGCACTGCCTGAGTGAGTGGTGGAGGCAAATTCAATCGTGACTTTCAAAATGGAATTGGCTAAGTACCTGAAGAGAAAAATTTTGCAGGGCTACAGAAAAAGGGCAGGGAAGTGGGACTAGCTAAATTGCTCTTGCAGAAAGCCAACACAGACATGGCAGGCCGAATGGCCTCCTTCTGTGCTGTTACCAATCTATAAAAGAAAGAGTACGATGTGATGGTCAGAGGTATGGGAAAGGTATGGAGTGTGGGATTATTGGTGAATGGGGAGGGGTAGTTCAGGTTACAGGTATCGCTCATGAATAATATGATCAAGCAGAGCCTGGGCAGAAAGGAGCTATCTATATTATGGCCTCTCTTCCTCCCTCTTCTCGCAGCTTGTCCTGCTCTGCATGGCCTCTCTTCGTTCTCCCAGTCATGTTCAATTTTCTAAGGAAGACGTCCATGTCACCCATGTCTGAAAGAACTTCTTTCAGCACAATAATTTTACACATCAATAAAAGTGCTAGAAGACCAGCCAAACCACTCCATGTATTCAAACCAACATGAACAATTGCACAAGCAGCTGGAAGAAATAATCCAGCAACTAACCTGTTAAGAACTTCATGATTCCTTTAAATAGCTCTGGTGGAGCTTCTTCACTTCTTAAAATTAATTTTCATGGGATATGGGCATCGCTGGCAAAGAAGATGGTGATGTGCTACCTTCTTGAACCGCTGCAGTCCATCTGGTGCGGGTACACCCACCGTGCTATTAGGGAGGGAGAACCAGGATTTTGATCCAGCGACAGTGAAGGAACAGCAATATAGTTCCAAGTCAGGATGGTGTGTAGTTTGGAGGGGAACTTGCAGGTGGTGGTGTTCCCAAGTGTCTGTTGCCCTTGTCCTTCTAGGTAGAAGAGGTCGCGGATTTGAAAGCTGTTGTCAAAGGATGTGTGCTGAGTTGCTGCAGTGCAGCTCGTATATGGCACACACTGTGGCCACTGTGCATCGGTGGTGAAGGAAGTGAATATTTAAGATGGTGGATGGCATGCCAATCAAGTGGGCTGCTTTGTCCTGAATGGCGTTGAACTTCCTGAGAGTTGTTGGAGCTACACTCATCCGGACAAGTGCAGAGTATTTCATCACACTCCTGCCTTGTGCCTTGTAGATGGTGGACAGGCTTTTGGGAGTCAGGAGGTGAGTTACTCACTGCAGCTTTCCCAACCTCTGACCCGTTCTTGTCGCCAGAGCATTTACGTGGCTGCTCCAGAGAAGTTTCTGATCAATGGTAACCCCCAGGATGTTGATGGTGGGGGATTCAGTGATGGGAATGCTGTTGAATATCAAGAGGAGATGGTTAGATTGTCTCTTGTTGGAGATGGTCATTGCCTGGCACCTGTGTGGCACAAATGTCACTTGCTACTTTAAAGTTGTGTTTACTTTAATGTAGAGTTCAGCTGCACAACGTCAAGAGGTGTTGGCTGAAGTTCGAAGTTTCAAAATCACAGCAGTGACTTCAAATCAGCGTTGCATATGGACTGCATCATCATCATCATCTCACTGCTCTGCATGCTGCCAGTGGTCGTTGAGTAAACACACACAAAAAGAAGTCTGCACATACATCTTGAATCTCGTTTCCGAGTGTTATGTGGCTGCACAGCATCTAAAAATGGGAACTACATGGACCAAAGTGTCTATCTGAAAGATGAATTGGAGGACTTTTACTTTGGGTAGTTTTAGAACATCTCATTACCTGAGTGGCAGACATATTCCAAGAAGGTTATATAGCTACTGCCTCATTTTGCTTACTAGATCTCATGATTTTATGTGTGGAAAACGGAGATGGGAAAAATTAATACAGATGACACATACACATATTTATAATACATAACTGTTATATATAGTGTATTGATTATGAAACTTACTTGCTTTTACACTATTCCGTCATGTCTGTGTTAGACTTAAACTTGCTAACATTAAACATTTTTTCTTCTACTTATTTCAAATTAGCTTTTTTTATCCCTTCCTCAAGACTGATTGCCACCCTCTGAGCCCTAGCTATTCATTCTGGATGTGGGTGTAGCTGGCAATGCCCTTTACAGCCCTTCGCTTGAGCAAGTAATGATAAGCATTTTTCTTAAAATGCTGCAGTCCGTGTGTTGAATGTGTTCCCACTGTGCTATTTGGGTGGGAGTGCCAGCATTTTGAGCCAGCGACAATGAAGGAACCCAGGACTGGCTCACTGGGTAATCTGATGGACACCTAGCCTTGGCCCTCCCAACATCATCTCCAAAGTTAACTATTCAGTAGAAGTGCATAAGCAGCCAAATGAGTTAAAATACAACTCCAACCACAGTGTTTTCTTATGGAGATTAGCACTGGCACTACTCTTTAAACAGCAAATAAAAGTCTTCAAATTCAAACCACATTTCCCCTTTATAAAATTTTCAAACCCACACCCAGCTGCTC
This sequence comes from Heterodontus francisci, assembly GCF_036365525.1. Taxonomy (NCBI): domain Eukaryota; kingdom Metazoa; phylum Chordata; class Chondrichthyes; order Heterodontiformes; family Heterodontidae; genus Heterodontus; species Heterodontus francisci. The sequence continues at coordinate 63,250,074 of NC_090384.1, forward strand.
ACTGGATTTCAATCTCCCTCATCTTTATGAAACACAGTCCAAATCCCCAGTCAGAAGTCATGGTTTCTGACACACTCAAAATCTTCAAACTGACATGGACCAGAACCTATGCACCATCACCCGCAATAAATTTCAACAAACCACTGGGAAAAACATCCAAATCCCCAGTGAAACGAATACTTCAGCAAAACATCTAACAAGTGGTTGACACAAACACAGCCCAAATCCCTGCTGGAAATCACACCTGGCCTCACCCACTCAAATCAAGACCAAAAATAAATGCACCAACAAAGTCCAGTGAGCCAACACCTTCCTCAGTAGAAACCATAGCAGATGCATAACTGCGCATACCAAAACCCTCGTACCTATCCTCACATAAACCAGCAGACTTCAGCCCCAACTCAATTATATCAGCTTCATCCCATACTGGATTGGGACTCCCAATCCCCCATCCAAAAAACATTCAACAGTTCCATAACTTTATTTTATAAATGCTCATAACACACTGCACTAATTCAGCAAACAATACCTCCACTACCAGCCGTTTCCTCCTTGTATTCTTGTACCTTCCATAATGAATCTGCACGCTGCCTCTCTCACACGTCACGTCCAGCCATTCCACTATCATTACCTTTCCCTTTTGAACAAACTGTTATTCTGCTCTAAGGTAACTTCCCACCAATATGTTTCCTCTTAACTAAATGGCAAAAGTACATTCAAAAACCAATTACACAACTGCTTCCTTTCTATTAATGCTGCACTTGTATCCTCCCAGCAACTCCCATCTGTATTTTCATTCTTATGACCAATTACTGTTTGTTTTTTTACTGACAACTACCTCAAATTCTTCAGAGAAATTCAACCACTACACATCTCATCCCAGCTTCCCAAATACTTCCCCAACTAATCAACCCAAATCACATTTCTCACTCCAAGTATTCATTACCCCAATTCCCCACTATACATATAAATCTCGACCCATTCAATTAATCACTCCTTCACCACACAGTACCCTTCCCCAACTATGCTTTACTCACAAAACCCTGTTACTTTTCTCCCAAACTATTCACCTCAACTACTTACCCTTATCCCTTACTTCATCCACATACTACTCCAACACATTTCAATTCTCCTGACCTCATTAAAGCTTCGGTTCAAACATGGACAAAAGAGCTGAACTCAAGAGGTGAGGCGAGAGTAATTGCCCTTGACATCAAGGCAACATTTGACTGTGTGGCATCAAGGAGCCCTAGCAAAACTAGAGTCAATGGGAATCAGGGGGAAAAGACTTTGCTGGTTGGAGTCATACCTAGCACAAAGGAAGATGGTTGTGGTTGTTGGAGGTACAGGACATCACTGCAGAAGTTCCTCAGGGTAATGTCCTAGGCCCAACCATCTTCAGCTGCTTCATCAATGACCTTCCTTCAATCATAAAAGGTCAGAAGTGGGGATGTTGGCTGATGATTGCACAATGCTCAGCACCATTCGTGACTCCTCAGATACTGAAGCAGTCCGTGTAGAAATGCAGCAAGACCTGGACAATATCCAGGCTTGGGCTGATAAGTGACAAGTAACATTCGCACCACACAAGTGCCAGGCAATAACCATCTCGATTGCTGAATCCCCCACTATCAACATCCTGTGGGTTATCATTGACCGGAAACTAAAATGGAGTAGCTAAAAACACTGGCCTACAACAGCAGGTCAGAGGTTAGGAATCCTGCAGCGATTAACTCACCTCCTGACTCCCCAAAGCTGTCCACCATCTACAAGGCGTAAGTCAGGAGTGCGATGGAATACTCTCCACTTGCCTGGATGGGTGCAGCTCCAACAACACTCAAGAAGCTCAACACCACCCAGGACAAAGCAGTCCCCTTGATTGGCACCCCATCCACAAACATTTACTCCCTTCACCATCGACACGCAGTGGCTGCAGTGTGTACCATCTACAAGATGCACTGCAGCAATGTATCAAGGCTCCTTAGATAGCACCTTCCAAACCCATGACCTCTACCACCTTGAAGGACAAGGGCAGCAGATGCATGGGAACAACACTACCTGCAAGTTCACCTCCAAGCCACACACCATCCTGACTTGGAACTTTTTCGCCATTCCTGTCGCTGGGTCAAAATCCTGGAACTCCCTTCCTCACAGCAATGTGGGTGTACTTAGACCCCAAAGACTGCAGCAGTTCAAGAAGCCATCTTACCACCACCTTCTCCTGGGCAATTAGGAATGGGCAATAAATGCTGGTCTGGCCAGCGATGCCCACATCCCCATAAAAACAAATTTAAAAAAAAATCACGAACCAAAAATCCCCTCCCCAAAAACTTAACCCTCACATACCATCAGCAACATCAATAGAGATTGAAAATTCTTGGGGCTTGGTTACCAAGAATATTCAGTGTCTCTTCACAATCTCCACTCAACTGATTACAACTTAAACAGGTCATAAGATGCATGAAGAAATAAACCTCTTTGATGTTTACACCCTGTGCATTCATATCAAAATAAAATAGCAAATCATACTCCAATATACTACACTTGATATGAAACTGACCGAGCAGTCTTATGCAGTTTTTGTGCATTTTGACAGGTTTTACTGATGACCAAATAGCCAAAAATATTGTTTTCGAGCAAGCAGGGCAGCCCGATATTTACTCAAAGAGGCAATTATCCAGTACACAATCACTAAATCAGTATATATTAAACTGCCATTTTGGTAATTATGTACTTCTCCTGTGACACTTTTCACATCATATAGCCATCTTTTTCAAATGTTTACTTAGTTTAATTCTGTTAGTAGCAGAATTGGTTTGTTAAGTAATATCGTACCTGGAGCAGGAATTTCTCAAGAGTGCTAATTTTTTAAAAACAGGGCAAACTTTATATTTGCACCTCCACCTGTTTTGAACCAAGTATATCATAGGTAGAGTGTTATGACAGAGGCAGGAGGAGTGCACTGTTTATTCTAGTTCCACTTCTCCATGGGTCACAACATATATTTAATTTTTTTCCCACTTACCAATAGTCATAGAGTCATACAGCATAGAAACAGGCCCTTCGGCCCACCGCATCCATTCCGACCATAATGCCTATCTATACTAATCCCACCAGCCTGCATTAATTCCATATCCCTCTATGCCTTGCTCATTCAAGTACCTGTCCAGATGCCTCTTAAATGTCGCTACTGTTCCTGCCTCCACCACCTCCTCAGGCAGCTCATTCCAGATACCCACTATTCAATCACAGATATTATTTTTATCCCAGAATAAAACACACCAACCAGGTTTCTTTAATAAACAAAATTATCAGATTATAAAACAAGTCTTAACCAGTAATGAAGTAAAGCATAACACACAGATTAAAATATTAAAAGTTCCCTTTTTACCTTTAGCCCCTCACACTCTCACACACATATACCGGTTAACCGGAAAAATAACAGGGATTTTTGTTTAGAGCTCGTGACAGACAAAAAACAATACCTGGGCTGACTACTGGTTCATTCTTGAAGAAATAGCAGATGAGATATGTTGTGTTCCAAAACTGGCATACAGTCAGGTCTCCATGTACGCATAGACAGGTCACTGGGATCTTTTAGAACAGTTCTTTTCAAGCGGCGTTGAGAATTAATTTATCAGGCTTTTCTTCAAAGACAGGAGACATGATGAGTTGACACAGTGGACTTCTCAGGGTCTTTTAGAGAAGTGTTGAAAAGCTGAACTGGGTTGTGGTCTTCTCTCTTTCCTTGGAAGTTCTCTTCTCTCCTTGGAAGTTCTCTCCCTTTTTCTGAGGCTTTTTAAAGAGATGGAACAGGCTGGGCTGAGCTGGGGTTTTGTCCTTCAGTTTTATTTTTAAAACTCCAACCCCTTTTAAACAGTTAATTCCCAATTCCAAACAACTCAAAAGTGAAGCCGGAAACAGAAAGTCCACCTTTTGACCTGTCATTTCTCTGTACCACATAGTGTGAATTTTAAGAGCCCCTCGACGCCATGGGTTGCAGCGGGGGACCTGTAAAATTCTGCGGGGAGAGGCCCGCCTCGACCTTCGATGTCGAGAAGGGCCTGCCGCATATTACCGGCAGCCAGTGGACCTCAGTGCAGCCCCCCGCCCCGCTGCCTTGCTGTTTATCTGAGTATGCAAATTAACAATAAAGACATGTAAATTAACTTACCTGCAGGCGGCCGCCGCCGTTCGTCCTTCGCATGCCTTCGGAACTGCATACGGAGTTCTGAGGCAAGAACCTGGTGGGGAGAAGGGAGGAATAACATTTTCAGGATGGGAGGGGTGGAGGAACGGGGAACACAATTTTTATTAATTGTGTGAATGGTGGGAAGGGGTTGAAGGACTGTCAATGAGGGCCAATTAAAAGACCATTGGGGGGGTTGGGGAAGGGCCTCCATAACATAATTATTTATTCAATAAAAATTGGCACTACTGTACCTTTATAAATTTAAACCTATGTTAAAGGCTTAAAGCCCTTTAAGAATAGCACCAGCGCCTGCGCAATGGCGCTGGACACCATTGGCGTGGACACACCGGCCACCCCCGCCATGTCATCGGGGGTGGCCACTCCACCCCCTCTATTTAAAAGAGCCCTCGCGTGTAACATCGCAGGGGCTCTTCGACAGCACTTCCGTGTCGGAAGGCCGCTGAGTTCAAAGCGTGCCGCCACAGACTGCACATTCAGCCCATCTTCCCCCAGTTACCAGGGTTTCTGTTCTATTTTTAAACTTAAGTCATGTGACAACCAGTAAATGTTGCTGTCAAACAAGTCCTCTCTTGACGACCCTCTTGGAAAAAAAAACTGGTCCAACATTTTTTCAGTTTGACTATGATTCTTCAAAAAATATAATTTAACAAAACCAGAAGCACTTCATAACACAAGTAGGTGAAGTCAGTCATGTGTGGCTACTGAATCAAATTATTACATACCCCTAAGCAGTTGGTATCTATTTTGGAGAACTTTAAAGGACAAATTTAAGCAAAGCGTATTATGTAATGTATCACTTTATTCAGCTTGACCTTGCCACAACCATACAGATACAATATGAAATAAAGAAATCATTTTTTTTTTTAAATGAAGGAACTCTGATCATTGCGTTTTTAAAAATATTTTACGTATACATCTGGAGTCAACACCAAAAGGGTCAACTTGAACAAATAGATCATACACAAACTGTTCAGAAACTGCACTAAATGTTCAGTTAAATTAGTTTTTTTTGATATAGGTGGACAGATTTAAAAATATCCATGACAAATAAAAATCTGAAAAGGTTGAATTAAAAATGGCACCATTTATATTTTGATACCACAACCATATTTATATTTGACAGATGGTATAGAAATTATTCAACAGAAATTGCAGTTTAAGACGGAATGCTCGGGACTCCAATCTGTCAGAGTAAAGTTCAACTGAAAATCGTATTTATCAGCCTTAATGATAATAATAAAATTTGTAGGTTATCAAACTTTGAGAGTGACTTAGGCAACAAAGCTAGTAGTTCTTACAAAAAAAGACAAGTTTCTGCCAGGTAACAAAAATTTAAACAGATCCTAAGAAGTAAACTTGAAAGAATGACAAGTAATCAATCTAAAGTTGACAACTCAATTTAAAAAAAAACTCTTTAGGTTAGACAAAAGTCAACTCATGTACAAGTTGCACGCCACAGTCAATTAACCTGCTTTGAAAGATTTCCCATTGCAGCTGTCAGATATACCCGCATATTTAGTGGCTCTGAGGAGAGCAAATCCGTGGTCAACTGTGCCATAGATTTACCATTTATAGTTCAGTCACCAAAAATTGTTCAACTCAAAAATTTAAGGATTGTAATTTTCTTTTCAAATATTGTTAATTTAGCCTGACGACTGTAGTTTCTTCACCGTTTTACACAGTAGTGTACTTGCTTTAGTCAGTAAGGAACACAAAGTCTCACATTTTTAAAGTATTGTGACTCTCATGTGATGCTGCTCATCAGATGACATTGAACTACACTGTAATCACACCCAGGATTCATTATTGTCTGAAGTGAGTGAGCAACTGAGAATGTGTCATATGTAGTGTATATCTGTGGTTGGCGAGGAAAGGTGTGGTGCAGTGAACTGCTTTAACAATGCAAGAGTTATCATACTACAAGATTTTCAATAGTGACCATCAGTTTCGAGTGTGACAGTTTTTCTCAATATTCTATGATAAATGCAAATCATTTTAGGATCCAGATGTCAGGAAGATAATCATGCAAAGAATGAATAACATTTGGAATTCTGGATAGTTGAGATATAATTAGTTCATGAGGAACAAAGAGTTTCAATCCACCTGATGAATGAGTTCGGATGCATCAAAATGGTCTCCCTGCTCTGCACTTATCCAATCATCTGTAGGAGAGTACCAAAGTACTGGAGAAACTACATTCATTTGACAGATCTTTAAGTAATTCCATCATAGGAAACCTGCATTTTATAAAGCAAGTTTTTTTAACTTTAGTAAATTATAGAAATCCGCTTGTAGATACTGAATTTTAAACATCAAAACATTAAAGTTAGTATAAAAGCAAAATACCAAAGATAATTGGGAATCTGAAATAAAAAAAACAGAAAATGCTGGAAATACTCAGCAGGTCTAGCAACATCTGTGGAGAGGGAAACAGAGTTAAGAGGCTTGATTTTTAGGCTCCACTGGGGCCGGGAACGGAGGCAGACGGATGCTAATAATAGCGCGTGCCAGGTCCCCCACCCCGAGCAACTTTTCCTCAGGTGGGATGGGTTGCAGCAGTGGTGGGTAGCCAATTAAACCATTTAAAGGTTTATTAAAGTCTGTTAACAGAGGCCGAGTGGGATTTTCCAGTCGACCTGCAGATTCCCACAGTTTAACTGCCTGGAGGTGGCCGTCTGGCAACAGAGCAGGGGGCCGTGGGGCCAGTAGGCCAGGCATGCCTGGAGGCCCGCCCTACATGACTGGGAGCAGCAGCAGCCAGAGGCCACCCTGTCAAGGGGTTCCCCCCAACAGTGGTGGCCTAGCTGCAAAAGCCATTTTTTATTTAAACTTTAAAAATGTTCCCTCATTTACCTTGCCCATTATATCCTGCTGATGCTTTCAAGCTGGATGGCCTCTGATTGGCCTTCTAGCTTCGTGAGCCTGCCAGCCATCCTTAATTCCCCTCCAGGGATATCACAATGAGTGCCTGTTTCCCAGTGCAGGCTTCTGACCCTCATTTGAAGGCGACGGTGGGGTTCAGAAGTCCGCAGGGTAAATCCAGCCCAATGCTATAGGTCGACAAAAGCTCTGATGGAAAAATCATAGAAATGGTTACAGCACAGAAGGCAACCATTTGGCCTGCCGTGTCCATGCCAGCTCTCTGCAAGAGCAACTCAGCTGTTTCACTGGTACCCAAAGATTGCAGGGGTCTTCTGTCTTGAGGCTTAAGTTACTCATGTGGGTCCCTGGAACTTTGCGTGAGAGAAAGAGAGAGAGAGAAAGACAGAGAGAGAGAAAGGCCTTGCTTCTCTTAGTCTTCAAAAAGCAGTCTGTCTCAAAACTTTTCTGTGAGCACAATTCAAATCAACTCCAGGTTGACCAGCAGGTTAGTCATGCGACTAGCTTTTTGTTTGAAACAGCATCGCCTGCAAAGTTATTTAATTCTTCCAAGCTTGCCAGACACACTCACACATTCAGTGGGGGTGGGGGGGGGGGGGGGGTGGGGGGGTGGGATGCTGGCTCTTACACATTCAATGACTCTCAATGTCTCTCGATCATCACTATTGGCAAAACCCATCTGGCTAATTGAACCACTGTCTCTCTGGGCAGCTGTCTCTCAGAATGCAAATATGCACATTTTCAGCCACTCCATCCTGTGGTCTTTTTAAACAAGTTTGTTCAAGTTTCAGTACCAGTTTAAATGGCGCTCCATACGACAAAATTAATATGTTTCCATTTGGCAGGTGTGGTTTCCGTCATACCTTGTTCTATCTATCAAGTGGGCGGCACAGTGGCGCAGTGGTTAGCACCGCAACCTCACAGCTCCAGCAACCCAGGTTCGGTTCTGGGTACTGCCTGTGTGGAGTTTGCAAGTTCTCCCTGTGACTGCGTGAGTTTCCGCCGGGTGCTCTGGTTACCTCCCACAGCCAAAGACTTGCAGGTTGATAGGTAAATTGGCCATTGTAAATTGCCCCTAGTGTAGGTAGGTGGTAGGAGAATGGTAGGGATGTGGTAGGGAATATGGGATTAATGTAGGATTAGTATAAATGGGTGGTTGATGGTCAACACAGACTCGGTGGGCCGGAGGGCCTGTTTCAGTGCTGTATCTCACTATGACTCTAATCAGGTGTAACTGGGTTTTAAATAGCGATCTGATAAATAAAATTTAGCGAATAGAACTTGCCCTGAAACAATAATTTTATGTTCATAGAGTGCTGTTAACTGATTAATTTGTATATTTTTTAAGCTAAATTTTTACCTTCTACCTTCACTACATGCATACGTCCCAATCTTTAATTTGCTCTAAGTAAAAACTTTAAAAGTAATTTTATTTTAGTATTTTTTTGTTTCCTGTTTGTGGGGGGGGGGCGGGGGCGGTTCTGTGAAAATCCTTTGATGTGATTGGTTGCTTAGACAGCCTGATGATATCACTGCTGCTCCAAGCTGTGAATACCTAGTAAAGAACGCTGCAATCAGTTGCACTACCACTACACAACAATAGAAGAGAAACTCTCGCCACAGAGATTGTTAGATCTGTCAGCCTTTGCTTCGCCGCTAACTACAAACTCTGGGACATTCTAAATTAAGTGACAACTTGGTACTGCTAATTTTTTTTCATGACTTAGACAAAAAAATTGGAAATTTCTCTCTCCATCTGCAGAGCACTTCCCTCACCAAAAGAAAATAAATTGCGAACTCTGGCTGACCTTATGCTTATAGCAGCTAGATTTTGGGGATAAACCAGAGTTAAACACAGCTCCTCGTTACCAACAGAATAATGCATTGTGTGTTATGTGACATTCATCAATGAGTGCCAAATCTGATGTTTTATGAATCCTAAAATCACTACACAACCAGATCCAATTCATCAGACAGATGGTTAATGTCACCTTCCATGTCCAGTGGTCAGTCTCACAGCTAGTAGCTATGGCTTTCCCTCATGCCATTAATGGCTTCCATCCTATTGCTCCCACAAAGTGGTAACTTCTTCTAGCTTACCAACTCCCACCTTTCTCCAACTGCTCCTTCACACAGTAATTAATAGATCCCATACATGCCAACTGTTCACCTTTTACACAAGCATTTTTCACTAAAAGGCAGCATAGATTCATAGATAAACTTTCTGCACAGCTCAGAAATTACCACAGCACCATTATAATGTGCATGTGCTGCTATATCACATGATGAGCAATAGACAACTGGGAGTCATGGTGGTGAGGTGGCATGTTTCGTTTTATTGCACTACAAAACAATGACTATGCAAAGTCTACATTTTTATGTAACATGCATTCACAGAAAATAAAGTTAAAACATCAATGCTAAACTTGCTATAGGGTCAACTTTTGGGATGTAATTTTATTTAATGCCAAACTTTTAAATTGCTTCCTGTACATCAGTGCCGTTTTTGAACTGGACAGGTTAGAGGAATGTAGAACTGATCAACCATAATTTCCACATGTAAAAATGTGGGCGAAGACCTCAAGGGGATAAGTCTATGGAGCAGGAAAAAGCACTCTTCCAGAAAGAGTGAGATGAAGATAGTTTTTAAATGTGCCTTACCTGGGAAGAGACATTTTAACAGAGGATCTGAACAGAGTTTGCTCTTCCTAATGGGAGCGATCCCAATCCCATAGACTTCAGAGCATCCCCATTAGCAGGGCAGGGACTGTCCTGCAGTCTAAAATGGTAAGTGGGTTGTGGCGATGGAGTCAAATATACTTTTGCCCTTAATTTGTTCTATTTAAACAAGAAAAGAACAGCAAAGATATAATTTGATAAAGATGCCTCCAACACTGCTGAATTGTCTCAGACTTATTGGATTACTTGGCTCTCACTCTGTATACAAAGCGGTGATGACTTGTAGACATAAAAGGAGAGACAAAAAAAGGAGAGGGAGATAGAGAGAGAGGAGAGAGAAAAAAAAAAGGGAGAGGAGAGAAAAAAAGGGAGGAGAGCAAGAGAGAGAGAGAGGAGAGCAAGAGAGAGAGAGAGAGAGAGATGTAGAGTGAGAAAAGAGAGGGAGAGGGAGAGAAGGAGGAGATGAAAAGGTAAAAGGTTTTCAAATTTAAAAAGGCCACAACTACCGGGCTGTCAACATGGAGGGGCAACCCCCCCACTGGATGGCCAGCAGCCACAGCTGTGGCCTGATGGCCATGGCGGGGTGGGAGGTGTCACTCACAGGATGGAGTGCAGGACCCCGGGGGTCTGCAAGCCAACCAGAAAATTCTCATCAGCTTCTGCTAAGTGGCCTTAACAGGCCATTTCATTGGCATAATGGACTACCTGCTACTTAGGACAGGTAACCAGCACCTCCCCTACTCTGCCAGGAAAGAAAATGGCATGGAGTCGGGAATGTGTCAGCAACCTGGCAGGCCACTCTCCAGCACCAATTTTTGGGCCTTCCTGCCTCGGACAAAAATACAAAATTCTCCCCATCAACTCTAATCTTCTCTCCACAGATGCTGCCTCACCAGTTGAGTATTTCCATTGTTTTCTGTTTTGATTTCAGATTTCCAGCATCTGCAATGTTTTCCTTTCCTTTTTTTTTTTGCTCTATTGAGGACATTTTTTTTGAGTTGCCAAATTTTTTATGGAAATTTTGATGATTTTTGCTAGTCTTCTAGGTGGGCATGTTTGGACTTCTCACAGCTCCAAACAAAGCTCCACAACTCTATATTGGGGAAACCAAATGCAGATAGGGTGACCACTTTGCAGAGCACTCTGTTCAGTCCGCAAGCACGACCCCAAGCTTCTAGTCGCCTGTCATTTTAATTTTCCACTTTGCTCCCTTTCTGTCCTTGGCCTGCTGCAATGTTCCAATGAAGCTCAACGCAAGCTCAAGGAACAGCATCACATCTTTCGACTAGGCATTTACAGCCTTCTGGACTCAAACTTGAGCACAACAATTTTAGTTCATAGCCTCTGCCTCCATTTTTTTTATGTTTCTTTGCTGGTTTGGTTTTTCCTCTAGTTTCTCTCTTATTTCCTTTACTTTGTGTTCAGACAGCAGCTATTCAGGATCCTGCCATTCACACCTCCTCGAGACACATCTTATGTCTCTATATTTGTCCCATTACCATTCTCGTTGGCCTTGCACCATGAAATCTCTCATCATTTAATCTTTCCTGCCCTCCACATCATCACAGACCTTCCCTTTCGTTCTTGTTTCTACCCTACCCCCTGTCAATTCCTCAAAATCTACAGCATTTCTAACTTTTCCCTGTTCTGAAGGGTCATAGACCTAAAATGTTAACTCTGGTTGGGATTTTACCCCACTGCCCCCACCTCCCCAAGTATCCAGAAGTGGGCTCAGTAAAGTCAGGTGGGATGGTGGAGGCGCTGCTGTGCCCGTTGCCTTCCTGCTGTGGCTGGCATTTTACCAGCAGCAGACAGCCCACCCTCAGGACAATTGAGGCTCTGAATTGGCCATTTAAGGCCATCCTCCAGCCGCTGCTGGTATTTTACCAGCAGAAGTAAGGCATCACGTCATGTGGAGAGACCACCAGGTTTAACCTGGTGACATCCCTGTGGGCCCATGCAGGCCTCCCCCCCAACAATGCCGTCCCCACTGGCAGACCCCCCCACTCCCTGAAACTTGACCACAACCCCCCTCCCCCGCTCCCCACCTCGCCGGGGTCTACCTGCTGGGCCCTGGCGAGCCTGGAATCCCACTTAACTGCACTTTGGGCCTCTTCCATGGCTGATATTCTGCAGCCTCCTGCAGTGGCCATCACTCCCAATGACAACTAGGATAGAAAAGCTGCCGACACACTGATTGGCCAGCAGATCTTGGGGACATGACATCCTGCCTTAGATGGCGAAAGCCATGATTGCAGGTAATTAACTGCCTGAACAATGTAAAGTCCAGCTGTTACTTTCATCTCCAGCAGAGGCAGGGTTACCCTCAACATTCCGGCCAGTGGACAGGGCAACTGCTGCCCCACAAAATCCCAGGCTCTGTTTCTCTCTCCACAGATGCTGCCAGACCTACTGAACATTCCCAGCATTTTCTGTTTTCATTTCAGATTTACAGGATCTCCAGTATTTTGCTTTTGTTTTCCCCTCTTCTATCCTCTTGCCCAGACTCCCCAATTCTATCCTTCTTCATACAGTCCATTACGGCCTCATCTCAAAAACACTGAGGGTAGCAAAGGCACAGAACATACTCCGAGTGGGGGCCTTCAACATCCGTCACAAAGGGTAGCTCAGTAGCACGACTACACTGAACTGGCCGAGTCAAGAAGGACACAGCTGCCAGAATGGGCTTGTGGCAGGTGATGAGAGAACCAACATGAGGGAAAATCCTACTTGACCTTGTCCTCACCAATCTAACTGTCACAATGCATCTGTCAATGACTGTATTGGTAAGAGTGATCATCGCACAGTCTTTGTGGAGACTGAAGATATGCTCCATAGCATTGCGTGGCACTACCACCACCCTAAATGGGATAGATTCATAACAGATCCAGCAGCTCAAAACTGGGATCCATGAAGTGTTGGGGGCCATCAGCAGCTGAATTGTACTCCACAACAATCTGTAGCCCATAACCTACCATTACCATCAAGCCAGGGGATCAACCCTGGATCAATGAGGAGTGCAGAAAAGCATACCAGGCGCAACACCAGCCTTCTCTAAAAGTGAGGTGCCAACCTGGAGAACACAGGACTACATACATGCCAAACAGAGGAAAAAGCATTCTATAGACAGAGCTATGCGATCCCACAACCAACGGATCAAATCAAAGCTCCGCAGTCCCGCCACATCCAGTCATGAATGCAGACGGACAATTAAGCAACTAATGGGAGGAGCAAACTCCACGAACATCCCTATCCTCAAATGATGACGGAGTCCAGCACGTGACTGCAAAAGACAAGGCTGAAGCATTTCAACCATTTTCAGCCAGAAGAGCTGAGTGGACGATCTATCTCAACTTCCTCCTGAGAATCCCAGCATCACAGAATCTAGCCTTCAGCCAATTCGATTGACTCCACCAGATATCAAGAAATGGCTGAGTGCACTGGATACAGCAAAGACTATGGGCCCAATAACATCCCAGCTATAGTGTTGAAGACTTGTGCTCCAGAACTAGCCATGCCTCTAGCCAAGCTGTTCCAGTACAGCTACAATACTGGCATCTATGTAACAAAGTGACAAGTTGCCCAGGTATGCCCTGTCCACAAAAAACAGGACAAATCCAATTCAGCTGATTACCGCCCCATCAGTCCACATTCAATTACCAAAGTGATTTAAGGTGTATTCGACAGTGCTATCAAACAGCACTTACTCACCAATAACCTGCTCACTGATGCTCAGCTGGGATTCCGCCAGGACCACTCAGATCCAGAGCTCATTACAGCCTTGATCCAAACATAGGCAAAAGAGCTGAATTCCAGGGGTGAGGGGAGAGTGACTGCCCTTGACATTAAGGCAGCATTTGATGACACGTGACATCAAGGAGCATTTGTAAAATCGAAGTCAATGGGAATCGGGGAAAACTGACTGGAGTCATACCATGCAACCCACATCCATCAATAAATTAAAAAAATTACAACTTTCTCCTCAACACCCCAGCAGTCTTACCTCCAAAGCATTTTCTGGTTAATTGTAGCTTCCAATCATTTCTGAACATGGTTTTGATTGAATCTTCCCTCTCAACGCACCTTTCTTAAATATTTCCTTTCACAACTTACCAACACGACTCCCAATCCAGAAAACAAAACCGCAGGCCAAAATAACACAGATAGATGTGCCAGCAAAAATGAGCATACAGAAAGTAACGGTTGAACAATTTCCAAGTGACACATCAATAAATGTCAACAGCCGTCAACAATCATCTCTCAGTCACTTTCAGTTTAGCTATATCACATTTGAAGTAGCGTGTGCAGTTCAGGTTCCATACTACAAAAAAAAGGATAGTGAAACACAGAAAAGATTTACATGGATGGTATCTGAATTGAAAGGATGTAACTACCAGGAAAGATTAGGCAGGCTGGGGATCCTGAACAAACACAAAGAGTAGGAGACCTGAGAGAGGTCTTTAGAATGTGAAGGTGTTCCATAGGTGGATGTGGAGAAACTGCTTCCACTGATTTTTAAATCCAAATTAAGGGGGGCATAAATATAGAACAGGCACTAACAGACCAAGTAAAAAAAATTATGAGGATCTCTTTACATGGAAAAGTGGTGCAAATGTGGAACTCGCTGACACCTGGAAAAGTTTAAGCAGACAGCATTGCTGCATTTAAAGGGAGGTTTGATCCACACATGATGGAGAAGGCAACAAAGGGATAAGCGGGGAAAGATTGAAAAAAGGAAATTAGAGTGGAAGGGGGTTGGTCTGCAGTATAAAGACCAGGATAATCCAATTGCACCAAATGGCCCATTTCTGTGCTGCAGATTCTATGCAAAATCCTCTAATACTTTCTATCTCATTGTCAATCTAGCGACCACATTCCTTGCTGAGGATGGGGGAGAAGAGTGAAAGAAAAAGGGCTTAGGTGAACAAGATTTCTTCGGGTCAACTTGGATCAGTTTTTTTAAAAAGTTATTTACTGGTCAGGATCGCGCTAACTCGACCCCAAATGGTTAAATCTTGCAGGAACCTATACAGTCATCTAGCGGTTCAATTCACCTGTTTAACCTACAACAAAGCTGTCACCTTAGTGCAGGACTGATATTGTAACAAGCATGTTGGAGACTAGCCAAAAATGTGCGCTTCAACTACTAAATTCTCATAGTTATACAACACAGAAACAGACCCTTCGGCCCATCATGTCCGTGCCAGCCATCAAGCACCTATCTATTCTAATCCCATTTTCCAGCACTTGGCCCGTATCCTTGTATGCTATGACGTTTCAAGTGCACATCTAAATACTTCTTAAATGTTGTGAGGGTTCCTGCCTCTGCCACCCCTTCAGGCAGTGTGTTCCAGATTCCAGCCACCCTCTGGGTGAAAATGTTTTCCTCAAATCCCCGCGAAAGCTCCTGCCCCTTACCTTAAATCTATGCCCCCGGCTATTGATCCCTCCACTAAGGGAAAGGTTTCTTCCTATCTATCCTATCAATGCCCCTCAATTTTGTATACCTCAGTCAGGCTCCCCTCAGCCTTCTCTGCTCTAAGGAAAACAACCCTAGCCTTTTCAGTCTCTTTTCATAGCTGAAATGCTCCAGCCCAGGCAACATCCTGGCAAATTTCCTCTGCACCCTCTCCAGTGCAATCACATCCTTCCTATAGTGTGGTGCCCAGAACTGTACACAGTACTCCAGCTGTGGCCTCACTAGCGTTTTATACAGCTCCATCATAACCTCCCTGCTCTTATATTCTATACCTCAGCTAATAAAAGCAAGTATCCCATACACCTTCCTAACCACCTTCATTAAAATATACTTTATTAAAATATGAAACATGCACAGTAAGAAATGAAACAAATCAAAATAGATGTAAATAGTGATAATAATGCCCTTGGTATGCCGCCCATTTTAATTATACTACTTCCATTCTAGTTTTTCCAGTTCAGGCACATAATCAGAAGGTAGCCAAAGGGAGACTATGTCCTTGAAGCTTGCCAACTCAAATCTTCCAGTCTCAGATTATGCCTTTTAACCATTACACAGCATGAATACAAAGATCGAGACCCAACTTATTCAGTCAAATATACCCACCATGGCATGTGAAAATCAGAGTCATGAATCTGACATTTACACAACTCTCAAAACATCTGTATTCCATCAGTACTATTTGAAAACCAGTTCTCCAAATGCAGAAAAAGACACTTCCAGATGAAATTTCCCATTTCTCCCATCCCACTAACCCCACTAGACTGGGACTCACCTTATAAAAATGCTGGTAGGTACTGAGAAATCTAGCCTTCTGTATCATGACCCTTCTCATTCACAAACCCTGTGCAAATCACTGCTTGTAGTTGCATCCCGTGCTGTTTTCTGGTTACCTTTCAACTGGAAATAATTGGTGGAAAAAGCTGTTTATGGCACTTGTACTTAAGGATCACGGGATCCAGCTCCTTTGGGTTAGGATCTAAAAATGGAACAAATGTAGCCGCAAAAATGACATTCTACTGTGGTGCCGTGACAGTCACAGCAGAGTTACTGGTACATGAATACAAAAATGAGAGGAGGAAAAGGAATTTGGAAAAGTGACAAAATTTTATAAAAATCAATGCAGGTCTTTGTAAGACAAAAACCAGCAATGTCTATGTGCAAATCAGTTAAACCAAAATACAGACAGATAGTGGATTCACAGTGGGAAGTGTGCAGCAAGAAAGCCTAGTTTATGAGTTGGCAAAAATCACAATTCACAAGAGATTTCCAGACAAATGCAATAAATTCGTTATGCCACAATGCTTCCACGTACGTTCATAGCATATTAAAGCCAAAGCTTCACCCTTGATACTTTAAAGACCCTCGAAAATGATGGACACAAAGGTAGTCATGGTGGGAATGTTCATATTAGCGATCTTATGCATCAGTATCAATGGTTATGAAGTTAGGTGTACACACAGGCAAGACTGCACAAGTCTAAATGAACTCTGTGGAATCACTGAGGCATGTATAAAATCAACATAAACAGAAGCCTTATTAGCAGCTACATTAGCATAGGGAGGCAATCAAATGGCAAGTAGCATCAGCAACATATTACAGTGGTATCATATACACCCAAACATTTGGTTGATTAGCAGTTTCTGCAAACATTGACAGTTTTACTGGTCATGTTCCAGAGTGTACCAGTTTACGTGACAGTGCAATGTGCTGATTTAAGTAGTTAAAAGAGACACCAGCTGTACATATCTGAGAGTTGAGGCTGGTGAATAAAAGGAACTTTTGGGCAGCGGGAGTAATTGGCAAGAAGAGCATGCATGAATATTTTAATTGCAGTAGACTTGCCCAACAGCATAAATTGAGCAGTGCGACGAAAACTGGTATGAGTAGGTCTGAGCCCTAAGAAAGCATGATGGCAACAGGTCTGAACATGAAAATGTATTAGTTGCTACAATGTCACTTGGGCATTTATATCTATAGTCATATGCAGTACTGCACCGAGGAAAATGATGACTTCATGTTAAGAGCTAAAAAAAAGTTAAAATCAAATGTAATGGATTTAAATAATTAAAATTGAAACTGTTGATCATAGGAAGATTATCACACACATTTACAAACACACTATATATATAAAATATATAAAAACATTAAGTCATCTGAATGGTTCCAAGATAAAACAAAAACATATGCTCCATTTCTCAAATGTTTTAATCTTTAAAATAACATCCCAAGGTGTTAAGGAAAAACTGTTTCCAATTCAAAGGAAAGACGAAGCCATAAACTTAGTCAATTGATGTGGGTTTTAAGGAGAGACTTTAAAAAAAAAGTTGAGAACTGGAGGAGTTTTTTTTTTATTCATTCATGGGATGTGGGCGTCACTGGCCAGGCCAGTATTTATTGCCCATCCCTAATTGACCTTGAGAAGGTGGTGGTGAGCTGCCTTCCTGAACCGCTGCAGTCCATTTGGGGTAGGTACGCCCACAGTGCTGTTAGGAAGAGAGTTCCAGGATTTTGACCCAGCAACAGTGAAGGAACAGCGATATAGTTCCAAATCAGGATGGTGTGTGAATTGGAGGGGAACTTGCAGGTGGTGGTGTTCCCATGCATTTGCTGCCCTTGTCCTTCTAGTTGGTAGAGGTCGCGGGTTTGGAAGGTGCTGTCTAAGGAGCCTTGGTGCATTGCTGCAGTACATCTTGTACATGGTACACACTGCCGCCACTGTGCGTCGGTGGTGGAGGGAGTGAATGTTTGTAGATGGGGTGCCAATCAAGCGGGCTGCTTTGTCCTGGATGGTGTCAAGCTTCTTGAGTGTTGTTGGAGCTGCACCCATCCAAGCAAGCGGACAGTATTCCATCACACTCCTGACCTGTACCTTGTAGATGGTGGACAGGCTTTGGGGAGTCAGGAGGTGAGTTACTTGCCTCAGGATTCCCAGCCTCTGACCTGCTCTTGTAGCCACGGTATTTATATGGCTACTCCTGTTCAGTTTCTGGTCAATGGTAGCCCCTATGATATTGATAGTGGGGGATTCAGCGATGGTAACACCGTTGAATGTCAAGGGACCATCTTGTTCAAGATGGTCATTGCCTGGCACTTGTGTGGCGCGAATGTTACTTGCCACTGCTCAGTCCAAGCCTGGATATTGTCCAGGTCTTGCTGCATTTCTACAAGGACTGCTTCAGTATCTGAGGAGTCACGAATGGTGCTGAACATTGTGCAATCATCAGCCAACATCCCCACTTCTGATCTTATGATTGAAGGAAGGTCATTGATGAAGCAGCTGAAGATGGTTGGGCCTAGGACACTACCCTGAGGAACTCCTGCAGTGATGTCCTGGAGCTCAGATGATTGACCTCCAACATCCACAACCATTTTCCTTTGTGCTAGGTATGACTCCAGCCAGCGGAGGGTTTTCCCCCGATTCCCATTGACCTCAGTTTTGCTAGGGCTCCTTGATGCCATACTCAGTCAAATGTTGCCTTGATGTCAAGGGCAGTCACTCACACCTCACCTCTGGAGTTCAGCTCTTTTGTCCATGTTTGAACCAAGGCTGTAATGAGGTCAGGAGCTGAGTGGCCCTGGCAGAACCCAAACTGAGCGTCACTGAGCAGGTTATTGCTAAGCAAGTGCCGCTTGATGGCACTGTTGATGACACCTTCCATCACTTGACTGATGATTGAGAGTAGGCTGATGGGGCGGTAATTGGCCAGGTTGGACTTGTCCTGCTTTTTGTGTACAGGACATACCTGGGCAATTTTCCACATTGCAGGGTAGATGCCAGTGTTGTAGCTGTACTGGAACAGCTTGGGTAGGGGCACGGCAAGTTCTGGAGCACAGGTCTTCAGTACTATTGCTGGAATATTGTCAGGGCCCATAGCTTTTGCAGTATCCAGTGCCTTCAGTCGTTTCTTGATATCACGCGGAGTGAATCAAATTGGCTGAAGACTGGCATCTGTGATGCTGGGGTCTTCAGGAGGGGACCGAGATGGATCATCAACTTGGCACTTCTGGCTGAAGATTGTTGCAAATGCTTCAGCCTTATCTTTTGCACTGATGTGCTGGGCTCCCCCATCATTGAGGATGGGGATATTTGTGGAACCACCTCCTCCAGTTAGTTGTTTAATTGTCCACCACCATTCATGGCTGGATGTGGCAGGACTGCAGAGCTTAGATCTGATCCGTTGGTTATGGGATCACTTAGCTCTGTCTAGTGCATGCTGCTTACGCAGTTTGGCATGCAGATAGTCCTGTGTTGTATCTTCACCAGGTTGACACTTCATTTTGAGGTATGCTGGGTGCTGCTCCTGGCATGCCCGCCTGCACTCTTCTTTGAACCAGGGTTGGTCTCCTGGCTTGATGGTAATGGTAGAGTGGGGGATATGCCGGGCCATGAGGTTACAGATTGTGGTTTAGTGCAATTCTGCTGCTGCTGATAGCCCACAGTGCCTCATGGATGCCCAGTTTTGTATTGCTAGATCTGTTCGAAATCTATCCCATTTAGCACGGTGATAGTGCCACACTACACGATGGATGGTATCCTCAATGTGAAGGCGGGACATCGTCTCCACAAGGACTGTGCGGTGGTCACTCCTACCAAGACAGTCATGGACAGAAGCAGCAGGCAGATTGGTGAGGCCGAGGTCAAGTATGTTTTTCCCTCGTGTTGGTTCCCCCACCACCTGCCGCAGACTCAGTCTAGCAGCGATGTCCTTTAGGACTCGGCCAGCTCGGTCAGTAGTGGTGCTACCGAGCCACTCTTGGTGATGGACATTGAAGTTCCCCCACCCAGAGTACATTTTGTGCCCTTGCCACCCTCAGTGCTTCCTCCAAGTGGTGTTCAACATGGAGGAGTACTGATTCATCAGCTGAGGGAGGGCGGTAGGTGGTAATCAGTAGGAGGTTACCTTGTCCATGTTTGACCTGATGCCATGAGACTTCATGGGGTCCGCAGTCGATGTTGAGGACTCCCAGGGCAACTCCCTCCCTACTGTATACCACTGTGCCACCACATCGGGTGGGTCTGTCCTGCCGGTGGGACCAGACATACCCGGGGATGGTGATGGCAGTGTCTGGGACATTGTCTGTACGGTATGATTCCGTGAGTATGACTATGTCAGGCTGTTGCTTGACTAGTCTGTGGGACAGCTCTCCCAACTTTGGCACAAGCCCCCAGATGTTAGTAAGGAGGACTTTGCAGGGTCGACAGGGCTAGGTTTGCCGCTGTCGTTTCCGGTGCCTCGGTCGATGCCGGGTGGTCCGTCCGGTTTTATTCCTTTTCGTTTATGAATAGACTTTAAGGGAGTAGACCCTAGTTTGCTGAAAGCACAGCAGTCAATGATAGGGCAACAGGATGGGCAAATGCACAAAAGGCCAAAATTAGAGGAGTAGAGAGTTCGGGTGGCAGGCTGGGAAGGTTATGGAGGTGGGAAGGGACAAGTCTGTGCAGGGACTCGAGCACAAATCTGTAATTTGAAAAAGGAACCAGACACCAGTAAGGATCTTCATAGAAATAATGTCTTAGTAGCATCAATACATCCGTGTATTGTGCATATTCTTAAAAGTAATCAATTAGAAATAAAGGAACATTTCCGATTTTCTAGCAATTTCTTCCCCCAACAGGAATTATGAGAGGAGCAATATTTCCAATAGTCCTTGGTGGCAGCAGTACTGATAACACGACAATCCTAGCACCAGCAGTCTCCCACATAAAAATAAAAGTTGTCATACGTGAATTCCCAGAACATGCCTGGTGTTAGGGTCACCATTTTTAGTCTGGGCAGACTATAGCTGGTCAAGAGAAAATTTAAATTTTCTTCAGTTAGGAGAGCAGTGGGCTATGGGAACTTCATAACAACTGCACTATGGGCACTATCGTTGCTGGATATTAATTTAACCTGCTTCAGAAGGATGTTTTACCTTCGAAGTAGAATGGTGGAGGAGAAAAAAGGACCAGGATATAATCTAGTAATCTGCTTGTTCAAACAATAGACATATTTGGAGTGTATTGATCAGTTTTACCGCTGCCCTGGCCTCTTTGAAACCAGAGAACTGAATAAGTGATTGTGGAATAGGAATGCCAAATATGAGAATATATCTTGCATCCTGGCAGCTGCCGTCTCCTTTAGATCTATTTTAAATAGCATTATGTGTGAACCATTTATATACTTACTGGGTATATTATATTGTGGGTTGTCCATTAACAGCAACCCACCTGAAAAGGGTGACAAAGTGATCAAGAAGCCAAATTGTTAATCCAATTATAAACTTTCAATGCACATACTCCATGGTGGTAGGTTATCAACAGGGAAAGTACTGCTATTTGGCAGATGAAAAGCTTGGAAGAAACTTTCCTTCCACTTCTTTCTTGGCATCATACTGAATGGATACAAAATCTATAGTGTCTTTTCCCTGAAGAAGCAGATGCAGTATTAGCTTCATTTGGAGTCAGAAGAGGAGCTTGTACCTCAGAACTATTAATGCTTGCATCATTGTTATGATGAATGCATGGCTGGAAAGATGGTGCAGGAAGGAGGGCTTTAGATTCCTGGGACATTGGGACTAGCTCTGGAGGAGATGGGGCCTTTACATGCCAGATGGGTTGTACTTGAACAGAGCCGGGACGGAGTTCCTTGCGGGACGTTTTGCTAGTGCTGTTGGGGAGGGTTTAAACTAGTTTGGCAGAGGGATGGGGACCCGAGGGTAGACTCAGTTGGGACAAAATCAGAAATGAAAATGGAAGGCAGAAAATTAATGGATGAGTCTGGAAGACAGAGGAAACAAAGGCTAGAATTTTATTTTATTTTTTTTTAAGAGTTTGGCAGTACTCAAGGGTATCTATTTCAATGCAAGGAATATAGCAAATAAAGCAGATGAACTAAGGGCACAGATAGACACGTAGCTATAACAGAAGGATGGCTTAAGGAGAGACAGGAATGGCAGCTCAATGTTCCTGGTTACAGGGTTTTCAGATGCGATAGGGAGGGGGATAAGAAAGGAGGGGGAGTGGCAATTTTGGTCAAGGAAACTATTACAGCTGTGAGGAGGGATGATAGGCATATCTCTGAGAAGTGCAAGAACAATAGAGCAGTAATAATAGGGGATTGTAACTAACCCAATATTAACTGAAATAGTTTTATTGTGAAAGGAATTGAGGGAGCAGAATTCTTGAGGTGCATTCAGGAGAACTTCTTTTGGCCAGTGTTACGACCAGGTGAGAAAGGTGTCTAGGGGTCTCTCTCAGCCTTCACCTGGTCTTACCATAACAGGATTTAATTTTAAACACACCGTGTTTTTAGCTCTCCCTTGGTGAATCCTTGTTCACCGTTTTCCAATTATAAGGCAAAGACTTTCTTAGGTTTAAAGAAGAAAAGTTGAAATTTATTCAAACTTAAACTCTAAGTCATTTGCGCCTACAGATACACAATGCGCTCACACTAGCATGCATATGCGATACACACATGCAAATAGAGATAGAAAAGAGCAGAAGAAAAATAAAGTGAAAGGTTTGAGGCAATATCTAAAGAGTTTTTGTTACGGTTCTTCAAGCTCACTGTAGAGTCCTTGATTGTCGGTAGATCTTGTTTTTCGTTGGAGCCCATTATTTTTCTTAGACCTTGTTCGCTGTAGGAGACTTTTCTCTCGTGGGGTTCATGTGCCTTCAGTGGATTCAGAGGCTTGTGAGAAAGAGATGGGAGCAGACAGGAGAGATCTTCTCAGTCCAGGAGCAAACAGACACACTGAGTTCAAATTCTTTGTACAATTCAGAAAACCCAGGTTGCTAAGCAGGTTAGTCATGTGACTAACTGGTCTGACCATGTCTTGGATTGTATCACCTTAGCAGTCTCTGGAATGTTCCTCTTACACACAATACCTGATGATCAAGATCCATTTTGGGTTGAATGTGTCAGGGAATGGTCCTTTGTCCTTCCAATCACCGTCTGTTAATATGCAAATGTCTTTTCCAGCCATGGCTGATCTGTTTAACGAGTCCTTTCTTCACTCCAGTAACAGTTTAAAATCAGTGTTCATGTCAAAATTAATGTGCCTCATCTTTGCAGGTGAGGGCCTAGCATGACACCAGTATGTAGCAAGTCCAACAAGAGAGGGTGCAGTTTTAAACTTAGGTGAAGGAAATGAGGATGGGCAGGTGAAAGGAGTGGCAGTGGGAGAGCATTTTGGGGGTAGCGATTATAATTCAGTCAGTTTTTAAACATAATTATGGAAAAGGACAGAGACAGAACAGGAGTTAGAGTTCTCAATTGGGGCAAGGCCAATTTTACTAAACTGAGGAGTCATTTAGTGAAAGTGGACTGGAAACAGCTACTTGAAGGTAAATCAGTGTCAAAGCAGTAGGAGGCATTCAAAAGGGAGATTCAAGGGGTTCAGAGTAAACACGTTCCCACAAAGAAAAAGGGTGAAATGGCCAAATCTAGAGGCCCATGGATGTCAAGGAGCCTACAGGGTAAGATAAGGCAGAAAAGGAAAACTTATATCTGACACTGAGAACTCAATACTATAGAAAGCTGAGAGGAGGATAGAAAGTGGAGGGGTGAAATCAAAAAGGAAATTAGGAAAGCAAACAGAGGGCATGAAAGAATATTGGCAAATAAAATCAAGGTGAACGCAAAGATGTTTTATCAATACATTAAGAGTAAAAGGATAACTAAAGAGAGAGTAAGGTCCATAAAAGACCAAAAAGGTAACCTATGTGTAGGGGCAGAAGTTGTTGGTATGGTTCTTAATGAATACTTTGTATCTGTCTTCACAAAAGAGGGGGACGATGCAAATATTGTAGTTAAGGAGGAAGAGTGTGAAGTATTGGATGTGATAAACATAGGGAAAGAGGAAGTATTGATGGGATTAGCATCCTTGAAAGTTGATAAAATCACCAGGACCGGAAGAAATGTACCCCAGGCTGTTAAAAGAAGCAAGAGAGGAAATAGCAGAGGGTCTGACCATCATTTTCCAGTCCTCTCTGGACACAGGTGTGGTGCCAGAGAATTGTACCTCTTTTTAAAAAGGGAGTGAGGGATAGACCAACTAATTATGGGCCAGTCCCTCTAACCTGAGTAGTGGGCAAATTATTGGAATCTATTCTGAGAGACAGGATAAACTGTCACTTGGAAAGGCACAGGTTAAATCAGGGATAGTCAGCATGGATTTGTTAAGGGAAGATCTTGTTTGACCAACTTGATCAAATTTTTTTGAAGAAGTAACAAAGGAAGATAGATGAGGGTAGTGCAGTTGATATGGTCTACATGGATTTTAGCAAGGCTTTTGAGAAGGTCCCACATGACAGATTGGTTAAAAAAATAAAATCCCATGGAATCCAGGGAAATGCAGCAAGGTGGATACAAAATTGGCTCAGTAGCAGGAAACAAAGGGTAATTGTTGACTTTGAGATTGGAGGGCTGAAGGGTTCATTACTGGTCCCCTGCTTTTTATGGTATATATTTGGACGTAAATGTTGGGGGCATGATCAAGAAGTTTGCAGACGACACAAAGATTGGTCGTGTGGTCGATAACGAGGAGGATAGCTGTAGGCTGCAGAAAGATATTGATGGCCTAGTCAGATGGGCAGAAAAGTGGCAAATGGAATTCAACCTGGAGAAAAGTGTGAGGTGATGCATTTGGGGAGATCAAACAAGGCAAAGGAATACACGATTAACGGGAAAATACTGAGAAGTGTAGAGGAAGTGAAGGACCTTGGAGTGAATGTCCACAGATCCCTGAAGGTAGCAGGATAGGTCGATAAGGCGGTTAAGAAGGTATATGGAATCCTTTCCTTTATTAGCCAAGGTATAGAATATAAGAGCAGGGAGATTATGCTGGAACTGTATATCTCATTGGTTAAGTCACAACTTGAGTATTGTGTGCAGTTCTGGTCACCTCAATACAGAAAGGATGTAATTGTACTACAGAGGGTACAGAGGAGATTTATGAGGATGTTGCCAGGACTGGAAAAATGCAACTGTGAGGAAAGATTGTATAGGCAGGGGTTATTCTCCTTGGAACAGAGAAGGCGGACAGGACATCTGATCAAAATTTTGTACATTTCAAAGGGCCTGGATAGATTGGAGGTGTAGGGCCTATTCACCTTAGCAGAGACGTCAGTGACTAGGGGGCATTGATTTAAAGTGATTGGTAGAAAAATTAGAGGGGAGATGAGGGAAAACCTTTTCACCTAGCGGGTGGTGGGGGTCTGCAACTCACTGCCTGAAAGGGTAGTTGAGGCCAAAACCCTCAACTCATTCAAAAGGAGTCTGGATATGCACCTGAAGTGCCGAATCTGCAGGGCTACAGACCAAATGCTGGAAGGTGGGATTATGGGTGGATCATTTTTTGGATGGCGCAGACATGATGGGCCAAGTGGCCTCTTTCTGTGCCTTAAACTTCCTATGATTCTATGATTGTTGGCATGCTATTCTTTTGAAAGGACACAATCACTGTTTAGGGACACACCAATTGCTCAAGGTATCAAGTGCTTAAGGAATTACCAGAATGAGTTAACACTTCTGGAAAAGAGAGAGAAAAGAAGGATGAAACTGAAAACAATAAAAAAGGAAAAGCTCCAATGTGTACATTTGTCAAGTTCTATACAGCAACACATTTCCTTGTTAAGTGCCACGTGATGGCTCACTTTTGAACACAATTCTTTTTATAAATACAATCACATCAGCCAGAACTTGCTGGGAAAATAATGGTAAGCTCATGGCACTCGCCCATATTCTTTCTTTTGGGCCTCCTTATCTCGAGAGACAATGGATACGCGCCTGGAGGTGGTCAGTGGTTTGTGAAGCAGCGCCTGGAGTGGCTATAAAGGCCAATTCTGGAGTGACAGGCTCTTCCACAGGTGCTGCAGAGAAATTTGTTTGTTGGGGCTGTTGCACAGTTGGCTCTCCCCTTGCGCCTCTGTCTTTTTTCCTGCCAACTACTAAGTCTCTTCGACTCGCCACAATTTAGCCCTGTCTTTATGGCTGCCCGCCAGCTCTGGCGAATGCTGGCAACTGACTCCCACGACCTGTGATCAATGTCACACGATTTCATGTCGCGTTTGCAGACGTCTTTATAACGGAGACATGGACGGCCGGTGGGTCTGATACCAGTGGCGAGCTCGCTGTACAATGTGTCTTTGGGGATCCTGCCATCTTCCATGCGGCTCACATGGCCAAGCCATCTCAAGCGCCGCTGACTCAGTAGTGTGTATAAGCTGGGGATGTTGGCCGCTTCAAGGACTTCTGTGTTGGAGATATAGTCCTGCCACCTGATGCCAAGTATTCTCCGAAGGCAGCGAAGATGGAATGAATTGAGACGTCGCTCTTGGCTGGCATACGTTGTCCAGGCCTCGCTGCCGTAGAGCAAGGTACTGAGGACACAGGCCTGATACACTCGGACTTTTGTGTTCCGTGTCAGTGCGCCATTTTCCCACACTCTCTTGGCCAGTCTGAACATAGCAGTGGAAGCCTTACCCATGCGCTTGTTGATTTCTGCATCTAGAGACAGGTTACTGGTGATAGTTGAGCCTAGGTAGGTGAACTCTTGAACCACTTCCAGAGCGTGGTCGCCAATATTGATGGATGGAGCATTTCTGACATCCTGCCCCATGATGTTCGTTTTCTTGAGGCTGATGGTTAGGCCAAATTCATTGCAGGCAGACGCAAACCTGTCGATGAGACTCTGCAGGCATTCTTCAGTGTGAGATGTTAAAGCAGCATCGTCAGCAAAGAGGAGTTCTCTGATGAGGACTTTCCGTACTTTGGACTTCGCTCTTAGACGGGCAAGGTTGAACAACCTGCCCCCTGATCTTGTGTGGAGGAAAATTCCTTCTTCAGAGGATTTGAACGCATGTGAAAGCAGCAGGGAGAAGAAAATCCCAAAAAGTGTGGGTGCGAGAACACAGCCCTGTTTCACACCACTCAGGATAGTACATAAAAAACAGCAATTTGTGGCTGAGAGTCGCAAAACATAACAAATAACCAATTGTTGGGCAATGTGCTTGTTCTGTGATTATCCAGTGTGTCAAGAAATTGCTGGATTTGCACCCTAAATACAAATTAAGCACATTGCAGAAAGTTAGAGCTCTATTTCACAGTGTAAGATCCCTGTTAACAGAGTGATTAATGATCCTGGCATGTTACTCAAACTCAAAGAACCAGAAAGGGAACAACAAACTGTGGAGTCACACTCCTGCAGGTAGCAAATTGTTCCTAGATGCATTGAAATACTAATTTATTTCTTATTTTACCTTTCTGTTGCTTTTCCTATCTCCCTCACTCTATTTCTCTTTAAGCTTCAAATTTGACTTTAATTCATCCTATTTCCTTCCCTGTCATTCACTGTTTTTGTCTCTATCGTTAAATTTAACTGGTTAAGGAGATACACTATTAGTCCTGTCATTCACTCAGATTCCAGATGCCCTGTTGATCCCATTATCAAGTTGCACTCCCAGCAACTTCCAGTGCAAAAAAAATTGGAGCCGAAGGGTGGAGAAAAGAAAATCCAACTCACAGCTCACATGGCAAGATGCCCTGCTCCAGCAAATTCTGGACCGTTCTGTTAAATATTGAAAAGCTCCTCAATCCACTAATCAGCAAAGGATCCAAGTAACTAGTGGAACATACTTTCATTTTGTGAGGACTAAAAGTATTCAGCTTGCAAGTACTAAGATTTTAAAAATACCTGAGGCTTATCAAGTTCAATATTGTCGTACTTGAAGATAAACTTGAGCTCATCCAAACTGCCTGCATCTTAACTTGCACCAAGTCTCATTCACCCATCACCCCTGCTCGCTGGCCAAAATTAGTTTCTGGTTGAGCAACAACTTGATTTTAAAATTTGCATCCTTTTTTCAAATCCCTCCATGGCATCACCCCTCTACATCTCTGTAACCTCCCGGGATATCTGTGCTCTTCCAATTCTGACCAAGCTTTTGGTCATCTTCTCTAATATCACCTCATGTGTTTGATAACAACCCTGCGTAGCACTTGAGATGTTTTGCTATGTTAAAGACACTATATAAAAGCAAGTTGTTGTTTCTGCATTATCCAACTTCATATACATTACCAGTGAACCTCCTATGGCATCACTTACACGAAGTTGGATGATACACTGTTACATAAATGACAGAAGTGTCATATGATACAAATGCACATTATATTGCTCTGCTCAAATGGAGCCAAGTCTCTTTATGACCACATAATCAAACTGCTGTTAAGGAAACAGGCTCCAGCCAATCAGAGTTTGCCGTTTAGTCAAGGAATTTAGCAGATTGGAATGAGTCAGTCAGTTTCAGTTTGTAGCTCCGAAGCACCCAGCATTAATAAAAATTATAGCTGTAACAAAGTATTATACCTGGTGCAGACTTCAGCACATGCTGATGTACCATTTCTGAGAAGTGATGGTACTATCACACAATTGTCTTTGTCCCAGTCACATTTCAGAACTTCAGACTATTATATCTTGGTATAATGAATGTTAAAAATAGTACTGTTGAACTAAAATTAGTTTTCATGGAGTTAAACTCATAGGTTGCTGGGATAGATTAGGGTCCAAATCAAGCGGTTGCACCAGCGATCTGGTTCAATGAAAGGTAGTTTAACATTCAGTGACTGCTCACGCTCAAAGTTCCAGCAAAAATTCTATTCAATTGCATTCAAGCAAGGATCATTACTGGGGGTACTAAGGCAGCAAAGGACTGTAAGGAGGATGAAACACAGGAAAGAGTTTGGAAATTTGATTTATTGCAAGCAAGATGAACCACTAAAGTGGGATAAATAGCATATAATTATTCTGTTACTATGCAAAAACAAATTGTATTGA
This sequence comes from Heterodontus francisci, assembly GCF_036365525.1. Taxonomy (NCBI): domain Eukaryota; kingdom Metazoa; phylum Chordata; class Chondrichthyes; order Heterodontiformes; family Heterodontidae; genus Heterodontus; species Heterodontus francisci. The sequence goes on from NC_090384.1 coordinate 63,279,143, forward strand.
TGAAAATGAGTGATACCGATTAATTGTGGAATTAAAGTTTAACATTTTGTAACAAGACCTGTCTCATCAATTAATAACTTGGTCCAGGTTGAGAAGATCGAAGAAAAACATGTGAAAGCTGTTACGGACAGGTGATAAGGGGCATGGGTGGTTCCCACTGTTCACCTCCCGACTGACCACAATCGCGTTTTGTTTAAAATGATGAGTTACCCCCTGAGTGTTTAACTTGTCAAATAAACAGACAGTAACAGGTTTCCTTGTAGGTTTAAAACAGAAGATTATTTATTGAACAATATTCATTCCCCAAAACTTTCACAACATTCATACATGCATTCATTCTCATATACATTCTCAAGAGACGATAGATAGGAGGCAAAGGGTGAGAGTTCAAGGTGTGGTAGGTGTTCATGGTTTATGGTAAACCTGTTGAATCTTCTAAGTAGGACAGTCTCTTTTAAAGGTGCAGCAGGCCTGGGGTTTGTAGTCTTGAACTTGTTGAGGGATTGTAGATTTCTGATAGTTAAGATTTCAAACTGGAGGTGGCAGTCACTTTCCAGTTCTCTGCTGCACCAAATTGAAGTGTAGTATTAGCAGCAGGGCTGCTTCTTTCCATCGCCTCTCGCTGGACTGCTTTTCTATAATAAAAGCAAAATACTGCGGATGCTGGAAATCTGAAACAAAAACAAGAAATACTGGAATCACTCAGCAGGTCTGGCAGCATCTGTGGAAAGAGAAGCAGAGTTAACGTTTCGGGTCAGTGACCCTTCTTCGGAACTGACAAATATTAGAAAAGTCACAGATTATAAACAAGTGAGGTGGGGGTGGGGCAAGAGATAACAAAGGAGAAGGTGCAGATTCTCCTTTGTTATCTCTTGCCCCACCCCCACCTCACTTGTTTATAATCTGTGACTTTTCTAATATTTGTCAGTTCCGAAGAAGGGTCACTGACCCGAAACGTTAACTCTGCTTCTCTTTCCACAGATGCTGCCAGACCTGCTGAGTGATTCCAGTATTTTTTGTTTTTGTTGCTTTTCTATAATATTGCTGTGATCTCTCTCTCTCACTCTCCAGAGAGTTACCTTTTAAGGTCACAATTCATCATATTTGCATTTCTGATTCCCGACACATTGTCTTCTCTTCTGGTGTGATCACACAATTGACCAGGATGTGGAATCCACGGCCATCCATTATTGTCTGGATGAGTATCATTCTGTTATGATGAGTCTATTTCACACCTTCTTTGCCTCATAAGAAATCCATTCAATTCAGGAATGCCTCAAAGCTTTCAGCATGGGTGTAGTCTGCACCTCCTAGTCTGGAATGTATCCTTTTGTCTTTGAGACAGTGAGGCAATTTTTGAATGCACAGGCCAGTTCAACTGACCGATGGCCATTTTGCAGCACACTGTCCACTTTTTTTTTTAAAGGAAAAGTGCATTTCACATTGAATAAAGTTTGTAACTTAAAAGTAGGAATATGATATGGTTTTACTGGGCATGACAAAGCCATGAGCATCTGGTCCAGATATAGTTACATATCTGAATTTTACTATAGTGCAATTAGATATACAATGTGAATCAACTCCGGTAAAATGAAGATGCTCAGACTGTTTAAAGGACCAAATGATGCCACTGAATCTAACTGAAGGTTTACTTGCCACCTAAGTTATCAACGACTGGATTAAATTCTTAACAACTGGGTACAAACATATATATGTTGTGGGTTCTAACCGCAAATATTAATAACAGATGATCGATCCCACTGTAGTAAAATAAAACAGAAATGGTCAGCCCAGGAAGTACAAAATATTAAGGCCTGACATAAGTGTAAGAAACAACTATTTTAAAAAGCTTCTAAATGTTTTTTTTAATTTGAAAAGAGCTTCAGCTTTTAAGAACAATAAATTGATATGCCAAAAAAAAAAGTGATTGCAAAAATATCTCTGACCAAATAGATGATCCATCTAGCCTATCCCATAGAGTTATTAACATTAGGTCAAAAGACGCCTTGCCTCCTAGGTGTCATGTTGTCTCCTGGGAAAGGCAAACATCCAGATTAAAAAAGGGCCAATTAGAGGGAAAGAAAATCGGGAAATTTCCTCTCTGATCTTTGTAGACAATCAAAACTAGTCCAGGAGACCACACTGACCATGACTTATATTAGTTGATGTCTAACTCCTGTATAATACAATCTCCACCCCAGCCAGCTCTCTTTTAAATGGTTTATATTGAATCGGCAGAGATTGCACAAGTTAGCAACTTGGTCTACATGTCAACTATTCCCTGTAAAAAGAACTGCCCAATATCTAACTAACTTCTTCCTTTGCATAATTTGTATGCATGATCCTTGGTCCTCACAATGTATTACATTGAAACAATTTGCCACCGTGCAATCTAGAATCATCATTATTTCATAGGCCTCAAATTAATTTACTCAGGTCTACAGTTCTCTAAATTATATATGGATTCAGAAGCAGAGTAATCTGAGTAGCTAAGGTGTTATAAACTGGAAATCATTCTTGAAGCCATCCCCGAACCTATTTCTAAGCCTCAATATCAGCCACCATGAAGTGACCAGAACTAGACACAGCATTCTAAATGAGACAAAACCAAGGTCTTCTACAAGGGCAAAAAGGTACTGTGTGTTTCATTTAATAACAGATAGTCCTATGAATTTAGCCCAGTACCTTATTTGCTGTAACCGTAGGTATGAACAGCAACAGCAATAACAATTTGTATTTATAAAGTGCCTTTAATGTATTATAACTCCCCAACGTGCTTCACAGGGGCATTAAACAAAATATGGCATAGAGCCACAAAAGGAGATATCAGGACAGGTGACCAAAAGTTTGATCAAAGAGGTAGGTTTTAAGGACCAGCTTAAAAAGGAGAAAAATGAGAGGTTCAGAGGTTTAGGGAGGGAATTCAAGAACATAGAACCCAGGCAGCTGCAGGCACAGCCACCAATGGTGGAGTGATTAAAATTGGGAATACTCGGGAATTAGAGGAGTGCAGATATCTTGGAGGGTTGTGGAGCTGGAGGAGATTACAGAGATAGAGAGGTGTGAGGCCTAGAGTGATTTGAAAACAAGGATGAGAATTTTTTTTTTTTAAATCATGGCGTTGCTTATTCGGGAGCTGTAGGTCGGTGGGCACAGGGGTGATGGATGAATAGGACTTGGTACAAGTTTAAGACACGAGCAGCAAGTTCTGGATGATGTCAGCTTTACGGAGGGTGGAACATGGGAGACTGGCCAGCAGTGCATTTGAATAGTCATGTCAAAAGGTAACAAAGGTGTGGATGAGGATTTCAGTAGCAGATGAGGTGAGGCAGGGGCAGAGTCAGGCAGTGCTACAGAAGTGGAAATAGGTGGATCTTAGGTGTGGGCCTGTGACGGAAGCTCACATCTGGGTCAAATGTGACACCAAGGTTGTGAACAGCCTGGTTCAGCCTCCAACAGTTGTCAGGGAGAAGGATGGAGAGGTTGGCTAGGGTGCAGGCTTTGTGGCAAAGATCAAAGATAATGGCTTCCTTCTTCCCAATATGTTGTGGGATGAAATTTCTGCTCAGCCAGTATTGGATGTTGGACAAGCAGTCTAACAATTTAGAGACAGGGGAGGCATTGAGAGAGGTGGTGGCGAGGTACAGCTGGATGTCGTCAGTGTACATGTGGAAACTGACATAGTAGTAGACCAATCAGCCCCTTGAGCCTGTTCTGCCATTCAATTAGATCATGGCTGATCTCAGCTCATCTGCTGCTGAAACCCTCAATGCTTTTGTAACCTCTAGACATGACTACTCAAATGCACTCATACCTGGCCTCCCATCCTCCCCTGATCGCACTGAATGGCTGTGCAGGCTCAAAGGGACAAATAGCTTACTCCTACTGCTATTTCTCATGTTCCACCCTCCACAAACTTAAGCTCATCCAAAACTCTGTTTCCCATATCCTGATCCCATTCACTCATCACCCCTGTGCTCCCTAACATACATTGGCTCTCAGTTAAGCAATGTCTCCATTTTAAAATCCTCATCCTTGTTTTCAATTTCCTCTAAGCCCCCACCCAACCCTATAGCTCTATCCCCCTCCAGCCCCACAACTCTGAGATAACTGGGCTCCTTCAATTCTGGCTTCTTGCATATTCCTGATTTTAATCACTCCACCATTGGTGGCCAGGCCTTCAGCTGTCGAGGCCCTAAGCTTGGGAACTCCCCCGCTAAACCTCTATGCCTTTATACCTTTTTTTTTAATCCTTTAAAAACACTGCTTCAAACATTCCTCCTTGACCAAGATTTTGGTCATTTGCCCTAACATCACCTATGTGGTTTAGTGTCAAATGTCCCCTGTGAAGTGCCTTGGGATGTTTTACTACGTTAAAGGTGCTATATAAATGCAAGTTGTTGTTGTAAAATGGAAGCCTATACTGCTAAATGCAGTAGCAGAGATTGGCATTGAGCTTGGAATCAATGCTAGCAGAAACAGTGCACATTTTAAGAGTCTAATACGTAAAGAAGGAAAGCACTTGTATTTATATGGTGCCTTTCACATTATTCACATTGTCCCAAAGTGCCATGCAACCAATGAATTACTTGTGAAGTTTTTCAGCAAATGCAGCACCCTATCAGTCTACTCTTGATCATAAACAAAAAGTGATGGAAGGGGTCATCGACAGTGCTATCAAGCGGCACTTGCTCAGCAACAACCTGCTCACTGATGCTCAGATTGGGTTCCACCAAAGTGACTCAGCTCTTGACCTCATTACAGCCTTTGTCCAAACATGGACAAAAGAGCTGAACTCCAGAGGTGAGGTGAGAGTGACTGCCCTTGACATCAAGGCAGCATTTGACAGAGGATGACATCAAGGAGCCCCAGCAAAACTGGAGTCAACTAGAATCAGGGGAAAACTCTCCACTGGTTGGAGTCATACCTAGCACAAAGGAAGATGGTTGTGGTTGTTGGAGGTCAATCATCTCAGTCTCAGGACATCACTGCAGGAGTTCCTCAGGGTAGTGTCCTAGGCCCAACCATCTTCAACTGCTTCATCAATGACCTTCCTTCAGTGATCAGGTCAGAAGTGGGGATGTTTGCTGATGATAGCACAATGTTCGGCACCATTTGCGACTCCACAGATAACGTAGCAGCCCGTGTTGAGATGCAGCAAGACCTGGACAACATCCAGGCTTGGGCTGATAATTGGCAAATAACATTCGCGTCACACAAGTGCCAGCAATGACCATCTCAAACAAGGAAGAATCTAACCACCTCTCGTTGACGTTCAGTGGCATTACCATTACTGAATCCCCCACTATCAACATCCTTGGGGGTTACCATTGACCAGAAACTTAACTGGACCAGCCACATAAATACTGTGGCTACAACAGCAGGTCAGACACGAGGAGGTCTGCAGCCAATAACTCACCTCCTGACTCCCCCATGTCAGTCCACCGTCTACAAGGCACAAGAGAGTGTGATGGAATACTCTCAAATTGCCTGGACAGGTACAGCTCCAACAACACTCAATAATCTCATTACCATCCAGGGCAAAGCAGTCTGCTTGATTGGCACCCCAACCAGCACCTTCAATATTCACTCCCTTCACCACCGAGGCACAGTGGCAGCAGTGTGTACCATCTATGAGATGCACTGCAGCAACTCACCAAGACCCCTTTGACAGCACCTTCTAAACCCTTGACCTCGACCACCTTGAAGGACAAGAGCAACAGATGCATGGGAACACCCCCACCTGCAAATTCCCCTTGAAGAACACAAGAAATAGGAGCAGAAGTAGACCAAATGGCCCATCGAGCCTGCTCCACCATTCAGTACAATCATGGCTGATCTTGGGCTTCAGTTCCACTTTCCTGCCCGCTCCCCATATCCCTCGATTCCCTGCAAGACCAAAAATCTACCTGTCCCAGCTTTAAATGTATTCAATAATGAAGCATCCACAACCCTCTGGCCACACACCATCCTGACTTGGAATTGTATCACCGTTCCGTCGCTGTCATTGGATCAAAATCCTGCAACTCCCTTCTAACAGCACTGTGGGTGTACCTATACCCCAAGGACTGCAGTGGTTCAAGAAGGCAGCACACCACCTTCTCAAGGGCAATTAGGGATGGGCAATAAATGCTGGCTTAGCCAGCGACACCCACATCCCATGAACAAATTTTTTAAAATTCATATAGTAAGGTTCCACAGAGGTGCCACAAAGAGCAAATGAGATAAGTGATCAGATAATATTTTTGGTAGGGTTGCATAAATGATGTAACATAATGTCAAGTGACACAAGAATCAGTTACATTTACGTTCAACTAATTCAAAAAAGAAGTAGGAAGATATCTGGGATTTATAGAAAGGTTCACCTGCAGGAAAATGTACTTAAAATGACTTGAGGGAATGGGCACTAGCCTTTTTCTTTAAAATTGATTTTCTCTATTCAGTAGAATCTTGACACTTTATTAATGGTTCTATAAATAAAAACCTGTATTCAAAAGCTTTTTCAGTATATTGAACGGGATTCAGGGCTGTTAGGATTTATGTCTTGATTACATCTAGGCCATGTTGAAGTTCCCCTCAAGAGTCCTCATGTTGCATTTATTGATTTTTTTTCCCTTTGTCTTTGTCAAATGAGTTTCTCTTGCTCTCGCTATCTCAAGTGTTTTCTTTGTGCTCAGAGTCACTCAAGAAACAAAAACCCAGCTCTTTTAAAGCCCCACAACCCATACCACCAAGAAAAATAAGAGCGGTAAAATCATAAAAATGACAACTCCAAGCCACAGAGTACCCTGATTTGGACGATTATGCTTCCTGTTCCTCTTTATCACTGAGTTATAACCCTGGAATTCTCTACTTAAAACCATCATGGGAGCACCACAAGAACTCAAGGAGAAGGCCCGCCACCTTCTTAGAACAATGAGAGATGGTCAATAAATACAGCCTTGCCAGTGTCACGCATATCTAGAGATTTTTAAAAAATATATCCTCCTCATTTGCCATTCCCATACCTTGGTAATCTATTTCCCAATGCATACTTTTCTCCATCTATAAAGCTAGAACAACTTGGATAGTAACCTCTCCTCCTTTAGCACAAAGGACAGAGTAGTCCTTCCCCAACCCAACTCTGATAATGCAACAGCAGCCTATTATATTCAAATGGCCTTACAACTAATGCCACCCAATTTAGAGGGCAACATAATCCTGGTAGTGTTTGTAATATCTGAATGATTCGTATGTCAATCTCACCCCCTCCATGTGTGATAAATATATGCAGATCTAACCACCAACACCATTTTGAGCTCTGATGTGATAAATAATGTTAAGATAAAACAGGATTCAACTGGACAGAAATCTTAACTTTGCTGCAGTGATCTATCTAATGCGAACAGATAAAATTCACCAAACCGTAGGGCTGAATTTTACCGGCCCCTCGACCCAGCGGGTCAGCGGCAAGGGGGCTGGTAAAATTTTGCGGGGACAGGCCCGTCTCAAACCGCGATGTCGAGAAGGGCCCGTCGCATATTACCGGCGGAGGAGGGAGCTCAGTGCAGCCCTGCCGCCGCCTGGCGGCAGGCCCTTCATCTGCATATTAAAATGAACTTAGATTACAACCTAATAAACTTACCTGCAGCAGCGTACATCCCACGCCAATTTTACCGACTCCAAACGCAGCACATGCGAAGTTCCGAGGTGAGAACCTGGTGCAGAGGTGGGGGGTGGGGGGAGGAATAAAATTTTCAGGGTGGGAGGGGTGGAGGAGTGAGGAAAACATTTTTTCATTGGCTGTGGGGATGGCGGGAAGGGATTGAAGGGCAAAGAGTGCAAAGTTTGGGGTTTAAAGGTCGGAACTGTCAAGAATTTTTTTTGGGGTGGGGGGGGGAGAAAGAAGGAAATAAATGTGTCTGGTGATTGGGGAGCGGGGTGGAAGTGGCGCTTTGATGTAAAATGGACTGTTTCGATTAAAAGTTAAAGTCCTGGGTCCTTTAAAAATTAAAATCTCTGCTCAGGGCTTAAAGCCCTTTAAAAATGGCACCGGGCCTGCGCAGTGGCGCCAGATACTGTTACCGGGGAGGCGGCTGCCCCTTACACTGTTCTGCCCCCACTATTTAAATGAGCCCCCACACATAATATCGCAGGGGCTCCTCGGCGACACCTCAGTGTCGGAAGGCCGCCGAGTTGAAAACGTGCCGCCAAGGAGCGCAGTGCACGATTAAAATTCAGGCCATAATGTTTGTGGGAGATAGTGTCAGAATCAAAACTCATGAGCTTCCATTTCAAAATGAAGTAACAAATCAACTGGGCAATGAGGATGCATTCTAAGTCACTTCTCAGGAGAAAATCCACTTGTACACATAAAAAGGGTGGTGTCTCTAAAACAATGCCATATCCTCCTCACTGAACAGGGCACAGATGTTGCTGGGTAAAGCATCAAGTCTTCTGTTATATATCTCTCCTACAGTTTAGTTTAGTTTAGAGATACAGCACTGAAACAGGCCCTTCGGCCCACCGAGTCTGTGCCGACCATCAACCACCCATTTATACTAATCCTACACTAATCCCATATTCCTACCACATCCCCACCTGTCCCTATATTTCCCTACCACCTACCTATACTAGGGGCAATTTATAATGGCCAATTTACCTACCAACCTGCAAGTCTTTTGGCTTGTGGGAGGAAGCCGGAGCACCCAGAGAAAACCCACGCAGATAAGAGAGATAAGGAACTCCTACTAATAGCAGCTGACCACCGATTATTGGCACTGCTGGAAAATTTAAAACTATGAAACACATACTAAATGCTACATCACAGAACTTGAATTAATGAATTTAACTTTGCCAGCCTGCTAAGGTTAACAGCGGGATAAAAAAGCAAAATGTTACTGATGCTGGAAATCTTAAAATCAGAAAATAATGGAAACACAAGTTAGTCAGCCAAATCTTGCTGGAAATATTATGGCGTGTTAACGACACTGCCAGTATTAATGTGCAAATAGGCTAGAAAGTTCAGCAATTAAGAGATAGGCATTGAGTTGGCAAAATCTCCTGGTCAATTTATGCCACTCTGTCATTTGCTTCATAAAAACGGCACCTCACCTTCAGCTTCCCATTATTTTTAAGAACTTGCTGGATTTCTACATTAATTACCCTTTACATTTGCTTCAGAACATTAGGGCTGGAATTTAACAACATAAGTAACTTTGTCAATGCAATGCCAATGAAGCACCCTGGCCCAGAGAGGCAACAACTTAAACTTTTCAATTTTATTTCTGAAGGTTGTAAATTCTTGAGATTTTAAAAATGTCATTTAAAATCTTCACGTTTTTCTTATATTGGCTTTATATCTCATTTCTTTCTATCTCTTCATCCAATCTTTCTTTCTCTTTCAATTTCTTTCATACCTGATTTAACCCTCCTACTCAGTCAGTGCTTCTCACTCAATCCTTAAATCTCATTGGTCAAGGTAATAAACTATTGGTCACACTGTTCACTATCTCCCAGATGCCCTCTTGCCCTCACCATGTTTTTATTAACTTGCACTTCCAGTATGTTACAACAAGAAAAATACAAGCTGAAGGGCGCAAGAAAACTTCTAATATCACGAGATGCCCCGCTCCAAGAAGGTCTGACCCACTGTTTCAGACGTGGATCTTTCATCACAACTATTCTATGACAGTGTCAAAAATTGTCAGAAAATTGTTCTAGGCACCCAGAATCAAAACCAGAACTTTCATTTTTCTAGCTACTTCAATTCTCTGAAACAGGTGCACAAAACCAGAACCAATGAGTTTTGGCATTTATGCTTTTTTTTTTAAATAAGCAACTACTTTTGTAAATCATTTTAAAAAAAATACCAAAAATATTTTTTGCAAAAAAAACTCTAATAAGGTATGATTGAGATACATTTTGTGTGATTTTATTTTGGGAGTCTTTAACATTGATTAATTAATCAATGATATATGTTTTTCTGGACAAATCAGATAATTAGAGGAGAATAAATTATTGAAACTTTCAAGTGGCCTGATGGTTCTCCATTTCAACTACTGCCCCCGCGTCCCCCCCCCCCCCACAGACATGTATGTTTGTATCTTTTTCTCCCTCTCTCATTGGACCAAGTTCCCACTCTCTACCTATACTCCCTCTCATAAGACTTGGCCCAAATACTCCTGCTCCTGCATTTTGCCTGGTATAAATGGTGAAAAATACATGACTGAGAATTAGTCTTTTTATGTGAAAAACATTTGTTAACACAACGTGCAAGACCAGTCTCCTTTAGAAAGCAGGCACCTGGTATCTTACTTCCTCTTAGCATGCAAATTTTGCCATCAGCAGTTTCCCAAAATAAAATCACACAAAATGTGTTTTTTCCCCTTTGAACGTACTGAGAAATTAGAAACTTTCCTGCATAGTCTTACAAATTCCCGCAAGTACTCAATTTCATTTTCCTCCTCATACCCCTTTTCCTTACAACCTATAGGATTTTAAAATCAGGCTGGCATCACCTAACCACTAATACTTGATTCATCTTATGTCCTCCTATTCTTTTCACGTTTTGGTCATGTTCTCCTGCGCTATGGACCTTATATCTTCAAGTCGGTTCCTCAATAAGATATTTTTCACCTTCCTCATTTAATGTGAAGGAAGAAATAAACTATGCGTAGGACAGCTGAAACTATTAAAAGCACTTAACAGTCTTAAACACCACTTCAAATATCTTCAATTGAAGTGTTAATAAGTTCATGCTAAAGAACATCAGCCATCTTGTTATTGCTTAGTTCAAAGTTTGATGTCACTTTATTTAATTAACTGCACTCATTCATTTCACGAATTAAATTAATTATAAACATAATAAGATAATGGTCACTCATTTACAGTTTTCATTGAATAAATTCAACATAATTCTGACATTTAATCCACACTAAAAATCCCACAATAAAAATATAAATTCAATTATTTAATACCATTAAGTAGTAACCCCAATGTACTGTATATTACATGGCATGGCCCAGTCTCATTATAAAATAGCGTACCCTTCACTTCACCATGAATTTGGGTGTGTTGAGTGGAACAACCTTTACAGCTGTATTCCTAAAATGTCCTATTCTAATAATGTCACAAGGTTTGTGTAATTTTTGGTCGTTGTGACTCATTAGCACTGCAAATTAAAATCATCAGCTCAGATTGTTACTGAATCAAACTGATGGTTTGGGAGAAGACTGTTTTCTAGCACAGATAATATCTACTGATATTTGGCACTAAAGTTAAAATATAAGTCACAAGCTATAAATATTATTGAAATGTATGATTGCTTAACTCTGTATTTGGCCATTATCCCAATATTTGAATTATTGATGAGCAGGTTCTTCAAGTAGTCACAAAATAGAGCTTTCAACAGAAAGTTAAATGATTGATTATAATATCCCAGACTAAAACTTTTATTGATATGATGCTAAAATAAAATTAAAATTTTTGTACTGTATTATCACAAGTAGGCTGCCCTGATCTCTGAGTGACAAAGCCACAAGCGGGCTATGATCAGTGATACAAATTGGTTACATAGGAATATCATATCTTGGATATTGTCCTTATATATTTGTTTTGTGCCACTGATGAGCTGAGGAATTAAAAAGTGATAAAAAATAAATAAGAACGCTGCAAAATATGTGGGGAATAAATTCATTGGTGCTTGGAAGTGCATTCCACACTTATGAGTGAAGCCCATAAGATGTGCTCATATCAGCCCTCCTCAGCTAGGGGTTGAGTTCTGTACTCAGTGGCATGCTGTTGAAGATACCATAGTTGTACATGTCACCATAATAAGCAGCCAAGTTTTTTCTTTTACAAGCTATAAAAAGAAGTGTCATAGAACAGCGGGATACAAGTTTGCACCGAAAATATGTACAAAGACACACACTTCCTTGTCTCAGCTGTACTGCTATGAGAAAACCTTGAATGGAATCCTGTTGATCTCTAATGAATGATGCAGAGCCAGTTTATACTCCAATAAACTGCCAAAAAAGCCATGGATGCCGAAAGAGCTAAGGGACAACATAAAACTAAAAGAAAAGGCATACAAAAATGCAAAAACTAGCACAGTTCCTGCAAATGGGAGATATACAAAGAACAACAAAAGACGACGAAACAGATGGAAGGGCTACAAAAAGGGAGTATGAAAAGAAACTTGCAAGGGATATTAACTTTTTTTGTTGATTTTATCAATCATGCAAGGAAAAAAAAGAGGGTGGGCAGGAGCAGTGTGGGCCCCTTGAAGACTGTAGCTAGATTTGGGTAATTAGATTTTAGTTTAACTTGACCATTTTTATACTGTATCCACTGCAATGACTAACAAGGTGAAGGAAGCCATTTTAATACTAACAAGTGACCAATGAAGCCATGTTGTATCCCGTATTAAATAAGTAGTAGCCCAACATGAAATAGACTATTGTAAAAGTAATGATTGAGTTATAATTAATGAATCAATAATCATTTTAGAAAGAATGGGTTTTCATTTTAAGTTTGTTAAGTTTAATTACTATAAGTTTCTGTGTCTGTGTGAGAAAGCGCAGTTTCAGCTAAATGTGTTCAAACAATGAGACCTTTTGGATCCTTGATAAAGCCTATGGGATGGTACATCGTGGCCTTCGAGAGTCTGGCTTTAAAGAAGAGAAAGGTTGTTTAAGGTCAGATTAAGATAGCGTGAAAGCACCCCATCGTATTCTACTGAGCCCAGGTGGCCATTAGTGAAAGGCATAATTAAGAACCAATTAAAATTACCTTGTAACAGCTAGAGACAATTATTATATTTACAGGAGGTTCACTCGGAGGTGATGTTATGACCTTCCAGTGGTTAAAAGCAGGAGTCCTGTAAGGATTCACTGTGCAGAAACAATAGAGGACCTCAGAGGTAGAAGCACCTACCATCAGCCAAGTTCTCTGCCTGACAAGGAATCAAGACTGAAAAGAGAGGACTGCATCACTCTACAACCAATACTCAACCAGGAAGCACACCCGCAAGAGCTGAAAGTTATATTCTCAAGTTTGTCAAGTATAATTCTAATTTTTGTTAAGTATTATTTTACTCTAAATAAACTTTCTGAACTTATTAATCAGGTATCTTGTAGCGTTAATTGATTAAGTCTTCCCGTGATAGACTATCTGCAACAGACTTGTGACTGACATCAGTGATACTGTAAATGAAAAATAAGGAAATGGTGGAATAAAAGCAAAATACTGCAGATGTTGGAAATCTGAAATAAAAACAGAAAGTGCTGGAAATACTCAGCAGGTCTGGCAGCATCAGTGGAGAGAGAAACAGAGTTAACGTTTCAGGTCAGTGACCTTTCATCAGAACTGAACATGAAAAATCATGCAAGAGTTTTATATTTAATCACCAGTGGCACAACAGAAGTCAAGAACAGAACTGAAGCACCCAAAATTGATAAAAAGATCTTATTTTTTCTGATGTGGTCAACCAGTTATCTAGGGCTTTATATAGGTTTAGCATAATTTCTACCACCCTGTGGTCTAGGCCTCTAGATAGGACACAATCATATATTGTACGGCACATGTAATAAAATTATGTGCTTGGTCTGCAATGATCCTTGCTATTTTGAATTAGAATTTTCAGTGATACCTTTCCTGTTAGAACCAATGTCTTATTATAAATGCATAGCACCAGCATTGCTACCACAAAATCCAAAACAAATCTTGGTATCTCACAAGCAACCCAGTCTCTCTGAAATGGTTCCTGCCTCTCTACACTGCAGCAATACAGTCCCAACCACATTACTTCCATGCATTGTCTGGAGAAACGAACTCAAGGTTTATCTAAAACCCTGGGACTCTGATGCCAGCCTGGATGGTCTACAAGACATAAACATGAAATGACATTTGCCATTTTCTATGTTCCAAGCAATGACCACTCCCTTACAGGAGTCCTTAACATGTTTACATTGAGCCTGCATTGATAGGACATTTTATATCATTAGTCCCTACAAATCTATTTGATCAACAATGTTTGTTGACATCAGGAAGCCTGTACATTGTGTGTGTGGAATTTATTTCACTTAATAAACATGTAGGGATCCCATACATGATGCAAAACCTTGAAAATAAATGTCTTCAATTTAAAGGTTACAATAGACTGATCTCAACTGTTGGTAATGACTTCTCTTAGTTTGTATATAGCATTCATTTGTAGGAACGTGCAATAGCCGTAAAACTGTGGAAATTAAATGCAGATATAGGATTTACTCACTGGTATCAAAACCCAATGGAATCTATTCATGAGCAAAAAGTAAGATACAGACTGGATGCACATAATTCTGAAGATAGAGATCATCTATCTACTTAACCCAATATTAATTCAGATTTATTTTCTGTTCACTGCTTTTTAAACAGTGTCGTTTTTAACTATGAGCCTAAAAAGGTGAAACTTTTTTGGAAATCAACTCTCTTTTATCTAAATATTTATCTAACATCTAAATATTATTTCATTAAAACAAGAGATAGAAAGAAAAATAATATAATGGAAATGCGAAATAAAACCAAATATGAGAAATAGAGTCAGCACCTAGAAGAAAACAGAACTGGTTAACATTCCAGGTGGGATCGTCATGAAGACTTCGCATGAAGAATCCTGCCCAAAAATATAAAACATAACTTTTTCCTTCAGATGCAAGAATAGCCACAATTTTTGAAAATATATTTATTTTGCCCTTCATGGAAGACATACGGGGCCTGATGTCAGGGGCGTATGCGGGTCCCGAGTCTGCACAGGCGGCAGTGGGACCACAGTGGCAATTTTCCTGGCGGTCTGGATGTCCCTGCTGCCGATCCAAATTGGAGGGCCAGAGCTCTGCAGTCTCGGCAGTGCCACTGAGATGGCCACTACTGAGACTACAAAGAAAAGACGGCACCTCCATTTTGAGGTGCCCTCGCAGGGGAGGTAAATAATTTGTTCCTGTGCTGGGGCCAGGCCAGCGAACAGAGGGGAAATAAATCCAGCAGCGGTACCAGAGGCACAGGGGCGGTCACTGCCACCGGGGGCCCCCCTCCTCAGGCCATGGTGCCTCTGGATACAATGGTCAACCCAGAAAGCCACTTAGAAGTCGCCTCCACCCACTTAAGGGCTTCAATTGGCAGCAGGCCAGGAAGGCTGACCATGGCCTTCTGGCTAATGACTTAATTAGGTGGAGGTGGGATGGTGGCAGGATCCTCAACATCCCCCCCCCCCCCACCTGATTAAATGCTCTCCCCACCTTCAAACTTGCCGTGGGGGAGAGCATAAAATCCAGCCATCTTTGTTGATCACATATGCTGAGTTCTTACATACAGAATATTTTTGATCGTGTTCAATTTTGTTCAATGGTAGATGGTGGGAATGTGCTAGGGAATATGGGATTAATGTAGGATTAGTATAAATGGGTGGCTGTTGGTCGGCACAGACTCGGTGGGCCGAAGTGCCTGATTCAGTGCTGTATCTCTCTATCTCTAATTTTCCAGCTACACTCAGCAAGTTTGTTTGCGTTTTATGCTGTAAAAGGTTTACAACTAAATCCCGTCGCATCATCAATGACCCAGAATGAAAACTTCATCTATAATTACTGAATGCATGAAATTAATGACTGCCATATATGTGACAGCTAAAGAAGGAAAGCCACGACTGGATTTCTGGACGTGTTTGAGTGCATCTCTTCAGACAATGTCAAAAATTGCCCAGGTATGCCTAGTCTATAAAAAGTATGGCAAATCCAATCTGTCCCATTAGTCTACCAAACATCAGCAAACAAAAAAAGTGATGGAAGGAGTCATGAATGGCGCACCAAGTGGCACTTGTGCAAAAATGCTGAGTGAGTTCCTCCAGGTCCACTCAGATCAAGACCTCATTACACACTTAGTCCAAATATGGACACAAGACCTGAATTCCAGAGGTGAGGCGACAGTGGCTGCATTTGGCATCAAGACAACATTTGACCAAGTGTGGCACCAAAGAGCCCTAGTAAAACTGAAGTCAAATGAGGGTCAGGGGTAAACTCTCCAGCAGTTGGACCCATACCTGATACAAAGGAAAATGGTTGTGATTGTTGGTGGCCAATCATCTCAGTCCAAGACATCACTGCAAGAATTCTTCATGCCAGCATCAAAGGTTTAACTATCCTCAGTTGCTTCACCAATGAGCTTCCCTCCATCATAAGGTCAGAAGTGAGGCTGTTGTTACAGATTGCACAGTGTTCAGCTTCATTTGCAATTCCTCAGATAACAAAGTAGTTCATGTTTGCATACGGGAGGACCTGGGCAAATAAGTGACAAGTAACATTTGCTCCACAAAGGTGCTGGGAAATGACAATCTCAGAACCTAATCACCTCCCCGAGTCATTCAATTGTACTGCCTTTGCCAAGTCCCCAACATCAACATTCTGGGGGGGGGGGGGGGGGTCATTGACCAGAAACTTAACTGGATCAGCCACACGAATGATCTGGCTAATACAGCAGGTCAGAGGTTGGGTATTCTGTAGACAACGGCACACCTCCTGACTCCCCGAAGCTTCTCCACCACCTACAAGGCACAGGTCAGAACAGTGATGGAATATCCTGCACTTGCCTGAATGAGTACAGTTGTAACACAACAAGAAACAGGACACCATCCAAAAAGCAGTCTGCTTGATTGACACTTCACCCAACCACTAGCCTAAATACTAGCCACAGTAAGCACTGTAGCCACTGTACAATTTAGAGTATGCACAGAAACTTGTCATAGCTTCTTCACCATCATCTCCCAAATCCACAACCTCAACCATCTAGAAGGACAAGGGCAGCATGAGCATGGGGACACCATCACCATCAAGTCACAAAGTGTCCTGTCTTGAATACATATTGGCATTTCTTCATTGTCACTAAGTTAAAATCCTAGACCTCCTGAACTAACATTGTAGTGGGTGCACCTTTACCACACTGACTGCAGCAGTTTAAGAAGGCCCACCACCACCTTCTCGAACAACTAGCAACGGGCAATGAGTATCAGCCTTATCAGTTAAGCTCGCATCCTGAGAATTCTTTAAAAAAAGATAGTTTTGGTAAGTTGCAGACTGCTCTACAGAAATGTGGGCTTGACTTTATAAATCTACGATCTCCAGGGTAGACAATGCTGCTGTGAAAATTGAGTGGGAAAATATTAAACATAATGAGCAAGATAAAAACACATTTATTCCTTTAGATATCCACGTCATATTGCACATAATACTACACTTAAAAAGAACTATTCTGTCATGTCTTCTATTAGTAACTTTGTGGAAGGTTAATGGCAGATTTACAACACTCACAAATCCAGGAAATCGTATTTGAAGGAGCTCTGTTACTTTTAAACATGTTGACATTAAGTGGAATTTAGAACTTTATCTCAACTGAACATCAAGCGTCTCAAAGCTTAAAATTCAACTTTTTGTAGAAGGAATAATCTTCAACCCATATCAAAAGGTTTAATAAAGTTTTTATTTTCCAAATTAAATGCCTTACAGAGGCTTGTTTGATATTTTTCCAAGCCATCTTGCCCTCCTTGCCTAATTTCAATCCAAATTTTCTCTATAAACACATGTGCAGCGTCCTGAAAAAAATCAAATAGGTTTGCAAAAGCTATTATTTTAAATGCCAGAAAAAAAAAGTGATTTATCCAGCACTGTGCAACTAAATGCAGATCACTGCACTTTTCAACCAAGCAATGTCAAGTTAAAGTGAAAAATGACCAGATACCTTGAATTTAGCAGAAAGAGCATTCTTTGGACAGCAACCACAGATCTACATTAAAATAGATCTCCTTTTGAGAAAAAAGTCCTTCTGCAAAATGAATTTGTTGAGCTCAAGAGAAAAGTTCATACAGGTAGACTCACCATTTGACAGGAGTGCCTTGCATGACAAATTCAAGGATTTCAAATTCTCCAATAGTGTATCTGAATGCTAGTGGCTACAAACCAAAGAATCAAGGAGCTATGATTTGATTTGATCACAATGGAAAGAAACGTTTTTCAAGTTGTCATTTTGCTCCCTGAGTAATGCAGGGGAAAACAAAAGGTTTTCCATTTTTTGGGAAAAAATCTCAAAAAGAGAAAAATGTAATTGGATAGAACTTGGTCTTCATAGATTTCATGCAGTTAAAAATTTCAAAAAAAAATTTAAAAATCAAATGCTTTGATTTCCATCCTGATGAGAAAACTTTGGGGAGGAATATGTCAACCAAAGAGAGGAAAATAACCAATGGATGTAGTTCTAGAAACAAAAGCCTATTGCCTTGGAAAACTGGTTGAAGTCCAGAAATTCCATTAAAATTGATTTATATTCAATCACTAAAACAGTGGCCTTTGACATTCAGCTATAGTTAAGGCATCTGAGAGATCAGTGTTTTGAAGTGGCAAGTCACCTTTTTCTACTTTTTTTATGTTGGCAATTATAGTGAGTACAGTACCATAACAAAGAAAGAAACTAATTTAAAACCTTGGCAACATTAATTAAAACCACCTTGAGGAAAGTTTAATGTGGCAAATAATTCCATAAAAATGCAGTTTATGCTGTTATGAGGTTGGGTTAAAGTGTATTGCTGGCACACAGCAAAAGGGAGCTTTACACTAAAGGCCTGCTACCCGACCCGAACCCAACGGGACCCGGTGACGTGTCGGGTTCGGGTTGGGTCACACTTCCGGGTCCGGCATTTGGGCTCAGGTCGGGTCGGACCGGATCGGACAAACTCTATCACCGCCTCAGGTAAGTGACTTTAATGCTAATTTACTTTTTTACTTTAAAGGTGGTTTTTACTACAGTTACTTTAAGCTTCTGCAGGTAAGGAACAAAGTGAAAAATGGAAGGTAAATTAACTGATCGTCGGGTCGGGCGCGGGAAAAAAAATGGAAGGACTCGGGCCAGGTCAGGCTGGGGGTCGGATGGGGTTCTGTCAGGCTCGGGTCGGGTCTCATTTACAGAGCCAAGCCAGCCTTTACTATACACTCTATGTAGCTGTGCTATTACTGATGTGACAACATTTGGTCACTGAATACTCCAGGTGTAAAATAATTCCATTTTCTAGTACTGATATCATTCAGCTTGAACAGTACAAGAAAAGACAGTTATTATTTATAATTTGGCTTGTTATATGCACCTTTAGGCCCAGAAATCAGATATAAAGTGTCTTACTCTACTTTGGGAACCAATTACAAATCTGTGGATAATTCTGAACACTGAATTTACTTATGAAGATATAAACAAATTCAGCACCGGTTTAGTAGAACCAAGGTTTAGACATATGCATTTTTTGTTAATCTGTTTATCTGTCACCAACCAGCTCACATCCTTCTCACACTTTCTGTATGGAGTAAGGTTTCAAAACATTTGAACAAAAGCAAATTGTGCTTATTTTAAGTGTGATTAAGTAGGATTATTTCAACAAACTAAAAGTTACAAATGGCTACAAAGAAATAATTACTTGGATGCATTTACATGAAAGCAAATACTGTATTGAAATTATCAGGGAACTTCCACTGTGACTCTAGAGGTGTTCAATATAATGCAAAAAAGAGTCCTAACCAATATTACCAAAAATAAACACACTTTGAATAGCTTTAAAGAAACACAAACTAAAAAGCTTCCCCATTTAGCATTTTTTAAAAATCTGTTGCCTCTGTGAGCTGCCCTCTCTCTTCCACGTGTACTTCATGGCAGGTGTCACTTTCTGTCTTGCAAGATTTTCATGCGAGACAGTTACTTTCAGGTCAAGGCTTATCAGCAAAATGTCTCAACACTATGTTTATCTAAGAGTGCATGATTATTTCAAACACACAATTTGAAAAGGCAGGGCTATAAAATTTTCTAAATGTAAAATGAAAAGATTCATTTATTGTTCCAAACAACATGCACTGATATAGGTTACAGTGCAAGTGTTGGTGCAGCTGTAGTCAATTCAAGAAAAAGGAAGCAAATTGAACTATTAGTACTAAATAAGAGTATTTTTTTTTAATGTCACTGCTCCCTTCACTCTCCCTCTGCAATAGAGCTAAAATTTGGTATAGTTCAGGTTGGTTTTCTACTCCATAGATTAACCACTGTGCAGGAATGCCAAGTGGCAGTCAGGTACCTCTCCACAATGAACAAGAGACAATTAGAGGAAAAATAAGTAATTACGGGCCAACATTGCAGTTCTGACAGCCAGCACAACACAGACACTGCTAAACATCTGTAAACAGGTAAGTCATTGACATCTTGGCTATTGAGTTTACAGGGCAGAAAAGATAATTGGTGAGCGCAGGAAGGGGAGAAGGAGAATACAATGCACAAAAGATTCCAGAATTTATTTGAATTATCCTTTTACCAGAACAGATCTTAAGTTTAAGCAAACTACATGTCAAATGCTTGTTTTTACATTAAGTTAAAAACTTTCCAGTGGCACACCAGAAAGCAGATTATTTAAATGGAGAGAGGTTACAGAATCCTACGGTACACAGAGATTAGGGTGTCCTGGTACATGAATCACAAGAAGTTAGTTAGTATGCAGGTACAGCAAGTAATTAGGAAGGCAAATGGAATGTTGCAAGGAGGATGGAGTATAAAAGTAGCGAATAAAGAAAAAAAAACTTGAGAGAGTGCAGAGCAGGTTCACCAGAATGTGGCCTGGGCTGCAGCATTTCAGCTATGAAGAGAGACTGGATAGCCTAGGGTTGTTTCCCTTAGAGCAGAGAAGGCTGAGAGGGGACCTGATTGAGGTATACAAAATTATGAGGGGCACTAATAGGAAGCAACTTTTTCCCTTAGCAGAGGGATCAATAACCAGAGGGCATAGATTTAAGGTAAGGGGCAGGAGATTTAGAGGGGATTTGAGGGAAAAAAATTTCACCCAGAGGGTGGTTGGAATCTGGAACACACTACCTCAAAGGGGTGGTAGAGGCAGGAACCCTCACAACATTTAAGAAGTATTTAGATGTGCACTTGAAATGCCATAGCATACAAGACTACGGGCCAAGTGCTGGAAAATGGAATTAGAATAGATAGGTGCTTGATGGCCGGTGCAGACACAATGGGCTGAAGGACCTGTTTCTGTGCTGCATAACTCAATGACAGCTACTTAGACCAGGACATAGTTGATGCATATGGACTAGGAAAGTCCAAGATTCAATACTAAATTACCTAGTCTTAGCTTAGGCCATGATAAGAATGTTCAGACTCCTGCTGGAAATGCAGGTGGTGTGAACTTTGGACAAGAACAAGATTTGGTTTGGCTGTGAAGTTCCCTTGAATCAAATAGTTTGCTGACACTCATACGAAGAATACCTATTTAGGGGAAGGTACCAGAGGTCAGCTGATCCCATGGAACCATAATCCAACAAGGAACCTTCAGGAGATTTGACCCTTTTTTTAAGCTTATTTTCAAGGCTTCCTCCAATGGCCCAATGGGCAAAGACACCTCCTGGTCTGATACTAAAGCGATATTGTGACTGCAACTTCAATTTCGCCAATGTTTTCTTCCCCTCCATTCCTGAAGGTACAACAGATAATCAAAATGGCTAATAAAATGTTAGCCTTTATCTCAAGGAGGTTGGAATGCAAAAGCGAGGAAATGATGCTTCAGTTGTAGAGCCTTGGTCAGACCCTATCAGGGGTACTGCATTCAGTTTTGGGCCCGAATTTCAGAATATATATGTAGAGCACAGGTTTACCAGAATGATTCTGGAGGTTAAAGCATTATATAATGAGGACAGGTTGCATAAATTATGTTTGCATTCCCTTGAGTTTAGATGGTTGAGGGGTGATCTAATCGAGCTGTTTAAGATGATAAAGGAATTTTAAAGGTGAATATAAAGAAACTATTTCCTCTACGGATGGAATCCAGAAAAAAGGCATAATATTAAAATTTGAGCGAGGTCATTTAAAATGGAAATCAGGAAATACTTTTTCCACACAAAGTGTAGTGGAAATCTGGAACACTCTTCCCCAAAAAGCTGTGGGCACTGAATGAGTTGAAAGTTCCAAAATTAAGAATTCACAGATTTGTTTTAGTTAAGTGTTATCAATGGAAATGAATCAAAGACAGGTAAATGGAATTCAGGTACAAATCAGCCATCATCTATCTGGTGGAAAAGTCTCAAGGGGCTGAATGACCTACTCTTGTTCTCATGCTCCTATGAAAAGAAAGAAAACAGCTGGTGGTGCAAAATTATCATTGTGATTAAATGAGCAAGGGCAAGTCTAAGTAATGGCAGTTGCTGTATGCTACCTAAACTTATTTAATCACTTTCTTTTCATGTGAAGATAAAAACCAGAGTTGGCCATTCATACCCTTGAGACTGTTCCACCATTTAGTTAGATGATGGCTGATATGTACCTGAACTCCATTTACCTGCCTTTGATCCATTTCCACTGATACACTTAACTAAAACAAATCGATGGATCTTAGTTTTGAAAATTTCAATTGGCCCAGCACCCACAGCATTTTGGGGGGAAAAGAGAGTTCCAGATTTCCTCTACCCTTTATCCAGAAAAAGTATTTCCTGATTTAAATTTTAAATGGCCAAGCTGATAATGGTTCAGTGAGAGAAATACGGCATCTGTGACCTAACTGAAAAGAACAAGCAACTATGGATCGCTTTAACCAGATTGAAGGAGTGCGAAATTAACAGTGCAAGGACTGAGAAAGAAGCGTAAATTAGAGTGGGTGAATTCAATGCCAAATCAGGTGCAAAAGAGAAACAAAGGGAGGGAAAGAAAGATGGGATTAAAGAAAAATAGAGAAAAAAGGGGGGGAAAAAAAATCAAAATTTTAAATTTTTACATTAGAATCTCCAACAATTAAAACCTGAAATGATGAGACTCCCTACTTGTAATGGTTAATTTTAAGCGTCAGAGAGGTTGTTTGGCAGCACACTATTACACCGTTACAAGGGTACTTAGACGGAAATGGACACGATTTAACTGGCTGTAGCGCATTTAGTTTGTATCTACCATGCATATACAGAAACGTCTTGGCATTCAATGTATTTCAATGGTGAGGCAGACAGAGATGGAAGCCATTTTTGCGAAGATAACAGCAGAGTGCACATCACGGGCAACTCTGATTTCCACATTTAACTGTGCAGCTTCCCTCACCTGAAGTTGCTGCAGCATTTGGGCATAAATTATACCAATTAGCCTTGTTATTATGCAAATTATGGCCCAATATATTTTATGAAATAAATAGATGCAATTAAAGTTGAATGTCAATGGTGAATAACGTAATTGTCAGTAATTGACGGTTAACACCAACAACCAGAACACAAGTGAGCCTTCTGAAAGATCCTTATATACAGGAGGTATGACCATCAAAATGACAAATATTGATCAGACCAGTTGCAATATGACTGAAGACTGTAAATGAAATAGCATGCAAAACTCCAACAGAAGTGCAAGAGCAGACTGAAACTCTCCAGATTTACAAAATCTGGTGAGACTGCTATTCTCATTTGGAGGACAATATCTAACAATTCAGATATTTCTCTGGTTTCAGTCATGAAACAGTAGAACTGGCATTATCAGTTAAGCTTGCACTGAACTCAACAGAGTGTTCAATTTTGATTTAAGACCAAAATAATTGATTAAAAAAAAACAATCTTATTCAACCCAACTGTCTCTGTAGAAATGGCACAGCCGAAATGCACTGCTAGCAGAGAACTTCCAGCAGCCAAACCTTTATGTCTTCAATGTCACTTTATGCAACTTTACAAATTAAATCTGCACAGTAAACAAATACATTTGAAGCTGCAGTTTTTTTAAAAAGTCCCGCTTGAATGATTAATTGCAAAAATCAATAAGCGATCAAAACAACAGACTACAGATATAGTGGGCATGATTCATGTTCCTGCTGGAGTCCATGAAATCAAAAATGTGTTGTTCTCTTTGTGTTCGGTAAGCAGATCTGTTCTGTTGCCATTAAATTCCAGTTTACATCGAATATCTCAGTCTCTTGAAATTTTAGTGCACCATTCCTTAGAGCACCACTGACTCCATCCCTCTCCCCAGCAACTGTCTGAGATTGAACCAGACTGTTCACAACCTCCGTGTCACATATGATCCAGAGATGAGCTTTCAACCACATACACATGTTGCCACAGACAGTCAATTCTCACCTCTGTAACATTGCCTGTCTCTGATCCTGCCTCAGCTCATCTGCTGTTGAAGGCCTCGCCCTTGTGTTTGCTACGCCCAGACTTGACTATTCTAATGCGCTTCTAGTCAGCTCCCACATTCTACCCTCCGTAAACTTGAGATCATCCAAATCTCTGCTGCTCACGTCTTAACTCACAGCAAACTCGCTTCCATCAATGATTTCAAAAGGAAATTGGCTGGGCACTTGAAGGAAATAAACTTGCAGGGCTCCAGGGATAGAGAAAGGGAATGGGACTGACTAGATTGCTTTCTAGAGAGCCCAGCATGGATTTGATGGGCCCAGTGGCAGTAATGACTATGACTCAAATCCCATTCGCCTGGCACCCCTATGCTTAGTGACCTACACTAGTTCCCAGTTAAGCAATGCCTTGGTTTTAAAATTCTCATCCTTGCTTTCAAACCCCTCCATGGCCCGCCCCCTCACCATCTCTGTAATCTCCTCCAGCCACAAGCCTCAGAGATATTTGCGCTCACCCAATTCTGGCTTGACTTGAACACACTATATAAATACACATTGTTGTTGTTGTTAACAGTTCAACCATTCTTGCATAAATGAAATGCTGATCCCCTCAGAACTATATATGTAAGCACTTTATGAATAGAAATTTGACATAACACACAAATATTTCAAACTGATTTTTCCAAAGTTTTATACTGTAAGGTTTGCTTTAACAAAATAACTGGGCAAGTTAAGCTTATATTGACCAATTCCTAGACATGAGTAAATTAATAAATGACACCTACTTTTACAAGCTATGCTGGGAAGCTTGAAGGAGGTGTCATCTTGTCACTTGGGAGTTCAAGTGCAACAGTTCCTTAAACAACCTGCTCAAAAAATTCCGTTCGACATCTGCCATGCTAGTCATTGGGAGATCCTTAATGTACTGCAATGGAAACTTTTTATCCCCCTCTTAAATATGAAATATTTAAAAATTCATGTCGATTACATCATTGCACAATTCTGTTTATGAGCATTAAGTCTCATGAGTCACTTTACTGGATGATGTGTTCACAAGAACACATGCCAACCTGTATTGCTACATATATTCTATTCTAAGTGGAAACATTTAGCATTGGAATAAAAAGTATATGCTTGGATAGACAAACTACAGTCAAAACAGTTTGATTACAAACTCACACTGATCAAAATACATGGACTCATCTTGATGAAACAAGGTTCAACAGAAAACAGATTGGAGGCTCCAACAAAGCTGGTTGCAAGCGGTAAGCTTTCCTCCAGGATTTCTTAGATATCAAGCATTAAAAGATCAAACCTATTTAGATCTATAACCAGATTTCACTGTGGGAAGAAAAATTTCACTGTAATATTTCAAGTGTGTGGCTTCACCCAAACAGGTTTTCAACGAGATTCTACTCCGTTTAAATTCTAGATTCCCTCCGGGTACGTAAATCATTTCGCTCAAAAAATGTAATTTGCGTATGTCACTCGAAACACGTAGACAACATGACGGCACAAATGAAATTCTAGTATTTATTTTTGATCGAGATGTCCCTCGGCAGGTTTGAACTCCATTAACGTTTAATTCGAGACCAGAAAAAGTTAGCTATATAAATAAGAAATTATAATAAACTACTATTGCAATAAGGATCCCTGCATTACGCTTATAAATAACGCCAACGCTATGAACTTTCAAATTATACACTGCTGGGCAAAGTCAAAACCGCCTTTTAAGTGCAGGTGTGTTGCAGTATAAACCTACTCATTTGCGTGAAAAATGGAAACGAAGATGATCAAGTATGACTAAAGCTTATTTCCACGTCTCTGGGCCCCAGCGGGCAGGTGTTGGTATATGATGTGTGTGTGTCTCGTAGGAGTCGCTAGAGTTAATAGTGATCGTTTTTAACCCGTTACCTTCTTCACTCCTCCCCTCCTGGCAGGCTGCGTTAGTGGGGCTGGGGCTGCGGATTCGAGTCGGCACACAGTCTCGACAGAACGTATGGAGACAAGGCAGCAATTTGGGCTCGCGATTTGTAAGCTCCTTTCTGCAAACCAAGCAGGTCCTCAGCAGATTGCATTCGTTATCAGTAGAGTTACTCTTCCATTCATTCTCGGTTTCATTAGTGATAACGCTGTCGACACCACTTTGGTCCATATTTCTCCTGCTTTCAAAGCAAACGTTTGACCTTTTTCACCACCCCCCTACGCGCAGTGCTGATCTCAGTTGGAGGATCCCTGAATGACACTGCTGTGAAATGTTGCTCTTTTAAATGACATCATTCACCGAGAGAAAAGGAAAACAAGTCAAACCGTCAGTAACACCAAATGTGTGTGTTGTTAAGCTTCCCAGTAAAGCTCATTCTGTCACTGCATATTCAAGGTCTCAATAAAATCACCCCCTGTAAGCGTCATGTCAGCTAATGGGACTGGTTGAAATGTGAATGACGTACTCGATCGGTAATCGGCAAATCAACTGCGACTCACTCAGTAAATAGCAATTAAAGCACATAAGCAATAATCCGGCTTTTAAAGTTAGCGATAGAAGCTGTAACGTGGACGTGATCAAGAAATACGGCGCCAGAAATAAAATTGCACATTTTTTTTCCTCTGTCTGCCAGGACTGTAGTAGTTTATTGACCCAATATCTGTTTTGGGGTTTTCTCGTGACTAGGAAATGGAAGAATTCATTTTCTACAGCGAACCGTTTTCTACAGTTCGTTTTGTTGGTCAAGAGATTTTTTGATAAGCAGGACACAACAAGGTTTATTTTGGGGGGTGGGGGGCGGCTGGAATCAGGAGGGGACAGGTATCATCCCAATGGATTAGTAATACAACAAACTGTATTGTCCTATGTTTTGATTGACACTTGAAATGTTCCAAATAGCCAACCGCTCAAGTTCCAAGATAAACTAAAAACAATAATTAGGTACTTTTTTTTAATGATGTGTACCTTGCCTTTATTATTTTGTATTTAGTTAGCTTGAAAAGAAAGACTTGCATTTACATAGCACCCTTCACGGCCACAGGATGTCCCAAAGCACTTTACAGCCAATTGCAATCTGATGAAATGCAGCAACCAATTTACACACAGCAAGCTCCCACCCACAACAGTGATATTGACCAGATCATTTGTTTTAGTTATGTTAATTGAGGGATAACTATTGACCAGGACGCTGGGAATCATTTCCCTGCTCTATCGTTATCAGAATATATTGCTATATTTGTGTTAACCTAGAACCTAGATCTTCTGTATCTTACTGAAAAGAAACATGTCATTTGACCTTCATCAGATTGCAATGGGTGTCACAATAATGTCAATGGCCTGGATTTTGCTGTGGTAATGACAGCAAAACTGTCAGCATTCGCCATCAGTACTCCATTGAAACTGACAGCAACTTATGGGAGTTCAGACAGTGCTGAATAACGCAGAAAACCAGAAGTTAAATCAGTGAGTCTAGGCTCCTCCATAGGGTGTGCTATAGAGGTTCCAACAGACTGCTATCTCCCATACATTCATGAATTGATGAGAACATCCACTCTAATGTTGCTAGTCTTGCTGCAAAAACCTAAACTGGCTGAATGAGTGTAATTGGGTTTTTAATGGGGTGCAATAACTTTATAATTACTGCTAAACACCCATATTGGCCCTGAAAAGCTAAATTTTTCCTTTGGAATGTCAAATTTCTTTTACATGTGTTTTTAAAAATAAAAACATTATTTTTAAAAGTCCATTTATTTTAGCTTCAATCTTAAAACATTTATTCTGTTATCTGAAAACCTATAATACTCATCTTTTGTCTGCCTGGACTGTTTTAATCAGTCAGTTTAAGCAGCACGTCTGTTGCTGGGTTGAGTTGGTGCCTATTGCTCAGAGAGGCACATGGGGCATGCAGAGTACTGGAGTGCATGAAGCATGCGCAGTTGCCAATGGCGGCAGTAGGGTTGGGGGAAGGGAGAACAAAAACAGCGGAAGGTAAGGAGAGGCCGAAGTTACCATGGTTGGAGAGATTGTTTCTGTGAGGGATGGGAGTGGTTTAGCAAGATCAGGATGGGGATGGCTTGGGAAGAATGCAGAAGTTTTAGAAAAGCTGACAGATGAATTAAAATATGTCAGCATTGATTCTATGGATGAAGAAGACGGTAACCATCTAGAGCCTCCATCATTTCTACACAGTTTAACTTCAATGAGCATGCCACCGCACAAACTTAAACTCAAGGAATGAGCAGTATCATGTTGCAACAAAACAAGATTAGTAGTTAGGTGGCTGTTTTTTTTCCAATGATACAAGGAGGGATACAGTTTGGAAGGAAATAGAGTGTTTATTCCTCAAATAATAGAGCCCATCAGATGTAAACCTGCCTTTTCAACTCAAGAGAAAACAGTTCCCAATTAGACTTTCATATTCTATGACTATAAACTGGCCACATGGCCAGATTCTTCACAAAATTTGTATTTATATTCCTAGGCCTGCTTTTACACACAGACAGCATTATGTAGCTTTTTCCAGAGTGAGAAGCTTTGATTCTGTTCAAATCTTTGGTGAAATAACTAGAAATCCTGTCTTTAAAGAAGAACTGTCGCAATAAAGATGCTGACTTGATCCCAAATGTTTTGCAGGTCTCTGCCGGTCTAAATTAAAAGTGAAGGCTTTTAAGTTCTTTTAACTTCCTGGTTTACTGTGTGTGTATACACTTCAATTTCAGTGGTTGCCCTACCTACTTGCTAACATCACTGCTGCATGCAAGACATCTGCTTAATTTGGCTATTTAAACAGCCATAGGGAAAGGTAAATTGCTGCCAAGATCGCTAGATCTTTGGGGGCAGCTTTCTTCGACATCAACAGGATGAACCTCTGCTTTGCTGCTGACTGCAAAATCAAAGTTTAACTTCCCCAAGGAAAAAATGATCACGGAATACAGTGGGTAGATGAGAGGGATTAAAAGATCAAAGGATTTCAGATGGTATCTTAAACAATGAAAGCAATACTCTTTACAATAAATAATTTCATTTGGATTCAGATTATAATCAGTTTTACCAACACATTTTATTTTAGAATATATAAAGCAGTGTTGTTCATATAAATAATTTGGTCAGATTAGTTGTGCTGCAGATAATGCCTGGCATAACTGCAAAGTTTCAGGATTTTAATCTGTTAAAAATTAGAGAAATGAAACTTCTCTCCACTGTATAATAGTCTGGTGCCTTGCTTTCACATGACAGTCAAATACCAAAGAGTTCTGGTGAAAGGTCACAGACCTGAAACATTAACTGTTTCTCTCTCCATAGATGCTGCCAGACCCGCTGAATGTCTCCAGCATTTTCTGTATTTATTTCTGACTTCCAGTATCTGCAGTATTTTGCTTTTGCACAACCAAAGAATATCTGATCCTATGGAAATACTAACTTCTATTGTTTAGTCTGCAGTCTGGAGCAAAGCTGTGATGTTTAGTTGTTAAAGTGACAGGCCATTCGGTAGTTGCAACACACAAGGAGAGTACTGCACATGTGCAGCAAACCTCAGGCACTGGGGCCCTCCAGGCCTTAGGAAGAGGACAGCCGTCAAAGTCATCAGAGGCCAAGGGGCAGCCTAATGAACAACCTGCCTCCAATCCAGCTGCTAGCACAGGGGTCACACCTTATAAAAGAAAATGAAAATGTATAAAGAAAAGCACACTTGGGGGCTTCATAGGTGTTTGATATTTGTTTTATGTTATAAAGTTCTGTCGTTGAACTTGATATTCATGGTTGGAAAAGGCTTAGTCTTTAATGCCTTAATTGAGATGATACTTTATCCTGCTCCCTTATTGGGCTGCCAGTGTAGCCACAGCCCTCCTTTGGTAAGTGTCTTAGATGTGCCAGAGTGTATGATTAAGCTGGGCACTAGGCATAGAATCCAAATAGAAAGGAAAGGAAGGAGATGACAGACTGAATGCATTGAGGAAAGTCTTTGAATTCACTAAGAGATCATCATGGTGGCTGGAAGCAGGTAAATGAGTGAATGATGGGCTAGGGAGACAAGAGACAATGTGCCTGGCTTCTGATGCACAGGGTTCAAGATCCCGTGTGCCTGCTCATTAGCATCCTCCTTGTCTGTTGGAGCAGTGTTGTTCAATCATGTTCTCTTCATGCAATGCCTCCCCCTCTGCAGTGCCAGATAGACCAAGATATGTGAGACCCTTGCTGGGCATATTGCAGTGCTCCACCAGATTCATCCAGGCACTGGAATCTCATCTTCAACAGTCCAATGGCCTGCCAGATAGTTGCTCAGATGGTGTCATGGCAAGTGTTGTACCTCTCCTCTGCTGCACTACAAGGGTTCCTCACAGACCTGAGTAGCAATTTCTTCAATGGGTAGCCCTGGTCAGAGAATCCATCGAGCGAGGGGCCTGAAAATCCATGGCACTGGGTATTGTCAAAGTATGTAGGTGTTGTGGCTGCTTCCCAGGAAGCAGGCACTCACCTTAAGGAAATGCTTTCAGTAGTCGCAGACAGGTTGTACGTTGATAGAATGAAAGCCCTTCCTGTTGACGAAGGTGGCTGCTTGATCCATTGGAAGCTTGATGGAGTACAATCCATCACATCTTGCACCTGGAGGAATCCAGCGATGGCCCCAAAGCTGATGGCCCTCTGCCTGACTCAGCGTCAGTCCGGTTACGTATAGAGTTGCTGGCCCTTGAACAGGGAATTGGTCCCCTCCTTGATGCAGCGGGTGGGCGGCTGACTGGGAGACCCCTCCACCCCCCGCCCCACAGGTCTCTGGAAAAGATCCAGATGGATAAAAGTGCCACAGTGATCTTCAGGGCCACTCGTATAGGGTGACCACCAAATTCCTTAGGTTGCAACTCACCTGCAGCATGACACACAAGTCAGTGATGCCTCCCTGGAGAGCTTTGGTCTTTGCTCACATGGCTGCTTGGACATGGAGGTAGCAGAGTCATGTCTAGTACACTGGTGCAGGTGGGACCTTCTTGGCATGGCCAACCTCTCATTGTGGAGCTTCATGGGCAGGCATTTCTGGCTCCTGGCCCTTCTTCAGTTGGAGGTGCTGCATCACGCCATGGGGGCCCACAATGCCAGGATGTATGAGACCCATACCAGATGATCAGCAGGCCTCCAGAGCACTGTCCTTGCAGAGATTAAATTGCATTGGCCTCTTTACCTTTGCTAATCCTCGCAGCTTTTGCGCTAATGACCCACCCTTGCTGAGAGCCAGCCCTCTCACCCAAGTCCAAGTCCACCCATTGTTATGCCAATGTGTTATGTTGAATGATAATTTTCTTTGGTCCACTGACTGGAGATCTGAAATTTTTTTGAAAAAGACATTTAAAAAAGAAAAGCCTAGGATGGTCACATAGTTTGCAATATTATATCCTACACTGCAATGCTTGTGAGGAGGAAGATGAAATGTTTTCTCAGTCCCCAGCAAGAACCAAGACCCAGGAAGTTTAAAGGAACTACCTGTTCTTTCAGCAAGTAGAGAAATACTGCTAACTGCTGTGTTTGAATGACTGAGTGACTGTCATGCGACAAGCCCCTCCCCATCTGTGGTTTTAAGTTTGTGTTTCCTTTACAGCAAAGGAGAAGCAACTGGACGCTGACATGTGTGGGTCCCTCTCTCTCTCCATTCCAGCTTGAAATCATTCAAATCCTGCTTGTTGACTGATCATCTTTGCATACTCTGGCTACAATCAGAAACCCCATTGGAGGAAATCATCCGCATTGCTATCTCCAGGAGACCCAATGAACCAGTCATTTACATCTTCAAACTAAAAGCCTCAGGACCACTGAATTCAGCTAGAAGCAAGCCGAATCACCAAACTCCACAGACTGTATACCATTGCCTATGGACTCTAACTCAACCAAGCAACCTTTTCCCACTCTGTAACCTATTTGTGTGTGTGAAAACCTCTAGTGTGTGTGTGGGTGACTGAGTGAAAGTTGGCACGTAGTTTATTATTTTTAATAGTTCGGTTTAGGTACAATAAAGTTAATCTCTTTCTTTGGTTCTTGTTATGATCATAGCAAGTAATTCAAACACCTACTGAATTGGCCAATACATCCACTTTAAGAAAGAATTAAATCTGTCGTGGTCAAACAAGGAGAGGGAAAAGAGCTAAGCCCTTCGATGCCTCCTCACTTGACCGCGCAGAGTTCACAGCACTACGGGCTGACACTGGACTCCACTCCCACTCCTCCCCTATCCAACGCTTGTCATGGCAGTCTTCCCAGCATGGCACCGTGCTTCTGTGCCATCACCTTTCAATGGCCTGAGATCCAAAGGCACGCGAGGGCTGCCCACCGTCCAATGGGGGCTTTGAATTAAGCGAATGATCGCTATCAATTGCATGCAAGTATATTATAACTACCTGTTCGGCAATTCAAATGGCAGTTCTATCGCGTAAAGATGGCACCGTTGCCTTGGAGTTTTCTACTGCTGACTAAATCTGAAACAGATTACGGCATTGGATTTCTGGGGAGGTACATCCAACACTATTCTCCGGCCCGCCAGGCCTCCATTACTGCTCCAAACAGTCTTGCTAAATCCAGCCTTAAATCTGGTCGCCAGGTCTACAAAATGTACAATGAAAATATTTGTCCTTATCACATACCTTTAGATCCATGGCAACTACCTCCTTAAAGTCATATGTCAATGGAAGGCTTACAATAGATGTAGTAGCGTCCTCCGACACTTTTAAAAACAGATTTCACCCTTCTCACTAATCTCTATTAACCTTTGAGCAGGGTTTCTGACTTTAGACAATTTGTTCACCCTACTTGTCAAAGTAACTTTGAAACAATTTGCTTTTGTTCCTCTGTTACCACCTGACGCCATGAATATTTGTTTAACATTGATGAGAAACATCAGGCAGTGAGCAGGGGATATGATAATGTCTTGACTGAACAAACCAGATCCACTGACTTTCCAAAAATAATTGCCTTATCAAGCACTAAGTTTCATTTGTGCCTTTTTCATAGAAGGTTTACTCAACAGCAAAGGTATCTCACTAGAGACTACAACAATACTGGTAAGTGGCTTAGTCTAGCTACTTTACATGGAATTACAACTATCTTTAGTAACTTCAATGCATTGGCATCACCAAACAAAGTAAATACTACTTTCATACTCCTTAACCTTGCATCAATCCTCACTAGTGTCGCAAGGTAACATTTTAACCAATCTGTTGTACATACGATTGAACTGCAAGTATTATCTTGCACTGCACAGTTAAACAAGTTTGTGGTGAAAACATTTATCACAGGATTAAAACTTGTTGTTACCAATATAATTTGTACAAATTTGTCATTATCTTCATCCTCTGCATCATGTGTCATTTAGAGGATCCTGCCTCTGCTTTGGGTAATGCATTGCATAGTGATACATTTGAGTCACACCTGAAGCACCTATTAACTGTTCCTTGGGCATTTCTGGAATTCATTCATCTATTATTCCTGTTTCAGTTCTGTCTTCTGCTGTAGCTAGATCTACTAAAGGTACTTTCGTTTTCATTTAATTCTTCTATTGTATTGATATCTGTATCCAGTATCTGCCATATTTTGAAATGGTCCAATCATTGAGTCCTTTATTCTTTGTGTCACTGCAGAATGTTCCATTTGTTCTACAAAAGCTGAAGAAAATGATTATTTCCCCAGGACTTTTTTCAAACCAGCAGACATCTGATCCAACAGGGTTCCCATCTCCAAGAACTGAACACCAGTTAGAAACAGGAGCCTGTCTATGGAGACACCTTAGTGCAATCCAGAAATTTAAATGCAGAGCCTGTTAACAACTGCGGTAGGAACAACGCACTGTCAATTCAGTCCCGTCACTCCATAGGTCGCAGCATATTGTTAAGCTTTCACCCTAATCGGAAAACAGCCAAATTAAACACTCTAGTAACCCAGAATGGAACAGACCAAGCCAGGTATCTTTAGACAAAAACAAATTAACTATTTATTAAAAAACTAAGTTTTAAACACTATTAAGATAAACCTATGTCTAAAGACCTTATATCTTCTTACTTTAATCTAACTCCCCCATTCACACACAGACACTCAAGCATTAACAGTTAAATGGTTTTAAAAGTGGAGTTTTAAAAAATTCTGTCTCTTAAGAATAAACAAAATCAGAAAGTCTTTGTGGATTACGTTGCTGGTGAATGAGGTCTTCTAATGTGGAAATAGTCAAAGGTCACTCGAAGTCTTCCCAGGAATTTGATGAAAATAGACCTTCAGTAGATAGGCATTCAACTCTTCTGCTGCAGTAGGCATGAAACGTTCTTTGAACGATGAGCACAGCAATACGAATGGTTTCTTGGAAAAAAAGGCTTTTCTTCTTTACTCAGGAAATTAACTTGGACTTCTAGCACCTTGTAGAATTTCTTTCTGAGAGAGAATAAAACAGCTCCTTTTTCTTCAGTACATCTAACTGGAAAGTCTCTCCAAACTAACTGGATTCAGCCAGTTTCTACCTGTTCCACACAAAGCCTAGTGGAAACCTTATCATGTGACTTCTCTCTCTCCCGCCGTTGCCCAGGGTAACAAAAATGCAACTGCTGCACATTGTGTCTCAGGAATTCCAGAACCTTCTCTCCCTTAAAGGTGCACTGTTTTTAACAGAGTCTTAAAGGCACACACACTGTTTTTAATCCAAGGAGAAAAATAATTACAGGTCCATGAGACCTCTGCCCTTGGCCAAATGAAATTCCATTCCTGAAATGCATTTCATTACAATGCAAAAAAAGAAGAAATTGGAAAAACACTAAGATTTTTTCGTATTCAAGCACCATTCACTCCGCTAATAATTTACAGCATTTTCTTTATACCATCACTATCCATAGGAGTTAACATGGTTAAATTCATGACAACGTGTCGGCAAAAGCATTATTTTCCCCCATAATTTACAATTTTGGAAAAAGGATAAGTGTTATAACCAGGTGAGAAGGGGTCGATGGGGCTCCCTCTCAGCCTTTGCCTGGTTTAACCGTGACAGGGTTTAATTTGAAAACACCATGTTTTTAGATCCCCCTTAGTGAATCCTTAGTGAAAGGTAAAGAAATCAAACAGGTTTCCTTAGATTTAAACATGAAAGATGGAAGTTTATTAATCTTAAACTCTAATTCGGTTAACGACTACGAATATGCGACGCAAACACGCTAGCATGTATACGCGATAAACACACACGCAGATAGAGACAGAAAAGGTAGAAGGAATAAAAGGGAAAAGTTTGAGGCAATATCTGGTAGTTACAGTCCTTTAAGTTCAATGTGGAATCTTTGCTTCCCGGTAAGTCTTGCAATTCGTTGGGGCCCAGTTCACGCTTCAACTTGTTCCAGTGTAGGATTCTATACTCTCTTGAGGTTTACGTGTCTTCCGTGTGTCCGATGGGTTGGGAGAAAATGAGAGAGAAAGACAGCCAAGTGACAGACTTGCTTGTTTCAGCTTCAGTTGCACACAGCCTTCTGAATTCAAACTGTCCTGTGACTAGTTCAAAAAACCAGCTGGTCGAAGTGCCACAGCGGAATGCAGCAGAATCATTTGACCAGCTGATGTAACCAGTCCTGGCTCTGTGGATTGTATCATCTTAGCAGGGCCTGGAATGCGCTTTCTGACACCTTCAATGTCTGGTGATCAAAATCCATTGGATTAATTGGAGCAGGGAATAGCCCCTTTTCTCCACAAGCAGCATCTCTTAGTATGCAAATGTCTTCCCAGTCTAATGTCTGGTGATCTTCAAGCAAGTAATTTCTTCACTCCAGCAACAGTTTAAAATCAATGTTCATATGTCAAAATTAATATGCCTCATTCTAGGCAGGTAGGGGTCTGCATGACACCTCCACACCCAGCTGAATGAAATGCAATTTTAAAAAGAGCTTTTCATTAAAAGGGACTAGAGAGAAGATAAGGACAGGAAACACACATGCATCTCTCTCATTCATTCAGAACCCTAACAATTGTTACAGCCTGTCTTTTCTGGGCAGCAAGCTGCTTTAAACACCCTTTTTGGCATCCCAATAAACATGTGGTTTTTGGGAAAGTTTTTCAGTTTGCACATTTCCATGACTGCCTAAGGTGTCTTTGTTCTTGTTGAGGTTGGCAGTGGGAGGGTTAGGTTTAATTAGCCCGGGGTTGGAGTTCGGCTCAGGGGCAGCAGCAGTGGGCAGTTCCATTCTGAACTTTTTTTCAGTGCTTTGATGAGTCATGCAAGGGCTTTTCATCAGGGGATTGCTGGTTCCCTTTTTTCTGGACTGTGGGGGAGGATTCTTTGCTAATCTTCCCTTTGTCCTCTGGGACACTCCCGCTTGCAGGTATGTGTCCAGATTCTACTGCATTCCCCTGTGGCACTTCGATTAGGTGAGGCATCACCCTCATGATTTCTCTGCCCTCTTGAGGACTTTCTTTGTCTCTGCAGGTTCCTGTAAATGCTGTTAGCCACTATGGTGGGGTACTTCTAGTGTCAGCATTTGCATAGGAGGACAGTAGGGGTTTTCATCTGGGATTCTTCCTGGACTTCCTTTAACCTGCCCTCTTGGCCCCCTTTTTCCCATTCCTTTCTAACCTGTTGCCAGCCTTGTGCCTGCCTGTCCCCTTTTGTTCTCGACAGGGGTTAGTTACGGTTCACCAGCACACTGCTGGAGGGTCCTCCAAACACCAATACAGGACTTAGGGGTGCAGATTTCACTGAAGGTTGGGGTCTCCCCTCAACCTGGCACATGTGGAAAACTCCTACAGTACTCCACCACATCTTTGCGGAGTTTTGGCCAGTCTTATGCGAGCTTTGGTTTTTAGTACACTGACATGTGCAGCCACTGAAATCTCATGGGCCATTCTTACTACTTCTCTCTGGTACCTCTGTGGCACCACTAACTGATGAACCATTGTCCACTCCTTGCTCTCAGGTCTCTGAGGAGAACTCCATTTCCTCATCAGTACCTCATTCTTTAAATAGTAGCAATCAGGGACCCCCTCTGCTTCAATTTCAGACTGGGCAGCCTGTACTAACTCTCTCAATACTGGGTCAGCTCGCTGAGCCTCAGTTAGGGAAGATTTATTTAACTCATTCCCTGGATCTTCTAACTTTCAAGGAAAGTCTCGGATAGACAGACCTTGTGGTCATCTGTCTGCAGTGTCAATTCAGTCTCCTCTGGGGGAGCTGGTTTGATCATGGCCTGATTCATTACACATTCAGGGAAACTACAGGGGACCGTCTCCTGCCACTTTCCTGTCTCTCTGACCTCCTGCGGTCTCTCTTTCACTACTGGGGAAGCTACCACCTTCATCCCTGCCAGATCATTACTTAGGAGCAGGTCAACCCCATCCACAGGCAAACTAGGGATAATCCCTACGTTCACCATTCCCGGAACTAGGTCGCACTCCAAGTGCACCCGGTGTAAAGATACAGGCATACACTGCCCTCCAATACCATTCACCACCATTCTGGTGTTTACTGCACTCTCTGGGGGAAAGGTCAAGCCTTTTCCAGTAAAAGGGATCTTGTGGCCCCTGTTTTTTAGAATTAGAATTAGAATATTACAGCGCAGTACAGGCCCTTCGGCCCTCGATGTTGCGGCGATCATCTGACCTACACTATTCCATTTACATCCATATGTCTATCCAATGACCACTTAAATGCCCTTAAAGTTGGCGAGTCTACTACTGTTGCAGGCAGGGCGTTCCACGCCCCTACTACTCTCTGCGTAAAGAAACTACCTCTGAAATCTGTCCTATATCTTTCACCCCTCAACTTAAAGCTATGTCCCCTCGTGTTTGCCATCCTCATCCGAGGAAAAAGACTCTCACTATCCACCCTATCTAACCCTCTGATTATCTTGTATGTCTCTATTAAGTCACCTCTCCTCCTCCTTCTCTCTAACGAAAACAACCCCAAGTCCCTCAGCCTTTCCTCGTAAGACCTTCCTTCCATACCAGGCAACATCCTAGTAAATCTCCTCTGCACCCTTTCCAAAGCTTCGACATCCTTCCTATAATGCGGTGACCAGAACTGCACGCAATACTCCAGGTGCGGCCTCACCAGAGTTTTGTACAGCTGCATCATGACCCCGTGGCTCTGAAACTCGATCCCCCTACTAATAAAGGCTAACACACCATATGCCTTCTTAACAGCCCTATTAACCTGGGTAGCAACTTTCAGGGATTTATGTACCTGGATACCAAGATCTCTCTGCTCATCTACACTACCAAGAATCTTCCCATTAGCCCAGTACTCTGCATTGCTGTTACTCCTTCCAAAGTGAATCACCTCACACTTCTCCGCATTAAACTCCATTTGCCATCTCTCAGCCCAGCTCTGCAGCCTATCTATGTCCCTCTGTACCCTACAACACCCTTCGACACTATCCACAACTCCACCGACCTTCGTGTCATCCGCAAATTTACTAACCCACCCTTCTACACCCTCATCCAGGTCGTTTATAAAAATGACAAACAGCAGTGGCCCCAAAACAGAACCTTGCGGTACACCACTAGTAACTAAACTCCAGGATGAACATTTGCCATCAACCACCACCCTCTGTCTTCTTTCAGCTAGCCAATTTCTGATCCAAAGCTCTAAATCACCTTCAACCCCATACTTGCGTATTTTCTGCAATAGCCTACCGTGGGGAACCTTATCAAACGCCTTACTGAAATCCATATACACCACATCCACGGCTTTACCCTCATCCACCTGTTTGGTCACCTTCTCGAAAAACTCAATAAGGTTTGTGAGGCACGACCTACCTTTCACAAAACCGTGCTGACTATCGCAAATGAACTTATTCTTTTCAAGATGATTATAAATCCTGTCTCTTATAACCTTTTCCAACATTTTACCCACAACCGAAGTAAGGCTCACAGGTCTATAATTACCAGGGCTGTCTCTACTCCCCTTCTTGAACAAGGGGACAACATTTGCTATCCTCCAGTCCTCCGGCACTACTCCTGTCGACAATGACGACTTAAAGATCAACAACAACGGCTCTGCAATCTCCTCCCTGGCTTCCCAGAGAATCCTAGGATAAATCCCTTCTGGCCCAGGGGACTTATCTATTTTCACTCTTTCCAAAATTGCTAACACCTCCTCCTTGTGAATCTCAATCCCATCTAGCCTAGTAGGCTGTATCTCAGTAATCTCCTTGGCAACATTTTCTTTCTCTACTGTAAATACTGACGAAAAATATTCATTTAACGCTTCCCCTATCTCCTCTGATTCCGCACACAACTTCCCACTACTATCCTTGATTGGCCCTGTTCTAACTCTTATCATTCGTTTATTCCTGATATACCTATAGAAAGCCTTAGGGTTTTCTTTGATCCTATCCGCCAATGACTTCTCGTGTCCTCTCCTTGCTCTTCTTAGCCCTCCCTTTAGATCCTTCCTGGCTAGCTTGTAACTCTCAAGCGCCCTAACTGAGCCTTCACGTCTCATCCTAACATAAGCCGCCCTCTTCCTCTTGACAAGCGCTTCAACTTCTTGAGTAAACCACGGCTCCCTTGCTCGACAACTTCCTCCCTGCCTGACAGGTACATACTTATCAAGGACACGCATTAGCTGCTCCTTGAATAAGCTCCACATTTCGTTTGTGCCCATCCCCTGCAATTTCCTTCCCCATCCTACACATCCTAAATCTTGCCTAATCGCGTCATAATTTCCTTTCCCCCAGCTATAATTCTTGCCCTGCGGTATATACCTGTCCCTGCCCATCGCTAAGGTAAACCTAACCGAATTGTGATCACTATCGCCAAAGTGCTCACCTACATCTAAATCGAACACCTGGCCGGGTTCATTACCCAGTACCAAATCCAATGTGGCATCGCCCCTGGTTGGCCTGTCCACATACTGTGTCAGAAAACCCTCCTGCACACACTGGACAAAAACAGACCCATCTAAAGTACTCGAACTATAGTATTTCCAGTCAATATTTGGAAAGTTAAAGTCCCCCATAACCACTACCCTGTTACTCTCGCTCCTGTCGAGAATCATCTTCGCTATCCTTTCCTCTACATCTCTGGAACTATTCGGAGGTCTATAGAAAACTCCCAACAGGGTGACCTCTCCTCTCCTGTTTCTAACCTCGGCCCATACTACCTCAGTAGACGAGTCCTCAAACGTCCTTTCTGCCGCTGTAATACTTTCCTTGATTAACAATGCCACACCCCCCCCCTCTTTTACCCTCTTCTCTGTTCTTTCTGAAACATCTAAATCCCGGAACCTGCAACATCCATTTCTGCCCCTGCTCTACCCATGTCTCCGAAATGGCCACAACATCAGGATCCCAGGTACCAACCCATGCTGCAAGCTCACCCACCTTATTCCGGATGCTCCTGGCGTTGAAGTAGACACACTTTAAACCAAGTTCTTGCTTGCCAGTGCCCTCTTGCGTCCCTGTAACCTTATCCCCTACCTCACTACTCTCAACAGCCTGTACACTGGCACTGCAATTTAGGTTCCCATTCCCCTGCTGATTTAGTTTAAACCCCCCCGAAGAGCACTAACAAATCTCCCCCCCAGGATATTGGTACCCCTCTGGTTCAGGTGAAGACCATCCTGTTTGTAGAGGTCCCACCTACCCCAGAAAGAGCCCCAATTATCCAGGAAACCAAAACCCTCCCTCCTACACCATCCCTGCAGCCACGTGTTCAACTCCTCTCTCTCCCTATTCCTCTCTTCGCTAGCACGTGGCACAGGCAACAACCCAGAGATAACAACTCTGGTTGTTCTCGCTCTAAGCTTCCACCCTAGCTCCCTGAATTTCTGCCTTAAATCCCCATCTCTCTTCCTACCTATGTCGTTGGTGCCTATGTGGACCACGACTTGGGGGTGCTCCCCCTCCCCCTTAAGGATCCCAAAAACACGATCGGAGACATCACGTACCCTGGCACCTGGGAGGCAACACACCAACCGTGAGTCTCTCTCGTTCCCACAGAACCTCCTATCTGTTCCCCTAACTATGGAGTCCCCAATGACTAATGCTCTGCTCCTCTTCCCTTTTCCCTTCTGAGCAACAGGGACAGACTCTGTGCCAGAGACCTGCACCCCATTGCTTACCCCTGGTAAGTCGTCCCCCCCAACAGTATCCAAAACGGTATACCTGTTGTTGAGGGAAACGGCCACAGGGGATCCCTGCACTGCCTGCTGGTTCCCTTTCCTTCCCCTGACGGTAACCCATCTACCTACTTCTTTTACCTGTGTCCCTGAGAATTACTATGGGCTTGCTGGCCCCACTCCAGGGGTATAGGCTTACTCTCCCTTCAGACACAAAACCCTGATAACCTTCAGGAATCCTATTAAATTTTCCTGCACTTGCAGCAGTAGACTTCCTAGGTCTCATTCTTACTGCAGTTAAAGCCACAGCTTGTTCTGCTGTGCTTTCCATTAGGGTCCCTTCGTCACTGAGCGGATGTGCCCTGATTAACCCGATAGGTTTTCCTTTAGTTTCCAGCAGTCAACTCGTAAATGCCCTGCTTTGTTACAATGGAAGCACACAGGTCTCCGGGTCTCATTCCTACTTATAGCACCTTCCTTTTTGGCTGGAGGAGGGCCCCCTGTGTCTTCTGCTTTTCTTCCCCTCCCAGGACTGCTTGGGCTTCTATCACCTTCCCACCCTCTGTCCTTTTTAGATTTGTGGTTAGGATTAGGAAATGTTTTCCCCTGGGAAACTGACTTCTAAATTAAAGCAAACTCATTGGCCAGGATTTCTGCCTGCTGGGCTTTATGAGTCTTTCATTCCTCCACATGTGTCTATATGGAGAGTGGGAGAGAGTTTTTAAATTCCTCTAACAAAATTACTTCTCTGAGATTTTCATAGCTGAGCTGCACTTTAAGAGCCCTCAGCCACTGGTCAAAAGCCAATTGCTTATTTCTCTCAAACTCCAGGTGAGTTTGATCAG
Source organism: Heterodontus francisci (assembly GCF_036365525.1). NCBI lineage: Eukaryota > Metazoa > Chordata > Chondrichthyes > Heterodontiformes > Heterodontidae > Heterodontus > Heterodontus francisci. Next base: position 63,321,160 of record NC_090384.1, read on the forward strand.
CTTGCTTCTTGAGGGTTCTAAACTTTTGGCAATAGGCTTCCAGTACAAACTCATATGCCTGAGGATAGCATTTTTTGTCAGTTCATAACCTAATGAACTCTCATCTGGCAACATGGAATAAACCTCATGGGCTTTTCCTACTAATTTGCTCTGTAACAACAGATTCCAAGCCTCAGCTGGCCATTTTAACTGCCTTGCCAGTTTTTCAAATGTCACTAAAAAAGTTTCCATGTCTCCCTCGTTGAATTTTGGGATCAGTTGGGAAATTTTTAATAATTCTGTACCCAGCCCTGAATTACGCTCCTCCATACTGGCTATACTTTCACTGGGGTTATTCTGTCGCCCCCTAGTTAACTCAAGTCATCTCAGTTCTCTTTCTTCGCATTCTTTCTGGAAGGTTCTTTCTCTTTCTCGCTCTCCTCTCTTGCTTTCTCTCTCTCCCCTCTGTCTCTTTCCCTGTCTTCTAATTCAAGTTTCCTCTGTTCCAATTGTATCTTTGCTAGCAGTACCCTGTCTGGGTTTACTTCTCGCCCTCTTTCTGCTTCTTCAGATTCAAGGGAAAAATGGTTGGCCATTAGTCGTAGGAGTTCAGACTTCCTAGTCTTGCCACAGTGATCCCACACTGCTCAGCCATTTTCCTCAATTCCTCCACAGACAGTGCTTTTATCTTATCCTAAGTTACTTCACCCTGGTTTGGGGAGCTACTAGCTTCAGTCGCACACATGTTAGTATTCTCGCACACACAACCACAAGAAAACCTGTATTGAAATCTTTTATCTTTTTTGATTGGGAACAATTTGACTTCCCACTTCCAATTTCCCATTTGTCTATGGGTAAAATCTCAAACGCCAGCCCCCTTCCGGCGATCTGTGGTGTCAATCAAGTAATCTACCTTACCCACTCTTTTCATCACTCTATATGAGCCACTGAACCCTATAATGGTGACAACACTAATACTTCATCCCCTGGTTGAAAATGGCGGGCTTTTGCATTCTTGTCTGCCCATTTTTTCATATTGGCTTGGATGCTTTAAGGTGTTCCTGAACAACACCACAAGCTTTCTTGAGCCTTTCCCAGAACACAGATACATAGTCTAGTATCGAAGATTCCTTCTTTTGTTCCAAGAATCTCTTACTTCATGTCCGTAAACCAATTCGAAAGGACTGAAGCCTGTAGACTCATTCAGTAAGTCTCTGGTGGCAAATAAAAGAAAGTCTAGCCCTTTATCCCAGTCATGCGGATATTCGTGACGGTATGTTATAATCATTGTTTTGAGAAGTTGGTGGTATCTCTCTAAAAGCTCCCTGTGACTGTGGGTGATATGCTGAAGATTTCAACTGTCTAATCCCCAAATTGCCCATGACTTCTTGAAATATCTTAGACATGAAATTAGAACCTTGATCCTATTGAACTTCAAGTAGTAATTCATATCTCGTAAAGAATTGGGTTAACATACTATTTTAGCAGTAATTGTCCTCAAAGGAATGGCCTCTGGACATCGAGTAGCCATATCCATGATAGTTAGTATGTTTTGTTGTCTCTATTTTGTTTTTGGGAGGATCCTACACAGTCTACTAATACCCTGCTAAATGGTTCCTCAATGGTATGGGAACTAGTGGTGCCGGTTTTATGGTAGGTTGCGGTTTTCCCATCATTTGACATGTATGGCATGTTCTACAAAATTGTCTCACATCCTTTGTGAGAGCTGGCCAGTAATAATGTTAGTTTGTGTGTGATTTGGTCTTCATAATTCTCCTATGTCGTGCAAATGGAATGTCGTGCTAACCTTAATAATCCCTGGCAATATTTAGGTGGTAGCACTATCTGTTCAACAACTGTCCAGTCTTCATCCACAGGTCTATGAGGTGGTCTCCACTTCCTCCTCAAAACCTTGTTTGCCATATAATAGCCTTCCAGAACTCATTTTGCCTCAGCTTCTGTCAGAGCCATCTATGCTATTCAGTATATCTCTGGACAAGCTTGCTGTGCTGTAATGATAGAAGATTTATTAAACATCTCATTTGGATTATCTAAATCCCCAAATAAGATTTCAAATACTTGACATTTGTCGACAGAGAATCCCGTTTGTGGTGCCACTTTGTCGACAGAGGATACTGTTTAGCCATTGCTCGGGTGACTACACATGCAGGAAATATTCCTAGAACTTATTCCTGTAATTGCTGTTTCCCTAACTTCACTTGGTTCCTCTGTAATTATAGGAGAAACTGATACTTTTCATCCAGCCAAATCATTTCCTAGGATTGATCAATTCCCTCTACTGACAAACTGTGGACAACTTCTACAGTTACTATCCCAGATATTAAGTCACTCTCTAGGCGTAATGTATATAAAAGGTGTGGGTATATATTCCTCACCAATTCCATTCACTAAAACGTTAGCGTTCAAAGGTGCTTTCTGGTGGAAAGATTATATCTTTCCCCAGCAAGAGCGTTTGGGTTGCTCCTGTGTCCCTGAGTATAATGATAGGTTTTCCTGCCTCACTTACAGGATGTGGAGTTACTTTGCCCTTTGACAAAAATTCATTATAACTTTTGGGTATTTTATTCTTAACCTCTACACTCTTTAGTTTTTGTATCTGGTTTTACAGCTGTCATTAAAGCTATAGCCTGGTCTGCTATACTCTCAGTCAGAGTCTTTTCCTCTGCATCAGCTTTGCATACCCCAATAGGTTCTATGGATTTACCTTGCAAATCCCAGCATTCTGAATGAAGATGACCCGTTTTGTGGCAATGATAATGCTTTGGCTTGTGAACCTCACTTCTACCCTCAGCACCTTCATTTCAGGCCTGAGGAGGTGATCCTGGGGCATTCCCAGCTATTTCTTCTTGGCCCCGGCTACTTGCCTTACTCTCACTCTCCCACTTTCTATCCTTCTTGGGTTCATGGGGGTGATAGACAAAAGGTTTTGGTTTATTCACAAGCTCAAAATCATCAGCAATTTCCACTGTTTGCCTAGCTTTCAAAACTTTCAGGTTATTTACAGGAGTTCACACTACTGAAAGAGTGGAATTTTTAAATTCCACCAAGAGAATCAACTCTCAAAAGGTTCTCATATGTGGTTTCCATCTTTAATGCCCATATCCAGCAGTCAAAATTAATTTGCTTCATCCTCTCAAATTCTATGTACATCTGCCCAGCCAATCTCCGTAAGTTCCGAAACTTCTGACGGTAAGCTTCAGGGACCAACTCATACGCAGTGTGAATAGCCATTTTTGCCATCTCAATCTGGAGAAGCCTCTTCAGGAAGCTAAATGTAAACTTCATGAGCTCTACCTACCAACCTGCTTTGCATAAGCAGTGGCTAGCTTTCTTTCAGCCATTTCATCTTTTGAAAAAATAGCCAAACAGATATGAAAAATGCCTCTACATTCATTTCCTCAAACTTAGGAAGAGCTTGAATAAATTTAAATAGCTTTTCGCTGGGTCCTGGGCTGAATTCAGATTCTTCCTGACCTGAATTTTCCCTGGAACCAAGACCACCCCTTTGTCCTAGTTCCATCATTTAGCCTAAATTCCCTCTCTTTCTGCCTTTCCAAGTTTAAGATTTCTTAATTATTTTTCAGCCTCAAGTTTTCTTATTGCTTTGCTTTTTTTCCCCCTGTTGAAGCTCCAGTTTTCATTTCTAACTGAATCTTAGCCAATTCCACTGCATTTTTAATTATTTTATTCAGCCTCTCTGACTTAACTAACTTCTTGTTCCTTGTCTTCTTCTAATTCCAGATGTTAGGCTATTAGGTCAATTATCACTGCTTTTTTTGGCACCAGATTTCAATTCTAACTCCAATTTTGCTGCCATTCTTTCAGTTTACTCTTAGTTAAAGTTATCAAGTCCACTAAGGGATAATTTGGCCTTTCCCAGAAACTTTGCTGCAACTGCTAATGTCATTCTGATAGTATAGACTGTATCTTATTACACAAAAAATTCGGTTCCTTTTATTTTTTGGAATTGGCATTAGATTTGGGGTCTTGACAATCAAGCTTCCAATTAATATGATCCAGACGTGAGAGCAATTAATATGATGCCAGTCGCAAGACCCCAATTTATATGTTATTCCAGAGATGAGCAATTAATATGTTTCCAATTGTGAGCCCGAATTAATCTGATTCTGATCCAGAAGGAGCTGCCAATTAAATATGCTATGACGCTGTGGGGGAAACGCACTGTCAATTCAGTCCCGTCACTCCACAGGTTGCAATATATTATTAAGCTTTCGCCCGAATAGAAAACAGCCAAATTAAACACTTTAGTAATGTCAGAACGAAACAAACCAAACCAGGTATCTCAAACAACAAATTAACTATTTATTAAAAAACTAAATCTTAAACACAATTAAGATAAACCTGTGTCTAAAGACTTTATAACTCTTAAATTTAGTCTAACTCCACCAATCAGACACATATACTCAAAAAACTAACAGTTAACCATTTTAAAAGTGGAGTTTTTAAAAATTATCTGTCTCTTAAAATTAAAATAAGAAAGTCTTTGTGGATTACATTCCTGGTGGATGAGGTCTCCTAATGTGGAAGTAGTCAAAGTTCACCAAAGTCTTCCTGGGAAATTTGATGAAAATAATTCTTCAGTAGATAGGCATTCAATTCTTCCACTGCAGTAGTCATTAAACAGTTCTTTGAATGATGAGCACAGCAATACTGTTTCTTGAAAAAGGCTTTTCTTCTTTACTCAGGGAATTAACTAGGGCTTGTAGCTCCTTGTAGAATTTCTTTGAGAGAGAATAAAATAGCTCCTTTTTCTTCAGTACGCCTCGCTGGAAAGTCTCTCCAAATTAATTGATTGCAGCCGGTTTCTGA